>NC_056536.1:23274622-24574538 GCF_910596095.1 Thunnus maccoyii | reverse complement strand
CCCTTGACTGGACACAAACGTTGCTCACAAACTCCTCTTGACCCTTATGTGGACAAACGTTGGGGATCCTTATAAAAATTATCAAGGGAACCAAATAACTTATTACAAATTTATCATATGTGTTACCAGTTCTGTAAAAAAACAAATAGGAAATAAAGGCCTTTTAATTACCATGACTTGTTTGTGTTTAATATGAAGTGTGTTCAGCTCAGCTAGTTCCTAATAATCTCTCTGCGTCTGACGCATAATATATTAATGTCACACAGGGAAACAATTTCATCCCTTTACAGTTTATTAAGCAAAGTGAATAAACCAATATGTGCATATTAAGCTATCATTCAACACATTTCAAACTTTTAAATAGAATATACTGCATAGTTCAATATATCTACAGCACATGTAGAAATAGCTGACACATACTGCATCTTATTTTTAGTTTTGAGTAAATCAGTTTACTGGATGTGACCAAAGATAACACTGGTGTTACAACATGCTGCCCCGTTTGGACTCCAAAAACCATCACATTGTGAAAGGAATGCATCAAGTCAACCATGAAGTGAAGAGAAGACAGACATCAAAATCATTCATGTCTCTGGCACTCGTAGCAGCTCTACAGCTAAAGGAGTTTTCAGTAAGAAGCTGAGATTGGCAGTTTCATACATTAAATATGATTTGGAACATAAATAAAACACTGGTTTGAACTGGATGACTTTATCTGCCTTCCTTTTAAACTTTTAGGATAAAGTGAAAGTGATAGCACAATGGGTATGCAGCATGAGGTACTGTACAACTACAAGACACTGGCCACTTTCTTGGTTTTTTATTTTTTATTTCTTATGCTAATTAGACAAACTAATGAACATTTTTAACTTTTCAAATATTTTGTGTAACCCAAATATTGAAAAATCTTTCAAATTAATGCAATAGCACCAGTAAATATGACTAGAACAAAAACTGACGAGCTGTCATATTGGATCCTATTAGATGTAGCTAGGTGTACCTGATAAACTGCCAACTCAGTGTATTTAGACAATAATTAATTTAACTCAGTTTGTCGTGAAAATATCATATGCACAACACAGTTCTGTTCAAAATGTATGTACAGCACCTATACTGAAAACTACAAGAAACTTACTCCTAAAAACCGGTTACTTTGAATTTGTGCTTGATGTTTAAAATCACACGCAATATTCTGTAAGCTAAAAAATAAAAACATCTCCAAGGGACTAAATGGATGATTTTGGTGTTAGTGTTTTCATCACAACAAAAAGATTGCCGTCAGGTCAGCCAGAATAATTGGTGTATTCCTTTAAAAAGAAAATTGAGTAAACAAAGTATAAAGATGAAAACTATGAAATGCATAAATAAATAAATATATCTCTATTACAAAACATAACATAGGACATTTTCTTTCACACACACTCAGACTGTCTCCTCTGTTTAGCCATTCTGCTGTTTTGAAGATGGTATTTAAAAAAAAAAAAAAAAAAAAAAAATCCTCTATAAAGGATATAAACAAAAAAATGAAGCATGGCTACTGAAACCACACAGAGAACTGACAACATTAAGTTATGTACTCATGAAAACTGAACCATTCTGAAGGTAATACAGTGCTGGCGATGATGCACAAGTGATTAAAACTCAGCACTGTTCAGTCTGTACAAAGTGCATGTACTCAGTCCTCTTCATATACCAAATACAGTAAGGACACTATCATATGTTAGATAAACAAACATTTCTCAAAAACTAGTATAATTTCATTTTCAAAATGCTACAGATTGTAATGACATGTCCCAAAAAGTTATCTAACCTTTTGGAATTGGTTTGCAGGTCTGCAGGAGGCTGTTGTCAATGTATATATATATGCAAGTATATCCCAGAGCCCTTATACACTGGTGCATAAGTGTGTGTTAGACAACTGTAGAAAAACATGGATGTTGTTTTTATGATGTCACCGATGTTCCTAACGGGAAGTTTTGGGTTTACAGTTTACGACCTGGAGCTGTAAAATCCAGATTTGAGAGGTGCCGAGGGGGAGATGAGGAAGCACAGCTGAGCAAAACCTGCATCTCATTATCTTTATAACTTATTACCTTAATATCTCTCTAATCGAGCAAATATTTTCAAAATTCCATTTGTGAAATCAGCAACCCTAACATCTTTTATTAAAATGTATGAGAGAAGCTGGAGATTCTCTTCTTCACTTCAACACAGTCTTGGTTTTAAGGAAACCTCCAGTTGCCATTAAAAGAGCTAAATCTTCTTTAGTGGCATTAATGGTTGCTTCTCAGATGCCTCTAGAGAATCATATCAATAACCAGTTTATGTCTCTGGAACTGGAGCCCCTGTTTGTTGCCGGCCTGGGCTTCATTTTACCGACATAGCTGTATATTCTGATATTATAAAGATGTTTCAGTCTTTATTTATTCATGCCAGACTGTGACTTTTGGGGAATTTGATGCTTCTACCACACTTTTTTCCTGTGAGTAATCCAGGTATGGGATGATTATTTCAGTAGTATGAAAAAAACATTCTTAATGACAAAATCAGCTTCTCTCTACTTCATAATTAGGACGACAGTAAAATACTTATCTGCAGTGCACAATGTAGCAACAAACGTGATGTGTGGATGTGAAGTGTGGGTATAATATTAGATACAGTATCTTCATGCAAACCCCTGGATTTGTTTGAATTGGGCCTAAAAATGTCATTCAAACAGTACATGTGGTCCCTATATATTTAAAGAAAATAAAAACTAATCAAGTAGAAATTATTATTGTAACTCCTTCACACGCTTGGTAAAATTTGACTGAAACTCTTTGGATCTTCACAAGTCCCAACAGGAATTACTGTATCAGGATCTTCAGCCAAAGTGGCCCTTCAGAGGTGTCAGAACTTGGGACATCATGAATAATTAAACTGCCATATCAGGGTTGGAGTGTCCACAGACACAGAACAGGAGCTTCAGGTTGTGATTCAGACATCTTTTCATTTGGACAGTTTGCTGATGACTCGAATGAGAGCTCCGTTCTCATCCTTTAGCCTCTGGTTGTCTGACTTGAGCTCTGTTAAGATCTGGGACAGCAGAGGGAAATAAATTACATTAGTATATTATACTAATATATCACAGTTATACAATCAGTGAAATGTATGCTAAAATAATTTGTGTAAAGTTTGTAATTTAAAGTTTCGGGTGGTACAATCACACAATTCACCACATCCATCCACTGTAATGATAAAATAAATCAGCACTAAAAACAAATGGACTAAAAGTTGTCTTTCAGTAAAGTTTGACACCGAAAAATGATGACATGCTTTATAGTACTTGATCATGCAGTGAAGAGTGACTTTGGCATTATGTGAAAAGTGAAAGAGAATAAAGTCAAAGAGAGAGACTCTGAGAGAGGGTCAATCTCTCAAATCTAGGTCATGTCTCTCATGAGGAGCAGAGACTAAAAATAACCACCCTCTTTGTCAAAGTGTTTCCCCTCTACTAGAGGCAAACAATAACCCTCTGCTCTAGCTGTGACATATTACCAAAAGTGGGGAAATGAGCAAAAGCACCTGGCATCAACATGTTCATGACCTGTAGGAGATGACATGTTTGGAGCCACTTTTCTAGCATGTTTTCTCTGTCACTAATAACCTAAAATTTCAGTACAGAAACCTCATGATCGCAGCAAAATGCAATTAAAGGAATAGTTGGAAAATATGCTTATTTGCTTTTGCAGAGAGTTAGACGAGAAGACAGATACCAGACTGTACATCTGTTAAATATAAAGCTATTGCCAGGAATTGTTCAGCTTAGCTTAGCACAAAGACAACAGCTAGCCTGGCTCTGTCCAAAGGTAACCAAATCTGCCTACCAGCACCTCTAAAGCTCCCTAATTAACACGTTACATCTCATTTGTTTAATTCACACAAAAACAGAAACGCCAAATTGATTGGGTTGAGGTTTTATGGAGAGTTACATACGTGCTGGAATTGGGCTATATCTTGCCAGATGCAGTGACTTGTTCTCAACATGAGGTTGCCACATTTCGGTTTGTATAGTTTAAAGATATAATATGTTCTGAGTGAGCTTTACAGGTGTTAGTGGGCAGCTGTTTTGCCCTTGCTTCCATGTAGCTTCCTATTTAGTGTACCAAAAGTGGTACATTAGTCTCATCTAACTCTCGACGAGAAAGCAGATAAGTGCATTTCTTTACATACTTTAAAGTAATATCATCATCTGTTTTCTCTTTCATGAACAAAAACACAGAGTAAATAAAATCCACCACATATCTCTGTCTCATCTAATTGCACAAGAGTTGCTCATTTTGAGGACTAATGATGATAACACACTTCATTTCCTTTGGATGATTGACTGGAACAGTTATTTCCTTGGCAAACAACTTTGCATTGATTACACAGCACATTACACAGGACCCGCACATATCTGACTGTAGCAGGATCAATAACTGCTATAAATGCTTTTAATCTTCATGTTGCAGACTGCTAGATGTTTAATCTATATGATAACCAAAGGTAGAAAAAATAAAGAAGGAAAAAACGCTGATGCAATGCTCATGTCGTATGAAGCTCCATGCAACATCAATGTAGCTAAAAATACACTTCAAAGGAGGCTTATGAGAAATGTTTTTTGGGGGGAGGGGCAGTGAGCTTGCCCTCTGATGGCCGTAAAGGAGAATGAGTTAAAAGAGTGCAGAGGAAGATGCATTGCACTGTGTGGGGAGATAGGGGGGTGGGGGATGTGGGACCTGCCTGAGAGGAACACAGCAGAGGACGAGGGGGATGTAGAGGCACCAGAAGGAGAGAAGAGCGTAGAAGTTATGTGGCTGAGGAATGGGGGAGGAGAGGAGGGAGGGAGGAAGGAGAACAGATGATGTCAGAGGATCAGAGGTCCTCTGTCTCCGGCATGGAGGCCGTCTCAGAGAGGCGGGCGAGGACGCGCAGCATGGCTCTATTCTCAGCCAGGAGACACTCGTTCACCCTCCGCAAGGTCTGGACCTGAGCCATAGCAGGGAAAGCCTGCACAGAGGAGGAGAGAGATACAGAGAGGGGCAGACAGAGAAAGCATGCAGGGAGGCAGGCCATGTGCAGAGAGAAAGACTCATATAGACACTGTATACATCTCCACTTATACAGGCATGCACCCACACGCCTACGCAGACGGGGGAAAGAACAGACCTGAGGGACTTATGAGCAAAACTTATATAAAAAGTATATACATTACATTACTGGGGGGGTTGAGAAGAAATAGCAAAAGCTGCAAGAAGCAAAGCAAATTATGAAGGCAGTTGTCCTTTATGGGGACTGTATGAGAGTGGTGAAGTGTCATGTGTTATTATATGCATAGCTTTGCAGTAATGCTCAGAAGAAGAGCAAAGGAGAGGGAATTAACATTCATAGAAATTCACATAATATTCTAACATTCTACTATTTCAGACTTTGCACAAGAGCCTAGCCAGTTATAAGTCAATAGGAATGGAAATGATTCATTTCCCTCCTTCTCTTGGCCTGACTATTTGAGGTAAACCTCAGTGTGGTTCCATAGAGACGTCTGTGGTTTGACGCCATTCCTGAGGGTAAACCACTTAGAACTCACACACACACACACACGCACACAGGGCACTTCTAGTATTTCAGACTACAAAAAGTTTGTAGACTTGAATGTGGCCAAAGATGAGGTATAAGCAGGATTTCCAGCTGCTTCTTACAAAACCAATGCGCATTTATAAAAGCAGTTTAAAGCAAGCCTGTGTTTGGGAACAGTCCATGCATATAATGTTCTCTTGGTATTAGAATAAAACAGTACAGGTTCTGGATAGGTGCCTTTGGCAAGAGGGAAGAAAAGGGCAGAGTGTGACAAGAATGCATAATGACCAGTATCCTTCATTACACTCTCTTAATATTGTGCTCATAGGCATTAAATCAGACTCAAGTCCTGCAGATAATTCTACACAGCTGCTATTAATTAGGTTTCAGAGGCTGTCAGGAATAATTAAGCCTTTCTATTAAAATGTGAGAATCCTACACGTAAGAAATCCAACACTTTGGACACTAACACGTGTATACTGTTTCAAGAGGGAAAACAAGGACACACAGTGACATTGATGTGAAACACCTGAAACCAGGCTGAGTCAACAACAGAGCCAACAGTTTCAGCCCAGAGATGCTAAATTATCAGTATAAATACAGCCTGTGTCCCCGTTTGGCAAGACAAGTAACAAACTGGAGACAAAGACAGGCTGATGTGTGCTCTCTGTCGACAAGTAATACTTCACTTTTTCATAGCTACACACATGTACACACAAAATAGCAGCAGCGGTGATTGTAACACTCACACTGGTGTAATTATTTAAGTGTGTAAGTGTTAAAATTACAGCAGCTGTTATTTTGTTTGCTTGTAGAAGACAGCATTGACAAATCTAGTGCTGCTGTTTTTTTCTGTAATGTAGGTGGTGCTGGTTGCCACTATTCTGAACAGCTCCTCCTTGTGGAGAATCTGTGGCTTGCTAAACGTGAACAAGTGATTTTGTGAGTGAGTGACAAGCCAGTTCCCTAAGGTGGTTTACATGTAAAGAAAATAAAGACTGTGCCTGTGTCCCTGTGGCTTTTACAGTAGAGAGTACTTGTATTTTTGAGCGGACTATGTGATGTACATATGTGTCCACACGTGTAAACATGCCCCGGTCTTTGACAGAAGAGAATCATGTGAAGTGACAGGCAGGTGTCAATCACTCTTCTGCATCATAGCGACCACTCACCATCCCCCCTCCCCTGAGACAGCCTGCCCTCAGGGCTGGTACCCACAACGAAACCGCAGTGGGGGATCCTGCTGAGGGAACCACGACAACATGAGGGTCAAACATCTGCTACTGGCATACCACACTTCTGTATGTGTCCTATTTTTAATATTCATGTCACTCTCTGTTGTCACTGTCTGCATGTTCCTTATGTCTCACTAGGGGCATTTTTGGCTTTTTAATCCGTGATTTTGCAATCATTTTTGTGATTTTGACTGTGTTAATGCATACGGCATAAAATTTGATAAGGGTGTAGATTTCTTGTCCAATTTTAGAATTTCAACCTCATTTCCTATAATAAGTATATAATAAATTGTGTAATAAAAATAATGACACTTAGCTCCTTAAGGACAACGATGTTCCCGTTGAAACCCATTAAAACCAAAATTTGTGATCCCATGGCCATTAAAGCATAAAATCATGCATTCTATTATATCAGGCTTTCAATCTAGAGCCCTGGCTCTAAATTGTCGTTTTTACTATTTTCCACCAGATTGAGCCATTTTCATGTTTGCCCTATGGAAATAGAAATATGTGCTATTTTCCTGGTTTTCACTGTATATTTCCACTGTGTGTGTGTGTGTGTGTGTGTGTGTGAAAATTTCCCCCAAGCATTTAGTATATGGAAAATAATTCAGAATAATTAATTTTTTGTTTGCTTTTTTATATATATAAAAACAACACTGGCATTAGGCAAACAAGCTGGCATTTAAAGGGTTAGAATTCTGAAAACGAATGAATGTTTGGAAGTTATTACCAGGACTGATTTTGGTTGAAAGATTTAACTCAATGAAAGTTGAAAATAATATTAATATGTAATATTTTATAGCAGTTTTTTGTTGCAAACATTTTTCCCCTTTAACAACATCAGTGAAACTTTGTTAAAGTGAAGCACAAAGGCTAAATGAAGTGGATATCTTCAACAATTAAAGTCTTTTTAGTAAAAATTTCCCTCTTTGTATCTCGACAACAGTGTTTGCCTGTTCAGCGGGATTGTAACAAAAAGGGAATTTGGCACTAAAGAGTCTGTAACTTTGAAAGATATTGACTTGATTTAACTAATTTGGACAGCTGAAGCCTCATATTAGCTTCAAATAAACTTTTAAATACATTTCTGCACTGAAGGTGGTCTATAGATTTTTTCCCCCCATCACTTACATTGTAAGTGCATTATGAAGGGATCTCTTAATGGCCCGTATGAATAGGAGGAATGATTACAGCAAAAATGACATGTGTCAGTGTTCATTTTGGCACCTGACTATTTTTTTTTAGGACAGACTTGAAAAATTGTGAACCTATCCTTTAACCATTAAATTATAATCTCATTGTGTAAATTGTAAACTACACACTACTACTCAGGCCTGAAATCTCCCTGCAGCTCTGCCCTGTGTTTCTTTGTGAAGCAGAATACACACAGTGCGGTGCAGGAATGTCTCACAAAAGCAGGTATTTTGCTCTTGGACGGGGTTTGGTATTCAGCTGGAACTAGGTCACAATGTTCACCCCAACAGTGGGATAAGTGGAGCAGAGGAGCAGCAGCACAGACTCCTCCTTAGCCTGGCAGGAAGTGGCCCAGCAGAACACTGTGGGTAATGAGCCTGAAGCTTTAACCTTCCCTCTCCTTGTCTCCAATCCACCTGGCTAAGCACAACCCTGGAGTGTGCAACATTTGTGTTTTGCTTTGTAAAAACGCTTTAGGCGTGCTTGATTTAGCATAGGTGAGAGGAGCTGGGGGTGTCTACCTTCAAGGACTGTTAGGGTGATTACAGTCTTGGGAAAAGACATTTCTAAGACAAATTAAGCACAACTTCAAAATATTAATTTTAAGAGTCATTTAAACCCAAGGCAGGATGAGTATGCAGAATTTATTTTTGCATAGACTGACCTTTAACTCCTCCTCCATGCCTGACACTTTTTTCTCCAGAGCCTGTTTTTCCTGTAAATAAAGAAGAAACAATTAAAATAAATTTAGTGCTATGTTCCTTTGGAAAATCCCAATAGTCATTAGACTATAATTCAAGCACACAGGAAAATTAGAAGGAAAAAGACAGAGAGAAAATATGGACATTCATCCATCATGATAGTGCAGAAGAGCATGACCAAATAAAATACCAAAATGCCAAAAGGTTTCCAAGACACTTACCCTTTTCTCTGATTCAAGTACAGTAGATCTCTCTGATATTCTGTCGTGCCTCTGGAAGTTAGAATGGTGCTGTTATTATTAAGAGAAAATATCACAAGAATTGTACTGTAGCACATTCAGTAATCATCTCTACCGTGACCTTTCCTTGTATTACTTTTAAGATGACAAAAAGGATGATGGTGATGCAACGACTGTTTCTGCACTCTACCTGAGTGACTTTCTCCAGCTGGGAACGAATCTTAGCCAGTTCTTGTTTGCTGTCCTGTAACCTGGACTTGAGACGTTCATTCTCGTGCAAGGCTTCCGTGTACATCTGAAAATGAACAAAGTGAGATTAAGGAATCGCTTTGTTCCAGCAATTCTTGATCTTTATTGATTTTAAAAGTTAAACAAATTAAGAATGAAATAACACAATAACTAATCTAGAAATAAAAAAGTCAGTGATTAAATAAAATAACGAAGTAAGCAATGCAAATATCAAAATCTTGAACATTATCTAAAGCCTGCTGTTATTCTCCCTTCTTATCCCACAGTCAACTGTATAAACATCCATTTACTACATATCAACAACAGATCAGTGTCTAATGCTATATACAATAAATCAAAATTACCGTTCTACATTGTTAATATGACTGGATATATCAAAATGCACTGGCAACAAAAACACTTAATATATTTAACATGTTAATACAGTTCCAATGTTACCATTTGGTCATGTGAAATGGTGTTTGTTTTAATGTTTCAGTTTTATTTTAGTAAAAAAAAAAATCTATATTATTATTATTATTATTATAATTATTATTATTATTATTATTATTTAAATTTCTTAGTTCCTTTGGGTGCTAAGAACAATGACAGTTTTTAAAATTTCAGTCTCTATTAAACAGTTGGTGTCTATTTTAGAGATGCACCTTTTACCTTCTATGTACAGTAAAAGTGCACTTTCAACATCTGTCAACATTTAAGTGAAATAACATGCATTTTTTTAATTTCAAGTTTTAAGACAAGATCCATGTATACAACTCAATAAATTAAACATTTTACATATAACAGAGACATTAAACATTTTATTCAAAGATTAATAAATGAAATGAAGAAAAAACTAATAATACAGTAGAAAGTCATATCTTTGTAGAACTAGATCAGATTTGCTCATCTGTGCAACAGCACAATAGCTCTTCTTGTGGTTTTCTGCAGAATTTATTTAAATTGCAAGCATCCCCAGTTCACCTAGATTTACCTAATTATCACCATAGATATTGAATACATCTAAAAAATGTGCAAAAATTATACTAATAAAATAATTTCAACAAATAGAATAGAATAAAATTATTTTTTTCATATTGACAACAGTTGATAGAAAACTTTGCATTCAAAAGAATGTAATCACTTATGAATATTTCAACATAAACATGGAACTTGCCACCTTTTTCTGGGCCTAACAATCTTAAATCAAGTGCTGTATGGCTCAATCAGTTGAGTTCAGTACAGCATTTTTTTCAAAACAATATCACAACTTAAAAGTAAATCTTTATGTGTTTGCCCTTATTGGAATATTATAAAAATAGTCACTGAAAATACATACATGGTTAAATCTGTATGGTGATCTGACAGTCACACAGGACCCCACACGAATGATTCAGGGAGGAATGTGCTCCTTTAAACTGAGAGTTACTACCTTCTTGTAATCTTTGGTGGTGGAGTCTTGCTCCTGTTTATTCAGCGCGGCCAGCCTCGTCTCTCTCCGTGTGTAGGAGCTGGTTCTGCCCAGTGGTTTGTCTGTCACACTCTCTCCAGTGGAGTCATATCTACAGGCAACATATCTCATACTCAGCTTACAATGCCACTTTATTTAGGGCATTTGTTTTAACATTTTTCAGGAAATACAGTTCTGTAATAGAGGAGGGAAAAAAAAAACAATGTTAAATCCTTACCTTGACAGTCTCTCATGCTGAAAGACAAAGAATAAACCATGTTAGTCAGATCACTCAGCACCAGGGCACTGGGAACAACACTGTGTAAAAACGTTCTGTCATGGTTAGATCCAGATTTATTTGTTTGATAAGACCAAACAGACGCTTGGCAGTGAAATATTTTCCATTCTGAGACAACAGAGAACAAAAACAAAACTTCCAAAGTGAATTATCACAGTGTGTTCAGAGGCCTGAAGTTCCAAAGGGAAGAGGTGCATGCAGAAGTGAGATATAATTCACCCAAACACCACACCAACAGGGTTCACACAGGTCAAAGCTCCCCGGTGAGCCCGGTTAATCTTTTAGAATAGACGGCTGCCACACAAATGCCTGCAGCATAAAGATGACATCATGACATCAGAAGCTAAGTATGACGGGTCAACTGCTGACCTCAGAGAACAGACTGATAGCAGACTGTCCTGGAAGGTTTTTGCTATGACTAGCCCAGTCTACGTGGCTGCCAAGTGGCCTGTTGTGATCACATATTGGATGCGTTTCCATGTCACCAAGGAGTCCGGGTATTGTGCTACATTCAGTGGAAGGTGGAGGAGGGTTTTTTTTTTTTTTTTTCTAGAACTCTGACTGTATTTCTGGTCTGTGTTTTTTTTTAATTATATACCTTCAAAGATGTGCCTACATAAAACTGGTAGGTGTAGTTTATGTCTGTCTACTGCTTCCCTGTGTTATTACACCTCATACATAAACTGGACCTCCAGTGAACAAATTTAGAGACCTCCAGCCAAGCCGATTCCTGCACTGAATGAAACTGAACAAAACAGCCATCAATTGAGAAAGCCAGGGAGAGACGCTGCCATGATATGAGGCCAGACTGATCTGTGATCTCTTTACAATATCTACAGCAGTCCCATAAACTTTACTCCTAAATCCTAAGATTTGGAGTTGCTCTCATGCAGGGAAAGACAGCTTTAAACACTTCTGTTAAGCAACGCTTTGCACTGAACAACTTGTGTGGTAGTCTGAGCTGTTTGAGACAAGAAGCAGATGTAGGCTCTGTGAAAAGCATGTGCTCTAAAGGAGGAGAATTTATGTCAAAAGGAACGGAGTGCACAGTTATTCCTGTGCTACCATTTGGCTTGTTGGGGGATATTTCACCCAGCGTCAAAGGAGCTATTCCTCAGCACGTGTTTACACAACTGAGCCAGTGCTGCCTGTCCTTATGTGGTCATGTGCTTTAGCAGAGCTATCCAGAAAACAGACCTCCATGACCTCAGATGAAAAAGGGCCAAGGACGGAGCCTGGAAGAGCTCTCACTCACTCTGATCTCTTAATACAGAACCGAGGGGATCCCTCAATAAGATTTGGTGTATATATTCATTAATCAGCTGGGATGATTGGCCCCTGGTTTTATGAATAAATTATCATGTAGGGGATATGAACTGTTACATAGCCCTTCAAACTCTTTCAAGATTATTACTGGATGCAAACCTATTTCACACCAAAGGATTATCAAATTAGTGAAATTAGTTTTTTTTAAACTTAATTCCAGCGAAATCTTGGCTGGGCCCGGTGGGGTTTAAACGACTGGATATTATCCTTAGTAAAAAAAAAAAAAAAAACAGGGGGGCGGGGGAATTCTTCCAGTAACACATGCATGCTTTTACATGAAAGTCTGCATCATGTAGATTTTGGTGCACACTGAACCAAAGCCAGAAACTGAATCATACTGCAGATGAAATTCTCCTTCAGATGGCAGCTGCACCAATCTGATTCCCTTGTTAGGACAAATAGAGGGAGTTAGAAGTGGCACATGTAGCTCAGTCAACTATGTGAGGCAGAGCAGATGCAGGAGGAGACAATCAACCAAGAGAGAAAAACAACAGGGTGTCAGACTGATGGAAACAACCTCAAACGGGTGTATGCTTGAACCATTGGCGCTTTGTAAACACAACTGCCTCCAGTTTTATGGCTTGCCAGGACCAACATCATATGCGACAGGAGGGGTCAGACACATACAGGCTGCCTGCATGAGCTCACTGCTACAATGTATAAATGATGTTGTTAATTGCAGTTTGCAGGAGCCAATGAAATAATTATTAGGAGATTCTTCATCCTCCCTCTCACCTCTTTCACTTCTTCTGCCCGTTTGTGTCATAGCATCACTTCTTCAGAGCTGACTGGATTTTGCAGTAGGAAAATCTGAGCAACCTGCTGCTACACACACACACACACACACTCTCTCTCTCTCTCTCTCTCTCTCCCTCTGTCTCTTTCTCTTCACCCCCACCACTGGAACCGACACTGGACACACAACCATAAAAGACGTTTCTTCCACATTCACTCACCTTTCCTCACTCCCTCCTATTAACTCTTTACAAAACATCTGAGCCCTTCTGGCAACTGAGATCATCTTCCCCTTTTCCTGTTTTCACTCAAATGCCTCACATCTGTCTAATGATGATGTCCAACTGTCCATCCAATAATGTAAATGTGTTCTTGTTTATACTTCTTCCTGTCGGTCAAAGCTGTAACACATTGTATTTTACTAAAGAGGAACAGGTTCCCATCAAAACACTGTGGCAAGTGCTAAAAGTAGTACTGCATCAACCTGATTCCACCCCCTCTGCGTTGCGTTTTCTCTCCCATGAAAACTCTGCCAATTGAGATTGGTCTGACATCATGGAAAATTAATGCCGAAGTTTCACCATGGATACAGTACAGGAAGACTGACGCTCCTTCAAAAGAGAGCAAAAGAATGACAGCATCCACTGGTAGCATTCACCGCTAGCAACTCTGCTGTGATGAGAGCATCTGTAGTGTTGCACGACATTGCATGAGCAAATCTCTGCACATCTCCAAATAGACCGCTACTTCATGTTTTTTGACTTTTCCCTGTCCCTTTAAATGTAGCTGTCACACAGCTGAGTCTGATGCCCTGACATAAACACAGCAGTCAAACAACGCCCATGAGAATAAGCCACTTAGACAGAAAAAAAATAACAGGAAATTACAGCAGGAATGTTTCAATCCAGAAGTCTTTTCCAAGTGGGATCAGTCTCTGAGTGCTTCAGAGTAAACACTTGCCTCTCTTTCATGGGTCAACAAATAAGCTGAGATAATGAGTGGTTCACAAGTTATTTGTGATATTTAATAAACTAAATTAGTGGCTCAGGAGCAGCCGATTACTCATGTAAATGCACACAATTATAGAGCAATATCAGAAAATAGGAAGTCATTCCACTTGACATTACGGCCTGTTGATAAAAAAAGATAAAAACTTCTGGAGCTCAAAACAGCAAATCTCCAAAGACAAAAATACGCTACACAGAGTCTGAAGCTTTCATGTGTTTAGACCCGCTTTCTTTGAGTTTACTAAAGCGTTAGATGGTTTTATTTACTACAAGAGGGAAGAACTTGATAGAGAGTTAAAAAGTAACAATTACGATACAGTATGAGTGATTCTGATCCATATAACGACTGCGTCATTCCCTCTCAAAAAACCTACTATTAACATAATCAAGTAAATATACTCCACTGGGTGTAATTTATCATCTTAAACCGGCTGAATCCTTAAATTTAACGTCAAAAAGGTGTGTTTCAGTGCAAGAAAAGGTTCTGGTCTTACTCTGTAGCTTTTCTCTGTAGGGGATGGAGAGGCCGGTGGTGAATCTGTCACTGACTTCCTGGTGCGAGTCAGATCCTTGCTGCGCGGGTAGTAGGTTGACATCTCCCTCCTCTACCCTGGACAATCAGGTCAACGTCTACTGTAACATTCACCGAGGCCACCACCAGATAACAGCTGCACAGACGCACAGATTCTCTCAAGCAACAGTGACGCAGATGCCCATGACTGAGCTCCCGGGGAATCCTCAGCAACAACAGGTGTGTGTGTATATATATGTGTGTGTGTGTTTCAGTCCAGCTTCACACTCCCATGAGCTGGAGAGTCCCAAGTTTGGAGGGATTTCTGATGTGTGGTAACGCCTTTCTTCAAAGCTCCGACAGTAAAGCAATAATTAGATAAAAATGCAAAGAACGACAAAACAAAGTAATCTCTGATGATCACAAAAACAGATAAATAACTCTTTAACTAGGAAAGCAAACAAATTATCATCCCTTGTCTTCACTCTGTGAACACTGAGGTCTTTGATGAAATGTGAGAAAGTCCAAAAGTAAGCAGCCAAGAGAGAAAAGTTTGTTCCCTATGCTGCCTCTGAGGATTCCCAAAGTTATACTCTCTCTCTCCATCTCCCTCCCTCTCTTGCTTTCTCTCTCTCTCTCTCTCTCCTTCTCCTTTCATTGCTTGGTCGCCCTCCCAGTCCCTACACCCCCACCCCTGCTTCTCCCAGCTCTCTTCAGCTTTGGCAGCTTGCTGTGGCAGCCTGCCAGAGGCTCTGCTATGGACAGACTCGGAACTGAGGGCTAAAATTGTCCACTGATGTGGACGGGGATAAAGGGAGGTGGAGCACAAAGCCAGACTCGGGGGGAGCCGCAGTCGTTTGTGTCCTGGAAGGTCGACAGTATTACCTGAGGAGCCATCAACAACCGTGAGGTGTCGAGTAACTCTGTGCACCCTGATGGAGAGGAAATGTTGAGTGTTACACAATGTTAACACGGGACACTTGTGCCACATAACTCCTCATCCCAAAATAAGTGTAATCCATTACACACTTTAATAAACAATGATTATTTTGTGTTCATTTTTGCTCGTGACTCATCCTTTGTTTAATCTTTTTTGAAAGTCACCATCTTGTTAAAGGAATAGTTTGACATTTTGGGAAATATACTCATTTGCCTTCTTGATGAGAAGATTGATACCACTGTTATGTTTGTAAACTAAATACGAGGCTAAATCCAGCAGCTTGTTAGCTTAGCTTAGCATAGAGACTGGACACAGGGCAAAATAGCTGGTGTGGCTCTGTGCAAAGGTAAATAAATCCTCCGAACAGGACCTCTAAAGCTCACTAAATAACAAATTACATCTCGTTTGTTAAATCCCTACAGAAACAAAAGTGTGAAAACAACAAGTTGTGGTTTCACAGAGGTTACGTGCCGGAGCATTTCTTGGCTGGACGCAGTGACATAAGCCCTCCTAAAACCACATTTGGTTGTTTCTACATCTCGGTTTCTGCATGAATTAAACAAACAAGAAAAAACATGTTAATTTGTGTGCTTTAGAGGTGCTGGTCGGCAGAGTTAGTTACCTTTGGACAGAGTTTCCCCCTGTATGCAGTCTTACACTAAGCTAAGATAACAAGCTGCTGGCTGTAGCTTGATATTTACTGTACACACATGAGATGGGTATAACTATTCTTATCTATCTCTAATAAGGGTATTTCTCATAATTCTGAACTATTCCTTTAAACAACCTTGCAACCCCCCCTCTACTTTGTTGCCATAGCCCGCACAAGCCGGCTCATTGCTATCTTCCTTTTATAGTGTGGTTTGCAGCACCACACTGTTCCTAAACTCCTAAACTCCCTCATCCCTGCTCAGGGCAAACAGATAGAAGGAAAGATAGGACAGAACGAAATAAAACAAAAACACAGAAGGAGAAAAAATAGAAAGCTGGAGAAAATATGAAAGAGAAGGCAAGACTTGATTATTTGACAAAAAGACTTTGATGATGTTGTTTAGTGCTACTGAACAACCATCCAAGCTCATAATATGACCAAAATGTCTCTGAAAGACCGAACATAAGAGAGGTAAGACAGTGGTCACATATAGAGAAAAGTAACCTTATTTGCATATTAAACTTTTCTGAAAAGGTTTGTGTTGATAGCTTTGGTTCTTGAACTATTTTGCATTACATAAAATCAACAATACACTCTTTTGTGACAGATGGTTTGTAAAACTGAATATCGGTGATTGTATTCACCGTGTATGTAGAGTATATTTGTTCTTCACCAGAAACCATCTGCAAAGAATATGACTGATAGTGGCAGTGAACTACTTTGGGACTGGTGTTGGTGCCCAAGTTGGAGTTCCCCCAGTCTGATCCCCAGCCTTAGTTTCCGGACTTTCCATATGAGATGTTATTGTCATGCATTTCAACAATACTGATAATGAGCCACAGATGCAGCCACCATAGTCGGAGTAAATGTGGAAGAGGGAGCAAGACACACTGCCATCAGGAGCTAATTACTTAATCCCATCCAGTATAAAGTGGCAGTATAAATATTGGCTGTAAAGGTATTCTTTCTTGCTCTACCTCTCTCTATTCCTTTAATCATGATTGCAGCTGACTTTCTCAACACCTGTCTTTCTCTCTGTTGCTGAAACAGCAATGTGGAAAATCTGTTCAGATCATCATGGAGTCAAGCAGAGGTCGACTCCAGTGATGGGCAGCCTGTCATGCTTCTGATGAAATCTTGCTGCTCGGTATGATTATCACAGACAGATATAGTCCTCTCGGTAATGCTAAGAGACTCTCATGTTACTAACAGATCTCTGCTTCAGATTCCACCATGGGAGACAGCTGATCCGCTGACCTGGAGTCAGCTCTCAGGGAAATCACTTTCCATTCATACTGTATCACACGTAGGACATTCATAATCTGTGCATAATCTCCTCTAAAAGTCATCCCTCACCGCCTTATCATCTCTTTGCCCCCTCCGGCCTTCGCCGCGGTATCTATTTTAGAACGTCTTCTTTTTAGAAACACAAATTAATTAAATGTCTTCACCGAAACTCAAGTGAATTGCCAAGTTGCACCCAGTAGGAGGAATCATGGGGTTCGGAGTCAGGGTTTTTCACATGCGGCATAGAGGTGGAGGAAGCATCCAGTTAAGAGGGTGAAAGAAAAAGGAAGGCAATCCCTCTGAATCCAAAGCTAAGACTGAGCAGAGAGCGTCTCGGTTTTGCCCAATATGGTATGGAATGCTAAGACACCTCAGCCATGTGATGTGAAGAAGCAAAGCGACTTAGAGGGAGGAGGGGCAGGGGGGGGGCTTTGGTTCTCCTGGACTGTCTTTCTATGAGATATTAACCAGCACTTTTTGTGTTGTGTGTGTGCTTCACATCTAAGATTGCAGTACATCTCAAATTGTTGCATCAGAGATCAGAGCTGCCTTTGAAGCATATTTGGTTTTCGGGTGAGTGAGAGACAGGATGTGGATATGAAACAATGGGCCTAATGAATATTGATTCATACTGGATGATAACATTATTGTTGGTGGCATAATATTTTCAACTGCGCAGTATCTGATATCTAGGTAGCACTTTTTATAAATAAGGAATCGCTTTTACTTTGTAGATGATAATCAAAGAATGCCATAAAAACTGTGAAACTTATTCTCACGGACTCTCAATCCGTCAGAAAGTAGTTTGTATCAAGTGAACTATAAATACTCAGTTTTCCTTGGTCAAACTAGGCATTAGAAAATAAATTGGAAAACCCTTTAGCTCTATCTAGTGGTACCAAAGGAAAACAACAGGAAAGCATGGTAGCTCAAACCTTTTTTCCTCTTGGGCTATCTGTGATTACTATTAAATTAAAAGTATGTAAAAGTTCTCCTCATACCTCCGCAATGTTGTAGTCTGACTCTTTGACATCACAGCAGTGTCGCCTCTGCTGCTGTTTTGTGGCAAAGTTCAGCTGTGCTGCCTCCTCGATAGGGTTCTGATTTTCATCTCTCCACCGTCTCTCACCAGCTGCACATGTAACGTATGCACAAGTAGTTGGACTTATCGACTGATCACTACTGAAAATGAACAATTCATGTTGTTTTGATTATCATTGATGAAGTACATTATGTTAAATGTGGAATATTACGGTACAATGTGCAATAGTAATGCAATATTATTTTATTGGTTTTATAAGTAGTGATTTATCAATTTCATTACTGAGTGTTTTTTTTTAATTATTTTTTAATGTATGAATGATTTAAGGTATGTACTGTATGTTAAGTATGTAGGTAAGTATAAAAGTATTAAGTAAGTATAAAAACAGCAAAAAGAATCACCTCATGTGTTGGTCTTTTAGATTAATTTATTCACAATCAGTGGGCTGACAGATGATTGTGAATAAATCCATCTAAAAGACCAATACATGAGGTGATTCCTTTTGCTGTTTTTTGACTATGGAGTGTAGCCTCTCTTCCTGACTTTGCTCTGGAGAACATAGCCTGCATTTAAAGACAGAGCACCTGTTTCCTCTTATGTATATAAGTATGTTTGGAAGATAAATGTTTTGTGATGCTGCAACACTGAGCACTTATCTTATCTTTAAAAAGACCCAGTGATTCTCTGACCTCTGAAGGAGTTGTTGCTTGTGTTGGAGGAGGAAGGCAGGCCACAGGATCCAGTAATAGATGAAAATGAAAGGCTTTTGATTGGAGATTCAGCAAGGGTTTCTAACCTGGGTTCAATGTTCCCCTGCTGTACGTGCATAAGATAATAATTCAGATTAAAATGTAAAAATGGCTCACAAACAGTACTTAAAGTTACAAATCAACCTCTTCTGCAGCAGAAAGCATGAATTCATTTTTGAATTAATATTTGCAAACTCTTTTTGACTAACCTCATCCATTTTGCTCCATTTTGGGCTAATCTCTGTTGGTTCCTTGGACTCTGTCAGACTGACGTTGACTCGCCTGTCATCTGTCAAGCCTTTCCAAAGACAGGACCTGTCATCCAGAGTGCCTCCTTCCTCCGTCTGTCTGTCTTGAGGAGACAGGCTGTTGATCTTCTGAGCCTCTTTCAGGTCTGTCAGAGTCACACCCTGCAGGAAATTCATACAGTATCATATCTGTCAACACACGTTCCAATAAAAACTTCTGTGAGCCATTTGTTCTTTACCTGTGTTGACCTGCGGGTCTGTCTGGCATGACGAGACCTCGCTTTCCTCTGAGACTCTGCCTCTTCATCCCTGACTGGTGTCAGATACAACCTGAGTCAATAAAAAAAAGTAAACCATAAAGATTTGAAGTGCAAAGGCTACAACAGGGCACAGTCAGAGAAATGCACACAGAGGGCCATACAAAACATTCAAGGAGAGGACAGGTAAATACAGACGACAGGAACAAATATACAATAATAATAAAATCAATCTTAATTTATAGAGCACTTTTTAAAACCCAACTTCCAAAGTGCTACACAGACAAGGCAAGAAATTAAAAATCAACAATTATAAAATCCAATATAAAATCCAATCAAATTGGGACATTATAGGCATTAAATGGAACGATATGGATGATAAAATATACCTATACTTAAACACAATCATATACATACAAAGTTGTGTATATTATTGCTGAATGCTTCAAAAAGGTGGAAAGCAGCAAAGGACAGATGTTATTAGTGTCTTTTTTTTTTTTTTTGACATGCAACATCAAGTACAAAACTGCTGTGATTATAATTTCAGGGAGGAGGAGTATACATGTAGAGGCTGTATTTTAACTTCAGGTATTTTAAATTGGCACTGAAAAAGAGAGACAGATTGCAGTGAATTTGTTTTGAAAATGATGTGCTCTATCTTTTATGACATTTCCACAAAATTAAGTCATAATGCAGGATAAGCCACAATTAATATTGTACTTAAGTGTTGCAATTCCCATTCCTATTCAAAATTTCAATTAATCAACTTAACACAAAGCAATTGGCACTCAGTGATCTGGCTTTTCACTAACTGAGGAAACTCATTGTTCTTGTGTGAGCAGCATACACAGAGAGGCCACCTGCCTGTCCAACCATCCATCCATTCACTCACCAGTTACCCACTTTGACCAGTTGTTAATCCAGCCTTGGTGGGCAGAAGCAAATCAATGAAATCAAATGAATTAATGAAATGTAAAATATTTTCACTGTGTTAGATAATTGTACAGAATATAAAATATAAATCTTTTCAATAATGAATGCAAAAAACGCCACATTTCTCCTACTTCCTTCCTGCTGTGTATCTTTATTTGCGGCCTCATGCCGCTACAGCAGGTGTAACATCCCACTGATTTACACTTTTGAAAAACCACTTCCTCCACCCTAGTATCCCACTTCAACAGGAAATATATATGATTGAGGAAGCGGGATGTTCTCCGAATGCATTTTCATTGTGACTTCAAGGCATGAGTATCATTTCCGGCCATTGCTTCATAGACAAACACAAAGAGCTGAGCAAGCATCAGTGGAGAGGCTCATGTTTTACCCCAAGCTGCCCGCCCCTCCTCTGCTACTGTACTGTAAGCTTTTACTGGTATTGATCTCTCAGGAGTGGAGTCACCCTGAATCCTGACTGAGAGTCAACGGGCTGGTCAGCAGCACACTCTACTGTATATAATGTACAGAGCTTAGGATATGGATTTAAAGACTGTGCACAGATCCAAAGAGTGATAAAAGAAATGTTATAGCGAAAAAATCAACTGCAAAACAAGTTAGAGCTACCACAACTGCAGATCTGTTAACTGTAAAATTACAATCATGAGTTCAGTATAGATTTTATCCACAAACACTGTTGCACAAAACCTGCTCCCCATATATAATGCTCCTCTTAAACTACATGATGAATATGCATTAATAATTAATCAGTTGAAATAGTGGCTAAGAATAATAGCCTTCAGGCAAAAATTACTAATGTACATAAAAGAAGCGAATCAAGTAGATCAAGGAGAGAAACTAATCTTCAGCCCCCAAAGTAACAACCTCCAAGCTCACATTACATCAATTTAATAAGGCCTACAGCACCTGTGCTGAGAATAATTACATGAGGACATGGAGCTTTGCCAAAACAGTAGCTTAAAATTGATGAAATAAAAAATCCAGGAATAGAATAGCATGGCTCATGAAACTCTGAAACTTACCTGGGAACAAATGCTTGCATGGTCCCTGTGGAGGGTCAGAGACTGAGGCACTGAGGCACTGCAGCAGTGATGAGTGGGAGAGGCTGTACAAAATGACTGGAACAGGCTAGAGTGCAGAGAGAGAGAGAGAGAGAGAGTGAGAGAGAGAGAGAGAGAGGTGGAGAGAAAGAGAGAGAGACTTCCTGCTTATCTGGATGATGCACACACAATCAATTTAGACTTTCTGTCTACCAAAGTCTGATGCAAGCAAGTCTATACACACTTCAGTTCAGTCAAACGTGTGGGCAGCAAACCCATTTCTGCTAATAGCACTCAAGGATTTATTTGACCACATAATAAATTATATGAACCTCATGATAGTGTGTTGCAATCATTCCTTTCCCGTGCAGCTCCTTTTACTGGGAGGGGATGACTTTGTTGAAGCATAATTATACAATTTGGGAAGCAAATTATATATTCATACATTCATTGATTTACTTGCCAAGGGCGAAGGACTCAAGCTTATTTCAGCATACACCAGGCAGATGAACAGCACAACACATCAATCAACCTACTGCGTCAAACTAAAGGGTCAAACTAGGGTGGCATCTTTTCTTCTGATATGTATGTTGTTGTGTTCAGTTTAATCCATTTTGTCAAAATTTGGGGCAAAATGTAAATGCTTGAAAAAAAATATCCACATACAGGATTTTAGCTCCCAAAAAATGGATTTGACCGAAAAAGCGATTCAATAAATGAAGCCTTTTTCATCTGTTGTCCTGCATCTGGTGTGAATATAGGATGGGATGTGCACACAACACTTGTTTAACTTTTTGTGTAAAATGTAAATGTAAATTACAATGTGTGAAAAGTCTTAACATGGCAGTAAATTGAATATTTTGGGGTTTTTAACTGCTGGTTGGACAACAAGACATTTGATGACATCACTTTGGGCTATAGGAAATTGCAATGGGCATTTTTTTTAATACTGTTTTGTGATGTTAACGATGCAAAACAATGTAAATTACAATGACTGTAAGATTGTTTCCTCCCACATAACAGATGCACATGTTGTAATTCTGACAATAAACTGCACCAAACTGACAGTTAATTATGTTTTCATCACAACTTAACATGGGAACATCAGGCTGAAGATGATAGAAACAGGTGTTTTGAAACTGTTTAACTGACAAATAAAAGATCCTTTATACAATAATGGGAAATGTAAACCCTGACATATGTGGACAGCAGATTGAAGAGGTTGTTCATGGTGATCTGTATAGCTAATCAGACATCCATCCTACAATAATATCAAAGTAGGAAGGTAACTTGCACCCAGCTGCATGCGCTGATAATGAAATATGATCAATATAAATTCTGCATGACCATATTGAATTTGACACAACAGCACAGAATCAAGAATACAAAAGTGAAAGAACCAGAGTTTATTTTAAAAACCATGTGAAAAGTGTCATATTGGCAGTAACCAAAGCCTTGGCAAAAAAAAAGTGCACATTGTAAATGTGAAGTTAAGTCTAAGTAAAAATGTACAGTGATGTCCAAAAGTCTTACTATACTACCAAGAAGCCATTTAACCATTTATCAGAAATGTATTCCTCAGCTGTGAAACATGTATACATAAACATTTGTCTAAAAACAAGATCATTTTATAACAATATATTTGATATGTCTATTGTTTGCCCTAATCACAGCTTGCATTCTTTCAAGCAGTGATTTTACCTTTTTTTTTTTTTTTTTTTTGCATTATTTGAGGATTCACATTATTGTAGTTGTCTTCAGAGCATCCCAGAGAGACAGTCTTGTGATGTGACAGTATGTTTTGCCCTTTTTTTGAGATCTGGTGACTGTGGAGGAAAAGCCATGAACAGCAGCACTCCTTGCTCGTCCTCAGACCTCACACACAATCCTGGTGCTGCTTCCATCCATGTTAGGATCAATGTCCTGCTGCAAAACTCCGCCTATGCGCAACCTAAAGCTAAAAAGTCTGACAAGACTCTGCAGTATAAAGTAGCCCTTCTGTTTTGTTGATATGTAGCTGAACCTGTGTGAGTTCACATCCCCACACCTGTGTATTTCCACTACAGCTTGACTCTGATCTTACAAACTGTTGAACTGATGTCCCCACAAAAGCTTTGTGTGTGCAACTGGGAAGTTAAAACTTTGATTAATCTGTAATCCAGACGTTCAGTTTCAACAGTGAAATTTTGTTTGTTTAGTCAGAACATTTACTTTGTCATTAAACACGTGGTCTGGCTATTGCTACACAACTAACTGCAGTTTGTCAGTTGTCTTTTGACTGAATGTGTTACTTTGAATCAGCATATAGATTTTTAGCCAGTGTAGTCTAGAGCTGCAACGATTAGTTGATTAATTGATTAGTCGATGGACAGAAAATGTCTTCAACTACTCTGATAATCAAAAATTCCTTTTAAATCATTTTAAAGTAAAAAAAACCAAACAATCTCCTTTCTAAGGTCCTCAAATGTGAACATTTGCTGCTTTTCCTTATCTGGTCATCATGGTAGTAAATTGAATATTTTGGGGTTTTTCAGCTGCTGGTTGAACAAGACATTTGATGACATCACTTTGGGATTTAGGAAATTGCAATAGGCTTTTTTTTTATTTTTTTATTTTTTTAAATGTTTTGTGATGTTAACCATGCCAAACTATTAATCGAGAAAATAATCAGCAGATTAATCAATTATGAAAACAGTCATTAGTTGCAACCTTAGTGTAGTTTGCTTAGGTCAGATTGGTGTTATATTGGATGAAAATGACTTGGTTTGTTTGCATGTCACTGCTGCTCTAAAAATCTAAATTTAGCTGCACATCAGCACTGCGATAGTTTTCAGGCCATCTGGAAAACATTTTGTCCCTGAGGTGCTTCACTAAGCTCCTTTGACAGTTATAAACAACAGCTTATTTGTTAATGCATAGATTATATCTGCTGTTAAATTTTTTTAAAGGCCCCCAAAAAGAACTAAATAGTTTTCCAAAGTCTGAATTTGGATTGGTGCATATTTAAATTAAAAAGTAGCAAAGCAGTAGAATCATGTCAGTGAAAGCAAAGTGTTGTTGGTAGAGGGCTCGAGCTTTAAGACCTCACAGTATCTTACAATACTAAAGCTGTGTTCTGTCTGGCTGGAATTGTAATCAGTTAAAAAAAAAGTGCAAAAAATACAATGAGCCAAACTATAACAAGTAATCCTCTAGTTTTTAAGTACTGAACCACAAATAAGTACTTTAAAAAGTAAAAAAAAAATCCTATCAACTACGGTATGTCCTATACTTTAAATAAATCCAGGAATTGTTCTTGTTTGTCTTATCAAAATGTTTTTTTTGTTTTTTTTGCTAGCTCTTTCATTGGCCATTTTTGATGTGTAAACAACCAGGATACAATAAATTACTTCCTGCTTCTGTTTTTTTCTTCTAAAATATTGTCTCACAACATACCTCAGGCAGTTGAAAAAAGAAACAAACTTTAATGTCACCAAGACAGGCATGACTTATGGCTTCAAGTGCATTAATAAACAGGTTATGCGTTGGCTTTTAGTTTTCCAGTTTAGTACAGAACCTAACCTTGATAAAAAGTTGACTTTTTAAAAGTGGAAAATGCTCTGTAGAAAGACAGTCATTCTTTCTGGATTAAGGCTTTTTGAGGTTGTCATTGGCAGGTAAACCCTGAAATACTCATTATTATCACTCTGCTTATCACTCACCCTAACCTTAACTTCACAGCCATCTTATATTTTGAGGTACAGGTTTTTAGCTCAGACCTGAATTCTTCTGATTAGCTCTGCCTTTCAAAGAGCAACCACATCATTTATACTACACCCAAACAACAGCAATCAATAATATCTTCGTATTTGTCATTTTGTAGACAGTGACTTTAGAATGAGAAAGCTCCCCTTCTCCTTGGTGGGTATGTCAGGTGTGGAAAAAATCCCTTTCTGGTGACGTGCATTCTGTAAAACATAACAAAATAGAAAATATTACGAAGGATATGTTGGTTAGAGCGTATTAGTAAGCCAATACAGTTAAAACAATATTTGATTACATTTTTTATGTCAATAAATTCATTATTTATAGAATATTTTCTGATACATTCTCACTTACATTCATCCTCCTTCATCATCTTCTTAAAGCTCCTCTCCATCTTCCTCTTCCCAATGAGGTAACTCCTCTTCAGGTGCTACATCCTGCTGTTCTTCCTCCCCTTCCGATATCTCTTCCTCTACATTAAGTTTCTCCTCCTCGAGCAGTGACTCCTCCTGAACTTCCTCTCCTTCAGATGCCGCTGCCTCCTCCTCATCTGCTGTCTGGTTCTCCTCATCAGGTATCTCCTTTTCTGTCTGTTCTGGCTCATGTTGCTCTGTCTGATCCTCTTTTACTGCCTCCACCTCCTCTGCAGGAGCAATTTCTTCTGGTGCAGCGTCCTCCTGCTCAACAGGAGCTTCTGCAGCTGCCTCCACTTCACTTGCCTCTCTCTCTTCTTCTACTGGGTTGGATGCCTCTTCTTCTACAGCTGCAGGAAGTGCCTCTTCTTCAGTTGCTGCAGCTGCCTCTTCATGAGCAGCAGGAGCAGTTTCTTCATCTGTCTGCTCCACAGGCACAGCAAGAGGTTGAGTTTCGCCCACCAGCTAAGACAAGGAAAGCAATAAAATATATAAAGATCACAGATGACTGGAGTCTGGACACAAAATCATTTACAGCTCTGCTATCTGGACAACCAGGTGACTCGGTAAATGGGTTGAGAGAATTACAACATATAAAACATGATCTATACTGCATGACTGTAAGTGTAGATGTGAATCCATTAGAGAATCTATGCCAGGCAATTAGTTTCTTCAAATTAATGAGATGAAAAGCTCATTATGGTTCCCTCTGGGGCACACAGTGAACAGAAATAGTAAAGAGATCATGTGAACTGACAGTTTGTGTGTTAAGGCATGTCCATGCCATTACAATTCAAGTTTAATCTTATCATACACTGCTAACTGTTTTGAGAATGTCATTATATCTAAATAGTCTTCTCTTTACATCTGTGACCCAAATTTAAGTAGTTATTTCAGTGAGGATGAATCTGATTGGCTTGTGTGTTGGTTACCTGGGTAACCTGCGTCTGTATGTTCTCCAGCTGAGCCCTGAGTTCAGAGTGTAGACTCTGGGCTGCTGAGTTCTGATCCTGCAGACTCTGACGTACCGTATTGAGCTGTTCCTCCACACCGGCCTGCTGGAGCCGCTGGGACTGTTCATTCTCGAGCAACTCTCTGAAACACAGAACAAACTTAGAGTGAAATGCATTGTTTCAAAAGATGTTTTATGCAGTTAATTGTGAAGACAGAATTTGTGACATACAGTATAATATGACACATGGTTACCCGGGTGCCCTATGAAGCGTAAATCTTTACTGTTAAAAAGGAACCAATAGCCTTACAATTTTCTTTGAGTCTGACATAGGCAACAATAGCCTGTGAACCACATTTCCATGATGTTTGCATAAGCTTCAAAGAGTGCAGATTTTACATACAAAAGAAATTTTACACAGAGCATTCAGCTCCAGAAATCATCAATACAAAGGAAATGTTTATACAGATCAGGGCAATCTCACAATGTGAATATGAGGCCTACCAACACTGGCCTAGAGTAACACAGAGACGCAGACAGTGGCAGCCAGAAGGGCTTTAACAAAGTCAACATAACGTTATGGGTCAGAGGAGGTGAGCTATTTTCTCCACAGCATCACAGCTTTTTCCACAACCTACCTGACAGTAGCCATCTCCAGTGTGCTGGCCTCCAGCTGAGCCTGATAAGTGTCCAGCTGCTCCTTCAGGCTGAGCACCTCAGCGGTCTGTCCATCCAGGGTGGCACTCAGCGTGGCAACCTGCCCGACTCTCTCATCCAGCTTCGATTCTGCTTCTCCCAGGCTCCCTGTCAGAACCTCAACCTTGTGGGACAGTTCGGCACTCAGCATCACCAGGCCCTCCACCTGAAGCCTGACACCCTGAAACTCCTCATTCTTCTCCCTCAGCATGGCCTGTAGCTGGCTCAGCTGCTCCAGAGACACTGTGGCTTGCTGCATCTCTGCCAGGCGGGTTTTCATCTCAGTGTGGAGCGACAGCACCTGAGCGGGGAGGTCAGATGTCTTGAGCTGCTCAGCTGTAGCCATGGCCATTCCCACCTGTTTCTGGGCCAGCGCATAAGACTCCTCCAGGGCATTCAGGCGAGCCTCCAGACTCTCGGAAATGTGCAGCTGCAACGAGACACACAGGAGTGATGTTGAGTCAAGCTGGCAACTTGGGAGTGACGATCATTCTCACTGGACTGGTGCTTCAATAGTTTCTTAACCACTGTCTCCAAAACAATTACAAATATTGTATTAATGAGCATCCCTTAGAGTCAGATTTGGCCATTTTATGTCAACTAAGTTCTAAGATGCCAAAGACACTTTCATGTTCAATTGTGTCGGCTCTAATAGTCAATTCACAAAAAGGTAATTGCTCCCTCTATATCAGGATATACTACTCAGCCCTATGCCAAAGGCTGCAGGCAGGGGCTGAAGCAGTAAGCATTTTTTTTAGAATCATTTTAGTAAGTTTGTTCAAATTCTCATTATGTTGCAACTCATAACAAAATATTATGGACTGTAGGCCCATAACTATCACTACCAAAATCTGAATCTTAACCAATCAGAAGAGGTCTGATCAAGTATGGACAGCTCAGTACAACTATTTCCCTGCAACTAGAAGAGAAGTTACATGAAACAAACTAAATACTGGAATGGAGCAAAGTTGTGCAAGAAAGAAAGAAGTGATTTTTTCCCCCATTCATGTTCATCAGGAGCCAAACTCGGGCTATTAAGCCAACCAAGGCTGCGCTGGTGTAACTTTTGCAGTGCCACATTGATGAGTCATGAAAAATACATTTTTAGGTGGTACCGGAAATGTTTCAGAGACAAGACTGAGCTAGCAGAGTTGCTCCCATACAAAGTTTTTGCTACATTGACCTCCCTGAACCTCATTTGAAAGGTAGAGTCGCAGGAGGGAGAAAAGGAGCGAGGAGCGGATTTGTTTTGGTGAAGTGCTTCAAAAACATCTTGCTCATCTCCCTACAGTTGCCTGCAGCAACTTCAAAATAGTTGGAATACCAGGAACTTCTCAGGTAGAGTGACGCAACAGCCATTAGCTTCAGTTTACGGTGACATAACAGGGTCAGTTCATTCATGCAGATACATAAAACTAGAAATGTAACTATAATAGGGCTGCAACTAAATTATTTTCATTATCAATTAATTGTTTTAATCATCTATAAAATATCAGAACATAGTGAAAAGTCACTGATGATCACCTAATCAATTGTTCGACTAATTGTTTCAGCTCTAAATTATTTCTTAAGGCAGTACTATTAATAGGGAAGATGCCCACACTAATATTTATTTACACATATTTACAGTGTCATGAAATCCAGAAGAAACAAGACAATAATCAATCTGTATTTCCCTACAATCTTCCAGGCTGTAAACAGCCTCTGAGCTGGTGTTCAGTATCCAAAGACTAAATTTAGCCCTGGCACACCACTGTCTTGTTTATTATTATTTTGGGCAGCATCCTCTGGCAGCATGTTCTTCATTGGTATTATAACACAGTTACTTTCCACACAGTGAGAGCTTTGACAGTGAACTTTGACAGTGAATAGACTTTCTGTATTTGAGTCACTAATAAAAGTCCCTGTCCCTGCATTTGTAGGTCAAGAGTAATCCTCATTACAAACGTCAGCAGCAGTGTGGATGTTGGAAATAGCAACGTTTTGTAGCCACTCACACCAGCAGGGGTCTTTGAAATCTGATAAGAGGCCTGCTCTTCTTTCCTTATTTGCAACTAGCAGCATGTGGTGAGGCCTTTACCTGTTTTTTTTAGTGTTTGTGAAAATAATGGCCCATGAAAATAAGATTTGTAGTGTATTCATAATATGATACAGGTCATTAGATGAGGCACACTGTGCTGCTGATGCCTGCAAACTCAGGTGACAAACCACATTTATTTATTTATTTATTTATTTATTTATTTAAGTCCTTACCTTTCCACTTGACTGTCGCATTTCTTCGTGGGAGGACTGTAATTTCACTATCTTCATCTGCATGCCCATGAGATTGTCAGTTAAGTAGGTTAAAGTTTGGTGCTGTTGGAAACAGAACCATGCGCCTGTGGCACCGCCAATTACAATCATCAGAAATAAAACGAAGAGAAGAGCGTAATTATTACTCCCTCCAGCGCGAACTTCTGACTCCATAACTTCATTTTTGAAAAAGTTATCTTCATGTTTGTGGTTGCCTTTCCCTCTCCGATGTTTGGCAGTCATTTTCCCCTCAAAGGACACAATGTTCTAGCGAGGCAGAGAGGTGATATTCAAGGAAACGGTGGGTCAAAAACAGCCTTGGCCGAGGTGTTAGCGGGGATTTACTTCAGATGGCTCCTTTAAGTGGCGCTGCGTAAATTGGCCTAGTTTAAATCACCGCACAATAAAGTACCGAGAGGCTGCAGCGAGTTCGTGATGAGGAGGTTGAGCTGGAGATGAGAAAGGGAGGCGTGGACCGTAGGTAGCGTGCTCGTCCATTCAGGAAGAGCAAGGAGGAGTGGGGGCGCCCGGCTGCCACCGGGAGTGGCTGAGCCTCCGCCACCATGTGCGCTGCTGTCATCTAATGAAAAGACTACACGTCCGGCAGTCTGCTACTGTGCGCTATTTTTTACTGCAGCTGAGGCCAGAGCTGATGCATGTGGCCTGTAGCAATTACACTCTTCTGTCGTAGGCTAGTCTGGGTTATAATAATCACTGAGCTATAAGAATAAAGTTTAAATGATACATTTGTTGTGATCCTGTCAATTAATTATCTTAACCTTTTCATGCAGTAGCACAGTGTCCTTTTAAAATGTGGCTATGAGACATTCACATTCAGCGGCATGCACAGACCAGAGAAGACACATTTCTATTTAAGGTCACCTTCATTTTCTTAATTGTCAACATCTTCTTGGCCTTTGCTGCCTTCTTATATTATTCTTATCTGATTATTATAAATTTATATCTCTTGCTAATCTTCATGATGTCTAATTAACTATTTTTTTCTTTCTTTTTATATGAATATTATCAATTGGTGCAGCAATACTCAGTTTATTTTATGTGTCTCTTGTTTTACCCTATTTTGTTTTAGTGTGTAATTTAATTTTAATGTTTAATTTGTTTCCTTTTCAAAGTATCCAATAAAGTCAATTAATCAATCAATCAATTTCCCAATTCACATCTGTTCCACTTCTGTTTTTATGATGTTTGCATATGTGCAAATTAAACTAAACTAGATTAAAAACACCCCAAACTGCACCAGATTGCTAAAATTGGACTGTAAATTACTTTATTGATCACTTGGGGCACGGTATTTTAAGGCCCCTACACACCATTGGTCCACCCACACAGATGTTTCCAATTATGTTACCTAATTAGCACTCTTCTCAGAAACTGTGTGGGCATGTACAAACTTGATTGATATTTCCTTCACCCCTCCGTTGCAATGAGGAACCACTGAACACAGTGCAAACCAACGTTACATGGTGAAATTCTCCTGGAAACTGCAAAAATTGCAACAAGGAAAAATGTACTGTAGGGGTGGGACAGGAAGTTTAGTCTTTTTTAGCTGTTGATAAATGTCTGTGGAGGAGAAAAGCATTGCTACTGTATAGTTTCACTAATAAAACACACTACAATGATTATTTCCTCACACAGTGCATTAGTGTTAAGTTGAACAAAGATGAAATCTGAACAGAGCCAGCTGGAGAAATAGAAAACACATGCCTCGTGTCTTCCAGGCTTCAATAATGGGAGTCTTTGATAGCCCATAGACGTTGGTGTCACACAATTCCCAGCATAGCTCTACCCATTTTCTAATCAGCTGTGTTAATTAAAAGCACCTGTGTGGGTGTGCAGGGCCTTTAAATATATGCCTTCAAATATTAGACCATCAAAAACAATCACACACTTAATTTATAGTCCCTGAAATTATTATGTCAAGGACGTCATAGGCAACTAACAGCTTTTAATATTTCATAAGGTTATCTTAATTACTTTTAACAATAGCATCTTCTTATAATTTATCTATAATTTTGTCATCCTGTTTTTCCGTACTGCGATTTTGCTATCTAGTCTATTCTGTACACACAACATTTATTGCATGTCTGTCCGTCCTGGAAGAGGGATCCCTCCTCTGTTGCTCAGCCTGAGGTTTCTTCCATTTTTTCCCCTTTAAATGTTTTTTAGGGGGAGTTTGTCCTTATTCAAATCATCTAACAAAATAGGATGTTCTATGCTGTACAGATTGTAAAGCCCCCTGAGGCATATTTGTGATTTGTGATGTTGTGTTATACAGATCAAATTGACTTGACTTGACAGCCGTTTTGACAGCATACATCATGACAGAACAAAGCATCTGTTATATTTTTTCTTTGTTCCGTTTTGTCAAAATGTCAAAACATTTGCTTTAGAGTTTCTTAGCAAAATGCATATCAATATGCAAAATGCTTTACAGTATTTTTTCACATGAAACATTTGACTGATGCACAATATATTAATATAAGCTTTTTTTCATAGAACACTGGAGAAGCAGGTGAAAATAATAAAATGAATGATGGCTGATTCAGTTTCAGGCTCCTTATTGAGACACTTAAACAGAACAGAGCCATCATTAATGTTATTAGTAACACCTGCGTGTCCTATTAAGTCAAAATGTCTACTGTGAAAAACATCTATTCTGCTGTAATATTTGTATTGTAACCCTCATAGGAATATTGTATATTATTTATGTAAGAAGATTCATCAGTTAAAGTAGAATCTGATGGATGTAAATCAGCTGGACGGAAAAAAAAACAGACAGTCACAGTATCATTAGTGTTATGTAGCTGCTGTAAAATAAATATAGTTACACAAGCTGCTGTGCCACTGTATCAGAGATCATCTGGAAAAAGATTATGGCAGATCACATCCATCTCCACGTTCTGCATGAATTTTCTGATTTGAATCACTTGGCTAAAAACTCAGTCAGTGGAATGCTTATGAAACCAGGAGAACAATGTTTCATTTGAGGAATCATTTTATTTTAATTTCAGTAGCATCCAAATAAACACAATGTTCCATTTTTATTTTTTCGTAATGCAACTGGGGCATTAAATCCAAGCAGCACAACCACTTCAATTCAAAAATCATGTATTAGATATCTAAACTTAAAAATAAATGCTGCTCATACAGTTTCGTGTTGTCCTTACAGTTTCTTCACTCTGTATGGGAGATTAAAAAAAAAAGATTTAGCATCATTTAGTATCTTTTTTCCCCACATGTCCTTTTAGTTAAAGTGCAGGTGTGCTTCCCTCTCACCTCTGACGTTGAGTACGGTGGAGCATTCAGCCCGTCCCAGGGCGTTCTCTGCAGTGATGGTATACTCTCCCATGTCTTTTGGGCCCACGCGGATGATTAACATGGAGCAAACTCCACAGGTGTTGGAGATGTAATAGTTGGCATCAGTGTTTATGCTGATGTGATTTCGATACCATGTGATACGAGGTGTGGGATCTCCTTTCACTGCACAGCTCATGTAGCATTCATAGCCTTTAGGTGCAGTGTGAAACTTCAAAGGTACAATGAAGGTTGGAGCACATCGCAAATCACAGTCCTTTGTGGTTGGTAAGCTCACCACAAACTTTTCTGCAAGGGAAGAGAGATCCAGTGAGATCTATTATCTGGAGAATCTATTATAGCTTTGTTTGACACGCACTTGATACACAAACACAACCTTTCTTTCTCTCCGTCCCCCAGGTCGGTGACTCAGAGGGTGCAGATTTGCCCATGTCATTTTTGGCATAGACACGGAAATGATATTCCCTCCCATGCATGATATTGCAGACTGTGAACTTGTTATTGAAGAGTCTGTCAGCCACTGTAGCCCATGTGCGTTTAGTAGAGTCTAGTTTGGACACTGTGTAGTGGAGGCGGTCATCACGCTTCTCATCAGGAGAAGGTGCCCAGACCAGTGTCACTGTTCCAGGCACGTTTTCTTCCAGTTCTACTGGTCCAGGAGGCTTTGGATCATCTGTAACGACAGGCAATTTTACTGGCATCAGTTCCATTAACAGATGAATGTGAAATTGATTTTTTGATTTTTTTTTTGTTTTACCTGTGACCCTGACTTCTGTACTGAATGTCTCCTGTCCTGCCAGATTTTTCACCAAAATTGTGTAGATGCCTGAATCAGAGCGCTCAGAGGAGGGGATCAACAACTGTGACGAGCCATCAGAGTTACTGATTGTTACTCGCTTTGTCACTGGCACGTTGTCCTTTAGCCACATAATATCTGGCCGGGGTAAGGCCTGGAAAAAAGAGCATTAGAAATATCTTAATATAGTGTCTGTTGGGTTTTCACCCTTGTTTAATTTTGTATATGAAAAAAGCATTTGCCTCTGTATGTTACCAATAATAAAGCTGAAGTATAAATCTCACCTCAAAGTTTATTGTGATCCTGACAGAGTTTCCTGCCCTCACCACTATGAAACTCTTCATCCTGTGGTTTGTGAACTTTGGCCTCACTAAAATGAAGAACAAAAACAATGAACATTGCTTTGCACAATATTTTACTTTAGGAGGTTCTTACAATAAGTTGAATAACTTAAAATACATAGATATCCATTCTATGGAGTTCCAGTCCCAAAGTAACACATTTTTTAGAGTACAAAATGAGTGGTCAGTGATTTAGTTATATTTTAACCTCAAAATCATGCAGTTCTTAAAAATATTAATGCATAGCTGCAACTAACCAGCAACATAGTGTTTCTGTTATTTTAAAAGAGCTGACCTACCAGGAGAGGGCATTGCAATGACATAGTTGGCCAACTCCTCGGGAGCGCTCTCTCCTCCATCATTAGTCGCAATCACTCTCACCCAGTACATGTCCATGGACTTAAGGCCTTTAACGCTGAAGGAAGTCATGATGATGGGGATGCTATTACAGCGAGACCATTCAATGCACTCTGCTTGACGTATCTCAACAAAATATCCTTTAGCTTCATCCTGTATGCCGGGTTTATCCTCAGGTTTAGTCCAGGTCAGGACCAAATGGGTGTAAGAAGTTTCTGTCAGCTTCAGGCCTGTAACTTTACCAGGAGGCTCTGAGGAAAACAGGAAGAATGTCACAAAATGTAAACTAATGCAATATCAAGTATTGAATATTTATACAGTATACAATCTATATCATGGAATTTAAAAAAAAACAAACATTGTAAATAATTATATTCACTAAATCGAATGTAAACCATTATTCAATTAATCTTCGTAACTTTTCATGATTTTTATGACATATTTTTCCATATTGTTGTGTGCATTAAAAAGAATTGCAACACTTACTCTTAGGATCTCGTGCAAAAACAAACTCAGAAGGGTTGCTACATTCACCAGCTCCTGAGACGTTTATGGCAGTAACTCTGAATTCATATTCCAGACCTGCCACAACATCCTTCACTGCATATTTCTTCTCTGGAAGTAGTTTTAGAGAAACAACAACATATCACTATTATGGTCTACAATGGCATCAGTTTTAACTAGAGTGAAATAAAATAAAATAAAAAGCATCACCTTTTATTGGCTCATCCAAAGCATTGACAACAGTCCAGAGATTACTTCCCTTCTTGCGCTTCTCCAAAATATAGCCCAGGATACGTGAACCTCCTTTGTTACTTGGTGAATCCCAGGAAAGGTTTATGCAGTCGTCATAGGCGCTGACCACCTTTGGAGGTGATGGAGAGCCAGGAAAGGCTGAAACATGCAGGAAAAAAACCCCAAAAAAACATATCACTAGTAAAGGTTGTAGTCAGACAGATTTAACTTTTCTTGTGTATTTTGAGACTGTATTTACATTTAAAAAGCAACAATATTCTGGTCATGTTACAGATGAAGCAAACATATGCTTTGCCATCAGGGATTTACATTATAAAGGTAAATCCTTTGCTTTTAGAAAAGTGCAGTATACATACAGTATAAACTTTATTATCCCTATTCTTATTATTATTTACATCAGCCCTGAAATAATTAAGTCTCTTAACTGATTAGTCAAGTGACAGAAAATGAATCAACAGCAGCTATTTAATTAAGTTACTTGTTAAGCAAAAATGCCAAACATGTTCTGCTTCTCAGGTTTCTCTTATATCACTGTGAGTTGAATATTTTTTGATTTTGGGATGACAGAACAAGCTATTTGACTATTTACGGTGCTCAGTCCATTAGTCATAGGTAGATAAAGAGACAGATAGATTTATTGAATGAATGATACAACAGTATTAACTTATGTCTCATTCCTCACAAGCTCAGTCATACAGAGTGCAGTATAGTACAGTATAGACCAACAGTATTCAGGGAAGAGAATAATAAAAAAAACATTTCACACAGGAGAAGGCATTATGACATTGAATCAGCTGATTATCAAATAGGTCTTTTTCACAAAATTCATTTTTTTTACATGATGAAGTATAAAAAGCACAGGTGTTAGCTGTTGTTGGGTCCATTTAGCTGCTTTGGTTTCACGGCCCTCGCTGGGACACTTGAATAGGAGCCATAATTGATGTTTTAGTAACACCTGTGCCTTTCCTACAGGCCAAATTTCTGCAATGACAAATTTAGATTCAGTCGTGTCAAACCATGTGAAAGACATATGTTCACAAGTTTATAGTCTATTGATGTTTGATTCTGATATTTTGTTTGCATGCTGCAGACCCTTAATTGGCATCTGCCGCACCTGCCTTTTTAGCTAATTGAGTACAACCGCCCATCTGAGTGTGACCGCACAGTACTGGTCCATTTATGAGCCACCCAGAGCGAGGACTTGGGGAAGCAGTTAAAAATTGTCTTTACTGAGCAGAAGACGGGTAATTTTCGTTATGAGTCAGTATGACAGTCTTTAAGGAGTTCTTCTTACACACCCATGGGGCACTTCCGGGTCTGAAACAAGGAACGTTTTAGTTTTTACCGTTTTATTTCTCTTTAGACATCCATGCTCGAAACATGGGACATGTGGAGTCCCCTCGAAACGGGAGTCCACACACCAATGGATGTAGTCACGGTGGTATGTCCATTCATTTTTACAGTCAAGTGTTTGCTTAGCTAAGTTCGCCTAGTAGCAAACTTTCCTTAATTAGCTAATGTCCGCTAAGTTAGTACTGAACGGTTTTTAAATGAGAAGCACAGACTTACTAGTTCCACCCATTTCCTTACTGCGCAGTTGTCTTAGTTTGTCTTCATGTTGTTAGCTTTGGTTTTATGTTAGAGTCTGTGTTTAATTATTTTATTTGTAAGTGACCATGTAAGTTACAGTGTTAAACATAAATGTTACCATTTGATGTACTGCACCAGAGTTAGTTTATAGCTAATTTTCATCTGCAGTCACAATTAAAACATATAACAGCACAATAACAAACAGTAGTAGTCATAACTATTGAAAATAGCATGCAAATGTTTACCAGCAATGTTAGTGTCTGCAAATAAATGTTTACATGAAACTAGTATGCTATCTTAAATTTTAGATATTAGCATGTTGATATTTGGTTGCATGCTAGGATGTTAGTCCATTTACTACACTACTAACTACACCTGATAACAAAACTAAGCACATTGGGACAGCTTAGGCAACTCGGTTAACTTGCTAACATTAGCAGTTATGCCAGCCACATAATTACACTAAATACCACATAAGTTACTGTAGAAAGATATATATGTAGTTAATGCATCTAATGCTCCAGACTCCATCAGTTGGTGTGAATTATTTGCTCTTAGTTGATCCCCTTTTGTTTTCTAATCCAATAGTGTAATTGGAAAAAAAAAAAAACTTAAGACATTTTCAACACCAGACTTTCATTTCTATTTGAGGGGAGACCCAAACTTCTGTTAGAATATCTGCAGACCGGCTGGTATTGGATAACTGATGGGTTGTGTGGTTTCGCCAACAGTGATGGAGCTTTCTACTATCCAAGCTTAATTACTGTTTTCTAACAGCAACAGCTTGTGGAGAAAAGCTGGATCAGGACCTTGGAGAGGACTGTTTCCAGACTTGTCAGGGACTACTTTCAACTCTGGCCAACGCTTCTGTTGAGTCTTGTCGACTGGTGAGACTGATAGCCTTGATGGAGAACTTATACTTACAACACACCACAACACTCCACCAAAGAAGACTGCCCTATGTACTTCTTTTTCAAGCAGACCTTCAAACAGTAAGTGCAAGTAATTGTTTTTTGCCTTCTGCTTGTGTTGTGTTGGCCGCTGTGCCATGCTGGGCCTGTGCTTGTTGTGACCTTTTAAAATTGTATCTTCTCTCCTGACTTTTTATTGTGCCATCACTGTTGGCTTTTGTGCCATAAGTGCGATTTTCTGTCTGAAGGATTCATAGATTTAAACACATATTGAACACAGTGGATTTTGAGATCTGGAAAGGAAAATAAGATCATTGCTGCCTGTTGACTGTAATTTTATATCAGATTGCTTGAAGTTTTGACTTGCAAGATTTTATAACCAGTACCAAGGACAACAGCATTGCTTTACTTAGGTTACCTTAGGTTATAGTGACAGGTTCTATGGACATCAGAGTTTGGTGCAGGTAAATTTTAGATTTAGGCTATGTGTTTCTTAAAAAATCTACTCTAAAAGGGCTTTTTAATCATGTTTTATCATGGGATATTCTGGCTGTCCTTACAGCCACTGTTTGCCATTACTACAAGTTATTAATATAGATTAAACAGTAAATGGGTGCTCTGGTTTCTCACACAGGCCACAGACATGAACGCAATGTGAATTGAAAACTCAAACTTTATTACCCGTGGGTGTTAATTTGTCTGCTTACTGTGTGTGTGGTGGGCCTGTGATTTACTTACCATGTGATTTATTCGCCCCCTGGACTCCGGATATAATAATGGGCATAGATAATGGTTGGACAGCACAGAGTGCCAGCAGAAGATAACATCACAAATAGGCTTTGGAGTACAATTTGTTACAGTAAAAGCAGTGAGGTGTAGTAATAAAAAGTGAAAGCTCATTAGGTATAGTTTATCCTCTATTACATCCCTGTCTTTAGTGTTAGTGGGTGGGACAATTTGACATCACAGATATCACACTGGCTCCAGTATATCTCACCAAGCGTGCCAGCTTGCATGTCGTCAGTCTCCATCGCTTCACTTATACCCTCTGCAGTCACTGCTTGAATACGGTAACAGTATTTTCGGCCACGGTCCACGTCTGTATCACGATAGCTGGGCACACCTGGGATTTCCCCTATTTTCTTCCAGGTGTTTCGTCCAACCTGCTGCCGCTCCATTATGTAGTTAATCACTGGTGAGCCACCATTGTCCTTTGGAGGCCTCCACCTAAATTCAATACTTGTAGCTGAGCTCTCTGTTACCTCTGCAGGACCCAGGGGTGGGGTGGGTTTGTCTGAAACACAAATGTAGTTATTTGAAATTTCTTATGTGTGAGTGAGCTGATACTTATTACTGAGGAAGTCATATTTTTCGTTTAGAGGTGGTAAAATTTGACAGTTGTAATGTTGACAGCAATGGCTGATGCAGCAGAAGATAAAGTAGCCTATATTTTTTCAACGTATGTATTTTCAGACCACATCTTTAACAGGTCACGTCATCACAACCTGGGTTTATACTTAAAGTAGAACAAAAACAACATTTTCCAGTTAGTAATATGATAGTTTTGGAGTTGAGGGTTGCACATTTGGAAAATAAGAACCTGAATCGGTCCAGGCACAGATGGGCTTAGGGAAATGTGACACCCTTTTCACCTTACAGAGAAAAGAGTGGCCTCATTTGTACCGTCATGTGGATGAGCTATGAAGCTTTTAAGCACACTACTGTTTGCCGTTCTTAAGATCTTGCAAGAGCAAAGTACTTCTTACTAGACAACTTCCTGCACAAATCACATCCTTTGGCATCTATAAAGATAAGGATTTTCTTAAAAGAGTTGGACATTGAGTTAATAATTGCCTTTAAATTGGACATTTTCATTGTTGTGGTTTATGGGTTTTTGTTTTGCTGTGGAGAAAAAATTCTGTGGGTGAGAATTTCTGTTCTGTTTAATTCCTTTGTTGTCCTTCATTCACTCACCGAGCACAATCAGCTGTGAAATTGCCTCAATGAAGCCATGTTCATTCTTGAGCTTGATCTTGATCTCTCCTGTGTCCTTTCTCTGGCATCTGCTCAGCAACAAGCGGCTGTGACTTGCAGATTTCTCTATCTTTGTATTGTTGTCATCTTGGAGCTCTTCTCCCTCTCTGTACCACTTAATCTTTATGGGTTCGTGGCCAACAAAATGCAGTTTAAAGATGGCATTGTGCCCCACTTTTACTGTCACAGGCTTGCTGTAAGCACTGAGGTCTTCAGGGTCAAACCTTGGGGGATCTAAAATAAAGGGACCAGTTTGGGTCATTTCAATGCTTATATGCTGTTCAGCTGGGATTGGATTTAATGTTAACATTAATATATTTACACCTGTAGCTGTAAATATAATACCAAACAGCATTATTGTTATTATGAAGAATTCTCAAACCTTTGACGTTGATCATCGCCTCCGTTTTACGACCGTCTGCCTCAAAACGGTATTTGCCAGAGTGCTCTTCCTTGCACGTGATTATGACTAATTTATGGATAGTGCCATCTTTAGTGACTGTGAAATTGTCATCTGGGGATATCTGATAGGAAAGGAGGCAGACAGATGAAAATAAATCAATTGAGCAACAACAATTGCAAGTTAAGTCATTATTCAAATCAGCAAAACTGCATGGCCCCCTAAAGGGCTTAGTGTCCAGCTGTGTTGTGTCCCACATAGGCCTAGAGTATCTAAACATCTGTCACATGTCTGAGGTACAGATTCCCCATCAGTGGGGTGATAATACACTTTTGTTTTTTTTGGGGGGGGGGCATTTGACTTATACTGTAGCGGCCTGAATATAAGGCAACCCTGATTATAAGAAAACCCCCCTCAAAACTTGTTTTTGGAAAAAATACTTTTTGAAGATACATCACAGTGCAGTCACATCTGCACACACTCCTGTCATACTCTTGAAAGGGGTCAAAATGATTTTCTTCAGCAGTTAGCATTTTTCAGACTGTCTATCTTTGAACTCCCCATCATCTGTGACAGTGGTAATTGGCAGCTTGACAGATTTAGTCTGTGGTGCGTTCCTGCAGTAAAGACATCAGAAAAAGCTTTGGACTTGGGCTCAAATCGCAGGAGGATGTTTGTTAAAGGTGAAATGTGTGTCAAAATACCATTTCAAATTAAATATTGTTGTGCTGCAGAGATATCCTGGCCTACACGTCATATTCTACAGATCTTTGTTTGGTACAGATCTCCAGAGCACACTATAATCATTTTAATGTTTTACAATTAAAATGAGAATAATGATGTAAAAATAATAATTCCCTCTCATATCGCAAATCATATCACAATTGTAATGTCAGTCAAAATAATAGCTATTAGGTAGTATTTCAGAATCTTTCAGCTCTACTTTGGACTCGTTTGCACTCGTCATGTATTTATTTTCTCCGCAGCAGAAAAATCACGTAACATGAAACTCCTGCAGAAACTACTGCAGGTTAAACTGCGAAACACTAACGAAACACTTTTAAGGCTGACCGACTCCAACAGACTCACTATTAACAGACTTTAAAACACTTGCTAGCAATATTAAGGCTACAAACAATTCATAATGCAACACTCTGTAGGAATTGGTTTTACACTGGCGCTCTGTTCAAAGAGAATATCTGATGTTGTGAACACGTAAATACTAGTCCTCAAATAAATATAAGATGAAACGTAATTTCCAGGATAAAATATCATCTCATATTCAGACCAGTAAAGTATTTCTGATAGTGTGCAGTAAAGGGATGGACAGGAAATGTGAGGAGAGAGAGAGAGAGAGAGAGATGACATGCAGCAAAGGTCCCTGACTGACTGAATTGAGGATGTTGAAGTTACATGGTACGTGTCCTAGCCACCATGACTCTCATCTCGTGCATTATCTTGATGGACACCAACACAGGACTCAAGAAAATGAGGAATTTGACCTTTAGACCTAACCTTTTTGCCGTCTCTGAACCAGGCTCCCTCACAGTCTTCACTGCTGACCTTGCATGTGAACTCAGCAGCCTCACCGATGATAGCATTTACATCAGAAAGTCCACAGATGAACTGAACCCCTGGATCTAACATACACAACAGTGAGCAGTTAGGCAGTATAATTGATTATTTTGATATGCATCCAAAACTAAACCCGTTAGTCATGTTCACACTGAGGAGGAATAGCAGAAAATTTAATTTTGTTTTTACCAGTTATTGCATGATGACTTCATTTTTTCTATGATTGCTCATAATTCTTGTTTTTTTTTTTTCCCCATTTGACTTTTTCAGATAGTTTTCAGTCTCTGCTGGAAGGTTTTTCATCACTTTGCTCCTTCCATGTGATATATTTTCCCTTCCTGTGCTATGAATATTTATACCTTCAGTGTTTTCTTTTTTTATTCGATGTGGGTCAATATTTTTGTTAACAGATAACAAAAGAGAAGCACATGTTGATGACAAAACAATCTAGTTTTACAGTGTAGTTCTACTTCTGGAGAGGCTCTCTGCTGTGGCAAAACAGCATATCAACACTGAATACAGAGCAAGGGTTATTAACTACAAAATAATACAGTTAGCACTTCCAGAGTAATTGATTTGCAGTGGAGGCAATATTTTTTCTGACTTCTCACTAAATGGAATGATGATTTAATTGTTGTAACGCTAGAAACTTGATATTTTGAATTTTCATGATAACAATGTTGAAAATTAAGGTTAAATATGCAACACCAGACACAGCAAATTTGTATTAAGTACCATACAGTTATGGTACTGTATGTTATGGTGAAGTAATGATTATTACTCAGCTCTGTGAATTCATGTGTTTTGCCAATCTGGGTGTTGGAACTCAAGAGTCACTCCTTTTCACTATATATACACAAGCGTGTGAGCAATATTCTTGCTACACTGCAGAGCCTGGCTGTCATAAAGGAGAGCAGCTGCACAATACTAGAAAGCTGAGGTTGACAAAACACACTATGGTACAATAAATAAAGGATCAGAATTTCCTATTAACATATGCACAGAGCAGCTGGGGACATCTCTACTGTAAAGATTATTCAGTTAATTGATTGTTTGATTACTGTATCAACAGACAATTAATTCCTAAACAGTTCAGTTTAGATAAATCCAACTTACCAATCACCAAATCTTCTATCAGTGGACCTTGCCTTTTATGCTTTGTATGTGTGGCAGAGCCAGTTGCATCTTCAGTCTCGTTACACCCGTTGGGTTCTTTAGGACATGTGCTTTCACCTTTTTAAAATCAAAATATTCAAGTGTTTCAGAGAGCAAAAGATAATCCTGCCATTGCACGCAAAGTTCTTTCTCTGGTCATCAATCCAAACAAGACCATCATGCAATAATGTACCACTTATGGTCTCTTACCATTGACTTCATCCAATGTTTTTTGACCTTCCTTTGACTGATTCGAATGCATGACCTGATCAGTAGAGTCCTCGTTGTCATCACTGTCACTTGCTGCTTCATTTGGATCTGTTAGAGCCACAGAATTCAGGTAGTAAACACTCAACTTTACATAGTCGATATGAACAGTATTGCACTGCAGTTTTTTTTTTAAGACAAAGTAAGCAGCAAGATGTCTCGCACAACTTAAGACACAATCTCAAACAAATAAATCTTAAAACAAATAATTTCAATTACACAAATGTAAGCGATGTTCCAGGTACACACTCTGCAGCCTTGATAATTTGCTTTGTTTGGGTCTGTAACATAGCCTCAAATTTAGAATTGTTCATTTATACATTAATATCAACATACAACTTGAGCTCTACAATCAAGATAGTGATTTATGTTGGAAAAAAACAGACGATTCATCATCATTATACATTGCACAGAAATGGAATTTATACACAGCAGTAAAGACTGTTTCTTCTGTCAGCACTATACAGTATATCTGATACAGGGATGACTAATCTTGAAGGTCAACTGTAGTACATTTTCTCTTTGCAGTCAATGTTTCCTGTTATTTCTTACCAGATGTGTGTTGTTTCTGTTGGACCTTCCTTGTGTGCTTTGAGCGTCTGACAGACCCGGTAGAGTTTTCATTTCCACCTGAATCTGTCAATTCATTTTGACTTGTAGCAAACGTTTGAATCTGGTTTAACTCTGTGTCATCACATCTGCCGCTGGACTCTGCACAGATACAACAGAAAATCAAAATAGACTATGTAGCAAATACTTATGGATGTTAAATGAGTCAAAAACACACTTAGAAAGGTGGTGTCAATCATTAAGAAATGGACCATTCACATAAATATGGATATTAAGAGGTGCAAAGTTCTCTACATGTTGTGTCTTACCAATTTCTCCATGATCTGTCTCTTGACAATACTTTATGAATCTTGAATTATCGGCTGATCCAGTGAAGTCCTCATTATCTTCAGAGTGTCCTTCATCAGCATCTGTGGTATGTCAGTTATAATAAAATAGTTCACAAGTGATATTCAACACTGAAATTCGCTAGCAGATTAGTTTTCATTGATTATCTAATCGATTAATCGTTGCAACTGTAGTATCCACCTGTATGGTGGAGTGTGATGAAACACTAAAAACGGTGTGTTTACTGTAGTTGGAGACCCTCTGTACTATTATTGAGGTATCTTGACCAGGTTTATAGGGCCGCATGGGCTGTGCTGCAACTATTTTCATTATTGATTAATCTGTCTGATTAATTTCTTGAGTTATTGATGAATTATTTTGTCTATAGATGCCCATCGCAGTTTTCTAAAGCTCAAGGTGACATCTTCAAATCGCTTGTATGGTCAGACCAACGGTCGAAAAACACAAAGATATTCAGTTTACCATCACATAAGACTAATAAATGCAGCAAATGCTCACAGTTGAGAAGTCTGAACAAGGGAGAGATTGCAGTGCTTGAAAAATGACTTAAACAACTGCAATTTTTTCATCAAAATAGTTTTTGATTATTTTTCTGTCAGTCGACCAATAAATTAATCGACCAATCATTTCAGCTGTAGTCAGATTTCAGCCTTTAAAGTTATCACAACTAAGAATGACATAAAAAACGAATTGATGTTGTTGATGTAAACTGTAAATTGTGTAAATTAATGTGCTATTCTTTTTAAAAAAAGTTCTTAAATCAACAGAAATGTAATCCAAACAGGGTTAGATGTTGAATTGGGTGGTGAGCAGCTGATCTTTTGTAACACAGTGCAAAATTTGTATGTACATCTATTTCAATGCAACCTGAACACAACTTATCTTTCGTGAACTTTTTTATAGCAATGCATTGTTAGGCATGGGTCGACTTTACCTGTTACCTTGTCAAAATCCTCTTGACCAGATTTAGTGTGTTTCTTGTTCTTCGGATCATAAGTTACACCCCCTGAAACATCAGATTTCAATACTGTGCCATCTGCTCTTGAGTTTTTCATCTTAGCTTTCTCTTTGCTCCCTTTTGGTTCAGACCGGGCACTGGCTTTTGCAGCATCAGACTTGTCTTTTACTGCTCCACTGTTTTTACCCGCTGCAGTGACAGCAATTATTTCACTGTCTCTTCCACAAGTGGTTAATGGCTTTTCTTCTGTCAGTTGTTCTGCTCCATGTTTTGCTTTTATGGCTGCTAAAATCTTCTCCATCTCCTCTCGGTTTTTTATTTGTTGCTGCTTGGCCACTTTCTCAAGGTCCGTCCCTGCTCCATCACCCAAGGTCGTTTTACGAGTTCTCTTCTTATCAGCAGATGTGAGGTCACTGTCAACTAACAGGGTATCATACATGACACGTGACTCTCATTTATTTATAATCATAGCAATATTGATTATTAGTGCATTTAACTGTAACATTTACATGTAGCATTTTACCTTCCACAACCAGCCAGGCATTGCAGGACGTAATGCCAGCCACAGCTGAATAGATGCCTTTGTCTTGCAGCTTGCAGTCCTTGATCAGCAGCCTATGGATCATTTTGTGGTCTGACACAGTTATGCTGTATTTTTCTCCGTCCTCCAGGACTTTTCCCTTGCCCATCCATGTGATTCTGGGTAGTGGGTGTGTCAGGACACATTCAAAGAGCGCACCCTCTCTTTCTTGTGCTTGAACCTCCTGAATTTTGATAACAAAGTCCACATTGGAAACTGTATGGAGAAAAAAAAAAAAAATTAGGCAACACATAGAAGTAAAGGAACCTGGCCATCTATTCAGTTACTACAATGAAAAGGAAAGATTTATAGACCCTTCCAGTGTGTGTGTGTGTGTGTGTGTGTGTGTGTGTGTGTGTGTGTTTTCTTAAACCGACCACATGGTTTGTATACTCATGACATACTGAAACCATGGTCACCACTTACATAATGTAAGTAAGTGATGTCATCAGAGAGCGAGGGCCCTATTTTTGTGACGACATAAAGACCAGAGCTGGTTTGGTATTTTCTTGCAATACCCTTGTGTCTGTGTGGTATTTGGGTGCTCAGTACAGAGTGAACAGTGCACAGGGGGAAAAAGAGGCATAAAAATGTTTGAGGATCATTCAAAAGAGGAAGTGCAAAGAAATTTGTTGGTATTCCAGAAATGCCGCTAAATCCTACATCAGACTTTGACCTGAGAATAGACGCCTCAGAACCATGTCTGTCACTCTGCTGCCAATTTGTTGAGATTGCAAATGGGCTACAATAGCATAATAATGTTCAAAATGTAAATTAACTATTTTAAATAAACACTGTCTAACTTGTAGATGTGTTTTTAAATTGCCATAAAAAATGTATGTTTAATGTGGTTAACACAGGGATGTTGGTAAAGCAATCTACATGATTGATTCTCAGTTTCCGTGTGTCTTCACATCGTGCTGCTCTGCTTCATCAAGACAACAATATCATTTCTCAGAGAAGCTGTTTCTTCATTCTTGAGTTATTGTTGTCATGTGCTACTGTGATTAATTTGATGTGATCATACAGCCTTTTTTGCACTTTACGCTGCAACACATACAGGAACCAAAATAGTAGGTCTGTTCACCCAAGACCTACTACACACTACTGTCTGTTGTTATACTTGCACGAAAAAATTAGGACCCTAAGTGGGGAAAGGAATTACTGTACTTTTTAAGAAAATGTTTACCAAAAAAGAAAACTGTCCTTAACACAGTAATCCTGCCAATTCAAAATGTCAGCTTTTTTTTTTCTTTACAGTTGTCAAGTTTGTGTTAAACATACCCATGTGCACAAGGGGCGGGAATCTTTGGGAATCTCTCGATTCGATTCAGGTTCTTGGTATTTGATTCTTGTATTAAAACTGATTCTCAATTGAATGAATAGAAATTGGGACGCTATTTTTAGCCTCTTACTCCAGTTACTCACTGGAGTTGTTCCCTGTGTGCCAAACCATTCACTGGTGTCCTTAGTCCACTGAAAGGCAATGTGAAATATAACTGGCAGTTACGATAAATGGTCTTGATGAAGGTCACTGTCAGCAGAGAGAAGTGTGTGAGAGTATGCTGCTTTTTTAATTTTAAAAAGTAAGCTGCATTAATTTGAAAGCATCTTAGGCTCTTCTGCCTGCATAAGTATAATGAAACAAAAGTGTAATTTACTCACTGGGTGCCAAAATCCACAGCCAAAAGTACAGCTGAAGCTAATAAGAAAGTTACTGCTCACTATAAAGTAAACTATACTGTTTATCACATAGCAAGTTGTGAATGAGTGAACCTTTCCTTTTAAAGGAACTATCAGAATGAGTATCAGAGACTGGTCAATATGATGGACAATAGGAATGTTTTGATTATTTTTTTAAACTTTCAGTCCTATCCACTGTTCCTTTCTTGAACCTACGTTTAAACTCTGTGAGGAGGAGTTTGACATCTTCACCATCCATCTGATGCAACCCTGCGCCGAGGAGGTTTATCTGTTCAGCATCCACTTGATGCAGCCTAGTGTCAAGGAGGTTGACCTCTTTAGCATTCAGCTGATTCAGCCTTACGTCGAGGAAGTTGGCCTTTTCAACATCCAGCTGATTTAGCCCTGTGCCCTTTTGCATCTGGCCTTTGATAATAAAATCCTTTGTCCTCCCACCAGTCTTAAGGCAGTGTCTCTCTCTTGCATCCTCATCATAGGGAATCACACCATCCTGCTAGAAGTTACAGACAAAATAAAACATGCATAGACTGAAAAAAAAAAATTTCAATATAAAATGTTTTAAGACATGTCTAATCTTAATAGAATTTATGTTAATAATTGGAAATTGAGGTGAGAAAATTACATTTTGAATTCGTAATTAATAGCATTTTCAACACAGACATAGAAGTTTTTAAGTCTGCTTTAGATACATTGTACAATATAGAGAAAGAAATATTATGTAATGAGCCCAATAAAGAGCCCAGCAGCTAAATAGACCTTTATTTTTCTCAGTGTGCATCTTTAAGCTCAATTTCCAGCTCTAATGAAGCAGAGTCATCTTCTTTAACATAGCTGTTTCCTGATACTGATAAGAGATGCTGATGGAGATGGGAGTCAGCAAGATCTTGGGAGTGAGAGAGGTGGAATTAATGGGATGAAATGTGCAGTAAAAATGGATGATCATCGTTCATGATTAAATGTCTCAAATGCATTAGTTCAGCTAATTGAACTTGCATGCATTTGGACTGGAGTTATTCTCATCATGCAGTATATGCCTGATTGGTGGATATTCAGAATGGACATGACTTCTTATGCTTAATCAGTGCCAGATGTTTTCAGTGAAATGTCAAAGCTGTCACTGGCTAACTTGTTAAGATCTATAATGCTGATTTAGCCAGAGATACTGTATCTGTCGTGAGATCTGGCAGTTTCCATACCTTACACTTGTTTTGCGCTCTCTCCTTCTTCTTTTCCTCCAGTTGCTTGAGAATCCAATGCACGTCTGCAACACCAAAGTCGGTACAGATGCGCTCATAGTCTTTCCTGTCAGCATTCATCATGGCGTCCCAGAATCTCTCCTCAGTTTCCTCATCTGCTTTATTTGTTTGGTTTTCTCCTACTCTACTAAAGGTATAATGCAAATATTAAATCAAATTGTACTGACAGCTTGTGGTCAAAAAAGGACCAATGATAAAATACACTCATTTAGAAAAGTCTGGTTAGATATTTCAATATCTTACAATTTAAATATCTCTTTTCTTACCTTCTCCTTAGCAGTTTTCTGAAATCTGACGGATCTGTCAAAGCTGAAAACAAAAGATTGATATCTGGTTTATATATATCTTGTGCAGCTATATTGTAGTTGGTTTATATATACCTTATATATTGTAGTTTTCATTTAGATAAGCTTATGATGTAACTGCTCATTGTTAATTAAAAACAGATAAAGAACTTGAATGAGAGGGAGTGATGGAGATTACAATTCCAGTCACAGACTTTACAACTCTCTGACATGCATAATTAAAATAAATATTCATATTCTTGTTTAGAAAAGTATTGCATGAATAACTCTTACTCTCAGTCAAACTTAATGTTGCAGTGCAGACAGCTTTGCCATATTCGTTCACAGCATAGCATTTGTATGTATCTGCTTCCAATGCAGACACCTTGTGAATCTAGAAAGACAATTAACATGTGACACGACAAGTCACCAGATGCACAGATTGAATTCACACAATAAATAAAATAATAAGATAAATATTTTAATACATTACTGTGTTTGACCATGCTGTTAAAAACTCAGTATGAGCAGTAACTGCTCACAGGATTTTTACTGTATGTGAAATCTTTTAGTCACTCACCTCTAATATGTGCTCCCCAGTTGATTCATCATATTTATTCTGAAATTTCTCCTTGTCTAACATATTCCCTTTAGTCCTTCTCCATGATACTTCCGGCTTTGGATCCCCCTTTACCATGGCCTTAAAAACGGCTAATTTCCCTGAAGGATATTTGGAAATATTACATCTTTATTTTCACATCTATGAATTTTAGTCTGAGTTCATAATTGGACAGATAGTGCTATGAAATTCAACCAATCAACTTTCCTTTGTTCTTTAACAATTTTCTTTAACATTTTACTGTCATGCATTTTTTTTTTTAGTGACTATACAATTGCATTAATCTGTCAGTTTTAGGGCTCTGTTATAATATAAAGAAACTCACCTTCCTGGATGGTTACTGAGGCTGGTTTGCACTGAAAATCTGGGGTGCTTTTTCCCTCTGGCAGGTCTACTACATGCTGTGTGATCATCACTCCAGGAGTCTTAGATCTTCTCCGGATACCAGCTAAACAAAGCCAGCAAAAAAACCAAACAAAAAAACGACCCCAAAACATATCAGTTATTTATGAGCATAGTTAAGTGCCTTTTTAAAAGCTGCATTTTATAGCAAAAGTAAAAAAAACAAAATGAAACAAAATGATTTGAAAAATATATTCAGGCCAAGTGGAGAGTTCTGATTTTGGTAGAACTGAACACTTCCTTTTTTCTACCAGCAGATGTCAGGTATGTCAAACGTATTCCCAGTGATGCTTCTTGTGTATTGTTCATTAGTTATCTTAAAGGTTACTTCAGCCAATGACAGTGGCATGTTTGCTTCTAGTTTCACTTTTGAATGATCATCAGGGGGAATAGGTGTTAGCAGTTGTTCCTAGATTAGTTGTGCCTGCAAATTGCTCATTAACGTCGGCTTGGCCAATCATGTTATTGATTAAGACATTGGAGAGGAGATTGAACATAAACACCTCCCAGTGATGGCTATGTGGTAAAACATAATGCTTGAAAAAGAAAACATGCCTCTGTTAAAATGTGAGGGCTAATTTTCCTGTTGCACACTGTGATTATCTGTTGTTTATTGCTTGTTGTCAACTTAGTAACTTTACATCTTAAGGACCAGTGTGTAGGATTTAGTGGCATCTTGCGGTAAGGTTGCAGATTGCAATCAACAGTAGGAGAACCTACGGTGGCTGCGAAACTCGCAACAATAGCAAAGGCCCACTCTAGAGCCAGTGTTTGGTTTGTCTGTTCTGGGCTACTGTAGAAACATGGTGGTGCAACATGGCGGGCTCTGCGGAATCAGACCTACTCCCTATGTAGATATAAAGGCCTCATTCTGCCCATAACTGAAACACAACAATACGAAAAAACACAATGATTCTTATTTTCAGGTGATTATACACCAATTCAAACATAATTATGAATATTATATTCCATTTCTCCCAATAGATCCCCCCAAATCTTACACACTGGTCCTTTAACTGTGAAATTCAATGCTCGTATCAGTTACTTTAAAATTAAATTAAGGTTATGGGGCAGAAGTTGCTCTTTTGCATACAAAACATGCTGTACAGCAGAAGTGATGAGCAAAAATATAATTTAAAACATAATTTAATGTTACACTCTTAATATTATTTTGTTATTGTGGTTAAGGTTAGACTAAAGCTGGAATTATGCTTCTCTGAAGATGAACATAAGCGTCTCTGTAAACCTATAAAGAGAAGGGTTTTATGGGTAACTGTAGGTGGCAGAGGGGCGAATGTTTACACATTCCAAATCTCAATAATGTGTTGTGCGGACCCGCATGTCAAGCAAGTTGATTACTGGATTCACTTTGTTGGTAGGCGGGTCAGGAATAGAGATGAAAACAAACTTAAACGTCCTACATACAAGTTATAAAAGAAACATCTCCGGGCGACTTCTGTTCAATCTCTCACTACAGAGAGGATACTGATACTGATAGTACACCGTGTACTCGTGTGTAGACGTACATATATTCAGCACATCGCACACAAAGTTAAAAGAACAGACTACACACTAATTCACTGAAGCGTTTCAAACAGCGTGGCATTAAATCCACTCTGTAATCCTCTGCCTACCTGGTTTACTGCTAAACATTTCCTTATCAGGCTTTGGATGTGCAAAGATGGAGGATCACACAGGAGTAAATGAGAACAACATTAATCCAGGGATTAATGATTATTACGGGACAGAAATAGGAGAATCGTCACCCTGTCAAACATGTAACTTAGGCCGACTGATTTGACAAGGTAATAAATTAATAGTTCAGGTTAACAGCATAAAGACAGGACAAGTAACAAGCAGACACAGCAGTCAATAATACCTAATGTATTATTCAGTATATTCCATTATTAATAATAATGGATTCAGCTCTGCATTATGTTCTTACAGTACAGTAATGCACAGAGACAGCAAAAAACATTTTATGTTTGTCTACAAGACAGTAAAAAAGTTATTTTATTTCACCTGACTTGTTGCCAGACACCTCATTAAAATGTTGAATGTATTGATGAACGAGGGAGAAACCTGGGTGAAAAGAAATAACACTAGATCAGTTACTGTAGAAGGAAATGACTGAATGTTATGTCTGTATATAACAATACCAGAGGAGACTTTTTGTTATTGGTTGCTTTTGTGAAATTACAGGTTATATCCTACAGACACTTCCTTATATTTGCAGAAATGCTGATGATTATCCAAGCTAAGTATTTATTTGCCTTTACTTTAACGTATGTGGTAAGTAGAAAGATTGATACGTAGATAGACAGCGAGAGAGAGAGAGAGAGAGAAAGAGAGAAGTTAGTGAGTGAAAGTCTGAAATAAACAGTAGGGGGGGGAAGGCTTGAAGTGAAGACCCAGTCAGGCATAATATGAAAAAGGAAAGCTCATAGAGGCCTGAATAAACTGAAGCACTCAGAGGGTCACAGTAAAGGGCAGTAGGCAGGCAACCTTAATCCAGGGATGTTTTCTTCTCATCCTCAGTTTATCACTGAAGCCTGAGAGAGACGACCTTTAGTCAACTGGCTGTTGAAGTGCCTGTCAGTTGGGGAAACTCCAACTCGCATAGTTCTGATAAAAGTAAATGGAGTGCTGTACATGTGGCTGGAGTGAATATTTTTAGGTGTTTCATTGCCTTTTACAGATGTCATGGGAACTGTAAGACTGCTGGAACACAGATTTTAAGTTGGCTAGGTTTTCAAAGAAGGAAATATTTCTTCAGTTTTTAAATGAAGTAGTTCCGAAGCCTGAGCATTACTCACTTCCCTGATATAACAAATCACTTCATGTTTCAAAGTGTTATAAAGCCACTGTCTTGCTGCACCAGTATGTCAATGTACACAACATGGAGTGCTTTTCTACCATCTGAATTGTTTATTGACTCCAGCGATATGCTTTGGCAGGATTAGTGGCAGCTCATTTTCTACCACTTTTGGTGATGAATATACTTGCACACAGATTAATGTAAATGAGCCAGTAATTCAATTGGTTTCCTCATGTCAAAGACTGATGTACAGTTTCATTACAGATAATCACTGCTAAATAGTGTGTGTCTCCATTACAAAACATGTTGTCAATGTTGTGCCAATTTTGTTCAAAATATTCACTTGCTTCACTTGCTTTGAATCTTAATAACATGGCTTGTAGCAAAGATTTACTGTTACAGCAGTTTGTATAATCCTTCTTCCCAAAACTCGCACCCATTAGAGGCATTGGGAGAAATTATACAATACACAAAAAGAAAGAAAGAAGAAAAAAAGCTTGCTTATCTAAAATTATTCAGTATTTTTAATATTCAGAACAGCTTGTCAATGGCATAAATGTTTTGCAAAATAATAATAATGCGTTATTGTCAAAACTTCTTGCTGACATTGTTTGCTTCAGTCTGCAGCAGCACAACTTTATGTTGCAATAAATGGACACTGAGCTGCTTTACTGTTGCTTAAATCCGTAAAATGGAACAGAAATAAGCAGAAATAAAGAGGAAGAAGGAAGAGGAAGAAGGAATAGCAGAACTGTACTTAGTCTAGAGGGACCTGTGTTCTTCGCCCTTTTCCACATTTTGGCAAGAGTTAACTGACAAATGAGTGACCTGAAAAGAGAAAATGAACATCAACATTAGTACAAATGATGAGGCAAGACATCAGTGTTTCTTTGCATTATTATCTTTTATGCATTTATATTCTCCCTGCTGTGTAGTTTTTTTTTGCAAAGACAAATGTAACATAATAAAGAAAAGGCTAGTATTACAACACAATATAGGCTATTAACATTTTACAAAGAAGTAATATGGTGATATATGGAAGTTTGTTTTACTTCATTTAAAACTAGAAAGAACAATTAAAAAGAAACAGACAGTTCTGTTTCTAGTTTGGTTCAGTTTTTCGGTTCCACAAAACCTCACGCAGCCACTAATCAATTTTTTTTTTTTTTTTTTACAGCCTTCAGGCTGCTGAACCTTGCAGTGACGATACCCTGTTTACATTTTACATGTACTTGCACCAGTAGACAGAGTCTTATCTTAAGTAGAGGAAAGAGAGACAGACATAGACAGAGAATGTGTATATTTAGTCTTGTGTGTTGCCTTCAGTTTTTTACATGTGACTACCACAAACACCATGTAGACAACCAGTTACATAGGATTTAAAGTATTTATTGGCATCATGTTTACTAATGTTGTAACGGAACATATTTGATCTGTGATTTGTACTGATTACCCCCCACGGTTCGGCACGCATGTGAACCTCGGATTAACTGCAAAATTTAATGTCTCATTGGAGACAAAGTAAACAAGCTGCCGTAAGTACAAGTCATGGACAGACAGCGTGTCGCTTACAGGGATTTTGAAGAGCAATAACCAAACCAGTATCTAGTGGGTCCTAAGTGACAACTGCAAGTATGTTTACATGCTGTTTAATGTGCTGCAGCTGAGCAACTAATTAGCTATGTTGCCGCTAACTGACGTTAGCTGTGCATTTTTCCCCGGTGAATGTTTGTTTGGTGGCTCGTTCAACAAGCTAAGCTACAGGACAAGACACACGTCTTGTTCATGTTAGTAAGTCATCAAGTTTTGATAACGGGGACACATGCTATTGTTTCATTCACTACCATGTTTAAAGGAGGAAGGTATCATGCCTCACATTGCACTTTAATTTAACAATTGAGTATTGAATATTTTATATATTTTAAGATTTTATTTAAAAATTGTTCATCTTGAATGATGTTTTCATTTAAGACCATGGGCAAAAGTTCTTTGCTTTAAGTGTTTTACAGAATAAAAGGAAAGCAAAGTTATATTTGTCTCGCCCCTTTTTTTGCTGATTCGAAAAATGATTCGATCCATGACTCAAACCCATGACACGAGCTGAACCGTGAATTTTGTGATCCGTTGCTACCCTAATGTTGACAGTCACTAAAATGTCAAGACTAATGCATGAACCCATGTCAATGTCAGAGCGGATTGCTTTGAAGCTTCCATGTGGCACAAGGTTAAAAGGTCAATCGACATTCATTGTTTCACAATCTGACTTGAAGCTTGTCTGTTCCACTGGACATTACATCTACTGGGTATTAGTATGTAGTGTATGCACGCGTAAGGATACAAAAGTTTTGATTCAACCATTTACTGCAACGCAAAAGCTTACGAGTTTTGTTGAAATATTTTTTATGCTCTGAAGTTAGCATCAGATGCTTTTACCAGTATATTCAGTGAAAGGATGGTAGAGTTTACTTATGTAACACAAAATATTAAGTAAAGATGTTTTTTTAAGGAAAGATTGTGCATTATCATATTCAGGACCAATCTGAGGACTCACAAACATTAAGACTGGGATCATTGAGAGGCCAAGTCTTGCAAAGCTCCCAAGCTATAGTTAGCTGTACCCCTGTAATGACTTCATATGGTTACAGGAAGTCTGACTACAGACTGTTGTTGCTCTCAGATCTCCATTCTCAGAAGTCAGATGCTCTAGTTTGATGCTCTCATTACACCAATATAGAGCTGCCACTCTCAATTATTTTCATTATTAATTAATGCTGCTGATTATTTTATTAATTGTTTCATTTATAAAGTTTCAGGTGCCCATCAGAGTTTCCTAGAGCCCAAGGTGATGTCGTCAGATGCCTTATTTTGTCTGACCAACAGTCCAAAACCCAAAGATAATCAGTTTACAATAAATGATGGAGAAAAACGGCAAATCCTTACAGTTAAGAACTTGAACCATTAATCGTTTGAAATGACAATAGCTGCTGATGAAATTTGGGTCGTTTCAGTTCTACATCAATGTATTCAAAGTAGACTGGTGATAAAGAAAACGGTAAATTGAGAAATAGAGAGAGTGCAAGGGAGTGGGATACAGAGAAAGCAATTTTATCTTTATTATAGCTGAATGTTTCATTACTCTGTTCATATTCAAAGTTACAATGATATTTTTTTCATATATCACCATGCGTACAGTACAGAACAAAGAGTGAAAATTAATTCTTTTATTTGGTCTTCCTTTTAAGAAGAAACATCTGATTCTTCTCTAGAGCAACCCTTAGTTGTTCTACTTCTATCATTTCATAAACTGTAATCCACCTGGATATCGTAAAAGAAGAGAAAGCTGACCCATGGTCAGGATGTACCCTTGATCACATATAGACACAAACAAACAGATGAAGAGTGGTTTACCTGTCTACAGCTCTGTCCTCAATCCCACTGAGACTCTGAGACTGGTTTACAGATGTGGTATAAACTTGCTGCCTCCTGGGTTTTACTGGATATTAAATCCTTTGGGAAACACGTTTTGATTTTTCTGCCTGCAAGCTTGTGCCTGGACAGTGACTGTCAAGGAGAGGCTTCTTCTGTTTAGGCAGATGGATGCTCAAAGCGGGTGGGTTATTATTAAGGGGGAATGGGGGTGCGGGTGGCGGTGGGGGCATTGGATGAGGTAAGGAGGGATGAATAGCCTGAGGGAGAGAGAAGGGCTACCAATGACAACTTAGTGGTGAAGTTTGTGTCTCACTGCAGTAATTACTGATGACAGTCTACTCATCTTCCACAGAACAGTTGCTGACAAGAAAATGATTGGTGAGTTCATCTTGTTTGTGTGGTATCTGACTCTTACAGATACTACATAACACATAGCATGCACGTATAACTGTCAGTTCCAGTTAAGTAGAGTGTTAATAGCAAAAAATGCAGGCAAATAGATTTCTTTCAACTGTTATTATTTTAAAATATTCAGATTAGAGTTTGAGCTGTCACCCCAGGCTGTGATTTCAAACGTGTAACATTAAGAGCTGCTTATTATTTGGAATAATAAACTATTGTAATTTGATAGTGACCTTGGGTGGCGGCTGTCAGGTAACTTGGTACAGACAAGCACTGTGAAGCTTATAAAGTAATCTGGTTGGAACTTCAAGGTGGTATGATGTTGAAACAAATTTGCAGTTGGATTCTGAATTGAACCTCAGCCTTGCGAGTGAAGATCACATGTTGTAAACAAGGCATTTATCCCCTTGTATGTAGTCCTCTTCTTATATTACGACATATTACATAATCAAGGTTATGGCATTTATGTGGTATAAGCTCTTCTCGTCATGGCTTTGAGGCAGTTGTGACATTGGAAAGGGAAGATCAAATGAAGAACAAGGCATTAATGATCTCAAGGTCAAGTACCAGAGTGTCTATTACATTCATCACACAACAATTCAAATGGTGTATGTGTTCTGCCTGTAGAGTGTGTGATGAGCACCACTTGTAATGTGTAACTATAAAACAGTATTGACAAAAAGCAGTCACTGCAGCAGGTGATAAACAGCAATGGCTGACTTTAACACATTTTGTTTTTGCAGTTGCTGATCTAATTTCCTTATGTGAGGTAACTATATTTAATTCCTGTTATGTTCTCTCCATGGAAACATGTTTGTGTTTTTGCCACATTAGCAGCATGGCTCTAGAAATGGCAAAGCTGTTTGGTCTGTCAGTCTGTTGGTCCATTGGTTCATCTCTTTGATCTAGTGGGACTACTGCTGAATGGACTGAAATTAAGTAAGATACACACGCATCCATCCACAACAAAAAGCTAAATGTTATATGCTTTTAGCATTACACTCAGCATAAACATGTTATCATCCTGATATTGGCTTTCAGCTCAAAGCACAGCTGATCCAAACATCTGAAAGTGACAGTACAGCTTAGATTGATGGAGAGAAGTCTGACAATTCAGTCTGATCTCCTAAAATGGCCATTGCACGGAGGATAAACCCATTTGATTTGACTAACAACACGGGATTTCGTCTGGTGCCATCCCATTCCATCCACCAATTTGATTTCTGATGTTATCGCCTCACAGGCCACTTGCATGTCTGTAAGTGTTGTTTAAAATATCAGAATCCCGACCCCCACACTTTAGCATTATTCAAACAAAAATGAACATAATGAAAAAATAAATATTAGTTAAACCAAATTTTAAATGTGATAAGTTAAACATACTTCACCACTAACAGAAGCACATCCTGTCCCACAACAGCATTCTGATTTTGAATTGAACAAAGCATACGTGACAGTCACACCAAATTGGTTTCAGTGAAATGGCACACCATGGACACTGCTTGTGGATTGAAGAATAGATTGAAATACTCGCTTCTGACTCAGTGGTTGTGTCTGTCTCCACAAGACAGCCATAGAATCTACTAGCACAAGGTCCGAATGGTGCCAGTGTCCTGTCATGCTTGTCCTTCCACGTGCGGTACCTCTAATGCATCTGAATAGGGCCTGAGCCCACATAAACCAGCTGGATTAGGAATTAAACCCCTTCAGCCTACCCTCCTTATATTGATTAAATGTCATGCTGCATAGCTTTCATTCCAGTCATGGGGAACCACAGAGTACAGCCGCTGAGGTGCTAACTAGACAGCCTGGCCTGCCTCTCTGTTGTGTAGATTGCTCTTCTGAGGGAAACCTCAACAGCACATCAGCTGAGGCCTTGTCACTCAGTCTTCAACAAGGAGTGAAGATATTCTTAATTGGCTTTCACTAAGGTGCACTGGCAATGAATCCAGGCCACTAATAGTCAGAAATAACTTATCAGGCTTTTTGAGCACTGGTACCTGTAGTATATTTGACAGAGAAAGGTTATGATTTAGAGAAATACATTGTAAAGAATGGCTTGTTGGCGAAATTTCTGCAGTTTACCAGTTTAACAAGAGTAGTACAACACTAGAGGTACAGAGGAGAAATATATATCAGTTGTGCCCTTAAAACAAATTCAATGCATACAGCTTAAAGTTTTCTATCGAGTACGGATGTCTTGATATGAATCTTGATATTCCACAAAAACTTAAACACTTATGAACTCAGTCTCTTAAAAAGAAGCCTTAAGTAGGGCATCCCCGCCTCTCTGCCACCACAAGCTCTGTCCATGATTTCTACTTGATTCTTTTGATTTTGCTTTTTTGAATATATTCAAGTAATGTTTGAAGTGTTTTGTTTTGTGTATTGACATTCAAATTTACTGTGCATATACTAGTCACATAAACAAAATCATCTTTCACATAAAACACAACTATTCTCCAAAATTACCCCATTAAGATAGCTAGAGCATACAGTTCCTCCAAAAACCAAGATTAATGCCTACAGGAAGGATAGAAAATAAAATAAAAGTAAGAGAAAAGAAAATTTACTGATTCTGAACCCCATCCTGACATGCATACTTCACAGTATGTATGTAACTAATGAGAGATAAGTACAAATTCATGCCTTCCAGTGTTTTGAGGAATAGTAACAGAGGCTTGGTCGTCTAGCTTCAATGGATGAGTAATGTGTAGTACATCACTAGAGTTACAGACGAGAAATCCATACCAGTTGTGCCCTTAAAACAAATTCCATGCAAACAGCTCAAAGTTTTCTATCAAGTATGGATGTCTTGATACGAATCTTCTTGTTCCAAAAAAACTTATGAACTCAGTCTCTTTCGGCATTTGTAGGGATCGACCAATACAACTTTTTAAAACTAAAACTGGATATAATGAAGGGCATTCATCTTAATTAAAGAAACCATTTCTTTGTTCTTGAGTACATTCTCAAAATTGACTGAGATAACAGATTGCAGGGAAAAAGTTGTGAAAAGAGGCATCACCAAATCTAAGAAAACACTGGGTTTCTTCCAAGGCCAAAGGAATGAATGCTGACTTACTCCATTTGATTTTATGCTCTGTAAATATACTAAATATACTAAAAACTAAATATACGTAGGAGGGAAAGTGGACAGCCTTGTTAATACTGTATAGAGACAGTTGGATTAAAGTATAAAGTTTAAAAAAAACAAGATTGTATAACCTATCGAAAGCCTTTTTAGCATCTGAACATATTATTGTTGCTGGTCAAAGGTTCTCATATTACCTGTAGAGTCTATGGATTTGATAAAGACAGTTTGGTCATTATGGATATGGAGTGATTATAAAAAGCAAGGCACCAGAACTGTGGCCATTAGCTATATGCCACTATTCAATAGACTTATGTGCCTGTAGCTGGAATATTTGGCAGGTTATTAATTTTAGATCTAAAGACATTAATTAAATATTGATATTGGGTGAAAAAGGACTTCCTTAATAGATTTGTGCACCATGTCTTATAGTATGTAACCAAATTGCCGCCGGAAAGCAATATACTTTTCTGTATATCAGAATTCTGTCCAGGCAGAAAATGTTCCCCTTTTTATATTTAATAGAGCGTTATGAAGCTCTGATACTTCTAACAAGAATTTAGGTAAAACAGCTTAGATAGAAAACCTACTACATTTACATCAGGGTTATCCAGGGTTATGAGTAAAGTTTTTGCTAGAATGACTTTGAGGGCATTAAAAAAAAAACAAAAAAAAAAAACAACTTTTATTGTCTCCATTTTGGTCTGACCTCTTTGTCTCCATCGTGGTCTGACTGTCTGGGATTTTGATTAGAGGGCTTTGAGGTTTTGATATTTGCTTTCTGATTGTTTAATTTAATTTCTAAGGCACGCAGATTGCTTGGCTGGGTGCTATTAAAATAACAATCAAGTGATTCTGAGGACAGAGTCTGACATTATTTCTTGCTCTTAAGAAATAAAAATTTTAATGAGTTTATTGATGGTGTAGTTTACGTCTACATATTCTCAGAGCTCTAAAATTAGGCTGCCTCACCACTGTTTCAGTAAACAGATGCTATCACAGCTTCCTGACACTTCATTGTGTTTTAGATTCAATATGGTATCACCTTTTCATCATTGCTATACAGAGCATGCCTGCTCAAGGAGCTATGATTGCTTTGATATATCAGGTGCTTCTCATATGGCCATCGCAACGCTGATGGACCACCGATGCTTATAAATCACATTGAACTCATGGCAGAATGTGTAGAAGACAGCAATGACGGTGCGGTGATTGTGACATTCACATCTCTTGTATTGCCATCTCCCACAAGATAGGATTGCCAGATGCATGTGCTATTGCCATTTTTATGTGTTTGCTAAGAAATGCGGTTGGTGAAATGTGTACCACGTATTCTGAGTCTCTCAATTCTGGGCTCCAGACCAAACAGCCCAGGCATCTTTGCTCAGTAATGAAAAGCTATTTTAGATGAGATTATTAACAACAGAAAAGGATGAATGTTGGTGGGGCTTAGTATAGAGTTATGATAAGATAATGCATCAGTTATTAGACTCAGTGTGTCTTCAGTGTTATAATAATATATTGGGACACTCAAAAATAAATTTTATAACACAATTGTTAAACCGATGAATTTCCATTGATGATAATCTGATTGGATTTACCATGCGTCATACTGAGATAAAATTCCTTCTTTGACTCTGTAGACACATTGCATCAAAATATAGTCCCACAGAATACAAAAGTGATGTAAGAAACAGTCGTGTGTTTCAGTTTTCCCTGGGGCTCAACCATCCATAGTCTGACAGGGATTTGCCCTTCTCTGAAAGCACTACTTTCAAGATTTTAGTGCAAGATGTAGTGCTGTATGATTACTGCACACTGATTCAGTCAAAATTACTCTATTGTTACTACTACTACTGTTCTATTGTTGTCAGTCTAGACAAACACATATCTGTAAGCTGTTGGTTGAGTTGCTGTTACATCACTTTGATGAAATCATTAACAACACTTCAGTCAGACTTCTGCACTCAACATGTCACACTTCTGCAACGCAGCTTTAAATATCCACCCTTCTGAATTAGTAATTAGCACTAGATCATATGCATTCCTTCTCAATGTTATACACAACTGTAGCTAAATACTAAATAGCTGAATATGCTGTCATTAAAATTGCATAAGTTTGTTTTAATGTTTATATTAACTTATCAACTTGTCTGTCATTTTGTAAAGCACTTTGGATTTCACTAACTTGTATGAGGTGCTATACAAATAAAATTTGATTATGTTTTAGCACACAAATACACACAAAATAAAATAGAATTGTATTTGTCTGTATTCAACACAGTGAAAAAAGATATTTAGAGGACTCATTTAACTTTCAAGATCTTCTCAATGAAATAAATCAGACAAGAGAGGGAAAATGACTAAAGAGTCTCTGTCCACCGGCAAAAAAAGAGGAAGAAAAAAAGGCCCTGTATCTCTTTGAGATAGGGCCCTTCCCTGCCGTGAATTGCATTCTAAATCCTCATCACATCTTCCTGGTGGCCCATCTCCATCCTCATTACTCACAGCTCCAAAGGCTCCAAGCCTGATTAATTCCCCTCACCGACAAATAATCTGTGTGCCTTAAACACTCAGACGCTGGCACTCTGATTGTTGCCTGTACGCTCCCCGGTACAGCTACATTTGAATCATGTACTTAAGAGCTGACCAATCACAACAAAGCTGTACATACCTAAGAGCTTATACTGAGGCTGAATGGCATTCAATGCTATTCCCCTCTGCAAAAATATTAGGATTTTTAAAGGTGGCCTTGGTCTTTGTCCAGCTAGGATAAACACCATGCCGCAGTGATATCAAAGAGCTGGGGATTGACATAAACATGGCACAGTCCTCAACATCAGATACAATACAGAGCATGTAGTCTCATCACAGTTAAATCTGGATTGTGACAAATCACCACACAGTTTTTTCCCCGCACTTTATTTATAAGCATCTATAGCTGTCTCTGCACATATTACAGTCTACAAGTAGAACAGGCAACAATAATAACTTGTGTGTCAATTAGACTAAATATGATATAGCCTAGCTCAAGCTGACAAAGGTAAATGCTCACTGAGACAGAACAAAGCTAACTAGGGCATGTACCGTATTAAGATCAGAAATATTTGTTTTGATATATTAAAGACACGTTTTGTTCTCATATCAAGCAAGGAAAAGTGTTTGGTTGCTTTTCGACTCATACTTCAGATGATTAGACTCGTTTGCATTAAAAATCAATTTGGTCCTCTATTCCAATGGGTTCCACAAGATGGTAGTAGATTTCCTTCATTTGCAGTTATGGTGTATAACATGTAAATGTACCCTTTCTGTTACTTTTTATATGATGAAATTTGGAAGAATCTTCCCTGTCTTTAATGTTTTATGGTGTAGTTATCAAGTAATGTAGGACAGGTCCATATATTTGTGACATAAGGTTTTTGATCAATGTGTAGGAATAAAACATTTTTTTCTTTCTCGACTGGGTTCAGAGAAATTTACTTCACCAGGTGAAACTAGAAATAAATTGAACTGGACCCGAGCAGAAAATGGAGGTTGTAAAAAGGAAGAAGACATATAATTACATTATATTTAATCCTGATTTAATTCAGTAATTTTCGTCTTTGAATTCCAGGCTGTTTTCCATCCACTGAATGGCTTTTTCATTTTGCTTGATATGAGAACGGCACTAAATGATGATAGGGCAAGGCTATCTCTGTGTGATAATTGAAAAAGGCTCTTTGGAGAAATGTGAGACTGTTATTCGTTAATTGTGACCCAGCAACTGTATGCAGCCTTGAAACAACCTTAAAACCACCTCTGACACACAGTATTATCACATACAACAGTTTTTATTAACTAATCCATATTACTTATTGCTGAGATTTTATCAGCACTCACTTCTGTTCCATTTTAGCTCTCCTACAATAATCAAATGATGTTTTTAAAAAAAAGTATCTGCTTCGTGGTTTTCTGGCTTCCCTTTTGAATCATCTTTTCATTTTTTAGGTTTTATCCTCACTGGTTTTCTACCAATTCATCAACAACAACAAATTCTTTAATTTTCTGTGTTCCTCCTGTACATCTTAAACCAGTTTCAACTAGGGCCTCAACTAACGATTATTTTCATTATCCAGTAATCTGTTGATTATCTTCTACCTTAACTGATTAGTTTGGTCCATAAAATGTCAGAAAATGCTGAAAAACGTCAATCATGGTTTCCCTAAACCCAAGATAACATCCCCAGATGTCTTGCTTTGTCCACAACTCAACGATATTGAGTTTACTGTCATAGAAGACTAAAGAAACCAGAAAATGTTCACATTCGAGAAGCTGGAATTAGAGAATTTGGACTTGAAGTGATTAATCGATTATCAAAATAGATGGTGATTCATTTAATAGGTGGTAACTATGGATTAATTAGATTAATCATTGCAGCTCTAGTTTCAACAAATAACATAATTACCTGAATACATTTCTTAAACTGACTTAGATTTTTAGGGTCAGTAAATCCAACAGTAACAGCAAGCTAACCACATACTTTACTGTTTATTGAAAAGATGGTACTGTAAATAGTTATACCTGAAAGAAAATATAATCATATTTCTCAAAAATTGTGTCTCCATGGGGGGAGCATTTGTTATTTGAAAGTATGTGTCTGTGTCCCATAATACAATTTAATGAGGTTCCAAGACAATTGGCCCTCATTGGCTCACTCAAAACATTGGTGTTGCTTGTTGGAAAAACAAACAAACATACATGCACAGCATTGCTCCTCAGGAACAATCCCTGTCACTGTCTTGTCAATGTCTTTCTGAAAGAGTAGGCTCAAAACTTGGCATCAAAAATCAAGATCAACATTCGCTCCTATTCTCAGCAGTCAGCAACTACAGCCACAGAGAGGTGCTTGCCCCTTGTGTTAATTTTTAAAGCTCCGTCTGACTCCTGTCCCTGGTGTTGTACGTGACATCTGCACTGCATCATGACCACCAGCACTGACCCACAGTGGTCAACATAATTAGCATAATGCAAATCCAAACTGATGTAAATTTTCTTTTCTGTGTAAACAGCTTGTGACATGGAAGAACAAACTTTTTTTTTTTTTTACCACAGTTTTTTTTTTACTACAGAGACTGTAAAATCATAATCCATGTTGGCCATTATGACAGGTTTATGCAGTGGATTACAAATATTCTAAAATCTCTGAAAAACAAGTTTACCCAGTAATGCAGTTTGATAAATAACATAAACAAGATACAATGTTCAGACAGAAAAAAGTGAATTGCATTTTAAAAATGTTAACATTAGAGAACATAATTTTAAATAATAAATTGTTAAGGTCATTTTTTAAGCAAAAATGCCCATAAGTCTCTGATATTTTGTTGTTTTCTTAGCCTTTGATGATTGTAAACTGAGTATCATAAAGATAAAGTTAAAAAGTCTCTCTGCATCTCACATCCTGCACTCTTCATTTATTTGTCAATTTATCATTTTCTTTATCATCTGTATACTTTGAGTACATTAAAGTAGAGTTGAAAAGATTAGTCAATTAATCAACAGAAAATGAATCAGCAACTTTTGACATATTGAACGATCGATTGATGGTTCAAGTAACTTTTCAAGCAAAATACTAAAAATGTGGTGTTTCCAGCCCCTCAAATGGAAGGATTTTCTGCTTTTCTCTGTTTCATATCATTGTAAGCTGAATACCTTTTGAGTTTTGGACTGTTGATTGGACAAAACAAGACATTTGAAGATTTCACCTTGGGCTCTGGAAAATTGTGATGGGCATTTTTCAATATTTTTTAACAAAACCATGAATTGAAAAAAGAAATTGCAGAGGAAATTCTCAACAAATTTATCAGTAGTAAAAAGCCCTAGACCTAGTTAATATCAACATCTCTTCGAGGCTTAGTGTCACAGACACACTATTTTCAAACTCGTTCTGAAGGCTTGTACTTACAAAGAATGCCTCTAAGTATTACCTTGACACTAGGGGAAAAAATAACGCAATCAGTGTTTTATATGTTTCAAAAGTTAAACAACAGTGACAATAACAGTGACACTGAAACTACTTTTGGGTCGTAACTTATGAAACACCACAAAGTCTCCAGTTTTCAGTGGTGACTGACAAGGGAGCCAGAGCTGCTGGCAAAAGCAGTATATACACGAACATGATCTGGCTGATACTAGCCAGAGGAGCAGGTTATTACTGGTAATCCACTCAGAGGAACAGTCAGAGCTATCTACAGTATGTGGTTCAAGGGCAATCTGTATTTATGGCTCAACCACAATCTGGTGATCCCACCAGTTTCTTGTTGTGTCCGTCTTGTCAATCATCTTGAAAGAAAGTCAATCCAGTGAAAGACTTGCTGTTTTTTAAGAAGACAAATATAACAGTATTTTCTCTTTTTCAGTTATATGTCTTAGAGGCCATTCCTTTATGCCAGAGGGTGTTCTTAAGTTAATGAAAACAATTAAGGTGCCTTATTTATTTATCACAAGCTCATCACAGATAGAGGCTATGAACTTTAAATGATGATTAAATACAGCCAACTAAATAGATGAATAATAAGGAGATATAGAGTAGCAAGAAAATAGCCATTCACATGCCTCTTGTGATTAAATAAGGGCAATATTTGTATTTATTTAGGCCTACTAATCAACTGAAGGCAAAATACAGGATTATTGCAAATATCCTTCTCAAAAAAGAAACAGCAGAGTTTTATTTTTTTTTAATGGCTCCGAATGAACTTGCACGGCAGTTTAAGTTATGATCAAACTGGTGAGATTGTTGCCGGTAATGTCTGGTGTCTGTGGCTCCTTATCTCTCAGCAAATCCGGGTCCATCAACCAACAGAACACGCTTCAGTGAGACCATGATACTTAACCATCCACTTAACAAGATGGCACAGCAGCAGCAATTTAGGAAAAAAAGGGTCGAGAGTGCCTACCTATCAGTCTTTGAACTACTGCTTAACTGCACTGCCGCGGAAGACCCACTTAATACAGAAGATGGCAGATAAGCCATCTGTAATTCTGAGGCCATAACTTGAACATCTAAAAGCTCTGCTATTAGATGGTTATATGCCATAGCTGTAGCTGTAGCAATATGCATTGTATTAATTTTCACATCAAAATTCTCGACAAGGATTTTTTAAAAATTAGCCTCTCTAGTGCATCTTCTGTAGATGTGCAATAAGATTACAAAAGATAAAATCACCCTCTGTGCATTCAGGTCTTCTGCATCATTGTTAAACCAAATTTTAATGTCATTTTAATGGAAAAGGAAGGAAAGTGAACGGGGAAATGGAACCCCCATCCCCACCAACTATGTGCTTTAGAGACCGCATTTGAAATGTCCAAGTAAAGGTCATAATGTAGTAATGAAGGTGATTGCAAATTGATTTTTTCAAATCAATTTCTTCACCTATCACCCAAGAGAGCTACAGCTGCCCTGCCATTATATTCTGTGAACGCGTTGCAATTTCTGTTTCTACCACAGAATCATTTAACTTGACAATGACTTTAGAGGCATGGCACCCAATTCAACTCTTCTCATGATGTCAATCATCACAAATGTAGGTTAGATTGAAAAAAAATAAAGCTGACACAGGCACACCTCTCAAGACAACCTGACATCCATATTCTCTTCAGTCATCTTTTTCTTGTCTGCCAAAATCCCAAATGAGTGAACCGTGAATCTGTCAAGAAAAAAACGGTTTCACCGGTGCTATTACCACCTTTCCCCTGCTCATCTGTTCCTGTCGCGGGTCACAAGGACTGGACCGATCTAACACTTTCTAATCAAGCTCTCACCCTTTATCATCTCCAACTGACAGCTTTAAGTAGCCATAAATAAGCGCGGGCCCAGCTCCTCATTTGTCATGTGAGGCCCTGCTTGCTGTATATCTCCCCCTTTAGAGACCATAGCTCTTCTTTACAGCTCCTGCCTTAAGTAGGCAATGCTGGGGAATGACGGCAACAAATAATCCTGTGATAATAATGGGCCTTTGCTCCTCAATGATGATGAAAGAAACCCCTCATAAAAATACCTTTTTAAGCTTCCGTTTTATTAAAAACAGGACCTCCATTAGTATCACAGAATTTATTTTGTGGTGGTACCGCTGTGGGGAAAAAAGACATAATTACATTTAATGTGTCACCGTGTTCTTTAATGGAGAATTTTTTTTTTTTTTTGGTGATCAATTGTTTGTTGAGATGATGCAAAACAAAACTGTAGATCACCAAGCACATAGGGAACTCCAGTCTGGGAAAAGGAGTTGGTCAGCAGGAATGGAAAAAGGTGAGAAAATAAATAAATAAATAACTACGAATAAATAAAGGATGCAAAAAGGTAAAAGGATGAAATAAAGACAGAAAAAATAATACACTAAAATCCCAAATAAATAAAATCAATAACAAGTCAATTCGATAGCTTTAGACCAGTTGATCACAGTATGAGCTCTAGCCCCATTAATTCTGGCAGGGGACCCTTCAAGTAAATAAACATCTGAAAAAAAGTTAGTCAGGTTCTCTTCATGACAATAGTGGGTTCAAACCAGTTCTTAATAATGGTTTTCTTAGCAGCAGTTGAGGCAGCTAATATTACCCACTAATGATAACAATATATTTGGATTGTACCCAATAAGATAAAGAGCAGGGCAGCTGGGAAGGTCTTTATCAATGACAGTGCCAACAATCTTATTGATATATTCCTACAAAGGTTTGATAGTAGAACATCTGTAAGTGGTCTCCGCTAGCAGAGCCAGGACATTTAGTACATAAGTCACTGTCAACCACTTTTAATCTAATCTATGCTACGGCATAAAGTAAAATTTGTGCACAAACTTTTAGTGAATTTTCTGATGAGTGAGATGTTTAGAAAATGATGTTCCAGACCGTTGGACAATTCCAATCAAGGTTCCAATCAAGGCTGGAAATCTTTTTCCCAACTCTGTTATTGGGAGTGGTTTGGTGTCACAAGAGGAAAGTTTGTTATAAACCAAAGCTACCGGTTTAGTCTGGGTAGCAGTTACTGCTACCACAGGTTGTTAGCGTAGGAGTACATCCCAAAGTTAGCTTTCTTGCCCTCTCCTGGCCCCTCCCACCAACCTACCTTCCTGCCATCATCTGTTTCTTACCTCCAGTCTGCTCTGCTAGCCATCCTACCCCAACTCTTGAGTGTTGTATTTTCCCCCATGCTCATTCCCTCTTCAAATGGCAGTTGAAAAGGAGTGTACTTTCCAGATTCTAACAATAATACTAAAATACAGAAGCTTCATGTATTACACCTTGAGGCTTGATTTAAAACAACTAGCTCCTTTAAATGGAGATCAAATAACCGAATCATTCCACAATTCTATTGAAAACTCAGAAGGGACATTCATTACTGTAAGTGCAACAAAACCCTCACAAGTGGAAAGCCAATACGTACTTTATTAAACCACCTGTTAAACAAGTATAAACGTGTAGAAAAATGATAATTTAAACTGTCTTGCCTGAAGTGTCCCATCCACTGCTTGTATGTTTCACATCTGCAGCGCATCACAACGGAAGCTGTTTATATGTAGCCTGTTTATCTGAGTTTGCCACGTATCTTAACATTTGGCAAATTCTTGTAAATTGAGTTACTGGCTGAGACAAACCAGTAGCTTCTCTCTCTATACCAGCGGTACCTGCAGGCAGTGAATCACATCAGCAGCAGAGGACAGGATGAAAGACAGCCTGCGCAGAGAGTACGCTGTACAGTGCCACAAACAGGTTGTCATAAGGAAAAGGAAAAAACTATGAAATCGGGAGATTAACGGGAGTAATTGCCAATCGGGAGCACAGTGGGAGAAAGGGTTAAAAATAGGGAGACTCCCGCGTAGATCGGGAGTCTTGGCAAGTATGCTTCATGCGAGGCTGAGTCTCAATATCCGTCAATATCATTAATTCAAAATGTCCGTTTCAATATCCGTCCGTGTGTGAGTTTGTGGGACATAATATGAGTCTACTTGCAAGTAAGAGATGAGGAGGAGAACTGTTTGTGGGGGGGGGGTACGTAAATGCTTGCATAAGAGCATGTGAGGACATTTGAAAGAATGTGTGCATACATATCTTGAGGTACACCAGATGATGGAAGGGAAGAGAAGGAGAAGCCTTCAGGATGAGGAGAAGCAGATCCGTGAATTTCCAAGCTTCATCAAGAGAATCAAACAGGAGGGTTTCTTTATTGTGGGAGACCATCAACTTGGAGTTCTGTACTCCCTTTCTTTGTAGTTCTTTCACGATAGGAGCAAAAGCCATTCTGTGTTTTCAGGTGTGTTAGGGATAATCAGCAAACAGCAGCAGCTTATAACTCCCATAGGTGAGAGATGAGCCAGCAGCTTGGAAAGCATCCAGTATGGTCTTCCTGTCGGTGTAATACAGTAGTCTGAATATGACCAGTCTAGGTTTGTTGTCACCAGAGGACTTGGAGAAAATCCTGTGCGCCCGTAGGGAGCCATATAGGGAGTTGGTGCTGGAGAAAACCAATTGTGTTGCTACTCTCCTCTCCTTCAGGGAGGAAGATTAATCTAAGATTAGATCTGCGTGTATAATCCCCCTTTTCAGCAGTCTGGTCCTCTATGTTTTGGATCTTCTCTTTGTTTAGTTGAGTGACCTCACACTGTGCACGCAGGTCAGACTGGGTGATATCGGTTCTTTTTGAGAGTGATGTGAGCGAATCAGATAGACGAAGGGACTCGTTCTTTGGAGATGGTAACCTTTAAACTGCTCATCTCTGTTTGGACTGTGGTGACAGCAACCTCCATGGCACTTACATCTTGCCAGATTTCAATCACAGTTCTTTAAGTCAATAATAGTTTAGGAGATATTGGTCAGATGAGAGCTTACAGAGATATCCTCAGGAGCAGCAAGTGCTTTACATACTGGCAGCAGTGTGTGTTTGCTGGGTGTTGTGCAATATTGGCATCTGGAACTGATGGCTCCATCAAGTCATAGGTTTGTTTGGTAGAGTTATCCATTAGTCCCAGTGTAGGTTTAGAGATTTCAGTTATAATGGCAACACCAGTAATTCTAAGAGCTACACACTCAGTGATCTGGAAAAGGTTCTTTCTGCATAGTTGCTGAGAAATTTCTTATGAGCACAAATTCTATTCTCATTACTTTTCTGGTTTCAAGGTTTCATACAATATAAGTAAATGCTGTGTTATCACACACCACGTACCGTGCCATCCCAACTTCAAAAACCCAGCAGCTATTGAATAAGAAATTAATTTGTTTAAAATTTAGTTCCCTACCATAAATGGATGACATGGCTCATTCAATGCTCCATAGTTTGCACTACATGTTGCATTATAATCCTTGTATGTTCAGGGTCAAGACATGTTACACATCATCAGTTAGGAAGTCTGAGATTAACTGTGCCTCATAGTCATTCATCTTGAGAAATGTGTCATACAAAGCTCACTAATTTGTTTTCTTGAAATGTCCATTCTTAGATGTTATAGGCAAAATCGCAGATAAGAATTATATTGACTATTTAGCTACACTCTCATTCATCATCCTGCATAAGGTATGCAGACACTGTGATGAATCGCTGTTGTGAACTATGTGAACAGGTAAATGTAAGCTTCATACCAAGCAGCTGGCTGAAGCAGACCCCTGACTGATGATTTTTATATTACTAGTAGCTGAATTATTAAGTTATAAAGTCTTTAATGATACTGGTATTTGTATCTCACTAACACAGTCAGATAACACACTCATGTTTAGAGTCTTTAAAATGACCTGATTGTCAGAAGCATGTTTATATATTCCTACGTAGTAAAAATTGTCAAAATGACAAAGATGTGTGCAAAATTGTTTTAATGATGACAATTTCTGGTTTGCTATCATAGAATACCATTCCATAGTGGCAATCCTGTCATCATGAAATACCTCTTTATAATAAGCATGTATGGCCAAGAAATACAGTCTGAATCAGAGGTGAATTTTCACTGGGTTAAAATGTCCAAATTGGATGGATTCATGTGTGCTTATTAGTGACAAGCAAATTTAACAATCATGTCCAAGAACAATGGGGAATAGTACAGACAAGACCTGGACAGCCAGCTTTAGGTTTTTTACTGCAAAGCATCAGCACTGTGTCTCTTTGGTGGCTGATAGAGTTCTTGATCAATATCAATTACTCAGTGACTGCTGGCAGTGGTAGATTGAATGTGCTTTAGATGTTACGTACTATATTGTATAAGTGTGGCTAGAGCTGCCACAGTTACTGCATTACCACGTCATGCCCACTGAGTGAGTGGTTCAAGTGATGGGACATTAGTTATTCTCGCAGGCTTGACATAAAGTCTATAGTAAGTTTAAGTTTTTAACCATTTTAGAAATAGCTGCATCTTAGGCATGGCTATTTAACACATGATTAAAATAAATCTTCAAGAATAACACAGTGAAGCTAAGCTTTTGGTTGAGGTCGCAATTTCTTGTTGTCAGCAGAAATTGCTGAAAGTCAGACATAATTTACTAGACTGTTCATGTCAGGTAAAAGTGAGTTGTTGGTTTTTTTGGTCATCTATTTTTAATTGCTTGCCAGGACATAATACTAGCCTATATACAGTACAGTACTTGCATCATGTCTTTGTAGAGATGACATTTCCTCACATTTTTCTGCCATAGCTATCAGAAATGTAAACATGTTAGTAGAAAAAGCAAGGAAAAAGAGAGGAAAAATGAAGAAAAATGTCACTTAATTCATAACCAACCTGAGAGCTTTCACAATCCCACACTTTCTTTCAATCCTCATTGCCTGCAAGTCTGCAGAAATTGTGTCCAATTGTGCCCAACAGTGTCCACGCTGCTCCTGCATAATCCCCAGGAATACAGTTATTGCACAACTGTTATGTTATGTTATGTTATGCTCATACAACATACTTGATCTATGGGTTAATTGTACAGTTTAGCATAAGCACCAAATTTAAACATCATGGTGGACAGGCCTCCCATTTTTTTTGTTCATGTTGGAGGGTACCTTTTTAAACCCACAAAGTTCAGATAAACGTGCATACATCTTGAAATAACATTAAAAAATCATTTCACCACTTATGATGATCAGTGAGGCAGAATGAAAAGTGATGTGAGATTAAGTTAAGGCAACAGTTGAAGCAGTAAATAGGATTACAGTGATGTCTGTTGCCTGCATATGAATGTTTACGTAGTAAATAGCCTTTCTGCTGTAAATTCAATAGCAACACACACACACACACACACACCCACTTGTTGCTTTTGCAGAATCTTGAGGACATTGCATTTACTTCCAATCAGTATGTCTACATCTAATCAAGTAACCAGGTCATTGTTGGCTTAACAGAGGAAAGAGAAACCAGGTTAACAAAGCTAGACTTCTGGAGAAGCCTGATTTCTTGGTTTTGTGTTTAAGGGGTAATGGATCATCATGATACACTGTATAATTTTATAAAAACTGTGATATATGTAGTAAGAACCTTTTATAAACCTGAAATAGCTAACTTTAGTGATCATGGTCACTGTATGATAGCAATATTGTACATGAGGCTGAATAGTATCCAGTCGTGGACAGACAAGGGGAAGTGGTTTGCATGAGGATCCAAAGAAAGTGTAATCATCTGAGGCAACACCATTGGATTACCTCCTCGTGAAAAGCAATTTATGAAGTGGATGGGTGCCCAGGTCAAAGCCCCATGAGGCACCTTCTTCGGCATGCACTGCTGATCACCGCTGCAAATTAAAGGAGAGAGAAGGACCAACAAGGTTATATGTTCTCTGGATGTCAATATTTCAAACCAGAGACTAATTAGGAATATCTGAAATGTGTTATTCATTTTATATAATGAGATAATAAGAGATAATTGGAGATAATTGGCTCAAATTGGATCTTAATGGAACTCATAGGTGCCACCTCCACACCTGTACACACAACAGAGCAGTTAATTTACAATAAAAGCCTGGTTCCATATACCTAGCTGCACACAGATTACACTGACCAAATGTGCCCTGGCTCTGATTACTCTATTCCCATGGGGTTTTGTTTTTGACCCACCCAGTGTGAGATGACTCTCTAACAGGGAGAAGAGGCAGTTCAGTAAATAAGACTTGATAAGTTGAGTGGGTGAACTGTGATCTTTGGTATCTTGGCAAGAAAGGAACCTAATGTAACTGAACATTTGTCAGGAATTCCTGAAAACATATTTCACACCAAATATCAAAACTTTCAAGACAGAATAAACCAGAGTTTTTTTAAAAAGGAACCTCCATCGGTTTAACAAATTCCAGAGTGTAACTGGTGCTGTTACATGACCTATACATATTGGGTCTGTCATGAACTAAATTGACTACTACTTAAAGGAATCACTGGTTTTCAACTCAGCCCATTTTGAATGTTGTTTTCCATGATTATGATTGCATTCACTGATAACTTTAGAGAAACTTCCCACTCCATCCAGTCTAATAAACCATTTGTTTCTTTTGCTTCAAAAAACATCTAGACTTCAGAAAAGAAAAGCATTATTACATGGCCAGCACGGCCAGACAGACCTATTAATTCTACCAATTAAAAGGGATCACAAAGTTCTGCTTCTGGCACAGATGTTTTGTAGTTAGAGAAATACATCAATGAAATCCGTTGGAACCTTCTTTTTTGCAGCTTTTCTCAGTAGAACAAAGACATTTCAATAGACAAAGTATAATGTGAGCTTCTTGTTTTTGAAAATTAGAATTAGCAAGGTTTTTTGCAGGCCTAAATGAATGAATTAGCGGACTATTTTTAAGCCTGGTTACAACATAATTGCCAGTTTCTCTCTGCTAAATCTGTCAATGAGCAATAGGAAACAACATTTTAATGTCTGCATTGAATAACTGAACCTCTTTTTCAAAATGCACAACAAAGTGCACCATCCAAAATTTATAAATATCATTAAAACATGTAGTGCCTATCTAATGCATCATCAAGGATTATGATCAAAAAGGTTATCTTGGCTCTTGTGGTAATTATCATGGACATACTGTCTAGCTTTTTTGTGCACACCCACATTGTCAAACAAAGCAGGAAACAAAGACAATCTAATGTTAAACTTATCTGAAAGATAGTGAATGAGTTTGAACTGAAAAGAATAGTAACTGTGACTCAGTGATTTATAGCAAATTTCAAAAGTAAGTTCCCTCCGCGTTTAATAGATGGCACGTTGGATTTTTTAGAGAGGAGGTTAAATGAATTCTGATTGCACTCCACTGACCGGCAGACAAATGCCCCCATCTGCGGGTCAGGTGAATACGTACATCCTTCAGAATAAATCGACAGAAATGATATGCTGCTGCCAGTCAGTGAGAGCACTTCAGAAGCACCAGGGGAATGTGTTTTGTGCCCTCCCTGTCACTTAGAGTTGATGCCTCTTCTACAGCCCATTCACCTCTCATCTTGGTGTGATGGGTTTGAATTTCAGCAGAATCAGTCGCTTAAGTCACTTGTGCTGGAACTTGATGCTGACTGATGTTGATACAGGCAACATAATCATAACAAAAGAGTCTCGTTTGGTAGGAAATGACCTTAAACGCTCTTTATCTGCCTTGAATTCCTGATTTTCATGTAAAATGTCATCAGCACAAAAAGCCATTTACCATCTTACTAACATTAGATGACACTTAGTTAAATAGATTAAATGGGCATAGATTACTTTTCAGTAATTTGAGACAATAGTGTCCGTAAGTCACTGTGTTGTGTTTTTAGCTGTAATTGTTTCAGCGCTGGCTTTAATTTATTTTACTCACCTGATGAGTCCCCTGTGGTTTCCTAAACAATTTGTGAAACCCCTTTGGTTTAATCTTGCAGTAAACCAGCACCAACAAATATTGAAAAAGAGATCAATAACGATGATGGCTTGTGATTTTTTTCTACCCTTCTCTTCATAACATGATGTGCTGCAACAAATATCCAGAATCTAATTTTGTAACTTATATATTCTGACCTCCATTGTTACTGTATAATCAATTCCACCAATTGATTATGAACATTTCCATCCTTCTCATCATTTCAATGTATTTCAGTGGCACAGAGTAAAAGCTGAGTTTTAAACTAAATGCACTTTCACTTATGTACCACCCAAGATCCATTAGTGCATAAGCAAACAAGTATTTTATTTATTTTTTGGAACATATTTTCATTACAAAGTCGTTTTAAAATGTACTGTATGTGCCTTCTATTTATTGGTCACTGGGACCCATTTTCTGAGAGTTTGCTAATCTGCTTTGACAATGCAATTTATGGACTTTGACAGAGTAATTCTGACGGTGGATGTCAACATCCACATTGCTAATCCTGTTGTTCCAGAGCAAATGAATTCATTAGCTGACTAAGCTCTTTTGATCTCACCCAGCATGTCTGATCCTACGCATGAACGTATACACTAGACTTATTCAACCAATTTCCAACCACATTTTTGTTTGCTTTAAGAAAACAAATCCACTCTGACATTAAAAAAACAGCTGTTGGTAAAGTACCTTGCATTGACTGCTCAATTTTGTTGTCAAGAGGGGGATTTTTCTGGTTTTCATGAATAATGTAGATGACAGATATCATATTTATCTTTCAAGGAGATGAACATAAATAAGTTCAAAAGGAGTAAAAATATACATTAAATATCTTGCGCTGCAAAATTCAAGCCCAAGGATGTTTTTTAAAACATGTACTCATGTTCAACGGCCATACGTGGAGAAAATCTATTGAAGAATTGAAAAAGATGCCAGTTTCTCCACCCACAGATGACTTTGGTGCAGAAGCAATGCATGACTCACATATTCTCGATCGAAAGCCTTTGCTTTCTTGTTCTTAGTGATGTTAGGAATTTATTTAATTTGTGACTTATCAATCCATGGTTTGTGCTCCCAAAGCCAATTGGAGAATATAAAGTAACTTGGCGTTAAATGAGAACTACCTGGAAAGGGCAGTAAGACCAGTGGCTATAGATCTCCAATAGCTATTTAATCTCAAAAAAAGGAAAGACATGTAGCTTACTACAAGAGAAGACAGAGGCTGTGTCTGAAATCACTCTATATTTACTCTATAGTGCCTTACACTTACCCAACGGCATGTTATTTGAGTGTCCAAATTCTGAGTAAATATATCAACTTTATAATGCACTTAAAAATTCTCAATGCTCCACATTTTAACAATGTGTTAAAAACCGTTGTGCGACGCTACAGCTGATGGTGATGACACAAAATGATGATGATTAGTGAGTGTCTGAAATGTTGTTTTGCTGCTTACTAATATTAAACTATTTAGTGTTTATGATATAGGTGATGATGTAGATTTGATATTTTGATGTACTGGGGCATTTTTGCACTTAAATTGAACTCTGGCACATGGCCTTGTCAGATTTGATTGCATCAGCAAGAAACAATGTGATTCCAAGAACAAGGATAAACTTCTCTGTCACAATTAATTGGTAGCTTGTTTTGATCCCCAAGAACATATTGTATTAATATAGTATAGCCTCAGTCAACTTTATATAACCTTGATCTATGTTAATTTCAGAGAAAAATATTCCCTTTCAGTCAGATTGAATATGAATGGATATTATGTATTTTGATGCCTTTCTTGATGCTCACTTGTTAAGGGAGTTACTTTGAAGAAGACAGAAGCAGAGGAAATTGCTGAGCTAGAATGGACCCATCAGTTTACTAGACTGCAGGTACACACAGAGCTCTGACTCAGCCACAATGAAATAGCTGCCTGCTTCAGGAGTCTGCTTAGTAGGTTTTAAACTGATGAAAGAAATAGCTGCATAATTCTAAATTATCACCACTGCATAAAAGACTGAAGATAGTAAAAGCATCAGAAAATCTCATTTTACAATATGTTGATACAGTAAATTTCTTCTGAGCCACCTTAGAGCTGCTTTTGGGTGGTAAGACTGAAAGGAGTCAGCTCCTATTTTACTGTAGTAAACTAGAAAAGTGTATAGTATTAGTTGTCGAGTAACCTGAACAAATTGGATTGAGCTGTCACAAGAAAGTCACATTTTGATTTCTTTTAGTCTTTGCTTTCCTGTCTGCCTTGACAGTAAGATTGTTATACTTTTAGTATCCTTTCATACAGACATTCGTTTTTAACACACAAAGAAGAAGAGAACGATGTTCAACTGTTGATCTGGAGAATCTGTTGAAGAAGTTGACTTTCCAGAAATTTACCATAGTTACTAATGGTAAAACTAGACATGTGGAAGATATGTAATGTTAACAAACTAGATGCTGAAGAAATTGCTCCGAAAACAATGTTTTGTTAAGTTTAAAACAGATGTCTTAAATAAAGACTGCATGAAGAAAATAAATGACTGTGAGGTTAATCTTTCCTCTTTTCTTTGATGGTGTTTACATCCACTGATAAACGGTGTATTGTAGCTGTGTATTGTAGGAATTGTAGCTTTAGTTTCTACTTGTAACTAAAGTCCTCCAATTTTGTGGGACCAAAGATCATTGGAACAATAAAAAAAACTTTAGTCATGATATATAATATTTGCTGTCAAACTGTGTTCGGTCATTGACTGTCTGAAGTCTGTGATCCCAGAGGACACTTCTATCTCCCCTGATGATTCTCTGCCACACCTGAACCTGGACTTTTGCCAGTGTTGGTGTGATTTTCAGTGAGTGACACACCTGCTCAGCTTGCCTGAGGTCAGGTGAATGACGATGCCAGTCGAGAACATCCCACTGCTGGGTCATAAAAAAACTGGCTGCATTAGTTGTATATTAAAGATCGTCCTCTTCCTGCATTGTCCTAAAATTGGCAGACTATCTAAAAAAGTGGGCCACTGTTGCTTCCATGTTCACCCAGTATGGATGTGAACACAGTCACAGTTTATGCATCAGTCTACCAATGGAAGTCGCACACCTGTCAAATATAGGGACACATGACATTTATTATATTATTTAGAACATTTCATTACTTTGTAGTCTGCATGCACAAACACATTGTTGGTAATGTAAACATTTGTGAACACAAAGACCACACTAGAGCTTAATAAGTCAAAAATGCATGTCAAATCACCCCTAATCCTTATATATAAGGAAGGGAAAAAATGGTTTGTTCCTTCTGGACACAACACTATTGAAAAAAGATTTGGGATATCTAAGTAACTGATACTGTTTAATTTCTCTGCTCACTATTTCTCTGTTTAGCGTCTTTAGCGTGTTTAGCGCAACGAGACTTTGTCTTTCGTATCTTTTAGCTATTTCCTGACACTTCTACCTGCTCCTGCTTTTATAGGTTAGTTACACTTAAAACAATAAACACACATCAGATGTTACTTGTCAATTCAAGCCAGCATGCCGACTGATTTGGGAGTTAAAAATATTAGAAATAAAGACTTCTCAGAACAAGTTATGTCTTCATGGAGCTGAATCTCTGATCTCTGGTCGGTGCAATGCTGCTGCTGAAGATGGAGCTGATGGGGCAGCTGTGTTTACCAGAGGAACTGCACCAGCTATCAGCCTCACATGGCCCTGGCTTTGACATCCCATCCTGAACTTAATCATATAGCAAATAACATAACTCTCCTGTCAAAAACGAGCTCACACACAACTGTGTTCTTCGTTTACAGAGGCCTCAGTGAAATCCGTCTCTTCACCTGCATGTAAACTAGCTACTGCTTTTCCTGCTAGAAAAGTGGACTACATGTGGGAGCAAAGCATTTATAGTTGATCTATGCACTCTGATGTTGATCAACCAAATCAGCAAAAAGTTGACCCCATGACACACTCTGAATGACACCATCTCATAAAGAAATGTAAAAAGAAGAATGCATAAAGAAATGTAAAAAGAAAATACAGAAATGAATAAGTTCAGGGAAATAAATTGGGGGACAATGCAAAGGAGGAATAATACAGAAATAAATAAGTTCATTTAAAAATAATAATAATAATCTTTATATAGCACCTTTCATGCAGCTCAAAGTGCTTTACAGAAAGAGGTAAAAACAAACAAGCAGGAAAAAAAGGATATTTTATAATATTAAAAGAAAGGAGAAAGATAAATACAATTAACAATAAAAAACTACAGTGATTAAAAAGAGGTAAGAGGATAAAAGGAGGTAAAATCATGAGATAAAGATAAAACGGGTAGTAAATAAGCTGATAACAGTAAAAGGCAAATGAAAGCTTGAGTTAATTAAAAGCAAGACCATAAAAATAAGTTTTGAGCTGCTTCTTGAAAATATCAACAGAGGATGCTTGTCTAATATGTGGTGGGAGTTTGTTCCAGATCTTTGGTGCATAGCTGCAAAAAGCTGCCTCACCATACTTTTTGCATTTTGTTTGTGGCACATTTAACAAACCAGCGTTAAGCGACCTAAGCGAACGGTTTGGAACATATTCTGACAAGCAACCTGAGAGGTATGAAGGTGCTCCACCTTTTTGGGCTTTAAAAACAAGTAAAAGAATTTTAAAATCTATCCTCAACGTTATAGGTAGCCAGCGCAATGACGCTAATACTGGTGTAATATGTTCCCTTTTCCTAGTTTTGGTTAAAATTCTTGCTGCTGAATTTTGAATGAATTGCAGCCGATCAATGGTTTTATTTGGTAAATAATGTGCATTACAATAATCTAAGCATGAAAAAACAAAGGCATGAGTGAGTTTCTTGGCATCTGCCAAAGTAAGGTATGGTCTAACTCTTGCAATGTTTCTTAAATGATAAAAAGCTGTCTTTGTAACGTTGTGGACATGACTTTTAAAATTCAATTCAGAATCAAGGATAACTTGACTTCCAAGTTTTTTACTTCTGGTTTAATCTGTAGAGCCAAATTTCCAAGCCTGCATGAAAGTTCTTCTCTTTGTGCATATGTGCCAATTATAAGAACTTCTGTTTTATCTTTATTTAATTTAAGGAGGTTACCACTCATCCACTGTATGATGCTCGAGAGGCAATCTATCAAAGGAATTAGAGCATCTTTTTCATGTGGTCCTACAGATAAATATAACTGGGTGTCATCTGCATTACAATGAAAATTTACACCATGGTTGCGAACAATTTCTCCAATCGAGAGCATATACAGGGAGAACAGTAGCGGACCAAGGATTAAACCCTGAGGAACACCAAAGAGAAAGTCACGCTTGTCGAAGACATGTTCACCAAGGCTAACAAAATAGCTTCTACCAGTGAGGTAAGTCTTGAACCAGTTCAGCATGGTTCCAGAGAGCCCAATCAAACTTTCCAGTCTGTGTAAGAGTATCTCATGGTGGACTGTGTCAAACGCAGCACTTGGATCAAGAAGCACAAGGACTGAAATGTTTTTATTATCTGTACTCACTCTGAATTATTATCTGTACTCACTCTAAATTTAAACAGAAATATCAATTTATGTCACATTTTGTCAATTAATTAATACCTCCATTTATTTTTAATATTATTTTTGGTTATTGGCATATTAATTAATTTATCGAGTCATTTATTTATTTCTTTGTATATTTTTGATTTTGGCAGTTTCAGCCCTCCATATAAAAGTGCCACAAAAGAATCAAAGAATGAAAATGTTTCCCTTCCCCATTTTTCAGCATTAAAACAAATATTCCCTCCTCTGGGGTGGACAGGACAGAGCTGCCTGTGAGAGCATAGTAATGTAAAGAATAAATACTGGGGAGTGCAGAGAGTTCAGTCAGTCAGTCACGCTTTCTGTGATTAACTGCCGCTGGACTGTGAAACCTTTGAGAGCCTTACAAAGCAAACACACCTGAGAGAAAAGCCACAATCTGTCTGTAACACTTTCAAACTTACAGTAGGTAGGGTAATAAGGCCAGAATGGAGGAAAGCCCTTTTAAAGATAATGCCAATGCAAGTTTATTTTTTTTCCAACTGCTGCAACCTTACAGTACCTCAGCCTGTTTAATGCATTGGGCCTAAATTCTGAATATGTAATACTGATCTCTCGTGGACACATTCTCTAGATTATTTCTTTTTTGTGTCCCCCCCCCCTTCACTTGAAAACGTTATGCAACAATTTATATTAATGCAACATCTAGAGAGCAGTGTTGATGTCCTGAAATATTGATTACAGAAGAATTTTGTGCTCAGCATTTAGTTTAGAGCCGTACAAAAATAATGCAGCCACTTACCTCATTGCTTAGATGGAATCGTTCGGAGCAGATGTGAGACCCAAATAATTTATGTTCACCTACTAATCTTGAGAATACCGGGCTTTAAATATTCAAAAAAAGGCTAAATGACTCATAGCTGAAACAGTGTAACATTTCTTTATGAGACAAACAAAAAGCACATATTATACTTATTTTCATACCTGAATTGCTGTTATGTCTTTTCATGCTGTTACGTTATCATAATGTGCAGTGAGGTGCATGCAGATCAAGGTCACTAAGGCAGTGATGTTGCCAGGTACACGTCCTGCGTCTCTGATGCATTAAATCCGAAAGGATGCAGTAAACTCACTGTCGACACGTCCAGGGGATGCACTCTGTTTTTTCCCCTGATAATGTTACATTGTGAACAACAAATCTGTGTTGAAATTATGGAAATAAACAAAAGAAACCTCGCTGTCAAAAAAAAAAAAAAAAAAAAAATCCACCTGTCGCCATCTATCTTGTGCAGACAGGATAGTGTCATACTGTCAGTCATTGCAGCAATGCTACTTTCACTGCAACAAGACCAATCCTTGCTGCACAGATTTAATTTCAACAATGAAGGCTACAAACTTGGTATTGGTAAATAAACTCACATGAGCACTGTCAAGAATGATCAACTCTGATCGATGCTGTATAGTACAAGTAATCATTAAGTGCTACAGACTTGAATTACATTGAACTGCTTGTAATGCACCACAAACATATTTGTGTCATTTTATTTTATCACCAGATTTTCAGAGGACACCTTTTGACTACTGTGTCAGTCAAGTTTCATGTTTGTGATCAAAGTTTCACATTGATTGACTCAATTCATTTTCTTATCACTTATATCACATTTGATTTAATTGATATTTCCATGATTTTGGTGCAATTTTGGTGACATTAGTTTATTTATTTGTAGATTGTGTCATGGTGATGAGACATTTGTGTACTGTTTTGTTCACATGTGTTACACTAAACTCTTTTATTTGATAATTAATTTTGGTGCTACTATAGTGCCACAGACACCATTTTGATTTTATTTGACTTTGTGTAATGTTTTGCTCACATGTTATACTAAATTTTATTTTATTTGATAATTGACTTTGGTGCTGTATGTTGCTACAGATACTGTTTTGTTTATTTGAATTCTGTAGACTAGTATATCATGATGTGACATTTGTATGTTTTGTAAATAAAGTTTTCAGATTTTGGCTTTTATTTGTTTAATTTTCAGATACATTTTCAACATACATGAATATAACCATAATTATAACCATATAACATCAAACACAAGTTTAACACTACAACTTGTCAAAAAACACAAATTTTATTGGGGACTCACTCAAATGGCCACCTGTCAGTTCCAAGGACTCACTACATTGAAAACCCATCAACATCACTGCTAATGTGATGGAAATATATTTTTCCTTTTCTTCACAGGCAGCTTTTGTTACATAACCCAAATAGACATGACTAATAGGCAGTTTTAAACACAAGGTAAAGCAGGACCTCTTCTTATGAAGTGAAGTGTTAACCTGGGGAAATTGACAGAACGCACTATTTCAAAAACATCATAATCGGGTCGAATTATATTTGGTACATTTCACAGACTCAAACGTATGATACATAACATGCTGTCATTGGTTATGAAAAATGACAAACAATACATTATGTAAAAGATTTTCTCTATATGTAAAATAATGTGCCTCCATTGAAATGTGATATCCAATATTAGATCAATTGCAGCAAGTCCTCCCTTGTGTTTTTCTAAATAGGTGAATCTAGGGAGACCTGGAGCAGATGGTTTATAGCTAAACGGAAATGTCACAGCATGAATATACAACCATTTTATTGAGGCTGCAGGAATTATATCAAGGGAAGAGAGGAAAGCTGCATTGTTCACTGGGGCCAGAGGAATAGAAGTCCAGAGAGCCAGTTTTTCATCCTGTCTTGTGGCACTGTGCACCAGCAGGTTCATAATAGCTCTGCTTAATGAGGGCTATGATATACCTCCACCACTTTATTGGCAGGACCTGCATTCTTTCCCTGTGCAGAAAACCATTATTCACTATAAAAGAAGCCCTGGCTCCAAACAAGCCTAATGCACTGCATCTGTGAGGACAAAGGAACATGACCACATAGTATGTGAAAATAGAAACAGGATATTCAATTTACTCTGCCCTTCTCTATATACCATGTAATGGAAAAGGGAGTACTTGCACTGTAAGATGATGGGTTAAGTGCTGACTGGCTCACTTGGCTCAGAATAAAGCTACATCTGTGACCTCATCGTACACAAGATTCAAGTTGCAAGGATTTATGAAAGAACAATGCCAAATAATGTCACAGTGGAAGTAATAGCATGTTGTGTTTATGTATTAATTTCTAATCAGTATGATTTACATTTCCATATGAAATAATAAAAAAACATTTAAAAAGTAAAGATTGTATCTTTCCTAAAATGTAGAAACAGACTATAGATTATGACAAAAGGTTTTTGAATGAAAAATTAAACAAGATACAGTACTAGTCTAAAGTTTAGACGCATCTTTCTATTCCCTTGAGTGTCCAAACTTTTGACTGGTACTGCAAAGGAAATTAAGTAAAATAAAGATAATATATAATCATGTTTGCGTGAACAAATTAAGAAATGAATATCTATTATAATTTGTGTGCAAGACTATGATCATCCAAATTAGCTGTTTTAGTAAGCTACACATCTCTTTTCTGCTGATTCTACAGAAGGCTTCTGTGCTCCTGTGTGCTAAGCCTTCGGAGGCATGTGTGTCTTCATTTCTTGCTGTGCCTTTTTTAAGCCCTAGGTGGGAGTCCTCTTGTGTGCCATTATGGGTTGTATTTGATTATGCAACATGTGGTGAGACATTTCATCTTCTCATCTTTCCTGGAGTTCAGGGCGAAGACAGGCTTTGTAAACATACTCTAATCCACCACCAGATATACAATGGAGTCCAAAGCTTCCTGATCCTTGATAGATCCTTTAGAACAACAATAAATATGAATTTATTCTGATGCCGGGCAATGCCTTCTGGAAAAGACTAAACAACTCTCTTTATTTTTAATTCTCTGTTACCTGCACCTGTTGCATGCAAACATGTTCAGTAGCAATGAACCTCTGGAGACTTGCCTTACATCAATTCTCACTTTTTTTTTTTTCTTTTCACACAAGGCACTTACATTTGGTGTGATTTATTCATTACATCATCCCTGTTTTCACATAGACTGAAGGGTTTCAAAGCTGCAGAGTGAATATGAAGATCTGGACATCAGCTTTTATTGCAAAACATACATTTCATGGTACATTAGATTTACCACAGATAAACATAAATCACAGGTGTAAAAATGGGATGGATGCAGTTTGAATGATTGCAAATTTAGAGTACCATGTCAAAGGTCTGGACACATTTTCAAATTCAAGGGAATGGGAAGGTGTGTCCAAACTTTTGACTAGTACTGTATCAATATATCAACGTTGTGGTTTTGGGAGGCTAAAATAATCAATCAGATAAACCAAACTGACTGCTGTGATAAAGGACGAGTGTGTAGGATTTAGCGGCATCTAGCGGTGAGGTTGCAGATTGCAGCCAACTCCTCCCCTCCCCCTCCACTTCCAAGTGTGTAGGATAACCTATGGTGGCCGCAAAAACTTGCTAAAAACGCAAAAGGCCCCCTATAGAGCCAGTGTTTGGTTTGTCCATTCTGGGCTACTGTAGAAACATGGTGGTGCAACACGGCAGCCTCCGTGGAAGGGGACCCACTCCTTATGTAGATATAAAGCGCTCATTCTAAGGTAACAAAAACACAACAATTCTTATTTTCAGGTGATTATTTGCTAATTAAAACATACTTATGAATATTATATTCCATTTCTTCCAATAGATCCCTCTAAATCTTACACACTGGTCCTTTAAACTTTATAAATTTTAATTTTGACATAAAATGTGGCACACGAAAACTATACTTCAGGCCTTCACATGTAATAATACTGAGTTCAGACTAATTGACAATCAATCATTTGGCTCACACTCTAGCCCTTTCATATAGTTGGATTTGGGTGTAATAAATATAAAAATGTAAGGCTAATTAGAACTTTGCATTAAGATGTAATAGCTCAAATGATACAAGTCAAGAATGAATATATCAAGGGTTTCAAAATGAACTTTTTAGATAAGTTCAAATTTATTTTAGCTCTCTGTCAAGTTACTCAAAAGCTAAGAACATTTTTCTGTTTCAAAGGCTTTAAAATGTCTAATTTCCTGTACTTGCAGGAGGTTATGTTGCTGTGAGCAATAATTTATCCTGATTTTAATAACAGTTTAAATGGATTATGTTGCAGCTTATCAGCATGAAATTGGAAGATAGAATCAGATCTATTTCTCAAGGTTTGCTTTCGTCACTGCGTGTAGCTTCAATATACAGAGTTATCACACATTACTCATTGGCAGATTGTGTCATGCTGAGAAGCATCAGAATATTGTCACTTCCTCCCCCCTGCTGATAAAGCCTGTGGACAATGGTACTATTTTCAAATGTGTCCAATAAATGCACTAAAAATAGATGGTTCATCACATACTGCAGGTCAGTAAACAATACCTTATTGAAGAACACATTTGAAGACTCATTAAGGTTGTGAACCTGATAATTCTCCAGTGAAAACAACTCTATAAATGTTCAGCATCTGATTTCTGGATTTTGATGAGGTTTCAACTCAATATGCTTTCTTATTCTTTTTGAAAAATAGTCCTACTAATTATCCTGAACTGGTGTACTGTTATCCACCTTTGTTTCAGAGAGTAAAGGTTTAAACTAAGTTGATCTTGACAGTCTGACAGAACGATCTGTGTTTGTTATGTTTTAGTTTTTGCAGTTTTCTAATTGTCTGACATTGCATTCTGAATGACAGTAGAGTAGGTGCCCGGTGTGAGGAAATGATTCCTGTTTATTGAAAATGAAGATTGCTTCATTACATTTCTTTTTAGAGATGTAAATTTAATGAAGCACCATACAAAAAATGTCATGACTGAATGATTTGCAGCAGCATTATCAATCCATTAACGCAAAATATAGAAGAAAATATTTTACCTGCAGAAAATAGCCCCTTTACAGTGGACTTCATAGCTACAAAATACAGTATGTGGACACAACTACTGCCCAGCCCACTGCGCTCTCTGTTTCGACACAGCATGGTGATTACAGCAGTTTTACTGCAGATGCCAGAATGCATTGAGGAGTAATTTCCAGGTCAAGCTCATATTCTTCTAATAGATATGTCAGCATCGCACAGACAGGACAGGTGGTGGACAGGAATGCAAACTGTTTCACTGGATGGTGGCCACGCGACTTACATGCAAGCTGTTGCACGCTGACAATGAGTAACTACTTGGTACAAAAAAACATAACTGTGGCTTACAGCAGCACTCCAGGAGGATTTTTTTGTGGTTAGAGTTTTTCCATTTTTCTTTTTGTTTATTTTTTTATTTCTTATTCATTTCCTATGTTTATTTCATTTACTCTCAAATGAAAAACCACACTTCTGCTGATGAAAGTTTGGGCTATACACCGCTCCCTTTGGTAAGTGAATTACTAACCATAAAGACAAATGGCCAGCCATGGCAGCAGATGCCCTACTGAGGAATGGCATAGTGTTATTGGATGTTTACTGAAACAAAAGAGAGAGAGAGAGAGAGATTGAAAGGGTTAGAGTAATTCTGCACAGTAGTGCTCTTTAATCTTAATTTCAAGGCAATTCACCAACTGGTGGTGATCAATAGCTGATTTCCCCTTACAATGGTTTCATACCAAACCATTGTTTGAGCCTGACACATCATAAAAGCATAAATCTGTTGATCATTCAGCAGTACTTCACAGCCAACAACAGAATTGATTTAATAGCATTAAGGAGAACAACTTATAACCTCAAATGAGGATCCTATGACAATTATACTAATGGGAGAAAAAAATGGCTAAGAACATAAATTTAAGGAAATGTGAATTTAATGTTGAGGGCGCAGAAATGTTGAAAGCTTTCACTTACATTGTTGCAATATCGTTTTCCTCATTTATTTTGGCAACCTCTGAAGGGAAGTCAGGAACCAACCTTATAGATCAAATGAGGAATGATAAGAAATAAACAAATGCTTTGATCTACTTCCTGTTAACTGTACGTGCAATGATAAAGCTACAGTACGTGTTTTGTTTTTCCAGATCAAACGTGAGAAGCAGGGGAAGTGACAAATTGAGGCAGCAAGGTTATTTCATTAGACAGATGAGAGAGGAAGTTAATTCCACACCAGTGTCACACTTGATGAAAAATATCATCCACTTTTCCAAAGTAATTACTTGGATGTGAATCTACTTGAACAAAACAGCCCTCGTATTTATAGATTTCAGTATTTGTACTATTCCTCCACTCCAGCAGGATTGATGGTGTTGGACTTGCATATTAGTTGCAAAAATGAAATCCAGCTCATTTCTGTTCTGTGGACAAAACAGAGCAGATATCCCAACTCTCATAAACGATTCAAACTGAGTACTGACGAAAAGTAAATTGATCCCTGAGTACAGTTAACTTCAAGCCACTGGAGCATGACCAAACAGTCCAGCAAGCAGACTGGCATTTTTGACTTAGAAATATTTGACAAGTTATGAATGTTTCACAGGGTTAAAATTATAGCAGGATGTGCTATCTATTTTTAATCCTAATTAACACCTAAGTACACTGTGGTAGACTGTGAAACAGCATGTTGACGAATTAATATCTTGATTTGCAAATCAAATGCCAGTAAATGCAAAATACTTGACTCTCTCTATGTGACTCTATGTAGCTTTGATAGAATAAAATTTATGTCACATATCACTAAGGCTCATCATTTTTGGTTTGATAATAATAAGATTGATGTGAACTGATTTCCACTCTGATTTTATGCACGTAAAGTTCAAATGTTGTGTTTCCTGCTCCAAGAAGATGATGTTCACCGCATTTTGCAATCAATTAGGTCCGTCTGCGATGAGAACACTTCAAGAAGTGCTTGCAGTAATAGAAAGTGAAAATGAGAAGAATATGCTAATTTAAAAATATATAAAAATAATTAAAAATAATATACTGATTAAAAAAACAAAACAAAACCAGAAAGCCCTACTTGTAATCCAGTCCTGGCGCTGGCCATTTCTGTTTTTTGGCAACAGAATTACAAATAGATTTCTTTTCAGTTGCAAAAGAAATTGCAATTCATCCATGGCAATAAACCTCATTTCCACATGGGCGAACTGTAATTCAAGCTGTTCAAAAACCGGATCGAACCAAACCCGTCTGATGGAGGATATACAATGGCTGCCTCACAATGGGTTGGATCGGCTAGGGGAGAATCTGTGAGTCTGTGACATCAAGTGAAAGCAAAAGCTTGTTGATGAATGGGAAGTGGTGTGATTTTTTAAATTTGAACACACTAGTTTTTCACACTGTATCTTCTCTTGGCATTGGCTGCCTCAGATTGTCTGGTGAAGGCGGGCCTTCTGCGACACCTCAAGCATGATGGAGGGACCACAGCCTTCATGCAGTGATCCAAATGGTTGGAGGCTGCTCATTAATATAGATGGGGTTTTTATAGGAATGGCTGTTGAGCTAAATTATTCAGGGGGTTCAGGGAGACATATGGGCTGGCCCCTTCAGTAGCACAGCTAACTGAACACGTAAATACCTACTGTGGGGCAGGTGAAGCAAAGGAACGAGCCGCGAATCTGGTTTATATGTGAAGAGTAATAGCATAGAGTCCTGACAGTCCTAAATCATGAGCTGTAATAATGTCACCAGGGTTGCAGAAACCGTATACACATGCACACACAGCAGGGTAACCAAATTTGTAATTTGACAAAGACAGGCAGCCTTTGTGTAACATGTACAGTATGTGCACATGTGATACATACTAATAACTAACATTAGTGTTGAATGAACAGCATATTGGCTGGTTCAACCTTAAATATTGTTAGTCTGTGTGGATGATCCACTTATAAGATGATGTGCAAACCAGGAAACCAGGCAGGACAAAAAAAGACAGCACAAGCAACTGTTGAAGACATGGTTAAAAATAGCAGCTATTACTAAATTTCTGTCTGAGCATGTACACATTTGATTGACATCTCACAGTTGACAGACTACTGCAAATTTACAAACACAGACTCCACTGTGTGGTTAAAACCCGGCTTTTCAGCCACCTGGCATGCACTCAACGCAACAGTAGCATATACACAAACACACACTGAGCATGCTTGGAGATAAATGAGGAGTCTCATCCTGTGATCAGGTCCATTAAGTTATCCTGTCAGTGTGTGCATGCTGTCATTATTGTGCAAAGAGTGATGGTAATGTACACATCAGGATGTCCCTTGAGTTGTAATATGAAGTTACACTGCATGGGAATGTGGCTTGTGTCTGTAAGTGTATCAAAGTCTGGTTTATACTGCAGTCAGCTTATATTTTAAAACTTCAGGAAAATGTCTCAGACGTTCCAGTTTTAATTTCCAACAGCAAATGATGATTGCATTCGTATATCACTTCAAGATCACAGGTTCCTTTTCTGTTATCACATTAGGCCACAGATACATACTCTGCACTCTGCATTTCCATCACTGTCTGGTTTGGATCGGCACCCGAACAGGACAGGAACAGACCACAATGGACAGTCGGGTCTGCAGAAAAGATAATCTGCTGACCTGCCCCTCACCCGGGATCTGTACACCTCCAGGGTCAGGAAATAGGCAGGGAAAATCACTGCAGACCCGTCACACCCTGGACTTAACCTGTTCCAACATCTCCCCTCAGGTAGGTGCTACAGAGGGGAGATGAAAACCACCAGACACAGGAACAGTTTCTTCCTCCTCGCTGTCACACTTAGGACCAGTTAGCTCACTGTGGCACTATGCAATAACCTTAAAACACTATAATACCCGCTGTACCCACAAATTATATATATTTATTTTAGTCTAAAATACAAAATGTGCAATACATTTAACTTACTACTGTATATCTGAACAGGCTGTACCGTACACAACCACCAACTATACAGTATGTATATAAAGTAACATCTTTTCTGAAATAATTGTACTGATATCATTTCAACCTTGAAAGAAAAGGTAAGGAACATTTGTTTGTTGGTGGTACGCAGTGTTTATGTCTGTAATTTTAAAGAGGGAGCCAAGTGTCTTGCTGATGGAATATTTATCTTTCCTCAATAGGGTTCCATTGTGCTGTCATGCAGTTTGTTAAGATTATTTGAGGTCCAGGAAAAGGCTGCTATTATGCATAATGGGTTTCTTCCCGGGTGATTTAAATGTTTGTAGTACAGTAGATATGTGCTCATTTGAATTTCAATTATCAGATTTCAGTGTAGAGACTTTCCCATCTGATTGTTTGATGGATGTATGTCCATAAATTCCTCCACTTGTAGGGAATAATGACGATGAAGTGGTTGTGCACATATAATGTATGCTAAAATCCTACATGTCATCCTAAAATACACAAGCCCCTTTAAACATTAATAAAGAAGCAGACTGATGCTGTTGTTCAAACAAATTGGACAAACACTTCTTCTGTGAGGGTGGGGGTGCATCTGGGACATGCATTAAATGTTAATGGCTTTCCTTTAAGATGAACTGCTCAAGTAGCTAATTTTTATGCATTTTATCAGCTTGTTGTTGATTTTCCCTCTACTGTTGCTGCTGACCATTCCCATATTGTGCTGCAGCCACTGTTTTAACACCTGTAGTGTATTGATTTCACATTACATGATTTAATCATAGTAAACACAGTGGACAGCCATCTGTAAAGACTGTGTGCTCCAGCATGTCACTTTTCAAATCTGTCATGCTGCCTTCAGGTTAATTAATTAATTTACTGACATTACAGTTGTTATCTTATTAAATATCTAGATCTAAATCGGTTGGAGGGCATTTAATTACATTGCTTATTAACATCATTAAGCATTACTCCTATTTTCTTAGTATTTAGTTTGTGCTTATGGACAGAATCACCAAATGATGAATCCTGGTCAAATGAGTGACGTGCCAGATACAAACCTGGTTGTTAGATTTTGTCTAAGCACAGATTTTCACCAAAATATCTTCAAATCATTTTGCACTTGCACTGGGAGTCCAACTTTCATCTATTTACACCTTTCGCCCTGCATGAATATACCAAACAGACAGGCATTTTACAGTCCAGTAACGCTCTCAAAAACAAAAGAACTAAATGACACACTGGTGTTGCTGTACATGCACATTGATAACTATTCAAAGTGTTGTGTGTAGTTTGTTGTGTCATTGAGGATGAATTGATGCATTTCAATACAGACATTTGCACCACATACCGCGGTCTTGAGCCACCAGTTTTCTGAAACTTCTACAGCTGCTGCTGGAGGTTAGGGTTAACTGCAGGAGATTTTATGGAATCTACAATTCAACACTACTTTCCTGTCATAAAATTGTCAGCATTACTAGCGACAAGTCAAGACAGCTAACCATTTCTTGAAACTAGAAACTAGAGAAGGATTATTTCATAATGATTGCTACTTTTTTGTGACTAGTCAGGGGAGGTCCAAATGAAACTCCTGCTACAGGCTTGCTGTAATGGGCCACAAAGCACTGTATAGGTTGTCATTATGATTTATTGCGCTACCCAGGAAATTTCCCCCCTTGGAGTCTTATGTGTTTTATTTTTCCTTCTTTTTAAGAAGTTTGTAAAAACTGGTTAAAGTAGGATATACAGTTTGCAGTGTGATAGAGGCATTTCAGGATGATTTCATTAAAAGAACTATGCAAAAACTAAAATTACCACCAAAAAAAAAAAGAATGTAAAGATTAGCTTTGTAAAAAATTCGTAGTAGATTATTTTTGGGGTGTGAAATTATTATTTTTACACTGCAGAACACATGCATCATATATTATTCATGTCACGAGAAAATACAGCCTTACATAGCAAAGACGTAGTTCCAACTGGCTTAGTTTCATTCCTTTTGTCATTAGAGCTTTGCTGCCTTCTAGCTCCATCACTCACGGTAAGCCCCTGTCTAGTGCCAGCATTAGTTGATAGAAGCTGCATCAGTCACACCGAGTGAGACACATGCGCATGGAGTCAAGATTAATGAAACACTGCATACAGCTGTTTGGACAACCAAAGAGTGTTTGACCACAAAGGGATAACAAAAAGAGTGTTTTTGACCACATTCGTTCCAACACACTGTACTTTGTGATGCACCACAATCCAGCAGGGATAAATTCAATCTAAATTTACCACAGTTTAGCATCTGGGTAGTGTCTTCACCACCTTCTGAGAGTAACAAACACCTCAGCTGCATTTAGTGCTTTTCTCCTGGGGACTAAATAAAATACCCACTCGCTGGTTAGAGCACCAGAGTGGAAATATTAAAGTGATATTTCAAATGTGGAAAACCTTTTTATTTTCAGCATGTATTCCCTAAATGATCTTAGAAAAGTACTTATTAATTGGCACAATGGGAATGCAGACGTTGTAATATTACATTTAAATGGGGAAATATTCAAAACTTGGCTTTTTCTTGTTAATTTGTAGGAAATTATACGGAGAACAATAAATCCCGGGTGGATAAACCATGCATCGAAAATTGAAAAGGAAAATCCAATTCAGAATGTCATAGCTTACTGTGTGAGTAGCATACAGTAGACAGTGGGTAGCTAGGGTGAACAGAAGTTTAGAAACAATTCAGCAGTGGCTGGCATTTCATTCTAACAATAGTAAAAGCATTTTCAGTAGGAGTATATCTGTCTTGCAGCCAAACACGTAACATTTATCTAATTTCTCTTTTTCTCTAATTTATACCTGTAGCCAGGGCTTGGCGGTATGGCCTAAAGTTTATATCACGGTATTATTTGAAGCATGGATGGTAACGGTATATATCAAGCAACATATCCTCAAAATTAAATGACCACATAGGTCGATTGTACCAGCACTCCAGAATGACCCATAGGAGCTTTCCAAAATAGGAGCATAATGTGCCACTTTCAAAAACTGTTGCAAATCAGGAAAAAACCATTTGGTTAGGGTTAGGGAAAGATCATGATTTGGGTTAAAATGATCACTTGAAACGTGGTTTCTAGTTCCTTAAAGTTATGCAACCTTTGTCGTCATGGTGTTTATTGTCACCATGAAGATTGTTGTTAGGGTTGTTTAAAAAAAAAAGTCCCGATGCGTGTTTGGAAACATGACACTCACTGATGGAAACAGGAAGCGAACAGCGGTCTCCTGCAGCTGAGTCCACTTTTTGCCTTTTTTGCCTCCTCCTCCTCCTCCTCTTAATAAGGCAAATTGTCACCTTATATTGACGTCATCTGAACTGCGTCACTTGCCTGGGTCACAATTACTATGGCCGCCACATGGCCTAAACATAACTGCCAGCTGAATTTTAGACCTATATTGTCATTTTTCTTGTGAGGTCGGGCTGACATCATGGTATATTTGTTTTTCTTAAGATTTCGATATAAATGCTTCTGAAAGGGATAAAGCACTGGTATGGCAACGGCATGGCATCAATTGCTGTACTCTTAACTGTATTACAAGGACATATTTCATGTAGTGCAGAAGTATTTGAAGAACATTTATTGTGCAAAACTTCAATAACAAATAGAAAAAAATACAAAAGTTCTCAAGTAACTTCCATCTTGTAAGGACAGCCTTTGGAAAATGCCTGAGAAAGTGATGTTTGATTTGCAGAGCCAGCAGACCTTGCAGAGGACACATCCTTTTGCTTTCCTCATACTCCAAAACGTGTTTTGATTTTAGGTGTTGGAAATGATTGCTTATATTGCTTGCACAACCCCTTGTAACCACTATCATCCGACATAATTTGGAGATTATTGTTTTCTGCTCGTTGTCTGACTTTTTAAACATGAACCATGTCTATAAAATGGTAGTTACACTGGTCTTTTTTTACCAGCTCCTCCTCTTCTTCGCTGTGTGCAGCGCTTTCAGTCATTTCTTCATTTCCAAACAAACAAGAATGGGCTCATCAGATTTTCCAGACAATTCACTGACGCAGGCTGAGGCTGACACGAATCCTGCGAAGATCTTGAGGCAACTTTTTTTTTTTTGGGCTCTACCAGTCAGCATAGTGTAGTCAAATTTTTTTTGGCAAGTTCATACCAGTGTACTTTCTATACCATTTATACCGTACACCTCTACCTGTACCATACTTTTTTCATTCCATTTTTCTTGCCTATATTGGTATATCAGAAATGTACGCTTGTGTGACCACCATTAAACAAGTAATCACTGTGTAACACCTTCTTCTTGAATCCATTTTCCCCTTTCAGTCATAAGATCTATCTCTGAGGAAATGTGGATGGAAAGGCCATGATTTCACTGTAAATGCTTTTCCTTTGTGAAGACAGGGCACCTTTCAGATCAGAAAGTGAAATAATACATCACCAGTGAAACAACTTCGAGATAAAGCTTTTAGCATATCAGTGTGACTTCCACTTGAACTTTCTGAGAGTTACCATTTTTACTCTTATTTCCTGTAAAAATAAGTAAGTTGAGCTGCTAATGATTATGCCTGATAACAGACCTGAGTTAACAGACAAGATTTTTGGTTCATCCTTGAGTAAGCCGGGAAGGTCAGTGAGATTGAGTCTTTTTTGTGCTTGTAGCAAACAGCACTGGTAGTTAGCAGAATTCATAATGTACAATTTTTTGTCCATTTGTTAAAATTTCCTCTCAACATAAATTATAAAGGAGCATTCCTGGCGATCAAGGGTCTCAAGTGGAGGGAATAAAGTCAGAACATTTTGAAGAAAAAGTGATAATACCATGAGAAAATGTTGTATGTAATAATGTCATTTTTCATAATGTAATGTAATATTATGACAAATTAGTTTTTTTTTTCATTTCCAATTTGAGACCATCACAATTTTACAACAGTAAATTTTAATCATTAAGAGTCAGGTGGTGGAGGTTCAACAGAGGAGTCAATACACGGCTCTCTCCTTCGTGTCAGTGGGTAGTGGGCTTTAATCATTTTCTGAGGCCATTACCTCCTGTTTTAATATTTGTCTCTGCATTGTCTTGAGGAAACCTAGTCCACTCTGCGCCTTTATAATATATCTGTTATGAAGGTAGGCATCTGGTAATAGGTTTAATTTATCACACCTGATGACAAATGTTTCTTAATACCACTTACTAATAGATGTACTGTATGTCTCCAATGGGAAGTGCTTATCAGAGGGCGAGGAGAAGTTGTATTTATATTATATTATAGTCTACCTCTTTCTACAATAGTCTTTCATAATCGGCCTTTGGAGGTCTCTTTGCAGTCACTGTAACTCTGCACCTGCTTGACGATTAAATCAGTTTCCTGTGGTGGGAATTTTCTACGGCAGAGCTGTTCATCTTCAGCCATGATGAAAATGACAATATGCTATGTCAAAGCTGTCTTAAGAGGGCAGGATATTGTGCGGCAGATTCAGCCTTGCTGATAATTAGTCCCAGCGGTCAAATGTGGTGCTGCAACAAAAAATTTCCTGCAGTCCTGAAAGCATTTTCCACATAGACTACCATTAAAGAAGACACATCTATAAAACTGCTGACTGGACACCTTGAATGACACACAGTGGCAGTTATTTGACATTTGAATTGAAGCCACATTGAAGCCTGTTTCACCTCCACCTGGTGAAATGGTATTCTTCACACTAAATATTTAGCTCATGTACATTTTAATTTAGTTTACTTAATAGACGCCATGGGGCAACTGCACAGCTATTAATATCAAAGAGAATGGGAAGTATGAGTGTGTGAATTCAGAAACTGAAAGCAAATGTACTGCATGCTTTTTTCATTAATCTTGTCATATTACTGTAGGTAAAACCATATACTTGCTCATGGATAAAAAGTGAGAGAAGGTTGAGTTGCTTTCATGGAACAAAATAGCAACAAACCAGAGTTTGAGGGACTAAAAAAATGAAAACCCAGAAATGTTAAGCAGTAGTCTGGGGAAGTTAGCAGCAGGGAGGGAAGACTTTATTAGAACTTGAAAAATGAACATTTCCTTGTTGGGCGGTCTCCTATATATCACAGAGAGAGAGAGACTATATAATTTCGTATATACTGCTGTGTTGCTAATTGCACAGGGCAGGGTACTCGTGTAAAAAAACACAAGGCTAATGATTGTACCGTATCAGTGATCACCCAGGTGGCAATTTCAACCCCGTAATAAATCTACAATAAAGATAGTTTCACTAGCTCTACTTTTCATTTTGAGTGTCTCATAATTCTGTCAGCTTTTGTAGATAGTGTGATATTTTCTCAATTTGTTCAAGGCCTATACTGCAGGTGTAACTGACCATATTGATCCACCATTAAATCGAGGTTAAAGTTGTGGCTCCCCTGATCACTGGTGAAACTTACAAAACATTGTGATTCAACATAACAGCTGACTTGTGTTCATGCTTCATTACAGTTTCAGCATAGTCAACAATATAATGATACAGAACCATGTTGTAAAAGAAGTCACAGTTCAACAGTGGCTCTGAGATCTTTCCTGTGTTGCTTTACAATTTTTATATTTTTGACTGATGGTAAAATCCATTTGTCTTTTCAGCCCCCGGACAGCTTCTCCCCTGGCTAATCACATGACTTTATGATTCAGCAGTGAAAATGACAAAATGGAAAATCCTGATTCTTTCATGGGATGTAAAAATACAAGTCTTAGCTCTGGGCCATTCTAGTGTTTGACGCTCTGTGTGATCTGAATGTGGCTTTCCAGTCTTTGTAAATCATATTGATACATTTGCCACCAGTGTAACCTGAATTTGCCTTTCCGTAAAAGCCATTATGACAAGGGCATTGATTACTCTTTTAACACTTTACACATTTAGTCCATACTGTACGCATTTATTATGCAGTTAAGAATTATTTGCATCGTTGAATAATCACCAGTTATTTTCTTGATCAAGTGAGTAATTATTTGGTCTAAAAAATGTCAGAAAATATTGAAAAATGCCCTTTAAAGTTTTCTACAATGCAAGGTTGCATCTTCAGATGTCTTGTTTTACCCTAAAGATACCCTAAAGATATTCAGTTACAATTCAGATACAATTATATAAAAGAGAGAGAAAAGCAGCAAATCCTCACATTGGAGAAACTTTGATAACAACAAAATAGTTGCAGATTAATTTTCTGTCAATCGGTTAATGGGCTGATTATAGCAGCTCTGATAATGACAAAAACCTATTCTCAGGTACTCTTGAAATGTCCGTCCAAGGACAATTTTAATACATTTCTGCGCACACACTGTACATGACATTTACAAGCACAGAGCATGCCTTTTCCTTGATCTTAAACATTATATCAATTTGAAGAATATGGTAATAGGGATTACTGATGATGATGATTGTGGTGAAATGTAATGTTTTGTATTGAATTATTAATAAAACATGGTAAGAAGAAGCAGCAGCAACACTTTATTAGCAAAACAGTATTTTATTAGAAATATCTTGTATAAAAATGAACATGCTCTACACATTTTTATTTTTTCTATAGATAATTCATAAATATCCAGGCACTGTAATTCTTTTTTATATTTCTTTTTTTTTATAATTCAGTACAGAAAGCAGACATGATCAATCCATTTTAATAACGTACATTAACTTGCCATTTAATTTCAGTCAGCACTTACATATTCTATTTTGTAACACAGACAAAGTGTTTTAGAAAAATAAGAGGGGGGTTGTGGCAAAAAAGCATTAAATTATCATATTCACAAACACAAACAATCCCACAAACAATACTTTATCAAATGATGAAAAAACAACATTTGCAGCAACACCTTAGACTTTTGTTGAAGCTGAGAGAATCATTGATTAAACCAAAATTATTAGTTATTTATAATCCTCTGCAGTAGTTTTCCTTCTGGACATTACACCTCTCTCTCAAATTGTTTACATGACTTGTTATGAGTTTTGACATGCAACATACAGATTTTTGCATTGCTGAGGATAACATTTAATGAGACAAATTCCAGAGTCACTGTTTCTGACGAATACTTTAGAGACTGGAGACAGAAATGGAGTTTACACACTTAATTAGAAATTGTACATTAAATCCTTTCTTCCTTATGTTTGAACAGAATACACTTTAAAGGTAATGTAGATGCAAAGCAAACAACACCATGAAGGATCCATGGAAAGAATGGCAGGAGGAGTTTAATGGTTATGAGGCACAAAATGAAGGCACTGGCCCTTATTTATCAAGCAGCGATATGTCCTCTTTTAGATTTAAAAATGAATGGTTGTCAGTGTTACTGTAAAGATCAATCCATGTATTATTAGAGAAGTGATTCTCATTGCAGTAGAAATTTAAAGCTACATTAAGCATTTTTTAATCTCTAGGGGGCAGAAAGAAAACCAACAGAGAAACACAAACCTGAGATACCACTGGCTCATACACAGAATCACATAGGCATCCTTGTCACACTTGTGACCTCATGACCAATGCTAGTCTATTATTCACTAGCCTTCAGCTCTGTTTTTGTTTCCACCAACTTCTGTGAAAAATATCTGGGTATCTTACAAGATGCTAAACCTTCTTTACCAGTTATCCGCTGTTTCCTGCCAGGCAGGTGGTGACAATCTTGTTATTTGAGTGCTAGAGAGTATAGTTTTTCATATCAGGATGCTGGTAAGAGCCTGAAGACTATTTTGACCAAAAGACAAAATTGTAAGCTAAAAGAGGCTAAAAGCTGAATAGAGGTGGGTTTTAATTCTCAGTGATGTTCGGCACTGTCACTTAATGCAGGTTTACTGTATAAAAGTCTGTTAAGGCTAAATGAAATGGCTATTATGTAAAAATCTAACACTTACCAAAACACTATTACCAAAACACAAAGGACCGTGGAGAATAATGAAACATAGGATAATACAGGCTATAGAATTAGCCATAAAAAAGACTGTGTTGAATCTTTTGAAAGATAAATCACTCCTTGGGAAGCACTATGCAAGCCATCCACCTAATTATCTTTGAAGTATTGTCCATTGAATGGAAATGAGCTTGCACCTTCTCCAAATGGGTCTTCATGCTGAGTAGCTACATGTGCACCCAAAATACTATTAAAACTATCATTAATCATTTCCACTGTAGCCTCAAAGTCCTTGAACCAGAAGAGGAAAAAGTCTGTAGAAAAGAAATAAATTATCTCTGCAGTTACTGCATATCACAGGCGGTTCCCAGGTAATACTGTCCTTTGTGAATAGGTCTATCATAGACCATGAAATATTAAAAATTACACATCTGGTATGACAACAGACTGATGTGGTGTTTATTCCTTCAAAAATCAAGTATTTCATCAAGCTACCCTGCATTTAGAGACAGAACACATCATAGCAGCTAAACTATTCTAGCTTCACTGCAATAAAAGGGTTATTTAAACATAGAAATACACAATTACAGAAAACACAGGATAATGTGGAACACTGAATAATTGAATGTACCTGTTTAAACTGTAATTTATTGGAGGGTATGCCAAATGTACTGTTATTTTTTGGGTTAAGAATGTATTTTTAATGTTGGGTCTGGTGGAAGTTAAACAGATGAGGAAAGTTAAAGGGGACCTATTATGCATTTCCTTATTTTCAGTCTTATATATAATGTCACAATGTCGGATGTTCATATTAAACATGGCCAAAGTGTCAAATAATGAGGTAAACATATGTAGAAAAAAGCACCGGCTTCAGACTGCTCTGAACGCTTGGTTTCTGATGTTTTTTTCTACTTTTAGGCCCAGCCAGCTCGTGACAGATTTCTTTATAAGGACATCTTCTACACGCACAGTGCTTGAGTTCACTGCTCTGCTCCGTTAACATTATGGCGTTTCCCCTTTGTTTGGGGGGTAGTCACGCTGAGCCATGACTCGAGTCAAACTGGCATGCTGTGCTGTGCTGTGTTTTTCCATTACACAGCACAGCAAAGTAAAATAAGTAGTTTACCTGTTGGAGGTGTGCTGGTCGTCTACAGCTCTTCATCAAACATCATCATCACTGTGGCTGTTTCTGCTTGTTATATTCCTCCCTGCATTATTTCTAACTGATCCGCTGAACAAAGAGCTCCAAATATCTTCATATGTTGTTGTTTCGACTGGTTTTTAGCGCCGCTAATGAAGCTCTGCTAATTTGGTGAGGAACACGTTTCGATTCCTGTAAATTCTTCACAATAAACGTCCCCTGTTATTTAGTCATTTAATAGCTTTTATATGAAGCAGCAAAGCAGGAAATGTTGAATTTGCATTGGTGGCAACTTAACATGACTCTGATACGGCTACACCTCAGGAGGCTTCTGGAAAGCTGGCCAATCAGAGCAGAGTGGGCTCATCGGGAGGGAGGCCTTAAAGAGACAGGAGCTAAGACTGCCTGTTTGAGACAGAGGCTGAACTGAAAGGCTGCATAAAGGGCCAGTATAAGTATAAATAAAAGAGGAGTTTTTTGAGATATATATATATATATAAATACATACATACACAGAGAGAGAAAGCTGGAAATGAGCCTAATAGGTCCCCTTGAAACTTCTAACAATCATCCAGCTGCTTGAATATGCGAAAGTTTCAACAAGCGTATGATAAATAAGGGCCAATAAATCTGGGATGTTTAAAGTATGCATCGTCAAGTCTCCAGGTCCTGGCTGACATTTATGCATGTGATGTAAACTATAAAGGTATACCATGGCAATTCGCTTTTAGTTGGCTCATTTTCTGTTTGAAGTTACTCTTTATGTAGCAGAGGGTAACCCAGTGGGTAATGATCCAAAATGACATCTCCACTGTGAATGACAACCATGACAAATGTTGCATTCCATTGACGTTGACAACACAGCACAGTACACGTGATGCTCCCACAAGCATGCTCTGGGACTGTACACTAGGTCTGCCAAGATGATGGCGTCATCAACATTATCATGAAACATTAATAAAAAAACTGGAATGACCCACTGCTTTTTTTTTTCAGGTGTTTCAGATATGGTTAGTTCATATAGGAATACTGAATGGGCTGTAGTAAGGCATGTACAGTTTGAAGAATACTGCAGCTTTCAACTCCAATAATACCAGTTACCAAAAATATTGACTATATTTTTATACTGTTTGATCTTGTCAACTGCATTTGACTTTAGCAAAAACAGAAACACATTCCTGTTTTTGTTGAAATGAGACAAACGACTCAGCCTCAGAGAGAACTGACATTGTGTGCTATACACTTCAGAAGGAAAACATACTGTAGGCTCCAGGTGGTTCACTCAGCCTGCATCTGGAAGCTTCACTGCCCAATGCTCACGCATTTCTCAGAAAGGGTGGGAAGAGGAAAATTAACTGTCCAATCTCCCTTACATCTCCCATCTCCCTCCTGCAATCTACTAATTTCTCATAAATTTGGCATCCATGCCTTTACCTGATTCTCTAGAAAAATGTGACATCCTCTCTATTTATGGAGTAACAAATTCCCATCTTTCCACCCCAATCCTCTCTGCTGTAGTAGCTTGGAAGTCCTCCAGTATTTTTCCAGTATTCCCCAGAATCAGGTGATTTCTCCTCAGGCAGGCCCTTGCTCAGCTTCCACGGTTCGTCTCTGTCTTAGATGGCATGGTTACTGTAGCTTATGTATGTCTGCTTGGAGGCCAACACTGCAAGAGAAGGTGTGTGAGAACGAAGCGAGAGGGTTAAAAATCCATTGGGTGACCTGCAAATGGGCGTAAAACAGTAATCTTGCAGAGCACATGTTGGAGTCCAGATTGATGGGAGGTTCTATTCATGGGTGACTTCACCAATCATAATAGCAGGATACTGTAATGTAAAAACTGTATTTACAGGAATGGTATGTCCTCCATTAGCATATTGCATTTGAATTTAAATGTGTAATTTGCGATGCAGGAATGTCGGTGTGATTCAAAATAAACTATTACAGTGATGTAAAATTTTAAAAAATAACACTGATTAGGGCTGAAATTAATGATTATTTTCATTATAGCTTAATCTACCGATTGTGTTCTTGATTATTTCTTTGTCTATGAAATGATAAATAAATAAATATAATTTTGGAGATTTCAAAAATGATAACTTCAGACTGATTGTTCTGTCAGACCAACCCAAAGATATTCAGTCTGCAATGATACCCTTACATTTGAGAAGGTGTAACCAGAGAATATTTGGTATGTTTGCTCGAAAAATGACTGATGATTGATGACTGAAAGTGATTAATCAATAACAAAATAGATTAATTTTCTGCCTATTGACTACTTGATTAATCGACTAGTTGTTTCAGCTCTAAAATAGATTTAATACAATCTTATTCCATTGACAAACTACTGTTGATTGTTGCAGGAGAATTGTTGATTGTCATAGTACATTGCAGACATTCTAACAACAAATCACAGTTTGCACATTGAAATATTTGTCAAGACAGCGGTGCAGATGCAGTCAGGATCATTGGCTGTGCCAATGATCATATCAGTGTAAGTGCCTGCTATTACAGTACCATTCATGAAATCAGGGAAAACTCTGTCATAATGTTTTCCTCACAGCTGACTATATAATTTGTATCAAAAAATGCACTATATAGAGTCACCAAGCAGATCACAGTAGAGGTATAAAATGCAACAGTAACCATTCAAATGCAAGTCTTTTACCACATGCAAAGACCTGAGATTTCTATGTGCACAAAGCAAAGCATGCAGCAATCCGTCAGTGTATTAACATTTTTGAATTGTAAAGCGTATTAGATGTAAAATACTATTAAGACAATACAGTATGTGATCTGACTTGGCACTATAAGTGTTGTCATCAATGTTTGATAATAGTGCTCATTATTCTTTAACATGCTTTTCTTGTTCCATGGAATTTTATATCAGCTGTGAATAAAACACACAAGATATGACCGGAGGGCAGAGCAAAACTGGTAATGACCATAGACAAGTCCAAACTGCTGGTTAAATGTGACTGTCATACCTGTGTGTATGTGTGCAGTCATGCTTGTATGCACACATATGTCTGTGTGCAAGTGTCAGCGTGTACATGTGTGTCATTTTTTTTTTGAATAAAACTGTCCTCAGCGAGCATGCTTGCTGGTGGTAATCACACTACCGATCTGCCAATCTGCCCACAGCAGCCTTGGCTGATTAAATATGTCAGAGGGGATGAATCCAATCAGAAGACAGCTGAAAGCCAGAGCAGGGGCAAAAGTGCTGTAGAGGAGAGATGTGTAATGGTAAGCATTTCTGTATATTTGTCAGTGCCATGTTGGGCGTGTGAATGGGGGCGGTATTCTCGCCATTTCATCCAAAGCATCTCTTCCAAGAGAAGCATTGATAAATGAACCTTATTTTAATATTTATGTGCTGCGAGGCCAAGATAAAGAATAGATGGTCCAGAAAGAATTGGAGCGGGCAGACCCATCTGTCTTTTCCTTTTCACTCTTATTGTTGTTGTTGTCCTATTACCACAAATTCCTTCTTTTGTCAACAGGGAAACAAATTACAGGGGACACATGGCTATCGCTTGTCTCCTGTACTCAGGCAGAGTGGTGTCATCTTCTCACATTAACAGGCTTTACCATGCTGATTGGCCATTTTACAGCACCACACACCAATGTTGTCTATCCAAGTTAATGTCTTGTTGGTCAAGGGTGGATTTGTGAGTGCGTGATTACTGCCTTGTGTTATTCAGGGTGCTGTATTTTAGCCAGGGGCAGCCGGGGGTGCTTTGTGCATAGTAAAGGCAGGCACGAGTGTTGTGGGGAACATTAGCAGAAATTAACAGGAAAGAAAGTGGTCACACATAATAGAAGGGCAAAATCATTATCTAATAAGGTTACCTGAGAGTCTAAAGTCCCTCACAAGGGTCCCCTCCCTCAACACAGTCTGACACATAGGCACAAAGAGCAGTTGTTAGATTCACAGTTCAAACCAGAGGGTGAGAATCAGCATGTATATATGGGCTCTATAATAGGATAAGATATAACAGCTCCATTCTGAGGTAGAAAAAAAAAAGAGGCATGGATGCAAGTGTGGGCGCAGGCTTTTTAGTCCTAATACACACCATTCTATACTGTTCAGCTTGTCAGAGTATAAAATCAGGACTTTCAGTAATCAGAACATGTGTGGTTGCTTGATTGGATTTAAGCCTGCCCCCACACAGGGACTGCCTACTCATACACTTTATCTTGGTGATTGAAATATCCTCTTTTCCAACACTAAGCTGCCCGTCTCCTTTGTCCTTTTCAAAATCAGAATAGTGTGGGCACCCTGTCACACCTCCTGATTCACAAATCCAGTGTGGTAAGAGTTGGTGAAAATGGAACCTTTTTTTTTTTCTGTTCCTTGTATTCAAAATGCAGGATTATCCTGGTGAAACACATAAGTTACTTCCTGCATTTTTTTTGTTTTTCCAGTATACTGTGTAGCTTATGTAGAACATACAAAAAGATATTTGAAATATTATTGGATCTTGTTCAGTCTAAGAAGAGTAATATATTGGGCTATAAGCATTAATTTGGCCTGTCATTGATCAATAAAAAGCTGAAAATGTGGAATTAAGAAACCTAATCCTATTCCAGCTAGACGCTAAATTAAAACCACTCCAGTCCTAATCATTCATACAGTTCTGTTTGTCTTCTTCTCGGATCATGAACCATTTCAGATGACACAAAGTATAACACTACTTCTGTCAGCACAGACACTACATCCTAATTTCTCATATGCTCACGGAACGCTCGCTAATTTCCTGAACTGCTGAAGTGAAAAATAACACTGCTGTCAATTATGTTCACCTAAAAGGAGATCATAATGTTCAAGTAGACATGCATATTCTACAACTGCTATAACTGCACACAGAAACTGCTCATTGGACCAGCATAAAATCAGCTCCTGGTTTACGTCCACTGGAACACATCTCATTCTTTTTTGTTGTCTTTATTGCTGCATTAGTAATACCAACCTTGTGTTTCAAGACTTTCACAGAGTTCAGACTTTGCCTCTCCATTGGGCCTCAGGCCGCCTTTGGGGTTGAACTTGTTGGACATGGTAGCTGCAGTGACCACAGCCTTCAGGCTGCGCTTGCGCTTGGGTACGTTCTGCTCTGGATGGAAGAGAACCACGTAGACCTTAGGCATGTAGAGCATTCCCAGAGAGACAGATGCACTAAGGCTTACGGAGATGGTCAGGGTTGTGGTCTGAATATACATCTGTATTATGGAAGAGACAGAGGAGACAGAAACAACAGAATCATTTGTTGAGGCTTCACTTAGTGATGATCAGTGAAGGCTCAATTTTAGAGCTTTCAGTAGATTGAAGCTTTCAAAGTCTTGCATGTAAAACAAACACTGCATTATTCAAGTAATATGTGGATAGTAGATGATTATGTTTTTATGTAAATCACAGCCTCTTGTGTAGAAGAACCTAACTTTGCACAGCATGTAGTATCACATAATCATATAATAAGAGGTTATTCTTATTTTTTTATTTTCATGTGTGGATGCATCACCCTGAGGTCTCTCCTTTCATTAATGTGTTTGTTTATTTATGATATACAACTAATAGAAGTGCCCCCCTGATGGGTGTCTATGTAGTTTGTGTATAGATGTTTTTGCCCTGAGGTTTTAGACAACAGCATAAGGATTGTATGCTCTCTGAAGCCAGTGACAGCTGCAACCCACAGCTGGGTAGCAGATATATAGCTGCAGGCAACAAATATGGAGCTGAGAGAAACATCCTACAGCATATTAAAAGTGCCTGCAAGTGATTTTTCATTGATGATAATCATCCCCAAGCCCATACACTGTCCATCTCTGATGCAAGAATGTGGTAGGTCAGTGCAGGGGCTGTAAAAATATGATCATGTTTGATATTGACACATTAATGTTAAAGTTTTGACATATCAATTGAAGGCACACAGACCAAATAGAGAACATTGTACAGAAACAATTTAAAATTGTAATTCCATTGAATTCCATTAAAGAAACATCATTGAAACCCATCAAAGTAATAAATCTGAATTTGAAGATTTGTTTCACAGTGATCCTACTTCAACTTTTCACAGTATTCCAGTGTAAAGAGCATTAATAAAAAAAAAATAAGAAGAAGAGAACAGTTGACTTTTCCTCTTGGGTGAAAATTGTAGAGGTCCTGTGAACTTGATGAGCAAAAGGCAAAGAGTGTACAGTGGAAACACAGCTGGCAGACATCCTTCAAAGAGATTTGCCTGAGGTTTTGTCTGACATTACATTTGCAGACATCACAAATGACTGAGTCGTTTGGCATGAGAATAGCCCACAGGGCTCTGCACCACTAGCATGTCAACAGTTACAAATGATGTTTCCCAACATGGGGTTATGACATATGTTGTTTGCATGTGAGCTTGTGCAAAATTCATCTTCTCAGATTTTTACAAACTTTACAGCAACATGACAATCTAAGCTGTAGGTACATATAAATTAGTATTAATCCCATAGGGATTTATGATATTTCGAATTACATCATAATATATATATTTTTTGCACACATACTACAAGTAGGACATAGTTTTGTAGGGCAAGGTTTACAAAATAAAATAAATAGCCTGGCCCTGTCATGCAGTGACTATGATATAAGTTAATGTAATAAAAGACAAAAACTATAAAGAAGCCTGGCACAAATTAAGCCCCGAAAGCCATGTCAGTTTAGAAAAAAAATGTCAGTGCAAAATGGAAGTGATAGGGCATTGTGTTCCATCATACTGCAAGCAGCACATGAGCATTCCTTGGTGATAGAGGGGAGTGTTGTAATCTCCTGAGAAGATTACACGTGGCCTGGGGTGAGTTCGGAACAATATTGCTCCCCCTCTGGAGTACAGAGTGGAGTCACTCTGTGAGGGGAGTCAAGACCCTTGTCCACTTCCATCGGCCCTAGTGACATAAATTTTCCCTGACACGCCGATATGATTGCCAATCTGCTCCATCGGCACAGCGAGGGAACAAGGCTGGGGACAGAAACTGAGCCATTATAAAGTTTCTTTGAAGCAGGATTGCTCTTTTTTGTCATTAGGCTTCAAATTCCTTGTACAGCCAGCTGCCAGAGCTGTCTACACCTATACACAAAGCATGTTAACAGGAACACACCGGAACAGGTCTTCCAAGTCCTTGTACCCAAATATTTTGGCGGAGGCTTTCTGAAAATAGATTTGCATGAAATTATTTGCAAAATATTCTATTATCTATATTCGGTCATATTCATTAGTCCCTGGCAAACCATATACATTTTTCACAGAAGACATTTTGATATATCACAAAGTTTTAAAAAAAAAAATTAAATGATTGACGGCTGAATTCCATTTATTGTCTCAGGATCCTGGTATTGTGCATGCTGGCTAACTGTCACACTGTCATGTAACGTGTTGTCCGACCATGTTGGAAATGAAATATGTTTATAGTTGTTCCCAACGGCCGCACTTAGAAAAGCCGACCATCACAGAGAGGGAAGAGGAAGGGGGAGATGCGTTTAAATCCGAGGATAATGGCACATATTCCCAGACAGTCTCTCCTGAAAAGCAGTCATAGCGGTGCACTCAGCAAAAGTGACATTTAGTTGTGTGATGAATGAAAAAGGAAAGAGAGAAGTTGAAACCCTGACTCCTTACTCACCTCCACGCAGCTGACCAATCACTGTGTGAAGTAGGTGTGAATGTTGGCTTGTCTGTTTTGGAAATTTCCAGAAATGGCAGTGCACAGCCACCCCTTATCCGCTGTTAGAAAGGTGTGGGGGGATGGGGTTTAATGGGCTTTTCCACTGTCCAAGAAGCATGTCTGAAGGAGTATAGAGCCACCTTAATGTCTGTGCTTTTTCTAGTATGACCAGTCAAAATGTTCTCAGTTCTCACTCTAGTGCTCTCTCTCTGTCTCAGGGTCTATGATCTTTAAATTATTTTATTTGTTTATTTTGTAATGTGTAGATATGTAGATCTTTTAAAAGACATGTTTATGTTGAAATAAATATACCTATATATGTATTGGTTTGCTCTCTTATGGACATAATGCGCAAAAATAGATATTCGAATGGATCAAACCTTTGTGTTTTTTAGAAATAATAATCAAATGTAATTTTTGGGCCAATTTTGACAGCCCTAGTGAACTGTATTTACTGCATTAGTTTATATTTGTGATGTTCTTTTATAGTTATACAGTCTTTCTAGTTTCATTTCATGGTGTAAATGAATATGATTCTTTGTGATAACAACATAAAAAGACTTGGAGTTGTGTAAGTGCCAATTGGATTAGATTGAAACCCTGTTAGACTGAGAATTATTTCCCCTCTCAGTTTTATCCACCCGGAGATACAAGTGATGAACAGAGATTATTTGTGTCTTGGCTGCCTTTTTCATCACTGGCTGTGTTTACTTGCATGGAGTACCTTAGCTATTGGCCACACTCTGGGGAAAAGTGCATTGTCCCTAACCATGTCCCTATGGTATTATAAACCAGTTGACAGAACATATATATAGTCCACCAGCAACGAAGTACAGCAAAGATCATAGCAAATCACTGGGCGAGCAACCTTATAGCATTAGGCAACAGTCTTACTGCCTGTTGATATTAAAGGGCTTTGACTAAATCTACAAAAAACACATCTGGCAAAGACCACCTAATGTACTCTTCTACCACAAGTTGATTCAAGATTTCTCCGTGTATTATTTGATGCAGAGTGTTAAGTTGCTGTTCTGTTTGTTGTATAGTATTGAACATGGCAGACGCAGAGCAAAGGAAAGATGACTAATGCCTTACTGTTTTGCTCTCCAAATTTTCTCTTTCTGATCTCACTGACAATTTTTTTCTTCCTGTGTAACTTGGCAGGCTTGTACTGAATGCAAGAAAAAGGTAGATGACTGTTCCAGACAATTTTCCAATTATAAGTTGAGTAATATTTGTCAAAAGATGTTAATGTAAAAATTGTACTTTGGAAGAAGAATAGATTCCAAATGTTTTCTTAGGCAACTGTAATGTTCTTAATATTACTGGGTTACTACAACTATACATGTTTTCAAACTGAGTAGAAAAAAAGTGTCCCTCCCAAAAAGGGCACTTCCCTTCCGCAGCCTTTGTCCAAGAAACACACTTTCTATGTTTTAATAGGTGTTTAGGCATTTCACTCTACACCGATTTACTAGTACCAGATGTCCATGAACACTTACTCACTACCTTGCCTTTTAACAAACTCTCTTTTATGTTACTGGCAATCCAGAGGCTGTTATAAAGTTGTTATTGTTATTATTGTGCAGCACCATAGTGTTCCCGTAATGCCTCTATTGAAATCGGTAGTTTGACTCTCTGAGTCACTTCTTCTTAAATGTACATCTGTGTTGAGCAACCTCAAAATTAACACTTGTAAGAGGTAATTTATGATTCACTTTTAACTGACAAGAAACATCAACAGCCGCAGTAATTTTATGCTACTTCACAAACACGCGTTATCTATTTCTGTGTGCATGAATGTGCAGTGATTGACTACTCATTCCCACCCAGTGAAGCTGAATCAACACACGTGCGCACACACACACACACACACACACACACAGAAACACAATTAAAGAAAACATATCCAAGCAAACTTGAGGTGAATGAATTATCCTCACAAGTCGGCTCTAAAAGGCTTGTAATCCCCACAGTGGAGCACAAAGCCCATCATCTCATGATGAATAGTGGCAGCATCCACAAACACAAGGCTGATGCTATGCAACAAATATAATTTAAGTGGCCATTTTCTCCACAACCAGGCACACAGGAAATAAAAAAAGAAGTCCAAATGGAAAACTGATATCCAACATGCACAAGTGAATTTGATCGACTTGCTGCCATTGTGCTCTCTGTAAATACAGTACAATTGGAAAAAGCTTAGTTACTGCGTTGGCATCTGTGCACAGATCTAAAACTTGGTTGGTTATTTTATACTTTGGCCACATTTCAAGTGGAATATTTACCTTTTCTGCTGATTGTGAGGTCCCAAAGAAGATGGGGATGAAGGCAAGCCATACGATGCAGGTGGTGTACATGGTGAAGCCGATAGGTTTGGCCTCGTTGAACGTCTCGGGAACCCCTCTGGTCTTGATGGCATAAACTGTGCAGGTGACCATAAGCAGCATGCTATAACCCAGCAGACAGATGAGGGACAGATCTGATATATCACATTTCAGAACACCACGGGCCATGACGGGATTGGCCGTGCGCTGGTCCTCATAGTCGATGATGGCTTGCGATGGGTCAACGCCAAACCAGATACACACCCCAAGGAGCTGCACTGATATCAGGCTGAATGTGATGACTAACTGGGAGGCTGGGGAGATTAATCGAGGGGCACTAACAGACATCTTGCCCTGCTCAAAAATTCTGTAGATCCGATTTGTCTTGGTAAGCAGTGCTGCATAGCTTATACTCATACCCAGGCCCAGGAAAATCCTCCGCAGCGAGCAAATGACCACATCAGGAGTGGAGATCATGAGGAATGTTGTAGCATAGCACAGAAAGATACCAGTCAGCAGCACATAGCTCAGCTCTCGACCTGACGCCTTAACGATGGGTGTGTCATTGTAGCGTATAAAGGTGACGACCACAAACAGAGTAGCCATGATGCCCAGGACTGCAATGAGGACAGGGATGACTGCCCATGGGGAGCTCCACTCCAGCTTGACAATGGGAATGGGAACACAGCCAGTGTGGTTCTCATTTGGCCGCAAATCAAAGCGACACATCTTGCAGGTGTAAGTGTCTGCCTGATACTGGTAACCATCACAATTTTCGCAGTGCCAACAACATGGAATTCCCTTCACTGTCTTCTTGCGCTGCCCAGGACGGCAGGGTTGGCTGCATATAGAGGAAGGGACTTCTTGTGTTCCACCAGGCCATTGCATCTCATTGATCTGGAAGGACATGTATGAAAAGGAGAAGAATTAGCAGAAATGACCAATTGATTCCACATCACTACACTAAAACTATATCCCCACATCCCTAAAACCCAAACAAGTTTAACTAATACTGTGCAGTTCCTCAGTTTATTGCGTTTGGACCAGCTCCTAATCAGAATTAAAGGGCAGTTTTAAAATAGGATTAAACTAACCCTCAAGGGTCAGTAAAGCAAAAACATTAGCACAATTTACTACATATTGTTTGGCTTATTACATAATGCATGAGTCTTTTTTATCAAGACAGCATTGTGTAAACTCATCAAATTATAACTCAACAGGAAACGCCTCTGCTGTTTAATTACTTCCAAGGAATGTTGCACTTACTTGAGGAAAGATAAGTAAATGGAGTGTAGCTGCATGGTACTGCAGTCTCAACACAGTGCAATGCAGTATCACACGCTTGCACTAATGGGTTGACGTTACTTTATTTTATTTTTAATGCAGTTGACTTAAGAGATCTTATTGAGTGAAATATGGTGTGCGAAGGGATAGGGAATATTCAATTATTCAAATAAACATCTGGATGGTTTAGATGATTGGTTTTGTGTCTAAAAAAATTCTCCATACGGTACGGTTGATTTTTCCTCGGAGGGTCTCTGCCAGTTGAAGCTGGCAAGTCGATCTCTGTGCAGCAGTAACTCAGGACCTTGATAGCTACAGTAATCTAATACCATACCTTCATTACAGTATGTGCATCAACAAAATAAGAACGCCTGGGGGCTCATGTATAAATGATGCATAACCGCAAAAATGATGCATACACATATCCTCCTCTCATGGTTTTGAATTTAAAGGAGAGCAGTTGTGGTGTAAACATATGTCACACTGCAGGTTCTGTGCCCATGCATGTGTATAAGCTTAAGCTTAAGATCTGATGGCAGATGTCAAAATAAGGTTGATGCAAAAATATGCCCTTGTCTTTTCACTGCATTATAGAACTACTTTTATGAGCATAATTATGATTGAAAATGTTGTGGACATACTGTACAACACACTCTGCATTGCAAAGCATCTGTTTGTATGTTCATACATTCTAAATGCAACCAGGAAGAGGATGATTTGTTATATCCATTGACTATTGCCCTATAAAACCTGACAAAAGCAAGATGCATTTAGCATAATCTTTGGTAACAGTAAGTTATGAGGATGTGAATTAATGAAACTACTATGTGTGGGAATACTACAGTTGCTTTAAATGTCACATAATATGGTGACAAGTAAAGATGCATAGAGGCTGCTGTGGGACTGTTGGGAGGAAAATAAACTCAAATGAGAGAGTATACATGAATTTTTAGATCACGTTGGCTTTCTTTTATGCCTGATGCCAATTAACTGTTCCATTTAATTAATTTCCACAGGACTCATAGTCACAACACCCATCTTTCCACTTAGAGAAGCTGCAGTTGGTAGTTTTATTGTCATGCACTTCTTGTATTTTCTTGTCAAGATTTAAATGAGCTGAATTAGTAATGAAATGCTAATCAGCCAAATATGGGATATCTCATGAATTATTTTGTCTGTTTGTCAAAGTCTTATGTGGATATTGAGGATGATGACCTGCACAAATATGAGATACTTTGAAAAAAACATACAAGAATACAATCTTGTGGACATATTTGAACTAATATTTAAAATATTCATACATCTAAGTGCAGCTGATCTGTCCAGTGGCCAATGATCTTGTATTCTGTGGTGTTATTTGCTATCTGGTATTGGTAGATTTCATAGCGACCAGGAGCATCTCCATTCACATTGAAGACCACCGGGGTGCCAGCAATTCCTGAGGATGATAAAGAAAAATATTTGTTATTGTTTTAAAGTGCAGATTATAACTCTATGCTGGATTCCATTGTCAGACAATATGGTATAGACTTAAGCTCTTCCTCTCATAATGCTCTTATGATCTTAGATGAAATGAGGCTGCAAGGGGGACTTGAAGCCAATGCTGTTATAGTGTTAATGATGGGAGCAAAATCGATGTTGACAGCCATGTTGTCCTGGTCCTTTGAGGAGGGCCAGAGCTGCTGTCTGTTCATGTTCCCATATCATTTCACACTCCCTCATTCTGCTTATTGCCCCATTGCTTGTTATCCACAAGGTCCCCCTAAGAGTGCTAACGAATGACAGCACTGATTTTAATTACCACTTTGAGGTCTCTCTCATCTTTCTGTTTCCTCTTTCTCCTTGTTTCTGAGCCAACCTACAAACCCCTCTCCAGCTTCACAACTTGTTATAAAATTGTGGTGTGAGGGAGCAAGGATTCACAGATTTAGTGATGAGAGCCCACCGCTGAGCGTCTCTGGGGAAAGGACCATTAATAGCATCCCAATCTCTGTCAATTTGCTCCTACCAAATTTGCTTTCTCTCTCTCAATGCAATCTTTTAACATTCAGCAATTCTGAAATATGTGGAAATGGGGACAGGAAAGTGCAAAAATATGACTGAGTTAAGTTGCAGCTTAAATGTATTTTGGATTGCCCACTATCAATATTTGGATGTTGTGCACAATAGATTCTAAGAGCTACTTCAGTTTAAATAGATGTAGCTGCTTTTTTCTGCAACAGAAAATTCACACACACCTGTTCAGACACTCTTAGTATTTTCAACCCAATGCATTTAGGAGTGAGTTTTTCATGTTCCACATCTATTGACTACTCTCTTCCTGTGTCATAAAAATAAGAGGAATTATTTATTTGATTTTTTTGTTCCCTTTAATAGGTCACAGTATTGATTGTTGATTGTTGTTGGAACCTGTGAGTCAGACTTTGGGAGCAGACTTGTTTTCTACCTTCTGCAAACTTATGTGTGTCAGAGGTCCGATCAAAACCCATAGGATTGAATTGATTAGTAGCATGCTGCTGCATTATCTAGAGGACATGTCTAAGACAACAGCAGGCAGTAATGTGCAATGATGAAGATTTTCTTGCCCATCTCAGCAGTACAGGAAATTGAGTAGGATGTTTCTTCCAATTTGATTGCCTTAATCGATTAGTTTCACCTCTTAACTTGCAAAAAGGTATTGCGATTTTCATGCACAGCCAGCAAATATTAATAAACAGCTTGTTTAATATCCTGGCCAGATTTCTGTGGAAACTGTGCACAAAATAATGCTTAGAAATGAAAGCCGTGCTGTCTAGTAAAAGCCATCTACTGCCATCAAGTGCAGCTCAGCCCAAATGCACTGAAAATGAATTGCACTGTAAATGTGCTAAACTGGATTCATAACGCTGTGTGTGTCAGACTCTATTCTAATGCTTTGAGAGCTAAATTAACTGTTAACTGTTACCTTGCGAGGCAGCTGGATTTGCGAGATCACTTGTCAGGCTTCAAGTTATGCACTTGTGGCCCGAACCAACAGAGGTTTGGACCAATCAGCATCCTATGAGGAACTACTGGCAGCTACAGGCGTGGTTTAGGTGTGACGACAGTGAGAAGTTAGCCTGTGATAGACGGTGATAGACAGATGGTTCATCCAGTCACCTGCTGAGTATTTTCTGAAAGTGCCTGCCCTTTTCCAAACAGTTTCCAAGGATGATGTCTCAGATGGTTCTGTGTAACAAACCATCTGGCGCATCAGGTTAACACTACTGTACTATGGAGATGAAAGAGGAAACGTGTACGGAGCGGTGTGCAGGCACTGGATAAATACTAACATCCAATTGGATATATATAAAAATGACTCACATTTACTCATTACAGTGATGACATTGGCTGTGGAACTGAGTTTTGCGTTTTTGCATTTCTGAAATTCAAATGAGTGTAAATTCATCTAAATATGTCTCATTCCAGTACTGACTGGTCTCCAACCTGCTTAAAATTTTTAATCGATTTTAAGGCTGTTTTTTTTTTTAAAGAGACACATTTAAAGCTCTACATTACCCCTTTTAAGAAACTCTAACATTGTATTGAAACAAACTATTCATTTTGAGGATGTCACAGTTTATGTAAATGAATGAACTTTTCACTCCATTAAAACCATTAGTCAAAGACCACAAGAATCCTAATGTGTTTACAAATGTTGTATAAAAAGGGATCAAATTAAGATACAGATTCTGCTGTTGAACTTAATAAGTGTGGAGGTGGCTTCATTGAACTCAGTTTCTTTGATGAAGACATGTGCTAAAAAATCTAATACAGAAAAGAAAAGAAAACAGAATTGCCATGCTTTCTTCATGAATGCAAAGCAGTAATTTAAAAATTCCAAAATCCAGAACTGTCAGATACTCTAATTTATTTCTATTTTAAATGGAGGCCAAGCCTTACATAGTTATTAGTCATTCAGTTGGGCAAAGTTAAGGGCTGGTGTTGATTATCTTTCCAGTGTTCTCTTTTTTTATGACACTGACCTCAGGAACAGTTTCGAACTGTATCATATCATCACAATTTGCTGTACTGCTTAATATTTCTAGTTTCCTGGACAGGCAAGATCCATTGATAAGCCATATTCACACTCTTTAATATTTTTTTATAAGCTGTTCTATTAATGTGGATTAGTTGAAGCGGAGAAGAAGACTACTTCATTCTGATATACAGAAAAGTGACTTATTTGTGTAGCCACACATCCACAGCAAAACCTTTTTAACACTAGCACTAATTACTATTAGTAATGTCTGAGCAAATCACTGTGCCATGTAGTGATATACGATCCTGTGACCGAGTGCTTCCTTAAGTTACACCCAAATTAAATTAGTAATCAAGCCTCATTAAAACAGGCAGCTTTAAATGATTATGTTGAGTCCCGATGTTACAGCCAACTTTTAATCACAACACTTTTACCACCACTCTGCTTTCAGGTTAATGCCTTGAAAGGTTACTTCGTAAAACAAAATGTCCTCAGGAAAAATTGCATGTCAAGTACCTCTGAGTATGTACTATTTCTGAATATAACCAGCAGCCATTCCCTTCAGCTTCACATGGATTACAATCGTACACCATGCATCAATAAGTATCAACTTCATCTACAATATCTGTAGTGGCTAGGTTTCTTCTTTCCTTTAGTCAGCATGGATGTCTATAGACAATTCCCAGAATGCACAGGGATCATGTGGACTTTCCTGTTGTTTTCCTACAAACCTTTTAAATTCTCTATTCCTCTGTGCCGAAAGAGTCTTAAAAGCAAGGTAGTATTCTGGTAATGTGCAGCATTGATTTTCTAGCCATCCCTGTTGTAACCTGAATGGCCTCAGTGCTGACAAGCCTTCCAGTAATTCAACACCATGAATAAAAGAATGCATTGGCAATTAAAGTTTAATTCTATAACACATCCCTGTTATGCAGTATTTTAGCTTTACTCAAATGCTGGGAGAAATTATCCATCTCGTAAAACTAAACAAATATGACTTCAGGACACAACTACAAACTATTTCTTTTTTTAATTTTACACAAATGAGGGCTGACCTGCTTACATAGTAATAAGCACACCCAGGCACAGGTAAACAATATTTTGACTTTGAAGATGGGGCCTAGAGTAAAACACTGGTGAGAGCTGTAGAGTTTCCTTTCACTATCCATTAGGGATGAAAATTAACTGCTGAAAACAGCAGTATCAAGTTAACCTTTATTATCCCAAACAATAAAGGTTATGTTGACTACATTAAAAAAAACAACACATTCAGTCATACCTAATTCATGTTCTTGTTTTATCTGCTCTGTTTCTTACATACATCTATAAACCAAACCAAGTCTGACAAATGCCATACTGTGCATTTAACCAGTTATTTGCATTTTTTCCCATTTTTCTCCTGAATTTAGTTACCAGTAAAATGGATCCCTGTTGCTGCCAACCCCTTGTTGCTCTGTGTATACCACCATATAACAACATTTAGTCTTCCAAACAAGGTGGCAAAATACATTGTTTTAATTATTCCAATCAGATCCCTGTCAGTATCATTACATATGGCCGTTAAACACGGACTCGCCCTGTACAGGTTTTATAGGTTTAGGCACTAAAGCTACTTGGTTAAAGTGGCTATGATCAATATTTTTTATAATAACAGTGTATCAAATGGCAATGTGTTGACATTGCTAGTAATGATGAACCTACATAGAATTATCACCCAACTCTCCAGCTTGTCTCTGCTTTACAGAGCTTTATAGCGAGTTTCAGCTTGTTGTTTGGCTGTCTGGCTACAACTTTACTGTTTTGGTTCATTCTCACAATTCTCATTGTGTCACTTTCAGCTCTATAAACCCACTGTATACTACCAGCTCATTATATTAATCAGGTGGACAGAAACACGACTCCAAATGAACGATAAGGTTGTTCTGTAACTGCTGCATGTGTAAATAAGCAACTCTTTGCTAACAGTTTTAGCATATCAACTTAAAAGGTGATGATATGTCAGTGTTGTATTCACAACTTGTTTCCGCTGCCCCCAAGTGGCCAAAAAATCAGTTTATACAGGTTTGAGGTTACAGATTCTCATTGTGGTTAGAAGAAGAATTACTTGGTCGAGGTTAGGAAAATATTGCTGTTATGGTGGACTTATCCATTCACCCCAACCTTCTCCCTAAGAAGTTTTGCCACTCTAATAACAATGTCACACTAATTCTGCTTTTGTTCCTGACAGACTAGAGTCATAGTTCACATGGCTGCTAGATGTCCTTGTCCGGTAACATAAACATTGGTCATATCAGGCATTTGAGCAAATTATAAAAGTTGTTGACTTCAGAGTCACTAATTGCTTAATTTCCCGAACGAGGAGAATATTGACCAGGGGGGCCTAGCATAGATTTGTGCTATCTCCTGGAAAACAGTTGCCCTTCCCACCTTCCAGTTGTGTTCTTTGGAGCACCTGACCAAGCTGCAGGCACTGATGCCATGAATCCAACTTTGGATTCAGCAGCAGTAGTTTGCTTTTGTACCAAGCAGAAGTTCCTTTATTTTCATTTATTGTAAAATTATTCCTGTCATGTACTTTCAGTGGTGTAAGTGCCCCTCACCCAAAAAGTGCACTCTGTAATTGTCATACAAATAAATGTATCCATTACTGTATAATTATCTGTGAGGGTGGAGCAGGTTTGAGACTGCGTCAACCTGCTCATGTTGCATTCTGCTTGATTGCATGAAAACTTTAACCTTTTACTCATCTGACATATAATTTTCTCAAGTTGTTATAACCACTTACGTGGACCTAAGTTTGACCCCATTCTGCATACATTTTTATTATGTCTCTACAAGCCAGCAGGTTAAATTCGTGCATAGACTGCTTACATGACCTTCTAATGTATGTATCTTTTCTTGTAAGCTTGTAAGCTTATAATTCCTTTTCAGTTTCAAAGTACATCTTACCTTACCTAAAACCTAATTTTCCACATTTTAAATAACAGTTTGGACTTTTTAGCTGAATATTTTATATTCATCCTCCTCAGCACCTGTCATCTTTGATATGATTTCCAAAAGCAGTTAACAAAGATGGATAGCAGAATAGCTACCTGTCACTGTCTGAAACAATCAACTAACAAAGCCATTCCTGTGCAAATTGCACAAAAGTATATGAGCTGAAGAGACTTTTCAGAATATGTAAACCATTTAGTCGCTTCAGAGGCTAAAGGAAGAGAGCAAGTCCTGTCAATTTTTGTTCTAGTTGTTCTTATCTAGGACAATGTGTAACAGACAGTACAGAGACAAAATAAGGTACAGTTTTAAATTTCTCAGCTAACACAGACACAGCAGTCAAATGATACAGTATATTATTGAGTTATCATACTTAAAGGGGACATATTATGCTCCTCCTGTTATTCATATACTGTTCTGATGTTGGATATCTATGTTAAACATGGTCAAAGTTTCAAAACTTGAGGTTAACATATATAGAAATACTCCCTGCAAGTCAACCTGCTCTGAACACTTAGTTTGCAACGTTTTAGCCTACCTTGCTGACGAGTTGCCATCAGCTCTTTGCACATGCCCACAAATGGCCATCTGTTCCGTAGCCTTTGTTGCTATAAAGGTTGTTGCTAAGGTTTTTGTGTTGTTCATTCCCATATTTTGGATGAGAATTGCTTGAATATTTACGGATCTATTTGAGATGTAGGCATTTTGAGTAAAGAATGAGAAAAAGTAGCGACTACTACTACTACTACTACTACTACTACTACTACTACTACTACTACTACTACTACAATAATAGTTTGTTTCATAGTTTGTTTACGTGGCCTCCTGAGTCGCCCAGAAGTCTGCTGAGACGCAGCTTCTGGAAGCTAACCAATCAGAGCAGAGTGGGCTTCTTGGGAGGGGGGCCTTAAAGAGACAGGAGCTAAAACAGCCTGTTTCAGACAGAGGCTGAACTGAGTGTCTGTGTAAAGGGTCATATACAAATAAGGGTATAAGATAAATAAGGAATTTTTTGAACTGTAAATCATGCAAAGATATTTCAGTAAAGCCCCAGATTAAAAATATAGACCTGCAAATGTGCATAATATGTCCTCTTTTAAGTGTTGTTGCATTAATTGGGCTGCATTTGTGTAGCGCCTTTCAAGCCCTCCGACCACTTAAAGCGCTTTACACTATATGCTAGCATTCACTCATTCACACACACATTCATACACTGATGATGGCACACACACACACACACATGCACTCACACACCAATGGCACAGCCTTTGGGAGCAATTTGGGGTTCAGTATCTTGGGACACTTCAACATGCAAACTGGAGGAGCCAGGGATTGAACTGCTGATCTTCTGATTAGTGGACGATCTGCTCTACCTCCTGAGCCACAGCCGCCATTACTGTAACGCAACAGCAGTTTATGCAGAAGATAAATTTAAGTTGTCCAGACTGCTTAAGTGTATTACATTTTAGATGTTTAGCTGATGCTTTTATAGACAGTAACTGTACAATGAACTGTGTTAAACATACCAAAAATACCAATCTTTGTCTCCAGAGATACTACTTGCTGTACTTGGATATCAATAAAAAAACTGAGTAGAAGCACTGAGAAAGCTCCTTGTGTCTCTCTTCTCCCTCTCATTTATGTATAATTTTAACTCTGCAGCTAGTGCACTTCAAGCAGGAGATGTCTTGCGTGGGCAGTTCAATGTTGACAAGATAAGGCGGGAAATCTCACAAAGCAATTCGTGCGCATCATCAGCTATGATAAAACACGCTGTTCTGCTGCTGATTGTCAACCCTCCTACAGATCTCAGCCTCTTATTCTTGCTGGGAGTAATTTACATTCAGTAGCCTGATAATTGGAGACCACTGTATACTCACAAAGCCTCGGCATGAACAGGTTGGTGAACTCAAAAATAGTACATACAAGTTGCTTAGGAAACCACCACAGAAAATGCTTCAGAGTGATACACATGAACTGATTTCTTCTGATACCATGTAGATATCTCACAACACTTAATGAAATTGGTGATACAGGTATTTTCTGGAACTTTCTTGTACAGTAGGCCTATATGTACTTCTGGTGGAATTAGGAATACACACCTGTGAAGTTTACATTGCGAATATACTTGAGCAGCAGTGTGCCATTGATGGTATCCATCTTGGAGCAGAGGCCGACTTTTCCAGGGCAGAGATCTTTGTGCATGTTATGTAGCGCATGAGCCATAGCATAAACCGCATCAATCACAAACTGGACCTTCCCCTCCTGTTCGTAAGATGAATCTTTACCGATCCGCTCGTGATCTGAAAAAAACAAAAAAAAACATTAACAACACAAAACTGACAACTCGTGAAAGGAGGAGTACTGAGTTCTACTGGCTTAGTCATTACAATCATGACAGACAATCAGGACTAGACTATTGGATATGACATAGAATTCAGAACAAAAAAGCTGCCCCACAATCAATCAAACACTGTAAGAACTAAACAATGACTGCTACATGTGTAAAATCAAGCAAATGATAGCCTTAAGAGTCCTGATTACTCAATTATGAACCATATTTAATTTATTTAGAGATTGGTGTTGAATTGTGCATGTTAGCTACTAATTTGTGCTATTTCTTCTAGATATCAATCACAGAATCCCCTCTCATAAAATCCAAACCGGTCTCGTGTGCAGCCTCTTTCATTATGGTCTGTCGATCACTGATTAGTCCCGGTCGAGATTATTTAACAAGGCTCTTTTGGCTCTTCTTAATTTGTCAATGCAACCAACAACCTTACCGACCAAGTTATTTTAAGATAATTCAAGCAGATGAAACTTTTAAACTGAGCAAAGGTTAGTCAATACAAACATAAAGTGGAAATGTGCTCGGGATCATTCTTGAAGCATTCTCCGGTCTTGTTTATAAGATCTCATATTGTTTATCCCCACAAAGTCACGTGCTACCTCGCATCCATTAATCAAGAGCACCAAGTGTGATAGAGTGGTAGAGGGGGAGTGGAAGACAGAGCAAGGCAGGCCTAATCATTCTTCAGTATTAATGTAATTACTTATGACAGGTGTGTATTAATCATAGCTGGGGTTGTTCTAATGCTTTGAAAATGTGTTAATCGCCAAGCAAGGTTTCAATTAGCAGATAAATACTTTTATTAGCCATTGCCCTGCCAGATAGCCTGAGCAGAAAGAGTGACAGTAGGACACTGTTACTGCTTTAAGTAATCTACATCAGCAGCAAGAAACTGATTGGAATGGATCTGTTAGTTTGGAAAGTCCCAACCTTTAAAGATAGCTTGAGCACAAATATAGTTTACACGCACATCAGAGTTGCTTTGCTGCATACGTTTGAATGCTGTTAAATATCTACTGCAGCAGATTTGCTTGTTTGCCAGTTACTGTAGTTTTTTTAAAAGCTAATTGAAAATCTGAGATGTAATATGATCTGTTATAATTATATAATTTTCCTTGTGTCATCATAGTGACCTTTTTTTTAGCTTTACTTACTTGCAAATAAAGCTATCTGCATCTTCAATAAAAAAAAATGCACTGAGATTGTTTGATTTTTGCTTTGTTGCTTTGCTTTTTTTCATTATTTGATTTTTAAGTTCTAAATAACAACATGGCGAGAGAATTAGGAACAAGACAAACAGTCACAGATAAGCAAGGATAGCAATGGTCACACTTTGTTCTATCACAGATTGTAGTGCTGATACAGCTGCGATCAGGAGGGGTGAGTAAACACAGACACTCCACATGAGCATTGCTTTAACGTCGTCTTTTATGTACAACCCATTTGAACACTGCCATTCTGTCCTTCTAGTGTGCTGCTCATTTCCTTCTGTCTCAATGAACGCAGGAGGATTACAATCTGAAATCACTTGTCTGCAGTGTTATTGCACTTAATGTGACAGAAAAGTCTTTTGAGAGGCACATTGCAAACTTTTAACGGCATGTGAATTACAAAGCATTGCAAATGAATCCCCCCTAGGAAATATGATATATTTTGTAATCAGAGACGGGGGAAGACAAGTGATCGTTGAAGTTACAGATAACATTTAAATGCTTTTTTTATTCTTTGTGGCAATTTTGTATGACTTTATTAATTTTAAACTGAAAAACACTGTAACCCTGAGGTTCATCTGCGGCGGCTCAGTAGATGGTCTATGTCAGTCTGTTTCCTTGCACTTTGAAGGGTGATACTGTTTTGGAATAATTAAATCCAATGATTTTTTGACCTCTACTCAGCTTGAGAGGGGAAAAAAAGCTTGGAAATGGAGTAATTTGTATTACAGCATCTCATTTTATCTGTACTATCAAAGAAAGATTTGAAAGAGTAATTCTGAATAATAGCTCACGTCAATAACACATAATGTGGAAAAGTGGAAAAAGTGGCCATAATCAATTTGGTGTGCTAATGGGTAAGCTCTGGTGAAAATTGGCCCCACTGTGCTTTTACATGCTGTTTGCTAATTAGTGAAGAGTTGTAATTGCTCTGACATTTGGTAATAATAATATATAAATATATAATTTAAATGATCTGCTTACTGTCATCGAGGGAGCAGTATTTGGGTTCTTTGCATCATTTCTTTCAATTAAGGTTAACTTTCACTACGTTGCTGACCTTTTCACCGTCTCATTCACAAGTTTGTGGCAAGACAAGCACAATACAGGACAATGTAAACAGCCCATCATGATCGGATAACAAAAAAAAGCCACATGAAGCAGTTGATAAAGTGGAATCATGTTTTGTTTGTAAGCCTTCTAAGATGTCTTTGGCATCCATTTTTTTTATCTCAACAGATACACTTCATTTTAACAAGTGTTAGCTTTAAACAGATGAATAGCTTTTGTTTGTCTTGTTGTTATTATCTATATATGCCTCCCCAGTATTTGCTCGCTTAGAGGAGGCAATTTAACATCAGGGACAAGGCGCTGAATGTTTAAGGAGCTTGAATATCGCCAGTTATTCTATGAATGTGTGCTACAGTTAAAGTGAAGCTCGGATAGTGTGTCTCTCTGTCACAGTTTCTCTCATTTTTGTCTTTGAACCACTTTATGTCCTTCTTTCTCTCTCTTTTTCACATAACAGACATTTGGCTCAGTAATGGCATGAGGTCAGAAGGTTTTGTTGAGAGTTTGTATATTTTGTTTCCTTTAAAGGCACCCTGTGGGGTTTCTTACCTCTAGTGGCACTATGGAGCAGTTTTTTATGATTGAGTCCCCATTTTGTTTGTCTAGTGCACGTGCACAAAGATTCACACGCATGTGGTAGATGCAATACACAGTCCTGCCAATGGTTTCTCACTACTCCAGTGATCTACAGGTGGCAGTAATGTGCCAAGAAACACAGCAAAAAGAAGACTGAAAGCTAGTAAATATGGATGTAAACAATGCAGGATTTAAAAAATCGGAAAAAATGACTTTGTTTGTAACTATGTTTTATGGAGGAAGGAAATGCACTTTTGTTTGATCTCAAGGCTAAACACAATAACACCAATGTAAACGTAACTTTTGTTATCCTACACGCCACTGGGCATCAGGTAGACCAGCCTTAAAGACATAGTAAAATAAAAATATGTTTTTGTATCTGTTTTCCCTTTTCCTTTCCTCATGGATTAATAAATCTTTAATGAAGTATTGTCTTTGATGTTTAACTTTAACAGACATCATCCTCTCAGAATTTGAAGTAATACCAGAACACATTCTGTTTAGACACATACTGTAAAGTTAAATGGTTTATTTTTGTCAAACTTGGCTTCATTGGCTGACAGATGGAGAAAAAGGACATTAACTGGATATTGAGATGTGCTGCTAGAAAGTCAGTCTCCAGCGCAAAACAAGTATTGATGTGAATGAAGATGAAACTTTGCTACTGTATGTATTTATCAGCGCTTTAGGAGTTTTCATCAAGGCGAACCTTGAGATTCTGAAAGAACACGATGATCCAGAAAGCTCAAGGTCACACTGTATGCTCTTGCTCACAATATTCCTTTGAATGGAGGCAAATTGTTTCTTTTTTACCTCTCTCTCAGTCCAGGTAGCAGGGCACAAAAAGTTCATTGTATTACATGTGCACACTGATTTATTCCTTTTGTGTTCTTGAAAATTACAGGCTATTTGCCCAACAGATTTGCTTAGATGATAGAGCAGGCAGGATCGTTCTTTCTTGGAAGGGCTCAGTTCATTTTGACCCAGTGGGTCACTCTAGTGAGGGTAATGATACAATCTGCCCACGGTTCAGAATGATGCACGATACAGTTTCCACAATTCAATATATTCACAATATTTTAAGTGGCAGAAAATCTATCACAGTAGTTGCACCATTATTAGTATTCATAATAGTTTTTCGTTAAGCAAAAAGCTCCAGCTTCTCCTTTGTGAGGATTTGCAGCTTTTTTCTGTTTTAAATCATTGTAAATGGAATATATAAATGGAATAAAATATGTAAATGGGTTTTGAAACATTTGAAGATGTCATCTTTGATTCTGGAAAATGTGATGTGATGGATATTTTTCACTGTTTTCTGAATTTGTATACACCAAACAATAAATCGATAAATTGAGAAAATAATCGACAGATTAATCGATAATGAAAGTAATCATTAGAGTCAGCCCTGAATAATAATATTTCCTATTCTTATTTTACCACCACTTTCCACTTACCACCACTAACTTTCTATTTTTTGGTGTTCCCTCATATTGTGCTACATTGTCATGGTTACAAGTATGGCCTCTTTACTCACTGAAGTCAAATTACGCTGATGTGAAGATGTATGTAAAATGTAACATAATTATGTAGTGCAGTCAGCCTCAGTGCTTTAAGGCGAGCTCTGGGTGATGTCTACCTGACACGTTTGTTTTTGGCACGACAACTTCTGAAATAATAGTTAAAAGTATCTCCCGATTGTTGCCTTAGCAAAGAGTTTGACAAAATTTGGTTGACAACCATTGCAAACCTCTCCCATTTTCTTATTCTAATTAAGAAGATTGGCCATCATCAAGGGATAAAAATAGACCGCAGTGCTTGACAGTGCTTGTCATCCCTGCTTCCAAAGACACGGTCGGTCAAATGAAGTGAAGTCATTGTTGCAGCTACAAGCGATGGATGGCAAATTAGTTTGTCTTGCTCTAACTGCCATTAAACAAGTATTAATTATAAAAAAAATAGATATGAGAAATTGAGGATAACAAATTACTTTCAAATGAGATATCTTTTCTGGAGTCCCCAACCCATTGATCATACAGTGTAATTATTCTAAATCACTGCAGGTGTAACATAATTTCTCCACAGTGAAGAAGACATCTCTTTGTTGTTGTCTGGCTTTATCTTTTATTTGAACCTTGACATTTGTGTCGTATCACAGAGGATCAAGCGAGAATCAAAGAGGTGTCCAACACTGTGTAGTTGCACATGGTGTCCTTGATGTTTTCAGTGAGCGATGGATAACAATTGAGCAGGCATGCAGGCATGTACTCCTGTCTGTTAGCCTTATTGACTCATGTCTGCAGGGATGCAAAGCAACGGAGTGACTCAGTTTGCTTCACTCAAACTGTGAACCCTTCATGTGCACTGAAGTGACGTCAGCAAGAAGCATCACACCTGCAGAGGCTGTCGACTTGGCCAACAGCCAAGTAAGAGAGGAAACTTTACCTAGGAAATACTGCATGAAATGGCAGGACTGTTGGCAAATTGCTCTACTCTATATTCCTCTTTTGAATATATCCATATTTTAGGGTGTAGACATTTAAATGATGATATTATGTGCTTTGGAAAAATGAACACGATAGACAAGAACACAACTTAAGCCTTTATGCGACAGTATTTTTGACAAAGCACATTTGAAGACCACAGTTTGTCTGTTTACTCCACAGTCATTATGATTGATTTGTCAGCCTGCTTATTACTGACCAATGCAACTGGGATGAGAAGGAGAAACTCATGCTATGATACTGTGCAATGTCTTTCTATTATTACCAATTTGTCTCTCTTTTGACAAGTTCAGCTTTGTATCATCCAATTCTTGTTCATTCCTCTATGCAGAACAGGATCATGTTTTATGCTTCAGTAGTGTGAAATAGTGTGATATACAGTGAATGGCCTGAGCAGATTTGAAAGTAATTGGATTCTACACAACAAACATTTCACATTTGAACCTTTGAGAATGTAAACTTCTCTTTGAATTTCCTATGAATATACCATGTCTAATTACTTCCTCCAAACCAGTGTTTCTGAAGTTCCACTTTCTGAAGCACCACCTGTAAAAGCTGGATGACAGCATAGTTTTCTAATTAAAAACTCTAAAGGTTAACTTATATAGATGTTTTGGTTAAAAAATGACCTAGTATTGTAGGCTATATGCTGAGAATTTCTTACACTTTCACATTTGCAAACAAAAATATATTTAAAATATATTTATTCTTATCACAAATACAGTGAAATAAAATGGTATTGTGGAATCCCTCCCCCGAAAAGAGAATGGCCAATCATAGCTTAGCAGTTGTAATGAGATACGGCAGGGCTGTCAAACTTTGGACGAGGGGCTTTTTTGGCCTCTCGAAAACCAGCAGTCGTTAGCATGCCTAGCTAAATACAGTAGTAAAAGAGTGTTACTTCCAAGGCCAAGAGTTAGCACATTATTAGCTAAGTTCAGCTGTTTGTGTGGGTACAATTTGTGTTAAGAAAAGTCCAGTTGATGACAAACACATCCACTGTGTAGTATTTCCCTACTGTGTGGGTCCAGGATGCTATTATAGTTTCAGGTAATATTAGCACCTCTGCCCTGTACTTTGTTGGATTTGGCGAAGATTAAACTCCAGCAATCCCCAGCTAATGTTACTTGAGATAACATTACATTTGGTAAACACATTGATTAGTCGTCATCCTCAAAGCCTTTTCTCTTGTAACCTTAAAAGTGAGAAAATACAAACAAGTCTATAATCTAAGAAGCCAACTGGGGTTATAATAGATCCTATTATAACTGATCTTTTATATTTCCTTATACTGTACTTAAAGGACTAACAAGCTCCACAGTGAAATACAAGAGCAATGCTGTTTCTTTACCTAAATGTTACTCACTGTTTAAATGATGAGGATACTGACTTTTTAGCTGTGACATGCAGCTTTAGCCTCATCATAAATGTAGCAATCATGTACATATTTAAGATCCTTTTTTACAGGGTTGTCGTTTTAAATTAGTCAGCTGGAAACATTAAAAAGTCAACTGAAGACTGTTTTCAACTAACTCATTGAGCTAATGTTAGCTTAATTAGCTTTGTAGCAACAGCGGATAAAATCTGCCGTTTGAAGTTTTATCTACCTCTGTTTGAAATCAAGGACTCATTGTTTCAAAGATTACTAAGAGAATAGAAAGCTTCACAGTCCCTAAAGGGGACAAAGCGTAGCGAATGGTCAATTGGCAAATTGATTTAGAGCTGCAATGATTAGTTGATTAATCAATTAGTTGATCAACAGAAAAGTAATTAGCAACTATTTTGATAATCAAAAAATTTTTCAAGCAAAACTGCTAAACATTTGCTGGTTCAAGGATCTCAAATATTATAATTTGTTGCTTTTCATTACTGTAAATTAAATATTTTGGGGTTTTAGACCATTGGATCGAATAAGACACTTGAGGACGTCACCATGGACTCCAGGATGTTGTGATGGCCCACCACCATTTTCTGATGTTTTATTGGCCAAATGATTAATTGATTAATTATAAAAGTAACTTGCAGATTAATCGTTTATAAAAATAACTCAGTTGTTGTGAAGTGTGCAGTGAAGTTATAATTAGTATTGTAGTTTGTGCATTAATGTAGTAGTAGTAGTAAACAACATTCCTAGCATATATTCTAGCACATATTTGGAGAATTAAAGTAGAAATCAGTTTATTCTTGATAGTATTTGGCTCCTCAGAGTTGCACAATGACCCGTGGGTTGGGGTGACAATGTAGATCTGAAGCTACAAAGTAATCCTTGGCCTCTGGGGCAGCAGATACAAGAACACTGGGAAAGAGAGCAGTAATAGCATGTGAATTATACATCTGCAATCTGTGTTATTTTCCCCGCACTCAAAGTCAGATACACTTTAATGTCTCAGTCCTGGAACATGACCTGTTACTACCCTGCTGCTATGGTACATAAAGCAGTTTCCATTGACTTGTATTGTGCGATTAAAAGCTTTGATATCACACAAATAGAATAATTACATGCCCATCTAATCATGTTAGTACTTCAAGAATATAATTTCCCAGTCCCTGGCGGTTGATTGCAGTCTTCCACAAATAATCTTCCCTACTTATTGAGTGTGTATTTAAAAAGTGATTTTGATAGGATTTTAAGGTTTAAAGTTTTCCTTTTACCATGTTACTTGGTGTATTATGCACAGTGTATATAGTACAGTATTGTACTAACTATCCAGCAACATAAGTGGGGACAGGAGATGATTATGGTTACAAAAGAAACAATGGGGAGGATCTAGATAGTACTTGCAAAAAGCTCTGAGTGAAATGATTGTACCTCTTGCCTGTAAAAATTCACTGTGCCCTGGAGGCTAGTCAGAGGAAGAAAAAGGGGCTGCAGCAATTTAGCCCAAGAGCAGCCACCATGACAACTGATAAATACAGAAATCATTTACGATTACTTGTTCTCCCGAATCCCGGAAGTGTTGATTATTGGAAGCATCTCTGTCTTTTGCCAAGGGACACAGTGTTGTTAAGAGAGCTGACAATTAAGTATCTCCTTAATTGCCTGTTCATGTATTGTAGCAATTCAATTTGTCACTGATAGTATTTGGTGACATTTTGAGGTCACAGTGTCCTATATCAGCTGGATTAGAAAGCCAAAAGAATTATATATGGTACATTGGGCGAGTGAGAATAAACAATGAAATATTGTGTTTCTTGTGCTATGTCCTCAAATGAAAATTAACTGTCAAATCTAATAATTCTAATAAAAACAACTGTCAATTCAGAAAAAAATGACATTTTGTCTATAGAGCTACTATGGCATCTGTTCTGCACATAACACTGCTACTGACATCTTAATATGACAGTGCCACAATATCTCCAGGAGGCTTGAACAGCAACTTGTGATTTCTGGCTGTGCTGTCAGCCAAACTAAACGATTGCAGATGGGTGGCAGAAAATATTGGTTGACGCAACAACTGTCAGTATTTGTTATTTTTAAAGTTAAAATTGGTATTTTTTGAAGCTACTAGCTAAGATGACTTTCTACTTTATTCAGTTAATTTTCTTTGCATGAGCAAGACATGTACAGTACACATTATTCCTCGAGTAAATAACCAATAAATAAATTAAAATCATTACAATGTGCCTGAAATGTGATATACTCCAATACACCTACACATTACTAGATTTGGTTTTAATTCAAGATGCTGCATTGAGCAACCACACAATTTAATAATGTCAGCACTGCTTTACATCTTCATAATCACTCTTCAAATTATTATGATCTTATTTTTCAAGCTGCAGCAGACAGTAATAAAAGTCACTCTAACAGTCTGATATTGCTTAACATTAGTTGCCAAGTCACTGCAGTTGATACGTTAAATGTTAATTGTGGTGATACTTTAAAGGAGTTAAAATAATAATCTGCAACATTTTAATATAAGTAAACAATAGTTCATGAAAGCTTTGGTATTTATTGTTTGAGGTACTACTGCACTAGTACCTTGTATACTGGAAATATACTCTGTTGGACATTTGAACAGACAAAGTGTTTCACTGTACATGTCTGTAAGCAGCACACAGTCAGTATGAACTGGATGTACGAGCATTATTAGTTACAAAGACTTAACAGTTGAAGGACAGGTGCAACGAGAACAGACAGCCTCTCCAGCACCGTTTCTTTTGTGATGTACAATACTCCAACACACAGACGGATCTATTAGGAATTTATTGTCTAGAAACATTACAGGTGCCAGCTTTAAATCAGTCAGTCTGGACTACTTGAAATGCAGCGTTGCACTACAGTTGGGTTGGGAGACAGCGCTGGAGAGCCTAGAGATTTTAATGACCTGAAAGCTTGTTTCTAATGGGCTGATTGGATTTACTATTGATTATGTTTTCAGTGCATGCATTGGCATAGTTTTGTGATTGCTGTTGTTGCCCACTGCAAATTAAACTAACGCAAGAGTAATGGGAACATTAATTTCTCTCGGACAGAATTAGAGATTCCCATTCACTTATCTACACCCATTACATTTAACCTAAATTAAAAGAGTATGATTGTTTTCTCCCTGATGACAAATAAGTTTACCTGTGCATACCAAGTACACACACATAAAGTATTCACAGCAGACCCAATCAATATACTATGTCATTGACTGTGTGCTTTCCATTGATTGACCGAGTACCTTCTCTGCTATTAGGTGCAGACTCACTTGTGCATTTCTTGATGCCAGATCCTTTCTTCACTGCGTGCCGACTGAGCTTGCATTGGAAGTTATTCTCCCAGAACTCTGCAAACCAGATATTCCTTCTGTTGTTCTCCAGTGTTCGGCTGATGAAGTAGCGATCAAAACCTGAAAGAAGTCAGCGACAGATGCTGTTGCAGTTAAAGTTCTCCCTTTTATTTACATTTTAATAGGCTCTTTGTGTCAAGATAAGGTCATTCTCGGTTTTAAAGCTATATTTGCAAAATGAAAACTCTTTTGGAGCCTGGTCCTGGTGGATGGCTTTGGTGATGATTCTAAATGAGCCAATGGTTTACTCAAATCCCAATTTAAGATTTACTAGAGCAGAGGCTCTGCAATAAAAAATATCAGCAATCCACATGATTGTGGTTTGGTCTTAGCTAAAACAGTGAAAACAGTTCACATTCAGTCACATTGTCAGAATATTATTGGATCTATGAAAGCAAATATAAAGAATAACTCTTCCACTGTGGTGATGAATATGAAGTGGAAGATGAAAATAGGGAAGTATGTAATTATTTAATGGCATTGAAACATGCAATAGAATCTATTGTATTTGTTATTTTCACATCGCTACATTATGCATATTCTGTCACCCACACACAACTTTATTCACACTTTACCAACAGTGTTAAAAAACAAATTGCCTTAAATCTATAATTATAACATAAAATAAACATACTTGATATTGTACTTGTAATATTTAATGATTTAATCAATATGAAAGATAAATTGTAGTGATGACACAACACTTTATGTCCAATGTGGCTGTAAGTGGAGGGAAACAGACTCATTATGGCCATCTGAAGCACTTCAGTTTAAAATCCTCTGTTTATTTGTGTTTATTTAAACCAGAAAATCATTGAAGGTGAAGCCCTCATTAACAATGACATCGAGCAAGAAAGAAGACACTTAATTAAAACAAACATATAAATACAATTAATAAATAAAGTAACAACAAAATCAATTAAACCAGGTACAAACAGAAGTTGAAAGATTTAAGATTGAAAATGACCAAGAGTTATCAATTAATTAATTTTTAAAGTGCTGTCTAGTGTGTACCAGATGGATAGTGTTAATGATGGATAGTGCTATGTTGAATGAAGAACGGAGATATGATTAGAGGAGGCAAACATACACTAACAATAAGCAGTAAAGGGGCAAAAATATCAACATTCAATTTCATGCAAAATAAAACATTGTTCTTAAAGTAAATTGTAAGGTAAAGTTGGTGAATACCTTTGATTGACTGTCGTTTGGGGAGGATGGTGACAGCGCCTTCTGCCATTTCTTCCTGGTTCAGTATCGGGGAAATTTTGGAGCCCCAGCTGTCTGAACCTACCCAGATGAAATGGCCTGTTTGATTGGCCTTCTTAGCTGCTTGAAGAAGTCGCCTTTGAGACAGAGGAGGAGAGCAATATATAACTGTACCATATAATGTTGTGTTGTCAGTGTTTCCATTTGTTTTATGATATATTTAATGCACATCCAGTGATATATCACCTATGAAAAACGTTTCTTATTTAAATGCACCCTAAAGAGGCAGCGTAGCTGTCGTACAGGTGATTCCATCATCTGAGTATCCTATGCTGAGTCTGAACAAAGTTGCACAGAGTCACTTAGGCAGTAGAATTGAAAATCCACCACAGACACTGTATCTATCCCCACACTGCAGTTCTTCTTTGCTGTAGCAGAATCAGACCCTCGCCACATTTGTCCAGGCTTGTTGCCAATGGAAGTAAGTTTGGGAAGCTGTAAAAACTGCCAGCAAGTTCTGCTGTAGCAGCAGAGTTACATCAAGAAAGCTGGAATACAGCAACATAAAATTTAAGCCACCTGGCATTTGAAGCATTACCAGCACTCATATTGCCACAAAGATGCTGGCAAGAAAGCAAAAAGTTAATATTAAGCATCCTATTGTGTTGTAGACAACATCAACTTTTTTACATGGCACATGCTGTTTGAATATCTCATGTAAGAGTTTGTAGTTGCATAGAAGGACAGTATAACCTTGTAAAATAATTAAATTTTTTGTAAAATGTAGAGTGGGGGAGCAGTGAGTCATCCAACTAACTTTATGTCTCTTTACCTTAGTTTTATGACCACAAGGATTTATGTTTGATTGGTAATGATATTTTCCTGAATCTGGTCTCCAGTATATAGTGAAATGAGCATGTCTTAAGATGCAATTATGTGCTCCATGTACGAAAAATGAGAGAAATATATTTTATCACCATCTAGACGTTACATAACAGAGACATGACTAGACAGGCTGACAAGCCTGATATAAAAATAACATAGTGAGAAACAAAGGTGTTGGGGGTGAACTGGGCGTATGAATCTTCCTTCAACTTTGACAGGCCAGGTTCAGTTCCCAACCCACATGCAATTTTCTAATGTGAGTAATTAAACCAAACTTAACCAAAGTTGCCTTACTTAAATACCGCACTTAACCTTATGTTTTACCTGACATTTTACCTTTCCTAAGCATATTTTCAGGTGACAATTAGATGAAAATGAAATGTGTTTCTGTATTTTCCATTTTTAAAGTACAAAACAGATGACATAATTACATTTCAAGATAATTTATTTTTCTGAGTTTGCACTTCTCTCTCTTTATGTTAAGAGTCTGTTGTTATTTTCAGCAGAACAAACACATTACAGTATAGAGACAAACCTACCTACCTGTCAAAATGATGGGGCTAACCCACAAACATTATTTCTTGTATTCTTAACCCTGAGACTAGGCAGTATATTTACACTGAATGATTGGTTAAGTATCACACTATTGGCTCCATCAAAACAGCTCAGGTATCTTATAATTTCTATGTAGACAATTTTGGATTCTTATTAGGCTGCTGCCAGCTCACACCGACTGGGTTCAAGGATAGAGCAGGCATGCAGAGCTGAAATCCCCCTGGCTTTCTGTAATTACTATATATCCAGACTATTACCCGTTATCAGGACCGGCTTAAGTCAATGAGCACTGGGACTTTTGCCCTGGTCATCATCAAGAGACCGCCCCAAATCACAGCCCACTTCCACTAGGAATACACTGGCCCACTAACTGGTTGCTGGGAAGCATTTTCCTTCAGAGCCACAGCAGTGTTATGTGTGTTGATTCAGCCTACAGCTAATTAATTCATTCTTAATAGAGACTATTGGTCTTAATAGCAGATAATGAATTTAAATTGATACATTTCCGTCCCCACAAGGAAAGTAGGGGCACTTTAACTGCAGCTTTGTGTGGTATAATCAGATTCTCATGGATGGGTACAGCAGACTACATGTCAGTTTAGATGACAAAGCTATTAGTCTCATAGATAGAGCATTATTTATAGGGAACTAAACAAAAATTGAGAAACACCTTTCAGTATAATGCAGCTCAATACAACACCATTATGAAATAAGGTCTCAAAAATTGCTATGGAGTGCAGTCAATCTCTCCTTGAAAAGATATGTAGTCATTTTCACAAAGGTGGCGAAAGAAGTGCTAAGATCCTTTACTTGAATAAAAATGAAGGTCTTGCCTTCAGAACAAGTACAAAGTAAAACTATTCATTAAACTATTTCAGTGTTTTATATATGTGTATATATGTGGCATCTGTAGGATAGATTTAATGCATATTTATTTATTTGTTGATCATATCTTTTGTATCTAAACTCTTGACCCACAAAGTAACTGGTAGCTAAAGTTGTCAAACAGATAGTAGTGAAGTAAAGTACATTTCCCTCCGAAATATAGTAGAGTTAAAGTCTAAAGTAGTATAAAATAGAAATCCTCAAGTAAAGTACCTCAAAATTGTACTGAAGTACAGTACTTGAGTAAGCATGCTTTATTACTTTGCATCACCAGGTAGTATTTCTTGCAGGGTTGTTCCACTGGGTAGCATTAGATCATTCAGGTGTTCTGTTTTTTCTGGTATCTCAGCATTTAAAACTGCTTCACTTGCTTGTGATATACCTTTTGACAACATCGTTACTGACAAGGCTTAAAGAAATGTGGCTGCACCCAAATTTGCCATTTATAACTCATGAATATTAACACGCGGGTGGCAGACTGTATTTTCAAAGAGCTATTTAATTTCTCTGTACACACAGGAGACATTTGTGATATTTTAGTTCCAGCTGCAGAGGCAGCCTCAGGTAAAGACACAACATTGCTGAACAACATTTATCACTTTAGATGTTAGCAGATTTAGCAAACTCCTAAATGTCTTTACCTCAAGTTTCATTTAAGTAAAAACCAAGTGGTGGAAAGTGGTTGAGATAAGTTAAGTTAAAACTTATATTAATTGGCAGCAAGTAAGATTCCACTGCACTCACCTGATGTCATCCTCATTGGCAAATATAATGACCACTCGGGCATTAGGGTTCTCGCTAAGCCTGCGAATGATCTTGTCAAACTCTCCAGCTCTTGGCTCACGTGGTATTTTCACCGACTGTGAAATGCACAGGCCACCTAATTGGAAGACAAAAGAGAACAGTTTCTAAATTAAACAGGTTTAAGGAAAAAACATTTTCTTCTGTAAAATGTCTTGACAGGACTTATTGCAGTGTAAAAGAATTCTCTTGGTCACCCAGAAATGTCAGATGATCTGTCGCCATGAAAAAAGCTTCTTTTTTCTCTAAACCCACACATCTTCTTCAATCCACTAGACTTTTTATGATAGATGCACTATTAAATGTGTACAGGTGCGGTATTTCACAGCACAAGGGATGCAAGGTATTAAAAAATCTTTTCCTTGGACCACAAGGGGCAACTTTGAGACATCATCATCAATTCAATTTATGGTTCTACCGGTGAGACCAGGCGAAGAACATATAATTTGTAATAGAAAACTGGTTGGATTTGTTCCGAGTGATTTTTCTTTGTAAACGTTTAATTTTGTTCAGCTTACTACTGATAACACTTTTCTTATTCTGGTTCTTGGCTGAAGATGGAGCCATTTATGACTTCAATTTTCAATTTAATCAGTCAATTAATCACATGCTAGAAAACCCGCAGTATTGTTCAGTGAAATGGATTACTTAAGTTCAGCTTGTTAGGCACTACACTGAAGAAATGAAACTTGCATATTGTTTGCATCACATAGTTGTTTTATGGTGAAACGACTAAATAATTGCAGTTTTGAACATCTAAACAAGAAAGTTTAATTGCATTAACATAATAATATAAGGTTTCAGGAATACGTAATTGTGTTGATTTGAAGCTATGTAATCAAGGTATTGAAAACATACTGCCGGCGTTGGACTGAATAAAAAGTGTCCCAACGTGCTTTCCATACTTCTCAGCGCATGTGCAGTATGTGGAGGTTAGCAGCCATTTTCTCTTGCTTCTGCAACTGGACCATGTGTCCACACCGACTGTTGGTTGAGAGTTTTTATTGCAATCTACAGCCATCCCTTGATTTTGTTTGTAAGTATGTGAATTATTCAACAATATACTTTATTGGTGCATTAACAACAACAAGTGATGCATATTTTTGACTTTTATGATTGGTCGTATACTTTGACGTTAGATTTGAAAAGCCCGTTGTTGCTAGCTTAACTCACACCGTTAAATGATGTTCCTCTGCTAGTGTTTGTCTTGTAAGAGCAAAATATGATAATATATTACCCTGAGGTGTTTGAATACTACTGTATTTAACAAACAGCTCTGCCATAAATTCTACTTTTACGAAGCTTATACACTTTTAGTTTTTGTCAGAAAGGTGATACTTTATGTTTATGTATTGAGGTCGTAGTGGGTGGTGGTGTACTGAATTATCACCTTTCTGACAATGTCAACAAAAACTGAAAGTGTATAGGCTTCATAAAAGTAGAATTTATGGCAGAGCTGTTGCATTGGATCGCATTATATTGCACAGGTGTTCCTAATAAAGTGCTCGGTGAATGTATTAGCTAGCTTAGCCCCAGCTCATTCTTCATGTACTATGTTACATTACAGATGAGCCACAGAGCTGAACATCCATTTCTTTGGAAACTACACTCAGCGACTCTGCAACTCAGCAATTTCATAATACGGTTCCATGTGATCGGTCCCTGACATTCGGCTGAATAAAATTGTCAAGACCATCTGTGATGTGAACATGGTATAGTCTGTGTAGTTGTGTGGAGATTGTGAAGGTTTGTTAATCTCCACAGAATCCCAGCGCTGACAGTCGTCTGGAATGTATTCTAAAAGGGTTTTGCTGCGACATCAATGAAAAGCCTGACACCCTCATAAAGGAGTACTTAGTAAGTTGAATCATAGAATATGAACCATAGCCTAACCTAACATTTTTGATGAGAATCATCACAACATAGATATGTACTGAATGGGACATTTTACAATGTGAAAATTAACTTGTTTCTGTTTGACAGTCCACATAATCACGTACATATCAGTTTTTCTGAAGTAGCTCATACATCATTGTGTAGCTGCTCACACTTGCAAGGAGGTGTGCTCTACTGCATGATAAGTCTTGAATAACTGTAGGTGTGCTGACATGTCAGCTTGTGGAATTAGGTCTGTGCTGCTGTCAAAGTGCTCCTACCTCTTTGCAAATGTTGATTCTTATTCGCTGCCTACAGCTCAAACACGTCGTCTGCACTGAATTTCTGCACTCCTCTTTCTTACTGTTATATCAGCTGGGCACCTCTTTAGATAGCATCTTGTAAGACCTGTTACTATTTGTCCATGTGTACATGGTATTATATGGGTTATGCTCAATTGATTTGGCCAATGCTGACAGTGCAAGTCCAGATCTTCCATGTTCTAGTCAGAGATGAAACAGTAAGTTGATTCTTTGGATTCGTCAATTGACCAAAGCAATTGGCAACTATTTTAACAATATTGTTTGTAAGTCATTTGCAAGCAGAAATACCAAACTTTCCTTGTTTATAGCTTCAACATCAACATTTTTTTTCCCAACATCTTTGGGTTTTGGACTGTTGTCTTCAAATTTTTGTTTTGTCCAAATGTCTCACTGGGCTATGGGAAATTCTTATGGCCATTTCTATTATAGTCTGACAATTTATAGACATTTGAGAAATAAATTAGAGTAATTCAAGGATGTGTTTTCCAGATTTTCTGACCTCAAAATGAGACCCACGTGAAGCATGCAGATCATGCAGAGGTATGAAAAGTGACTGTGTGTGTGTGTGTGTGTGTGTGTGTGTGTGTGTGTGTGTGTGTGTGTGTGTGTGCAGTGTTTCCCATTAATTACCAAAGCTGCCAGTTTCATTATGAACCGAAAATATTTTTACACTTCTCATAATAACATAAAAGATCTCTAACGTTGTGTTTTGTGAAATGTTGAAGCTTGCGATTTTATTGTCAGTTTTGTCTGAAGGCAGGCTGTTTATGTGAAATGATTCAGGTGTGTTTTCACTCAGCTGCCAACACCAGAACCCCGCCGTGGCTGCATGCAGGTTAAATACAGCTTTAGCTACTAGCAGCTGCTACTACCTATAGGCATGCTAATCTAACCATTGTCTGTTTTTAAGTGTCTGTTTGCAACGCAGAACAACAGCATGACCGACAATAAACATTAAAGTCTTATCTTAATGTTATCTAAGAACAAAACTAGCTGTGTTGTAAACATACGGCTCATTTCTCTTTCCGTGCTCTGCCTCTTCGCTGAGTGCAGTGAAGTCGGCTGGACTAATTTTGAACCAGACGGCGGTGCAGCCTCCTCTGCCGCTGCCCAGTGTGGTTGGTTTTTCAGCCACTCACACCAACCACTGCCCGGGTATCCGCTGTGACTGACAGGCTTCACTGCCTCTGAGCTGACAGCATGTTCAGTGACATCCTGGAAGTCTCAGTAAATCCAATTAAATAGTCCTTTTTTTAATTTTAGCTCAACTGATATCTCCAAGCACAGTGGCACAAAACATTAAACCTGCATTAACCTGATGTTTTGTCCTCCTGTGAAATAAGCAGAAACAAGTAATGAACACACTGAAAATAGTTATAGTTGGTTATAATTAATGTGATGTCTTCAAATGTCACATTTGAAGATAGCGGGGAGGCTGCCGCTTCGTGCTCAGCGCTCAGTATATTTTCCTGCTTTTTTGTCCTTTGCAAATCACATGCCTGATATTGAAAATGACAGCTGCACTCCTAGTTCTTATAAACAGATTCTAATTCGTACTTTGTTTTTCTTCCACTTTGAGGATATTAATCATCCTGTTGCAAGGAGAGAAATGGAGGATATGGTTTTCGAAATCTATGTCATTTGGCACGATAGAGGAGAGCCGACAGATCCCGTGAGGCGTCATAATTCAGAAGGTGGAGGTGGTGAACAATGTTAGAGATGTGGCAAATGAGTGTGCATTCCTGCTTGGCCTGATCTACAGCCTAAACTTGAGCTACCCCAAGGATCTGAAATACACATTTGAATTTCTTCAAAATTTTGTTCTCCATCTTGTTGATGGAGTTGGATGGCAACAAGCTTTCTACAAAGGTGCATGTCCTCAAAAACAGACTACATGAATAATCTCACCTGCAATTGCTGAGACTGTGAACCTTGGGTTAGGTTCAGTGAACAATTGTGAACTGAGTATCTTTTTTTGGTCCAATTCTTCGTTGGACCAAAAAAGCAATTTCAATAGTTGTGACACTTGTTTCCAGTTTCTCAGTTTTTAAGGGTTTGATGATGTTATGTCACAGCAAGCTGAACATCTGCGGATTTTGGACTGTTTTCTAGATGAAAGAAGATGTCTAAAGACAGAATATTGATGAGTTTTTATCATATTTGTCATCCCTCAACCAAAACTGCCAAATGTTTGCTGTTTGTAATTTGTTCGTGCTTGCTGCTGCCTGTTTTCATATCACTGTAAACTGAGCATTTGGGACAGCTGGCTTGACAAAAAAGATATTGGAAGACAGGGGAGGTGTCTGCATCAAGAGTTTCCCAAGCAACACCACAGAGGTTAACTCACGTTTCGGAACAGCTGCTGCACACAGGCTCCCGAACGCAAATGAATATTGATTTCTGAATGGAAACACTGGACAGAATATTAATCACTTGTCACCATTTGAATCATCTGAGCCCTCACTGCTAAAAATGTGCAGTTTCTAATTTATTAGTATTTGCTGGTATTTATATTATATAAATGTAAACTGTGCATCTGTCAACCAAAACTGCCAAACATTTGCTGTAATTTGTTACTCATTGCAGTTTCCTGTTATCATATCACTGTAAACTGAGCACATGTGCATTTTGGACTGCTGGCTTGACAGAAAAAATAACTTGTGAGCATTGGCTGATGTTTGAATGCACAAAAAAGGCTATTTGATCAAATTGGGGTTAAGTAATTCTTCACTTTTTAAAGAATAAATAATTCAGGCAATGCACTAGAGTATTAAAAAGGGTAATTATTTGTTGGTTTCTTTGTATATATATATTTTTAATACCTATGTATTTCTTTGCATATTGTCTCTTTTAGGTAATGCGTGACATCCAGGACCAAATAGTGCAAAATGAGAAATCTCTCTGCAATCGCTTCCTTGGTTTCCTGATGTGTTATGGCAGATATATTGATGTCACTTTTGTGAAGCAAATTCATTAACCTTTTTTGACCTGACACTGTTACATAAAGTCAGGTGAAGTACAGTTACGTTATTTCACTCACTCACCTTGATGAAGCATGTAGTGTTCAGTCATGTTTTAATACAATCAACAAAAATTCTACAACATTGATGCAACTCAGCTGTGTTAGCTAAATTTAATATAACTATGTTTAGTAAATCAAACATAATTGCATTTCATAAATCCAGTTTAAATGTGGCAGGTAAATTCAACATTAGTATGTTAAGTTAATTCCATATAACTGAATGATGTAGTAATTAATACAGTTTGGTGAGATTTGCTTGACAGTATTTAGTAATGATCAATTCTCTATCCCTTTTCTCACTTATTCAACCTAATTATGTGGGACTGGTTGACATAACTAAATGAAATGTAACATATTTCAATGCGGACACCTATAGTAATTCCCCACAGATCGGTTTAAAGAGAGTCCTCAGCCTCTTAGAGATGATCTGCTATTGAACACATGTCTAAAGACAGCAGGGGGACGTCCGCTGGTTACCAAAAGCTAAGGCTTTTTAATTCACAGTGCAGCATTTCAGGATAACTGTTTTGTCGCCATGCCAAAATGCCACAGAGAGTATGTGCATGCTAATGAATTTCCCTTTCGTGACCCTGTACAAAGCCAGCAGAGTGAACAATCAATGCACAATAACACCCTCTAGTTCAGTTCACACCATAAAACAAAGCCTGGCCCCAGCTCAGATACTAATAGGTTGGGAAACTGGAAATATGACTAAAGAACAGGGGATGCCATTAAATTAACAATGATGTCAGGCTGCTTTGCTCATGGGTACAAAAGTCACTTTCGGTTCAGTCAGTGAGGGGCTTCTGTCAGTGGCCTGCACTATTGCTCTGATTGTACACTGCGGTTCAATTTAATGATGTTTTCTTTTTCTTCAAATCCGAGGTTTCGCTATTCCACTGGGGCTGTTTTTCCAGAATGGCTGTGTGTTTCCTGTGGTCATGCTTGTCACAGCTAGAACACAACAGTTCTGGCTTATACATTCACTTGGCTGGTTAATGGATTAGCAGTTCCTTCATTGGATGAGAATAGACTCTTTCCTTTGTGTGTACTGGCCCATGTCTGTTGTTGGGGGATGTTTCCCTCTGCACTCAGGCAAGACTCATTTTTAGCACAGCCACAGCAAACCCTTCATTTATTTTTGTACTTCTAAAACCTAACTTGAATATCACAATTAACACAGAGCGTGAATATCAAAATTAACAGATTTCAACATTCAAAAGTCTGAAAATTCAAAGGTTCAACAAGAGATATTATACTGTACTTAATGACCTAGGTCCAGATCCATATGCACAAAAACCTTACACCACATACATACATTAGACCAGGCACATGTGTTTTTCTGTGGCCTGACAGTGATATGTATGTATGTAATAATAAAACATTGTTGTTATCCATTTCACTGATTGTGTGTTAATTTTGATTATTTACTTTTGTGTGCTCACTCTTAATTTACATTGAAAGCATCTTTTTTTTCCCCTGTGTGCATTATCATCATTATCATTATCATGATTTGATCCTTTATTGGGAAGCACTGTGTAAAGTCTGTTTCAATATGAGCGCTGTAAACATAATCATTGGATCAAATCTAATGATAGATTAATAGTGTGTCTATGTTCATTTAGGGAGGAAATGAGGCTTATGCACATGCACCCAGTTCCACAATGTTTGAGATTTATGAAACAGAACCATGTGTACACACAGGCTTTTCAATCTGACTATAAGAATATGTGCATATTTCTGTCTCTGTGCATACACATACTTCACTTTTAGTGGTGATCTTACACAGAGTAACATGAATCTGCAAGTGTCACTGAATAATGAATAAGTGCGCCTAAATGTACAAGAGTATGTAAGAAACTGTAGGCAAATAAAGCATTTCACAGTTCACAGTACTTGTGCGCATTTCTACAATCTACTAGGGCTGTTGGAACGAATTTCAGAAGTCGAATATAAATTGAATATTAAATTAATACTAATCGAATGCTGAAATTACTATTCAAATGTGTATTTCACAATTCACATATGCATTTTTCTGAGGCCTTGATTTAACTGAAGAGGGTTATCTGGCTTCCTCTCTATGTCATTATATTTACCCTACCCAGGCAAGCACATGGGAAATTTAGCAGCAGCATAGCAGCAGCTCTCTGCTCTCAGACACTCTATCAATCATTGGATTCTATGTCTTTGCCTCACTGGTACTTCAGTCCCCCATTCCCCCAACATCTGCCATGTGGAAGCAGAGCACTCATCCCTTCCCTTTCTTCTCTTCTCACATCGCTGGCAGCAGGCAGCCACACTGGTTAACCTCTGGAGAGAATACTGGGGAAGACCAGGGGATAAGAATCCAGCCACTGGGAGTTGAGACACACTGAACAGGGCCCTCAACGGGGCCAGTGTTGTAACTCTGTTAGCTGTAGGGTAGACACGGCAATTTGTTTTATTGCTAACACCATCCATTCATCCAAGCATCCATCCATTCATCCGTCCATCCATTCCTTTCTAAGTATAGGATAGTTAAAAAGATGGTCCCTTGACTCAAGGACTCCTCCAGACCTTGTGACAGGGAGCAGCCACTAAACAAGACTCACTCAGTCCAAGTATGAATTGGTGTTTTTATGATCTGCAGCTAATCCAATACCTCTTCCCCAACAAGGTTTACTAAAATGTAACATCCCTCTTACAATAGTCAGTTTTCAGTCAAATGTTTGCATGCTGAAATGTCTTTCTCACGTTAATTCAGCTTTGCCAGGCTGCTTCAAAATGAAGCTTTCATACAACTTAAGTGGCTTTTAATTGGTCTAATTATTGGTCTTGTTCATTACATATTTTATATTAAGTTCAGATAATGAAACAAGTATCTTTACAGGAATCAGATTTTCAATAGAACACATTGCTAGATTCCAGTCGGCCGTTGGTCTGCGTGTAATTAGGGAGGACCACTTTAAGACTCCCCCTCCTCTCGTCTTCACACCACTTCTCATCAGACTTCCCTCAGAGTGAACCAGACCACCATCTCCACCTAATGTTGCCTTGTAAACACAACAGCATACACAGACACGGACAATTATAAAGCAATTAATAACAAATATGTAGTGGCCCTTTATTGTTTATGTCTCCAGAGAAATGCAGGATCATCTGTTGATTAATTATAGTTATATATTAAAATTGCCTGAAAATTATCTCTGCAGATTAACAATCAGTGGCTTGTGAAAAATCAAACTGAACAACTGGGTTGTGCTTTAGACTTTGCAAAGTGAAAAATTAAATCATCTCAAAACATTCAGTACTCTCTTAATAAATAGCTATTTTGGCAATTTTCCTGATGACCTGCAGCATTTGCAAACCCTAACAAATTATCTGTGCATAAAAGTAAACAATAAATACAATTCGAGTCAAATCAACTGACAAAGTGAAGCAGCCACTGCTGAAACTTTCATGAATCGTGTATTTCTATTCCAACACTCATCCTATACTCTTAACATCTGAGCCACGTCTAAAAACCACCTCTAAAAATATCCGTTGCTGAGGAGACTGCGAGCCTCCTCTCTCATGTCTTCCATTGTCAGCCCCAGTCCCTGCTCTCCTAATAGCTCAGAACACTAATATTCCTTCTCATTTGACACCCGTGGGAGAGACAGTGCTGCCGCAAACATTAAATATTTCTTGGCACTCATGCTGATTGCAGCACAGCTCCTGTACTTGGTGAACAGTTGTGCATAAACAGACAAAATACACCCAGGTGGGTGGTGTGGTGCAGGTGTAGGTATATAAATAGACTGTTTATTGGGATGCCCTTAGTGGAAATACAGTACCGACACAAGCCAGCTTAATTTACAGCTGGGGGACTAAAACTAGACCAGTGTTTCTTCTACTTATTGATGGTCAATAATTTTCAATTGCTACAGGCTTGAAAAATTGTCACTTCCCTCAACACTGAATGAGAACATAAACACCATAGCTTCTACTTCTGTCGTGTGGCAGCAAATGATTTATTAGGCAACAGACACAATCAGTTAATAAGTAGAAAGCCTGTTTGAGCTGCACACAGCTTTGAATTCCCATCTGCTTTAAACAGCAGTGTTGTTCCATCAATCCACCGATAGTCCTGCGTATACTGTGTGGCTGCTGACCAGCAGTCCAATATATAGAACAACAATGCTCAGCCTCAGTGGTGTGATCACAGTGGCTCACATTATACGAGTACACTAAAATTAGATAAGAGTAATTAAAAAATATTGGGAACCAAAATAAGGTGATGTGAATAGCACTAAAAAGGGAGATAAACAATATCCCTCTCAGATTTAGTAAACTGTATCCCGAATTATTCATGCAAATCAGTTGATCAGAGGCCTGTGATGAACTGGCAACCTGTCCAATGTTTTCTTGCCTTTCATCCAATGCATGCTGGGACAGGCTCAGGCCCCTGAGTGGGAAAGAAAATGGATGGATGGACAGAATTGATTTTAGGCAAGAAAAACAACAGTCCAGGCAAAATCCCGACCATTCCTGGTAGCAAAATGTTACCCTAGATAAACTGTGTGAAGTGTGCTGTGTTTTAATATTGGTACATTACGTATTTATTATTTGTCTAGTATATATTATCTAATTATCTATGTGTATATTGCAGATTGTGTTTTTTCCCTATTATTGTAAATACAGCTGAGAGTGAGTGGGAGGGAAATACTGAGGGGGGGGAGTGAAAGAGCGGACTGAAATCATTAGGGAATGTGACCCTGAGCTGAAAAGGCTCAGGTTCAGCCCCCTGTTCCAGCAACCACCCTGCTTAAGTGTCCTGGAGCAAGACACTAAATCCCCCACAGTCCCCGAGGCGCTGTTCTGTAGCTGACACTTTGCTCTCCCCTCACTGTGCAGGGCTGAAGGGATAAAAAGAAATGAATTCCTCCTCTGGGGATCAATTACAGTATAATATCCCATTATAATTATTATAGACTGCTGAGCCTTAAAGATACCTTGCACTACCAAATTTCATCCATCTCTACAACATTATGAGGATGGCTCAGTTGAATTAAAACACAGTAACTGACCTGCTCCCGCCTGCTACATGAGAAAAACAACACAAATGAACAAAAGCATGTATGAAAGAACTACTGAGTACTTACATCAAATTTATCAGAGATTGCGTTTTATTTGAGCTACTATTTCATGTTCAATAGGAGAAGATGAATGGCCCCAATCTGTATCATTTTTTCACATCTATAACCCTTATCTACCCCATTTGATTAAACAGTGTTGCCATAAAGGAGCAACTGTGTGTAAATAGTATATGCACCGTATGTGTGTGCATATAGTGTGTCTTCATTTAAAATTCATTTGAAACACATGGATGTGTCTGAATTCATTTTCTGCACAGCCTAGGCAACTTATCAGGGACTTGCTGAGTCTACAAACACATGCTCTCAGTCTAGCTCTGCTCTGCTTGTGTAAATAAGTATATAAATATATACTGATAGGATTTATATACAGAGACCAGAAAAATAGAAAATCCGTGGAAGGCTGCAACAAATGATTATTTTCATTATCAATTAATGTGCTGATTATTTTCTTAATATTCTATACAATGTCAGAAAATAGTGAAAAATGTCCGATATAATTTGTATAAAGAGTCAGAGGTTATGTCTTCAAATGTCTTATTTTGTCTGACCAATAGTCCAAAATCCAAAGATATTCAGTTAACTATCATGTATGACACATTTGAGAAGCTGCAACTAGCAAATATTTGGCATTTTTACTTTTATTTCATGATTATTCGATTATCAAAATACTTGCTGGTAAATTTTTTTGTGAATCAACTAAGCGATTAATCAACTTATAGTTGTAGCTCTAATATAACATTGCAATGAATTGAACGGTATTCATAATGTTCAGACTTTTCAAGAATTCATGTTTCAAATCTATTCTGTGGTACATTTTAGGGCTGCATACTATGGTGTATTGCATCATATATCTGTATTATATATAATGGTATATTTGTCCACTTCATTCATAAATAATCAGGAGAGAAAAATATTAGAAACATCTTAGAATATCATGCATGGGCATTTCACTCTGGACCAATGTGTTGGACATATAGACAGAACAATGGTGCAGACAACAGATGCCACTATAGAGGCTAAAACAATAATGTAATTACTCAAAATAATTGTTACTGACTTAGCAAAAGACCAGCTGAGTCAGTTTCAAAATGTACAGCTAAAATAACTTTTTAGAATTAATACTGTAATTTCACAAATTTAACACTATTTAATGTCTGTTTCTTCTTTTTAAGACAAATATTATGTGCCAATTCTTCCAAATGTCTAAATAATAATTAATTATAATGAATACAGTGTACAAAATCTATAAAACGTCTCGCTACAGTATGTTTTGAGTATGCTTCGAGAATAATAAAGGAAATCTATATATTTCTGAGTAGTTCAGGCTGATAAGTGTCTCATCTCTCAGTAAATTTTGTTTAACATATAAGGTTACCAGTAATTGATGCAGAAAGCAGAGGATATTTGAGTATAGCTGAATATTTGGATATCAAAGGAGCAGAAGATGAAACAAAATGATTCTCCAGCTTTCTGTGTAGTCTTTTATAATTGGTTTTAAATGTTGTCATGGGCACACGCTCTGATGTAAATAAGAAAGACATCTGCATGGTGATGTGTGAAATTAGATTAAAGAAGACTTTAATTATCGTGATGTATCTTCCTATACGTTCTCTGTAAGAGAAGTATGCCACCATTTTGATTAAGAAAATACCTCAAATAAAAGCATGTTCTACCATTATTTACATTATTGGCTTCATCAATAATCATATGACTATAACAGATGTTTGTTGTCATCTGGTCTTAAATAGGGGTGCACCGATCGATCGGCCACCGATTGAAACCGGCTGATTTTACGCCTGATGGGCTCAGACTGGAACTGGCAGGTCTCTGTGACTATGAAGCCGATTGTATTAGACAATCTGGCGTCACGCTGCAGCTGTGCTGACTAGCAGGAATATCAGTACGTTAACATGCAGACAAGAAACCCGATTACTGAGAGTAACCAGGTTATGTTACCCTACACCAGTTATATTCAAAATCTCCGTATAGCTGTACATGTCCATAGTTGTGTTTCTCCCCCACTGTGACCTCCCCCAGATGGTCACCACACTGCTGCCGGCGCATCTGTCTGCCAAAGAGAACAGGTCAGTCGGCCTCTTTACATAATCTCAGATGAAAATGTGAATTTCTCTTCTTTTTTTCATCAGAGATAATTTTAACATAGAATTTAGCGTTCTTCAATGAGCATGTAGAACAGGAAGTTTTTACTCTCTCTAGCGTTTCACAGTGTGTTTTGTATTGTATTTACAAGGTCAGTTTCCTAATTCACTCTGTTCTTTTGCACATGTGCACTTGTAAGAAGCCGGTCAGAAATAGATTGTCTGCCGTGTGGGAACTCTACATAGTTGAAAAAAACGTCATATGTTCTGTAAACTTCTGCACTTCGTTTTCATTTTAAAAAGTAGGAAAATGTCACAAGGTTGTTTAACCTGTTTAGTGTTTTATATGCAGACCATTAAGTTGTTTATTAAAGAACAGGTACATATTTTTAAATTAAATTTTTTTTTTGTAGGCTGTTAATTACATCAAACTAAAGATAATCTATCAGTGGGGATATCGGCAGGTCAGGCTTTTAAAAAGATCTGCAATCAGAATTGGCCAAGAAAAATGCAATCGGTGCATCCCTACCTCTAACTGCTTACTAGGTTTCAGACTGTTTTATTCATGTTACACAAACTCTTTCATTCGTATGCTTATTGCATTATCATCTTTCAAATGCCCCTTAATTTTGGGGTATTATTCTAAAATGTTATGAATAACTGATCAATGACTCATTTCAGCTGTCGATTTCTTTTACAAACTATATCTGCTTTTAGTCCAGATGAAATTGGGAAAAATAATTTTAGGAAAAAGTTTTCCTGTTCAAAAGAAATAGTGTTCTTAAACAACGTTGAAGACAGGCTGTTTTACATGTTAAACTGAGCTGGGAGGGGAACTGAGCGGGTTTATAGACCTAAAACAACCATAAAACCCTGCATTAAACAAATAAAAGGGGCTGTGTTGATTGGGTTGTGTTCCTTCAGGCACCGTTGATACAAGAAAAAATCATCCATGAGTTTGAAGGATTATCAGACACCAAAACATCGCACTGAGATCTATAATATTATTAAGAAGGATTTTACTGTTCTAGAAAGTTATCATGGCGGCAATCATTTTATGTTGCGTTGCTACAATCATAAGGTAAGCAGTAGAAAAATGGTGTTCATGTTACAAAGTATTCTTAACAGGAATGTGCGCTTACATGTGAAAATGAGCTGCGAGGAGGGTGAATTTTTTAACACAGGGCTAAAGTCGGTCTAAAGACAACCTGGGATGTTAACAAACTAATTTAAAAAATAATGATTTGTGTTAGTGATACTAAAGAAGTGACCCTATCTGATGTGATGTTACCAAACCATTAAGCATTTAAAAGAGCGATCTTGTTGTTAGATGTTGATTTAGATGTTCAAACTGCAACAGCTCACCATTTTCTAGCCAACCTAACAATATTAGGGAGTTCATTACTTGCTATGTGAACATTTGTTTGTTAGCTCATTCAGCAATACAAGCTAATGCCACTACAGCATGTGCAGAATTAGAACATTTTTGACTGCAGATTGGTGATTTAATGGCATACTAGCTGCATGCAAGAGCTGAGGCAACTGACTGACGATTTACCTTTATTGGAGTTGACATAAAGAAAGGGGGCAATAAAGCAATTGCAGTGCTACAACAGGTGCTGTACTCTCTGGACTAGTTTTAAATTGAGTGTTATGAACTGCTTGGGTCTAATCTTTGGTCTCTGAAACTAAAAAATAATCCACTCAAGCTTGTATTGATGACTCCTCTAACAATCTGTGAAAGTATATATGAGACTACAACAGGGTGAAAGTGTAGTTACACTCTGGCCTCAAAGTTGATGGATCAACTGAAAGTATTTGTTGGCATGGCTATTTTCTAAAGCCAAATGGTAACCAGTCCGTGTATTACATCTGTCAGCAACTCTGCTCTGATAGCAGCACGCTGTAAGCCCCGGAGGGAAATGGACCCACTCACTATTTATCCCCACTGTGCCTGGGAAGCTCATGGAGGGCAGGAGGGCAGCAGTGACAGAGCATGTTATTTAGCACATATTATTCATCCTACAGTGTTCCCACACATGTGCATGCATGAACATGCAATGCCTCCACTGCAATGTATTTTTACATAAAGCACATATTCATTGTGAGGGAGGTTTGAGATTATGGTCAAGGGAATGTTGACTCTTAAAAAGTAGATATTTTCAACCTCCAGAATGACTAATATGATGAACCTTGATTGCGTTCATTGTTGTGCATAAATGATTGGCATTATTTTGACAGAACTCCTTAACCAAAATGGATTCCCTTGCAACAGTCTGAATGGATACTACTGAATATTGTTATTTATTAGTGTTATCGTGTTTTTACAGTGAATAATAAATGAAGTACCATGTTCTAAAATTGTGTTTTTAGTGACATGTATGTATCTGTATTAATTAGGCACTGTTTTAAGATTTAAAGGACCAGTGTGTAGGATTTAGTGGCATCTTGCCGTGATGTTGCCAGTGTTTGGTTTGTCCATTCTGGGCTACTGTAGAAACATGGCAGGCTCTGTGGAAGGGGACCCGCTCCCTGTGTAGATATAAAGGGCTCATTCTAAGGTAACAAACACAATGATTCTTATTTTCAGGTGATTATATACTAATTAAAACATACTTATGAATGTTATATTCAATTTCTGCCAAGTATGTTCCGCTAAATGCCACTAAATTCTACACACTGCACCTTTAAAAGAAGTAACAATTCAGTATAAAAACACTCAATTTCAGCACCAGATGTTATCTGTTTGGCACTTTAATATAAAGAATCTGTCAAACCATGAGTAAAATACACATCTTTATATGAATTGTTGTTCTCAGTACAACTATGTCTTCACATATAAACGTTGAAACATTGCTGCTGCCTAAAGCAGGGATGAGCACACTTTATTGACTACCATGACGTTACATCAAAAAAACGATTATTTCAACTTAGTGGTGTAAGCAAAAATGATTCGTCTGCGTCGGCAGAAGCTTGAGAAATCCAACACTGTCCTATTTTTCAGCAGCTGTTAAGTTCTCAAGTTTTTATACCAATGTTGCAATTTGACCCGAGGCAATACACTTCATATACAGGCATTTTGATGCATTTTGTAGTCTTCAGGAAAGAATACTCACTCCATGTCATTGTCAACCATTGAGCTGTTTTGCTGGAATGCATGTGGTCTTATTCAGGTCCCAGAACCTGAATTTTAAAATAAATACATGACAACAGGGTCTGGGGCAACTATAAATTAGATTTCAAAATGACTGAATGACATTTTCCTTCTCAGTGCAAATGATATATAAATCAAAGACAGGCCCGTAAGCACTGTGAAATGAGCTTTCCTGCACTGTGGTAAAATGACTCACCTGACAACCATGGGACTTCCCTCTTACCAAGGAGAATCAACATAGCAAGGTTCTTATGATGAAAATGTTGTTAAACCTTAACTGAAGAGTTTAAAGTGTGTACTGCCTCCTCTCATGAGGGAAAGCAAACATTAATGGTGCTGTCTAATCAAGCGTGGGCACGGATGAAGAGCTAGCTGCAGCAGACCTTGAGGTGCACATTCTCACATTGTCAAAGAGCTGTTGAAAACTTCCCTGCAACTACATTTTATGTTAAACTGTCAGGTTCTATCTTATGTTACCGTACATTTCTGACATCAGATGAGTAAAATAATGGTTGACATTCTGAATTTAAATCTTTTTTTCCCCATCTCCTGGCAGATCACAATAGTTTCTTTATCAGTGCTTCAGATGTGATAAATAGCTTTTTGGCATCGCAAGCATTCTTCATTGTAACCTGCTGATACTGCCAGAAGCAAGCTCTGTGTGATCACAGACAAAGAGCTGCAGCAATATGAATGGTCAGGGGTCCTTTTTGGTTTTGTGAATATGCTTTGTGAATATGCTTACTAGTCAGTTATGATCATTACTACTACTACTGCATATGACTTTATTCATCATTCATCATGTTTTTGTTAAGAGCCACAGAAAGTCCTATTAATTAATTGTATACAGTGGTACTAAAAGATTAGACTTTAAATTTGTGCAAGTAACAGGGTTTTATATTTGCAATTAAGTTTTCTTTTTCTAAAAACACAAAGAAGTGTGACACTAATCTTAATGATTTTACTCTAAAACTCTGATATATTATAAGTATGATGATGTCTTTGGATGACTTAAGAGCCAATATGTAGAGACTTCACTTTAATTTATGCTACGGATTATATTAAACAGTGGAAAACTAGATTTCTAGTGGTTTGTGCAAAAGCGTTCTAACCGAGAACACCAAAAGTACACCAATGCAAAGTGATATCAAAATGTTGTTTCTGTACTGGTATTTCACGTACTTGTTTCAAGTGTGACAGAAATACTGCTCATCCCTGCTTCTCTCCAAAATGTGCTGCGCCATCAGGCTGCACTGAGTTTCACAAATGCCCCCTAAGTTGCAGCAAGATCCAGCTACCTGAAGGTTCATCCATTTTATGATAAAGTGTCTTCACCTTTAGTATTGCTTCTGGCAAACCCCAGGACAGCCTCTTGCACAGGCTCTAAGATACATGAATGAATAATCCTCAAATTAATTCTCCCTTTTGTTGAATTGTTACTATCCTGGCCTCACAGTGGACAAGGTTAAGTGTTTCCAGGAACAAATGGCAAATTTAAAACATGATTATATTAATTGTTTAACTACAGAGACATGACTGACAGACTAGCTAGACTAGACTTTAGTTTGTTGTGAAAATGTCAGCTTGATATTTAATACAAACAAAGGATTAGATATGATAACTGAGAAACGTGAAGCTAGATTAACTAAATCCACAGATTTGAGTTTTGTGTTCTGAGTGGAAAGTTTTGGATACTCTGTCATGCACTGTTGGCAAGTCTCTGACATTATGCAAATAGAGGCTCTGTGAGAGTCTTGACAATCGCTCGCTCTCTCTCTGCACACCTGCAGCTAAAACCCTTCATTGGTTTTCAAACTGTCTGAGGAACCAAGTTCCAGGTGGTTGAAAATACCATAAAGCAACTCTCGGACGTGTAGCTGTGACAGTTTTAAAGACTTGAAACCATTTGCGAAATGCTGCAAACCGCTAATCAAACAAGGTAATGAACAGTGGAAAATAGAAAAGTTCTAATGGGCAGAGCAGCTTAAGAATGTAATTGAAGGTAATTAAAGTTATACAGGAAAGATAGAGGATATTCAATCAAAATGTTAGTGGTTGGATTTTGTAAATTCTCTTCTATATTTGTTGAAGTAAGTGTATACCATATACCAAGTGTACGTATAGTGTCTGAATTATTACTTTTTTTGCCACTTTAATGATATGTAGCAGCTCATATAAGCTGCTCTGTGGCCTACTTATGTACAGCAATTTTCCCACATTGCGCATCCCTCTACCTGATGTTTTTTCCCCCACTGGATGGCCATACAGTAGTACCAGTAATGTAACCATGAAATTCCAAGGATACTGGTGGATGCACGGTGAAAGTAAATTCACCTAATCTCGTTTTTAACCCTCAAAAGCCCAGCAGTCATCTGTTCTCAATGAAGCCTGAAGCAGGAGGAGCAGCTGACAGGGATTTCCTGTGTTTGACATGTTGAGCTAAGGGGAGATTAACCTGTTCCTTCCTTCCTTCTTTCCTTCCTTCCTTCCTAACCCACATATGTTTACATAATGCTAATACCTAATTTATTGAATAGCTGGGCAGTGGTAAATACTTTTATCATGGCAGAATAAGACCTTAAACATGAAATCAGTTCTTGATTGTCGTAATAGCTACAATATTTTTTTCTCATAAGGTGCATTTACATAGTAAGTAGTATCCTGTTTGTATTGTCCATACAAAACATTTAAAAATGTTGCTGAAAATCCTTCTTCAGAGCATATTTTTCACTAGGCGTTTCAGGTTAATGAGTATTCAAATCATTCCTCTTGACATTTCCCTCATGACAAAGGGCGCAGTGCGCATCCCTCATTTCTAACATTTGCATAATCTCCCTGTCATTCCTGTGATGCTGTGTGCTATCTTTGCCCTCCTCCTCTACTTCAACTGTCATTCAAGAAACAAAATCTGATTAATTACAATTTGAAATTATCTACCCACCTAATCTTAGATCACAATATCATGAAAAACACACCAAGAAACAAATTTGAAGATTGGCATACATACATTTTGAAATTTCATTCTATAGGCCTACCTGAGAGAAATTCTTCTAATACTTTCATTTCAACGAGTGTCACCCCCTGACACCGTAAAATCCACTAAATTTGATTACATAAAGGGAAATAATGGGAAGGTGTACAATATCCACTGGAAGAAAATCACTCTACATTTCACCAGGTGAGAATAAAATGACATGGAGTGTCAGCCTCCATTACTGCAGAGGACCGTACACTCTAATAAGGACACTGGAGGCACAGCAGCTTTTCAGAGAGAAGCGCAAACAGAAAGAAATCTACTGAGGGAGCAAAGACGTATGCATCAAGGACAGTCTTGCATTTCAAGGGTGACAACAGCAAGGCATCATACAGAAAAACAGTTTTATCCCTCGTCTCTTATAATCATCTTCCATAATGACACTCGAGCTTTAATCCCAAGGGAGGATTTGATTGATACAATGGGAAACACCCAAATGAAAATACAGTTTTTTTGAAAACAGTTCCGCATGTTGAAGACGGTTGAACGTTTCAGTAACAATCCAGCAGCTGCAGATGAAATGATGTCTGACATATTACCATTTGAAAAACTGCCACTGTGTGCTGATGGTGACACTATTCAGCCTAAATTGTGGAACTGACACACTTGGGAGACCCATGCAAACAGGTTTTGTGAAGTTTGTATGGTCTAACATTAAACATTTATGCTTCTCTCTTCTGCATGTCGACTGTGGAGAATTCTTTTACTGGATCCACTTTTTCCTCTTCCAGTGAAACTGGTGAATAAGCAAAAGCTTTCTTCCTCGGTATGACAAAAACATTAACTGCATGACTTCCGGTGTATACGCTGTGAATCATATTTAATACTTTGTTCAGAAAATAACCAATTAGATGCTTTATATTGCAATGAAATTCAGAAATGTGTTCACACAATTTTGAAATTGTGCACATACATTTTCAAATCACCATGGCAACTAGCCAATTTTGACACTGGTCCACTATGACAGTATGACTTGTGGCTCAGTCGATTGGTTGGTCCACCACTTCGACCAGACTGAATTATCAACAACTATTGGTTGCATTGCCATGAAATTTTCTACAGATATTCATGGTTTTCAGAGGATGAAGCCTACTGGCTTTGGTGATCCACTGACTCTTCATGTAGCGACACCGGCAAGTTGACATTCGTTTTTCTGAGTAAAATATACTATGCTGACAGCTTTTTGATGGACTGCATGTAGTTTAGTGAATTTTGGTGATCCCCTCATTGTTTGTCCAATATTTTGGCTTATGTATGTAATAGTTGGGTTTACAATAAGCATTAGAGGCTCACAGAGCTGAGGGAGTAGCAGGAGACTGACCCAAAAGCAGGAGACGGGAGGCTGAAGAAAAAAACTCCTTTATTAAAGGCTTGTGCAGGCAAAATCAAAGCTGGCAGGTCAAAAGCAGAACTGAACGCAGAGCAGAACAAACTGAACTAACTAAACAAAACCAAAGATCCAACAAAGACTGAAAAAACTGAAAACCAGGACTTGAATGCAAACTGAACTAATGAAACAACGTGGAACAGGTGGCAGGGCACAAAGGCAGGCTGGGAGGTGATTGGCTGGGGGAGACACAGGGAGCAGGGCAGGGCTAACGAAACTAATGCAGGGCAGGTGTGTAGGGAGCGTGTGAGAGAAGCGCAAACTGGGGAGGAGCGCAGAAACACAGGAGGGAAACAATGCAAACAGACAACCAAAAACACAAGTAGGCTGAAGAAAGCCTTAAATGTCAGCAGGCCAAATGCAAACAAAAAACACCCTGTGATTCACCACTTAGAGTGTGAATTGCATGAAAAGCGTTAAACCTGGAAGTTCAGAGAAACCAGCCCAAAACACATTCACTGGTTATAAAACAAACAAACTCATTCTGAACCAGGTGAAGGCAAAAGTATTTCAGATTTCACTTGAGTTGCGTATGCTCTTCCAGTCGAGCACATGTATTATGAACTAGGCAGTAAAAAGTCTGGACAAAGGATCAGTGCAGGATCTCAGGTGGTCCTTTAATATAATCTGCAACATATCTTATTTGTCCCTCCACTCAGTCCAGTTCAACAATCATGGAAAAAGTCTGAGGGCATCTGGTGGACTGGTGGAGGGACACGGAGCCAGAATATGACAGAACCATAACACTATACACTCTTAGTTCTTATACCTACTCAATCCATTGAATTGCGGTTAAAGCCAACACCTTATTTTACAATATATCATTTTATGGTTGACATCACCTATGATGTAAGTACTCACTGTGATACCATCAGGTATGATACTATAATACCATAAAATGATACCACTATCACCTTCACAGAAAACACAAATAATGAGATAAATCTTCCTATAAAACAAGAGAAAAAGAGCAGTAGCTTGTCAGCTTTTTGTTTTGTTTTTAGTTGGCAGCTGAATATGGCAACACACACAGTACAAATTAAGTTATTTTCTCATCTTTGCAGAATGCACATCTTACATGAGCTTAAATTTCAAACACTTCACTTCCTGCAGACAAAATATCGACAGGAGTCATGCTGTTTTATTAAAAAAAAATCTTTCTTATTCAAGATAAATGTTGAGGTCAGTGGGATTCAAGAAAGTTATTGGCAACATTCAAAAAAGAAATCCAGTGAAAAGCTTGCAAATAAAATGGAATCATGATTTAATTTCAGAACAACATATGTTGATTCATATAAGTGCATTGTTATCCTCTGATCTGTCACTGCTGAAGCACAGATTTGTGGAAAAGCAGTTACAGTGGTATTTAAGAGACTCACACATCGTTATGTAACCAGTTGTCAGGAATGAAGCGACTGAACAAGTGAGAGTGACTCAACGATTCAACATTCCTCTACTTACAGTACAGTAGTAGGCTGTGAAGACCTATTGTCAAACAGTAAAGGTTATTTGCAACCCTCCTCTGAGATATCGACTGCCCCGGTGTCAAACTGTTTCCACTCCACAGTACCGATACTCATGTCCAGCAAGTCCGTCACGATTCCTGCTAAGGCCCTGTGTGTGTGTGTGTTTCCCTTTCTGTCTCTGTCCCTGCCTTCAGTCCTTCATCATTTTTTGCTCTGGTCTTTGCCATTTCTCCACCTGTCCACCAGATGCCCCCAGACGTTCCTTCCTGTTTACTACACCCACCTGCTCACCTGTTCCTATGCAGTAATTTTTCCGCACCTGCTGCCCGTTTCCTCATCAGCTCCTCAGTACTTATACCAGTCTCAATTACCCATTCTCCGCCAGTTTGTCAGTTTTTTTTTCATTCTTGCCAACCTGACCCTCATCCTGATTTTGCCTGTTCCTGATCCTGTTCCCGTCTGTTCCTGTTCCTTTTGTTTCCTGTTCCTGCCTGACCCTGTGGTTTAGTCCCTGAGCCTGTTTTTGACCTGCCTGCCTGCCTGCCTGCCTGCCTTTTCCCCCTTTGGACTTTGTTTACCTGATCTCAGACTCATTCCCCGCTGACTAACTATAAACCTGTCGTTTGTATTTTGAGCATTAAAACTTCCTCATTCAACCTGTCTGCCGAGTCTGCATTTGGGTCCTCTATCTGTCTGCCCTGTTGTCATTTGTGATAGTCTGATCAAATGCTGTGTGAGTTTCCAGTTTAATATTGCTTTCACTTGAAAGCACAGTGAGCTTTGATCAAGTACATCAGATTCTCCTGCCAGCAGGAGTTTGTGTCATCTAACATCTAACACAACACCTTAACACCTACACTTCTGCTCCCCCAAAAAATCACTTCCTCATGCACACATACTAACATACTTGGTGAAAAAGTTTCTTTCTCTAAAATTGAACATTAAAAACAACCAGGCTATGAGTCTGCTCTCTGTTTAATGTCAAACATCATGCCTTTATTTTGTTCAATTTCCTTTTGCCAGGAAGCAAAGGGACATATAGTATAATTAAATGGATATTTGAATGGCCGGAATACTTTTGGTAGTTTGATTTTTCTGTCTTTTTCGTCACATTATGGGAGAATTTTTTTTAACATTTGCCCTCCAGCTACTCTTAAACAAAAACATTAAATTATGAAGCGCTGAGAAGAAAAGGCCAAATTAAAAATGTTATTATATCCATTTATGAGCTGTGGACTATGCTGGAAATATAACTGAATCTCATCACAGAAACACTAGCTGCAGTGTGTTGATGGACGTCTGAGGGTCAACACAGCTATTTCTTTCTTTTTAGTCCTAGCATCATGGCTAAAAGGTCTTTCTCAAGAACAAATATAGCACTCATCTCAAAGATAGTCATTTAAGTTTAACTAAAATCTGATTTCTCTTTGCTTTTTGTGGAAGTCGCCATAAAGAAAAATAAACTGATGAAACTAATGATACTGCAGCTATCGTGCAAGTGAAGTGACATTACAAACTACTTTCAGTGTCTGTCAACACAGATGTTTCACCAATCAAATGACAACTTTGTAGATAACTACACAAATCAAAGACAAACACTGAGGTATATAAATTATTTTCTTAGCCAATGTTACTACAAAAACACAATACAGGAGCTGATTTTACATGCGCCTGAGTTTCCTTATGAAGAGGAACGGTAGTGGAGCAACATCAGCATCAAAGTCAGATAATCCAGTTTTGGACAATAAACAACGTTTATGATACCAACCTAGTAAGCAAAACTTACTTTATTAATCGTGTGATATTGTTAATTTTCCCTCTATGTAGCAGCATAATGAGATTATACGAAGTGAATAACAGCAGTTTGTGGCGTAACCTCCAGGCTGGAAGGATCAGAGGTAGCTGCTTGGCAACAGCTCGCTCTCTGAAAGCACCATAGTTGTTGTCACATAGTGTTTTTACAGCAGTGCTGAACACAAAAGAAATAAATGTGTGATTTTGAGAAGAGGGAAATTAGACACACCACTGGTTACAAGATCAGCGCAACCTAGCAACAGTATCTGGATAGTGGTAACGCAGCTGGCATGAAATCTTAAACCGTTTCTCCTGAGCAACACAGCTACCAAGACATGTTGCACAGTTTTTGAGAAAACCCAGGAAGTGATACTAAAAGCCATCAAATCTCTAAAGACTGAGTGTTTAAACTATCATAATGAACTGGTGGAGGGGATAGCTGGCATTAGGGCTGGGCGATATGGACAAAATCAAATATCACAATAACTTTGACCAAATACCTCTATCGATATTGCGACATTATTGTAGGGATGACTATTGATGCTTTCACATAATATTTACACAGTGAGATTTCCTGATGATATGAAATTGTCAAAATCTAAGGCAAAAATGACCAGCCTCTGTTCTCTACAGGCAAAATAATGCATTGCACTTCAATGGAAAAAAACTGAAGCACCAACTGTTACTCAATGGCTAAAAAGCCTTTCATGCCGCCTCTCCATGGAAAAGCTGACATATGTAGCAAAAGGTCACTTGCAAACATTCCAAATAATATGGGGACACTTTATGCACTAAGTTACCCCACCAACTTTGTACTTTCAGATGAACTGATTAAGAAATGAAGTATATGTATAACATGCTGACCTAATTTTTCTTTTTTTTTCTTGCTTGCTCTTTTATGCTCTGTTTTTGTTATGTCTTCCCTGTCTTTTACTTTGTATGTTTTCTTTCTATGTATATATATAAAAAACAATAAATATACTCAAGCAAAAAAATGTGTGATTTTGTTCAATAAAGCCAGAGAATCTATTGTATTTTCAGCCTACTTCAATAGGCCCAAATCTGCCATGCAAAGCTAAAATCAGCTTTCCTCCACACAAAGCACCACAGTGAAAATAGGGCCACTGTGACATGAGGTGGGTGAGACTGCTGCTCAGTATGGCCTTTGGCTGGTTAATGAGATAGAACATTTGGCCATTTCTGATCTGGCTGTTTTATTATGTGAGCAGACAACTGCAGATCCCATTAAGCAGCCAAATACCTGTGGCTTTGATTTTGACAGAGCTGCCTGCTCGTCGACGGTGTCTCTCGTGTATAATTAATCAAAGCCTGAATTGGAGGAAAGGACATGGGAATCAAACAATACTTAAGCATGGGGAAAACAGACAAGTACATACATGTACATGTTTGGCAAAAAAAAGACCAAAAACACTCCAGTTGTCTGACTTAAAGGAGCTGTAGAGGGGCTGATTTGACAGATATTTTGTCTCAATTCTTGTTCATTGTTGAGAGGCAGTGACAAGAGTGCAGTGTTTGTCTGTAAAATATGAAATTTTTATTGTGTGGTTGACAGTTTTAGCCTGACATGCTGCCTTTTACTGTCATGTAGTTAAACCAAGTGACAGTGAAATTTGAGAAGCAGCTAAAAAAAACAAAAAAAAACAAGAGCTTGGTCAAAACGTCTTCTTCTGTTGTGTCCCTAGAGTTTCTACAAACCATATCAAATGTCAACAGAAAGACAGATGTTTGACCTTCTATACTGACACATTCAAAACTAGAAAACTATGTGTAGCGCTTGTCATGTCCTGACGTCATTTTAGTCTTTGTGACATGGGAAATGTTCATCAAACAAGGAAAGGATGAGACGTGTTTAATTCATATACTGAAGCTAACGTCAAACATGCCCTGGAGTCATTCTACTGTACTTCAACATGTGACCAATATCAGATTGCTGTCTTTTATCATCACTGCATAATTATTTCTTTAGTCTACATCAGCAGAAAATAAGATAAGAAAATGTTTTAAATTACAAGTTGAAAGTGTAAAATTCAACTTGTGAACTTTGAGTTGATTTGCATTTCAGACATTTGATAAAGAGTTTGTGTCATAAAGCATTAAAGAAAGATGTAAAATGCATGTGGATGTACATGTGCAGTACTTTCCACTCATTCACAATTTAAAACATGTGAGCAGTTTGTTTTTTAATGGACTCCCTTGTTTTTTTGTGCGTATTTGTTAGGTATCATATGATGTCTCTATGTAATATACATGTATACACTATCCTCCTGTTGTTAGTGCTGCTAATAATGTTAAGAATTATGGTTTTTAACACATCATAACAGTGCTAGTGGTGGAACATGTACAGGTTTTGCAAGAGTTTGTATTTTCTGCACCAATTTGCTCACTAATAGTCTAAATGGTAGTAGTTAGATTATAATTTATAACATGGCAATAGAAACTGATAGGACTTTATCAAATTAAGTCTAAAATACAAGATGGGATTTTTAATAGTAAAAAATTGCTGTACATCTGTATTTTATGAAAATGTCTGCTATTGAGGATGCTTTCTAAATGAATCCAATAACCTTGCAATAAAAACACTGATTTACTCTCCAAACAGCAGACCACTCAAACCACCTTGCTAATATTACATGTCCCTAAGCTACATGATGCAACAGGTGTGTTGCAACTACACTTTGATGCTTACAAGTTTAAGTGTGACCTCAGGAAGCACGCCGAGCTGTGACATGACATCACTAAATGCCGTAAAATCTCTCGGAAATTATAAGATCCCCGTAACTTGAGATGGAACAGGTGGAACACTGGATATGTTTGCAGGGCTTTAAGCATTCATGACTCAGTTAGAGCTTGACGTAATGAAAGGCTGCGCTGTGTGTTGGAGAGAAGTGAACAGAAGGGGCCTACGGGGATTCTTCACCAGCCTCAAAGTGAGACATTTTGAGTATAAGAAAACGGCAGATCCAGAAACATCAGCAAATGTGAGCTGACTGTGACATTGTTAGAAGAAACAATGAGGTTTTGTTTACATTTGTCACTAAAATGCATTGCATACTTTAACACCTTTTAAGGCCTAACCACAGTTTTGAATACTTCTCCTGTCTCATAAAGGTATTTCATTTTGACATTTGGAAACCTGAATTGTTTACAGTAGCTTGTGGTTTTCTAGTATATCACAGCCACCAACTGTTACTCAGTTATTTGATATTCTGTTTCCACTTTTCACCGATGCCTACTTCTTTATATAAGTCAATTTATTCCCATAAAGGAAACATTTCAACAGAAAAATGCAAGAAAATAAATAATTTTAGTCAAACATACCATGGATTTCATCTCTTTAAAAAAACAGGAGATTTATTTAAGCACCACTTTCCACCAGTGTTGGCCTTAGTTACTTGAAAATTGTAATTAATTACTGATTATATATAACTCATTGTAAAAGTAATTACATTACTTTACTTATTACTCAGCAGCAAAAGTAACGTGTTATATTACTTTTTACTTTACTTTTGGTACTCAGCTGTCAGCTCCGTCAAAGTTGCCTTTTAACAGTGCTAATAAATAGTGCTAATTAGTATTAAATACTACTATCATTAGGGATAGTAGGGAAAAAAGAAAGCACGCTTCTTTTTTTTTTAATTGCAAAAGCTCAGATCATACTATGACTGTCCTGTGTGGTTTTGAGTCCCCTTCATATAGACTGTTAGGCAAATAGGCTGCTGAGCTGGACAGACTGGAGGGCTCTGCAGGAGTAATCTGCTGCTGGTGCCTGTCCAGGACGACTGATGATGGGCACCAGCTTAGAGCTGGCTGTAGAGAAAGGGACGCAGTGGCACAGAGAGTACTGGACATGTCAGTAGTGATTACATTCTGCTTCAAAAAGGGTCAGGGGTCAGATGGAGTGTGTGCCGGCAGCTTCCTGCGCCAAACTAACTGTATTCCCAATGCTGTACAATACCATCTCCTTATGGTGCTGCAGGCTAGCTCTGCAGCCTCACATTCACTGCTGCTCAGTATTTGAAAATCAAATTCTATTCCCTCGCTGCGTCTTCTGTATGCACTTGTGTAGCAGATTCACGTATCCCCTAAAGATAAGAGTTGAGAGCTTACTGCAAAGTCAGACTTCAGGAAAATAATTTAGATTTCAGCATCGATCATACTCAACAGTCTCTGTTTTACAGAGACTGTTGAGTATGATTGATGAGTATGATTGATTGATTAAAATGCTGTAAACATTCACATCTCTTGGGTAAACTGACAAACAGTCATGAGGAAAAGAATAATTTGAAGTCTTGTTTGTACCAGGAAGTTCCAGTGTCTTTATACTGCAGCAGCACCAGAAACTAGCTAGCTCGTGACTAGCATTTCACACTGCACACATTGCTTTTTACCTGGAATTTTATTTTACCACAGAAGTACCACATGACACCTAATTAGATAACACAATAGCTTCCTCAAATTTAGACTCTACAGTGTCATCGTCCCAACAAAAGTCAGCACTGTCAAGGCAGTTTTCCACTGATTGACAGGACAAATTTGCATGTCAAAGTTTGACTCGATCCTTCACAAGTGAAGTCTGATTTCAGCCCTTAGCCTGTTCAAGTCATAATATTTATATATTCAGTTACATAACATCATTTTAGTGGTGACAGACATAGATAGAACGCATAGACAGCTGTCTGTGTTGCAGCTTTATTGCTAAGACAAATAAACATGTTCATACATATAGCAAAGGAACAGCAAACAAGCTGCCTCCTAACAACTCTCAGGCTAAATCGAATTTGAAATAGTAAATCATTGAATCTGTAGTTACTGTTTTTTACCGTCAGCTTTTTGAATTGCGTGTCCGCTCACACGGAAAGACAAAATGAACCACTTTTACATCATCTAAATAAACTCTAATATGCTTGCTGAAATGTTAGAAGAAAGACTCACCGTCCTCTCGAGACTTTTGAATAAATGCATCAACTCCACTCTCTCCGTAGTTTCCCTCTGAGGCTACAGTGGAGACATAGTTCCAGCGCATGGCTTTGACAATGTCTACCATGGCCTGGGCCTGGTAGGTGTCAGGGGGCACCACCCGGGAGAAGAAGTCGTAGCGGGTGTTATCACTCAGCTCTGGAGCTGTGGAGGCGTAGCTCACCTGAGGGATCTATGAGTGAATTAGAGAGGAGGAAAGTGAAATAGAGAGAATGAGAGATGTGGTTACACACAGTGAAATGTATAAATAATATACTTTGTGTGAATTAATTATATATACTGCAATCTTCCTTGCAGTTTCATGTACAAATACATGATTATAATATGGCACCTAACATCTGCTGAAATCTCTCAACCACTCCCCGATGGTTATTCACCCTCTACAGTTGGCAGGGCATTGCTTTAAATAGTCCTGATGATCACAGGCTTAGCTACAATACTTTCTGAGAACTATTTTCCACACCAGTCAAGCAAAACTAATCTTTTCACGCATTCACACTTGTCTTTAACATAATGTGAGATTTATTTGGTGTTGTAAAACATAAAAGCACAAGATGATCTGCCTCAGGAGAAGCAATGATACCCAGTGTTCCTGTCAAAGTCCACAAAGTCATCAGGATTTTCCCTGGATTTTTTTTGAGACAAAGGTGGCAAAGAGTGAAGAACGTGTGTGGTGTGGTGCAAACAGCTTGTGTGCTTAAGTGAAAATATCCTGATTTTACGGATGAAAGTGTCCATAAGGATTTAATTTTATACTGAGATGGAACAAAAAGATGAAAAATAAAGGTTGTGACAAATGACGGTGTCTATTTTATAGGCCTGGGACAATATGTTTATCTCCCAATTTGATACTATCATGATACTTGGGTGCCAATTCGATTCAGAATCAATTCTCAATTGAATGAATAGAAAGGGCCAAACCACTGACTGATGTCCTCAGTCCACTGAAGTACAATATGAAACAGAACTGGCAGATAACATAAATGGTCCGTAACCTTTTTATTCTAAAAAGTTAACTGCATTAATGAATTAACTAATTTGAAAGCATCTCACAGTCTCCTGCCTGTATGAGAATAACAAACTGAGGGGGAGGCAGAGTGCTCTGTGTTATTATTAACATCCTGTTTCCAGCAGTGGAGAGCAGTCTCTCTGCTGCACTGTCATTGTACAAGACACTTATCGGGCACAGAGTTTTTGAGGTGAAACTGACTGAGCACCGAATTATTTTCTTCACCTCGGAGTTGGTTTAAGCTGTTTAAATGCTGCTGTAAAGGTAAAGAAAGACCAAAGGATTGTCTTATCAGTTTAATGAGGAGAGATGGATGATCATTACTTCTCTCCTTTGTTAATGTGTGCATGTTCCTCAAAGAAGGAATGTGTCTTAGGAGGCCCACACTCCTCACTTTCCATCCTGGCTTAGGCCCAAATAAGGTACCATTCTGTGTCTTGCAGTAAACAGAACATGTTGAGGGGTCGAAGGCCACATATGGTTCGAGGCTCTTCCTTGATTTGTGTCTTTAGACGATGTGGCTCCTAGTTAACATGTAAATGTATCTCATGGCTGTTTGCGATTGGTTGTAATCCATAAGTTTGTGTGATTTGACCAATCAATGATCATTTCTTTGTCTCTAAAAAGACTATAAAAAGGTCAGTTTGGCTTTGTATAGCAAGACAGAGGGATGATTCACTTTGTGTGAGTTCTGCCTCCTTATTGATCAATAATAATTTCATTAATCTTCAGATCAACCAGTGTCTGTGCTTTTATTTCTGTGTTTGTGTCCAGTGTTTTTTCGCAGCAATTCCACGACACTGCAGTGTGTGTTGGTCAGCAGGTCTCATTTGTTAATACTGGAGTTCGCTGCTCTGCTCCGCTAATGTCCTGAGTCTCTGAGTGACAGTGGAGAAAGTTCACAATATTCTTCATGTTGGTCTCGCAAAGGTAATTATTTAGTCATTAAATCAAATCATGCTTGTAACCGCTGCCTTTTTTGAAGATGAACTACAAGATATCTCTAGCCTGTGCACGCTGTTGACTGTCTGGGTGCTGCACTGCCCTCGCAGTTGAGTTCCGCCTTTTTCATTCAGTTAACATCATATGCCAGATTTTTTAACAAGTAATACAAAGGCCTTTAGATAGGCAGGGAAAACCCTGGTCGTCATTGCTTAACAGGAAACGGCAGAGAACTACAAATATAATAGAATTTTTTTGTGTTACTTAGCACGGTGAACAAAATTTGATTTCAATAAGGTCAAATGGTGAGCTATAACTTAATAAGGAAGTTAAACTTGTTACCTGATGGAAGCTGCCTTAAATAGATGATCAAATAAAACAACCTTGACACTATACATTAAATTAAGCCAATGTTCTTTTAATGAATCTATTTAGAAATACATTTGAGAGATGTAGAAACAGCTAAAGATGGTGAGATTTTTCACTGTTGTTTGTCCTCAGATGTTATAAAAGGTTTGAAACTTGCTCTGTTCTTTCAGAAGCTACCGCCAGCAAGAAATTCTTTGTTGATACGTAACCTCAACTTTTGCTTGCTCAAGTTATTTCAGATTAATGGCTGTCATAGCTTCTGTGATCTTCCCATGGCTTCTGAAATTCACAGTTTGGAAGTTAACCGACCAGATTTTATGACATTCAATAATGTGTTTCATAATTTAACTTCAAATATGGACACACTTTTTATGCTGATGCATCCTTTGTCCCGCTTCACCAGGGTTGATAAATTTAGGCAGTAGATGTAGAAGGCAGAGTTGCTTTAAAGCAGAATAGAGTTTGGCTGCATCTGAGTCAGTGGATTAATATCTTCTAATGTGCATGAACCAGCCCAGTGTGAGAGTGACTACATGTCCTTAGGCTATTCCTTTCTTTTAAAAAGGTCTTAATCCAAGAAAGCATGCATCATTCTTTACAAAAAAACACAAAACACTGAAATTAATACACAGATGAAAGAACTAAATGTTGACAAATGAAAGAAAAAAATCTGCTTCGGAGTATTCTTTATTTCTAAAATTCACAGTATGACATAGCCAATATCCTCCTGTGCTGTAATAAATAAAAAAATGGAATTGCAAAAACCATATTTAACTTTTTTTCAAGGATAAAGGATAGAAGGTCAAAATACTTTTCTTTGACTGTGCCTTTTCATCTGGTGACTGACATGTGAATGAAATATTGCTCATCCTCTCCAAATACTATTTGTCATGGCACCTCAGCGTAGCTCTGGGGATTTGGACAAATACTGTCACCTTTGAGAAACCTACTCAGATAGAAGAATCTGTGGATTGAGGGATACGCTGAAAATGACACTGAAAAAAAAAAACAAATTTGAAACCTGCAGTGTGTTAGAAACACATGAATTTGTTACAGCTTCAAACATATATCACTTTCTATATCTGCTTTTTCTGAACCATCATTAGTGTGCCACCCTACATCCTGCAATGCTACCTCAAAGTAAACTTTACCTACCAACAGTCTTACTTTATCAATAACTGCTCCACCAACTGCCAACAGACCGCTGTGGAAGTGAAATCCTCCCTTCCTCTTTCCCTCACTTCACACAGCGGATGCCTTTGATGTGGTCAGCTGTAGCACTGCACTGATCCTGCTACTACTGTGCTCCCTGCTTGTCGCTGCAGCCTGTGTTTGGAGCACAGCTGTTCAATCTGTACCCATGACCTACAGCTCCTAACAACTCATGTAACTGCACACCGACTTTTCTTTTTGCCAGGATCCACCGGGTAAAGCCTTTGCAGCATTTTGCTTCTTATTTCAGGCAGCAATTGCAGTATATGTAATGAATGGATGTAAAAGATGTCCCCTTGAGTCATTTTATTGTAATATTTCTGAGCTATAACAATCTGCATCTTTTAACAATAACATCAGGCATTTTGGGGCCTGAATAAAAACATCCTGTGAATCAACTGTGCCTCAGTGCCGACTTGGCTTTATAGGTAATGACTAGTGATGCGGCAAACATGCCAATCAAAAACAGCCTCGTTAGATCAATTCCCTTTCCAAGAAGAGAAAAGGCAGAAAAGGGAAAAAGGGAAATCCGTGCATGCGGTAATGGACCGTGTGCATGTTGCATGTCAGCCTCCTGGACTGATGGTTTTCAGTTGTCGCAGGCCATCACACCGTGCCGTGTACACACAACATTTCTGCGTCGGTTGTTTTGTTTTGAGCTGCAATTGCTTGTGCAAATTACACTGCTTCATGAACTGTGAGCACTGAATGACATCGATGTTGGAGGCTGACATGCTTCAAGCACGTGTTCCTCTGGGATGCTTTTAGAGACACAGACCTTGACAGGGTATGTGGCATGTGTTCAGCCTGCACCCTGCGGACTGGTGGCAGTCAGCTGACTTGTTGATTTAACACCTGGCAGTAACAGCAGGCCAAGGAACACCTGACCCCCAAGTTTGCACACTTCTTGTAGGCAGAACTTTTCTCCCTTTACATTTGTGTTTCTTTTCCTCGTGCTGGTAATAAAAGTGTGAAACCGTTTTTTCCTTGCAATGCCTTGACGTCACAAGGCGGGATATAGCAGACTGAAATTAATGTGTTGTGCAAAGGTGTTTGGAAGGTGTTAGAATGATGTCTCATTTTAGAATATTTCAATCTTCCAGCACACTGCAACACAGTGAAAATTAACCCCTTAGCCATTTGCACCTTCAACTCACTCCTCTGTTTCTGTGTCAGAGTGGTAGATTTGTAAACTTTGCAGCTACAGTTTCTTCTTTGGAATAAAACATATGGTGATATCACGTGTATAAAAATGTCTCCTGCATTTTTGTCATACGGCACCCATCAGCATTATTCAAACTCTCCTCCCAGAGGGGCTTTCTCACACACAGATAACATATCATCAAGAAACCCTGCTGACATACATGGCTGTACCTGCTAGCTCTGCTCCTATTATTGCTGTGTGTTACAATATTTGTTCAAAAACCACGAAAAATAAAAGCTGACGTGAGAATAGCTTGTTAGAAGTTAAAAAGTCAATTTAGTTGCAAAAAATGAAGAATATAATATGTTGAGTACATAACGGAAAGCAATAAAGACTATGCTAAATAATCGAAAATGGGGTTTACAATGTGTTTTGTTTTTTTTTTTTTAAATGTTATCATGCAATACTTAACTAACATATCCTAGTGAATGTTTTGCCCCTGGTTTCTATCTTTTTCTGTTTTTTTAATTTTGCTGCTGTCATGTATTGTGGTGCTGCCATGACGTGTCTAGGCCTATATCTGCCAAATAAGTGGGAGCTGCAGTGAAGCTACCCTGTGTTGTATTTTTCACCTGAGGGATTTTCACTGCTGCAACAATCACACAATTTCAGCATTCTGTCAAGAACCGGGACAGGCAGAGCTTATCATGTTTGTGTTGGCGAGATTTCTTGCTCACTGGACTACAGCGATAGTCCTGAACAGTGTGCTTCCTCTAATAGAACACAGTCACTTCTTAGCATTGACTCAAGAAATTAAATTCCTCAGCAAAGCCCTACTCTCTCCCTCTAGAGAATCAAAAGAAACAGAAATTGGGAGGAAAAATAAAGACGTGATGTGTTTTGAACAGAGAATGTGCCATATGTAAGCAAGGAGAAAATATCTTGGCAGGGGTTGGACGTATGAAAACAACACTGAGCCACTGAACTCAGAATGGCTCACTATACTCACAGCCAAATTCAGGGGTGAAGATCTTAGTAGGTTGTTCAAAAATGCTACATCTAAGTGAAGCTATGTACAGTTGCCATCTGTTCAGGCTGACACTAAAGCAGCAGAGCTTCCGGTCCTCTGATGTGAGCTCTTTGTGACCCAAACACTTCATACAGAGAATACCAATACATTATGCCCCCCCCCCCCTCCAAGTTTATAGAAATGCTTTAATCCGCACCCCCTCACCCCAGCACTATCCATTTAATTGCTAATGGGCTTGGGAAATATGCTTAATTGCTGTGGCGTGAGTCTCAAGCAGATTTTTGATGCAGATTTAATGTTCAAATCACTTGCTTTAAATAACTATGCCTTTTTAAAAATTCAATGAGCTCATTTGGCACTGCATCAGTGCAGGAGTAATGATGCTCATTAGAACTGTACAGAAATATTATACATTTCTACTGTTTGCTGGGGAAGAAAAATCAAAAGCTTTAGTCAGGCTCTGGAAATGTTTCAGTAAATACTCTCTGCAAATATGTCAGCAGTATATTTAATTTATAAAAACTGGGAAAAAAAAAAAAAGTTTTCCATGAGCTAACTTTTGTGTTAGTCTTACTGACAGTTACACGGAACTGCTGTATGAGGTGATATTTCATCTTAATATATTATGAGCTAAAACAACAATTGAGACATAAAATCCAAGAAGAGCTGTGTTTGGTGCTGAGCAAAACATTCGGGCTTATACCAATTACATTACTTGCCCACCATCCCCCCCGTCGATTCGCTTTTTTTTATAGAAATAAAACCCATTTAGTTCATTTTTGCGAATCAGTGCCCGCAGTCATCAAATAAAAAACTCTAATTTGTAAAATACTAAGCTTGTTATCAAATCTAACTCAGATGCTATAGTTATAAACTGAAAGTGTCTGCTCTGTGACCATCTGCAGCAGCACAGAGTAGCAGAGTGAGACTTCTGTCCTCCCTTCTGCTCTCTGCTGTAAACACACGTAGCTGTTAGCGAGCAGCAGCTCTCATCTCTCCCCTGGTCTCAGTGCATGTTTTCAGCAGAAGCTCTCCTGCTCTCTGTCTGCTCTCGGATGGTCGGAGGGTTGCTCCGGTAACTGTGGTCTAACCGTCACAAATGGCATCACATCAGGGCCCTGGAGGTCCTGATGAGGCCCAGCTGATTAGCACAGGCCTGAGGAGGAGCAAGTGGTCTGGAGCTGGTGAATGGAGTCACAGGGGATGGTGTCAGGACTGTCCCATTGTCTTTCAAATCACCAGTAGAACTCATTCAGGTCTTTGGCCAGGCACAAGTCGTTAGTGGAGTGGGGGGCTATAGGTTTGTAGTTGGGGATCTGTCTGAGGCCCTTCCGGACAGAGGCTGAGTTGTTTTCTGAGAACTGCTGTTGAAGTTTCTCAGAGTACAGTCGTTTAGCATCTCTCACCGCCTTGCTAAACCTTTAGCATTTAGACTCTTTAAACCGGTCCTTGTCCCCATTCCTAAATGCCTCCTTCTTTTCCAACCTTAGCTGGAGTTCAGCTGTAAACCAGGGTTTGTCGTTATTGTAACTAACCCTGGTGCGTGATCATATACAGCTGTCCTCACAGAAACTGATATACGTCACAGCCTCTGTACTCATCCAGACTGTTCATAGCAGTCCTGAAAACATCCTAGTCAGTACAGTCCAAGCACACATGGAGATCCTCCATAGCTTCACTGGTCCACCTCTTAGATGTCCTCACAACAGGTTTAGAGAGTTTCATTTTCTGCCTGTATGCAGGAATCAGGTGGACTATGACGTGGTCCACCTGACCGGACTATGGCATGGACTATGACGTGGTAAGATGGCCTGATAGACACTGTTGATTGTAGTTTAACAGTGATCTAAAATGTTCTTCTCTCTGGTCAATCAGCTGACCGTTTTTAGGGAGTTCATGGCTTAGATTCCCTTTGTTAAAGTCGCCAAGGACAATAACAAAAAAGTCCAGGTTTGTCCATTCAACACACAGTATCTGGCTGGTCAGCATGCGCTGTGCCACCAGCACATGGGCCTGAGGTGGAATGTAAACACCGACCAGAACGAATGACGCAAACTCACGGGGGGAGTAGAAGGGTTTAAAGTTGATGAAAAAAGTTTCCAGAACAGGAGAGCAGTGCTGCAGAATCACTGTCATGTCTTTACACCAGCCACTGTTGGTATAAAAACAAATACCTCCATTTCGTTTTTTTCCGGGCGAGTTCTGTCATGATCCGCTCTGCAGCACAGAGTACGGTATTGATCCACACAGTCAAGTTTCCGTGAAGCACAAAATGAGAGATGAAGAAAAGTCTCTGTTCTTCCCCACCAGTAGCTGTAGTTCATCTAGTTTGTTGTCACAGTGATCACATGTTACAGAGAAATATTCCTGGTAGCGGAGTGCGTAGTCTGCATCTGCGGAGACGCATGAGCACATCGGCACATTTCTCTCTCCTCTGGCGTTTCGCTGCGTGAACAAAGGTGAGCGCACCTTTGTATTTCCACAGATGGAATGAGAAAGTTGGAAATAAATCCGCAGTTGTTTCCCTGATGTTCATGAGCTCTTCTCTGGTGAAAGAGCTCCTGGTACTGTAGCAAAACACTGAGTTTAAAAACAAAACAAGAGAAAACAATGCGCACCACCACAACAAGGCAGCCATTCGCAGCGCCATCTTGAAGCATTCTTATGCATTCTTAATGTTTCTGTAGCTTGTAATTTACAGAACTGTATTACACCAGTTTTTCATGTTCAATTAGAGGTAAATCTAGTTAGTGTGTTTGCTCTCACAGGAGCCCTGGAGAGCCAAGTAGCTGATACTCGCCAGAACATTCAGGCACTCAGTGTAGTCTTCACCATTCAATTAAAAACCAGCTGACTATAACACTGGATGTTTTCCAAGGAGAAGCCTCCAGTCCGTGAATCCCCACAGTGTAGATTTCCATTCTTACCCGGTGATAAGTCAAACAGTGCTCTTCCTGGCATACTGATTAATCAAACCATTTGACTTGCCGCATGTCTTTCATGTAGTATAGCACTTTAAATCTGAAGGGAGCTTGGCATGCTGAACAAATGCAGGCTTTCATCGTATTTTCACTAAACTGTGCTCTTGCAACAATACAGTGAATCACTCACAGCACATACCCAACCTCCCCCCACTCATGTTTTGCGCATTGGTGCTCTTTAAAATATGCCTTTGAACATTGCCATAATGTATCATTGAAAGAATGAAGGCAGTTCACCGACTACAATCTGATTAATGTAATTCTTGATTAATAATAAATTCAGTGCATGGCATAACATTTCCATGCCGTCATGCTGTCATCCTGGCTGGATTACATCTTGCAGTGAAAGATTGCTATCTTACTGCATTGGTTCTATGATGGCCATTATTAAGCACTTGCTTTCTACTGCTGGCATGCAGTATTGTTGTAATTTATAAAATTCTATGTTCAAAATTTATTGAAAAAAAAAATTAGAAAGTAATTTAAATGGTCATAATTTGTTACTCCATTATGTGTCCTTCCATCTTGCAATTCATTCATTATGCTATCCTATTTCTTTTTTCTTAAACCACACTTTAATTGGGATCAAGGCAGCCAATATGTCAAGCTAAAAATAAAAACAGTCCAATCAACAGAAAGGTAACAGAAGCAAGACTCAACTAACTGCAGTTTTCTGGCTAGCAGCACAGCATCAACAGCGTATATCCCTCAACTTTTGTTTTCATAATAGATAAGGCCCTTTAGCCCTTTATAGATTCAGGATGGTATAAAGCCCTAAGAGACAGAAAGTGTCAGACATCACTGTCAACAAATGCACTTATTGTTCTCAACAGATGGAAGCAAAACAGAGACATTAAAAGCTGTGTTAAAACACTTTGGCGCTGCTCCCAGCTTCAGGTCACACTGAAAGTTCACTGGGTGTTTGTGTCTGTGAGAGTTAGACGGTGTCTGAAATCACTCCCTGTTTACTACATAGTGCACTATATTCACCCTCAACCAGTGTTATGAACTCTGAGTGTGAAATGCAGTATATGCACTATATCGTCCCTTCAATATATGTACAATGGAACAAAATTAAGTGTCCACCGCATGAATGCTACTTTTTACTAAAAGTCCCACAATGCAGTGTGTCATAGTTACAAAAATTACATGTCAAGCAACAAAGCACCTGTCAGTGATGATGCTAAATAATAATGATTAATTAGTGACCAAAATCTCAATTTACTGCTCACCATAGAGTAAAGTATTGACTGTCTTTTAGGGAATGATGACATAATAGTGACCTTAGATACACATATACCAACAAGTCCTCCAAATTGACCAAATACGTCATTTGATCATGCACTCCAGAACAACATGTAGGAGCGTTTTCTAATCTGGCGCCCCAATGGGCAGTAATTAGTAGTAATCAGCAGGACAATATAATTTGTATTTGCTTTCCAAAACCGTTACACATCACAGTTAAAAAATAATTTTACGACACACTATGGTTAAGGTTAGGTTAGGTTTAGGTACAAAAACCACTTGGTTAGGATTAGATCATGGTTTGGGTTAAAGTGATCACCCTCTTACGGTTAGAGAAACATTTGATGTGGGTTAAAGTTCCAACGTTCTTTAAGTTAGTCGACCTTTGTTGTCATGGCTACAATAATAACCATGGGGTTAAGGTCTCAGTTACGTTTTTAAAAAAAACATAACTTTTTTTTTTTAAAGTCCAATGTTAATTTATATCCTCTATCCACTCCTCCTCCTCCGAATGAGGGAAATTGTGGACATGTGTATATGTCATCTGAAGTGCACCACTTACTACGGCCGCTAGATGGCATCTATCACTTAAATGCAACTATAGATCGTTTTTGGGTGACTGACATTACGACCCGTGTTATTTTCCTTGCGAGGATAGTCCCAAATACTAATACACATCTCAGACCTGTTACCTCTGGGCACAGGTATTTTATACCTACATGATTTGAGGGGTTGGTCACCCTAATGTGATTTTTATTGGATACTTTAAGAGCATGCTTTAGTTACAGCATTTACATTAAAATGAGAACTGGGTGGGATTTTAATTAAAAATGAAAATACTAACACATTTGTTTAACTATATTTGAAATTACAAAGAACAGAACTGTAAAAAACCGTCCCTGAGCAAATTTATCACTCCACCATGTTGCATTCACGTTACGGTTTTATGTCTTTGATGCAGTTAAGTCTCTGAAAGACGGTTTGAAGTTGTATATCTAAAATGTTCAGCCTGTGCTTTACAAAATTCTGGCCACAGAAATCCAGATACATAAACACAGAACAACCAAATTTCTACTGTTCTTCTAACACAGTGGCAGCGTGATTATGCTTTTCATAAATTTACCAAGACACACTAAAAATAATGTGCTACATCTCAACGTCTCCCTGCTTCTCTCTCCTCGCTCAGCCATTGGCACTTATGCTGTTTAGATCCGTAAGTGTGACAATCATGTTTACAAGGTACGGGTAATGGCAGATGTTCCTGCATTAATGTGCCTTATTTATCAAGACTTTGATGAATTTGTTGTCATACTGAACTCTGTGGGAATCAGTAGAAGTGTTTTAGACACAATGGCATTAAATCAAGAAAAAGGTTGCTCAGTAAAGTAGAAAATGACTCATTATTGATTAAAATACATTTTTCCTTTTCCTGTATTCTGTTTCTGCTCTACATTAATGTAGATTTCTCTCCTGTGTTGTTGTGTAAATTATTACTTAATGAATTTGGCAGCAATTTAAAGCTTTTATTTTACATCAGAAAGAACTATAAAGAAAATGCGTGCTGTGGTTCATCCATAGACTTCAAGTAACGACAGCAAAGAATATTTGTTCACAGTTTAATTCTTGAGAACTTAAGTAAAACAGCAGCTTATGTGTGCTCCTGAGTGCGTGCCTCAATGTGAAAAAGTGAGCAGAACCCATATTTGTAATGTAAAATCCTATGATTCAGTATTTTGAAATGCAGTTGGTAACTTCTCTTTGACAGTGATGTATTACTGTTTGTTATTGTTATTCATGTTTTCCATGTTTTCGTCATATTACTGTTCTCGCTACAGTTTTATATTGAGTGGCATATTGAGCAAATGAACCCTAGAGATAGCTTTAAGAAAATAAAAATAGTCTTGAATAACACTGAGTTGCTGGAAATTTCTCTTCAGTTAATTTGTTGATAGGGAAGAAGTGAACCTAAACATTTTATGGAGAACAACACATGTTTATATGTTTGAGGGTTGGAGTTAAATTGATTAATCAGGTGATGTAAGCCCCAGTTTATTTTCCACCATATCTAACAGCATTTTCACTGATCGGTTTGCATTCTGGCACCAAACATCCCCAGGTCTCTTCCACTTCAGTGTTCCAGTGTTTTACAAGTTTCGCCGTTGTGAAACCCCTGGGTGTGATATGATGTACAAACCAGTACACACAACTGTTTTTGTCACTGGTATACACACGCATACGGATACACATACCAAACGCGGTGCAAAACAGTGCCAGCAGCCATTCATGCGTTGTCACAGTTTGCATAAATCTCTGTATCTCTGGAAAAAGAGAACAGACAGGCAATACTAGATAAGAATTTATTTCCCATTTTTACAGGGGTGGGCTGTTCCATTTCATTTTCAACCTTTTGTTACAAATAGGTAGCTCATTTTTCATACTTTGCCTTAGCAAAAACAAAACAAAACGAAAAAAACATTGCAGCTGAATTAAATATTTGATGGGCCCTGGCACTTATTGTTTATCCCCTATTGGAGCCACTCTATGCTGCCCCTACACAGCATCGGCATTCTGTTTGTTAAGCAGTGGCAATCATTAATTTAGGCAGTGGCAACTGTGATTAATTATCTCATTACAAATTGAATTATTACTTGCGTTGAACATGCAAATGATCTCAAGGAAAGGTTGAGAATGTTGTGAGATTTGAACTAAATGACATTTGTGATTAATGAATCGCTGCATAAACAATAATGCACTTGTTTACCACAAAAATTGAAAGGAAGTTGTGAAAAGTGCAATTAATGCTCAGGTTTTTCTGATCCTCCCTCTGGTTTTACTAAATTAGCATTACAACCCATAGAATTAAAAACCACACAAGAAAGTTGAATGTCTGATCAAAATACCATTGAAACTTTTCAAAAGTGGTGATGAAAATCCTGCTCCATCTGTGATGTGACTGATGTTTTATCAAGTATTACTGTACTACGCTATGAAAAGCCATCCCTCTTGTATGAGAGCTCTGAGACGTTCACAACAGATGATTAATAAACGTGAAATATAATTAAATGTCTGGATGTATTTGCAGTTAACACAATGGATATCATTTTTGTATTCAACATCCCCTGAACTGGTGCCCTCCTCTGTCTCCTCTCCCTAAGCAACAGACATTTTCTACTGCAATGGTTCAAAAGACATCAATGAAGGGAAAAGGGGAAATTCTCTCCAGTGCCTTGGGATACGAATGGATTTAATATTTCTGGGGAAGATTCAGAACTTGCACGCTATGTCAGATTCATACTTTATTCATCAATCTGACCCAATCTTAAAAATGTCTTAAACATCATGAGGTCAGTGGTCCACAAACAATCTACAGTATATTGTGGTGTCTGTTGTTCCTGCATACAAACCATAAATTCTTGAAGAATTTCACATTAAATATATTGCAGTGCTTCACACCGATGAGCACTGCCAGTTGGGTTTGATGGAGCCACACCAGAAGCAGCTGGGGATTGAACCAATGATGCTGCAGTGGTGGCAGTTTTTTCCCCTGCAGGCCAGTTCACAACTTCTTTGTATAATTATATGCCTGATTCATTCTTCTGTGTCACTGATTTATGACCTAAAACAACCCAGCCAAAGCCAGTTCATTAAAGCTTTTGTATTCAGGCCTCTAGTTTGCCGGCAGTAGCCATAAACATTATCAGCAGGCACAAACATTTGTTGACAGACAGCAGCGTTATCGAAAAACTGGTGATAATGGACTAAGAAGATGGAGCTAATTAAAAATAATGAGTTCACAACTAATCACATTTTCCTGTGCACACAGCCTGACCTGTGGGTAAAATATAATCTTAAAAATAAAGAATCATGTCTCCCACACAATCAAATAGGCTAATTTATATTATTTCATTTCAAACGCAGCTTATTTAACCAGTTTCATTTTCTCCCGCGTAGTAATAGGCATGAATTTCATTCTAGAGAATAATATTTGTGTAATAAAAAGTGGCAGGTGAAGGTGTTCTTTTATACAACAGAACTGCATTAAAAATGATAAGTTACCGGTAGCCTTAATAGACAACTTTCCAATATTTGGATCCAAATATAAATGAAAAAGTTTCTACAACATAAAGGAGCAATTTATCTGTTTTTTGGGTTAGATGCAATCTTGATGCTGGTTACAAATAAGTATTTTGTATCAATTTTTTTTTTTTGGTACTGCACAGGATGTGATACATTTTATTGAAGGAGTTATATTTTGTAACATATTATTAGTATGATGGGAAAGATTCTACACAGAGTGGAAAAAATTAGAGTAAGGACGGATCATCAATGCTGCTATTACAAAAAAGAAAAACAACAATCTTGCCTGTTATTGCTTTAAACAGATTGACCATTTTTAAATTTAATGCAAATATACTGAAATACACATTTGTATATATTTGTAATATTAGATTTAAATGTAGCAAGACATTGGACATTATTTTATATATGACTAGTGTGTTGCATGATTTCAATTCTATAGATGTAGCAACACCTGTTGTTGAATACTGTTTTATCATTCTCCCACCTTGAACTGTATATTTTTTCAATTAATCGACATAAAAAAACTTATCTTCTTTGCGTTTTTCATGTTTTAAAGCAACATTATCTGAAGAATTTGAAAATGTCTGACTTTGATGCCACTTAGTGGTAAATAAAAAATACACTGTACCAGGCAGCACTGCAACATAGAAAACATTAGTGGTGGGCCAAAAAATGGGTATTGCAATAAATCACAATATTTCTGCTTGCGAGATGTTATTGATACACTGGCGCCAAGCATCAATACATTTTTAAAAAAAAACATAGGACCACTTGGAGGTGATTCAGTCACTTTGGCTTACCGCTACTAAAGCACCACTACCCTCCGCCTCCTTATGGAGGCGCTGAAATGACTGGTGATGATCGAATGAACAATGAAGAAGACATGCATGCAAAATGGTGGTTCAAATCAGAGATGCACTTGCATCTTTTAAATCAAAAGTTAGGCCTCATTTTGAATTTTAGATTGACAAAACAAAGAAGCTCAATAAAGACTATGTTGTCTGCAAGAACTGTCTCTGAAAAATGAAATACAACAGCAACATACATTGCCACCTCGCTCACCAACATCCTGATTTGACTGAGAAGATGACCACCATGTCTGCACGGCAGCTTTAGCCTACACTGGATGATATGTGTAAGGTGAAGCTCCCCTTTTCGTCACCAAGGGCAGTGAGCATTACTAAATCTATCGCCATGTTTATTTGCAAAACCTTCAGACTCACAGTGTAGTGGAAAATAATTGTTTTCGTAAAATGCTTCAGACACTGCAACCAAAATATGAAATACCCAGTAGACCTTAAATAAACTGTCACAGTCTATTTAGATTTGTGACATCTCTGTCAGCTTCCTCTCCATTACAGTACAGAGACTGTACCATAGATTTGCATTAAATTTATGCAAATGTAAGCTCTAACTGACCTTTTCCCAACTGGTTAAACTGCTGTATGTAAATAATGAACTCCCATGTGCTCCATACCTGTCTGTATATTGTATATTTAGTGGTTCAAATATTTTTGTTTGTCTAAGACAGCATATTCTATTTATCAAGCTTCCCAGCACACTTTGATCAGCCTGTTTTTTCCACCTTCATTACAGGGTAAACATGTAAAATGTGTCAGTGAGCCATTTCCTTGGAGGGAAAATGAATCTAGCGGGGATAGAAGGGCTCATTTCAGAGGGAGGAATAAAGATAAATAGAGGTCAGAGAGACCACTGGTGCCCAGTTGTTTTGTTTATAAAGACAAACTAAAAAGCCAAGCAAAATTGAATCCAGAGTGTAACCTGAAGAATTGTCCCAAGTGAACAAGGTAAACAAGTGTTGTTGTTGATGTGGTGGAGAGCAGAAATTGGAGCTCAACATCATCAACTAGCCAGCCAGGCCAGGCCAGCAGAGCACAAGCATCTCTTAATAAAACTGTATCAACAGGGAAATGTATAAACCCCAACAGAAAACAACAAGGCTTTGATTTGAACCAGTATTTAAAAGAGCACACATGGTATTTCTATAACTTAATATCAAACCAAAGTCATATCATACACCACAGAACTCTATCTGCAGGATTAGCTTCAGACCTTAAAAGGTCAAATATAACTGATGAGGTAAGGCAGAGTACTGTATTTTCTTTGTTGAGCTCATCAAAGATTAATGTAGACTGCATGCCTTATGCTGCAACTTTTAAATCTGTAAGGGAACAAACAACATAGTTTTGATCTAATTCAGTTCCGTAAATGTGGGAACACTCACTCCAGGCAACTTGCTGCTGCTTTCAGCATTACATTAATTGTGTTTGTTTTGTGATGCAGTAATCCAAAACCTTTTGCAATTTGGGAGTTTGTTCTAGAGAGGCTTTTTTTTTCTACTTGGTACATCAGTTAAGTACAACACATATTTCAAGATAATATGACTTCACTTTATTATTTTGAGCATGTCCCCATATGACTTGTTTTGACCTGTATTGTGAAGAAAGTCCCTTACATGTGCCCACTGAAAAGTATTGAGTAGTTCCAATACCAATAAATCTTTCTTGAATAAATTAGTGGTGATGTTCAGTGTACAGTATGTCCTTCTCATGATCCTTGCTTAAATGTTCAGGAAAGATTCCAGTCTCAGAGCACAAAGCTATTATATGTGTAAAATATATAAATATATATACTGTATTTATTATATATTTATGATGTTATTCCACTTTTTTCTCCTCCCTTGTCTAAATTGAATTATTTATATTGTATAAATTAATTTATATTGTATAAATTACACTGCCTCAAGAGATACCAAAAAGATGAATTAAGAACAAAAACACGTATGTCTTGTTTCCTTTAAATGTAATTTTGAAGTGAGTTTTCCACTCTGGTTGAATTCTTATTCATTCTGTTCATTATAGTGGTTGCAGTCCAAGATCATTTGGTTGTGATATCTTACAAAATTGAATCCATTTTGATCTAAATAAAGGGGAGATTAAAGAAACACATAAAATATATATATATCTCAAAATCCCTTTTCTCTTCCTGTAAAACTCGATGATGAACTTAATGATGAACTTAATGATTCATCATGAAGCTTGTGAGTTTTAGTAACTAGCAAAGCAATATCATAGATATCATAAATTTGTTGTTAAAGTGTCTCTGACCTTGGAGCTCTCTGTTACAACCACAACCCTCTACAGCTCCATGGTAGAATAAACCACTCTACTTTTTACATGGATATCTGTGTTTTTCATATGACTTCCTTTAAATCGCTATTAAAAACTCATTTTTTATAAACTTGCTTTTCTGCATGAACTTAATCAGTTTTTTGTTGTTGTTGTTGTTGTTTGACTTTTTGTTGTTTATGTTTCTTCAGCTGGGGGGTTAATAAACAAGTGGTGTTTCGATGTGCTTTGCTTATATTAAAAAGAGTCTTGTATATTTGTTTTTCTGAGAATAACTGTAATACTGTGCACAAAGCAAATGCACAAAAATTTGAACCACATCATTGTAGTGTAAAAATCAAGAGTGCTGACTGCAAAAAATCAGTCTCTGTGGGGAACTAACAAAAATCATTAACTGAGGAAGAGAGCATTAGGAATATACAATCATTCAACAGTGTATATCACATTAAAATCCTTTTATTTCTTCTGTTTAAAGGCTCCTGTTCATGTGCAAATAGATGAATTTTGAATAAATCAACAATGAATGTGATCTAACACACTCCCACCAGCTTTTAACAAAGAACCATTGACCATTGGCCAGTGTTATAGACCAATAGATACAATTAATGTGGTTCACCCAAAATATTTTTAGGACATTATGCTATAACCATACAATCTAGCTATCAATATCAACAAAAGAGTGTATTCAGTTTATAAAATCAGCAGGATTGAATGCGAGTATCAGGTAACACTGCTGTCTTGTCACTGAGATACTTTTTGTGTTCTTCACACTCTCCTCTGCAACATGCAAATACCAACAAATAATGTATTTATGAACTATTCACACCTCCAGGGCTTTCCAATTTGGGTAAAACACCATAGCTCAGCAAAAAACAGCAGAGATATGGCTGTAAATAAGAAAGTGATGCAGAAATAGGGAGGAGGGATGAGTGCTGATGGGTAAGCACAACCTTCTCCTTACAAGACAGTTCATTAAACGCCTTTCACAGCCACCGTGGCGCAATGCCTGGAATAAAAAGGATGATATAAGCTCATGCAGGTCAAGGGGTCAAGCTACTATAGAAGTCCACTGATAAATGCTGAGACAGGAGCAGTGAGTGAACAGCCACACATGAAACAACCTAAGGTTATCTGAGTCACAGACTGTATCACATTTATCTAAAGACCACTTTATCTCCACTGGAAAACATCTGGTCCTCCACCTTGTTCTGTCACTCATATCTTATCACAGTATACTGGAATGGAAGGAAATGAATTAGAATATAAAGAGTGTCAACATTGTGGAGCATTTGGGCAACACTGAGTAGGTATTGTCCTTAAGAGCTGATGCATGGCAGTGGGGTATGCCACTACAAGAAGTTGGCTTTGTCCTATTTCTACAGCAGTCACATCTAAAATGTTATCACCATGAACACTACTGAGGGATAATCTAATTTTGTCTGAAACCAAAACACAAGAAATAAAAATAAGCGGGTCATCTTTCTTATGAGCTTCTTACAGCATTTGTCATGACACAGTAATTAAACGACCTCTTTCTAATGAGAATTCACACGGCTGTAATATCTAGTGTAGCAAATGTACCCATATAGATGAGCAGCCTGCAAGTTTTGATGGACTTTTTGTGGGGCATGCCACTGACAGAGAGGCAAATTAATGACCTCCCTGGAGAGTAAGACTGGTGTATGGGGAGGCTTATAAATAGAGCAATGGTGTGATGGAAGGTCTGTGATATGTGTGTGACTCCCACTGATTCTAGACGACCCACCTAGACTGAGCAAAAACTCTTCCTGGGCTGAAGCATGTATATATTGTTTCCTCAGAGTTAGTCACAACTCTTTATGTAATATACAGAAACGGTCTGTTTTTACCTGCTCAAAAAACTTATAACAAATTGCTCTTAAATCACAGTTGTGGATAGTGTTGACTAAACCAACAGAATACCACCCATTAGGTTGGTGGATGGTTTCATTTCTGTCTGATTTGTTGTGGGTTGAGTGTGTCTAGAGACTGTGTAGACTAACAAAATAGCACAGTGCACATTGCTGTTGGATAGTCATTTCATCTCTGTTGTGATACTTGAAGCATATTTTGATGACATGCTTCATGTCACAAACAAGGGCACTTAACACTTCTCAATCCCAAAAATCTAAAAGAATCCAAGTCTAAGCAATCTTAGCCTAGTCTAAGGCCCTACTCTTGTGACGAATCAATATACTTGAGGGTGGAGGACAGAGTCAAGGGGGCTGGCAGTTAATGGGAAAGTGAAATGAGAATCTCCTTAAGTACATCTGTACCCTGTGTGCAAAACAGGACTAAAGTGGTCCCTAAAGAAAGGTTATCACATCAACTTTTCTGTGCCTTCTTTGACGGTTAGCAGTTCAAGAGCTTTTACTGATATCCTCCAGACATCGTTAACACATGTATATGTCGCTCATTAAGTCAAGGTTCTGCATTCATTAAATAGAAACAACCAAAGAGAGCATATGCTTTGGTTTGTGTTTTATGAAGGTGTTCAATTTTTTCTTGGATCATTGTATTCACATAGCCATTTGTACAGGTATGCATCACCATCTCCCCTCCTGTGATATAAATTTCAGCTAAAAAACAATGAAAAAATCACCAAGGATTTAAATTAAATACATTGGTGATAATATGAATATATTCAAGTGGCGACTTTAATTGGTTGGGAAGGCAACTTGAAGAGGCTGCTTTAAAAAACAGCACAGTTTTCTTTCTTTTCTTCTCTTGTTTTGGTGAATTCATTATTTTGCTCTAAATTCAGATGTAAGAAAAACTCCATTACAAGAGCTGCTAGTCTGTCCTTATCTAAAATTTGCACAAAGGAAGCGCAAGTCAAGTCAGAGCAAGAGTCGTGATTTGATATGAAATAGGTGTCATTAACTTCATTTCTGGGTGTCAGACAGCAAAGTGGGATTGTCTTTCTGGTGTGTATTTATTATTATTAAGTCAGTTGTTCTGTTTAGTTGCATCAAAAGCAAGCCAGTCATTGTTTTCCTCAAAAAGAATTACTTTTTGAGTGCAACATGTAGAAACAAGCCAGGTACCACTGAGCTGTACAATATATCAGATATTTCTCTCAGTAGTCATTTTATGTTTACGTTTATTGTCATTTTCAATACAAATAGTACAATACCAATACATACAATACAAGAACAAGAAATGAGAGTGCCATGATTTGTATAATCACAAATTTAAATAAAAAAATAGACCAATAATGATGTTGATGATAATAGTAATAATAATAATAATAATCACTAGAATAAAAGGAAGACATGCGTAACGTCACACTACCGGTAGACATACATCCGAATAAATCACATAATCAGGTAATCACAGATGGTCCAACATCTGGAAGGGGTTCAGCTTATGGCCCCTATTATTGACAAAGTCCAGGTATTTTGCCCATTTCTGAGCATTAGTCTCCACCTGGTTAATGAAATGGAGAAACAATTTCTCATATACTGCTACAGTCCCCAGTTGACTGAACCATACGTTCACTGGGGACAAATCAGCGGACTTCTGTTCATGAACTAGGATTTTCTTTCCCAGCATAAGAGCTGTATGAATCCAATCACACACAGAAGGTGTACCAGACTGCCATCATTCTTGTTACATCTCCAGCACTCTGGACTCTCCTTCAGCTTTGAATCTCTCGGCTCTGAATAAGTTTGAGTCCAGTAAATTTTATTTATAATCTTAAACTGGACAGTCTTGTTTTAATCTCCCTGGATATTTTCTTTAAATTCCTTAGAATTTTTCTCCATGCCTCCTCAGAAAATGACATTTAAATCTGTTTCCCACCCCTCTTTAAGATTATAAGACTTAGTATCTGAGTGATTCAGAAGCATAGAGTAGTATTTTGAAACCTTATGTCCCCTTCCAAATAAACCCAGAATAGAAGAGGGAGTGTTTGAGTCTGTGGGTTTTGAAGTTGAGACAAATGTGTGAACTAAAAGATGCCTCATTTGAAGATAACTCCAAAACTGATGTTGGGGTGGGTCAAACTGTTGTTTTAAAGCTGTGAATGATTTCACATTATTCAAGAATGTGCCTCTCCACCCAGACCTTCCAAAGGAACGGTTTCTTATCTATGTTAAGCTTAGGATTCAGACAGATACACAAAGACAGATTCAAGAATGGATCAAACTTAAGTATCACAGAGGACCTTTTCCAAATCCAATGCATATGTTGGAATATAGGGTGAGTCTGGGCCTCCTTTGGCAGTTTTGCTGATACATAATGAATAGAGGGAATATTTTCACAGAGGGCATGTTCAAAAGAAAACCAAGGTGGAGGGCACTCAGGGGGTAGAGTCCAGTAGGCCTAGTGCCTCAAAACGAAAGCCTGATGGTATAAAAGGTTTGGAATGCCTAGCCCACCTTGGTCTACTGGCCTCTGTAACCGGCTGAAGTTAATCCTAGGGCGTTTATTATTTATAATAAATATATTACAGAGCCTATCAAACTGCTTAAAATATTTCAGGGGAATCCTGATTGGCAGTGCCTGAATTAAACTTGGGTGCACAAGTCATCTTCAAAATATTAGCTTTACCCCATAAAGAAATTAAAAGAGGCCCATCTCTCTATGTCTCTATGCTTTAAATTGGCCTAGCATTGGCTCAAAATCAGTACTGATCAAATCTGAGAGCTTTGGAGGGAGGGTTATGCCCAGATATTTAATCCCTTCCGTGGGCCAGCAGAAATTTCTGGACTTGAAGAGAGACTTAGAGCACTAAGCTGTTAGAGGGAGAGCATCTGGTTTCAGCCAGTTGACCCTATTGGCTGAGAACTTTCAGAATGAATCTATGGCCTTAAAGAGTGCAGGAAGGGACCTCTCTGGATCTGAAACAAAGAGAAGAATGTCGTCTGCATACAACATGAGCTTGTAAGATTCTTGAGCGATCAGTATGCAGGGAAAAGCTGGGTCTAGGCGAATGGCTGAGGCTAAAGGCTCTATTGCTAGGCAAAGAGTCTGGGGCTCTAGGAGTCACCCTGCCTTGTTCCATGACCTTATTCAAAGGAGGTTGACATAATGCCATTGGTTAAAACTGCAGCTTGGGCCGGGTGTATATTAACCATGTCTAATCAATAAATGTATTACTGAAACTAAAGGACTTAAAGGTCAGAAACAAGTAATTCTACCATTCCACCTGATCAAAGGACCAGACCGCATTAAGGGAGATGTCCGCCATAGGTAAAATGTTCATTCTGTGTAGCCCACATAATATTAATAAAGTGTCTCATATTATCAACATAACTATGGGAACGAATGAAACCTACTTGATCTACATGTATTAGGGAGGTAATAACTTTGTCCATCCGATTGGTAGGGACCTTGGAGAGGATTTTTCCATCACATCCAACCAAGCTAATAGACTCTGAGCCCTTTCAGTCAGAATGGAATTGAACTTGTATTTTAGTTGGGTTAGAACTGTTAAATTACAGGATGATATATCCTGTTTTTAAACATGCTCTGCTAATGTAATTTGTTTTTCAATTCAATTTGTTTTACTATATTGGCCTTCTTCTTGTAGAATGTGTGTTTATTATATAGTCTCTAAGAAATGCTTTCATGGCCTCTCAGGCTACTCCTAATGAGGGGGTGAAGGGCAGGTTTGTCTCTTTAAACACACCTATCTGTGCTCTCAGGGCTTCCTTAAAGTTATCGTCCTGCAATAAGCTTGAGTTCAGTCTCCATCTAGGCAAGCCATGCAAGCCATATTAAAGGGAAGGATACTAAGCATCACCAGGGCATGATCGGACAAGTGAACACTACCAATAGCACAGGAGACTGTTGAGGAGACCACTGAAGTCAAGATTAAAAAGAAATCAATTCTAGATTAAGCCTTATGAGGAGCAGAGTGAAAGATGAAGTCCTTAGTTGAGGGATTATTATAGACGTCAAATACTTATGAGAGCCAAGCTTGTTCTCATGTCCTGCAATACATTACCTGACCTACAGGGGCACATTATTGGTGGACCGTGATCAAGGATTGGGTCCATCACCTGATAAAAATCACCTGCCAACAGGATTGGAAAGGCTCCCATCTCGCTCAGTTTGCATTCTAATAACCCAAAGAATGACAAATCACACTGATTAGGGCCGTAAACCAAGCCTAGAATGACAGCAAGAACAATTACTATCCTTCCAGAATCATCTCCGGTTTCTCTAAGATGTTTTAACTGAAGATGCTTTTTGAACAAAATAGCAACCCCTCTACTCTTTGAAGTGCCACTAGCTGTATATACCATTCCAACTCAATCCCAGCATAATTTCTTGGCTTCTTGATCAGTCAAATGTATTTCTTTTAGATACACAATATCACATTTCTTGGATTTAATATAGGCTCACACTTTCTTCCTCTTAATTACGTTTTTGAGGCCTTTAACATTAAAGCTGATAAAGCCATTGTTAATATTTATACTTTGTGGACAATTCTGTTCACTGCCATGTGACCTTAAAATAAAACAAACTCTGACACCACAACAATAACAAACACTGTATGGGAAAGATCATGTGCATGAGTATGCGTTCATACTGAGATAACCAGAAAAGTAGACAGGAGAAAAGAAAGGAAGAAGCAAAAAACAAGCAAATAAACAAAAAATGAGAAAAAAGAAACGACTTTTTCAAATGCTGAACACACTCTAGGTCTGAGCTAAGGAGAGAACTAAACCAAAAAACTCTATAGTCTGTGATTGACTGGGAAGTGGCTACCTTCAAATCCCACAGCACTAGACAGAGCAAAATAATAACATGATGATAATACATCAAATGAAACCATATAAGTTTCCTTTTACTACCAGATTTAATTATATTCACCTTTATATCTGCTGCCTGTCATTTCATGTTAAGAAACTACATAACATATACATCTTTGAGATAACCTTGGTTAGAAATGGAATGGCACTGCCGTTTTCAGTGGATTCAGGAAACCCCATGAAAATAGGGTTATTCCTGCGAGGTCTCCCCTCCAAATCATCCATCCTCTGGCTCAGCTTCTCCGGCTCAGTCCTGGTAGCCAGTGAGTCTTTTTTCTTGGCCTTTTCTGCATCAGCCAGCTTTCACTTGGTTGAGGCATGCGACAATAGCAGACAGTTTGCCATCCATTGACGCAGTAGATTTCTGTATTTCATCAAGTTTTTGCTCATTGGATGTTTTAGTTAGAACATTTTCTGCAGCCAGCTTTTCATTGGACTCCCTGTCTGAGTCAAAGTTGCCTTTGTTAGCATTATCAGCGCTGTGTTTTAAGCTAATAGCCTTAGTTGACACATTTCTTCTCATCTCAACAACACTAGCTTGGGCTTTTTGTTGCTTATTACCCAACATCTGGAAAGCATATATGGTATGGGCTGTCAAAATATAAAATATACTGCTCTAAGCTAGTTAAATAATTTTTTGCCGCTGTGGTCAGGAGGGATTTTTCAAGCTGCCGTTTTCATCTACGTCATCTTGTGATTCTTTGTCAATAGTCGTTTAAGTTTTTCTGTTATTGTCCAAAAACAAATATCTGGAGGAAGATATAACTCTAATTAAATAAATCCTTGTTCACTTTGATTAAACAGTGTTCTGTCATATATTTACTTGCCTAATGCTGGAATGGATCAAGGCTGGCATGAAGCACTTGCAAGTCATTAAACATGACCTTTTCTTAAAACCAAAATCAATCACTGCAAAGTCGTGGCCGTGCCTTATCAATACTTACACCAAATGAAATGTGCTATCCAATAGGGAGCCCTTGTAATCTGCTAAGGATCTCAGCTCCTCACCAAAGAGTCATTTAAGTAATGCCTTTCATTGTTCTGTGTAGTTGATGGATGCTATACGAACAATAGACAAAAGATCCATGTGTGATCAATAAGGGTGGAAGAAAGAGTTTTCTAAAGTAGATGTGGGCAGCCAAAGACAGAGCATACAAGAAGGATTACTAAACCAGCAAGGCTGCAGTGTGTTGTTGACTCTAATGATTTTTGTTAAAGATACAGGTGATTACGTCGCGTGGGACCCACACTTAATAACCACTGCCATGAAATATGAGAAACAGCAGGTAGGCTCAGTCTGCTATCTATAATTTCAAAAGCAGGGTTATTAACCATGAATGTTTTCATGAAAGCGAAGGCAATCATTGTGTTAGGATTACTTCTGCTTTTGACACGTCTCCATCAGTAAAAAGAAAATCTGCAGCAGAAATCAAAATCCTGCAAGCCTTAATGGAGGAGACCTTTGTGTGAACCTCTGAACATTTTCCTTTCCAATTCATTCCACACAACTGCACTTCAGCTAGTAATATCCCTTGATATGGTAATTGACCATTGGTAAACATTATTTATCATGCAGCTGCATTGGGAAATTGCAATTTGAGCAAATCCTTCTCTTAAAAATCTGTTTTCACTGAATGGCTTTGTTGGAGGAGAAACAACCGCTGAGTTCAAACCACAGTTAAAGGACTCAGTGCATCTATAATGTCTGAGGACAATGAAGACTGTTTTCTGTCTCTCTGTTGGAAATAACAACTTCTTGAAGCACAGTTCCCCTTAACACAGGAAGTCTGTGTGATATAAGGGGAAAAGGAAACTTTGCTACATGTCTGGTAAACATACTTTGGATGGCAGCTTCATAAGCATCAGAAGATTCTTGTTACAATACACACTGGTGTATTTTACAAGGGTGAAGACAAACAAATACAACACAGATGATAAAATGATTCTTCAGTATCAATCTTTCAGATTTGTGTTGTTCTTTATGCTGGTTTCATTGAGAGTTAATATGTTGTCATATATAACGTATAGAAAAGAGGATGTGTTTCTGGGTTTTTGGGGTTTTCTGTTCTGGGTTTTTTCCTCCTGTGTTCTTGTACTGACTTTGCCTCCTTTGCCCATCTTCACACCTGCCCTGCATCAGCCTGCTCTCTGCGTTTCCCCCAGCCAATTGGCTCTCTGTCTGTTCTCCTGTTTCATTACCTCACTCCCCTCATCTACGCCTCTCCACCCATCTCCCCACCTGCATCTCATCTCCTCGTTAGTTCAGTTAATATTTTAGTCCTGTGTTTCAGTTCAGTCTTTTTGGATGCTTTGTTCTGTTCTGTCTTTTTTCTGTTTTGTTCCGTTTTGCTGTGCCTGCATGCCTGAATCAATTAAAGAGATATTCGTCAGTTTATACTGGCTGTTTTGACCTGCATTTGGGTCCATCTCCTGCTACTGCCCTGAAAGCCCAGTTTTTATTAAGATTCAATAAAAAAAACAATTCTGCTCATAGATGTTATAGTTTCTGACAAATTCTTTATTATTTAACACTTAAAATGTCCTTTTATATGCTTACAACTACATTATAGTGTGTTATAATCCAATAATGTCATGTCAGTCCAAATCAGTGTTAAGTGTTTTTTACTAACAAGTCTTTTTTACTAACAACATTCATACTGAAGTAAAGCAAAGTATTTAGACAATGCATTTGCAAACTTTATTTTATGAAGATTATGAGGATTTCTCTTTCTTGGACCATCTAATTGAGATATAATCTGCTCTGATCCTCCGAATCTATCTCTCCAACTCTCCTGGGTCTCAAAAACTGCGCCTCTCGATCTCCACCTGCCTGACCTCACTATCGCATCTGCTCCTTCTCCACTCCTCTGCCTGCGGCCTGCTATGCACTCACCACACACACACAAACACATTCTCCGGACAGAGACTATGGTGTTTCTTGTGACTTTACTTTGTGCCTTGTCTGTGTAGGACTTATGAGCAAGTGATCGTTCCTGGGTGAATACATCTAATAATGTGTTTTGCCCGCTGGACATTGCTTATGGATGCACTTGCTCTGTGGTTGTTGTACAATCGGTGCAAACCCTGAAGCAGTTGGCACACGACATGAACTTATCATGGTATTTATTAAGAAACTTACCTTTCCCTCAAAGCCTTCTGACTTTAAATAACTACTTTGCATTGAATGAGAGATCTCGTCCGGATTTTAGGTAAACGTGCAACCTAACCTTGGCCCTGAGTTGCAGTGTATGCAGACGCCATCTCTCTATCTGGTCTAAATATTGTTCATCTCAATGCATGCAGCTTGTTATCCAAAATGGATATAATTAGAATATGGGTCAAATCAACAGATGCAGACATTGTTACAACTAGGCTGACAAAATCAGTCTTTGATTCACCTTTCATCCAGATTAAATGATAGCGAAATTGTTTTAGCTGGTGATTTTAACTGGGATTGGCTTAAACTAGTATCTGATGATTTTAAATCTTTTTGTGATGCCATCAATCTTACCCAGTTGATTAATTCACCCACTCATCCAAATCTTAAATGTCCTGAGAAGTCCTCCTTAATTGACTTGATTCTGACTAATGCTCCTCATAAATTTTCAGCTGTTGGTGTTTTTTGCAATGACCTAAGTAACTATTGTCTTTTTGCTGCTAACAGGAACACTAGGGTCCCTAAATTAAAACCACGCGTCATTTGTAAGAGGAACCTTAAACATGTTAATGAACAGGGGTTTTTCATGACTTGTCTCATTTTAATTGGAGTAGAATAGAGCTGATCCCTGATGTGAAGACAGCCTAGTCATTTAATAAGGGTTTTACGCAAATCATAAATACACATGCCCCATTCAGGAGATACAGAGTAAAGGAGCCTGATAAACTATGGTTTTCCTCTGAGTTAGCAGATACTATTCATGAGCATAACTTGGCATAGGCTAAGGCAAGGACAACAGGTTCTACCACCGATCGGTTTGTTTTTAGACAACTAAGACACTCTTTTATCAAGAAAGCCAAATCAGAATATTATTTATCTGTTACCACTAAAAATCTAAATGACCCTAGAAGGTTTTTTAGAAAACCATAAAATCCCTTTCTGTGAGCAATAATTCTCAAGCTGTACCTTCATTTGTTATGAAGGATTTTGTTGCTGTTCATGACAAAATGGAGGTATTGAATTATTTTAACAAGCATTTTATATCTTCTGGCTCTCTGTTTGACTGTGCTTGCTCTGTGTCTGTGAAACCCTGCACTGATATTCCAATGTATACTGGTCGGTCTTTTAGTTTTGTACCTTTCTCTGTGCAGGAAGTTCATAAAGCCCAAAAGCTTTAGATCCTAGAAAACCTTCAGGACCTGATTTTATTGATCCTTACTTTTTGAATTTGGCAGCTGATTTTGTAGCAAAGCCTCTTCCATATCTTTTTAACCTTACGGTGGGAAATGAGGACATTCTAAGGATATGTTCTCCCATTATTTAAAGGGAGTGACCCAACTATTTTAAATAACTATAGGCCAATATCAATATCAGTACTGGCTAAAATTCTTGAAGCTCTTGTGAGTGTCACAATCTAACTTAAGGAGTTTTTATTACAATAACAATATATTATCAACATACTAATGAGGCTTTAGAAAAAAACATAGCCCCATCACAGCTGCACTGAAGGTAGTAAACAACATTTCTGTTGCACTTGACAAGAAAAAACATCACATCTGCATCACTCTTTTAGTGATCTGTTCAAAGCTTTCAACAGTCGACCATGATGTTTTAAAATTTAGACTTCTTAACTCAGGACTTTGGGAGCAAGGAGTTGCTCGGTTCTCAAACTACTTTAGTAATAGGTTTCAGTGCATTAGATATGACAGTCTATGTTCTGATACTGTATCTGTCAACAAGGGTGTACCACAGGGCTCTGTATTAGGTCCATCTTTATTCACTATTTATATAAATAATGTGGGTCAAAATGTGTCAGATGCTAATTTTCATTTTTATGCTAATGACACTGTTATATACTGCTGTGCATCAACTCTTTTGCAGGCCATTGAATACTTGCAAAATGTTTTTATTGTTGTCCAAAATACCCTACTTCAGCTGAAACTCATTCTTAATGCAGATAAGACCAAACTTATGTTGTTTACCAACTCTAGGAATAAGTCACAAAATATCCCTTCGGAGGTCACTCTTGAGGGAAGTGAAATAGAGGCTGCCAACTCTTATAAATACCTGGGTATTTTGATTAATGACACCCTTACTTTTAAGCCACATGTGCAGTACGTGGTGAAAAAGTTGAGGCTAAAACTAGGTTTTTATTTTCAAAATAAGTTGTGTTTTTTTTTTAATGTAAAAAAGCGACTTGTTGCCACCACTGTTTTACCTGTGTTGGACTATAGTGATCGTTTATATATGCAAACTTCTGCTCATATGACACAGCTTACCCTGCTTCTTTGAGGTTCATTACCAATTGTAAAGCTCTGACTCACCACTGTGAGTTATACTCTCAGGTAGGATGGCCTACTCTGACCACCAGTCTTTTACATTGGTACATCTTTATATGTAAGGCAATTCTTGGTCTGCTCTCATACTACTTATGTGTTTTTATCACACAGAAAAGTACTGGACAGTACTCTTTGTGCTGTCAGGACCTCTTTATGCTATCTGTCTCAAATGCCCGTATGGAAATTGAAAAAAGGGCATTTGTGTATTCTGCATTCTACTAGTAATTACGTCACTGTGCCACAGCCTAATGCCTGATTCATGCATGCTGATTGCTGTCTATGTTGGCGGTGGATTGCCAGGCAAGTAGTTAGACTTTGTATGAATTGACTGGTCACAGATTAAATTCAATGTACTGTACACTATGTCCATCAGTGATTATGCTTTCTGAAGTGATTTTCTTTATCAAAGCAATGGACCCCTACCTACAGTAGTAAAAGTTAGACAATAAAACACCATCTGCGTGTAGTGCCTGTATATGAGGTACTTTTATGTGTCGTAAAGGGTCTTTAGTCTACCTTTAATACAATACTCAAATGCCCATATGTACTTTGACAGTTACAGTTATTGGTCGCTGTAATTGTTCCTCCTGTTCATACTGACCACAAAGAGATCCCTTCTAATACTGATTTCAGTGTGAGAGATGGGGGACAAAATCCAAAAGTTAGTCTTAGAAAGACTTTGGAAGATACCCATTGACTTGTCCAACTTACAAATCAATGGGTATCTTCCAAAGTTAGTCTTTTTAGTACCACATTTCCCCTTTGTGTTTCAGCAGACAGTGTGTCTTTACAGTGCTTTCATAGATGTACTGTATATCGGCATGTGAAAATTGTTTTAAGACAGACATGAAAAAAATTCTTTAATCAGGATAATATAACTACAGTATTTATGGAGCATTTCCAATACTCAAATGGTATCTACATCAGACATGTGTCAGTCACACTTTTCAGTAATCTATAGTAGAATCTGTGATTGAATACATCACTTCCATTTTGAGTAATGGCTTCTGGGGGAGGTTTTTGTAGAAATTTCTCTGCCTCAGACCATTTCCCATGCATCTCCAATGACACTTTCTGATTGATTGTGACCCGTTGTCTTACAGTTTACCCTTTCTTCACCCAATGGGCTTTCAATATGCATCTTCCCCATCCCATGACGTGCTTTCAGACATGCACAGACAAAACCAGTCACATGTCAGCTGCTTTGACTGTGAAATAGAGGACACAGTGTGGTTGAAATAACCTCGCTATGGGTCTGTTGCCATCCAAACACGTGGATACTAAAACAACACCACTGTTCCCGGAGAGCAATCATCACGCACCGCCCAGTTGTCATCATATTCCAACACCGCTCTTGAGAGAAGTGAAAACATCTTCCGTGCTAGTGGTGTCTTACAAATGAAGAGTCCATTAATCGATACACTTCCATGGTTCTGTTTTCCCTGGAGACATAATGTATGCTTGGTGCTGGATTTTGATAAGAGCAGTCTGTCTGGGTTCTGTCATGCAGCAGATGATCCTGTCCTTGGCTGTGTTGTTGTCTCAAGCACGGAAAAAAAACATGTTCTGTGCATGCTCTGTAACATTAAACATGTTAAGCAAAGACAACACATACTACAGTTACTCTACTGTATTGGTTCTGTCTGAAAAAATAAGTGTCCTTAATTTGTTTGAGAACTGCATCTGCATGGCATCTCGTTTCCCCTTAATGTGAGCTTAAGTCAGTAAGATAAAACAGAAGTATTCTATCAAACAGCAGCAATAAACTGGTTCCCTCTTTTCAATATAACCTCACAGTGACCTTAACCACCCTGACTGTTGTGTCTTTGTTTATGGAGTGATGAAGTGCAGAGCAAGGGAGGGACAGAGAGAGAGAGAGAGAGAGAGAGAGAGTACTGTAAGTCCAGGGTCAGAAGGATCCCTCTACGGCTACAAAGAGCGATGACATGTTTGATTACATTTATGTTTGATTGAGTTTAGTGCTCCCTTAAGCTAGCTTGGAGAAAATGAGATTTCCCCTCCCAAAATATTACCCTGCATCCCTCTTCCAAGCCATCCATCAAGGTCCTATACAGTTTACCACTTTGCCGATTTTACAGATCCCATCAGGCACTCTCTGCCTTACCTTCTCTCCCACACATTACTCTGATCTGACCATAATAAGCCACCAAGACCTTATACGAATTACATTCCTTGAAAGTCAATGAAATTATTGAAGCGAGTTCGTGCTGTGATACTCACACTCCACATGTTCTTGAATGCTGCACAACAATCACAGCTCTTTAATTATTTACATAGCAACATAAATTTCAGACGTAACGAGAGGTTGTATGTAGTTACAGCTCAGCAAGAAATGCATACTGCTATGTTGCAGTAATACATTAAGTTCTACACTGTGTAGCAGCAATATGTCACAGCTTGAATGTGGCACTCTGCTCCTAACAAATGGCAAGAAATACCACATGCCACTCATACTGGCTGTTATTTATCACTAAAATGAGGGTGAAAACAAATATGAGAAAAAGAAGCTAAGATCTTTCAGTACATCTTGTACTATATACATTTTTTGCTTTGTTTGGTTACTTTTACTTTTTCCTTTTGAACTGTAAAGGGAAGGGAGCAAAGCAAAGAAAAAAGACAAACATATATTGCCTTTCATTGCATCAGGCTGTATGTATGTGCTCTCAATCTGTCAAACTCATTGTAGACATCCATCTGTCTCTCTTCCCATGGCTGCAGATTGCAGGCCATGTGTATAAAACTGTGCAGAGTGAATGTGTGCATTAACAAAATGTGAAAAATTCACGCTCTTTTTGTTATTTGTAAAAACCTACTCATATGTGTTCAGTGAACTGTGCACGTGTCTGATGTCAACTGCCACAAGTAGCCATAAGTGGATATCAACAAACTCTCTTGTACCTGGTTTCCACATAAATGCCAGGAGTAATCACTGACAAGACAATCAGCACTGGTTTTGTCTCACATTGCCAACATTGTCCCCGCACAGCACAAGAGCATTGTAATATTGCTCTCCACCACTACACACTGATATGTCTTTGGCACCATAAATTGACAGTAACTTATGTCTAGATGTAATTTATTGTCCCACATGTGCATTATTGTTGTTCTACCATGCTGTGTGTTGTAATGGCAATGAGTAAAGCTATATAATCTCTGATGTTAATCAAATCCACTTTAATGGTTGCTATCATTTAATTCTTTTGAGACCTAATAGACTACTAAATATACATGGAACAATGGAAAAGGTTAAAGTTCTGAGTAAAATCTAAAAGAAAACAATAACATTTTGTTTTTGACATTGTGCTTTTCTCTCTATGTCACTTTCAGTTCACTTTGCTCACAACATCTGCACATGTGCAGGTATGCACTTTGTCATGGCACAACCTTTTTTCCCCTTAATTATAATTATTCATGTGGAAATGGTATGTCTTGTTCATGCATAGGGCCAGCAGCCTTTACGAAGCCTACATGAGCTAACTTAAATCAAAAGTGAAATAAAGAATGGCTCTCAAGGGAAGGGCTCATAGGATGCTGGGCTGATATCTGTGGACTAGCGTGTATTCTCAGCCATGTCGCCAGTCCTTTCTTGACTCTCCACTCTAAGCATCTCTCTCCAACCATAAAGCCGGATACTGCTGGTTACCTTGACATGAAGGGTGTACATAAAAAACACATTAGTCTGGGTTATGGGTTTCAGTTCTGTGTGCTACTGCAGGCACAGTGGAAGTCATATTAACATTAAACCTCCAAAGATTTTCTTCACATGGATGAAAAGAAGTCTGATATTAAATAAACTGACTTCTTAAGGAAATTCATGACATAATGACAATAATTGTGTTAACAAGTATGGCCTCCTTTGTGTAAAAAAAAAAAAAAATCTGACATACCACATGCAGGTTCAAAACGAGCAGGGATTATGTGGTAATTCAAGCTCTTGCTTCCAAATTTACATTTTCCTGCTAGACCATATATTGTATGTATGCTGAAGGTTATCTCTCATGGACCCTTCGTCTCACTAGTGCTGACTGGCGAATTTCTTTTAGTATTTAGTGCAGCTGCTCTACCTCCCCACAGCAACACAGTTTGGATTCTTCAATCACGTCTCAGCCGAAGCTCTGTGGCTCTCTTCTCGAGATGTTCACAGATTGTTGTCATATACGAACTCCCTCTGGACTACTTTGGCAGGGGATTTGATTAGCTTATCATCTGTGTGGGGACGCCCATGCAAGTTGGTGTGATTATGCCACAGTACAGCAACAGCCCTGCGTTGAGTAAAGACGTCAGCATCACCTGACATCAGGAAGAGCAATGGGATGCAGCTCACATGCTACAGTAGAATGTTTCCACTGCCACTGACAGCTGATGTTCACATTCATGTGTGTCAGACTTTTAACCTGACCTGCCTTTATACAGAACCAAGAACAGATCCCTGACATTTATTCCAGAAAACCTCTATGAGTTCAGGGAGAAAACAAAGCCCACACAAGTTATATTACAAGAATTGGCTTTAACATTATAACTTGCCCTATTAATCATGTCCAGTTCCTGTTCTGTTATTTTACAGTTCCACGGAGGAGATATAGCACACACAAGACAGGCTGGGTAAACAAATGACTGCAAATTATGCAATCTATCAATTCAAGAAGGACCTGCAAATACCATGCTGTCAGATCCAAATGAAAGCCATTAGTTTGCAGCGATCAGAGCCTTTGAATACCTCCGACATAGACGACCTGCTGGAGTGCAGTCAGCATCTATTCTATTAATAACATCTGTGATAGCCCCTGCCGCAAAGAGGCAGCGATCAAGGTCATGGAGGTGTTCGCTGTAATTTGTTACTGAGACTATCTTCCAATTCCATTTTACATATCATTTCTCATTATGTCAATGGAACAGTGACAAAAGTAAGTGTGCTTAAAAATGTCCATATGCAGGCTGATTTGGAAGCTGGAAAAAGACTTATGCACAGTGATGTGGTAGCTCCAGAAACAAGAAATAATGTAATACTCACTCTTTAACACCCCACTTTTTAGCATTTATAAGCAGTATGTAAAACTTCATAAATGGTTTAGAACACACTATAAAGTAGTTGTAATCCAATATAAGGAAATTTCAAGTGTTTATTAAGGTATTTGTCCACTATTATAACTCCTTATATGAAGCAATGGTAACTGGTGTGTAACTGGTTAATGAATAAATACAACATAGCTGCAATTGTTTTAATGATCTGTGATTACACACATGACCATATCCTCACATTGTATTATAAAACAGCAAATGGAGTTATATAGCATATAAGAGAATACAACCCAACAGTGGACTTTGCCACAGGAGACTTTCCACCCGCAAGTGTCACATTTCCAACGGGGAGTTGGGACAGTTTGTACAAAACTGTAACTACAATTGTCCCCTAACCTTAACCCGATTATTATTATTGTAGCCATGACAACAAAGATCGCCTAACTTTGAGGAAGTAGTAACTTTAACCCACACCACGTTTCTCTAATCTTAACAAAGTGATCATTTTAACCCAAACTATGATTTTTCCCTAAACCTAACCATAGCATTACATCATAAAACACTTTTTTTTTTTTAACTGTAATTTGTAATGATTTTGGAAAACACAGACAAATTATGTTAGATGTCGATTACTGCTGAAAGGGGTGCCAGATTAGAAAATGTGTTGTTCTGGAGTGCACATGGTCAAACAACTTCTTTGTTTGATTTGGAAGACTTGCAACATACATGGGACATATTTTATATAATTGCAGCTGTTACATTATATTGTCAATAATTCATCAAATGAACATTATTAATACACCAGTTAAAGGTGCAGTGTGTAGAATTTAGTGGCATCTACTGGAGGAGACTTGGCAGAAATGGAATATAATATTCATAAGTATGTTTTTATTAGTGTATAATAATCTAAAAGTAAGAATCGTTGTGTTTTTGTCACCAAAGAATGTTATTTAACGTGTTATAAACTACACATGTAATCTGGGGGGAAAAAAGTACTCATATGGTAGGCTGATGCGTTTGTGTGAAAATGTTATTTTGATTTGCTGCAGATATACTGTACATATACATATAACACCCTTTTCTGTTTATCATTAACACCTTTCAAATATAAAAAACACTGGACAAAGGATTCACATATAGGAAAAAATTGACTCTATTTGAACACATCTAATTAAAAGAGTTAACATTCACATTTAAAAAGATAAAATAGAAGAATGAACTGTGTGTTCTTTATTGAACAAGCATTAATTAAAAAAAACTCTGCATGTCAAACCCACATTTGAATCCCTCAGAGCATCACTGCTAGCACAGACCACAAAAATAACAATCTAGCATCACCCAGAAATCATCCTAACTGTATGTCTAGAATGTCTCCAGGGCTTTGCTGTTCAGTATCCAGTTCAACGTTTTGAGCTCCTCGTCTAACTGAGCTCCCATTTTCTTTCCACATTGTTTGATTTAATTATGTTATCTATATTTGTCTTGTCTGGATTTTTGTGTGTGCGCTGCAAAAGATAGACTCTTTGTTAAAGTAGGGCACCTCTCTCATTAGACACTCCCAGGAAAAAAAAAAAGCTGCAAGAGGGTTTTGCACTTCATTATCATTCTTACCAACAAGAAAGTACTCTTCTTTTTTCCTAAATGATTAAGCAGGTCCTCTCTGGCTCAGCGTATTTAACTGCACCACTTTCAGCTGATTGTTTTGGAGCCATTAGTGGAGGAGGAGAAAAAGTGGAGCTAACATTTAAACAAAAATGGTGCGCACTTACCAGCATCATGTTTTCTCTTTCACCATGGGTTTCAAATTGTAGTCCTTCATATGTTCAATTTAAAAGAACAAACACAAGTGATACAAGCTGTAATTACAATACACAAGATCCCAATTTAATATGTGGTTACTTATATAATGAGCAAACTGTTGGAATGCACAAAATAAGCAGAGAGCACCCAGTGAGTGATTCCAGCGGGGAAAGAGAGAATTTAAACTAGATGTTAATCTGTGAGGGTTTAGATGTAAGATAGTTGATCGGTGATTCAAGGAAATCAAGGGAATGGATGACTTGTTGTACTGTTGGGTAATCTTCAATGTCCTTGCTGCCTTTGATGTTCCTCTACATTTGCTCTACGTGGGGCCAATAATTCACACAGCACCTATAGGGCCAGAGGGATGAATGAAGTAGAGGTAATAGAGGTATGAATTTCATTTAAAGGATGTGACTGTAGCTGAACTTAGAAATTAGTGTTATCCATAAGTGTTAAGGAGACTGTCCTCCTAAGAACATTTTCAAGATCTGTCATTTACGCAAGTACCCAAAACAACATATATTTATGTTAAAGTGACAGAAGCCCTCTAGCAGCTGTAGAGATTATGACTGTAGCAAAGCAGGAAATAATGTTATGTTATTATAGAGCAACAAAGTTGACATAGGGAGGAGGTTGGACCGGATGGATGGATCAACAAAACACTGGAAAAAAGGTCCTTTAGCCTTAAAGGTATACTATGCAGGATTTTCCTTAAAAAAAAAAACAATGTATAGAGTCATACATAATCCCTGTCAATCATCACTTATGACCTACTAGAAGTGTGTGGCAGTGTATTTATCTGAAGGGACCCTGCCTGTATTTTCATATTATTTTGCTGTGTTTGGGACACTCCTGGGTGTCAGCCTTTGGGCAGTAGGTGTGTAGCCCCCAGCCAATAACAGTGCACAGGGTGTGAGGTCAGGACTCGTAGCAGGGCAATCAGGTTACATCGCTGTTCTCCGTCTCTCTCCTCTGCTCTGCTCTCTGTCTCTGTGTCTGAGCTGGAGGTCTGTGTGCCAGCTTGCCTGAAGGCAAGGTTGAGCTACACACACGCTGAGCAGAGAGGCCACAGCGGACAGGATGAAGCTCTGCATTCACACATAATCTGGCAATACGGGACCTCCCCGCAGGGTTGTGTGGAGGTATGTGGTGGTATGTTGTGAAACACGAAAATAATGTTTTATTTATCTGATTCACAGCTTTGTTCTTGCCAGTGCCGCTCGCTCTCTTCATTCACTCTCTAGCTCGCTTGACCACTGCTGTGCTCTCTCTCTCTTTCTCTCCTTGACCCAGGGAGGAGAAATTTGAATGCTGTGTGTCAACAAATACCAAGCAACAAATCCTGCATAGTATACCTTTAAGGATATAGTAACTTTAACCAAAACCATGTTTCCCTAACTTTAATAAAGTACCTATTTTAACGCAAACCATGATCTTTCCATAAACCCAACCAAGTCGTTTTTGTGCCTAACCAGACCTTAACCATAAAGTTGTTGCATCATAAAACATATTTATTTATCAACAGTGATTTGTAATGGTTTTGGAAGGCATAGACAAATTATTTCATCCTGCTGATGACTGCTGAGAGGGCATCAGATCAGAAAACACTTCAATTTGCTGTTTTGAAGTGCACAGACCAACAGCGTATTTTGTTGTTTTAACGTGGAGGACATGTTGGTGTTAAGAAATGGAAGAGATTTGGGTATAATGCATTTTGCACCACTTTGGTCCAGACTGAAATATCTCAACAAGTATTGTATGGATTGCCATTAAATTTGGTTCAGACATTCATGGTCCCCATAGGATGATTTTTTCCCCATCCAGTAGTACCATCATGTCAAAAATGTTTAAATTATGACCAAATACCTCCAAAACTATTGATATTCCCATCTGCCTCAGCTGAACTTTGCATTTACTGCTACTTAACTAATATTACTCAGATGATGCACATGGTAAACATTATACTTGCTAAATATCAGCATGTTCACATTGTCACTGTGAGCATTTTAGCATTGAGCTCAAACCACTGATCTGCCTACAGTCTCACAGATTTTTAGTCTTGTTTGATTTACTTTATGTGAATACTGTATTCTGACCAAAACTGTTTTGGAGAAGACTTGTGTGATGTGTTTAATTTGGCTTGTGCTGAAACTCAAACTTCTCTGTGTGTTGGTTTGCAAAGTTAGCAATATTGTTGCAGCAAAGTCAGGAGTAGGAATAATTTGTCGTACTGCAGGGCACTCTTGGATGTCCTCGAAAGATTTCTGCCTTTGTGTGTCAGCAGGGTTGAGCTACGGGGCACAGAGGGAGATGTTCCTGCAGCTAGAGCCTCACAGTTACTCTATGTGGGACTGATACTTCACACAACAGCACCCAGGGCTAGAAGGACTGGCTGTTGGATCTAAGCAACACTGTGTGAAACGGGGCTCCAGGACATCCATCTACTTAGCCACATATCCCAAGCATAACCAAGCTAATGGGACTTCCTAGACAGAATCAGAGGTTTGAAAACCTCTAAATGATGGGAGTAGCAGGACCACTGCGCTGCTTTCTGAAAAAGGTTTAGATCTTGGCTCCACCAGAGATTTAAATTCCAGCAACAGCAGCATGCTGAGTCAAAGAATTGCCTGAGTAGCAGTTGCTGTTATCTGAACTTTAGTAATACCCCAGTGACTGTGACTTAAAATTATCTTCTAAAATTTTTTTTTTTTCAGCATTTTCATCATACTGTGTATCTTAAGGTCTCTTGCAGCAAATTTTTAGATAGGAATATCCCTGGGGCAGACAAAATGAAGAGCATGCATTCATTTCCTTTTGATATGCTATCAGTGCAGCTATCTGAGTGACAGATCCTGTTGTAAGAGGATAAGTACTGCGGCTAGAGAAAATGATACACACAACATACGATATTATCCGCCACAGCAAAGATTTCTACAGTATGTAAGTCTCTCATGCTCTCTCCTTTTTTCCCTCTGGATGCTTTACTCTTTATTGGGCACTGCTCCCTTTGTGCACAACAGGTTCACATGAATATTAAGTATACAGACAAGGACAGGAGTTATCATTGACGTTAACAAAAAGCCAAGACAACTTTCAGTATGAAATTATGAAATTATGCTAGTCTGGATCTCAAAGACAATTTGGTTAAGTTTTAGATTTAGGATTTTAGCCCACATCTTAAGAGTTTCCTAAGAATAGTATGATAAGCAAAAACATCCAGTTAGCTGCCGTCCAGTGGGCCAAAATGCCTCATTATCCAAAGAGGTCAGATGAGAATGGCAAGACCTTTGCTATCAGGAAAGCTATTAAGTATTCAGGTAAGAGCTCGGTACACAGGAAGGCATTTTAAGTCCAAACTCACAGACACAGTACTGTTTGCAACTTCAGAATTCACTACTCATCAAATCTGGAAGTAGATGGCCAATCAAGAACCAACAAAGTAATGGTTACACATCACATTGCAGCGAAACATTGGAGCGATGCTGAGATTGAAAAGTGACGAGTGGTACTCCACTCTTGTTTTAATGTCATAATGTCGAGTTTTGTTGCTATGATACTTTTAGTAGTTTTATGTCATTGCTGTTGGTGTATTGCATATGAAAATGTCACTGGTGTTGCACTGCCACATATCAGTCCCCACAGGCTTACAGAAATTCTTTACAGACATAACTGGTCAAACTCCAACAATCCACTAATTAAAGTGGCATACCATTAAAGGGGACATAACATGCTTTTTGTGATTTTTATGCTGTTATGATGTCGGATGTCTATTAAACATGGTCAAAGTTCCAAAACTTGAGGTGAAAGTATGTAGAAATGCTCCCTGAAAGTCAAAGTACAGGCTTCAGCCTGCTCTGAATGCAGAGTTACCTCATTGAACTGACGTCAGATAATTTGCGCATGCCCACAAATGGTGCTCCATCCATAGCCTTTGTTGCTAAAGTTGTTCCATGAGTTGTTCGCGTTGTCCACTCGCGTATTTCAGGTTGGATATGGGCATGTACAGATGTATTTGAGTAAAGAATGAGAAAAAGAAATGGAATCCTACTACTGTTGTTTGTTTATGTAGCCTCCGGGGCAGCTCAGAAGCTAACCAATCAGAACAGAATTGGCTCATCGGGAAGGGGAAAATGAGAAAGAGACAGGAGCTAATATGGCTGTTTCACACAGAGGCTGAACTGAGGGGGCTGCAGTAAGAACCAATATAAGTTAAATAAGGAGTTCTTTGAACTCTAAATAGAGATATTCCAGTAGAGCCCCAGTAAAAAAATAAAGACCTGGAGGTGTGCATGATTCTTAAAGGGGATGTCCCTTTAAGAATCAGCATATAACACTATAACATGGCACTCCACAGATATGGTGGTGGACAGTGATATCTGCCTGTAAAACAGGAATGACAAGCTGTGTTTACGTTGTTCACAGCAGCCACATATTATAATCAGCAATAATCGGTATATGTCAGTGAGAAGTGACAAATGACAGTGAAACACGGGTAACATACCGTTTATTAGTGCCATAAGTCAGTAGGATGGAAGGGACATACCAAAAACCAACAATGACATACCACTCAGAATCAACATACACCACTAAAACTAGAGTGGCAATATCATCACTCACTTTTCGATCTCAGCGCTGCTGAAGCATCATTCATGGCTGAAGTCCAAGCTTTTTAAGGGAGGATACCTCCAGCAGAATAATGTGCTGTGTCATTAACGGCCCAACCCAGCACTGAGTTTTAATGCAGCCCTCCTCACACTGTGAGAGCAAATGTTATTCACAGGTGTGGGCAGGCTGCGAACGAGTAAACTTTGATGTGTCTCAACAAGGGACATTTTCAGGGTGAGCCCACTAGTTAATGTAAACTACTTCATGAAGTGCAGTACAGTAAAATGAACTATTAGTTAATATTCCTCACTCAAGCTGTTAATAATGATATTAACAGAATAAGCCTGAATAGACAGAGCAATTTGGTTATGTGTTGAGCTTAAGCAAGGTCATATTAGACCAAGTTAAGACAAATAACTACAGTTTATCCATTAAATCAAAGCCGTCTTTCTAATTTGTGCTCAACATGTTACAATATACTCTTCAGGGAGATTAGCAGCTCATTTACCGCTTGGTTAGCAGGTGCTCCAGCTTATCATCATGGCTGACTCAGCCACGCCTCCCCCCAACCCTGAGCCTAAGCCTAACCCTATACCTAACCCCCACAGATTTCAACACAGCACCTTCACATTAAGATGAAACAGGATGTGTGGAGTCAGCACTGACCAAGATCCCTGTGGAACATAAGCAGCACCTTGTTGAATCTGTATCAGGCTTTCTGAGGCAACAGTGGGTCCTATTTGGTATAAGCTGCTGGCAAGGTGGAAACAGGATGTGTACAAAGAAATGAGAGTGAAAATATCTACAATAAAAACAGGAAAAATGAGCATTTTTGAACTTAAAAAAAACCTGCTGTGAATCCAGAGATTCATATTCCGGTTGTGTTCCTTTTTTCAGCCTTCAGGAAATCTTTTGCTCAAAACACTGTCTCCACATGTTTTGCCAACAAATATATTAACTGCAACTAGATGGAGCTGGCAGGTTCTAAATTTAATAGGTTTGCCCAATGCTGATGACATGGTGCTACAGTATACAAACACTCCATCAGTGTTTGTACTGCAGTTTGTGTTAGCAGCTGTCGTCTCTGGTGTATGTATGACAAGAGATAGTTTGGCTAATGATATGTGTGACTGACTGTACGGTAAATTTGTTTTTCTTCACAGCACATTGGATGAAAGATGTGGTTATCTCCATATACCATTAAAATATAATATGTTATATCGAACATCAGTCATGATTCTACTTTTACACCTTTGTTTTCATTTGTGGTCCTCTCCATAGATGGAAAAAAAATCATTTTGTGGTCAAATTAATTAAATATTTATTAATCTGCAATGCTTAACATTACAATATTTAACCTATGATAATTTGTTTTTCCATTCCATTCATGATTGAGTACACATGTGATTATGAGGGCTTTGTCTTTCTTGAGTAAATTGTGGATTGTTGTTTGATTAATTGATTTAGATGAAGAGATTTACTTCCTCCCAGCTGGTAAATAGTGCACTAGGGAGGGGAGAAAAACAAACGGTAGCTCTGATATTTCTGCTGAGGGGTAGAGAATATAAATCCCTTCCTAGAAATGCATGGCTGCACATTTATTTCAAATCATAACTCAACACTGCTTACATTTGTTGAACATTGCTATACTCAATAGCTCATCAATAATGCTAAGGGAAACATTAATTTATGGAAATCAGACGATTATCTGTGTAAGAACAAGTTATGATTGTGTTTTGATAATTGAACCCTCTTCAAACTTTGCAGATTGATATTTCTCGTTTATCTGCTGACATTTATTGCGTTTAGGATCCGGTTCCTTCGGTTTGTTGCAGGTGCCACAAGAAATATGATTTTCTTTTGCACAAAAGCTCCTGCACATCCTCTCTTTATGTCCTATTATTCAAACAGCGGTAAACAATTTTGTCACAGTGTTCACCAGCTTCAGTTCAGATGTGGGAAATATCTACTTAAAAACTGGGAGAACAAGTGCCATTCCTCGTCTCTCATCAAGTGTGGGACATCTGCTCTTCACTGTCATTGTTGTGACTTTTCTGGGCATTTGCCCAGAACAAAAGAGCACAGGCGTAGATTTGGGTATGAACAGTAGGGCCGATGTCAAGGTGTTGCTGAATTGTCCCCACCAATATTTTTACAGATCTCAAACAGTCTCTCTATTTTAACTCCACATAACGGTAACAGTAAGATACATGCTGAGGTGCCAGGTTTGTGTGATTTCTGCAAAATGTGGGTTATCATGTTAAAGAGTGAAAGATATGGGGGATACCCGACTTGATGATCTGGCAACTCTCAACTTCAAGCTGTTTTATGCGTTGATGACTAGCTGCAGCCCAACAGCAGTAGTGGAGTCCGTGATGAATCTGTAGGGGTTACTATTTATAGTTTCAATCTTTCAAATGTCACAGAATTGAAAACAACTTCATTGGAGAAAACTAACATCAGTCAGTTGATATTATATTTAAATTTCAGGCATGAAGTGTCAGCTAATTTAAAGTTGTAGCTCGGATTTGTTGTTTAATTAAACAACTTTATTACTGTTGGTGAAATGTCCTCCTAAGGTGAAAAAAATAATTACTAATTAATGCCATCTCTCCCCTTTTAATGGATCAGGAGTAGAGTTATTATTGTATATGTGTCTTTAAGACATGAACATTATTTAAAATAAATAAAATAATAATACTAGTAGAAGCTTTTGAGATTATTTAAAGGTCAGTTTGAGCATTGCTGTGGCTCTGTCATGAACCTCTTTATTTGTGTTGCTCAAACACAAATAAAGCACAGAGCTGCAAAATCTCAGGTGAGATTTGAAAACCTTACAACAGATAGTTGGTTCAAACAGAGTAACACATTAACTATTGTGACAGTCTATGAAATGTGAATTTTATATATTAATTTTGGGCTCAGATTTATAGTTAAGTAGTTGAGTAAAATAAAATGTAAAAATCAGAGAAAGGTTCATGATAAGTTTGGTTTCAGGCAAGTCAGCAAATACATATTCAAAAAAGTAAACATTTTGCAGAGTCAGGCTCTTTATGTGTGTGCGCATGTGTGCATATGAAAGAGAAAAGAGGGGTGAATACTAAGTGCATGTACACAACTATTTTGGCCATCTGATAAAAAGTTAAAACCAAACCTACATCCTTGCAAAAGAGAAACCATGTAGTTCCTGTCTCTCTCTGAGATCAGTACAGATGAAAAATTGGGTCAGATGTTTTCTGACAGAAAAATCTGCTAATTTTAAAGTCTGACAAAGGTTTATTCTCTAATATTCTGTATTTTGTCAATAGCCAACTAGTTACTGTATGTCTGCTGATTTCTCATTCTGAATTTTAAAGCTCATCTCTGCCCCAGGTGTGTAAACAGTGATGAAATCGTGTCTAATTTGGTGAAAAAAGTTTTGCACCATGCCCCCCAGTGTTACATCCTCTGAAATACTAAGGCTGCCATCTTGAGAGCCTGTTGTTGTGTCTGGAAGGCATTTATAGCAGATGTTTTCTGATGCATGAAACCTCAGCTGAGTTGCCCATAGAACACAGTATGAAGGTAGTTTTGCAAAGATACTGATCTCAGAAGAGATAATAACATCTTTTCTTTTGTTTTGGAGAAATGCCCACAAAAGTTGTGACAATGAGTCTGATGAGTAGACGTACTGTACCAGACCTGCAGAGATTAATGAGAGACAAGACATGACGTTAGTGTTTCCAGTCTTTGAGCAGCAGTTTCTCACAGCTGAACTGAAGTTGACTCAGTGCTTTGTGGCAAAATTGTTAACTGCTGTTAAAACAAGACAAAGAGGAGCTGTAGGAGCTTTATGCAAAAGACAATTGCTTTTTTTGTGGCGTGAAAAAACAAACTTAAATGATGGACTTTAAAGGTTTATAATGCCGTTTTCTTAAATTGAGCTCACTGTTGGTGTTAAAGCTCAGCAGTAAGCTATGATGAGTTTGAAAACTTGAAATTTGGGGGATTTGAGGTCATCATTGGGTGCTGTATAAAATCATGACATACAGTATATCATTTACACTGTGAAAACATTTGCTCCTTTATGCATTAAATGTGAACAAATATAAAAACATCGACTAACTATGAAAACTCTGTACATCCAAAACATCACAGTTTCTGCCTCTACTACTGCACCAGGATATTTTTCAGCAGATGTACTCCTATCTGTAGTTGTTTTCTATCTCCAATAAAACACAACTACTCGTGAACATCAGCAAAACTCAATAGAAAATGCAGAACCACAAGATATTTCTTCTCCACCACCATGTGTTGTTTCTTCTGGGACGGTGAGGAGGGCAACACCTTTGAAATAGCAAGGGAGGAAGCCATAATGGCCAGCTGATTCTGAGGTGAAATAAAATCAATAATCATTTGTACGGACAAATTTTACATGGACCTCAAAGGAAAACAAAGAATGCAGCTGCCCCGTACCTAAATTCATGCGAGGATAAGCTTAATACAGATGGGAGACGAATTAAATGAAAAACCAGTATAGGCCTGAATGCTCGACCCCTACGGTGAGGGTATCCGGAGGCTCTGTTATGCTTTGGAAAATGTTGTTCATCCCTTCAGAAGAGGTGTAGCATCAATGCTAAAGCTGAGGAACACCATTCTTCAAAAAGATATTCCCTCTTTTGGTGTTTTGATGATAATGGTAGAGAGCGCTGTCTAACACGTCAGTCCAAAATCTCATATAGGTTTTCAATTGAGTTGAGATCCGGTGACTGCGAAGGCCATAACATATGATTCACATCATTTTCATACTCATCAAACCATTCAGTGACCCCTCGTGTGCAGTGAATTGGGGCTTTGTCATCCTGGAGGAGACCACTCCCATCAGGATAGACATATGTCATCCTGAGGTTAAAGGTGATCACTCCGAACAACTTTGTACTGATTTGCAGTGATCCTTCCCTCTAAGGGCACAAGTGGACCCAAACCATGCCAGCAAAATGCCCCCACCAACCCCAACAGAGCCACCAGATCCCCTCACTGGAGGGGTCAAGCATTCAGACCTGTACCAGTTTTCCTTTAATTTGTCACCCGTCTATATATATATATATATATATATATATATATATATATATATATATATATATATATATATATATATATATATATATATATATATATGAACAACATTAAGATTTTAATAGCACTCAACATGTTTTTCACTGCAGATTTTGTTACTCAAAGCAGTCTCTTAAATGTGATGTAATAACCTACAGTTTTACCAGAAGGTGAAATCTAGGTGAACTAAATTATTAAGTTAAAAGTAACAAACACTTTCCTCTTCCTATTCCTTAATTTGTTACATTTGTATTAACTTGTTAGTAATAATGCATTTGATTAAAGACTAACTCTACTTTCTTTCAACTCAAATGGTTACATAATAGTTTTTATTAGCCACACTAGCGGCTCTTGGGATGTCAGTGTCGACCTGTCTGTTGGTCAGCTGGTCCACCACTTGGGTTCAGACTGAAATCAACAACTGTTGAATAGATTGTTGTGAAATATTGTGCAGACATTCATGGCGCCTAGAGGATGAATCCTACTGACTTTGTTGATCTTCAGACCTTTACTTTAGCACAACCATGACGTTGGCATTTGTGGTTTTGAGCAAAATGTCTCAATAGCTATTTTATGGATTTCCATTACATTTGTCACAAACTTTCATGGTCCCTTCAGAATGAATTGAATAACTTTGTTGATCCCCTGATTTTTCATCTAGCGCTATCATCAGGTCAAATGTGTCCAATACTTTAGTTTATGACTAAATACCAAAGACTAATGATATAAATAACACAAATTCTGACTGGCTTCTGAAATTAGCTTTACTTAACCATAAAGGTAGGCCCCAGTGGCCAGAGGGCCCACTTTATCAGTGTGCAAACAACTGCACTTTTCCACTTAACTTTTAGCATAATACTGCCACTTGAATCTAAGCTAAATTTCATTGCTACCGCACAAGGGAAAGAGAGAAAAAAACTCCAAATAAAGTTATATAAATAATAAATTAGAAAGCCACCCAAGTGGCACAGACAAACAAAAAAGAAAGCAAAATAAAATCATTACTGACAACTTTTTTCATCAAAGAATCAACTACTGTTAGTGTTTGCTGCTAACAATATTCACTCTGCATCAGCTTAATGAGCCCTGGTGAAGCAAACATTAGTTCCACTGCCGCTGCCAATACAACAGAGGTGGTGTGTGTTCTGCCATGCCAACAGATGCCAACAGAGTAATGATAATAAAGATGAGGAGGATGACAAGCAGAATCAAAACATGATGAATGACACCATATCGATTCATATTCAATGAAGAATGTCATTAATTTCTCAAGCTGGATGAATAGCTCCGGTGTCAGTACACAGCTGTTGCTGTGTACCTTTGGTCCTTGCATTCACATACCGCTCATTGTAGGCTTGAAGGTGAGCAAATGAAAGGACTGAAAGAAGAACTGTACATTCTCTATTTTGAAACAACTTATGCAGAGCATCTGGAGCAGGAATAATTTGTAATAACTCCTATATCTCCCACAAGCCATCCTCACATCTACCTCATCCTGCCCCTAAAAAATTCTCCACTGGTCATTTTCCCATTCCACCAAGAAAAAAATGTATGAAACACTGTATTTTTGTTATTTATATATAAATAAAGAATACTTGATAGGCTACCTCAAACCTACATGGTTGAGTACTAAGTCCTTGACAAGCACAACATGAGAGTTTGCAGACAATGCTATCTTCTGAACAAAGCCTGTGCAAACACTTGTGTAACATCTTCTGTATTTCTGAGTAAATAGCTCTAGTGATGCCATCAGGTGTCATGACCATAACCCCACTGATACTGGATTTTTGAGGCCAATATCAATATATATATTGATATATTTACATAGAACTTAAACAAACAATATTGATGAAATTCCCTTAAACTTGTGTTTTACAGAATTGTGATCAAGATACGTGTTGAGTGAGATTTTTTTTTTTTCCAATTTTTATTGCAAGACAAAAGACAAACAGAACACCACAAGGAAGACAAAAACAATGGAAACAGGACAATTACACAAACATCTTGTCAGGGAACAGGAGAACAAGGTGATGTTAGTCGTTGCGTGTTGTGTTGATGTGATGTTGGTGTATGCACCATAAATGTATGCATAAATAAATGTATACTAATGCTAATATTAATCTTACCATTGTCGCCACTAATGCTACTACTGCCACTACTAGTAGCTGCTACTACTACTGCTAACAACATCGCTACTACTAATCCACTACTAATGACTGAGTGAGACATTTAACAGTTGAAAAATAAACTTGTCAGTGCTCTTTGGTGGACAAAACTATTTAATTGTGACACTTTTTCTAAAATATTTCAAACCTGTCTTTGGCATTTCTGTACTGGAATTTCTTGTTGCTTATCAGGCAAAATACAGATACAATATATCTGCAATGAGCTAGTATCAGCTGTTATATCAGCCTGGTTGATTTATCAATCTAGCTCTCTTCATGAATACAGATTTTTTTTTTTTTTTTTTCCAATCATATACCTGTGCAACAAACCAGGGATGTGAGTTTATTAGTGTGGGTGTTTATCAGGCAGGGGGAGTCTAATGAAAAATATGCTATAAATTGCCTTATGGAAATTGCTTGTAGGAGTATCCAGTGTTCTATTCTGTTTTAGCCACGATAGCTGTGTCAAATGAAATATATCAACAGCTATTGAATAGATTGTTGTGGAATTTCACACAGACAGACTGTACAGACTTTTTCCCCACGGGATAAAGCGTACTGCCTTTGGTGATCCTTTTAGTTTTCCTCTAGAACCACTTTTTGGTTGACATTTTTACTTTTTAGTGAAATGTCCCAACAATAATTGGATGGATCAGGATGAGTTGTAGTAACTTTTGTGATCTCTCAACTTTTCTTTTACCTCCACCATCAGGTCAAAAATTTAATGTGTCCAAAACTTTGGTTTATGACCAAATACCTGCAAAAATAATGACTGTCCAATCAGCCTCAGTTATACTTTGTGTTTAGTGCTAATTAGCCAGTGTTAACTCGCTATCTGATTAAACTAAGATGGTGAACATGATAAATATTATACCTGCTAAATATAAGCATGTTAGCATAACCGTTGTGAGCATATCAGCAAACTGGTGTTAGCATTTTGCTCAAAGCTCCAATGTGCCTTAGTCAGGGCTACCTATTACCAAAAATGTAATTTAAAACAAATTTCCTGCATTTCTACACCCCCTAACCTCTTTGATTAAATTAAGGCACAGACACCTGCATTAGTCTAGATTAGTTAGATTGAGGGTGCTGTGAAAACCAAGAATGCATCAAGAACAATATATATTTGGGAATTGTGAAAAAGTTTCAGAGCGACAGAGACACAGAGTGCCTCCATAACCATAGTAACTCACTCTCCCCCCTGCCTGCGTGCACACGGTGCAATAGGAGAGACATTGTGTTGCTGCCAGGAGAGCTGCTGACTGAGATTTCTCTGAGCAGCATGCATGGGAATACATTACAATGTAATAGATTTGTGTATATTTCTTGCTTTTTCCCGCTGTTGTTGCGCCGTGCTGCTCCCGCTGTCAGTGTCCTCTTTTTGCACCGCAGTGTTATCAGTTATGAATTCGTTTTTCACTGCGTGAGAAAATGGATGTGTGGCGTGAGAGTTGCGTGAGTCTCACGGTCAATGCATGAGGCTTGGCAGCCCCGGCCTTAGTACAGTATCACATAGCAGCTCATTGTAGACTCTTAGTCTTGTTTTAATCTGTCTCGCAAGTTCCGCAACTTCCTTTAGTGGAATACTAAATCACTGAAGTACCCTTCAAGGAATGGTTGACCTCTGCTAAAGTTGATTTATTCATCACACGTGATAATCTCTATATCATATTTGTTGTTTAAACCTAATACAAGCTTAACATCCAGCAATCTGACACCAGCGAAGCTTAGTGGAAGCAACATACTGTATCTCTTCTGAGTAACAATAAAATGTTAGCATGTAAGCTTCACATTACATGTTAAGTATTTGTTGGCCTTGGGGAAACTGACCCATAAACTGACCCTATCTTGTTGTGCATGCAGAGGTCTTCCATTTGATGCAGCGTTATCACTATACCACCCACTGGCTGGTATTCTGGGACCACCATCTAAATTTTTGATTTTTTTTTAAATTCATGAATGAGCGGTTCTACTAAATAACTCTGAATCAAGATTTGCATTTGAACTGAAAACAAATACACATCAAAATGTCTGGATTTAAGAACATATATTCTGTTTGGTAAGCATGAGTGAGATTTGAATTCATTATACCTCCTCTGTGGATAAGCCCATCTGATTATTCAAACAGGGTATCCTTCATTTTGATTGTATAAACTCTATCATCAGCGGGCAATCCACACTCAGCCTCACTGCAGTAATCCCCACTCACCTCCTGTAGTCATTTCACTGAATCTCTGCAATTTGATCTGAATTCCACAAATTAAAAAAAAAAATCTCATTCTCAGAGTATAGCGCACACTTTGTCCTGATACCCAGAAAACACATTAGTCGAACCAGAATTTCCTCAAGTGTATGCCCGCTGATGAATTGAGAAGCATAGCGCATTTAAAACAGGATAAGACTGCAAGTTTATTAAACCCATAATTAGAACAAGGCTTAAGACCATGCCAAAACATTACATCCTATTAGTAATCAAAAACAGTGCCTGAATAATGTCGTTCATCTTCTTTGAATGTAAAACTATGCCTCCTATTCAAAATGACACAGATAATTTATCTGCTGTTAGAACTACTAGATGCTGTATTGTTGGTGACAAGGTTGTCAGTGCTAATTAGGAGCAAATGGCTAATTATGCCCCAATGTTTACCTTTATGTTAATAGCGTATTTCATTTTTTCAGTGTCCAAAGCAAACCAATTCACAACAAAGTGCCTACATTTTATTCGGCTGTGAAGTGGCAGTGACTGACAGACTAAAGCTGACTGGATTATTTAAAGGCTTTACACAAAGAGTTGATGAGAAATACCCACTTCATGTCTCCATAGTAAGTATTACAGATGTTAAATGTACCCTGTGGAATTTTTGACCAATGGTAATGCTATGGAGCTTGGTGTTGGCGCCTTGATGTTTTTACAAGGGCATCCTCTTTTTGCACTTATCTAGGAAACAAGTAAGGAAATGCACTCAACATACATTGAATTTTGGTGAGAAACACTGACTGTAAACAGTACTCCACAGAGTACCTTTAAGATAACAGTGAAAAAAATCTGTGAAAATAGTTCAAGATTAATGACACCTGCTAGCTGTCTGGAGTGACGTTGAAAAGTGAAGTTTATTATTAAACACTAGTTCTTTTAGGTACTCCTGTAATAGTCTTGCAATAAATCTTTGTGAAGCATCAGTTTTTGTTGAGACTGTGGCTGTGGAGTCCACTCAACTCGTCTCTTTAAAATTGTAGCTGGCATTGATGTTGTATTGGCATGAATGATCAGCAAAGTAAGTCTGCGCTGTCATATTATGAAGACCACCTCATTGACTTTTCTGAATGTGATTGGTGAGTGTAAAGGCTAATACTGATCGCCTGATGGAGTGCGTTATTGCAGTGTTCTGCCTGAACAAATGCAATGCTCCATTTCACTCAGAAACAGTTGAATTTGGCAGAAAGGGCTTTGCTCTTCAAGACATTTCCCAAATGAATCAAAGTAGCTTGTGTGAGATTCTGTGGCGAGCACAATAAAAAACCCCAAACTAAATTGTGTTCTCTCTCAGTATACAATACAGAGAGACAATAGAGCCAACAAAACCACCATCATCCTACATATACTACACCTATATGTGAAGCATGTTGTAATTCTTATTGGATGCTTATGAATCTCCTCTCGTTTGAGGTGCGAGCTCTGCAAACATACTTACTTACTGTCAAAAGATCAACTGTATCTTTATACAAGAGAAAAGTTCTGGACTACTCGTGAGCTTTCTTATATATAGCAACACAGATGGAAGATTGCAACTGAGGTGTTAGAGAGAGTGCCAAGTGGTCTCCAATATGAGAACACTTTGGGAAAATATTTGCTTGTGTACTTGTAAACCAATCTATCCAACTTGTGCAAGCATGATGACTTCCTGACGCTCAGTTAATACAATATCTATGCTAGACATATTTATAGTTTAGAAGTAATTTATAGTTTCCGCACCTTTCCGAAGTCAATCACAGCAGTGTTTTTTACTATTATTTTCAGGCCTAAAGCTGGATTTCTACTTCTGTGTTAAGGGGTCACACCATACCATACAAAGGCTACATACACTCAAACATTTAGCTACACATCAGGGCTACAACGGCTACAGAGATCCCATGTGGGGACTGCAAGAACTTTAACTGGTCATATGTGTTTTCTCCTACTTGCATTCCTGATGCAAATAGAGATTGATCAGCGTGAATACAACATGAAGCATTTGAGAAAAAACTTTGTTATCCTCACACATCTTGCAAAGCCATTTCCAATGCAAATCTCACTGCAGCTCCCGCTTTCTATCACAGTGAACTAGGGGTCTAACGGTACGTGTATTCGTCCCGAACCAGCACAGTTACGGACATTACAGTTTGGTGCATGCAGATGATGAAGAATACTCTCTGTGACCCAAACAATTACTGTCAAAATAGTTTAATGATCCACTTACTCTGACATGCGGAACAATATTTCTGGAGCGTGAGTTCCACCTGAATTGTTTTGGCAGCGCACCACTTAGCTGTAGCATGCTCATGGGTGTATGCTACCCCAAGGTAGCCTGGTCACCCTGTAGTGTCGCTGCCGTCAGAATGACAAACGAGAGACCCATGCAACACTATTATTAAAATATGCTTCATTATCTCCGTAGTGAAACGATACCGCATCTTCCCATCCCCCTCCCTCTCTGTGATGGTCGCCTTTTCACTCGTCCTTTGAGTGAAGCCATTCAGAACAACGATAAAAACATTTGATTTCTGATGTGGTCGGACAGCACACCATAAGAGAGAAAAATGTAGTTTAAAAAGTATGAAAGTAAAAGTAGTGGTTTGGTCCCTCTGACTGATTTTTTTTATTTAACCAGGAGGTCCTTTGCGGTTGAAATCTCTTTTCTGAGGAAGACCTGGCCAAGACAGCACACCAGTTATAGTTTAAGTAGAAATAAAATACAACAGATGGGGAATACAAGCACCAAACACAAAAGGTAGAGACTAAATATTATATTATTTATTATTTAATATTATTTCCTACCTTTCTTTTTTTCCTACTGTACTGAAATTGTACCGAGCCATGACCCTAAAACCGAGGTACATACTGAACCGTGAATTTTGTGTACCGCTACACCCCTACAGTGAACTATTCCTTTAATATTAGCAAAACCTTTGTTGATGTTAGTCTGCTGTCTGTTGTGTCTTTGATCTTTCTGCTTTTTGAGTTTTGATCTTGAATGATAAGCAGTCATCATCACAGGATTGATGTGTGCAGGTTTAGGACTTGAGAATGATGACCTATGGAAGATTGTTTTGAGCGAGTCAGATTAAGAACCTTCTAATGAAGTTGGCATAGGTTAAACAGGGCTGTTGGGACTGCATTTCCCAGCTGTCTTTTTGGGTGAAGAGATATCTTTGAATCCAGAATGACGTGCAGGCTCTGGTGTCTAATGAGTTCAAGGGAAAGTGTCCCCCTCCTATGAGCTCCAGTGTTTAAGACCCAATGCATGTGTGGCTGGTTATGGAACAAGTAGGATAATGAGCGGTTTCCAAGGCCCGAGGCAGGAATGTATGACTGAGTGATGAAAGGCCATTGGCTTAAAGTAATCCGAGTTTGGACTCTTGGCTTCTTAGCGGGCGTCCCGACAGACACTGGCAGCAGCTTAATTAGTTACAGTGGCATGTAACAAGTAGTAGTAAGGCGTAAAAGCAGAAACAGAAGGACTGGCATGGAGGATCAGCACAGTTAGAGTGTGTGTGCTGTCAGATATTAAAGACCACCTCATTGATTCATCTGAATTGGATCATTGGTGGCCATTCAAGTCATCACACAGTGATCAGTTGATGCATGTGTAACTTCAGCGATCAGCCTTTTGAGCACCCACTAGCATAGCAGCTGTTTTAAGTCAGAGTTTTAATGCCAGTAGTGATAACCCACCTCACTTCATTCAATAATGATCCCAGTCAACTACCGAGCAGTGAGCTGCTGTCCTGTCGTGTTAATTAGTTCAGCATTAATGGTAGCTTTCCATTTGCTTAGCTCTAGTTCATATACATGCTCTCGGGGGTCTAGGTATTGCTGTATTTTCATTCTGCAAGGCTTAGCAAGGCCTCCAGTTTATTTATCATGTCAGCAAGGTCTGAATCCCTTTGCCCGCTATTTGCCTTCTTATCTTGACCATGCATCCTTACAGTTCTGCATCACACTCCCTTCACATAATGGAGACAGGTGTGTGTAGGTCTTCTTAATAGAAATAGGGGGGCGAAACAGTTATAAAAACTTTTTTGTTCATATGTAACTATTTTTACAGATTTTCTTCAGAATTAATATTAATTCTGAATAATATTAATAAGAATATGGTATACTGTTTTTTTTTTCCTCTTATCTCAGGAAATGAAACTGCAACCTTCCTTTGTCTATGTGAATATGCAGCTGGTTAAACTACCAGAGAAGAAAAAAACGCACGTGAGGGAGGATCATACACTGCATTAGATTTGAGCAGCACCTGCAATCCAAGATCTGATGCTTTTTAACAATTTAAAAGACAAAGCAAAGTGATTCAGAATGACTAAAGCAGTTTTAAATCCTGTCATTGTGGCTGCACAACCAATTTTCACACACGTTTGAAACAAAACCATACAGTAACATACAGTAAAAGATGGAACATACTCCGAAAACATGAATGTATGGTCTGTTCAGATTAACATGAAACATAGTATAAAGCCTAACAAATGGCCTCTTCTTTTAAAATTTTTTGGGGTCACAAAAATGTATCCATCAGCTCCATGTGGGCCCCAAGTGTATCTGGTCATGTGGGTCTCTAATGGTGCAAACATTTGCTATAAGATGGGCATGTGAGCAATTATCCACAAACTCAATATGGGCTCCTTTTTGTGTCCATTTACTGCATGAGGGCTACGAGCAAGACTCATGTGAGCACTTCCAATATCATCGGGAGGTCCCTACTGATTTAATCCGTACTTTTTAAGCTGTTATATAGAGGGATAATAAATGCTACCACACAGCAGAACACCTTCGTTTTTTGAATAGATTTTTTTTCCCCAAAGAAATGGATTCTTCTTCAGCTTACTAAAAGTATGCACATACGTGAATTGTCAGTAATGTTTGATGCTCTCTGCAGTTTCTTTACCTAAAAGTAATACTGTCAAAAAATATTGATGAGAGATGAGAATTTCTTCAACACAGCCAGAGAAAACAAGCTGACAACATCACATATCAGATGAAGCAACTTTCCACTGGAGAGACGGAAACAGTTTAAGCATCTCAGGATTTCAGGAAGCAACAATAAGAAGAATAAGATGTCAGAAAGCATCTCATTATTGTTTTATTATTGTTTCATCTTTGCATCTGTTCATTCCATAAGGTCCTATTTTAAAATTGATGGCTGAAAGATGATGTTGGTTATCAATGAGCATTTGTGACAGAACACACACTAGAGGAAGCAGCGGAAATTGTGGGGGATTTCATGGAAACTTCTATATTTTTGTTGAAAAATTCCCCTGACGTGTTTCTGAAAATGATGTGCTACACTTCAAATTGGATCTTAAATGTCTGTAAACAGCTGAGAAATGAGTGCATGTAGGTGAGTAAACAGAAATGACATAGAGAAATGTAGAGTGTAGTCTGAGAAAATGATACAGGGGTGTTCACAGGCCAGCAGTTGATCCAACCATTGCAACAAAGAAAAACGCTATTTCAAGCACCAGAACATCTGTTGAATATAATATATAAAATTTTAACTAAAGTCATGACTGAAATTTTGGCAGCCATTATAGATGATACCTGCCAGTAGTATTTTTTATTAAATGCTGGGGCACCTGGCTGCATTTGGTATGCAAAATGTTCCCATATTCCTGCAGTCACAAACTAAGGCTAACATTAAATCCTCTCTGGCCAGCCTGTTACTCCACCATTCTTCCACACCCTCGGGTTTGCCAGTGTTGTTGCACTAAATTATGCTCACACTGGGCCGCCATGCCAGGGGGTATATCAGTAACCGTCTAACTCACCAGTAAAATACACAGGCCTCACATGGAGACAAAGAAACTCTAAAATATGCAGTTCTTTCTCAGCCATGATATCACTGGCAACAGCACTCTAATCCATTACCCTAGACGCCTACACTGGAAGGGATCTGTGGATGCCTGATAAACACAAACAGAAACAAAGCCTGAAGACTCTGCCCACATTTACTGTATGTTTTCTCCGCCATTATCACACACTGGTTTAGTAGGAGGTGGTAGAATACATGCTATTATATACAACCTCTTTTTTTTCTCAATTCACAATTTGGGGTTACACGACCCTGGGAAGCCATTTCACGGGCTGCTACAGCACTTCAGGAGAGTTTCAGGACTTGAAGGGGCTCCAGTGACTATGGCACCCTTTCTCCACTGCACCGCTGGAGCCTCTCCATCTCTTTCCCGGCAAACTCATTCACTTACGTTCCCCCTTTTGTGTCTAGTTTTATTTCACTCATCTCTTTTCTGACAAATAATTCCTCAAAGATAGCCTTAGGCGACAAACAACTGAATTGCCCCCCATTCTCCAAGTGACCACTTAATAATTGGTCAGGAGCTATTACAGATAGCTAATAAAGGTCGAAGTTGATAATTACTGTTCTGCCGTAGAGTGTCTGGAAATGAGGGATAGTTGTGGTTTGAAGTTGGAGAAGGGGGTTGGAGTTCCCAGCTAAGGAGCAAAAGCTAATTATATCTGGTCTGCCCCAGCTCCAACTGACAAGTCTGAGTGTCTCAGTTTTTTGGAAGAAAATGGAAACAGGTGTTGACTCAAGTAGAGTTGAGTACATCTTTGTGTTGTCCACTCTTTTGCCATCATCTCTCAAAGCATTTTCATCAATCAAATTCAGTTCTTAAACGTTACAGTAATTGCATGGCTGCAACAGGAGCTCAGAACACTTCTGTTTGATTAATGTAAGAAACGTGTACTACTGAATCATTACATTCATACACAGTGACTGACTGCAAAAATGTTCCTATTGTGATGCTCTCCATACTTCCCTCTCTAGCTTACTGTTGAAATATAATAACCCGATTTCTATTACTATTTGTACAATCCATTAAAACATCAAAAAAAGATAACCACTGTATCACATATGAGCAGAGAGATGGTTAAGGGTAGTCAAGATTATATTTTCCCTGAAACCAAGACCCCGTTTACACTTGGCATTAACCAGTGAAGTATATCTGGATATATTAAAAAAATGCATGCAAGGTGTAACTGGATGCAGAACACATTGTGATCAGATCAGCCAGATCACTTCTGGAGGTAGTCTAGGTGTAAATGCAATCTGTATAGCATGACCATATTTTTAAGAAGAAAAAAAAACCTGCCCAGCAAGTTGAAAGGTCATCTAACTCAAAAGTTTCAAGTAATAGCAGTAATTGTGATGGACTCATGGTTTTTTTACTCTTGTGTTTTTGTTCTTTTGGGTTCCTGTGCTCACTCTGTGTTTGAATTGTTTCTCCAAAAGACTATCTGGCGTGATATTAAGTTGCATTTATTAGTTAGTCTGTCTTTTTTTTTTTTGGTCTGTAATCACACAGTTTATTCAGTCTTAATTATAAGGAGGTTTGTGTTTTCTGGGTTTTGGGTTTTCTGCTGTGTTCCTGCATTCCTCCCCAGCCTGCTCTTCCCCTCACACCTGCCCTGTGTCACTCTCATCAGCCCTGCCCTGCTCCCGCTGTTTCTCTCAGCTTATTGGCTCCCTGTCTGTTCTCCTGTTTCGTCACCTCACTCCCCTCTCCTGAGCCTCTTCACCCATCTCCACGCCTGCACCTCATCTCCTTGTTAGTTCATTTAGTTTTAAGCCCTGGTTTTCTGTTCAGTCTTTGTTGGATCCTTTGCTCTGGTTTTTTTATGTATTGTTCAAGTTTGCTCAGCTCTACGTTGTTCAGTTTTTTTTTTTTTTTGGAACCTGCCAGCTTTGTTTTTGGCCTGCTTGAGTCTCTAATAAAGAAATTTCTTCAGCCTCACTGAGCCTGCCGTCTCTGCATTTGGGCCCATTCCTGCTATTCTTCATGACAGTAATAGCAAGTCCTCCTTTGCGAAATGCAATCGAAAAATGAATGACCCCTGTTTACGGCATTGCTTCCCTTGACCTAGGACGTGCCATGTTTGTTGACAAGTCCACCAGCCCTGCCCAACTCATTTCCTTATTTAGATCCAATCACAATGTGGGCAGAATCAAGATAAGTTATTTATATCAGGTGTAAATGCAAAGTCCACTACAATCATTAACTCTGTCTTTGGAACTTTTAATTGAACATCATTTGAAATTTACTGCACATTGCGCTTTTTCAACTTATATTCAAAAGCCTTCCAATTTATTTCGTTCTGTTCAGTTTCTTTTGGATCCCCTCTTCTGCTCAAACACTTAAAAGCAATTTTGTTTCCCTCTTCAACTACAGAGTACTTTACTCTCAGCCATTTCTTAGAAGTGGAAAATGACTTGTGGGTGTTCATGACACTAACTAAAGTATATTTGTCATCGGAACAAAGTGAGTCTAGACATCTGATTGGTCTTTGCAGCTAATAAGTATAAAATTCAGCTGGGGAAAGTTTTCTTCACTTCTGAGCTTTTCCCATGTTCAAGTATTGTCCTGGTTTCTCAGCCCATAATGAAAGGACTTCTGTGAGTTGAGGATCATGGCGCTTACATTGTGAATGTTTGCAATTTTTTTAAACAAATATATTGTAGCTGTCAATACAGATCAATACACCACCATGGTGAAAGAGCGAGAATTAATTCCTTAGATTTATAAACAGCAATAATTAAGGTTGGAAGCCTACTGTGAATGTGATGTATGTAATTAAGATATAGATTGTGCCTCCGAGATGAAACATAATACCTCTTTATGCAATGTGTGACAGAATGAAATGATCATTAAAAGTTTGTCTTTGCTGATGTAAATTAATGAAGAGGAGAACTTCAATTGTTAGCTCATAACTTTATTTATTTATTTCTCAAGTACAAACAGGCTACTTAGCCTCTCATATTAAATTAGCTTAGCGCACACTGGCCTTCAAGAGGAGTCACAGATGAACCCATTTTATAAAACCACATTGGCACTATCTTTGAATGATTTACAGTCCAAAAGCTCCTTATTTCCTGGTCCTTTATGCAGGCCTTCAGTTCAGCCTCTATCTGAAAGAGGCCGTTTTAGCTCCTGTCACTTTAAGGCCAATGTCAACTTCTCAAATATATCCATACATGTTTGAAATCTGATCCAAAAATATGAGATGGGCCAACGCAAACAAAACAGGTACGGAACAGACAGCTGTTTCTAGGCATACATGAAGAGGTGACGTCAGGTCGTCGGCAAGGTAGAAAAATACGCTGCAAACAAAACGTTCAGAGCAACTTGAAGCTTGGGCTTTTGACTTGGAACATTTCAACATAGGTTAACTTCAATTTCTGGACCTTTGACCATGTTTAGCATGATATCTGACATCATAACGGTGTGTAATTAACAGAAAATCACAAAAGAGCATATGTCCCCTTTAAGTATTGTAGCTAGTAGCTGATAGTAGCTAGCAGCTAGTGAGCAACTGAATTGACAAACAGTTTCTAAAAGCTAGATTAGTCTTTATTTGTCAAAAACATAAAGCACCTCAGCAACATTAATCTGTTCCTGCTTCTATTCCTGCTGTGGTTTTCAGAAATCTCTCACACCCAGAAGGATTCTTGCTTTAAGCCGTCCTGTGATGACCTCGACAACATTCACAATCTTATTTTAATGCAGACATGTGGAGCCTTGGAAAGTGCAGTCACCCAACAAGTCGTGTGGTGTGAGGACTGATAATTTGTTGCAACTTAATGCTAGGCTACCTATTTTATTTTAACCTGCCTGTTTACTTCTTCCTCAGTTACTTATTACATATATTTCACAGAATGCCTCTAGTGCCTTTAATTTTACAAATGGAAGCAATGACTGCTTGATTTTAAATGTTGGTTAAAGCATATTTAGTGATGAGTGGCTTATTGATGCATGTGTTGTGAAAGAAATCTGCTCTGAACATGGCTTAGTCACTTGAGTGGGTCCATTTTAAAATAACACCCACATGTGTTCCTGTGTATCTATATAAGTTTAAGTACATCATCTATATGACTGGAAAACTGACCAATCAGTGCATCCATTATATGAACATCTGTTTCATTCCAGTATTTCAGTGTCTACCAAACCTTGTTAATGTAAAAACCCACTTTAAACATTATAAACAGCATCTCCTGATGAGTCCTGGGTCTATGTTCTCGGTTGGTGGTGGTATTTTACTTATTCCTTTCATTAAGAGGCCAATGTGTCCACTGTTTGCTGTAATAGACCAGAATACAATTTAGCCACAGGCATGTTTTGCATAAGAGGCAAGAGTCTCACTTTCTGGACAGCGAGCGTTATAAAAAGTGAGCTCTCAACCTGCTTTTTTTTTTTTTTTTTTAATAGAATTAAATTTTCTTTGTTTTTGTTCTTTGACCTTTTTAATACTTCTCTTATAACACATTTAAAATTAATATCTTGTCTCTCATATGAAACATATTTTTTAAAATCTTTGATAACAGTGCTTGCACCATAAGTGGTGTGTTATCTCCCCATCAGGTGTTAATATCTTACTGTGCATGAAAGTTATGATTAAAGGATGTTTCTTCTGGTATTTTACATCATGGTCGCTGCTCTTTTGAATGTAGCTGTGTAAACAGTTCAGTCAGCGCAAAAGAGACTGACAAGTCCACAGCACCATTGAATAATTCAAAGCACTCTGCCATCCATTCATCCTGCCAGCTTTTAAAACCTCTGACTGCACTATTGATCTGTGTGCTTTGGCTGTACCCCATCGGATATGTATTGAATGACCAAAATCAAATGAACAAGCTTGGTGAAAAAAAAAAAACCTTTAAGCTTTTAAGCTTATATAGGAAAAAAGCATCACAATAATATGAAAGGCGTGCATCCCAATTTTTTCCAAGTTTCTCAACTTATGTGGACCATGTGTTGTCATTCTGTGACTCTAAAATGAATCTAGGGTAAGTTTTATCTGTCCTTTTTAATGTTATGGGATTTGAGTCCCCTCTGAATATCCCTTAAGTACTTGAAGCCAACTGATTAGCATTACCACTTAATTATCTGTTACAAAGCTATTAAGAACTTATTCCTAAATAAAAAAAAATAATAATGGGGTTACTTCTTTCTTTTCTATGACAGACCATAAAAGAGAACTGTTACAATAAAGGAAAGGATTTTATAAATTTAAACTAGTTTCTGGACCAGCTCTTCGAGGTCAAATTAAAACTTTAATGGTGCCAATTTTGGTAGAATACATAATACAATTAATACGCTAAACTGCTTGTGCAATCAAGTTAACATAGTAGAAAAGAAATGTATCTAAACGTTTAAATCCGTGTTCAGATGCTTTAACAGTTGACTCTGTATTAAGAACATTGTGTGTCTGTGGTGTCTGGGGTGGCCTTATTACCCATGTTCTGAAGCATTTTAATTGCCAGCAATTTAACTGTGCTGAACTGCACAAAAGGTAATGCAAATTACATTTAATTTGCATAGATTGCTTAATCATATTAGTACCCATCCCACAGAGACCAATTCAATGGAATTTTTTGGCAGCAATGTCTTAACAGTTGAAATACTGATATAAACAAGTGGGAGACGGCCCACTCTTATTGGCTGGACTCACATTACCTGAACCAATACCACACCATCTGAATCTCAGCTCTTAACTCATCTCCATGTCTTCCGCCTTAAGTTGTGTTTCTTTATCATGAATAACATCAAACTCAAGGTCAGTATACGCCTACATGTACAACGTCTCTGGGACTCTGAGAAAGAAAGAAAGAAAGAAAGGCACTCTTCTGCAAACCCCAATAGTTGTTTTTTTTTTTTAAATATTTCATTACTGCTTTTTTCAGCTTAACTTGCAGAAAAGAGAAGTGGGGCAGTGAAAAGCATTGATAGCACATGCAGCGTGCAGCAGTTATGAGACAACAGGGTTGAGTGAGTGTGCCTGCAGTCTGTCCTGCTCAAAATCAAACTGTGCCTTGCTTATGTCTGTAAGCAGTGCAGGCTGATTGCCTGAGTGTTTCAATCTAGTCATTCCTGTGTGTGCTTTGACACTGATGCCAACAGACAGCCAACTTCTCCATGTGTAAGCAAACCAGGCTTTTCACCTGAGGCAGATCTTTGAAGTATAGGACCCACAAATGGAAATAAGAAGAAACATAGGTGTAATACACTTGATGTGGCTTTTACAAAGACTGACGGCAGCATAAAATATTTATAACAATAGGTACATTTGCTGAAAATCAGAAAACTTAACGGACTGTTGTAAAGTTGAGAAGTTACAATTGATTAATTATTTTAACAAAACTGTTGCAGTGCGTGATTAACTCCGACTTTTGAAACCTGCCAAACACACTGAAAGTATTCGTGACACGACACAACACTTAATGCATGGCTGTTGAAGGCCTCATGCTACTCTGATATCCAGTAAAGCTGCAGATGATGGATACATACACTTACCTGATTTCACCCTCTAAGATTAAAACACAAAGCTGTTCATAATTTGTTCAAAGTAGTCTCATAATGAGCCATATAAAACACATTCCCTTTAGCAACAGTGACATACAGTATGTCGTATAATATCCAGCATTTTAAATTAAAATTGGATTTTGTTTGTTGTGCTCACAGCACCAAAATTACCCTTTGAGCATGTCTTTTCAGACAGTGTGTTTTTTCAGGATAATTTCAGTGTTTTTTCAGTTTTTAGCATTTTCTTCCTTTAATTGGGAATCCAAGGAAGTGAGGTCTGTAGATTATCCTGAGCAACAAAGAGATTGCCTCTGGATATAAAAAAAATGTTATGTTTCAATGTTGTGAGCACAACAAATGAAGTTCCCATATTGTTGCCATTATGTATGGAGAACAAAAGGGAATTTTAGAATTTGCCTCTATTTCACATGTAATCCATATAGTTTGGATATGAATTCATGCATGAAGCACATGTGATTGATGTGCAGAGCTTTCACCAAAACAATTAGTATGTGTTATTGATAAAAAATCTGCCAACATTTTCAGGGCTGATCCTGCTTTAAGACATATTTTCCTGTCATTTTTCCTATTTAAACAACATTGAGACCATTTTGGCTGACCTGAGCTACCGTTTGTGCTTTCAAAACATTTAACAAAGGTGAAGTAAAAGGGGGAGAAGCACTCTGCTGCAGCTGCAGAATCACTGAAGGTGTCCATGCCAGGATCTGATGCCTCCATTAACACTGACTAGCAGATTAACTGTGAGAACAGTACACAGGCAGGTAATGTATTCACTGAGTCGATGGTAATGGATTTTACACAAGAGTGTCACTGTCTGCACAGGTAATCTGTTTTAGAGGAGACAGGCTGTTAGGAGACAAGTAACTGGATGAACATATTTCCTGTTGTAAAGACTACTTTTGTTATTTTTCCCCTTAAATCGTTCAAATTGTGGCTAATTTTTAAAATCACTTAAAGTTACTACAAGGAACTTTCATCTTGTGTTGATTTTGGCGGCCCCTGTGGACAAAAACGGTAATGTTTCCTGGAATGAAGACTGCATTTCCCATGAACGCCACCGCCTCGTGTCGTAAAGATCTTGATCTGGCTAGCGTGTGCATCTGTTTCGGAAGTGACTGAAAGGAAAATGCAATTTATTTTGAAACTCATTTTCTTTTTTAAACACAGTTGTTTACAGGATGCATAGCTATGAGGTAATGTATAGAAATGCACCGATCGATCGGCCATCAGTTGAAACCAACCGGTTTTCAGCTGATTGGCCATGACCGGTGACCGGCCGATCAGTCTCATATATCTGATTTTTTTGCTGGTCAATTTTACACATGTACCACATGATGGTTCACGTCGCACACACAGCAGCACAGACAGTACAGCCACACACACACAACATGTTGTTGGTGTGGAAGCTCTTCAGCTTGAGTGAAGAAGACACAAAGCTCGCAATTTATAATACTTGTAAGTCCAAAATAAGCTGTGGAGGAAAAACCTTGACAACATTTGGAACAACTAATTTAAAAACCATCATTGTGGTGAACATGCCCAATCTCAAGAAGCTAGCAAAGGCAAAGCAGCTAAAGCTTTTTAAATAGTTTGTTTTGTATGAACATACAAATAAATTTCGATTTTCCATTAAAGAAAATTACAAAATGTTTGTGTATGTTGTCAGTTGTAGTTCTTAGAAAGAAAGACAGAAAATATATAAAAGATTTTCTTTACTTTGTTTCACAATGTATCAATGACATGTATCCTATTCATACAAATAGGATACATGTCAATCAATCAATCAATCAATTTTTATTTATATAGCGCCATATCACAACAAAAGTCATCTCAAGGCACTTTTCACATAGAGCAGGTCAAGACCGTACTCTTTAATAAATGTAAGGCTGAATTCACACCAAATCCAGCAATGCAGCACCTTCCTGCAGGATTGTGTGAAGGTGTGGACATGTTTATTTGTGCTTTAGAACATAACTACTGTGAAACAATCAGAAAATAACATTTTATTTCTCTGATTCACTGCTTTGTTCTCACTACCACCGCTCACTCTAGCTCACTCGACCACCGCTGCTCTCTCTCTATCTCTCTCATGCTCTCAGTTTGCTCATGCTCTCTCTTTTTCTCTCATTTTAACTTTACTTTTAACGTTATCAAATGAAGAGAAATGTCTTCCCCTCATCCTTTCCCTGTCCTAGTAACGTCTTTGTACACCCTCATGCTACAATGCAACATGTAGTGTAAACATAGGCTCTTCCGGTCTGCATGTCGTAAATCGTTTCATCTGATTTTGACATTTAGAATAACTGTAATAATAATAATAATGATAATGATAATAATAATAATAGCCAATCTTCTCACTGATAGTCTTGTTTGCTTATGTAGGTCATACAGAGGCATCAACATTAAAATGAGAATGTTTCATAACCAGTTAAAAACTCCTTGTAGTTGCTTTAATGGCTTCAAATTAGATAATTGATGTAAACCATGTTATCCTTTTTATCTAGCCATGACCTTCATCCTGTGAAGCTGATCCAACCGTAATAAAACACACAGATTAAAACCAAAGTTTCCTCAGGGTTCATGTGGAACACTCAGAGCCGACTAAGCACCGTTGAAACTCATTTCTGTTTGTGCAAAAGTAAGTTTCACACTCACATTGGGCATAATTACCTGCTTCCTTTAATTGAATATAATTATCTAAAGCTTTTTTCCCCCTTGGCTGCTTAATTGCTTATAGAGAGGAATATTTTCATTTATATTGCAGGAGCAATTACTCTCATTTGCAGAAAATCAGTGTTAAACAAAAAGTTGTTTTTTTTTCTTCTCCGTGCACCAAAACTCATCTTGCAAAATATATAAAGTAACAAATCTTTTATTGGGAAATAATAAAAAGAAAAATGTTGACAAGATCAATTAATTATTTGTAATTAACAATTTGTATTAACATTTATATTCTGAATATATCAACAAATTGTCGAGTTAGTTGTAGAATTAATATAAAGTTCATTTACAGATAATAATTTCTGACACATTAACTGCACTATAATTTAAATGTAATGGCACAGCACCTTTGGATGACTTTGGAAGTCCATCCTCTCACTGTATACTTCCCCGTGTCGATATTACTCCCATTTTAAGTAATGGTCATGCTCCAGCAGGGGTCAATGGGATCTTGTGGGTTTGCCATCTGTACTGTTGACTTTGCAGTGTTATTGAAACACATAAGACAGTAAATCTAGGGTCAGACAAAAGACAGCAGGTTGTAATATAGAGTAGTAAATCCTTTTCCTGATTTAGAATGTCATGCATGACAAAATAAGGAATGTGACATTGTTAATGTGATTAAACTGCTGCTCTGTGCTGACATTTCATTTACCACAAATCAGCAGTGTTGTGAGCTGCCAGTGGCTCACAACACTGCTGAGGCTGTGGATCATGTCTCAGTTTACAGATTTTTATTGAGGTAGAGATCTCCACTCTGATCTCTCATAAGAAAGCGCCACTAGTTTTCCGCAGTCAGATCTTATTTCTGTAGAGCAAGAGCACCACACATTCTCAAAACTATAACTGAGACTGTCCAACCCCAGAAAAACAGGAAAGCTGATGAATTATGTCATCCTGCTAATAGAGTTGGCTGATCAGAAAACATATATATGTATGTGTTATGTTATGTATGTTGTTATTTTGTTGTTTAATTTGGAGAACGTATTACATGATGTGAACTTTAGTTTTTACACTATTTGCATCTGTACATCTGACTCAGGGAGATTGCCCTCCCAAGAAAAACGACACAATAGGCTGTGATGTCAGACGGCCAAAAGTCATGATGACGAAGGTTATATAACTTTAAGGACGTCATAACTTCAACACACATCACATATTTCTCTTAACTTCACAAAGTGATCATTTTAACCCACATCATGATCTTACCCCGCTGACACATCATGAAACATCATTATTTTTTGACAGTGATTTGTAACAAATTATGTTGTCCTGCCAATTATTGCTGATAGGGGCGCCAGATTACAAACCGCTCCTATGCATCAGTCTGGAGTGCATAGTCAAATGAACCTATTTGGTTCTTTAATTTGGAGGACTTGTTAGACTCAAAGACTAATTTGTTTTAATTAGGTTCACTGTAATTGTGTCATACTAATTTAACCATAAAGTTAAATGACTTAGAGTTAACTTTATTTGCTTTGTTACTTATAGTTAACTATAAATTAATTATATATAGCTAATAGTTAACTTTGTCTTTTGTCATTTAGCAAATCAAATTCTTCAAAATCAATCCAGAGTCCTGAAACTGTGTCTTCAAAAGGAATGTTTATGTTAAAATAAGACACAGAAAAGATTTTTTGCCCAAAAAACTTTTTGGCATCTTGAACAACAGGCATCAAATCTGAAACTTCAAGTATTAAAGCCTCAAACAACGTCCATACAAGTACTTATATTGCAAATATTATTTACGCCTTTGTTCAAGTTCAGATTCACACATAAAGCAAAATACTTCAGAGATAGATATGAGTGCAAAACCATCATCTATAATATAGTGCAACTAAGATTAGATAAAATGACCTACGCGTTATGTTATATCAGAGGGCAAACGTAACAAATAGTATTATGTGAGACAGATCAGCAGTGACTAATACAAAGCACCTCAGGATACAAAACACCATCCAGACTGAAATCCAAAATGCTGAGATTTCACATAGAATCTGTGGCTGAGTGGCCTCATGAGAGATGACTATTATTGTTTTTTTTTTTATTACTATTCTTATTACTGTTATTGTCAGAACTATTAAATACAGCTTCAGGGGAAGAGTCTGTTGGTGCCATGGGTAGAAAGATTATACAGGATTTTAAGCAAATAAACTGCCCACAGTGTCGTTTATTGAATTATTATTGTTATACCATTTCATAATAAGGCACAAGAATAAAGAAACTGTCCTCAGAGAAGCAGTCAGAGGACAGAAATGTTTACAGTTTTCTGCGGTTATGTAAGCGAAGGGAGGGCAAGAAAAATCTGTCATACAGACTGGAAATGATGGCTCACTTTTTGCCTTGCACAAATTGAAACTTTGGGTTAGAAACTAAGACTTAACGGGACACATTCATCTAGAGTTTAATATCAAAATGTCACCTTTTTGTGAAATCAACAGCAATATGTTCCAACTCTGCGCCGTACAAGTCCAAAACATTGACTTTCAGCCACAAAAGGACAAGGTAAACATATCAGGAAATGAGGCGTTGTCACTGCAGCTTGAAGACGCACAGTCAATATCCAGGTGTGTGTTTGTAATTGAAGGCTGTTAAATCTTGATAGTTTAATGATTGCAGGTTAAAGAAACAAGGTGATGGGGTGGTGACAAGCAGACAGCTAGCCTGCAAGGATTTATCGTGTTTTTACCAAGTGAGGAAGCACTTGAGACAATAATTAGCCTGTAAATGAGAATTGATCGTCCTCTGCAAGCTGGTAATGTGAATGTGTACAAATATTTGAAGAGCATGCATGATTGGCCTCTATATTCAGTCTTTATGTTTGCAGCCAGTCTCATTGGACGTTGGTTTTACATATCAACTGATTTCACAAAATGGGAACCACTATAAAATCATGCAAATAGTCTCTTTCTTCAATGACAGCACTCCAAGTTCCCACTGCTGCAGAAACAGAAAACTGGGATTGCTCAGGGGTATTATAATAGAAGAAAATGTAAACAAATTCATGAGAATAGTGGGACCATCTGGTGTAAGACCATTTGAAATAGAGCTTTAGAAATCAAGACGCAAAGGATCTGAATGTTTTTCAACAGCTTAAAAGAACTGAATAGATGTATAGTGTATACTGCCACCATGAAGGCATTTCTCCTCCTTTCATGTTTGCCTGTTAGCATGCATAAATATCAGCTGTCACAGTCACTGAAATGGTTTCATTCATACTTTTTTGTGTGCTCATGTTGTCACAACCATCAGTATTTTGAAGTGGAAAGACGACCCTATAATTGTTTCTTAAAATCAGGACATTTCTTTGCAGCTATAAAAATGCAAAATTATGACTCTGGAGCATGATTTATATATATTTCTAGGCAATGAGTGAGATTAGGTTAATTGATTTCAATGATTATTTTGGTTTAGTGTTAATTTTGTCAGCTATTTTTTTAAACTTAGTCTTAGTCCTATGTCAAAGTCCCTCGTTAGTTTTATCATATTTAGTCAATCCCATCCCGTTTTTTGTAGTCAAGCTTTAGTTGACTAAAAGTCTTGGCATTTTAGTCTTATCTGAGTCAAGAAAACCTTAACTATTTTAGTATACTTTTAGTCAAACTGTTGACATTTTAGTCTTTTTTAGCCATCAGATTATATTGAACATTTCAATCAATCTAGTCTAGCCAAAACCAATAATCTTTTGTCATTTAAGTCAAACTTATTTCACATCAGATTTTATCTTATCATTATCTGATGAAAGAAACAGGTTGAATGATTAAGAATGCAGCTATGCAGAAAGAGTCTGGTCTGATGGTATCAATTGAAGGAAGACATCCAGACATGGAACATGTTCTGATTTGCACATTTATTTTGAACCAACACGATTCAACAATTGGGGCCGGATGTGCTCTTTAAAACTATTATAAAACAATTAGAACTGTACAGACAGTAAAATGTTTTGAAACCATTTTTTTGGTTGCCCAAAGTACACAACAAATTTGCCTTTCTGTTTTGAATAACGGAAATAAAAGTAGTTAGCCTAATAAAATTGAAAGGAATACTATACACATACCAATTACAGTCTGCTTGCATTAAAAAATAAAATAAGTAGATCTGAGGTTGGTGTTAATAAGAAAAGAAAAAAAATGTGCCCCATGGATAGGCCTGTCACGATAACTACTTTTGTTGGATGATATATTTTCCCAAAAATAATTGTGATAAAAAATATTATTGTCATTTTCAGACTATTTTATGCCACTGATATTACCTGCACACAGCTCTCGTCGCATGTAAACACAGAAGTGGCCAGGCAGTAATGGCGGTGGCTTTCAGTGGGTTCGGAGGGGGGTAGCAGCTTAACCTTGAGCCGCTTACTCACGGAGATGACATGGGGGGGAATCGGAGGGTGGGCGCTATACTTCCATAAAAATGCCGACACACCATCACGGGCCAGGAAGAAGTTATTTACGGTTAATGCCTTATGAGCGGTGCTGCTCACTTGCATATTCCCGTTTTGGGACATGCGCAGTGAGGAATGGCGACGACTACTTAGCCATTGTGGTATGAATAGCCTATTAGCCGCTAATGCAGAGTGTGGGAGATCTGCGTGATGTGTAGGTAAAACGCGCCAACTTCCCCTTTTTTAAAATTTTAACAGTAGGAGCGAAAACTGGATTTATCAAGGTGATGGAGTTGGGAAATGGAGAGGGAACAAGGGAAATGGAAGATGTGTATTTTGAAGTCAGAAGCAGGAGAGCCTCAGGGAAGAAAAAGCAGAAGAAAGTCGATTCATTAAGTTGCATTGAGAGTGAACATGAAAAAGAAACCTACATGGTTGGAATGAAGATTCGAGGTTTGAAGGAAGGTGCTGGATTTGGAGCTTTGTCAGAAAAGCACACTGTTGCAAGATGGATTTAGAATGAAGTTGGAGAAGTTAAACTCACCGGCATTAAACGCTCTGGCTTGATAGTTGTTGAGTGTATGTCAAAGATACAGACGGAAAAAGCTTTGAAAATCTTGGTGTTGGGTTCTGGGATGAATATGTACCCAGTGGCTTGTTTTCCGCTCAGCAAGAAGCTCCAATAAAAGATGTTGTTGATGGAGTTTCACACAGAGTGGATGCAAGGAGATTTAAAGAGTGCAAAGGCGTGACGGCTATAGAATGAAGAGGTTTGACGAAGTAGTTAATGAAAAATATGAGACCAAATCTGTTATGCTTCACTTTGATTCGGAGTATTTGCATGATAAGGGTGTTCTTGAACCATGTGTTGTACTCATTAAGGCAGTGTGTTGTCAAACCTTGTTTGGTCATAATTTGTTTGTATATTGGAGTGATTCTCCCACATGTGGTAAATGTGGGGATAATGATTGTGAAGGAGACTGTGAGAAAGATCCAGAGTGTCTTCTTTGCAAAGAGAATCATGCAGCAATGGATGTCCAAAGAGAGTAAGGGAGGCTGCAATAATCAGGGTTAAAAACTACAAACCAAGCCAGAAATCTTGGTGTAGGTCTTGGTGTAGTCCATGGTGAGTCATGGACTCAGACCTGAATTTCTACAGCCACATTAAGACAATTACAAAGTCAGTCTACTATCACATAAAGAATATATCAAGAATTAAAGGACTTATATCTCAGCAGAATTTGGAAAAACTTGTCCATGCATTTATCTTCAGTAGACTTGACTACTGTAACGCTGTCTTCACAGATCTCCCTAAAAAATCGATCAAACAGCTGCGGCTGATTCAGAACGCTGCCGCTCGAGTCCTCACCAAGACCTAGAAAGTGGATCATATGACTCCAGTTCTCAGATCTTTACACTGGCTTCCTGTCTGTCAAAGAATTGATTTTAAAATACTGCTGTTGGTTTATAAAGCACTGAATGATTTAGGGCCAAAATACATTTCTGATCTGCTGCTACATTATGAACCAGCTAGACTTCTCAGGTCGTCTGGGACAGGTCTGGTTTCTGTCCTCAGAGTAAAAACTAAACATGGAGAGGCAGCGTTCAGTTTTTATGCTCCACATATCTGGAACAAACTCCCAGAAAACTACAGGTCTGCTGCAACTCTCAGCTCTTTTAAATCACAGCTGAAGACTTTTCTGTTTGCCGCTGCCTTTTATTAAACCAAATTTGAGGGTTTTACTGCACTGTAACTTTTATTCTCCTGTTTTATCTGTCTTATTCTTTTTTAGCTTCTTTTTATTTCGAAATTTAACTCCTTTTAATTGTATTTAAATGTCTTTTTTATTTGTTTTGCCTTTATATTCTGTCTTGATGCCTTTTATGCTCTATGTAAAGCACTTTGATTTGCCTTGTTGTTGAAATGTGCTATACAAATGAACTTGCCTTGCCTAGATCTAAGAAGAGATTGAGCATAAATAGAGAAGTTATAGCAGAGTGGTAAATAGGTAGATAGGGTTAGTATCATTTTATTTAGTCAGTGGAGATTTTAGTTTAAATCCAATAGATGGCGGTAATGCGATATTTTGGACATCAACCGCCACTAAAAACCAAGAAGAAGAAGAAGAACACTTTATCAAAATGCTGAAACCTTCTGGAAACAACCTGTTGAAACAGGTAGATAAGTTATTTTCCTCAAATAGACCACACACAATAAGTTATGCTGTTTATTCTGGCATCATGTTGGCTAACATGTTGGTAACATTCTTATGTCAACAAACACGCATGTAAACAATGTGCAATATAGAGGTCAGCAAAAATGATCGAGGTCATGTCCATATGTGGTACGAGAAGTCAATAACGTAATTGACAGGATTTTAGGATAATAGTCTCTCCAACCACAATGTAGTTGCAATGGCTGAGTGGTGCTGTCATTATTTCCGTTGCCAAAGTGAAGCAACTGCAGAAGAAACTAACTGACTGCAGTAGGCTATCTTTCTTGTAGCTTAGCACCGGCCATATTGTAGTTGTGTGTGGCACTTTATGTTCATCATGTCTTAATTTAAGGCTGCCGTGTCATGCTGTTTGTTTGGAAATGTTACAACTTGAAAGTTATTATGGGTTCATAAAGACCATTTTTTGTACACATCTAGTAATTGTTTTAAGTTAAATAGTGTAACACTAACTCTGCTAGCTTTGCCATTTTTCTGTGGGATTTCCCATTGTATTAATATGTTGTTAGCATATGTTAAACTGGGATTATTGTCCTGTCAGCCAGTTCAGTCCGTGACATTAAGTGTCATGTTGTGAAACAACTTTATAAGTAAAAGTCCTGCATTCAAAATGTATGTAACAGTAAACATTTTTATTGGTTAAATGTAGTTTAAATATCATCAGATAAAGTCTTCAACAGCCTTGTACTGTAGGAGGAAAACCTCTATTAACATATTGTTAAATTCTGGGGGGACCCCTGTTCGAACCACTAACACAAATCTGGGGGAATGCAGTACTAGTATTCGTGCCCACTCTACCAGGGCTTTGTCCTCCTCCACAGCTCTCCTCATAGGAATGACACACACATCACTGTAGCGGCGACACATGCACTGCAAGCTGTCACATGCTTAGACTCTCCTCTAACTTATTTGTTCGAGATTTTGGTTCTGCCACAGTGCGTAACGACCATCCTGATCATGCCTGCTCTCCCAACATAAGTTCACTGTGTGTAAAGTGTGTGTATGGACTTGCTGTGCACCCCTGCATGCACCCGTGCGCCACGTGATATCTCACTGGCTCAGTGAGTTATTTTTCCCTCTCGTTCCTGCTCTGCTTGCGTTTTGGGACTTTTACAGTGCGTAATTATCGTCCCTGCTCTCTCACAGCAGCAGGTGTGTTACGTGAGTGGAGTGCAATGCTTTCACCCTGACCATTCAGACAGGGCCTGGAGCAGGAGAGGGCCATGGTGCAGCTTATGTTATTTTATCTTTATTGTGCACAGTGTGAATATGATGCTTGTGAACTGGTGTGTGTTAGTGCTTGTGGATTCTGGTGGCTCCTCCAATGTCAGCTGAATAATAAAGCCCCTCCAACTGAGAAATGATGCTACCTCCAGAGGGTCCGACTCTACAGCCCCATGCATTTTAAAATCCTTCTTAGTATACGCATACTTATCACAATGTCATCCACCATGCCCAGTAACAGCAGAATCATGTCATGTCTCAACCCAAGCATGAAGTAGAACTAAAAACCATTTGTCTAAATGAGCCATGTTCCTCAATTTTTCCGTATCTCCACACACCATTTCCTCATTTAAACATGAGTTTCATGTTATAACAATATAAGTTATCACATTATAATGTGAAACATTGTGAGATGAGTCTGAGACTTTCATGAGACAAATCTGAGAAGCATGATCCCTAAGAGATCTTATCATTGTCCCGTCTTGTCTGATTTATTTCTCTTAAATGTCTTACTGACGCTATATATGAGAAGGTAGCATGAGCATGAGCCATATTTGAGAAATATGAGAAACAATTAATTTAATTATTTAAAAGTAGGAATACTTCATTGATCCTGAGGGGAAATAAGGTTATGTTACAGTTGCTTACATTCTAGAAGAGAAATATATATAAGCATAGTGAAATTATAATAAAAATAGACTACAGTGAATGTGCAAACAATGTATAGCAGAACACAGAACATTAACTACCGTCAGATCCTAACTGATCTGGTGTTATTGAAGTTGCCGCTGCTGTGTCACGTGTGTAAATGCACACATCACTCTCAATTTAAAGACACACTTATCGTTATAAACACTGGAGACAGCTGCAGAAACTCCTCCACACACTGTAAAAATAACTTTACTGATCTTATAATACATCCATGGCCTGTATGCATCTTGTACACACACTCGTGATTCCCTAACAATATATTCTTATGACTTTGGTGATCATGACTTTTTCATCTAGCATCGCCATCAGGTCAAAATTTTCATTTGGCTATTACTTTTGTCTATGACCAAATACCTGGAAAACTAAATTAATTTCCATCAGCCTCAGTTGTACTTCTTGTGTAGTGCTACAATGCAAATGTTAGCATGCTAACACAGTAAGCTTAGATCTTGATCATGGCAAACATACTTACTAAATATCTACAAATTATTATTGTCACTGAGTCTTTTATTTTGCTGTAGGGCTATATGGCAAAATACAGTGTATGGATGGCCAAGCACTCTGAATACACAGTAGAGGGAAACATTGCAAAAGGAAATGCCATTTAGCTTGAGTGTCGCATTCATAATAATCTTTGCTCACATCACTCGTGGCTTATATAAGAAAATGTGGATTTTTTTTCTCACAGGGGCATAAAAGTGCTTAACACATAATAAAAACACAATGTGAAAAATAAAGTAAAGAATCAACTTTCCCTATGTCCTATTTAATTCAAAATTTTAGCTCCAGTGTTGGAGGCAGTTGGTAAATCCCAACTGCCTCTGACCAGAAAGTGAGTCCCTTTGTGTGACACAGCAGTGACTCATGAGAGCTTCCATGTTGTCTCATGTGCTGGAAGGCTGGAAGATGTCCAAGCTGCTTAGCCTGAAGGAGGCCAAACTTTCCCTTTCTGTCCCTGCTGTAGGGTAGGCTGAGGATATCGGCTGGCATTAGGCTGACAGTCCCAATCCCTTTAAGATCTCAAGCAACTTTACAGCGGTTGTATCAAAATTTTATTATATTGACCTTTCCTTGCTCGTATATTTTATATTTATTGGTCAAGAACAGTGCACAGAAGCTGCTGCACTGAAATTAATAAATAACTGAGCACTTAGTTCATTACTATTTTCCCCCAGCTGACACTGTCATTTTGACAGCTCAAGTCAAAAAATAAAAAAATAAAAAAATCTTTCCCACAATCAATATAGAAGCTGTCATGGCACCATTGATTACTTTTAATTTAAATTTGTTTGACCTACTCAAGCTTTTCTGTTTTCTCTTCTTTGTAGCTTCAAACCTTTGTTAATGTCTGTGTAAATTTTAAGCAGCACAGCCTCACACAGGAAGACAGTGATGGATTTGGTGGGTTGATGGTGAGATTACGCAGGTGAGACAGCTCCAAGCCTTTAATCCCACACTCTTTTCAAGGAAACTATGTGATAGCTGTGCTTTGTTTGTTGGATTCTGTTCTGAAGATGTGATTTTTTATTTTTATTTTTTTTTTTTTATAGAAAAGTAAGAGCAGAGTATCAGATGCACATCTAAATGTTAAGCGACTGGGAGATTACAACCACTGCGGTATAGTGACAGCTCAAACGCAGAAAAAATAAGCAAACCCTGTTGGTATTTGTGTTGTGCTCTTTGTTGTCCCTCTTGGCTTTGAGAATTTCACAACAATGCTCAACAAAATGAAATCATACATTTAAAAAAAAAGACATTTTTCCCTCCTGCCAGCATTCCCTCTATGGGCCTGCTAGTATGCATTAATTAAATGCCAGAAATTAATTTGAGTGAAACCTAACATATCGAGAAAAAGAATGCACAGGAGGAGACAGCCAAACACTAGCTTTTTGTCATTGTGCTTGGTGATTACCAGCAGTGGTTCGGATTGCCTGCAAAGGGATTTGCAAACGCCAGGAGAACAGGGATAAAACAGAGCAAAAGAATACCAAAAAAAAAGCAAGGTTTTGGGCAGCCTTCACTCATGACTGTCCTAGGAATTGACCGCTCGGCCTGGGTGGTCAAAGTGAGTTGAGTCGGAACTAATCCTGACCTAAAGGAGCCGCTCCTGTGTAGCGAGAGCATGGTAGATGGGAGACGTCTAGCAATCTAGGGTTGAAAAAGACAGGAATTTTGGTCTTCTCAGTTGTAAAAGTCATGTTGAGGGGCACAGATAAAACCATGGGAAGCCCACTGGTCTGTGAATTGCTGAAATCAATTGCTTGCTGCTTATTTTTGAGGCATTTCTTTGACTCGCTTCCCAGTTTGTTTGTGTTGGATTGACTTTTTTTTTGATGTAAGGATTTCAGCGAGTACATGGGATTTGTTTAGCATGAGTGGGTGGGTTTCAGGGAATGGGCTGCATGAATGAACTAATGTAGCGTAGTGTGTACCAAATTACGCTTAGACCAGAATGGGAGTGAGCTTAGTCAGAGTTAGTTCTCCTGTCCAGACGTCTTTCTCTCCTCAATTACCGCCCAGTTCGAGAGTGTTGATGAGGCTCTGTGAAGGTGACAGGGCACACGTTGAGAGCACTGTCCAGGTGTGATAAAACACTAACAAGTCAACATCTAGCTCTACTACTCCATGATGAATGTATGTCCCATTGCAACAGTTGTTACAAAATGTGCCCCACATATGTTATTATTATTGTTACGATGCAATAGTGTGATTGTCAGTGAAAATCCGAAATTTGACTTGAAATGAGTTTGAAAATGGAATAATATTTGTCAAACACCGTGTAACTTCTTTATAGGTCAGGTTGTTGAGCTTTGCCCGTGAAAAACCATCAGACTTGTGATAGAAGACATAATACAGAGTTTAAACCTGCATCCACTGCTCATATAAAATCAACTATTGTATATCAAAAATGGGTCAAATCGTGCCGTGTCAAACTATGCAGTCGCTCAGTTTATTGTTGCAGCGTGTTTCAGCTCACTGGGCCTCATGCATGAATGCTTTCTCATTTATCTCATTTTTCTCATTTTTCTCGTGCAAAAGACACACACCATAAAAGGACAATTAAATACAATTAAAAACAATCATTAAAGAGAACAAAAAACAAAAATAAGCTAAAATAGAATAAGAGAGGTATAAAAGACAAGAACAAAAGTTACAGGGAATTACATACTAAAAGACTAACTTTGGAAGATACCCATTTGATTGGCTAACTCTGACTGCTGAAGGTTATGGTTCATACATTTTGGGATGTATTTTTTGCATGGGAGGAGGACTGTGGACTCTGTCTCACATCACTTACGTGTTCGGAAAATATCTCTTAATGGCCACCATGAAAGGGACTAATGATCACAGCAAGCAAAAACTGTTTTAATGTACATACGGGTATCTGACTATTGTTTTATCCTTTAATGCAGTTTTATTTAAATTTTTGTTGTTTCCTGATTAGTTGGTGTTCAGTGGACTAGTCACATTGGCTTCAACATTAAAAAACACATCTCTACAGGTTCATAGCAACATTTTACATACATACATCTAACATTGATGCTGCTGCTGCTTTTTTATTCAGGTCTCACAGCGATGGAAAGTGACATTTGGCCTTCATGTCTAGATGAGTAGATTGACATTAACGAGTGACAGTAAATGTGTGTGTGTATTTTTGAGTGGCTCTAAAGCTTTCACCATATCTTCACTGTAGGCTGATGGGGTAATCCAATAAGAGCCCTGTCTCAACACAGTGAAAAGCTGAGGGAGAGTGAGGCGCTGTGTCTGAGGGCCTCTGACTCTGTCTCTAATGAGGGAAGAGAGAGGAGGATACAAGGTCGCTACTTCACAGACAGCACAACAGGCAAGTTAGCCCTCTTCTTTCTACTCAGAGTCCCTAGCTACCACCTCTGCTCCCCTCTTTCCATCTGTCTCCACCGTTCCAACTTTACTCCTCCACAGGGGAAAGACTTAGTTGTGCAGACTGACTGTGCCTGCTTGTACATAATTTAGAGCGCTGGTGTGTGGAGGTTGCCTAAACTAACCCCTTGTTGGGAGCACCCTGATAGCCAAATGGTTACTGTGCATGCCACATAACCGCAAAGTCCTTGGTTTGTTGCACGTCATACCCATCTCCCTCTCCCCTTGTTTCCTGTCTGCCTCTTCACTGCCCAGTGTCCAATAAAGGAAAAAATGCCAAAAAAAATAATCTTTTAAATAAATAAATAAATAAATAATTTAAAAAACCACCCCATTCTCTGTCTGGAGGCTTATGATTGTCTCAGCAAGTCAAACTCTCTACCTGAAACACACTGCACACTCCTGCAGTTTCTGACTGCAGCAGCAATATCCTTCAAGCTAGTCAGTATAGCTGTTTTCAGTGATGTATCAGAGACACAATCAAAAGCCTGCAGCTTTAATTACACTCAGTATGTCTTGAGTATCATAAGCAACCAACCGCTAATTACCTCAAGTACTGGTGCACTTTGCTCCTGCTTATATAGCAGTATAAAGACCTAACTGATAAAAACAGACCAAGCGCTGGACCCAGTGATGAGGGGATGCAGAGAGGGAGCTTTCAACCCCAATCCCTAGGCGTGAATTACGTAACAATATTGTAAAATATTCATGACACACCATGAGGACGGAATCCTGCCTGCTCTGAAGTGCTGAGCAAACACTTCGCCTTCAGCCACTCTAAGACTGTGAGGAGGATAAGGAAAAGCCCAAAAGTAAGGAGCTGAAAAACAATTGCAAGCATGAAGCCAATTACTGTCAGGAAACAAATTCTTGCCTCACGAGGATGGCAAACACTGTAAACAGCGACAGTGCCAACATTATGTTGGTGGTATATTATGTATAGGTTGCATGCTTTCGTGCATGTGCTCTCTGTGTGTATTAAATCATTAAGTAAACATGAAAATTTGATGAAGAAACCCTAACACTGAGTAAAAAATAAGGCGCCACAACAAACCAGCAGACACAAGGAGCTACTGACCAGCACAGAACAGCTCATTAAAGCTTCTTCATGTTTTCATCATTCTTCTGGATTATTTCTGTATGCATGCAAAAAAGACATTACCATCATCACCGCCTTGAGTTTAATGTCAACACAATAGCTCGGTTGAGGAAATGAAATAGGTTGAAAGGTTGAAAGAAGCCAAGCTTGACTTTTGAAGTCATTAGAGGGAAGTGGTGAGCAGTGAAACCCTCCCTGCCACTCAAGGGAGGCCTGCTTATGGTTTTATGTGACTTTAATGATGGAGAAAAGAGCTGGAATCTGCCCAGCCATGCTCTGTGAGTACAACCTTAGCTTTACTTATTAGTCAATATCCTTACGGCAAGCACAAAGGATTTCAAGTAATTGCAGTAGAGTGGTTCTGATGGGTCTTGCTGACTTTTGCTCTCTGATATTCCACAGTGTGAAATTCATATAGTATTTATTCAAAAAGGCCCCTATGAAAGCTTATACTAGTAAGTATTAAAAGGAAAAATCACCCTAGGATATTCTTATATTCTTAGAGATCATAAATGTGTTCAGTGAGTTATTTTTTTTAGCTTACCTGCTCTCCCTCAAACTGACTCATCTTCTCCTACTTCAGTTAGTGATTACCTGTATTCCCCACGACGCCTTTGGATAACTGCCAGAGAACGAGCATGATTTTGTTCGCAAGTCACCAGAAGTTCATGCATTTCCACTTGAGCTGAGGGGAAAGTGAAAACTTCGCCCACTTAATTACCGATATAACATCCCTCTAGTTTGCATTTTCACAGGGGTTGAGGACACTGACTCTAAGTGTCAGTTCATCTTGTTTTTTTTGCAATAATGATGTGTTGCCTTGCAGCATTGTCACCATTAGTATAATTGGAGTTTTACCTGCAATAAAATGTAATCAACAGATTGATTCATTTTACTTCAAAAGCCCCAGTCTACTAAATATCACCTTACTGAACAAAATACCAGGGTAATTATATTAAATAAAACAGTGTAATGAAGTAAATTCAAATATAATGCAAGTGAGTAAAACAGGATGGTAGAGATGATGGAGCTAAATTAAGCACAGTGGGAACATTTTATCAACTTGTTTACATCATTACATTTGTTGGCATGACGATTAAATCCTGAAGAGAAAATTATAGAAACGAGGGCACAAATTAACTAAAATAAAGAGAGATATAGATCTGATGTTCTACAGTAAATCGAAATGCCAGCACAGGTCTACCTCATGCATATGCAATATCATGTTTTGACCTGTGTGTGGTATTAATATTATTAAAAATATTCCATCTAGTATTATTTTTTGCACCCGGGGCCACGTCTGGGCACCATACAAATCACATTTCCATGGCATCTTGTTTCCCTATCAGTGTGATTCATGAAAAATTGTTCCACCTGTCAAGTGCAAAATAGACAATAAGTTGATTAAAGGCTTTTTAAGCTTCACAGTTCTTGACTATGTTTATTTGAAAAACTACAGGAATAAATCCAAAGAATGCTCAGTGAGAGTTTGCCACTGTTGTTGTGATTTTTATTTCCATTTGCAATTAATGCTATCTTATTGGCATGTGGTGTAACATTAGGAAAACCAACATTGACCAAAAAAAAAAGACAGAAAGCAAAGACAAACCACGGGGAAGCCACACTGATCTGTTGTCATGTTATTTTCAGTTCTGTGACACTGTAAGTTGTCTGTTTTTCAGACTGGGTTGATAAGAGGAATTTGTTCATCAGATTCTAGCTGTATAAACAGATTCACTGTCCATTTACCTGATTACCTGGAGATGTTCTGAGAAGTCCTGTTGAAAAGATGGTTGAAAAGATCTTGAGCTATAGAAAAGTTGGACAATGATCTGCTGTTGTAAAATTAATTATCACAGTGTTACATATATAGATCTGACACCAAACTTCCTGATATTTTTCAAGGCTGAAATGATGTGAACTGTTCATAAAGAGATAGAAAGCCCTGTGTTTTTTTTCTCCAGTAGCCAATGTCAATCCACCGCTGGATGTGGATGCATTTGCACTTACTCCATTACCTAAAAGCCTGTTCTACGCTTTTCCTTCCTTCCATCTGATCCCACTGCTGATGCACAGAGACAAAGAGGAGCAGGCTCATGGTTATCCTGCAATAGCACTGTGATATGCAGAACATACTCGGTTAATGGCTGTTCCCACTAGCTCTAAATGCTTGCGTCATTTCAAGGACAGACAGAGATTCTAGGATTTTAGCCAGCAGTGATGCAGGTCATCCAGTGCTTGCGTGACCAGTCCGAGATAACTTCCCACTGCTGGCAAAGAAATCAGTCGGTTCAATGCTTCTTCTTTTACTTCTGCTAGAGGCTTGTGTGTTGGTTCTAAGTGTATGTGTCAGCTATCTTTTGTCATGAGTGCTTTGGAGAGAGGTAGTTTTTAGCAAGCATCTCTTGAAATATAGTGTTTCCCGCTTGGAATGACGTAACAGCATCCTGTAGCATTTCTGTCTGTTGCCAGTGGTGCTCAAGCCCACTGGGCAGATAACTTTAAGGGTGCTGTCCATCAAAAGAAGGATTCCTGCTCGCTCTGAACTCAGCCCAGAGGGTGAATAATTAGTGCAGCCTTTCAGTCCATCTACTGTAAGCTGTTTGGCCTCTCAAAATCCGAGTACCACTGTACACACACAAAACACATTCTTCGCCTAAAAATATTGAGTCTTGGATGGTGCAGCTCAGTGCCCTAAAAAATTAAAACTTAAATAGTTTGCTCCCACTGCAGGATTTGGCATGCTAGTTGGAACACACAACTCATTGGAAAAATCTTGGCCAAGCAGAGACTTGCCAATTAGCTGTGTGGAGAAGTCTCACAAGCCTGTGAGTGGACAGGCTCTCCTCTGGCTGTTCATGTGCCCTCCACAAGGAGTTTGGCAGTATTAACAGCCCTGTTTTGTGGAACATTTGGGGTTGGAGAGTTTCACAATAGAATAAGGTGTGGCAGTCATCCCAGGCTTTTGGGCATCTCTGGATATGTGCTTAGCAGTGTCATGAGACCTGTGTGTGTGTGTGTGTGTGTGTGTGTGTGTTTTGCTGTCGCCATTCTTGTATGCATGGAGGTAAAGTTGGAAGGGATGGGGTAGATTATGTCTCGCTTTTTGGTGATGTATTTATTTTTCTCTTCCTCTCTGTACTCTGTGCTAAGAATAGGTTCTTAAGTGTCAAGACTTTCTGAGCAGTGTTGCTGTCTCCACCAGCCTCTGCCTGAGCATAAGGGCTATTTGTGGACTGCTGGAAACTGGTGGTCTGCTGTGGCATCTCCCATTGACTCAGACTATGTCTACACTATGGCATGTAATTTTTAAAAATTTGTTTCCATGTGAAAACTACTTGCATCCAGACTAGTGTTTCCAGGTCGTTTTTGTAGAGACATCTCCCCACAGAACAATAGAAAGAGAGCATGTGTGTAACAGAGAGTATGAAGTTAGCAGTATAGCTGTGAACAGTGCAATGTGGGTACAGTTTAGACTATCTGTCAGTAAATAAATTCTACAACTCCTGAAGACCCAAGCCGGGTTCCTGAGTCCTGCTTGCCACCTGCTGATTAAATTGAAGGCCCCGAAGTTAGTGACCTTTTAGTTAAGTTAAGTTAGCCTAACCTGACCAGTTCACTTAAGGTGGGCTGACTTAAGATGGACCAGCTATTGTCATTGTAGTGACAATCTCAGCCGTTCCATTGCAGAGAGCCCTCCAACCCCCGTTGTTGGGCTGGTGGTAGCTGGTAGTAACATTTTGACATATCGCCTTAATGTATTTGTCATTTTTGCGCATGTCACACAGCTGTTCGGATTAAATCAGCACATGTAAACACCAGAATGTATTAGATCACATCCATGTAAACAGTTGACTGAAATCTTCGATTGGAATGATTTCAATCAGAATGAAAAAAAGTGTGCATGTAACCGCAACTATTGACATATTTTCTGATTTCTGTTGCTGGACATTGGAATAAGTGTGAAATAGTGATATAAATGGAACCTTAACCATGTTCTCTGCCACTCCATTAGTCACTGAAAGCTAAATGGATGAAGAACAGGGAAAGTAAGCCCATTATATACTTTATATTCAGCGCCTATAGATTGATACTAAATGACTGGGCACATACATGCAAATTTATGGTCAGTGGATTCATGAAAATTAGTTATTCAATCCCGAAGATCCCATTAGAGGTCCTCACCTGTGTACATAAAGCTGGGGTTACCATACATAACCACTGTCTGTCTTACTTCAGCCGACTCTGGCATGAATATTGGGATATTATTATAAAGACAAGCTGTTTTGACACTGTCCTTATGCTCATTAGTTTGGTTGTGGCCTGTAGTGTGGTTTGACTGCACTGAGCAGGTATTACAAAAGTCCTGTCATGTACTGTTTATGTTTTGCTCTCATTTGCACATTATATTTGCATTTGGTGAACCAGTGCAATGCAGAAGCTCATTTTATATACTATGTTCAATAGCAGTGCTAAGAGTTCATGGTGTCATGCATGGTTTCCCCAAATTAGCTAATTAGAAGAAGAACACTAAGGACTCTTAGCAAATTAATGTCGTTGGTGAAGAGAATTACGGTGTAATGATCAGTCCTTATTTTCTGGACAGTGGGAAAAAATGCATGAAACTACTTAAGCTACTGAGGGAAATAAAAAGGCCAAAAGGAAAGGCAATAAGCAATAAAATGGATTGGGAAATACTGAATAAAAGAGTGTATATGTGTGTTTGTGTGTCTATGTTTACTCCAGTAAAGTGAACTGTATATACACTGACATGGTGTAAGATTAAAACTCAAAGTCTACCTTATATTGTTTCCATCTAAATGTCTGATCTCCCAAAAATATGAAAATGTCAGTGCTCTGAAACCATGATTAGAGAGATAAGAAGAAAGAGTGAAGTAAGAAGTGGAGTGCTTTAGAAGAAACTGACCTTGAAGAGACGCAAAATGTTGGCCACCATGATTGACACGGAGCTGGCAGATGCACCAATCACTCCCACCACTCTCTCAGGCTTAGTGATGATGGGCGGCCCTCCGCTGAGACACTTGACATCAGTTGAGTCTTTCTCAATCAGTGCCTGAACAAATGTCAGCGACTGCTCCAGAGCATGGGTGTCCCGGGAGCAGGTGTCCAGGATGCGTGCCCCCAGAGTGATATTAGGCAGCAGCTCGTTGTCATTATTGATACGATCCAGGGCAAATAACATGGCCTCCAGCCTATGGATTCCTTTCTCCTTCTTTAGCTCTCCACAGGCTTTGCCATCATTTCCTCTCGCATGCACTGGGAACAGCCCACCCAGAGATATGTCCCCATCAATGCGTATTGAATTGAGGTGTGTGTGGCCTGGCATTTTGGGTTTGGCTGCCAAGGCGATCAAGAAATAACAAGCCAGCAGCAACACCCAGCAGCAGCAGCCAATCCACGCTCTCTCAAAGCCTCCTCGCAGAGTCATAATGAAAGGCTAAATCCGCATCCAAATACAAATTCAAGTCCTTTGAAAATGAAAGAGGTGTACACACATGTACCCACACACACACATGCAAATGTCCTGAAGGTTAGCCGCAATATTTTTGAGCACAGTCGTCTTCAGAAGTCTCTTCTCATGGTTTCTAGCTCTGACACAAACTGAGTAATACTAATTATGCAGCCTTGCTCTCTTTATCTCTCACCCTTTCTTCTTTCCTCTTTGTGTTTCACTCTTTCCCTTCACCTGAGAGTGGTGGCTACATTCAGTAGCTAAACAGTACAGGTTGAGCTGAGACGGAGTCTATAAGGAGCGTTCTCATAAGGCATGGGCGAGAACAAAGGCAGGAAGTTTGCCTCTCTTCTCTGCTTCTCCAGAATCACTCAGGGGCATTTACAGTAGCTCTCCTCTTGGTTCTTGAAGCAGTCAGAAAGTCACGAGATGACCCAGCGGGCTCCAACAGCAGCACCTGCAACAAAAGAGAGGAGAGGTGTGTGAGACGCTGAAGACATAGCAGAAAGAGCAACTTCCAGGATACAAGAAAATGCAAGATAATATGTGTTTATGTGGAGGTGTTGTCTTGTATTACTCTCCTACACAGTTGAGGTTTGTGTTTATTGCAGAATCTCCCACAAAAGTCCTGTATAAATCAGTGGATGCAAGACAAGCTGTTCCCGCTGTACGTGTAAAGCCGTGTCATGCCCTCCATGTTTTAAATGACTTTCTATTCAGAGCAGCACAGCACTTTTGCATTGGACAGTCAGAGTTCCAATTTGGTTTCTGGATCCTAAAATTTAAGCAGAAATAACACCTGGACCCAACACTCCGCACAGGAAATCTGTTCTGTGTTGCACCCATGTCTCAACTGCTTTCAGAGCACTGCAATGAATTATTTCTATGCGCCTTGAGCATAACTGATTTGCCGCTGCTTAGCACCGTTCCACAGACTTCATAACCACACACTGCTCTGCTCATGTAGGTCCTCTCTAGAGTGTTTTACCAAAAGGTTATGAAATATGATACTAAATTAAGAGCATGATAATTAAAGAAAAAGCAACAATATTCCTTGAGTTATGAACACATCTGCTCTTTGCACAATCAGATCCCTCGTAGTCTCTCCCAACCCTTGTATCAACAGTGGTACTGTGTGTGTGTGTGTGTGTGTACATTCTCTCAACATTAGGCTGGCTACTTCCACAGTACCAGACTAATAGAGCAGTGGATCTGGGCACAGTGGGAGAGGCCTTCAGCTCTCTCTCTCTCTGACCATCACAAACACATATCTGTCGGGCTTACTTCATGCTGCTTTTGTATGCTAACATACAGCCTCCTGCTGTGATGCAGCCTGAAATAGAGGACACAAAGGGCAAAAACTCATTCAGGATCGGAAAGTTGCGCCACATTGCAGCAGCTGTCAAAGTCATCACTGTGGAGCTGTGATATTTTGCAATTATTTTAATGGGGAAGGAGGTGTAGTGGCTGGCAGTATGGGCTCTTTTTTTATAATACTATATTTTTCCTCTAATGTTGAATACATATTTGTAGAAATATCTCATTGAAGTGGGGGTGTCAAGAGATTGGCCACGAATCATGAATTATAGACAACTTTGCCGTCTACTAGTCACGTGTGCATCTTTGCTTTCTTTGACTTTGGACATCAAATCAAATAATAAAGATGCCCTGCGCTAACACTACACAGTGGCCTGTCTTATGCTGCTTCTCCCATCCTGCTGGGAACCAAAAGGAGATATTTATATCATCCTGCACAGATCATCCCCCTAAAACACAGCATCCATAATGGATGAAGGCCTACCAGTCACTGCAAAACGTCTCGTTCTAGGGGAAAATCCAGAACAGAAGAAAGAGGAAAGGGTGGCTGTGTGGGATTGGTCTTTTGTAAAAGAGTTGAAAACTGACAAACAGGAAGAAAGGTAAACCGCCGCACATGCTCAAAGGGGTGCCTGGGTAATGATGATAGAGGTGCACCTGCTTTTTAAACACCATTAAGAGACATTTTTACAAAAGCACCATGTAGAAGGAGAATGGTTCATGTTGATTGGATGATTCTCCAGAGCACTCTACTCCTGAGCACTTTACTTTCAAAAGGGTGGGTGGCCTGAAAATAGCTTTTTAATTTGACAATTGCATTTCTCTTTGTGGGCTCTGGTAATAACGTTGTATGATAATTTTGAAATAGATCGTAATCTACGCTTGAAAATTAAGGAGAAAAGCTGCAGGCAAGGAATTTGCTTCTTATTTCAAATCAGCTCATTCTTCATCGTTGTGATTACAAACTAATAAAGCCACAATCTGGATAATTACAGTGCACTGCTGAACAAAACAACCCGATAAACGTCTTGAGTTCTGGACAATACTGTTGTAATTGAGGAAGGTTTTAAGAATAAGCCTTGACATATCAGTGATGAAGTCCTCTCGAAATCCTTTTGGATGGGGTGGACAGCAGTGCCCCTTCACTGTCATCACTCTGTGAAACACTGCATGCACAGTGGCAGCTTTACCAGATGTTTAGTCACAAGGCCCATATGGGCAGAGCAGATAAACATCAGCTGTCTGCAGAGAGAAGGAGTTAGGCAATATTGCAGAATCCACACAGCAACCGTCTCCCCTCACTGTGACGAGAAGGAACTCCAGCTTCCTCTGCACTTGACCACAGTCTCATGCTGCTGTGTGCACTGCTACACTGATGTCTGACAGAGCTGAGGGTTGAAACCTTGAGATATAGTATTTACTAAAATGTATCTATAAATTGAGACAAATATTGTCAGTATTTGTGCATTTGTAAAATTTAGAGTGGAAACCCTTAAACTAATCTCTGAACTATTAACTTCTTAACATCCACCAGGTCACCAGCGACCCACTTAAGGCAGTTATAAGCTGCTGAGCACCACGCAGTAATGAGTAAAAGAGAGTTTTGTGGTGACACCAGTGACACCACAAACTAAAAACTCCCTAGCTCCCATACGGTTAGGCCTGGAATTTTATACAGGTGTGGTTTACAAGATGTAGGAGGTATATGGTGATTTACATAGTTCTGGCTTAAAGCATGTCGAGGACCAAAAACACTTTGTTGAGGCATATTTGAACCGATGTAGTTTCGGTTGTGTTTTAGCCACATGCTAAATCAGCACATTTCCAAAAACTAGAAGATGTCACCTTTCAAATGAAGCCTAACATGTGCATTTTGGCCTCACAGTTCCTCTTTTATAAGCTATTCCATTTGGGCATGCCAAATAGTTGAAAATTCCAAGAAAATTATGGATGTTGAGAGGCTACATAACTATCAAAATCATTTTTTTTTTACATTGTAGAGCAAATAATTTCAGATTTGTAACAGTTTAGTTGATAAAGCATCTCACAAATGTTCAGTTGATTTAAAAAATGTCCTGCACTTTTAAATTGACGTGAAGGAAAGTGAAGGTAAACGTGTGGGTGAGCAGTGATTTTGGGTCATTTCAATGTCTCTTTGTGGCTATTCAAGACTCTGATAACTTTTTAAGATAATTTAAAATCTGTTTTGCTAATTGTTTTCATAGCAATTAGAAGAAAGAATAATAGAATAAAGAGTTCTTTCAGCAGCACCACATACACACTTTGTTCTGTCAGTTTAATTGAGAGCAATTTGCTTGAATTTGTTACAAGCATGAAAAAGTTTAATGCCCCCTTGAGAGTGGCCCTTGGGGATTTATTTAAGTATTGGAAAGCTGAAAAAAGATTAAATGCTATAATGGATGGGACACTTAATAACTGCCTCTGAAACAGTTCAGAAAAGTATAAATCTTTTCTTCTGCCAAATGATCAAAGATTGCCGACAGCACTGAATCTTAGCCGTTGGCTACTTGCCAGCCACCACCAAGCCAGAATGACAAGCAAACTCCCACCAAGCCAGATTGCAGCTGAGGCAACCCGGGCAATAATTCACAATTGTCTTGCTATAAAAAGGTTTTTGTTTGTCTCAATTTTTAAACCAAGCCTGGTATTCGTCTTAGCTTGAGATTCATGTCACATTGTATATAAGAAAAAGATATCACAGTGATTATAATAACCACATCCTCCCACTCTGAACCCTCATTCACAGTTAAAATGATGTTCTCAATCATCTGAATACATTTCAGCCATTGTTCATGGTATTAAGGCTATCTTTATATGTGCTGTTTACACGAACAGCGATATAATGGATCAGTAATTGTCTTCAGTTGCTCAGACAGCATCTCATATTGCACAAGAACTTAAAGTACGATTAACACAAGAAAAGCTTTTAAATACATGAGCTAAGCGAGGAAACCAACAGGTGCTGCAGCTGATATCTGCATCCACAGTGATCTAAGCTATGTCACTATTTTAATTTCAGATATACAAAGTATTGAAAGCATACTGCCCCAATCTTTGTTTCATCTTAATGAGCTCCACTTTTTTTTGCCTTTTTTCTAATCTGATGGTGATATCATTTGCTGTTTTATTCATTCTCTCTAAACATCAAAAACCCTGAAGAGCACCGATGAAATGCCGCAACACACACCCCTCAATTTTACATCCTGTCTTCTCTGCAAAGCCTCACAATGACATGCGTCCTGCTTAATAGGTCCGTCAGAGTGTAGCCGGCCCCGTCTTGACAGTGATGTCCAAATCCGACAGGGAACTGCTGTTTTGGCCGTTATGCTTCAGCAGAGGAGATACTTAGGCCCAAAAGGCCAATATAATCACAGCAGAGAATGGAGATAAAGTCTTCAGTACAGGGAGTGTTACACTGCCTGCATGAATGTCTGCTAGATATACATTAATTATTATTGTAACATTGGATTTTCCTCATGCATTTCACTATGATATGGCTTTTTATTGTGAATGAGAGTGCATTTGAGAAAAAAAGGAGGGCTGAAGAGAGAAGTAATTGCTGCAGTAGCTGTGATGACTATATGCACAGATGTTTGAAAGTCCAGTAATCCATCAGAGGAAGGGATTGTAATGTTCAGTTGCCTTGGTATCATTTCTCTGTGACACTGACAGTTTCTGTGTCTTCTGCTGAAAATACAAAAGACACTGGAGCTTAATTATTATTGACGTCAAACCGATGACTGTGACTATTGTTTTTAGACAAAAGGCATCAGGAAGAAAAGCCTTTCCTTACTGCCAAGGAGAGTAGTGGCAGATCCTCTAAAAGCAGTGACTCACTGGCTATGGTATTTAAGAAGAATACAGTTTATTTACACCTAAGCATAGTATAGCATTAGAAGGAGAGAATGTAATGCAATATGCTGTTCAGCAGGTTAAAAATGTCTTGTTACCATGTCTATGTAGATGTAATTGACATTTTTTTGGATTTACTGTCCACGTAACTACATGTAGTAAATTGCATGCATGTTTTATAATACATGAAAGCTGCTGTGTGTGTGTGTGTGTGTGTGTGTGTGTGTGTGTGTGTGGTGGGGAGGCTTTGGTTTCGCTAGACAATAGGATGATCTCAGATGCAACATAGTTTTCTTTTAAGAGTACAGAGTAACCTTCGCATCACATGTTACACAAATCACTGTAGACTCATCATATTCTGAATCAGTGTCACATTAATTCTGTGTGAAATGTTCCTTGTATGACGCATCTGATTCAAGGTAGTGAAGACAAAAACAAGAGTGCGGGGGCATGAAAAGTGCTCGAAAGAAATAGAAAGCCGTGGGGAGTGTGCGCAAAGCTTCATTACATGCATTGTAACTCTATACTAGGCTATCTGCATTAATCCCATCTCCATAACAGACATCAGACACCCACCTCAAAGCTAATTTCCCCTTTTCTCCATTACCTTATTACCCCTCTCTAGGACACTGCCCATTAGCTCGCTCCACCAGAGTTGGAGATATTAGGGCCGATTCTCAGCGCTCATTAACACTTTCTTCATGCAAAATGCAGATTCCATTAACAAACAGTCTGTGTTGCTGCCCTGGGCTAACAGGGAAGATGATTCAAGACTTCTGTGGAGTATGTCTAACAGTGAAAAGGCAGAAAAATGCAGACAAAACTCTTAAAAGAGGTCATAGTAGCATAATAATGAGATTAAAGATTCACAAGCCTTTTTTTAAATTGTTTTTAGACTGTACATCTATAATAATATGGTATCTTTATGATTGAAAATGATCTCAAATGTGATTTTTCTGTATTTTCAAATTTGGATTACATTGTTTTTATAATCTTTCAATACAGGATGCATGCAGACAGAAAATAAAACAATACTTTTTGAACAAATATTTTCCTCTCAGATGGAAATCCTTTATTGTCTCTATACATCAATAGATAGAAAATAATCCCAGAATTGAATTGATGGTCAGATGTAGTGTTGCAGCAGTGAAATGCCTCTTTATACAGATTCTGTACTGCATGAAGCATTTTCCCCTCTATGTAGTTTTAAACCGTGTCTCCTCTTTCACTGCATGTATGTAAAATGTGAATTATTCATGGCCAAATCCTTTAAGGCTTTGCCAGCATATGCGCAATTAATGTTAGAAAGATCGTACGGGTGGGGGACAGATATGACTTTGTCCTGGTGTTTCCTTTATTTCTAATTCAAGACCGAATGTTTTTCGAGAGAGTAAGATAAAAGAAATGTGTATGAAAAGCAGTCAAGCGATGAACAAGAGGCACTAGCTGAGGCTTTGTGCATGTCCCACTTTGCTTGAACTAATTTTCCATGTCGCACTACAGTTTACAGCATCAACACACAAAAAGCACCCTTTGAGCTTTGCTGTTGAGGAGCTGGGCACCGTAGTTCATAAGTGCTTGAATCACAATGTCCTAAATGTGCCAAATGAGACAGACTTAAGAAGTGGACGGTTGGAAGATTCGGCTAAAACGCTTTTTACTCTTTTTAACGAGGGTGCAGACAAGCTCAAATAACACCTAGCAGGCATATAATCACCACCACAGGGGACAGGGGTTCATGTCCCCTCAACATATGAAATATGGAAAAATTTTTACAATGTTTGTAATTGACCAGGCACATCATCAGATTCCTCTAAAAGCTGAAAGAAAGCTAATTTGTTCACGATAGATGCATAGCACTGAATACCCCCTGATTCATGTTGGTGTACATGTCAACCAGAAACAGTGGTGCCAAAGTTTTTGGTCTGTTCTTTATCCTCTGCACACCAGGCACCAGAACTCTGATTTACACAAGTTGATACATGTCTACACAAGTGAAACAGAGTCTGTTTGAATTGCAGCATCACTGGTGCACATGTCAAATACAAACCAGTGTGTTACTGCACATTGGGACAGGTGTTTATCAATGTAACAGGTTGAGGATTTTGCCTTATGAAAGCTGGGTCTGTTGTTGATTTATCACTAAATCAACTAACCAGGTTATCATTGTGTTACTGAGGTGGCAATTCCAAATCTTGTGTGTGCACTGGGGTGTGCATTGTCTTTGGTGCATGGTTCTTATTGCTCCTTGTACTGTGTTCGGTGTTTAACTGCACATCAACACAAGAAGTAGCTGCTGGCTGGTTAAAGAGTTAATACTGAAAATACACAGATATACTTAGTGTTTGATCAGTTTTACAAAAACAAACTTGTATACACACTTTGCACCAGATGTGTGCACATTTGGAAATAAAGAGGAGGCTGACTGGTGAGGTGATTGGTTAGGCTACTTCCAGATTGCGTCAGCTTGAGTAAATTAAGCCGCCATGCTGATACTGGTGTGGCAGAATATTTCCCTCATTTCCCAGATCAGCAACATTGATCATTAGTGTTATATTTTAATTTATGGCTGTTCCTTACCTTAAATAACTTTAAATAATTTAAATTATATCTTCTATCTCTCTCTGTGTGTCCTGTTGTCTCCTTGGTGTGCAACACCCTGATAGTGAACAGCAGTACATTGTGCTAATTTAAATGCAACTCATATAAAAACAATAGATTATCCACCAAGGGCATTCTTATCATTTGATATTGTTGCTTACAAATCGCTGCTTGTCTGCTTCACAGTGACCTATGACTCAGACAGAAATCCTAATATAGATTCACCAGTCTAAACTGCATGAGTACGACAACAATGTAGATGTTGAACATCCCAGTTCCTCCACATGTGGCATTTCATTCGCCAGATCTCCAACCAAGTGAGAATGAATACAACTGATCGAACTGATTGATAGTCAAGACAGATGATGCTGTGACACTTGTATCGTGCAGATCAATACACTGGTGTCATGCATGGGAAGATGAACAGTCAAAGAGACACTAATGACATATAAAGTCAAAAAGAGAGGAAGGACTAAATTTGTAGCATATTTTTCACAGTTAAGGTCAAGTTTTACTACTATTTAGAAATTACTTCAAATGTGTCCAACTTTTTTCAACTTTTTTCTGACCAACTCAGTACATTTTCCCTGTGGACTTTCTACACAATGTGGAAATTAGATAGCTTTAAGTCTGAAGAAAACAACAACAGAACTAAAAAAGAATGCTAACACACACATTTCTTTCAAGATTGATCACAAGAATGAAACATTTCTTGTGTCTGCTGCACAGAAATCAAATGAAGGAGGACTGTGGAAGCTGCCATGTAAAGCACTCTCTGAATCCAATAAATCTCTCCCCAAGTGCAGCACCCTAATAGTCAAGTAATAGCTGGCTAACAGCACTGAGCACATTTCAGAGTGTGCAGGGGAGATAGTTTTGTCACGGAAAGCAAATGCTCCAAGTGCACCTCCCTCAGTGGTGACAATAGGGGGCAAAGACGTATTTGTGAGGAATCACATATTTCAAATCACACATTGAGCTTCTAAGTATAGCCCGGGTTTATCTGTGCTCCTGGAAACAGAAGCTATGAATACTGCATCCCTCCGGTTCCTGCCACCCTGTCAAAGAGGGTTTCAATGTTGAGGCATGCTTGAATGGATAAAGTGGAATTTTTATCATGAGAACACCACCATTCACTTCTCTTCTGCTTTCCTTTACATACAGACGTGGGATGCAGAGGGGAGATGACTGTTCCTGAAGGACTCAAAGGCAACATCATATTTGAACAGATAAAAGAAGACAGTGAGCATTAGAAGCTCCCAAATCTTTTCTGAAAAGTGATGTATGATTGTCATCAGCCCACAGGGTTTTTCCTGCATAGAGAATTTCAAGGCGGCCGCCTCCGTCAATTTCCAGGCCGCCTCTGTCAAAATCAGGGTCCCCATGGATCCTTAAAAAGTCTTAAAACATCATCTTAAAATATATATTTTTTGTAAGTCAAGGTCCAAAGATGTCTTAAAATATCTTCCTTTTTAAGAGGGGAGGCAATGAATGTTATGTACAAAAACAATGAGAATAGATATTGTAATGTTTCTAATAATAGGACAACAACACAAAAAATAAAAACAACAAAGTCCAGCCCTTTCACAAAACAACCACAGCTTACATTAACATGTAAATGCAAGTTCAGAGAAGCACGATGTGAACTTTGTGAAGCTTCCCTATTTGGCAAAACACATGTATTGATTTATTTCAGCTGTCATGCTTTCAGAAATTTCTGCTTACTTGTAAGATTAAATTGACTGCCAAGTCCTCCTTCTGAACAAATCAAGGTTTTATACAAATGTGATTGACTAAACAGATGTTCTTATCATAAATGATTGTGATTCTACAGTGCTACTTGCGAGAAAATCGCATCAAACTATTTAGAAATGCTCTCAGGATTATCCTTGCACTGTGTGGTCTTTGAGTTACTCTATGAAGATTTCAAGGGGGAAAAACACAAGTAGGCCTCTGTAAAGACGGTTGTAACTGTTTGCACCCTTCCATTATTCCGGCAATTATGTTCATATTCAGCCATATCTGTCTGACGTTAATTCATCACCATTTAATGTGCAGTCAGATCTATAGTGCCACTATATTGACAACCATGAGGACCTATAGGGATGTGTTTGCACCCTTCCACTGTTTCAGAAGCTATGCTCATATTCAGCCATATCTGTCTTATATTATTCATCATACCATTTAATGTAATCTCAAACATAGTGACAACAACAGCTGTATTACCCCCAGACCCAACAACCCCCAGTCCAAGTGTTCAACAAAGAAAATCAGTCAGTTTACAGTGACTGTGTCATTTTCAGCTGGTAGAACGCTGTTATTTCTGCTTTATCCTTTGGACCAAAATTTGACTTCCAAGGCCTGGTAAAAACAGGCAAACTGAGTTCTACCAGTTCAAAGAGACACAGCTCTGCATCTCTGCCATGATTTCACTGTTCAACACCTGGACCTCATTTTCCCTGGCACTGTCGTTGGGTAGAGATAATCATACATCACTGTCTCAGATGCGGTGCTTTCAGGAAACGTAGGGTGAGCTCCAAACACGACCGGCACAATGTCGGTTTGTGCCAGGTGGGTGTGGTTTTCCAAACCATTTATATTTGGCTCACAAAATGGCATGTGCCGCTTGTGAGGGCCCTAAACAATGGCTTGTGAATCGCAAGCTGTTCCATGTGAAGCAAACAATGGCACACACTGGAGAGCGGTAAACACATTCGCTTCACATGGATGAATCCAAATTAAAAATTATTCGTGTTGCCAACATTTGCAAGTGGCTCAAAGATGAATGTACAGTTTTGACATCTATGACGGTTGCCTGTAGCCTCACAGACAGCTAAAACATTTTTAATATGTTGCCCTATCCGATATTTATCATATTTACCTGACCCTTAATGCAACTCCTTCCCAAAATGAAGTGTATACGCAGCTATAGTCACACTTCCTCACACTGTTTAATCATTTTGTTTGATTGTCAGCAGGGGGATTCATTGTAATACCTGCCACTTGTACTCTATCTAAGTGGCTTTCCCCACCCCTGTCACTACGCAGCATGTGGCATGCTGGTAAGGCCAAATGTAGCGCACCCTGACTGATTTAAGTGAGTGTCATGAGGTCATAGCAGCAGGGCCTTAATGACATTTTTCTCTCCCAGTGCACAGAGCAAGATTGACGCGCTTGTTTCATTTGTCCTCTGTGCAAGAGCTCAGCTGAAGGAATTTTAATCTCTGGGTTCCAATCCTGTTGTATTCATTGCTTTGTCTTCGTATTTATCAGTTTTACTGTTTACTTTTCGCCAAAATCATGGCTTTTAGTGATTTTATTGATTTTTTTTTTTTATGTTGTTGTATATCCATCTTTTATTTTACTGTTTCTATATGTGCATAATATTATACATATATATTATATTATTGCCCTTCTTGGGGACAAAGAATGTATATATACATATATTGTATATACAGCACACAAGTATTTACCATACATTTGCTGCATTGTTCATTCTTTAAAAACATCCTCACATTTTCACTTCATACTCTATATATGTAAACTGTTTAATCTCAATTCATTAACTCATAACAAACAACATTTCATATATTTATGATATATAAATATATCATAAATAGGAAAAGCAGGAAATTGGCTGAAATGAAAACAAAAAGAAAACCAAAGTGGAGCAGGGAGCAAATGCTGCTGCTGGTAGACAACGTACATCAGAGAAAACCTACAATAAGGGGAATTTAGAATCACAATTGTCAAGTGCATTGGCACTTGGATAGATTTGGGCATTGATTATGTTTTTTAATCAACTTAATAAGGAAATATATCTATCTATATCTATAAATTAGCAAAATTTTCATACTGAATATATCTTCAAAATATTCACTGACAATATTTCATTTTTTATAGTTCCCACAATATCAATGGCAACTTAAGTCTGACTTTATGGTCTGTTATGTTAAGGCAGCTCAAAGCATTTGATTAAGTTTAGGGAAAGAAATATAGTTATATTTAACCAAAATCTTTCCCTAACCTTAACCAAACCAGGATCTTGACTGAATCTAAAAGTGTTTTTTTCTGGGCTAAATTTAACCCAGATCCTGTGATTTGTACACTTATTTTCAACCAAAAAAAAAAACATGGTTATAGGTAACCATCATTTTTTAGGAGATAAAAAAGTTGTGTCAATGTACATCATCCCAAACGTATCTCTCCAACAATAACTTCCTTTGCTCAGGCTTCAGTAGACATAATGATTGCATTGTGTTGTGGTACAGTAACTCCATGGTACACTATGTGGGGCAACAGAACATTGATGTTGAGCTGCTGGAGCATCAGGCCACACACTCTTTGGCACTCCAGAGCTTGTATCAAAGGTCCCCGTCACAAACAGGCACCGAGCCCTCTCTCAGGCACACTTTCTACTGCTGTCATCTTTCCTTTTTAGTGGTATCATTACTAAAAAACTAGAGAGCAGAGCCCAGCTTGCTTAATGCTATCTGCCAACACTGAAATCTCTCCTCTATCTTACCATTCATCTCCTCTTAGAGGGATCTATGCAGCTTCAAAGTCAGCCTTTGGTCTGATGACATGGATTTAATCCCCAGACTAAAGATATTATAAAAGTGATTTTTTACCCTTCTTCTTCTTGTCAAATTTGCATGCTGGGCAGCTGGAGTGTGACTGAAAGAGTATGTTATGAGTATGCCAAGAGGAGTGGAAGTGAGAGTTAAATACAGGAATACAAACAGTGAATCAAAGGGTATTAGGTTGTAAGCTTTGCATCATTCCTAATTGGGTTGCCAGTGCGCCCTTATTAAAATCTGCCACTTTTTTCTCCTGCTCCATATTCTGTGATTCTTGGCAGAAAATGTCTTCAAACCGTCAGAGAGGTGCAGTAGAGTGCTGCAGGCATATACGGTGCATGATGATTGTTACAGTCAAACGAATGTTACAGGAGATTGGAGACAGTATTTGTGTGTCATCTAGCTGAGCATGGATGGAAACCACAAAAGCAGTAAAAGCAAGTTTAAGATTTTGTCAACGCTCAGTTTGTGTTTTGTACCCTTGGCGTTCTTCCCTTACATTTTTTCCCTAAGTAATGTTTTCATAGGAGTCGTTCTTAGTTGAGGGTTTAAGGTAGGTGTGGAGGAGTTGTCTGATTGATTTACTGTTTTATGACCTCGCTGTTGTAAAGCCTTTCATGACTGTAACTGACTGTAACACTTGACTCTGTGAACACGAAATCTGAAATTTGACCTCAATATCAGTTTTTCAATTCAAAAAGCACTGAAGACAGTCACAAAACATACATCGCTCAGAGCAGGTCCAGCACATGGCTTTGTGACAGCGGCCCAGAGCTTGGCCACAGGGCCAGTCTGCTGTGATCCGGCTGCCATCAGAAGCCTCTGACCTGTTTGAGGACTGAGAATTAACTGCCCTCAGACTTTCCAGGGGCTCATGTCAGGGAGCCTTGAATCAGTGACAGCGAGCTGCAGTGATTGAAGGTGTTAATGGCCAAATGAGATGTGATGATGGCCTGTCCAGCTGTCCATCAATGCCACCAGAGCATAGTGTCCAAAGCCAAGTCACTGAACGCTTTCCAAATGCTATACTCTCAAAATTTGTGTGACCTAATGAGAGAATACATACAGAAAACTATTACTGGGGAATATACTCAAAATGTTGTGTTTTGTGGCAAGATATATTTCATATATTTAGAGTTGACATGATTAGTCGATTACATGATTAGTCAGAAATGAATCTACAAACATTTTGATAATCAATTAATCATTTAAGTCAGTTTTTAAAACATAAATGCCAAGATGTCCATGGTTCTTGCTTCTCAAATGTTGACTCTTACAGACTTTCATGACAGACCATGACTGACCATGAACAGGCCATTTGAAGATATTATCTGATATTTTTCACTATTTTTTGACATTTTAAAGAAGGAACAATTACGATTGATTAATCAAGAAAAACAATCTGCAGATAAGTCGATAAGGAAAATAATAATTAGTTGGAGCTGTACATATCATAACATGCTGGTAAAGGCTTATTTCAGTATGTCTAAGTGAGAGAGATCAAATCAGCTTCATCTTTACATCAAAGAAAATTTGGTTTGCAGCCAGGAAACACATAGATCATAGGAATGCACCAATGACAACCAACACCGACTGCAATAAAACAGAAATATGTCTTCCATGTCAATAAACTGTAGCGGTAGATACCCTGGGCATGACCTTGTGACTCATTTGTGGCTTTCAGCTGGAAAACATATTTGATTCCACGGTTCTTCCCGTATAGTCTCTGTGCTGTTAAATCCTTGCATCTGAACTTCAAGGTCTTTGTCTCACAAACATCATTTTCACAGGGATAAAAGAATGAAGCTTAAATTCAGGGTCTTTTGACATACTTGAATTTTGACATGCTATGATTTTCTCTCTCTCTCTCTCTCTTTCTGCAGTATCCATATTTGTAGGATTGCTGTGTGCATCTTGGGTTCTTACAATTGAATACAAGCCATTAATTATTCACCCTTTCCTGCTCTATCACAACCCCCTTAGTTCTCTTTATCTCTCCCCTCAGTCTCTTTTATTGAATTCTCAGATAGTGAGAGAATTCAGACCTCTCTTTGTATGTCAGCTTAGCATAAACCAAGCTAACTTTGTGTTAGGCAGTCCTTTAAGTGAAGCATGGGACCTGATAATTGTTCCTTTCATCTGTCTTGTTAATTCTCGGATCAAAGAAGATGAGGCAGAGCATGAATGGGACACTGATGGCAAACCACAGCTTAGAGTTGGACGGGTTAGCAGCCCTACAACACTGCCATCTGTGCTCGCAGATCAAGGCAAAACATTTTTGTGAAAACTGTCTGTTTCATGTCCCTCTTTGACATCCGAACAAAACTTGTACCTACTATACTCAAAGATGCTAAAATACTATTTCAGCAAATCCCTGCACAAGTTTCCAGCCCTTGCGTGTGCCTCTGCAGTCATTTTACATAGCTGAATTAAAATTTTTGTTCTAGTAATTGTGCTTAAAAATTAATGCCGGTTTTGAGAGCCAGTCTACTGCTAGCATTCATCATGTTCTGACAGCTTCCCCTGAAGATTAAGCATTCACCCTCAACGCCAGAGGAAAATAGGGAGGAGCCCAGATGAGAAACAGGGTCATTAACTTGAGGCTCCTCAGCGGAAATAGGTGTCTAATTGAGCAATTGGGATTTTCTGAGAAGAAAGCTTTGAGAAAGACTTTGATCCATATAAGGATCATGTTAAAGATTTGTTTGAGTATCTTTGTAAAATATGGGACAGCTGGATACTCGGTGATGCTGTGGTGAAGAGGTGAAGATTAGAAATTTTTGTCTTCTAATGACACACTGATCTTTAGGTTCTGGATGAGAAAACAAGAGCTGATCATTAAACCCATGAGGTGCTGTCTGTGTGGTAAGAATATATTCAATGCATAAAAGCAGCTTATTGGTCTGAAGTTAACTTATTTAGGAGATTAGCTGCTTAAGAGTGAAATGATGACACTTGAAACAAGTCCTTTAATTTATTCCACTTTGGAGGACATGAATATTCAAATTAAGACAGGATTTTTCAGAAGCACTATCCCCGATTTTGCTGTCAAATATTTCTCTCGTCCCTCCTTTTTCTAAATCAGGGGGGTCTGCTTAAAAGTTTTTTGTCTGAGCACTAGGAATGGGTATCAAGAAGCGGTACTAAATTGGTACCGGTTCTTGACTGGTCAGTACCGAAATATAGATAAGCTCCCGGACAAAAGGTGATACTATCAGTATTTATGTAACATTAATTCATTCTAACATAGCTGGCGTAGGTGGCGGTAATGCACCTTAACGCTGGTTGCCACCCGCCATGAAACGAAAAAAAGAAGAAGATATTGTTGCATAGCCAGCAGCAGGCCAAAGAAACGACCACTGCTGCAACTATTCTTGTGGATAAAACATCTGAAGGATACATTTTGTTGTTTTTTTTTCACCATGGTCAACATCATTTGCTTATTCGAACCTTTAGTAGTACAATTGTGTAGCCTAAGTGGTAAAAATGTACCTGTAAACAACGGTGTAATTATTAGATAATACTGAGAAAAACAATATGTTTACTTTCATTTAGCATTTTCTAAATTTTCTAACAGTGTACAATCGAGTTGTTACTGCTAACTCTCATTCTCGGTCTCGGGAAGGTATATGCAGAAGAAGACTGGGTCCTATTGAGTGGAGATCAATTAGTCTTCAGGACATGATCCCTCACTGGCTTCCCATTTGTGTTCAGAAGGGCCAAGCCAGAAGCACTGCCCCCAGGAATTGAACCAGGGTCTTAGAGGTGGTGCACTGACTGACTGACAAAACTGTACCTTCAGCCTGATGTGGTGCACATTTAAAGAAAAACTTCTCTGTGCCTTTATGGCGCGATAAAAGATCCGGGCCCATTATCAGCTTGTAAAAGTCCATATGTGGAAAATATTCAGCATGAAAATGTATTTCTCCTGTACCTCTATTTTTGAGAGTGTAGGTTTGCTGAGCATGAATGCTGTTTCATCTACGCACTGCTGCACACTCTCACAGTTGCACACAGTCACAGCTGGAGGCTGCACATTACACTCACAGTTTTATCTGTTGGTCACTGAGCTGTCCCTCTGGAGCTGTTCTCTTTGACTTACTGCTCTTACCACATCTGGGAGTAAAACTTCGAAAAGCAACTTAACACAGAAGTTTGCACTTGACTTTTTTTTTGTTAAACTGGGACACACTCAAAAGTATTGTGAAAAATTCTATAATCAGAATTTGAAGTGGCAAGATTTGTAACACATACAAGCCCTGGGGTGCCTGAATGTAAAACAACCTTTACAGTGACTATTAGTGTTGTAGTCAAGTGTATTCTAGCATGTCGGGTGCAGGAAGTGCAATTGACAGATTGCCAGTCCTCTATAGACACATAGACAAACACATTCAGACAGAAATTCTGTTTCCAGTTCAGCTAAGCTGCATGTCTTTGCAACCTGGACACACAAAGTCCTCATTAAACACCACTCGTGGGAATTAAAGATAACCTGTGGAGTTTTGACCTCCAGCAGCACTATGGAGCAATGCGATGATGAGCGGTTCCCTGCACACATATACAGTACATACAAGCTATCTGACGTCTCTCAGTTTCACGCTATTATACTGATCAACGGTAATGCGACAGGAAATGTAGCAATGTATGTGCAAATGATAGCAAAGAGAAAGACTGCTAGCTGACGTGAACACAAATGTAAAACAATGCATCTTTGAAAACTGGCTTTGCAAATGCTTAATGAGGAAAATATATAAATGCATTCAATACATTTGTTAGGCCTCAAGGATACAATGCAATACAAAGCATTGGATGAGAAATTCCACCGGGTATCTTTAAAATATGGGTGGTTGTAAAGAAAGCACATATGTATTCAGCATTTAAAGCAGAGAATTCACATTTTGAATAAATTTACACTGTTTTTGAACACTGCAAGTCACTCACACAGTGTATAAATGACTGCACTCTAGCATTGTTTCTTAATATACTATACCTATACAGAATGCACTGCATGTCTTGTTGCTAATAAAGGTCCTGTCAAGCTCGGTCTATGTTTGCCAGGGGGCTGCTTTGCTGTGCCAGTGCATAATTGTACAGGTCTCCCTTGTCAGCTCTCCAAAGCTCCCTGGGCTCGACATGAGGCATCACAGCAAGAGAACAAGGGTCACAACCACTAGACATATCATTAATCACAGAATCTGGGGGTTTTAGCTCGGGATTATCCGTCCCTAGGGGGGCCGAGTCAGTTATGGAGTCCCCCGTAGGTGCTGCAGCTAGAAGGAAATGTCAGTCTAGTAGTCCCTGATAGACTCTGCTTTGGCTGAGGCAATCTGCAGAGAGGATGAAAGGGCTGTAACATTGATTTCAGTTCAAGAAGCAGGTGGGAGGAAAAGGAAATAAGAGCATGTCAGAAAAGCCTTCAAACTAGCAGTCTATCTTATCAGTTGAGGGAAATGTAGTCAGATTAAGGGTGGCAACGCCCATGTGGGTGCTGCAAAAAAACTCAGTCTGCAGTCAAGATGCTTCAGGTCACTTTCTCATCTCTCATGATTACTACTTTCAGCCATTCATCTGATATTTCTGAAATCAGAAATCAGGGGAAGCAGCGGTGAGACATGTATAATAGCTCCAGTAAAATCCCCCTTTTAACGTCAGACTGTTTCTGTAGAATTTATTTTTTTAGCTCACACAGAAGATGTAAGCATTTTCAGATGTACCACATCATCCTGTACAATATGTAGCAGTGTTTCCCACAGGATTTTGTAAGACTGTGGTGGGTGGGCCTCGGACCCTCTGGGGGGGGTCTGAGGGCAGAACATTTTGCACATTTGAAAGTTAGATGCATCAATCTGGTGCACTTTGAGAGCAAAATTAAGAGGCTAGAGCTCTATGAAGAACTTTGTGCTCTTGTAAACAATTGTGTGCTCTACTAAACAATTCAATTATAAACACATTAGTTGTATAGATATAAATAGTGAAGACATGGCGAATATAACCAACTTTATAACTATTTTCTGACATTGTTCGCTACTAATTTCTGCTGAAAACAGGAGGACAAAAAATTAGAGCTGCAATGATTAATCGATCAGTTGATTGACAGAAAATCAATTGGCAACAATTTAAATAAAGAAATAATCTCTTTTTTTTAATATTTGGATTTTGGACTGTTGATCGGACAAAATATGACATTCAAAGACATCTCCATATGCTCTAAGAAATTATAACCAACTATTATATACCATTTTCTGACATTGTTCACTATTTGTTTCAGCTGAAAACGTGGACAAAACATTTGTGCTCAAGGATTAATCAATTAGTCAATTGACAGAAAATTAATCAGTAACTATTTTGATAACCAAATAATCATTAGGGAAAGGAACAAAATTAGGAAAAATTACAAAATTTGCTGGTTGCAGCCTCTCAAATGATGATTTTAAGCTTTTTTTGTGTGTCAGACAGGGTAATAAACTGAATATATTTGGATTCGGACAAAATGTGACATTTGAAGACATCATATTAATTATAACCAACTATAACTATTTTCTGACATTGTGTTCATTACTTGTTTCTGCATGTTTCACAGGAGGACAAAACATCAGGTTAATGCAGGTTTAATGTTTTGTGCCACTGTGCTCAAAGATATCAGTTGAGCTAAAATTAAAAAGACACTGTTTAATTGCATTTACTGAGACTTCCAGCGTTTTCTCTGAACATGCTGTCAGCTCAGAGGCAGTGAAGCCTGTCAGTGACTCTGGATACCTGGGCAGCGGCCAGCGTGAGTGGCCGAAGAACCAAACACAGTGGGCGGCGGCAGAGGAGGCTGCACCGCCATCTGGTTCAAAATGAGTCCAGTTGACTTCACTGCACTCAGCACCAGAGCATGGAAACAGAAATTAGCTGTTTGTTTCCAATACAGCTAGTTTTTCTCTTAGATAACATTAACACAAGACTTTAATGTTTCGGTCATGCTATTGTCCTGCGTTGCAAACCGACACTTGAAAACAGACAAAAATGAACCATTTTTTTATTGTAAATTATATTAAAATATTTAATATTGTATTAAATATTCATGATTTGTTACGAGTGTAATAGAGATTGTTTGTGTGTATGTGTAGAATTTGTATGTGCATGCTCCTGCATTTATAGCTTTTACCCACGCTGTGCAATTTCCGAATCTGCAGGAATCCATTTTTAACTGATTAAAACAAGATAGATTTTTTTCCTCTGCTGTCACAGAGTCTTTATATCATGATGTATCTGTGGTCATGTATGGCCTACAGTGACATGGTTGGTTTGTCACAGTTGTAAGGTTAGTAAAAGATGATCACAGCAAGCCCAAATAATGTGTGCTGTCTCATTATCTCTACGGCTCTGGCAGGAAAGGCCTTCAACCCAGATTAAATGAAATATACATGTAACACCAGCACTGAGATAGACTTGTTGCTCTATCTCTAGGTAATTCCTCTCCTTATCTGTAAAATATGACATACTAAAAGTGCAGCATTGTGTTGACTTGGAGCCGTGATGGTTAGCTTAGCATGCCTGTGGTAGCGGCTGCTAGTAGCTAAAGCTACCCGCATTTAACCTGCATGCAGCTGCAGCAGGGCTCCGGTGTTGGCAGCTGAGTGAAAACACACCTAAATCATTTCACGTAAACAACTCAGACAAACCCGACAACAAAATCGCGAGCACAACAAGCTTCAACGTCGCTGAAGCAACAGCGCAAAACACAATGTTAGAGATCTTTCTTGTTATTATGAGAAATGTAGAAATATTTTCGGCTCATTACGAAACTGTGGCGGGACAGATTAGACTGTGGCGGACCGCCGCAGTCTAGGTAATTAATGGGAAACACTGTGTAGGAATGTTTAAGGATGTATGCTCCGTCTGGGGATGGAAACGACAGGATGAAACAAAAACAGTTGCCATGAGAAGGATTATACAAATATACATATTCAGAAAGAATTAAGGATTATATTCAGAGTGACTTACATTAACAGTTTCTTTCCTAATGCGCTCTTCTCAAGGTGCTAGTTTTCTACCAAACTTTCTACAAACCTTACCACTGCAGGACTCAAACTGAAATAATGACAGACACAAGGCAGTACAATCCATATGCTCTCATCTATCCAAATAAACATACATATTAAATACTGTGATATTTAAATGCCTCTATTATCTGAATGCAGTTTGCTATTTGTCGTAGCACCCAGTACCGTGTCTGGGGGCGTTCCAGGTGGATTCAGTGGCAACCTGGGACAAGGAGAACAGTTGCCCAGGTTTCTGACCGCACCCCCTAAAGAGAGAAAAGGGGGAGTGGGGTCAACTGCCCCCAAGGCTGTTGTCTTAACCTGCGTGATTAATGGTGCATTAACGAGATGGCAGGTCTTTGAGCACATCACGGCTCTCACATTGCCTCTGCATTATTAATGCCTGCACAAAGAGCCTGTTTAATGAGCCAGAACTCTCTCAGTGGATGTTGATTAGGCATGCAATGGATGTAAAGGCTCACCCTTCTGAATGTATCTACATTTCAGGGGATGAGATTTTCTTTTTTCTTTTTTTTGCCTGTTTTTGGTTGATATATTTTCATCTTAACCAAAGTTTTAGACACGGGATAGCATGGGAGAGAGACAGGGGCTGACGTATGATAAGGGTCCTGGGACAGAGTGGCCCACTAATGCTCAATTAACTTAGATTTTTATGTAAATGTGAATATGATCTCTTGAGTTATACTAATTAAAGGTACGGCTCATTTTATATGTGGGTGAATACTTTGAAATGACTTTAAAGCCACATTTTCAAGGAATAGTTTGACATCTTGGGAATTATGCTTATTTGCTTTCTTGTTGAGAGTTAGATGAGAAAATCGATACCGCTCTCATGTCTGTACACTAGATATGAAGCTACAGCCAACTGTATTTATATCTCATTTGTTTAATCCCTAGCAAACCACTGTATCTGACCAAGAAATAGTCCGGCACATGACCCCTATAAAACCACAACTTCTCATTTTTACACTTTGGTTTTTGTACAGATTAAACAAATGAGAAATAACGTGTTAATTAGTGATCGTTAGAGGTCAAGCTAAGCTTACCAGCTGCCTGCTGTAGCCTTATATTTATCGGACAAACGTGAGAGTGATATTGATTTTCTCATGTAACTTTCGGCAAGAAGGTGAATAATGTTCCTTTAACACAAAAGAAAATCAAACCCAGCTCTCGTAATCACTGTCTGTTCTGTACAAACATTTGGTCTGGTGCGTCTGTTCTGTGGATTCTCCTCTCATTAAAGTGACAGTCAATGTATTATTTGACATTTATTATACTCTTTTTCGGCGGGGGAAAGCAATATAATGAGAGACAACAGGTCAAATTAGAATAGCAATTTGGAACAATGTTGTTGTTTTTACCACTTGCTTGTTTACTGAATATGAGTGAGTCCATTTGATCAACAGAGAACTAAATAATTTATGGCTTCAAATGTTTTGACCTAACAAATCCACTAATTAGATCAATGAATGAAAAAAGCCTATTTGTATTGTTTTTCAGAGGACATTTAACACCGCAGCATAAAGCTTATAGAATAGACCAGTGAAAACATAAATTTGAAGGGTTGCTAGATGATTAACGGAGCAGGAAAGCTGTAATAAACTATTTGTGTTTCACAACATTAGGTTAACCTTTTCAGACTTTCCTCCTATCTTTGTTTTTTTTCTTGTGGATCGTTTTACTTACTGAGGACTATAAATTATTCAAATCGCTCGTTAGTCTAACTGCACACAACTGTATAAAGATTAGGAATTACTGGAATAGTCTACCTTATATTTACAGTGTTATATTTGATTTATTTATGTAATATAGCATACAAACATCCTTTCTTTATTACATTCTTTTTAATCTTTGGCAACTGATTGGAAATTGGTGACATGGAAAATAATTTTTCCATTGGTTTAATGTCTACAAACAGCAAACATATTATCTATTGAATGTCCCTTGATGCTCTTGATTATTTCTTACTACTCCAACAATCATCATTTAGAGAAAATGCACATGGGGCGTTTTTAAAAAGACTGATTGGGAGTTAAGATCACTGTCGAGGGATACGTGTGCATTAGATAAATATTCATGATTTGTTACGAGTATAATAGAGATTGTTTGTGTGTATGTGTAGAATTTGTATGTGCATGCTCCTGCATTTATAGCTTTTACACGTACTGTGCAATTTCCGAATCTGCAGGAATCCATTTTTAACTGATTAAAACAAAATAGATTTTTTTCCTCTGCTGTCACAGAGTCTTTATATCATGATGTATCTGTGGTCATGTATGGCCTACAGTAACGTGGTTGGTTTATCACCGTTTTCTGTCATCGCAGGACATTTGAAACATCTAGGTTATCTTTGCTTCTGTAAGGTTAGTAAAAGATGATCACAGCAAGCCCAAATAATGTGTGCTGTCTCATTATCTCTACGGCTCTGGCAGGAAAGGCGTGGGAGGGAGAACCACAGGCATGGTAATCGCTGTCATTGACCAGCATATCAATTTCAGAGTGGACGATGGATGCAGGTCTCCTCTTGCCTTGCACCGAGAAACTTAAAGGTGTATACTTGCTAATGAACATCACTGCATTGTGCTACTATTTCTGGATTGTATTTGAATTGAAATTTCTGAAATCCAAGAGACTCTATGCAGATTAGTCCTTCGCTTGTTCAAACGATATGAATTTCTTGCTGGAGCACATTAGCATTTTTTTTTTTTTGTCATGCATCATAATTTAGCTGCATCTGTGCAACGATGCAACAGCTCTGAATGCAGAACAATAACCAGTTTCCAGGGAGAGCGTTCCAGTACAATTCAACAAATGAATTCATAAAGCAACAATTACTTTGACTGGCTGTTATTATCCTTTCAAACAGCAGCAATGTTGCGACAAAGGTAGCAATTAAGAAACGTTCTCCTTAAAGACTAGGCTACATTTCTGAACAGCTCTAATTACTGCAAAGAATAAACCTGTTCTATCTGCGGTGCTCCCATTAAAGGTCCGTGCTGTTGTAACTGGTGTGAGGGCTAGAGAGGTTTCCACATTACAGTAATCACTTTAATTTCCTTATATAATCAGTGTAATCAGAGCTCTCTTTAGTTTTTGTGTAATAAGGTTGAAGAGGAAGAAGAAGACGACCTCTCTGGATGTCAAGCGATTCTTTGTCATTGACATGATAATACTGCTAAGATCACACAGTACCAACGCCTGATGAATACAGATTCAGATATATTATTATTTCTTTATTTATAGACAAAGACAGCAGCAAACTAAATCCCAGTTCAATAAAAATGTTACTGTCTGCATTGTTCTCTGGCACTTTATTAATGGTCTACTGATAGTGCTGAAAGTCTGAGTCAAGACGGGCACAGTGACAAAAGAGAAAACGCTGCAGGCGTCGTTGTTCATCTCTTTGAAGTGAGGTTGCTTAGTAATTCTCAGCTTTTAATGGTTTCTCTTGTCCTTAAGCATATGGGCCGCAGTTATTTTCTCTTCTTTTGTCACTTTCCACTGGACACTGGAATCTCACCATCAGTCTCAGTGACTGCAGCAGATGGATCAACCATCCTGTGGCAAACACACACACAAAAACAGAAAATGCTTGCCCAGGCATACAGCACACCTGATTAAATGCAGCATTAGAAAACTCTCTCTGTGTGTGTGTGTGTGTGTGTGTGTGTGTGTGTATGTGTGTGTGTCAGTATGAGTGATACGTATCTAGATACAAAGTCCATGATCCAATACAAAAATGAAAGACACATTTCTGCGATTTAAAGGTGATTAGATTCAATTCAGTAATTCTTTCCTGCTTTTGGATTTGCTTTTTAATAATGAAGTGTGACTTTTCAAGAAATCTTATTATTTTATTTTCTCTCTTTTTATTTTGCTTACTGAGTCAGATATGCCACTAAAAATTATGTCTACTTTCACATAAGCAACAGTACATTAATCACAAGCAGTGATACACTGAATATATTTTTAGCCAGTCCCTAAGAAGGGTAAAAATCTCACTAAAGTGCTGCTGACTGGGTATGGTCCCTGGGTCAGTATCATCACTCTGAATTTGGTATTTTAAAGTGGACGTATCATGCACATTTCAGGGTCATTATTTATATTCTGGGGCTCTACTGGTATCTTTGCATGATTTACAGTTAAAAACTCCTTATAAATATTTTACTGGCTCTTAATGCAGCCCTTCAGTTCAGCCTCTGTCTGAAACAGGCTGTTTTAGCTCCTGTCTCTTTAAGGCCACCCTCCCATTTCGCCCACTCTGTTCTTATTGGTTAGCTTCTGGAAAACGCCCCTTGGCAGACTTCTGGCGGTCCAGTAGGCTACGTAAACTAACCATAGTAGTAGGATTTCACTTTTTTTCTTGTTCTTTACTCAATATGGAAACTTCTCAAATACCTCCATACACGTTCGAGCCAGAATCCGATCTGAAATATGAGAGTGGACAACATGAACAACCCGTGGAACAGCCTTAGCAACGAAGGCTACGGAAGGGACGATCTGACATCATCACAAGGAGGAATTAGAGGTGAAGCCTGGGGTTTTGACATTCAGTTCAATTTTTACATCTGTTCACCTAAAGTTTTGGAACTTTTACCATGTTTACATAGACATCTGACATCATAACAGTATATAAATAACAGAAAATCACCAAAAGCAAGACATATCCCCTTTAAATAACTCTGTATAGGCATAAGTCATTGTCAAAAAAATACAGGATGGTGTCAGTTATGGTTTTCTTTCAACCAGGAGGAGTTTGGGGCCAGTTGGAGGTAGGGTAGCGTTACCTGCTAATGCTAGCATTACTCACCTTGTGTTAACTGCTCCTCTTGGTAATTTTGGTGTCAGCATACACGTTGCCACTAAATTAACAGTAAGGTTAGTGGTGCTATCAGCATATTTTATGATACTGCTTTGCTTTTTGATGACTGTTAATACAACATAAATATTTCAGGAAGTGTTTTAAACTACACACTAGAGGCACAGGAGTTCAGAGAGAGCATGAGTTACTTGGAAAGATCTTTTTTAACAGCCGTATCATTTTTTTTCTGAATTTTATGTGCAATATAGGTCAAATCTGTTGTTCTGTGATGATATAGCTAAATCTCCAGCTCTTTTATCGGTTTTTTGGTATAGTTCATCTTTGCACCCCTAGAACATACTGTACATCTCTCTGGATAGATCAGGTGGCGAAGAGTGCTGGATTCAAGCCATACAGTGATGCAATGTCTATACGGTACAATACAAAGTTTCCTCCAGATGGCATGTTTTATATTCCCCCTTCAGGCTTCTCACATTGACTTAGACACAAAGTAAAATCCTTCACTTATGTGTGGAAATGTGGGTGTACATGAGTGTCTAAATATGTGCCTGTCTCTGAAGCAACCTTTGCAATACTTGAATGACATGCAGTCAGTTCACTGAGATGAACTCTGGTTATTTAATCAACACTGGTGGCGTTTCTATTAAAAGTATCAAGATTTCATATCTAAACATGAGCACCTGTATCACATCAAAGACTAACATAGCTTAAGCAAATACAGTAAGAGTGGTACATGAATATTGATATAGCAATACCATGTGACATCTATTCTAGCTATGCACACAAGAGCTGCATCTTGCCTGTGCTTCTGTTTTGAAAAATTACGCAATTTCCACACTTGGTTAATGCCCAAAGGGTTTGGAAATGCGATTTAAACCACAGAACATGTAGTCAGCATCTGCTCACCCTCCACAGAGACCAGAAACCCTTTCTGAAACTTTAATGTTTCATCAGATCCTATCTGCCTTAGAATGTACTGGAAGAAACCGCATGCACACAGGGAAACTGCAGAGGACAGATGCTCTCTTTAAATGCTGCGGAAGTACCAGGAGCCTAGCATGGCGTGCTATAATGTAGAGAACATTATTGACATGGATTTCTGGTTATTAGCATACTGACATTTGACAGCAGAAGTGAGAAGAGCAGAGAGCAAATGTGCTTGCGACGACATTTCCCCACTCTCATAACCCCTTTAGCTTTTCTCATCTCCAAGAGTACTGCTGGAGTGAGGGTCAGGTCACTTCTTTCCTTATCTGTCACAGAGACACAAGAGGATGGAAATTGGCAAACAAGAAAAGTATTCTCTGGGTCTTTGTGATATGTTGGATGAATATACAGAGCTGTTTGCTAAAAGACATGACTTGTGTTAGAGGCAAAGAAAAATACTGCTTTCCACAATGGTTTCTGTGCACGTAAACTGTCTCAACAACAACAAAAACTATGATTTGATCAAACCACCCTTTCAGGAACCCTTCTGTTCTCAACAAAGTGAAAACACAGGTTGTAATTTTTAAGTTTCAGTGAGGCTAGAGGCTTTGACCCAGAAAATGAAATATCCACACCCCTGTGAAAACACTGTCACTGTCTTTAGGTGATATCATAGTTTCCAACTGGGGTGTCAAGTCATGTGCTCTGGAAGGCCAAGATTGTGCTGGTTTCATTTTAACCATCTCCACACCGGGGTGTTTACTCACAAAGCTTTCAAGTGACACATAAAAGTTGTGTCAATGGAGAAATTCTGAAAAGACTACATTAAGATCAAAGATCAAATCTTAGAAAATGTCAAGATATTATAAAGGTAATAGTTAAACCCTTAAGACTACTTGTATGGTGAACAATAGTTAAGAGTGGAAAGGAGGACTTTCATTGATCTTTGCAGCTTCTTAAACAGAGGAGAAAAAAGGAAAAAGAACAATAAAAGTGCTGAAAAGTGCTGAGTCCAGAAAGTCCTACAGATTGTACTTTGGTGATATTTGTGGTTGATCTTCATCCTATTTGGGACAGGCTTGTATTTCTCACTAATTAAATCAATGCTATTACACCGCGAACGGTGTTCCGCAGCTTGAATTAATTTCATTCTTATAAAATGTGCACACCTTCAGAGCTAACAAAGCAGCTTTTATGGATATAACAGTGCTCTCCAGTGTTGCTGGAATCACTGAGACACAACGTGAACAACAATGAACATATTTATGTTGGCTTGCCAGATATACTGTAGGTGAGAAATCACACGTCAAACGGTCAAAGTCGTGACTCATCTTCACCACCCCCTAACATGAAATTGAGTGTAATGATATTTTTTCCACACAAAGAAAAGCAGCATATATCGTCTGGGGTGCACAAAATGTGTGTGTGCAAAACAATCGACAGGATCTAAATATTTACTGAAGAAAAATGTTTTTTCCTGTTTGAGAGTAAATTGTGCAGTTATAGAGTGAGGTCCCCCCTGTATAGATGTTCTTGGTTGAATATGAGCAAAAGTAGTCAAGCTGTTTTTTGTTTTTGGATTGCATGCCTACATTTGAACTTTGAATGCAGAAATTGTTCTATAAGATGTAATTTCAGAGTGATATCATGGTGTGTCCTTCTTGCCCTGTTCACATTTCCTATTTCAAGTGTATCTGGATAAAAATCAGACACTTTTTAATACAATTTTATTTTCATTTCTCTGTTTGGTAGATCATAAATCTGATTGCAATCTGTGTTGGTTTTTCCAGGCTACACACTACATTACCAGCAGTCCAAAGGGTGGAGATAATACAACCGAAGTTATTTAGTAACTGCCAAAAATACCCAAAGAAGATTTGTGTACTTTTACAGTTTAGTTACAACTATAGCTGAGAGCTATCCATAAATGGACACAAATACATGGATGATTCACATTTATGGACTATGAGCAAGACAAACATTTATCCATGCTGCTCCCTCACACATACAGATCATTAAGGGATCAGATAATTGCTACAACATCTAGGTGCTCTGTCTGTATGACTGTATGTGTTGAAATGGCTGGAGACACTTTTTACTGTTAATTCAATAATACAGGAATAATAATGACTAATTTCAGTGTAATTTCAGTCACTTCAGCTACCATAATCACAGACCCTGTGACCCATGTTTACATGTATCTTTGCAGGACCATAATTCCAGCCTAAGAAACAGAATAGCAACTGAGGCCATAGTATTCAATTGTTGTGTGTTTTTGGAGTCCTTCTGTCCCAGTTTATGAGTTAAGGACAAACATATCTCCTCACTGAGGTAAAAGTCTTGTCTTTTTATTGCTCAGGAACACACTGAAGTTTTGTAAATCACCTCTAAACTGGAACTGCTTGCTAGAAGTTTTCAGACTGAAGAGCCCTCTGAGAGAATTTTCTGAATGTTTGTGAATAGGATCCCAAATGATTTGATTAATTACTTCCTCCTCTCTCCTCATCTCTTCATCCTCTCAGTGAAATCACCAGGTATAATCTGAAAACTCTCTGCCCTTCATGGCACATGATTACACACGCCTGGATTAGACTCTTTGTTATCCCTGTTTCTAGCTGCGGGAGTGTTCGTGTGCTCAAATACCAAACTGTTCAAAGTAGTGGAAAGAGGATCCCTTGACAGCTGTGTTGGAAAGTCTGTAACACGACTGCTTTGCATTTCGACATCACGCTATGCGTTCTCATGGCACACCGTGTGCTAAAGTGCGCACTGCTAAGGAGCTCTGTTGCTTTAATATTTGATATTTCCTATGGGGTGCACTGTGTAACAATCAAAGATGAAGACAACCTTGAAATGCCTCCCTTAATTTACACATGGAGGGTATCAATGAGAGAAAGTAGGTTGGAATTGGGAGGGGGGGGGCAGAAAAAGATTGTGCATTAAAAACAGAAACTAAGAGAGAGGCGGTTCAGAAATTGGGGAAGAGAGTGAGCTGCGTCTAAGTGGAAAGAGGAGGATTCACAACCTCAGACCCCATACTGACAACTAATTAAAACTGCTAGACCTTTATTTATCACTTTTGAGTTCTATTATAAGAGGCTAAGAGGCAGCATGTTGTGTTTTTGCTTTGGACCCAATTTAAAAACCTTGTCTGTCCTCCCTTATTAAAACAAAAACACATTTCCCAGACACGCTTTACATCTTCGCACCATTAACTCAAGGGTCCAATTTGGATTTTTTTTTTCTACCTTTTTAATTGAAGGTTAATTCGCACATTTTGACAGAATTTCAACTGTAGTATTTTCATCCTGTTTTACTCCATCAGAGCTCAAAACAGAGCTGCAGCATTAACTGCAACAAGTAAAGTGTAAAACCTGTAAAGGCCAGTTTAATTGTCAGTTAAATGGCAATTAGATATACAGTAGTTCTGGATATAAGAAGGGGATTGTAAAAGCTATGAAAGCAGTTGCAGCAAACCACAATCAGCTCAATTTCTAATAAAATTGATAAGAAATTAAATATTTAAGAAATTATTTATTTGTCTAAATATGAGCATGGTCCTTTAGCTGATATGGTAGCACTTTTCAGACATAGTATACATAACATTGCTGGCTTCATTCGTCTGTTTTAATGATGGCTTTTTGTCATTCTCAGCAACATACTTACGGAAGCTGAAATATATAATCATATGAAGGAAAAAGTGTTTTCAGTTCTCCCAAAGGCTGCATCATTGGTGGATTTTAAAACTTATTTAGACTTTCAAGCTTTAATTAATGACCATCATGAGTTTGAGGGACACTTACCTGATTCTCACCGAAACCTCCAATGCATTTGCTCATCAATTTCATCATTAATCAGAGAATTGCAATGCCTATTTTATAAAGTCCCACAGTGTACACCATTGAATGACAAGATGTTAAATTGTGCCCGACTTAATCCCTGTTTGCTCACATTCTCTATGTAAAGTTTTTTGCTGGATATTCAGTTATTCATCCCTACAGTTGGCATAAATGAAAGTTGAAAATATGAGGCAGGAGACAGCTGGTCTGATTATTACTATGCAGGGTTTTTTGTAACCTCTTTTGCCCCGCGCTGTGTGGGGGACAATTACTTTTATAGGCAGATCTGACAAGAGAAGAATCTCCTCAATAACGAAAAATCAGCTCATTCAAAGTGTTTCATAGTTTATTAAACTGATTTTATTTTCTTTGAGCATAGGAAATTATACTTAAGTGAGAATTGAAATTACAGTGGTCTGAATCAGGCGAACAAGATGTGCAGTTTTTTCTCCTTCTAGCAGCTGCAGTCTTGAAGTTATTCCTACACTTCTGCTGTGGAGGATGGACTATGCTATAGACAAGATGGCCATGATGGTGTTGGCATTAGCATCTGCTGAAGCTTCGGTCTGCATTACAAATTAGCTTTGCTTGGCCTTTAAGACCTTAAGATTTGGTCATCTCTGATTGTTATTCTGGTAAATCAGTGTTTCTCTACAACAAAATGTAGTTTTGTGCGTTCATTATTGATCTGACTCTAAATTGTCTTATGCTTTGCCATAGACCAAGCACTGGTTTCCAATCACACTATCTGGATCGCCATACAGCAATTGAAGCAATTGAATCTGAATTTCCACTCAAAAATTGATCATTTTCAAGCAAGCTTAAATACAATACAGGGATTGCTGTCTACACTTGGAGAGAAAGTTTCAGAGCTCAAACATGGAGTCAGCTCTAATGAGGACAACATGTCAGATTTATAAAATCGTGTCAACATGCTGGAAAAAGAAAACTCCTACCTGAAGGAAAAGGTTGACCATGTTGGTCCTCTAATCTAAGCTGAGGGCAAGGACATACTGGGCTTTACGCCGACGGGTCTCTAGAGCTAGTCCAAGGCCAATCCTGGTAAAATTCCTTAATTTCCAGGATAAATTGAGGATCCTTCAACTTGCCCAGGAGAAAAAGGAAGTCATGTTCAAAGGTGTTCGAGTCCACAGTGCTAGGTTACTTCAGGAACGTGTGCAGTTTGATCCCATAAAAAAAAAAAGCTCTGTGACCTAGACATAAAATACTCTCTACTCTATCCTGCCAGGCTGAGTTATTACTGAGGGTAAACCCTCACTGTTTCACTGCCCTAATGATGCTGAGACATTCCTTTGTGATATCCCCATGAAATCTCCATAATTCCACGGGTGATAAATCTTCTGTCTTTATCTCCTTCTAAGTACTGTTTTTCTTGTTTCTATCATTAATTTATGATGGTACAGCATGCCTTTGAGTTGCTGGGACTTATAAGTGACTTTTGATAAGAAACTTTGTTGCTACTGTGGCATGTTGTTAAACCAATCGTGTGAATACATTTTTTGTTTGCCGTAAACCATAACGAAGGCTTCAAGACACAGTGATCTGTCTTAAAGTCATGCTGTAAATATTTGTGACTGATGATATCCTTGGTTTAATTAGTCTTATTTGCAAGGCCTATTTGATGGGAAGTGAAAGATTGTAGAATGTGGTTTATACTAAAATATTATTTTTATTTTCATCGTGGTTTTTTACACTATAGGCCTATGGTTGATCATGATCTTTGAATGTTGAATGTGTGTGTGCACGTGCTGCTCTCTTGCTACCTACCGCTTAGCCCCTGCCCCTCTTTTTAATCGTATACCCAAGACATGATCTGTTGATGTACCTATGTGAATATTTTGTGAATGTGTGGATGTTTTATTGCTATCTCTGCATAATTAACACTGATGTAATCTACATGTTAAGCCCATTTCAGACCAAAGATTCACAACAAGATGAGTTTGAAACTACTTGCAGTGTGCCGGTCTGCAAAGCCTGCCAGTTTACACCAATGCGACTAGACGAAACAGTGAATCGTCTCCATGGCAACGACTCTCTGTACTTCCGTTCTATCTGACAACTTTTCAGGCTTTTATTTGTAGCTGGATATAATTTGTAGCATCTTAAAATATGAATGAGGATAATGATAATGAGTTACTTGCTACGGTTGCACTTCTAGTATTGATGAAATGGCGAAAACAGTACAAAAAAAAGAGGGTTGAGGCTCTCTTTTCGTCCCTCCAAAATTCTGCCATTTTGATCAGCTGACAGTTTGCTGACTTGACCAGCTGACTTCGCCACAAGCTGATTGGCTGTTGAAACACGTTGCCAGCCACTGGCAACTTGACAAGCAAGAGAGGCAAGAGTCGCAGGCAACACTTGCCTTGTTTATAATAAACCTAGTATATTACACTTTGTGAGACATGGTTGAATAGTAATATCTCTGATAATGAAATTGAACTTGACAACTATGTTCTGTACAGAGCTGATAGGGGTGCTAGAGGAGGAAGAGTGGCTACTTTCATATGTTTCTTCAAATTTGTTTGTCTCAATTATCAAAACCTCATAAGTGAGCCCACCAGAGTTGATTACAGGTCTAAGTCCTTGTTAGATTAGATTCTTGTCACTCATCCTGACAAAATTATTCTGTTTGGAAGATTAAGGTACCTTGTCCTCCATGAAGATGCATCATGGAAAAATATTAATATTGAACATTTTATTCAAGACTCAACTGCCATAAATTGGTTAAATAGGTTTCAGCTAATACCGTTTGTTGAAGATGCATGGCACTTCTTTTACACTGAGTATATTAATTTTATAGACAAACATGCCCCCTGGACAACAATAAAGGTTAAAGGTAGACATTTACCTTGGATTAATGGTGATTTTATAAGTCCCTTTAAACAGAGAGATAAGGCCTGGGAAAAATATTGCTCTACAAAGGATTCTGCTGATTGAAATGCATATAAACAATATGCATAAAAGTACAACCAAAACAAGAACTGCTAAATCTAATTATTATAAAGACTGTTTAGCTAATTATTTTGATAACCCTAAATAGTTTTGGAACAGAATCAATAAATCCACCAAAAGCTCTACAACTCATTTTAGAGTTAATAATGAAGTTGTTATTGATCCCTCCATAATTGCTAATGCTTTCAGCCAGCATTTTTACTCAGTCTGAGGATCACAAACTCTGATGTTTCACTGAATGACTATGTGGTAACTCCTTGTCTTTTAGAAGAATCTGTCCAATTAATATTCAGCCAGTTATTTATGATCTAAGTTCAAGTAGTGGTGCATCAAACTTGCCTCTCATGTTCTGGCATATCCTCTGTCTGACGTATTCAATTGATCTATATCTACATATGAAATTCCATTAACCTGGAAATGTTGCAGTGTTACCCCATTGCATAAAGGTGCTGATCCTTTTGATCCCAATAACTATAGGCCCGTTTCCATTATTAACAGTATAGCAAAAGTGCACATTTTTAATCAACTATCTCAATATGTTAATGACTTTCACATCTTATCTCGATACCAATCTGGTTTTAGACCGAACTTCTATACAACCACTGTTCTTTTAAAATTCACCAATTATGTATCATCTTCATTGGACGACAATATGCTTAAACATGCAATATTTATAGATCTTACTAAGGCTTTTGACATGGTTGATCACTACCTTGTCCTTGACAAACTTCCTGCTATTGGTCTTTCAAAACATTCTTTACTTTGGTTCAATTCATATCTTCATCACAGCCATCAGTGTGTCTCTTATCAGGGCAGTCAGTCAGATTTTATGACCATGGAGAGAGGTGTACCTCAAGGTTCATTTCTAGGGCCATTGTTGTGGAAATTTTGCCTGTAAGCACTCATGACTCTCAGGAATGAAACACACAGGCACACGAAGAACACTTTTGATGGGAATTGAAGTATAATTACAGAATGCAATGTACATTACATTTGGAGAGAACATTACAAGATTACCTTCTCTCTCTCTAGTTACAGGTCCATTCACAATTTATGCTTTACAGCAAGACACACCTCTTCACAAAGATTGGTTGTTTTGAGGTAGCATGATACTGTCCACCCAAGCTACCAGCCTATCTCGAGATAGCACATATGTGCAGCACTCATCATTACATAAGGTGTGATGTTACTTCATGTGACATAGTTCAACATCATGTTTTTCACAATTGACCTAAAATCAACTCTTTTGCTTACTTCTAGCCTTGTTCCTAGGTCAGTGTCCTCTGTACACATGGTAGCATGAAATCAAAGTCCAGCATACATGTACAGTGCATGCAGTCTGACAAAGGTTAATGTATGACAGAGTCATGCAGTCTTTCACAGTAATCAGAGCAGAATTAAAAATGGTAAATCCATAATGCTTCATGCTACTTTAACACCATTGCTCTTCTCTATTTTATTAATGATCTCCCACAAATCTGTTCTGATTGCCATATTCAATCATATGCAGATGATACTGTGATTTATTCTTCCAAGCCTGACATCCCACAAATTCAGTGAACATTATGGGCTTATTTTGATGACGCACAAAGATAGTTTTCTTTTAACAAACTTCTACAAAATAAGAAGTCTTCTAGTGTGTTGTTTGGCACTAGACCTAATTCTTTGCATTTAACCAATAATTTGATTAATTTCTTTGATAAGACACCACTCGAGAAAGTGGAGAAATTTAAATATTTGGGTCTTGATTCTAAACATTCTTTTAAGCCCCATATTGACCTAGTTACAAAGAAAATAAATTGCAGCCTGAGAATATTACATCGTTCTATCAACTGTTTCACCCTACAGGTGAGGAAAATGATTATTTCACAGTTGATATTACCAATACTAGATTATGCAGATATTGTCTATCAGCATACCTAAGGAACAAATCTTCATCCCCTCAGTGTAGTTTATAATAGTCTCTGTGGACTTGTTTTGAGGTGTCCTTGTAGAACCCGCCACTGTTTTATGTATGAGTCACTAAATTGGTTAACACCTAAATCTAGAAGACATTTTCACTGGTTGCAATTTATTTTTAAATGCATTTTCTTTAACTATCCTTCTTACTTAAAACAATTTTAATTCCATATAGGTCATCATATAGTCTAAGGCATACTGAGTATCTTTTTTTCTTTGTTCTTGAATTTCTTTCAAACAACTTGCTCTTGCGTCTAATTATATTTGAGATATGGAAATAATTTATCTCTAATGTGTACGTGCATATAAATGAATGTATATTGATTTGTATGGGTATGTGTACATGAAACCCCCACCACCCACACACACACACACACATACAAGCAGTTCACTGACAGTGTCTCCCTAACATACTTCTATCATTATAAATTTAATATATATTTAGTTTAGACAGAAAAAGGCTAAGAAACAAGCATCAATTGTGAAAATAAATGAATAATATGTGAAGTGAAAGCAGCTGTCTTTCTGACAGGCATGGTGGGGTATGGTTGGGGCTACTTCTGTGTAAGCCATATGCACTCCTCACACAGGACAGGGTTTTTTATTGATTATATTGATTATTCTGCCAGTTAAACCCCTGCTGTCATGGCTCCATGTGAAGAAAATCCCTCCAGACAGCGCAAGTTCCCCAAACGAGCCAAACACACTCCAACAAACAAACCTCCAAACTAACTGTCAGGAGGGAAACTGACAACAAAGAAGGAAAATAACAACACCAAATCTCCGTCTGGAAGCAGGTAAAACAACAGACAGGAGCCCCAGTGTGAACTAATATCACAGAAAGCAAGCAGGAGAGTTCCCCACCAGAGAGGCTTTCTACCCCGACGTGCACCGCGCAGACTGACTCGCAGTGGTGACACTTTATATTTTTTTCATGTCTGTGACATATTCTGCAGATATAGACATTGAAAACATAGTGAAAGGTTGATGGTATGATGTAAATGTGACTATCAACAGGTAATTTTCACTGTCTATTTTTGCTGAGAATCGCGCATGTCACATGGAAAAAATAGGCAAGATGCCGAACCTCTAGATGATGCGCCGCTGCGGCCAAGATGCGCGGCTCACATGGGCTGAGTGGCTGCTCTTACCTGTTAACATAGGTGCAGAAATGAAAAGCAAGAGGTTCCACAATGCACACGCGCTGCTCACGCAGGCAGTGTGTCCCAGATCTGAGTGTGTGAGATGTTTATAAATGCACGGGACAGAGTGGAGGGACAGACAGCTGCTGAGTGCTGAGAGCCAGGAGCAGAGCCGGAGTTTCAGGACAAATAACACCTGCAAGTCACACCGGATTCTACTCTGATCCGGAGCCATTTACTGGCGGGAGGAGAGCTCAGAGTTTATTTTTTAAACTTTGAGCAGGGGCAACAGTGAGTGCTCAGTCCGTCTCTGTTGCTACTGGCTAGGCGGGCTAGGGGGTTTATATCGGTTTATATGTAGCAACGTCATCATGCAGAAACCTACGTGAGGTCACCTGGGAAAAAAAGTTTTTAGAAGGGCTTGGAAAATAGCATTTTGACACTTAAACATACATATCCAATTAAAATTTGACCTCAAAAAATAATGTTCCCACCCTTTCAGGACCCCCTTGTAAACGAGATGGTTCAAGGGGTTTCAAGGGGTTTCAAGGGGTTTATCCTTTTAATAATAATTTTAAAAAATGTGTGTTGAAAGTATTACATAAGGCTGATGTTGTGACTTTTACAAATTGAGACATGAGACAGACATTTTACTAATGTGATGTTTGGCTCTAATTGTTGCTTTGTCTCACATTTATACTGTATGTTTTCCATTTACTTTATCTGTGTAGCTTTTGCAGATTCACTGCTTTCAGCATTTTCTCCACCTTTGTTCATTTGTTGTTTTTCTTGTTTGTAAAGCACTATCTAACTATCAAAAACTGTAAAACACAGAAATAATATGAAATAGTCATGAGGAGTTGGAACGACATTTCCCTTCAGAGCCGCTTCAGTCCTCTGAATGCCGTTCTGCCACTGCAGAAGTGTGTGTAGTGGGATGTTTGACCTTCCATCAAGAAAGAAAGCCTCCAGCTGTTTGCGGTATGAAGGAGGTGGGTTTCTGCTTTACACTCTGCACTCTAAACCATCTCATAAAGGTTTCATGTGGTTGTGTTTGTGGAGTTCACGGAAACAGTTTGACTTGATCCTGGTGTTGGCGAAGGCACTGCTGAATTTGTTTTGCAGTGTGTTTGATTGTGTGTGATTATCGTCTTAGATTATTGCAACATTACGAGGGAAAAGTGTGTCCAGCAGTATTCCCACTTTGTGCTGTAAACTGCCTCATAATCCCTGGCTGCTGTGCAACAATGCTAGCAGTCATCTGACTAAATGGCTCACACAAAATGGCTGCCAAGATCTAGCAGCATTTTTAACATTCTGCAGATAAAATTGTTGTTTGGCCTTTTCAGAATTTAAACTCATGGGATCAGTGGGATTTAATACTTCATTATGATACAGGTTTTGTGCTTCTTTCACCAAGTAGTTGCATTCATGCTCACTATAGCAGTTTCCAAATGGCAACAATGCTATGAATACCAGTTTAATGATTGTCATAATGAATAGTTCCTATTGATACTGTGTCAGAGAGATGTAATAAAGTTGTAATTTTGTGAGTTTTGCTAGAGCAGTGAGCCACTGTTTGTTTTTTGGTGATTCAAGTTTTTTACTTCAAGACATTTTTTACCTGGTGTTTCAATTATTTTGCCACCCTTCTTTCTATTACAGTGCAAATGCAGTGCAATTAAATGGTTTTATCCCAAAACTTTTAAATGCAGTGTAGAAATTTTATTATTGATAATTCTCAAAAAAAATCAGAAACCATCTGTAATATGACCATTTAGTAAGAATGTGTGACAGTACTATCAAGCTGAAACTCTATATGACTATTATTATACTGGACTGGAGTTGTATTTGAAAGGACTATGTAGACTATATGATTTATGACTATGAACCTCCATAAAAATTCTAATAGGTTAGATGTATTAATCTATGCAGTACTGACTTCACGCTCACTGAGACTCACTAAAAGTTGAAATGAGTGACTCCTTTTTTGCTTTCTTGTTTCACAGTTGCACAGTGAATGAATGTTGCTATGAATGGAGCAAATAGATAACTAGGGATGGGAATTGTTAAGAATTTATTGATACTATTGCCATTATTGATTCTGTGTATCGGTCTAATTCTTTATCAATTCCTGATCAGTTTTCTGTGCGGAAAAGTAGGCTCCACTGTTTATCAATGACCTTGCATGTTGATGAATATATGAAACATAACTGGTAGATAAGATAAATGATCCACAACCAAAAGTTAAGTACATTAATTAATGAGTTAATTATTTTGAAAGCATCGTACAGTCTCCTGCCCGTATGAGAATAACAAAATGAGCAGGAGGAGGAGTGCTCCACTGTGTTATTAATGTCATGTCTCCAGCACTGAAGAGCAGCCTCTCTGCTCTGGGGAAAGCCATCGCTGTCCAAGACACTGAACAGGCGCAGGGTTTTTGAGGTGAAACAGACTGAACACCAAGTTATTTTCCTCTTATTTTCTATTCTCTTTTCATTTTATTACCTCAGAATTGGTTAAAAGTTGTTTAATGCTACAGCGTGTGTTGGTCAGCCGCTCTTGTTTGTTACTGTTGATTGCTGCTCCGCTCCGCTAACGTTAGACTCTGAGTGACAGCGTAGAAAGTTCACAGTATACTTCACGTTCGTCTTGCAAAGATAATTATTTGGTCATTAAATCAAAAAATACTTGCATCCGCTGCCTTTTTTGAAGATGAATTACAAGATAGCCAAAAATAACTCTAGCGTGTGTGCGCTGTAGACACTCTGGAGGCTGCGCTGCCCTTGCAGTTGAGTTCCACCTTTTTTGTTCCATCAACATCACATGCCTGGGCATCGATAAAAGGAATTGATAAGCTTGGAGGTATACGATTCCGATGGACTAGACAATTTGGAAACTGGTTCTCAACTGGAACCGCTTCTCGATTCCCATCCCTATAACTGGAGCGAAAGAGAGAGACAGAGAGAGAGAGATAGACAGGCAGGGGACAGAGCAGCTTCTCCTGTCTTTCGACTTTTAACCAGCATGGCGAATAGCTATGTCTCTGTGGCGCCTCTGAAAAGCCCGACTCAATCCATTAAACTGGCAGTTGGGTGAACTCTGTATAGCCCTCACAGCTTCAAAGTAAAAGATATATCTTGATGCCCCCTTGAGGCTCCGATCCAACTTCTGACATGAAGAGCTGGTGTTTATCCAAGAAGACTTTAAGCAAGTTGAAGATGCTGGATGCTGATGAATATATGAAACATAACTGGTAGATAAAATAAATGATCCACAACCAAAAGTTAACTACATTAATTAATGAGTTAATTAATTTGAAAGCATCGTACAGTCTCCTGCCCGTATGAGAATAACAAAATGAGCAGGAGGAGGAGTGCTCCACTGTGTTATTAATGTCATGTCTCCAGCACTGAAGAGCAGCCTCTCTGCTCTGGGGAAAGCCATCGCTGTCCAAGACACTGAACAGGCGCAGGGTTTTTGAGGTGAAACAGACTGAACAAGTTGAAGTTATTTTCTTCTTAAGCAAATTGAAGATGCTGGATGCTCCAAATACAAATAATGCAGAACTCAAAATAACCAGATTAATTTAATTAGAATGTTAAACCATAAAGATCTAAAAAAAAAAGGGGCCCTCCATTGAAAATCTATATTATTACGTGATAGCTACACAGCCAATCACTTGGATGGACATAATTGCTTTGTTGGTGTCAGATCTCTCATTGTTAATTTGCAACACAGATTGGTGTAAAGAATGCGAGAACAAGAGAAAACAGCATAATGTTTTTGAAGGTTTTAAATGCAACATCATAAGTCTGCCTAAAACCGAACATGACATGATACCCTGAAGAGCGCCTGTGGTTGAGGGTTTAACTGCCCTGCCATTTTTAATCACTGTAGGCGGTAGGATGGAGACAGGCGACAGACTAGCTTGGGCTCACATTGTCCTGTCACCGCTCGCAGCCAACCATTCAAGATGACAAGTGTCACTGTGCCATGCTGATATGTTTCCCAGAAACCACAGCCTGACCGCCAACAGGAATAAACTGAACCTTGGTCATTTCTGCAGGCTTTTCGTTCTAAAGGTCAGCAGCGAGGCGGAATAGACAAGCACTTGATATTGTCCCTTAAGCACCTCTTAGACCTGCGGTATGGTGTACTGTGACTCTTTATCTAAATACAAGTCTTACAACTACTGTTTCTCTTGCTTTTGTTGGGATGCTGTATTCACTCTTCATCATTCAATCTTGTATACAGCTTTTTTGGATTTGGAGAGCAGGAATTTACACTCTCTGCCTCCTCCTTACCGTAGGTTCTCATTCTTGGCACTTAACTCAGAGAAGAGAGCGGGATCCCTTGTGTCGGCACAACCCCTGGCGACAAGCCTCATTACATAACCACTGGCAGAAACTCAATATGCAGCAGATCTACAATAACAAGGGAGATACCGCCGCATTGAAAGATAACCTTTGATATTCCAGGCATGACTTATAGTATTTACATTTTCATATTTTTTTTTTTTTTTCAAACATTCAGTGAGATATGGCTTGACACGGCTGGAGGTGCTTAAACAGTCATATTGCATTAGATGTGACATCACTTACATGAAACATCACTTACACATCATTTATTCTGTATCCTATGTGCTTTAATAATGCCTTGTCATTTACTGCGTGACATCAAACTGCAGATGAAAATTAGCCTTTTGGCTAAATCTGGCACATTTATATCACATTGACGTTAACTCAAGTTGTTATTTTGTCATTGTTATTTTACTAATTATTAGGGCCTAAATAACCCAAATTCATTATTTTATGAAGGATATGTTGTCCACTTAGAGTATAGAGTTGCAACAAACTTTTAAACATTACAAAAATGTTAAACCTTAATTTAAACACAGGGTTCATACGGGTGATGGAAATCCTTGAAAATGCTTGAATTTTAATGTGGTATTTTCAAGGTTTGAAAAGTTCTTGGATTTAAATAAAGTGCTTGAAACTGCTTGAAATTGTAATTGCATCACGTTCTTAGTAATTTATTTAATTCACCACAGTCATAAGGTGCTGGAAAAGCTTGAAATTCGCCTTGAAAATGCTTGAAAAGTGCTTGAATTTGATATAAGTGTAGGAACCTTGTAAACATTCATTTAGTAAGACGGTTAAAAACAATTCTAACTAAAGGTGAGGAAAACAGTTCTGAGCATTTTGTCCAGAGACAATGTTAAGACTTTACATTTACATATGATGCAAGCACATACTACATCAGCCTTTCTCTGAATGGTATACAGATACTATACATGCTGTCCCATGAGTGCAGCCTAGCTACTTAAAATAATTTGTCCTTGAAATGACCATTTGCATTTGTTCTTTCTAACCATCTATATGCTTATAGCTGTATATCCAGGTAAATCCTCTCTGTCTTCCTTTATTGATCCATCATTTGAATCTGATGAGCCATTAAGAGGCAAACAACAACCTGCACTTCCCTCAGTAATTGACAGAAATTCCCTTAAAATATTTATACAATGATAATCAAATGATCAATAATTTGTCATTTAATTACAACTAATTTTGCAAACTTGCTCAGTAGAATTGAATATAAATAATCAGTTTCATAAACCGAGATTTCAACTTAAATTACCAGAACTATGAAAATGTTATATTTTTTTCACATACTTAACTATTAACATAACCTTCATTAAAAGCAGTATTTTCAAAATGATTTTCTACACTCACTTCAGGATTAGTGACATTTTCACTCCAAGAAGACATTGAATTTAAAAACTATATATAAAGCTGATCCCAGAGTGTCAGTCAGGATAGTCACATGACTATAGTACTCAAACCAATCCCCACTGTCACTGTTTCCCATTGAAACTGAGACAACTGTTAAAGGGTTAATTAATGTGTGCTGTCCCTGATAAATACATAAATAAAAAAAGTTGTCAATTTGTGATTTTTATAATACAGACACAAATGGCATAAAGGAATGTGTTTGACCATTGGTGCAGGTTCTGTACAGCATACAGACAATAATCTTAGTTTTAGGCTATGATTTGAACAATTAGCACCCTTTTCATTGGAGAGCAGGATGAAAATATTGGCTCCTTGTTTGTTAATTAGCACAGTTGCCTCAGAGGACCAGGGCTATTAAATCAAGTTAATTATCAGCGGGTGAAGGAGAGGAATGACGAAAGAATCGGGAGGCATGGCCAGTAACCTTGACAATAGATGGAGTAACAGCCAAGTGTGGATCAACAGTAGGGTAAAGTGTTCTGGTAAAACCACAAGACCATGAATTGCTTGAAAAACACACACAAAAAATGTTTTCTCTCTCTCTACCTCTATCTTTCTCTGTCTCTCTCACTCTCACCGTAGCGTCATGCATGTAAGTTAGCCCTGAACTCATCGTCCTATCTGCCCAGTGAAAAGCACTATTATAGCTTAGAGCCATATCTTGAGTAATTGAACTATTACTGAGAAGGTCAGGCAAAAATAATAATCCTTTATCTTTTCAGAAAGCCATTCTTTGTCTATAGAAAACCTCTTTGTAGCTGCAGCAGATGAGTAATGGGAAACAACAATGCAGCCTGTGAAAATGGCATCTGACTAATTTAAATACTTTATATGAATGTCTGAAAAGGCACTGAAATGAACCAGGTTCCAGCACTGGTGACTAGCGTACTCATGAGAGTAATGTGACAAGGACAATAGAGCGAAACAGGAAACAGATAAGGAAAACATAACACTAAGAGTTTTTATTCAGATGGATCATGACCTTTAAATGGAGTTTAAGTATTTTACATGAAAACATCCTCAGATGTTTTGAACACTTTGATATCAGTTCCATTATAGCTGTAATTTACTGCCTTGTTTAATAGTCTTGGCCAGTTACGCATGTGGTCCTCCTGGGGCTTGCTCTGCTGCTGTTATCTTTTAAAGAACAGTAAGTGTTATTACCCTTGCAGATGAGACAACAAAAATAATGACCCAAATCTAGGAAAGACCTTTGATAATAAAGAACAAAGAAAGGAAAGGGAACAAGAGGAACAGTGGCATCCTTTTCCTCTCTTCAGCCAGGAACTCACAGAGGAAGTGTCAATCTGTCAGAGGTTGGATATAATCTTCTGTATTGTGACGCATGGGGCGATCATTGTGCCCTGTCACCGGTAGTCCTTGTCATTGATTAAGGCTTTTCATCCTCCATTGGGCTTAGCTCCAGGCTGCTCGCACTTTGTCTTGTGACATGCGTAATTTCTTCCTCACAGTCTCCTCATCTTGATAGTGAGCTAATAGAAACTCTCCCCAGATCCGCTCCTAATGAAGACAGATCCTCAGATGGCCAAGCAGTCTCATTTATATTACCAGTCTATCAACTTGTTTTAAGTAGATTAGGCATGTTCCGTGCGACAAGCAAACGGGGTGAGGAGGGGGGGGATGCGATGTGTATAAAAATAATTTACAAAGGGATTTTACAGAGCATTATTTTTGTTTAAGCCATATCATAGCACAGCTGAAAGTTCACTTGATCTCCTGACAATGAGGAGATGAAAGGGCTGTCAGCATGAGATTAAAATTGTGATCAGATTGTTGAAGAGGCCCACTGTGCTGCTGAAGGTTGTCAAGAGTGCAGATGTATATAGCTGTATATAGATTAAGAACATTACATAAGGAGGCTACTTACATTCAGATATTACGCATGGCGCCAAATCAAACTGAGTGCAAAATAGAGCACTTTTAAGCGCTCATTTTGACGATTCTGAGATTTAGCGTGCTGTAAAATTATACAAATCCTTTTTTCTGTCAATTGGTAAAAAAAGCATGATGGGAAAATAGTGAAATCAAGCAGCTAAGAGTGGTTTATAAACTATAGAGTGTGGGTGGCTGATTTAACAGAATATCAAACCACATCTAAAGAGAAAATCCTACACAAGTCACCCCTAAGCTGGGCATCCTTTGAGGTTGTATGTTTTCATTACAACAGCAGCTGACCTCCACCAGACTGACATTAGCCTCTAATGATCCTGTGCATCCCACTCAATGAGCTCGAGGGAGCAGACAACTCTCTCTCTCTGGCAGAGCCTCTGGTTTATGGGGTTTGTTATCCAATATTACCATCAATAACTCAGCAGAACCCCTTAATGGGAAAAAATATATGTAAGAATGTCTTCGTAGCCATTATTTTAATCATTTGTTGTTCTTGTGATGATATTATGTACAGGAATGCATAATACAGACCTGTAATGTGCTGCTGTATAAGAAACTGTATTGCAAATTGTAGCCATCTTCTACATAATGCTTCATGAGTGTGTCCTTGGGTGAGCTAGGTTTGTATATATTTACATGTTTTTTTTTTAATAAGGGGCTGCAACTAACATTTATTTTTCATTATCTGCCAATTATTCTCTTGATTAATCTATCAGTTGTCAAAGAGTAGTGAAAAGTGCTTATCACAATTTATCAGAGCTCAAAGTGATGTCTTCAAATTGCTTGTTTTGTCAAACAAACCCCAAAAGCCAAATATCTACATATCAGATGGAGAAAAGCAGCAAATAGTCACATTTGAGCAGCTGGGACCAGAGAGTGTTTGGTATTTTTGCTTGAAAAATAACTGAAACAATTTTTCAAATACCAAACTAGCTACAGATTCATTTTTTGCTGATCAACTGATGGATAAATCAACCACTCATTTCAGCTAGTTTTTATATTTTACACCTTTAGAAATTTTGTCAGAAAACAGTTGGGGACAAAATAATCGAAATGTCTAAATTTCTAATGAATATTGAATATTTAATAAAACATAAGGCCACTATTTGCCCTCAGAACTGCTTTCATTGACCCTGGATTAATGTCAAAGTGTGTTGAACTGTATGCAATGGGATATTGGACTATTCTGTAAAAAAAAAAGAAAGCCTCCAGCACTTTTCCATAGATGTTCAATGATCAATGATTGGGGAGGATATGGAAAGTGTTTGACTTCAAGTGTTTGTGAAGAAACTCTTTAATTTTTTTAGCTGGGTGTATGTTGGCTTTATTATCTTGGAATACTGGAAGATTGTGATGTAAACAATTTTCAGCAAAGTGGTCTTATAGTCATACAATTACACAGATCAAATGACTCCTGTAAGATGCCCTCCTATTTCATACATATGCATATCTCTATACTTAACCACTGATAAGAGACATTCTGAGCTAATGTTCAACTTTGTTTCCCAATCTATAGGAAAAAGCGTGAGAAATAATTCCCAGACGCTATTATCCTTGCACTGACACATTCTGGTTACTTACTGGCTCATTTAGATGAAATATTTGTATTAACAATGTTTTAATATTGGTTTAATTTCAAGTACCAAACCAGATAAAACAAGGTTCAGTATTGTTGTTACAACTATACAGTAACATGTTGTTACAACTATACAGTAACATTCATACTTGGAGATTCACTCTCATTAAAACAACCCAACCCTAACCCTAATATTTATCAATTCCAACGTTTAGGCTCACAATCTCTCATTTTTGATGCCCCAAGTTGTCACATTGGATGATCCATGCAGCTAGAAAGTTGTAATTTATTTTGTACCTCGTGGGCAAATACAGTAGTCCAACTTCCAGTAAACATCTAAGCTATGCCATTACATGCAGCCTCAACACTGTGTTGGTGGAGATTATTCCAGAATTCAACCCTGTGGTCATTTATGTAGAGTGCAACTTTAGGGGAAGTGTGTTGTGTGTTGGACTTGGTGCATGCTAAACCCGGCAAACACATTAACATCAAAGAAAACGCATACATTAAATGTCAGCCACTGATCTTCAGTTATCACTGCTGCTTCAGTTTGTGCAGAGGGAAGGCCACCACACAAGGTGGAAAATTACACAGGAAGAATCTTGAACTCTTTGCAGAAAAAAAAAAAATCCATAAAATGGAGACTCGTGACATGACTTCATGATGAACCTTCAGAAAAGACTCCCCTCCTACTCATAATTGAAACAATGCTGCAGGATAGCAGAAGTCAATGGCACATAATGCGTAACAGTGTATGAATGTATGAGGTTTAATAGATCGTGAAAATGGCAGTCTGATGACAGAGATGGAGCATTTCATTAGAAAGCCTGAATTGAGTCTGTACGGGTGGTTGCTGTTGCACTCTAATACACTGTGATGAAAGACTAGCTGTTAGAGTACCCACACAGTACACCTGGAAGGATGGCCTTTTGTTCACATGATACCCTTAATTAGAGTTGGGCTCTGGAAGCTGGTGCTATTTTGGATCCAGTTCTAAGTTGATAAAATACCTGGACATGTTAAGCTCTTAGTTTAAAAAAAAAAACTGATGGATCTTTTATCATCTTGTATTTTCTTAACTTGGAGTGATGTGCAAATCATTAAAGTAGTCATTCATCCAAATAGCTAACTGTCATGGTTCAGGTACAGTGCAACAGGGAATGCAGACGCTAAGGAAGTAGCGGCTGAATAAAGGCAGTTGAAACGATGGTGGAAAAAATAGCCTTATGGTTCGAAACAAGAAGACAGTCCAAACAGGCGGTTGAGGCAGGAAGGCAGGTCTCAGACTGGCAGCAGATCTAAAACACGGGTAGCAGATAACAGCCTTTTATTTCAGGAGCGGGAACAGGCAGTAACAGCTGGAACGCTATGGCAACCAAGCAACACAGACATCAGAATAGCAAAGTGGCTAGGATTTTATACACTGTGGATAAATTAGGGATCTAGGGACCGGTATTGCTCACTGGTGTATGAGGGACAGGCAGGCAGGAGCAGGGTAGGGTGTAAAGACCAAAGATAAATCAGCCAGACTGATATATCAGCTGATATTAGCTCACTTGTATATATCGGTATCGGAGTATATGTCATAGGGATGTGCAGAGGGCCCAGTATTTGTATTTGTATCTGTATTTGTTGAGGCAGCAACACTATTTGTATTTGTATTTGTATTCGAATAAAAGTGGAAAGAGGCGTAAAAAATTTCTCATCTGTTTTGTTTTTATTATACTTTTAATTCTAGAAAATTAAATGTTACAATAAGTGTTCATGAATAAACTAACTTACGAAGGAGGTCCCCACACAGGGTCTTGAACTGGAGTCTCCCAGATCATAGATGACTGCGCTGAGTACTGAGCTAAAACTTTATTTATTGCCTCATTGCAGACAGACCTCTACCTATTTATACACCCATAACACAGAGACAGCACACTGTGTAATGTGTAGGGAAGAACTTCAAAGGCGATTATTGCTTTGCACTTTTCATTAATTGCCTATTTTTTACAACCTAACTTTGTGGAAAGGAGAAGGGGAACAACAGGTCCCCTGATAGCACTTCGCTTGTGTCAGTGGCTCAGCTTAATCTCTGGGGAACACCCCCTACTGCGAGAGTGATATGAATGTGAATTAGGAAATGTGCGTCATGTAGCAGGTGGATGTGACTCCCCTCGTTGAGAACTGCTGATAGACGTAACAGCGGAGCAGAGGACAAAGACTGAGATTGTGATGTAAACAATCTGTGCACTGTTTTTTTTTCTTCCTGAAAACAAATTATTTTGAAAATATTTGTATTAAACAGTCAAACTGTAGTGAAGTGACCAGCACCTCTTGATGAGGAAACTCAAGAGGGACCACAGATGAGAAACACCACGGTCTGAAAAGTTCCACAATGAATACACGAGTCAGAGGAGAAGAGAGTCTGAAGCTGAGTGGAAATGTGGGTCTGAAGTCTTGGTCACACCAGCAATGATGAAATCTATCATCGAAATTAATTAATTTCAATGGAAACACAGAAATATGTGGATTTGCTTTGCAGGGTCAAATTAATCTGCATGAAACGTTTGCGTCAACTTTGATGAACTTTGACACAAAAATTTGCTCCATTGACCAACAGCAAGCCATCTTGACAATGCTGACCTTTGAGGGAACAAAGAGAGTCTAAAATGAAGGAGGAAGATATCGTAGCTTATTAGCTGTGTTGAGCCTTTTCATTGAACTCTCTTCTGTTGGAGTATAATGGTTTGCAGACAATTATGAGACAGGAGTCAACGATACAAATGCTTTTTATGGATAAACTGTCTGAACCTATTATCCCGTTAGCAACCAAGCTAACGAGCCAGCTAACTCACAGTAAAACTAGCAAGATTGGAGAGCTTTTTTCCCCATCTTCAATAACTGTTTCCACTTTGTTTCTGAGAAATCACGTTAAGTACTACAATACCCTTGAGCCTTGGCCATCGTTGCTATGGAGAAGAAGCCAATCACAGCGGTAATTAATTCAAAATGCTTTGTCGTAGGAAGTTGGAAACAAAACACGGTGCCATGGTTGCTGAACTCACTCAAAAGTGATCCAGAAATTTAAATTGAACTGATTTACTCTGCAGATTGTAAAATCAGTTTTCTCAATGCCGTAACCTTTAGCTTCCGCATGGTGCTAGCAATGTACATGACTGAATTTTAAGCTTGGTGATTGGCTGTTTCTTGCCAAAATGCACCTTGGGAGTTGTAGTTAAATGTACCTTTGACTTTTTATAAAAGAACCAGATATTTTCTAATGCAGTTGTTCATCTTTTGTGCCGATGATTTAACCAGGAGAATTTCATGCAGATCCAAGCTGTAAGTGCTCAAACTGTGAGTCACATAACATTGTTTATGGAAAAAATGAATGAGATTTTTACTTCCAGAGCCAGGGGGCTCCCAGAATAGCTCCTCCGGCTTCGCAACTCTACACAGGATTCAGATATGACAAAATGTGATCAACCAGAACCATAAACATAATCATATAAAATATGTATATCCTAGAAAAAGAAGAATGCAGCAACTGAGGGTTAGAAAGATACCAAGTAATGTAATTTTAAATATTTGCTTTTCATTTAGCATTTGTTAATAAAGAGGCCATATATTCTAATCCATCCATCCTACAGTATGTTGGTGGTACAAGTAGAGCTAAATCTAGTGGAACATCCAAATATATCAAATGCACTCCATGTCATGTACTAATATTTCTCTACATGGATAAGACATCCAGAGAAGAACAGCCTGAGGCGCTCTAGCATTACCGCTGTGTGTGCGTGCTTGTGTGTGTGTATGCATTCGTGTGTGTGCTTCACGCTGCCAAGTTATGAAGCAACCGGGGTCTAGAATAGTGTTTGTATTGACTGAGGAAAGTCTACAGAGTCCCCATTACAGCCACGCTGTAAACAAAGACAGGTCACAGTGTGTAAGTCAGACAGGGAGTCCGACGTATCTTGAATCATGAAACAAATATGGTTCACAGCAGCTCATTGAGGATGCTGTCCATGTCTGTGTTTGTTCACAAAGCAAATCTGTGGGAAATACCCCAAGGAAATAAGGGTTTTACTGAAGCAAACTTTGTGCTGAAAGCAAGTTTTCAAACATTTTCAAACACATAATAGATTACTTTATTTCTTTGTACTGCAAAAGAATATCTTGTGAGTGACACATTTGGAAAACATTCACCGGTATGAATTGAATGTATTTAATAATATTACATTACATATCTCTAAATGATCAATACTGTCCCCTAGAAACATTATATGCAACTAATTTGTAACAGGAAAAACACAATTCTTTATTCAACATATGAAGAAAGCCAGTCAACCAAACCGTATAAATAAAAGTCAAATAAACAAAATAAATAATGAACTTATCAAACTGCAAAATTCACTGTTAACTTGCTTCTTACAGTACGTCTTACAAAGTTTTTGTAGTTATGTTTACACAGCACAAACCACTTTTTAAGGTTAAGGTTGGGGAAAGATTGCAGTCTTGGTTAAATATTTTAAAAGACACCATGAGAAAGGATGTATTTACCTTTTCAATATTTAATCAACACCACAATCTTGCCTTAACCTCAACAAAAAAAAAATTTTTTTTCCCAACGTAATATCAAACAAACAGTTATGTAGCCTAAACCTAACCTCATGTGGGATTTAAGACACAAACCACAGTCTCTGGTGTCCACCCGGACCACTTTACCACAACATCTGTGCAGTACAACAACATAGCACTTCATAGACAAGAAAAAAAATGTTGCCAGCGAACATAATCCACACAGCAATTATGTTTCTTCCAAAACATATTATGCAAAGCCATTCAGTGGTACCATATATAAACGTTGAAATGATAGCGTATGTTTGTTTCATCATCATTATTCCTATAATACTCACTGTAGGCTGTATATTTATTTTTCTTTTATTTACTCCCCTCTTCAATTTATGTGTTTTTTTCTGTTTTCAAGAGATAGTGGTTATTGCCAAGGCAGCCCACCAGCTCTGTGTGTGTGTGTGTGTGGGCTTGCAATATGAGTAACCATGACTTAATCCCCCACTTACAGGTGTCAGACATGAAAGCTGGGAGTGGTAGACATGGTATCCCATATTGCTGCAGCTGCATTAGTAATCAGAACTTGGTGTAAATACAGACATCTCATTACGGGTGAGCTGAAGTGTGGTACTGAGGAAGGGCAAGGGCAATGACAAGGATTCTCTGAGTAATGGGCTCTAACAGATCAACACACCATTAAGTAGACCTGCGGTGCACGTAGTAGCCTTACAGGCCCATTATAAAGCAAAACACAACCAAGTGAGACAGCTAAAACCTCTAATGGCAGTCTCTCTTTACAACTTAATGACATTAAACACAACTCTGTGGATGCTTGTGAGGAGTGCAACATGACTGTTAGGCTTAACTATTGACTAGGAGCACAGACGAGGATGAATGAAACATTATCCTGTATGTTTTTCTTTTCTTTTTTCTTCTTTTTTTAATTGATCGCATGTCTTATTTAAGCTAATTTGTGCCTGGCAATAAACAGTGACCTGAAGCAACTTGCACTCACTTCTGTGAAGTCAATATGTTAATGCATTTTGCTCAGAAACAATGACATTCTGCTTCCTCGTGTTTATCCTAAGCTTCCTCTCTTGCTTCATTCATATTCAATTGTGGAGACTGTGGACTTGGGCGAAACGAGGAGAGCATGGGATTGCAATTAATCATGTCTGGTGCATGCAAACAGTGATACCTATATTGGTCATTGAACCAGTGTAGGCTATAGGAGGATCGCTTTTTGCATCCATCTTTCTTTAAGGCACCGGCAGGCTAATGAGAAAATCTGATCTGAATGGTGGATCTATAAGCATTCACTGTAGAGCAGAACAGGAGCAAAATAAGATTACCGCCTTGGTTCACATTGTTTGTACAGGATGTGCAATGGCTTGTTTTGCTTTTACAACCTTAAATTTACAATATCTCTTTAAAAGCATTGTTTTACTTTACATTAAATTACATTTTCTGTAAATCTCTACAATAAGCTCACCCATCCCACCCAACTGCACAAATAATTGAATATTTCCATGTGGCCCTGTCTTTTGAGCCAGCCGCTGTGGCACACAAATTGTAATCAAAGCCAGGAATAGTGCACAGAGAGCTGGGTGGCTGTTGACTGCAGGATTTAGGAACTCGGCTGTGCCTTCCCATTGCTGCTGGCAAGAGATTTCTGCCAGGCGCTGATGTGCAGAACAAGAACTAATCTGGAGTGGTCTGTTGCCGCTAAAAGGAACTGGCCCTGAAGTCATGCATTATGGGTAAAGTGGGTATGTTTCCCACTCATTTCTATAATTTTCTGCTGTAGATCTGTGTAGAAAATTTATACTGAATACTGTGTCTTATCAAGTGTTGTGTCTTTCATCACCTACCGCTGTTCAATGGATCCTAATCTTACTAACTCATATTTTCATTACGATCAAAACAATCTGTTTCAATGTTTATCGAAATAACTTTTGATAACAAGTTCACAGAAGCATTATAATTTGCAGTGCATTTTGTTTTTAAGGTGGTTGGGGAGAGGTCATCAGCTAGATCTCTTTAGTCTGAAGATATGCTCATACATATTTATGAGTAGTGGGAAGGACTTAACTTTGACAAAGAAAGTGGGAAAATGGCTCAACTCACACTTTGTGAATATCAATGAAAACGTGTAAGAGTCGACAGCCATGTTAGAGGCTCTGTGAGGCTGTATGTGGGCGAAGCGGTGCTTTGATCTTAATGCTAACGTATAATGTTCACCATGTTAGTTTAGCGAGTTAGCATGCTAATGTTTGAAAATACAACACAAAACACAAATTACAGCTGAGGCTGATAGGAATGTCGGTAGTTTAGCAAGTCATGTACCAAAGATTTGGACAGATTGAAACTTTGGCCTGCTGATGGCACTAGATGAAAAATCAGGGGATCAAAGATATTGCAATTAATCCTTAATGTGTTAATTTTGTAGCATTCATCCAATAGTTTTCAAGATATTTCACCTAAAGCCCAAAATGGCAACCTCATGGTCACTAAAGTCAGTGGGACTCATTCTCTAAGAACCATGAATGTCTATACAAAATGTTGTGCCACTCCATCAGGTAGATGCCGTTATGCTGAGATATTTCACTTGGCAAATGAAAACTTATCTTGACTTCAAACTTGGGGGATCACCAAAGTCATTAGGATTCATTGTCTGGGTGCTGTAAATGTCTGTATCGATCAGTCCAATAATTCTTGAGATATTTTACACACAAAAAAGTCAGCCTCGTGGTGGTGCAACAGGAAATGTCAGGAAATCACCAAATTCAATAGGATCATTCTCTGGACACTTTTAATGTCTGCATAAAATTACATTGCAATCAATATGATAGTAGTTGAGATATTTCAGTGTGGACCAAACTGTGAACTGACCGACATTGCCATCCCTAGAGCCATGCTGCTAACATGGCTAAAAACTGGAACTGGAACATGTACATGAACCCTTGTGTTTATTTTTCTGAACATTTAGAATTTATGGCAGAGCTGTTGCACTGGATTGCATTAGATTGCACAGGTGTTCCTAATGAAGTGGCCAGTGAGTGCATATATAAATGTCTCAAACCCACAAGGTTGTGAGTCCATGCTTATCTCTGATTAATGAACTACCAGGGGGTAACACAACCTTCATCGCCACATGACCTTTTAGGAAATGTAAAGTAGCAATATCTTGCCTCTTTCATGCATACATAAATAAATAATGTAAATTTGAAGTTCAATGAATGTATGAAACTAACTACAGTATTCCCATATGATAACAAGAATCAGCAGAGAGAGAAAAAAACATCAAATAACCTTTAAAAATCACTGTTTAGTCAGACTTTTCTGATTGATGTTTCGATATATGCAAACAATCAAGAATACCATGTACATAATGCAAATGACAAAGATGTCACATGAAAACAAACCAAATGACTCAGGCTGCTATGGCAACACATTAACCATTAAGTATGACTGTGAAAGTGACAGAAAAAGGCCAAAAAACAAAGAAAAAACAGCCATAAACTGTGTGATGGAACCAGCGGAGCTTTAACAACCTAAAATGAAAAGACAGAACAGCATCACCTCAATCAACCCACCAGGCAACCAAATGAAAAGCAGCTGCTCCAGCCAAGTTATCCGCGCCAAAAAACCCAAAACAGCAACTAAATGAACGGCATATCAAGCCCTGCATTGGTCTGTGTATTTAAGCCTCGAGGGAAGGAGATGAACACATGAAGTTTTGATGCTAACAAGCTGTTGATGTTAATGTCCACTCAAAGCTGCAGCTATTACAGTTAATTAAGTGTGATGTTCTAGTTGCCTAATTAATTTAATGTTAACATATGCTACCACTGCCAATTCACACAGGACCATTGTGTCCCATACTAAATCCTGTTTACCGGACTCAGTTTGTTTTGTGTTGGCTAAAATGTGCGATATATACAAATATCCTTTATTGTTGTCTTTTAGAATTAGTTGATTGGATATTTTTACAGTTGAAAAACAGCCAAAATGATGAGCTTCAATTGTAAACATCCAATCCAATACTAATTAACAAATATGTCAATTACACAGCAAAACCGACACCCAAGGAAGAGCAGCATGCCGTATTTGGAAACTTTCCTTGTAAGAGCTGTTGCACCAACTCAACTAACATCTTTGTAGTTAAAAATTCATGATTTTGACCCTCCTGTAGCTTTATCTTACAAAGTGATTACAACAAGCATGATTAAATATAATCATCATGAAGAAAATATCCTGATAATATATAATCATAATAGTAATATATAATTGAAACCAGCACAAAGAGGAGCTAGCTAGCAGTGCAAAGAGAAATGTGCTTGTTTACTTTATTATATAAGTATTCATTACTAATTATTTATCTCATTATCACTTACATGACACTGTAGGTTAGACCAAAACATTACACTGTATGAGTTATAATAGATGTATTTGTGATATGGATCCATTATGTTCTTGACTCATTTGAATAAATTCTGCTTGTCAAGAGGGACAAATTCAAGCCTCCGTTTTAAATGAGCAGGGAAGCCAGTTTTGCTGAGGCCAGCATGTGACATTATAACCTTTGCTAAGAATAATGATGAATATGACATTTTGTCAGATGTGTCTCTTTAATGAGGAACCATCTCGCTGTGGTGGAGAAATTATTTGCTTCATTGTTTGTGTTGTAAATCTGGTAAATTAACCAGAGTGCCAGTGGATGTCATCTCTGATTAGTGTCAACAGGCCTCTAATGAAGATGTTCAACCTGTAGGCGTGTTACAGCTCTCACGCACTGACTGTTTGGTAAGACAGTTTACTTACAGCATGGTGGTTTTATATAAGAGTATCTGCATGGACTCTGTTTGCTGATAACGGTTGATGTTTGATGTTAAGAGTGTTTCTATGAATTGAAGTGCAGACACAAGCCATTACATCAGCTGTCCGTGGTGCTGAAGATGTAGTCATTTTGTATATTTAATTGTCTGTAAACTGTGTTTACAAAGCCTGTGTTACTGGTTGGAAGTCAGATTAAGGAAGTAAACTTTGATTTAGATACTGCTTGAGGCAGACATTACTCTTAAGCTCATAAAATCTAAAATGAAGCAGCAGTGGTTCCTTCAAGTGTCTTGAATATGCATGTCATCTATTGTGTATGTCATTCTGTCATCATTTCTGTATTAGACCTACTGTATATAAGTGTGGGACAAACAATATACGCAACATAAATTAATAGAAAAGAAGATATGAAAATATACCATCAGGAAATTGGCATTTCAGCAAGAAGAGATTAATATATTGAGGCGAGAAGAAGGAGACGAGGACAATGACAACAAAACTGGCAGATCTATCATTGAAATAATTTGTACGTGTGCGTTTGCTTAGTTTCATTTTCTTATTTTCTAATCTAAACATTATCACTCATTTTATATCAAAGGTCACTTAACAAAGAACACTGGTGTTTATAATAAAAGTAAAGATTTAAAAATGAACAAAAACTATGGTTCCTCCTACAGGTTCTGGAGCTTTTTAAGATGCTCTTAGCCTGCTACGAGTGCGTAGGAGGTGCTTGTCAATCTGTGATCATTTCTAAGAGCTTCTTCAGCTATGATGGGAAACACCTCTTAAGCTTAAAGAGGTTCATAAGACATATTTTACGATTATCTTAGCCTTAAGATGCTTTTGGGAAACAGGGCTATGGACTAATCCCCAAAAAAATAAAAAAAATAAAAAACTGGAATGAAAACTCCCTGAGTCCAAATCCTGCAACAAAACTATTTCACCAAAAGACACATATGGCACAAATGACTAAGCCTTAAAAGAACGGAAAGCTTGTTAAAGGATCACTGAGAAGAAGAATCAGCAGTTTAGAAAATAGGATTTTGTCGAGCGTGTGTGGAATGGATCTGCTGCCGTTTTTGGAGATCATCAGACTGTGGTCAGAACAGCAAGGCCACACAAGCGGCCCCCTCGACGAACAGATGGACGGCCAGGACGAGCAGCAGAGGAGATGATCCAGAATGTGGACACTCCATGATCATGAAGCATTGATAAGGAACAACAGAGAAATGGATATCTAAAACCTTTCCAACACACCGAGAAAACAACTGTCTGCCTGTCTGCCAGTCTCTCCGCACTGCTGGATGAATTTCAGCACTGATGTACGCTCTTGCTTTCAGCTCAGTTTGAAAGGAAAAGGAAAGGAAGCCCACAGAGGAAAATAATTCATCCCACCCTGTTCCTATAATGTCACACTAACTCACCGCAGCATGGAAAATGAATTACAAAAGAGGGAGGAAATGACAGTAAACATATCCTGGATGATTTTCTGGGTATAAGGGGAACATTATCAGGTCTGGAGCAGATTACAGTACAAGGAAACTCATTTTGAAATAAAGGTTAAAAGTAACAGGCTTTGAGCTGACAGTCAGTCTCTTACTCTGTTTATTGGAGCTTCTCCAAGCTTTGCATCTTAATGAGACATTTTTTTGTTTCTGGGAGGAAGTTATTAATGATGAAAAATACTGAATACTGTCTTGTGCTATTAGAAACTTACAGAATACTGTAGGCACACTCTTAAATGTCCAGGTATCCTCCTCAAATAGATGACATTTTAAAGGGTTCTGTGATGCAAGGATTTTTTTTTCTTTCAGCTGTCAACAATAAATTTTGCTGTAATTGTTTCTTTCCCTGAACCAGGCCTCCGGTGCAGCACTTCCTCCCAGGCTGCATTCAAATCCCACCTCCCATCACTAGACCCCTAATGGCCTGAACCTTAAACTCAATAACCGAAACCAAACACAGCTATTTAATTGGTAGATCTCGTCGGGGGGTGGTGCACAGCTTCAGATAGTGGGATCACTTCAGGGCAAAAAAAGGTTGTGTCTGCAAATTTTGCACATTGGAAATTTAGAGAAGATTCAATTTCTTTCTCAAATGCAGTGCTAAGAAGAGGGTGCACTTTATGTACTGTTTAAAAGCAAGTAACTGCAAGGCAGTTGAAGCTAAACATAAATAAAAACATTAAATAATCCAGTAAAAGCAGGATGATTAAGTATAAATGCTCTGATGAAGGCCACCAAACCAAAACATGAACATAAGGGGGGGCCTAAAGAGTTTGTCTCCAGTTTTGGATCTGTGTGAGTGGACTGTAGTTTATCATAATTTGAGATTAGTGGGTTAAAAAAGTGCTGGTTGAATAAGATTTAAACACCAATCAGGTTCTGTGACTACACTAGTCAGAACTTGTAAATTTGAGCCACCAATAAAATGAAAAATGAACATTTTTATTATTGCCAATATGACAGTACATCTACAAACCTCCTGATTTCTTCATACTAGATTTGATTTTCCCACAGTGGCGCATAAGGTTGAAAAAACTAAATTTTTCATTAATGCTCACATACTGTGACTGCTGATAGAGATTTACACTCTAGACAGCGTGATGTTGCTCAAAGGATACAGACTGGGTGGAGAATTTGTACTGCAAAGATTCAATAAATCTGTTTCTTACTGCGTGAAGCCAGGTGAGCAGAATGGATGCAGACATACAGCTTTGGATACAGACAACTATTGAATGACCACAGGAAAGGAAATGTGTGTTTAAAAGAATACTTGTTAAAGGGCCCCAAAACAACCATTTGCCTGTTTTTCCAAAAACAAATTGTGATGCTTCAAATTACATTGTTAGTGGCTCAGTGAAACATTTTTGTGTGATTACAGCTGTTGCCGAGAAGTGTTCTGGGAGAATCTGATTGGTCTTTAAACACCAACAATGTGAGAGTATATCTGCCGTGAGCTGTTGTAATTTGCTGTGATTTTGTGTGTAATTTTTTGTTGTTTTTTGGCGTCAAATGAACTTTTGAATTTAAAGAGTATCACCTCAATTATTCATTATCACTAATTGAGATCCTCTGAGGCATTTTAAGTAGAGGTGGATGTTGGACTCAGGAGAGATTCAGAGGGTTATAGAGTGGAACTTAACAAACCTCCAGCAAAACACAGACTGCCATAAAAAAAAATGAAATGGAAAGTGGAAATAGAGCAAATCTATTGCGCCACTGTCTGGCATGAAGTGCACAAAAATGTTGAAAAAATATGCCTCATATCACTTCAAGACAAATACTCTGTGCAAACAAATTCTTTCTTTGTAAATCAAGGAGCAAAATATAAGCACAGTGGCATCATATCAGCTTTCTTTGAGCCTTTTCACATATTGAAGCAAACACCATGTATTAACAGCATGACAAGCAGCAGATATATAAGCAGCAATTAATGCATTCTCTGACAGTGATGCATAATCAAGTGAGGCGTCACCAAACCATATGACCCACCAGGGCGTCATGTCTCTCTTGAAAATGATTAAATGTTAAGATGGATTACCACCAACACAACCCGCTTAAAGCGCGCAGATTTCAGTGCGCCTCAACTGAGAATGGCACCTACACAGCCAAAATCCACTGTCTTAATTGAACTACATCAGTTTAAAATGACCCGTCTTCATCTGTGCATTGGTTAGACCTTTAGACTCATCTGATTTGCTTATGTGAGGAACAACAGCAGGCAAAGTGGAGCGGAAAGCAGAGAGAGAGAGAGAGGGGGGGGGGCTTGCAGAGGGGGCTCCTATAGACACAGCTGATGAAGGGGTTCATTGTATAGTCAAGTCTCCCACATCAGCTCCGCGGGAAACGTCAGCCTCATTCATGCTGAAAAAGCCTCTCAGTATAAAGGTGATTCATCTGTTGAGTGTGTGTATGTGTGTGTGTGATCAGCGAGAGACCACAGCCCCCCCCCCCCCCCCCCCCCCCCCAAAAAAAAACCATATAGCTAAAACCTTCCAACACACATATTCATCAGGAGATGGTTTGTAAAGTCCTCAAGCTCCATCAAAAATGCCAAGACCAGGATAATCTAATTGATCATACTACTTTTCCCCTTAGGCTACATGTCTGTTATTAGAATATTCACTCACAAATTACACCAACATGCCTTCCAAGTAGCTGAATAGACAAACAGATCGTCATATTTGCGCAGCATACTCTCACACACAGGAGCCACAACACAGCTGCGTAACTCTGATGCATGACTGTCATACCACTCCTAAACCCCGCCGATCCTAATGTGACAATGTAAAAGAAAAAAGAAACACTCCTTACCTTCAAATCCTCCTCACATAAGTGAGCCTAAAGTGGAGAAAATGAACTTCTTTGATCTCTGACGCCGTCCAGTTTCTTTCTTTCTTTCTTTCTTTCTTTCTTTTTTTCCTCCTGCGTCTTTGTTTGGCAGCGCCAGTCAGCTCTGGACTCGCCTGCGGTTTGAACGCTGTTTGCCAAACCCGCCACACGCGCGCACACAGAGAGAGAGAGAAAAAATTTCAAAAAGAGGACATATGTTGGGAAGTCAAAATGCCAGCGTGAATTGTAGTGGTAGTTGTAAGAGGTGTGGGGGAGGAGGAATAAAGCGCCCTGTGCAGATGCGGTGTTACTCCCAGACTCGATGTTTGAACAAATCTCCTGTTTCTCGACCAACTCCGCTGCTCAGACGCTGTCCAGTAGCGAGTGGTGCTGAATGAGACTCCAGGGGTTGCAGAGATTTCCCTACTTTTCTTCCTCTCCTGCTTCTTCTGTTTGACTGCACAAATCTTCCCTCCCACCAGTGGAAGATTGGAGATGATCTCCTTTTTCTTTTTCTTTTTTTTTTTTTTTTTTTTTTTTTTTTTTAAAGCGCTACAAATGAGATCCTCACCAAATGCAAGCTTTGTCTAACTGACACTGCTGCTATTACATTCCACAACAACATCATCATCATCAACAACAACAACAACAACAAATTTGCGTAAAACCGATGCTGGGGGGAAATTGCATCGAAATCAGCTTTTTTTTAAAAAACAGGTCAATCAGTTCATCTAATGAATCTTTAATTGGAATAAGACAAGAAAAAAAGGAGGGATGGGGTTCAGTTTGAGAGACAAGTCTTCGTGTGGTTGTGGAAAAACGTGGTTTGATAGGATGTGAGAACTGGTTTGAAGCAGCTGACAAGTCATTTCAAGAGTTTTGTCGTTTGTCACAAGCAGCCGGAGGATGAAGAAGCTCAGAGATTTGAAAGAGCTGCCTGCCTCCCTGACTGTTGTCAGAAATGTTGCAGAGATCACAGCCTGCAATTGTGTTCAGATTTAACTGTAAAAGTGTGCTCTCTCTCTCTCTCTCTCTCTCTCTTTCTCTCTCTCTCTCTCTGTCTCTCTCTCTGTCTCTCTCTTGGTTTTGCACCTTGCTCACCGCTCAGCAGGATGAATTACTATACACTGAAATAAATATTTCTGAGCTGCAGTAACGCGCTGACTCATCTCTGCTTCACTGGGCGGTTTTTAAACGCAATAACACAGTGTGTGTGTGTATATGTGTATGTGTGTGTGTATGTCTCGCAGCTGTGTGTCAGTGTATGCTGGTTGTATCTGGTAATTTAAGGATATGAATGCTCTGGGAGGATTCACCGAGTTAAACAAACCGTACAGGGGAGGGCTCCTCTACGGGCTGAGGCCACTCACACGGAGGAAGTGTATTCACTGTGCAACACACGCCGACTAGCGCCTCCTGAGGTCTACAGCCGCCGGTGTGAATGCTGGAGGAGTCTGTAAAGTTCTGCAGTAGGAAAAAAAAAGCACGTTATACAGTTCAATCACATACACACACTCACACACGTCTTCCTCTCGCCGACGTTTATGTACTGTACTGCCAATGATTACCTCGGATCATCCCTCGGGTAATTTCGACTTGTTCATTGGAATCGCTTTTCTTTATATGTTTATCATTACCGTGCTGATTGCAGTTATTGATTCATCAGTCTAATCAGTTTGCACCGCACTCCTGCAGTAATGAATGAGCGGAGCCGATCCAGCTGCTTCCATCTTAAACTGCACTTTAATCTCAGCTTCAAAATACACCGGAGCACCAGGAGAGTCTGAAGACTTGGCTGCATTTTGGTGATTTTTTACAAACATCACCATCTACATCGATAGGCTGCCACTTTCTAATGAGCCACTCTTTATGAAGAGTGTATAAACTGTAATGGTCTTATTAATAGTTAATAAATCATTTGGTAATACTTGATAGATCAGTTAGAGGCATTAACAAGAACAGGTTGTTGCAAATCATCCCCCATATTAGCTTTTTAATTCAACTTCTGGGAAAGTGCTGCAGCGCAACTGGACCAAAATCCTTTTACTAATCATTTCTAGACATTCACAACTGCAGATTTGATGGATTATTGTTAGAACCCTTTTATTAGCCAAATCTAGGGCTGCAACTAATGATTGTTTTCATTACCGATTAATCTGTTAGTTGTTTGGTCAATAAATATGTCAGAAAATGGTGAAAAATGTCGATCACTGTTTCCCCAAAGTCCAAGATGAAGTTCTCAAATATCTTCTTTTGTCTCAACCAGCAGTCCACAGCCCAAAGATATTGAGTTTACTGTCATAGAGGACTAAAGAAACCAGAAAATATTCACATTTGAGAAGCTGGAATCAGAGAATTTGGACATTGTTTCTTAAAAAATGACTAAAAACGCTTAATCAATTATCAAAATAGTTGGTGATTAATTTTCAGTCATTCGACTAATCAATTAGTTGACTAATCATCGCAGCTCTAGCCTAATCATGTATTAACATTTGTAACTGCAGAATGATCTATCTAATGAGTACTAACATTTAAAACTGTTCACAACTGAATCACAACTTATAGAGTGAGAAACCCATCAGTACTCCTTGATGATTATTGATTAGAAATGTTTTATTAAAACCAAACACACTGATGCAAAAGAGTCTATCATTAAACAATAATAGACACAAACATCTCGTCATCCACAACGTCTAGTTTCCTGTATGTACTGACATCATTGTGACCTTTTATTATTAACTTTATTAACATTTGTAACTGCAGATATGACTTATCACAAAGTGAACACATGAGTATTTATTAATGGTTTACTGACACTTATCAACATTTCTCTTAAAACAGAACATTCAATGCAAAATAGTTTTTCATCAAACAACAGAATTGAAACTTCCTAACTTCAAAATGTAAGGAAAACAACTCTTAACACTACTGGTCTCTCCACATTTTTAACAGTGTTCAATGCAGATCAACAGCTAGTCAAACTCTATGCATAAGTCATAAAATGAAAGGGAAACCATGGAAATAATATTAAAACCAACAAGTCCGCAGTTACGAATGTTAATAAAGTTGTTAATAAATGGATATTGATCCAGATGCTAGAAGTGAAGTGGTCACACAGTGCAGAAGATGAATTAAAGAGCTAAAAAGAGTCATGCTGGAGGATAATTTTCCACAACCTGACACCGAAAGTTGTTCTTATTAATAGACTATTACAGATCCTTACAGCATTAGAAAAAACATATATATTAACCACTAATAAAGTTATTAATTACAGCATAAACTCTTCATGAAGAATGGAATATTAGAAAATGGTACTCAGATAGAGTGTGTTTATGTTCACCATTTCTGCACACAGGGTGCATCTTGCAAAAAGTGCAAAAGCTGCCAGGCGCAGCTGCTCGGCAATTTGTACCAATCAGCAGGTATGAGAGATCAAACAGTTGCAGGAGATTGTCTCTATTCTACAAACACTCCTAACATACACTCTATTCATTTCTGTCCTAATTTTCACCCAAAGTGTACAGTACGCTTTTGTGGATTGTTGCTGTACAAGGTGAATAAATTTTGGTTCTTGGAAAGTATTTCATTATAGTTTTCTTGTTGTTGTTTTTTTTTTTTCACCTCCCCTCCAAGCAGCGTTTAATAAATTATGCAAAAACAGAGCCTGTAAACGATTTGAAAAAGTACTTAGTTTGCAAAAGAAAAGACAGTTTGCTTGTCTACATGTACAGTCCATTCAAACAAAAGCCATTAAGACACAAACATCCTGTCATCTACAACATTACTTGTATGTGCTTGCATCCTTGTGGCCATGGTGGAAAAACACTGTGATAAACAACTTTGGATAGCCTCGTGTTTTTTTCTTTTCTTTGCTTGTTAGTGCAAAATTCATGAGAAACTGTCAAATACAAAAAGGCTGTCAGCAGTTATTTTCCTAAATCGTCGAAATAGCTTTTTCTGTGTTGCTCACAAGGTAACACTGTTATGCTTTGATATGATATTATTATTTAATTTTCATATTGTTCAGCCAGTTTATAGCATTGACATAAACTCACAGAGATAACATAGACACAACTCAATTGTATAAAGCTGAAAGAACAAATGCCCATGTTTTTAGTTATATAAGGTGTTATATGTGAGTTTCCGCTCACCATTATTTTCTCACCTTTTGACTGGAATAATTACAGGCTAAACGCATTTTCCCCACAAAGCGTTCTCACTCTGGAAAAAAATAATGAATAACACAATGAGCAATTGAGACCGGAAGGCATCATGTTGTTTATTAGAAGAAAGTCTTCTAAATTTCAAAACACGAAATGTAAAACTAACCTCAATGATCCACAGTCTTAATTATTGAATTGATGAGGGCAAAGGCAGGATTAATAAATAATCTGGGTTATAATAAAAGTCTACCCATTCTCACCTCGGATAGTCACATGAGCTTTGGGGGTCCATGAATTATTCTGTTCTCCCCGAACCATGATCCATCCAAATTGGATGGGGAGCAGGATTTCATTAGCTCTCCAGTACTGCAGTGACAGATTCGGAGAGTGATTCAGACTCAGTAAATGCAGAGTCACACCCCTGTTCAAAAAAAAAAAGAAAAAAGCCAAATAACAAATAAATCAAAATGAATTGCGCTCTGGAATGTCTTTGGAATAAAACAGGTAATTACTGGGTGGGGTGTAATGTTGTTCACAGTGGCTGGAAACTGTATTATATTCAGTATTCCTGCTCATATTTCTGTCTGCGTGTCTCCTGCCAGGGTGGTGATGCAGTGCAGGCTGAGGGAGCCAGGCTAACAGGGCTCTTAATGAAAGCATTGAGAGAGCTGCAACTCAGTATATCCCAACAAATATGTCTTCAGTGGATAATCTTCCACAATATTCAGTTTTCAGTAAAGCATTTTATGGTGCTCAGAATGAGGTTTTTAAATAAATCATATATTAAAAGCACAGGTCAAAGGGTTCAATGTTAACAAACAGATGAAAACCTGAAACAGATCACACAATGTTTTCTTCATATTTGATACATCAAACGCAGCCACTCATCATATTTTAATGTTTAGTTGCGAATTTGGGCTTTCATTATACATGCTACTGTGACTGCATTAGAGTCAAACTGCATCATTGCAGACGGATTATGAGCCAGTTGTTCAAAATAAATGTGTATAGTACAAGAATGAGCAAGTTGTTTGGCCATCAACATTTTAGGTACATTTTTCTTATGGCAGTGAGCACACATGAAAATGTCTAAAGAGGCAGGAGCACTTTGACGGTTATGCAGCGCCAGTGGTGGAAGAAGTATTCAGATCCTTATCTTAAGTAAAAGTACCAATTCAACTATGTAAAAATACTCCATTACAAATAAAAGTCCTACATGAAAAATTATACTTAAGTAAAAGTACATAAGTATTAGCAGCTTGATGTAGTTAAAGTATTGCAGTAAAAGTAGTGGTTTGGTCCCTCTGACTGATACATTATTATTTATGACATCATTAGATTATTAATACTGAAACATCAGTGTGTAAGCAGCATGTTACTGTTGAAGCTGCTGGAGGTGGAGCTAGTTTCAACTACTTTATATACACTTAGCTAGTTTTCTCCAGTGGTTCCAGACCTAGGGGTTGGGCCCCTTCAAAGGGTCACCAGATAAATCTGAGGGGTCGTGAGATGATTCATGGGAGAATGAAGAATGAAGATACACAAATCTGTTTTCAGTTTTTGGACTTTTTCTCTAATCTTTGATTTTTGGTGAAATATTGGATCATTTGAACATTTATTGAAATGAAACCATGTGAGAAGTTTAGAGGGAAAAATCACTGTTTGGTGGAGCTGTTAACAACTCATAGACATCTGAAATGTGACCCCGACTACACACTGCTTTTTGTAAGACATCAAAAGCCAAAAAGGTTGGAAACCACTAGTTTCATCTTTAACAATGTGTTGTATTTTAAAAGCTTGTTATATTATCCATTGTGTCAAATCTTCATCTGAAAAGTAACTAAAGCTGTCAAATAAATATAGTGGAGTGGAAAGTATAATATTTCCCTCTGAAATGTAGTGGAGTGGAAGTGTTAAGCAGCATCAAATGGACATACTCAAGTACACATACCTCAAAATTGTACTTAAGTACATTACTTGAGTAAATGTACTTTCCACCACTGTGCATCGCTGACTTTATTCCTTCCTAAGCTGACGATTCAGCAAAAGCGTGCCTTCTTCTGAGCTTAAAAGACAAAACTAAATCACATCATATATACACTTAGCTTCCAAGGCACCCGTATATGCAAGCCAATCAGTGTAAAAAGGGTCATTACGATGCATGAAATCTTACAGAATTCTATAAACACTACATGACAAGCACAGATCCTGTATCCTTCAACCCCACATGTATAGTGAACAGTATTCTTTAGACCCTTCTTCAGACTTCCCGCTGAGAAAACAACACAGCAAAATGAAATATCATTTTCATATTGAGGGACAACCGTTGTAAACAATACAATATACAAATATACAAAACAAGATCAAGTAATATACATTCTCTTAGTATACCATATAACAGTAGAAAATTCAACAGAAAAAAGTGAAACTACAAAAAGATATTATTTTAAAATGTAAATAAGAAAGGACTAAAAAGTCCCGCACACTGTTGATCACTTGCACTCTATTAACGGCGTTTCAGTCTTCAGACCTTCATGAACTGATGAAGGTCTGAGGACTGAAACGCCGTTAATAAAGTGAAGGTGTGCAGGACTTTTTGGTCCTTTCACAGACACAGTTAATGATCTGACGTTCTTGCCCACGAGATTTTCTGGAGTGCAAGAACTTTGTGTTGCCTGTCCAATTATAAATAAGAAAAAAAGACCATATTAATCTTAATATATAGAAAAAATATGAATAAGAAGAAAAATATTCAGAACATGAAAGAAAACCGTCCCTAACCCTGACTGCATAAAACTAAATAAAAAGGTCACTAAAACAGCAGCGGTAGAGTACACCAGTGGACTGTTTTACATTTTTCTTATGTTGACTTCTGGATGAGAACCAGTTGTTTTGCATCTTTTTTTTTTTCTTTTTTTTTAACACATCCTACATCAAAATACAGATGTACCCGTCTCTTCTCTACACTATCTTTAGAGGTGTGTTCACACATACCGTCCTTGCATAGAAGGGTGAAAGTGACGCATTTAAGACTGAAAAAACACCTGAAATCGAAGAAATCACTTAGTAAACAAAGCTGGCAGTTGGGCAACATTGTGCTAACAGCAGATGCAAGTATCCATCTGTGATTACACCTTACTGTAATCACAGATGGATCGGTAATGTGCTACGTATTACATAACCCAAACATCAACAAGGAATTAATGAGATGTCACAACGATGAAACACTAAAAAAAAGTGGAGTATATCTGTAGTCTCAGTTAATATCTATCTATCTATCTATCTATCTATCTATCTATCTATCTATCTATTTAACTATCCATCTATCTATCTATCTATCTAGGCCTATCTATCACACTCACACATACACACACACACACATCTCTACTTTGAGAGGTGGTGATAGAGGTTATATTAGCAGGCAGGTTGGGACAGGCAGTTTTAGCCCTGGGACTGAGCAGCAGAGTTCAGGGCGTCGGGTCATGGATCTGTCCGGTCTGCTGTCCTGCCTAGAGACACTGCAGCTCTCTGCAGATGTTAATGTAACTGCAGGTGGCCTTCACAGCATTAAGCATTGCACAGCGGTACGGTAACCTCTCCAGTCTCATAGATGTAGACTTTTATTAGTGTTGATGTATGTGTTTGCCAGCTTGTATTCTGTGCTCTTATTTTTTTAATGTTCATTGTTTCTGCATGAACAGTCAACATTTTCTTTTGTTATTAGTAGAGTTCAGTGGAGTAATTTATGCTGCAAACACCCACCAAACTCAACAAATAATGCTTAGTCAACTGATTTTTATCAAGTTGTGGTGTTAGATGAGATTTTTGGAGCACAAAAATGATCATAGCATAAATAAATAAATGCAGAAATACATAACTAATTCAAAAATAAATATATGGTAATGAAAAAGGACATTTAAATTAACCTCTATTTCCATAAATAATCTCTTATTTAGCTTATTTCTGTATTTCTTACATTTATTTATTTCTGTGTTTCTACATTTATTCATTTATTTATTTATTAATGTATTTCTACATTTATTTATTTATCCATTTATTTTTGTATTTGTACATTTATTCATTTATTTATTAATGTATTTCTACATTTATTTATATTTTAATGCTTATGTCACTTTTTGTGCTCCACACAGATTGTCCAACCTGTGGAACTTGTTTGGCTGTCCAAGACGAAAGTTGAACATGTATAATTTTATAAACTCATCGGTCTGACCTGAAAAGTAACAAGCAGCTACAGCTGTAGCTCTTAAATGTAATGGAGTAGAAGTATGAAAAGGCATAAAATGTAAGTAACCAAATACTTTGTACTTAAATACTGTACTTGAGTAAATGTACTTAGTTACTTTCCAGTTTAATATAATGGTTAAAGCCATAACATTAAAAGCACAAACACACACTATATGGAGTATATGCTGCTTACTGTAGATATGCAGTTTTTGGCAGCAAGACATATTTCAGTTTGGATAAATGTCATTCTTTTGTCAGAGACAGCTTAATATCAGTGCACCAAATATCTAAAACTTCATATTTTTGTATTGAGGCAATTCACAGTATTATATGATTTTATTTGAAAAATACTTACAGTGATTATTACAAACCTCTTCCCTTGCTCCTTTACATTAAGGATTGCTGTTTTGGTTCATCGGATCCATTTGACTGGCTCTCACTTCAAACTGAACTGAACTGGAGACATTTTTAACTTTTACTGGCTTTCGAATTGCAGTGATAATGGATAATATTTAAACATTTACTGCATAATGTTACCATAGGCTTCACAGATTGCAACATTGTGGACGTCATGATGATGAACAGTCAATGGGGATTTGGGAAGACAACACATTTTAGAAAAGCATAAGAAAGAATAACTGTGTCATGAAAAACACAGGAAGTGACACTCAAGTTGTTATTTATTTCTTCATTTAATACTTTTGCTCAGGTTCCTCATTGCATTACATCTGTCAGGCTATTTAGAAACTCTGATATGAGACTTGAGAATCTAAGCAACAAAGAACTAAAACTGTTTGTCACCTTAATATGAGTCAAGTGCTTTAATGAAAGGATAAAAGGCATTAAGATGGAGCAGCTGCTTCACTTTATACATTCAGGTAGTTTTGATATCTGAGTTGTAAAATTTGCTTTGCTCCTGTCTCACACATGCATCCATTTGATTATACACAGAAGCTGATTCCGACTCTTTTAATGCTTTTTTTGTAAGATTTGCAATTTTTATTGTGTGATATAACATCAGTCATATGACATATTCTTTTTTAAACCAGAACACCCCATTCCCAACCCACCCCAACACAGAAACAAGAGGCGTCAACCTGCATATAAAGCGGCTTGCATATAAATAAAGCTATTAACAAAAAGAGACAATACAACTCTAAGAAAATAATAAAAACAAAGAAAATATACAAAAACATATCTCTCACATAGAAATCAAAAACAAAAAATTGTGTGTTTCCACCTCATCTTTACACTTACGCTTTTATAAAAGAAATATACAATACATTCCCCAATTGAGGAGACATTTTTCTGTCTTCTCCTGCTTCCTGTATGACATTTTTTCATATGCGGCTCACCCAGTACTGAAAAAGAGGCTCTCCAGGCATCTTCCAGTTCCTGAGAATGATTTGCCATCCAATCATAATTGTCATCTGGGTCCAGTACTTCAGTGATTGTGGAAAAGCAGATAACACCTTACAGTCTGCTAAAATATAAAGCTTTGGGCAGAATACAAACGGACATTAACAATGTAATATTGAATCTTCATCCAGAATTGATGGATTTTTGGGGCATATCCACAGTACATGTACTATTAAATCCTCATCACTGCTACATTTCCAGCAGGCTGCAGAAACTTTTAAACCAAGTCTATATAACCTACTTGGGGTCGAGTAAAAACGGTGTAAAACTTGATATTGTATAAGCCTTACCCTCAGATCTCTTGACATTTATTCATCATCTCTTGACTCAAATCTCACCCCATTCATGGTCATATGATACACACAAATCTCTTTCCCAGGCAAATTGAAGGGCTTTAACAGTTTAATTCCCTCCATGTTCAACCAGTATTCTATGATATTTTGACACTTCACGTCCTTCACCAAAGACATCAAGAAGTTTATGTAACTTATCTGCTGACTTTGGAGATTGTAAACTGTTTTAATGCATTTTAAAGTATAACAGTTTACATATTACTGCTCAAGAAAATAAATATTCATAAACCTTGGCAGAAAATATTAACATATTTCATTCATGTCTGGCCTATACATGATGGTTTGACTTTGTATCATCCAAAACTAAGAAAGGATTCTGTTAAAACATTGATGAGCAGTCAGTCAACCAAATACGTAAATTCAGAGGCAGTACTTGAAAGAAAAAACATATTTATAATATAATTATGATTGAAATGAACATAAACTTATGTTAGTTTTTTTGAATCAGTGACTCTTAGTGGTTATGGTTCCATTTTTTTGTTAAAAGAAGAGTTAAATGTTTTGGTAAATATGCCTGCTCACTTTCTTGCTGAGAGTTAAATGTGAAAATCAATACTACTCTCATATCTGTACGCTAAATCTGAAGCTACAACCAGCAGCCAGTTAGCTTCGCTTAGCTTAGCATAAAGACTGAAAAACGGAGGAACCAGCTGGCCTTGCTCTGTCCAAAGTGGCAAAGTCCGCCTAGGATCTCTAAAACTCATTAATTAACATGTTCTATCTGTTTGTTTAATCCATACAAAAACTCAAGTGTAAAAGGGATCCTCTGTTTCCAGTCTTTATGCTAAGCTAACCAGCTACTTCATATTTAACAAAAAGATATGAGAGTGATATCAATCTTTTCATCTCACTCTCAGTAAGAATCACTTCCATACTCAATACACACGGCTCTCTTAAAAATAGTGAGCTTGCAACTTCAGCTCCCATTTTATATAGAAATGAATTGTCACTTGTGCCCTCAGAGATGTGTTTTCCTCCATCCTCTCTTTTATCCATCGCCACAGTTTATCTAGGATGAGAATGTTATCTACCATACATTGTGTGAATGTAATCCAATTCAGAGAAATGTTTGCGGCTGCAGCCAAGAGTCATTGTTATACATTGAGACACCCTATCTGGAAAAAGCCACCAAACCGCCTTTACAATCACAGCGTGCAGGATAAGTCATGTTAGGTTTTAATCCTCAGAAGCAGCTGCAGTCAGAACAGAACTACAGTGCATTTTATGGCAGATGAACCTGTATAGTGTGGGAGAGAAAACTGCCTAAGATGAACCCACGAAAATATTTACACATGAAAATGATGTTTATTCAACAGGATTATCAATGGCCAGCTACAAAAAAAAAATCCTTTGAGGTTATATTAGCAAAATATACAAAGATTTACCGACTGTCAGAATGGAAATGTATGTGCAGTAGCATTTCCATGCAGCATCCCATAATCATGCAAAGATGTACCCTCTTGGTCACAAAGAAAATTTCAAATAAAGCTATGGCTTGGTCTGAACACGCAAAAAAAGTCCATTGAACATTCCAGCTTATCTTAATTACTTTTGCTTGTGATATTCCTCACCAGTCCATCAAAACTAAACTGCCTTTACAGTTGCAGTGTTGAGGATAACTCAGTTTGTGTTCTTGCCACAGCTGCTTCTGTGAGGATTAAAAACAGCTAAAAATGTATGTGGTATACACCAGATAAACCTGCAAACTGTGTGAGACACAGGAGGTAAACCTGCAAGATATTTACTCATGAAAATATTTATTCATCTAGATTAACAGCCAACAGCAACAGAGGAAGCCTCTGATCTTTGGTTTTTTGCTGGTCCCCTAAAGGATGTAACAAGAACTGGCTTTGACTTGAACTTATAGTGGGTAAGCATCTCTGTGTGTATCCTTAAACGTTGCAAGATATGCAGAAATGAATAACGTATGAAATGATGGAAACCCTAAAAACTTTTTGTCTGGCAGATGCTGCATCTGGGTGTTTCATCAAGTTTTTTATCTGTGGTGTATTTTTCTATTTCTGTTGACGTTTTAGTATCTACATCAATCGCAAGTGGGCAGAATTACACTATAACACTGTATAAATGTATTGTTTTGTCTAGAAATCATGCATCCAAAAATTGGACTGTAGCATTTAATATTAATTAGTAAATTGCTTTAATATTTGATGTAGTTATTGATTTATTTATTGGCAAACACTTTCACAAATGAAGATATCCAATATATCCTTCATTTTATTTATTATTTGCAAGACTCTGTCAGTTCACCACATGCCTTGATGATATTTAGACTGTTGGATTTATTATGTGTGTGTTTTGTTTAAGGCTAGTGTGTGTTTTCAAACTCTAATTAGCCCAGCTGTTCCATTCCCTGGTATAGATAGAAGCTGGGATACATCACTGTGTTTACCAGCTTGTGTTCTGAAATGAGGGTGACTGGTGAAAAAGTCCAGCTTTATTACCAGCTTCATAAAAGGACACGCTGTAATGTGATATTAACTGTGTAACATTGAGTTTTTATGAATTCACGATTGATCTTAGACATGTATTCGTGTAACATTTTCACCATTTTAACTGATTTTCATTCAACTGGCATTAGACAAGGCTGTCCAATATCCCCACTCTTCTTTTTTCACTGAACACAGAAAACAATGTTTTAAAAAGAAAATCAAATACAGGTTTCCTTGAGTCAGTTCATGGATGATACAACTCTGTTCTCAAATGGCTCTGCTGAGGATGCTACTGAAATGAATGAAATGAAATGAATTTTAATGTTTGTCTGAACCTCAGTGAATTACTTGCCTGTAAATGCTATCACCCATGTCTGTAATATAAACCCTCAAATTAAATGTTACATATCCAGTAATTAAAATGATTTAGGAAAAACATTCTAGGTATTTAGTGAATCCAAGTAACTACAATTAAACCTGCATTAAATTATTTTTTGTGGCACTTGGGGACAAAACAACAAGCTGTTAACATTGACACATTTGATCACCTTATAATGTCGCTTATTTACACATCCAAAAGAGCAACATTAGCATTCATTGGGAGTTATGCTTCCTTTCCTAATTTAAGTCGCTAACATTGTCTGTTAGCCATTAGGTGCTGGGCAGGTAGTGTACAGTGGATTTATCAGAGCTGTTTTGCTGAAAACCAGACTGATGAGAGCTGTGAGAGTAAACCAAAACACTAACGGGTCATAAAACCAAAACAATGAGATAAAAGATGTTGAAACAGTCGGTAGAGCTGAGGACAACTGCAGAGTCAGGCGATAATTCTCTATGAGTTTATCACTAAGAGCAACACTACTCATTGATCCATTGTTATTATAAACGTATTGAGACGCCTTAAGTCCTTGGCTACCTGTCTTGTCCGTCAATGATAAGGTTCTGCTAACAAACACAAATGTAATTTCCAGGAATGTAAATAATCACATCAGTAAAGCAAACTTCTTACAGCCATAATACTGTATAATAATATGCAATGTAAATTAAGTAAAAGTGGGCTCCATTTGCACTTAATCAAATATTAATATAACTGAGGAGAAAGAAAAATGACTTTATCAATGCTTTCTGTTGTTCTAATGAAAATCATTACATAAGTCAACTTATTCCAAAACACTGCATTGGAACATTGCATTTACTGATAAATACCTTTCTTTAACTTTCAAATTGACATGTAAACTTTTAAGTGATGTTGGTTGGAAATGTCACATGCATGTTTACCTTCTTTCTATCATGGTGAAACAAGCCACACGTGCTGGAAATATCAATGGCGGATTGGTTATCTTCTGCACTGCTACATCACTGATGAAGATTGGTAAAGAGTAAACAGTGGCTGGACATTCTTTTCCCCACTGACCAAAGCCTTCTCCAATTACTTCCTTGTCTGTCCTTTCCTCTATTCTCATTTGTTACATCCGCCGTGACCTTTCTATTGGATCTGGCAGCAGTCAAACGTCAGGGTGTGAGCATATCATTGATAGAAGGATGGAGGTCATTACCAGCAGTCTTAGAGAGGGTTTTAATCCCCCAGAAAGCTAAAGCGGGAGCCCAGCCTCTGGAGTTGGTTTAATTACTGACCTAGACCTAGCCCTTACTAATTGGCTCCTTGTATGGGCTGTGATGCAAGCAGGATGTGACACTTAAGGCTAGACTTCCTCTGCTGTCTGCCCTTTGTGTCAGTCCCATTAACCTTTCCCTTCCACCTTCTCCTCTGCCTTTTTATGTTCAATTAAAGGCACTATTCAAATGAGTTGGAGTTGTAAGACTAAGAGTTTTGTCATGGGCCATGTAAAAGGAAATAATTGTGCCCTAAATTATGATTTCCAAGTGCTTTTGGCACCTGAGAGGTGAAAATCTTCTGTGCTGATAAATTTTACTCCATTGCTTTATATTTAGCTTTGCAACAAGTCTGTCTGAAATGTCTGAAATATGCGCATGCTTGTGTTTACTTGTTTGATTCTACCACTTCCAAGCATGAACTGGGCACTGGATATAGACATAATTATGACTATAACCAGTGTGTGTCAGAAAATAGTAAAAAAGAAAAACTTTTAATATTAATACTGTACATTCAAAGAGAACAATACTTAAAAAGAAAGCCAAAATCTGCAAAGTAAAGCCATGCTTGGTGTTTGCCCCTTTGGGATACTGTGAGCTTTGGTGTGTATTGTCACTACTGTGTAATTAATCATACCAACTAACTCCATTCACAGGGTCCCCTTTGGTTAATTGGACTGCAGCTGCAGAATGGACTAAGCGATGATTTATTCAGCAGGCAGGTGGAGCGCCGCCCTGCCCTCCCTTCCAGGTACCAAGGATGGATGGCTCACTCCTGCACCCAGCTACTCCCTGTGTTACTCCATCCCTCAGGCCAATCGACTCTGAGGGCACATTTACAAGATGGGCTCCAGGGTGACAAAATGAGAGGAAGGGAAGGTACAGTGGAATCAATTTTACCTCTTTTCTCCGTATTCCACACTTACACTGGTAAGAGCAGGAGAACAGATCAAGTATTGACCATGTGAAGAAAGTTTAACAGGTGAACTTCCTCACAGTATGTTGGCAGGTTAAAACAAACACCAGAGCCAGCCAAAAGTGAAGTCGCTTGGAGACATTTGCTGCCCGTTCCAATTTTGTGGACGTTTGTTTCATTTACTGGTCGTGCTGTTAGGCAGACTGGTGGTAACTATATATCATTCAGGCTTGTTGGCAAGCCCAGTCACTGTGCCAAGCTTTTTTTTTTACACCATTGAATGTGAGGTTAGGTCCCACAGGGTGGTGTAAAGTGTGTGTGTGTGTGTGTGGTAAAGACAAAGAAGTCTTTTACAGGTGGAGTAGCCAACTATGAAGAGTCTTAATTGAATTGTTTAAACTAGAAGCAACCTAACATTAAGGTTTAAACAGCTCATTTTAAATCCAACCTAGAGTTTAAAAATGCAGCATTGCCTTTTAGATCCTATAATGCCAAGTATCTACCATACATTGTGTTGATCATACATGCCAGATTACATTGTTTTCATTGACAGTATTTCCTTTCTCAACAATATGTGACATTTCAAAGATAATCAGTCTGAATAGAGAATGGACCCTATAATCTACAGAAGCAGGGCCTATACATCAACATTAGGATTACACCTTCTCTCGCTGTAGTTTGTTTCAGTGCTGCTGGCGTACCATTACCCTGAGATAACCACACTTTAATAGTTAATGCAGCTGTGGGGCCCCCTCTGCATTACAAATGGGCCCATCCGTCTCACCCAGAACCCCGTGGGTGGCAGCGGCACAGTCCATCTTCAGGAACTCTAATCATTCATCAATAGGCAGCTATCTGACACCCGCTTACACAGGATACCGAACACTGTGATGTGGTCAAGGCCAGAGACGGACATCCTGGTGTCAGACAGGGGGATCTGTCAACTGATATCACTCTAGGCACCACTATGGGACTTCCCAGCTACAACAGCTGGATTGCAGACTCCAAGTACAATCTGCTTATCTAAGAGCTCCCCTTTATCTCCTTTCTTTCATGTCTAGACACTGAACAAGTACGAAGAAATTGATGTTATTTATCAGGCAAATGCATCATGACGTATTTATTTGTATGGTGCATATATTATATGTAAATGTCTGCAGGAAGGAAGACGAGGTAAACTTTGCATTTTCCCTCCCTCAGAGTCTTCAAATGTCACTGCCTGGTCAGTATTCGTTGATACAAATTCTGCTTGCTCTGGTCAAGAGGCAAGAGTGCCCTCTGTCCAATTTGCCTGACATGAGACTGCCAGTCAAAAAGCAATCAATAAGACAAATGCTGAAGTGACTCAACTCTGCAGCTGAGTCTAGCACCTGTTTTGTAGAGGAGTTTGTAAACCTTTTATCCCCAACTGTAAAGCCCGGCTCTTATTTGTTGTGGTGGTCATCACATCAGCCCTCTGCTGAGAGAATCTGCTCTCCATTCCCAGTGGAAATAAAAAACAGTGATAAAACTGAGCACATATCGCTTCTATAAGTAACCAACACAGATGCAGCCCAGGCTAGCCACTTTCTCCAGGGACTCCAGCTGCCACATGGGGATGTGACAGGCCCAAAATGGGCAGGCGGGCCCCTTCCCTTTTGATCAATCAGGTAAGACAGAGTGGGGTAGCATGAATTCTAAAACTCCAGATGCACCGTCACCAAGGTGACTCTCATTTATTACCTCTCCCAAACGCTCTGAACATACGCTCATCTGTCAGAGTGACAAAGCTTCCTTGCTTTCTCTACTTTAGTTGAATTTAGACCTGATGAGGGTCAGCTGAATTAAGTAGTAACTTAATTCAGCTGCCTCTGATTGTCATTTCTAGAGGGCAGGTTTTAAATCAGGCTACAGAATGTGGACTCTGAATTTTATAAGAATTAATGAGGAAATGGGTTGCTACCTGCAAAATAGTGTTGCATAATTAACACCTGCTAAGATCAACACATTGAGTCAATGATTTCTAGATGTCTATGTTACTGATACGGGTTTACTGCATCATCTTTATCCCTCAGTGACAGCAAACCTGCTGCACCCCAGATTCAGGTGAGGAATGGGTGCTAAATGATTTTTCTCAGGGTGAGACTACCCTCTGCTGGACATAATCACTTATGAGCATGGCTGCCAGGAGACATCTTTGACAGCAAGAGCTGAGTTGTGTTTTATCGCTGAGATGTGTGCAAAGGGGGAGTGAGCAACAACACAACCACACTTTGACAGAGACGCATGCCTCCACAGAAAATCTGTTCATAGTGGGCGGCGGTGGAACGAGGAGGAGAAGACATGCTTCTTGTTTTGCTTGTTTTCTTTTTTTTCCTCTGACATAAATATTTTTTTTAAAGGAAAGGAAAGAATATATTCTCAAATCAACACAAAAGTAGTGTTCATGTACAAGCATCACCACAAGATGGTGTCATTTCTCAAAGATGTCACATTTTGTTTTCCAAATCTAATCTGTGTCTGCCACCTGTTGGTAAAGAGAGCAGCCTGCTTGGTTTCAACCATGATTACAGATACAGATTATTCTACATCTACAGGTACTTAAATCAGTTTTAGTACATGAATCCTAAAACAAAATAGGCATTTATTTTAATGCTGGTGAGACATTTAGTGAACTGGATAGTCCAGATTTAAAACCATACAAATATAACATATTTAAAAAGCTGTCACAGAAATGCCGTCAGCTTGAGGAGCGCTGCACTGTAGCTGACCCTGACCTCCGACCTCCCTGTTGAGGCACCGAGCAAAGAGAGTTTGCCTTCAGGGATGAATAGATATTATGTTAAAAATAAGAAAGCCAATGTGTTTTTAATATTTAATAACCCAAAAGCTCCACTGTACGCACGATTCTTGGCAATAATATACATATAAATGAGTGGATTGGGTGTGATTAGTTTAATGAATTAAATGAAAGAAAGTGAACCGTAGGTGAACTTATTAAAAAATGCACATTTTATCCGAGATGAGTTTTTAAAACTCTTGATTCTCACAGAGTAATAAATAAAAATAAAAAAAATAAAATAAAACATACAATGAGAGAGACCTATTGGCATGTTGTTGCCAAAGGAAGTTTCAAATATGGGACTGTTTTCACCCTTAGAAATTTCACAAGCTTGAGTCACAGTATGACTGATGCACCCGCTGGATCCTTGTCCAAAAATCTCAGGATGTGGAGATGAAACTATTTGAAAGGGAGAGTGGAACATTGACTCAGTGACCGACGTACGGAGGTGAAATTAGGTAGTGTAAGAGCGCCTATTATTCCCTGCATATAGGAGTTTCACATAAATACAGTGCTGTGTTCACTAAACAAGCAGCGCGCACTACTTCCTGTGTTTGTGTGAGTCAGATACTACTCATGAGAGGACTGAATCAGCCGGGCCCCATCCCCCGCCCACTAACCTCCATCCGCCCCCTCGCAGAAGTATAAAAGACACCCACACACATGTTCCCATCTCCGCCCACCTTGCCTTTCAACTGCTCCCACACTTTTCCTCTCCCCTCCCAACGGATTTTCTCTCTGTCCTTCTCTCCTGCTTCTTTCTTCCTTCTTTTTTTTTTTTTTTTTTTTCTTCAAACCCTCTTTGGAGGACGAGAGGGAGGATGTGAGTGGCGTGTGTGTGTGTGTGTTAGTCATGTTCAGGCTCATCCAGGGCCAACAGCAGCACAGGCAGGGGGAAACCCAGGCACAGGCAGGAATAGGATGTTTTGTCCACATCTGTTAGTTGGTTTGGCTGCAGTACTCTTGCGGTTTACACAGCGCCTAAAAATGGATCGCTAGAATGAGCGAGAGAGCGCGCTGGAGGGGAAGACGGATGAGCATATAGGAAGAGGGGAAAAGGGCAGGAGGACATAGGTGGGGGGAGGGGTGAGCATGCCAAAGTGGGCCAAGACCAGACCCCCCCCCCACCCCCCCTCACCCCCACACCCCCACCCCCCCGATGGTTAATAGGATTCTGTCTGCCCTGAGCTGCTGCAGAGTTCACGAGCCAGGAGACGGCTCTGAAGAGGGCGTCTGATGTGGAAGGGTTTGTCTCTTGTAAGATTTGATTAGCATTTCAATTCAAACTGACTCACCGGTTTGTTTCACGTTTTTTTTTTTTTTTTTTTCGTGGCACAGGTTAAGACGTGGTTATTCCGGTGCAGAAAAAAAAATCATGGGTTTACCACCAAATCAAGCCAAATTCATCATCTAATATAAGTAAATATAAGTTAAATAGAAGTCATCAGCTGACCCTGATAAATCTTTTTAAAATAAATGTAATGAGCCAAATGAAGTGACCGCACTGAGTGAAAAACAGTTGAAAGTATTGATTGAGAGTGGAATTTCATAAAAATGTTGACTGCATTTCACCAGGATTTGCACCTGATTACGCTTTTCTTTAAAAAAAAAAGACGTTTATTTTTTGTTCAAGGACGCTCAATTCTGTCTTGTAAAATTATTCTGTCCTTAAAAGTGACTTGGACAAAAGCATTTTGGGTTGAAATTGCTGTACAATGATAATATTCATTTTTTACTGCAATTTTCTGCTTGTTGAGAATCATCAAAATTAAGCGAATGAAATATGTCAAACGATGAGAACAGCTCTGGAAGAGCATTAGAATATTTTAACATGATTTTACAAAATCACGCCCATATATTGAAAGACCATCCTCTTGATAAATGATTCTCCTCCATTATCGGCTTCTGATTTTGTAATTTTGGAGCCAAATTTTTTGCTGCACATCTACATGTAAAATGCTAATATTTGTTTTGCATCATCACTGATCAGTTACACTGTCCAGTCCCCTCATCGGTCTCCAGGTGGTGCCAGTGGCTGAGAAGGACAACATTCCTCACAGAAACACACACACACACATATGCACACACACACACACACACACACATACACACACACACAGTGGACCTATTTCCCTGTCTCCATCCAGATTCTGAGAGGCTGGGTATGGCAGAGATGTGTGAGGGTGTGGGGGATGGGGCTGAAGTAGTTGTGGAAGATAGAGAGGAAGGAAGTGAATAGAGTGAGAAATGGGGAAGGAAGGGGGTGGCATGCAAGGCAAGCACATGCTGAGCAGAACATTGGACTCATTGAGAAAAGCGCTCTCTCCATTCATGCCCTATCCAATCCCCTTTTCACCAAACTCCCACTCTCCTCATCATGTACGTACAGTATATTGATATCTATCTGCTATCTCCAGATGACAAAAGTTTTGGAGCAACAAACTAATCTGATGTGCTTATTTGTGTTAATATGTGCATTTATGGTAAAGTTATTTGCCCCGACAAAGAAGACAGAGAGGTAAAATACATGCAGGCGACAGCAAATGTTCTGTTTCAACTACTTTTAGGTCACTCTACATTTCTCAGTATCTGTTTTCAATTGCGTAGAAGACCCATCAACTCCAGATGGGCAGTTCATTTACATCAGAAACCTTTGTGTGAAAGCACCAGTAGGTGGTATGATTAGAGCACATTTAGGAGTGTTTCTATACCATCTTGTCTCGTCTCCTCTATTTCCACCACACCCATGCGATAAGCATCAGATGTTTATCTATTTCAAATGCAAAATGATCGCACCGACACCTGATGGAAGGGTCCACCTATACCTGTGTGAACGTAAGAGGCAGCAGTAGTAGGCAAGGTAGCTTTATTACTTATTAACTGAGCCAGAGACATAATCAGGAATACATTATGTCCTATGGTGTAGAGGCACGTAAACCTACTTGTACTCAAGGGTGGAAATAACTTTATACTGACATATGTTGTTTCTATTAGGCAAATGAGTGAACTTTGAACTTTTACTGAAATAATGTGTACCACAACAGCTGCAATCACAGCAATTACAGCTATTGCCTGCTCTGCAGAGGCACCAGAAATTAAACAACTGCACAGCCATTTGAAGTGAACAATTAGCAAAGAACAGAAGAATAATTTGGGTTTGATTTTGTCCACTTAATTTTGTGTAATTTTTTTCTTTTCCCTCCAAAACTAAAACTATGTGAACTCTGTCCTGTCCTCTCAGCCTTTGAGAATCCTCAAAATTACATCCAAAATGTTCTGTCCTAAGTTGAGGAGGGTTGTTTTTTTTCTTTTTAAATTTAATCTTTTCTTAACTAAAAAAAGCCTCAAAATTGAAAATCCTTTTTGTCAATATTGTCCTGGCAAAGATAGGCAGCATCAAGAGTGAAATAACATCATCATAGTCAGATGAAAGCTTTCATACTAAATACAATCAACAGAGCAGCTTAAAACAACACAATATGTGTCTTAAATCATAAAAATAAAGAGAACCAATCTAAAGAAAATGAGACTAACACATCGAGATTCTACAAAACTGTAAACTATCAGCGTTCAGAGGAGAAGAGCACACAGTTTTGGAAGTAATGATTTGACTTCACAGAGAGATTATCTGCAGAAAGTTGCAGCAGCAGGTATTCTGTAAAATATGTTTTACCTGGTTCAGACTTTGGGAACACTTAATAAAATTAGTCCTGAGAGGAAACACATTCACACATTTTTGTTGAATCAGTTTACCAAGATAAGATGCCAGTAACCCAAAAATGGCTGATACTTCAAATATTTACTAAGTATAATTAAGTATATTTTAAAATAGTCTAAGTAAAATACCAGTGCAGCACCTCTATTTCAGTGAGACTTTGTAGCAGTCTTTCCAACACCCCCACAGTTTTATTTACAGACTGGTGTTTACCTTCCCTTCTAGCTTGGCATGGATTTAAATAAATTCACCACATACTTAAAAATCGCACTAAACACTGTGAAACAATTGCAAATGTTCATAGAAAAGATCAGTGGAGGAATGTAACTGTACCCAAGTACAGTTTTGAGATATTTATACTTTACTTAGTAGTATTTTAATTTCACGCTACTTTATACTTTGTAATTTACTACGTTTCAGTAAATTACAAAGAAATATCGCGCTTTTTACACCGCTACATTTATCTTACAGCTAGTTACTATTAAGATGTTTCATACAACAGATATGATCAGCTTATCATTGTTATAGATTAAACTACACAACAATACATGACGTAGATTAAAATCTCAGCCAATAACAACAGTAAAATCCATTGGCGCAGGAAGTATCCAGATGCTTTAAAGTAGCAGCACTACTGCGGTAAAAATATACTCAGTTACAAGTAAAACCGAGTTGATATGAGGAAAGGTAGAGAAGTCTGGGCAGCAAAATGTACTTAAAGTTCCTAAAAGTATTCTCTAAGCTGGCCCCTTCCAGAGCGTAGTGTGTATATTATTACTAATGTAAACAGTATTTTGTGGTAGCTGGTCGAGATGGAGGCAATTCGAACTATTTCATAAACTATTGGGATGTTTAAGAATACATTTATAACAGTCATCATATTTAGCATGCTAATTATACAAGCTAATTGTATTTTTGAATGTACAACTTTTTATTTTTTTTAAAAGTGACTGGTAACCATCAATTAAATGTAAAAAGTAAAATATTTCAATCTGAAATGTAGTAGAGTAGAACTATAAAGTAGCATCAAATTAAATAATTCAAATACCTAATTCAAAATTGTGCATAACTATGTACAATACTAAGTTACTTACTCCACTGGTAAAATCCTGCCTACACATCCTACTTACACAGTGATAATAATCCTATAATGTAATATATAATAGTTTAACACATTACAGGGGCATTTTCAGCTGATTTTGTCACATACTTTTATCTATGTGGGGCTTGTAACACTTTACTTTTACAGTGCAGTATTACTACTCTTGCTTCAGTAAAGATTCAGAATACTTCCCTTCCACCACTGTAGTATAAAATACCTTAGAGGAGGACAAACAGAACCAGAAATACCTTTTGTGAGCTGAAACCTGGCTTGTGTTTATATTGGGGGAGGTCATAGTTCACCCACCATCACTGTGGAGACTGTGGTATGTGCTGGGGGGCAAATGTATAGAAACTCAGTTACAATACTGTTTTTTTTCCTATTGGTGAAAGTGTATTTGTAACTTTTACACATTGCATTTTCAGTGTTTTGATTTGTGATCAAACCTGGTGGGGGTGGTGGGGGCGGTAGATGGTGGGGCGGGTGGGGGGGGATCCAGGATGGTGGTGGTGTGGGGGGGGGGGGGGGAGGTTGGGCTCTCTGGTACTGTTGGTGGCCCATTTATCATATCTCCGCCCTCCAGTGTTTCAGCTCCCATGAGGGCGGCTCTTTAAATTGCCCCAAAACTCCTCCTGGCTGGCGCCTTTTTTCCTTTATCTGCAGGAGACGCACATGCTATTTATAGGACGCCGTTGGAATAAACCTCTCAACCTGCTGGTAAGAAATTTTAAGTATATATCTGCTTTTTAAAAATCGGTCCTCTTCCTTTCTAATTCATAACTGTTTTTTTAACGGTGCATGAGCTGGGATTTTAAAGGGGCGGGCTGTGTGTTGTCTGACGAATAAAAGCTGTAGCCTATAGATCGGTGCAAGGCTTTTTAACCGGGTACAACCAGCCAGGCTTAAAGGAAACATTTCGTCTTAAATTTAGAGTAGAGGTTATAACCGAGTGATAAAGGTGAGTGCAAGCAAAGCGACGGCGGGCGAGTGAAACTTTGCATGCTCGACGAGCCAGAAGCATTTTGTTTCAATGTATTTTTTTTTTAAACAGAGCCGGAGCTCCGGCGAGAGGAGGCTGCATGCTTTAAAATGTGAAGCCGTCTTTTGTTGGCCGGGCTTTAGCCGCCGCAGAAAATGAAGCTTGCATTTTCTGTGCTTTTTTTTCTCTTTTCTTCTTTTTTTTTTTTTTTTTTAAACCGTGCCTGCGTCCATGCAGGCACGGTTTTAGCCTGCAACTCCCACCGAGCACACACCAGCCATTGTGTGTGTCGGTGGATATCTCTCCACGACCCCGGTGTGTGTGCAGACATGCTGAGATAGTTTCATGCGCAGGCCCGACCACTGGCCACAACAACTAACAAGCAAAACGGGCCTCTAAACATGGTCGGTACGTGAAGGGAGCGTCGGGTTTAGTAGTCTTTTGCAGATTTGTGCGGCCTCTCACCGCCTGCTGAGTCTCGGCAATATCATGCAAGCCGGTTTGATGTCAATCCCTTGTTTGTGTGGCGCCGTCGGCTGTGTAATGGAGCGCAGATGAGACAGAAATAGACCTGGAAATAAGCGCGGATTAATTGAGTTATTAGACGCGTTACCGGTGTGCGGTTATCCCGGTCATTTTTGCTCTGTTGTTGCGGTCAGTGAGTTTAATGGCGCGAGCGTTTTACTGTGCTGCGTGCGCGTGAACTCGACGCCTCGTCTTGCAGCCAGTCTGACCGGTGTGATTTATTTCCCAGGTCTGAAAAGCTAAGCAAACATGAGCGACAAGGGGACAGTCTCGCCGAAAGAGAAGGAGGCTACAGAGAAGAGGGGGCGTGGAAGACCCCGCAAGCAGCCCCAAGTAAAAACCTCTGACGTAAGTAGTACCACTATATAGAGTTTGCCATTATATCAGGTTTGCATGCATGAGGACACAATAGGCCCATGTGTGTAGGGAGGACTTTGAAGTGTAAAACAAGATTAACAAGCCCTAAGCTCACATCTGTTCCAGTTGAGTCTGAGGTGGCTCAGGTAGATATGCTTGCAGGTAACATGCATATCCATGTCATAAGCTCCTGTTATCCCACTGAGCCCTCAGTGAAATTAAGAATCAAGATATGGCTGCAACGAGCCCTTGTGACCATTCGCTCACCCCTACTCAGTGTAAGCGTAGACATCCACAACAAACTTCCTGTGTGTCTCACCGGTTTGTAAGCAACCTGTAATCCAACACCCCTAAACCGGTTTTAACCCCCCACCACCCACCCACCCACCCCCTACCCCCCTCAAGACCCACCTCTGCTGGTCGTGTAATGGATGACACAGCAGAGTGGCAGCACAGAATGGCTCATATAGCTGTCACTCAGCGTGGTGTGTTTCAGTATTGAATTGCTCGGTTGCTATGAGCTGCGGTTGTAAACAAGCTAGAAGTGCAACGGGAGATGCGTCAGCCATGACATAGCTTACAACCACAAATTATCACATGAATAAGATACCTTATCTTGCACTGCCTCTGCACTGTGGAGGTGATGGTAATCCCCTATAGGGTAACCCCTAATGCTCTAATTTTTCATATGTGCTGATAAATTACATGTTTTAGTCTCAGTGTTGTGTGTGTGTGTTTGTGTGTGTGTGTGGCTGTGAACTAATGTTTGGGTTTGTCTTATTGACATTTCTGTTGTTAGACAATAGTTTTCCATGTCAGATCATGACAACCTGCAGCTCTGACCAACTGTCAGCCTTTAAGTACGTGTCACTTGCACTGACCTTGAAAAGTGAACTTTGTGTCATAGACAAGTGTATTCATACCCATCCTTCAACATAAAATATTGTGACTTGAATAGATTCAAGTGTTTGGTTTATAAAAACTAAAAAATGCTTTTACATGTCTGTGCTATGCTAACTTTACCATGACTGTCTTGTCAGGAACCCAGTGGGTCCCCTACTCCAAAGAGGCCCAGAGGACGACCGAAGGGCAGCAAAAACAAGACAGCCGGCAAGGGCAAAGTAAGTCAATGCTGTCTGCAGGCATGTTTTCACACGGCGACAAATCATGATTTCAGCGACGGTTCACACATACTCTGAGTCGGAATGACGCCCATGCCAAAGACGGGCACATCCTCACGATGGCGCTGTAAATGACACTCGCTGTCCCGTCTTCCTTGCGAGCGCTTCCGTTTTCTAACCCCTGATTTTCTTCTGGTTAATGAACATTTTAACGGTAGCTAACCTCATTCTCTTAAAAGGATGTCCTGCTGTTACTTGTGATATATTGGTTGGCTGCAGTTTAGCTGCTTCCCCTCTTGGTGTCAAAAATAGCCGGGCTAGGGTTTCCCATTGTAAAGACCTTGGTTTACTGCCTTTTTTTTTTTTTTTTTTTTTTTGAGTGATGCTCACTCTGTACTTCCTGTCCTCCAGCTTCCTGCAGCTTGTCATGCACAGTGCAGTGCAGGTGCAGAGGCCGCAAGACTGTTTCCAAGCTGACACTAAGCACCCCTCCGCCCCCACTCGGCACACAGTCCTAGTTCTTCTCTGCCTGTCGTCTCCATAGCAACAACTGATTTTCTCCCTCGCCCTGAACCCTCCAGCTCCCCTGTGCGCTCTGTCTTCACTGCTATGTATGGGAAAAAGAGAGGGAGGGGGAGAGAGTGAAACGCACATGCATGTATGATATAGGTTTAGCAGCGAGAGCTGCAGAGGGTTTGTGTCTCCGCTCAGTTCCACCAGCTGTCTCTGAGCCTCAGACCAGGTGGCCAGCGAACTGGAGTGCCCTGTGTGCAGTTCCTGTCGGCCTTCCAGATAATAGCCAATGAACCCAATGCCCCCTTTCCATGTCTCTCATTGCAGAGGTGCTACTGCCATCTGCAGGCAGCTAGAGGCAGAGCTCTGTGGATATATGGATTGTTTATACCACAGGTTTATGTCCTGATCCCCTTAGAAAGTCTTGGCTTAAACTGAGCAGATTGGCACGTTGCTGAGCGTGAAGATCACAACAAAATGCATTGTGGCGCCACACCTCTAACTCTAACCTTGTACTGTTTTTCCTTTCACAGGCAAAAGCAGCCCCATCTGCAGGAGGAAAACGCAGGGGAAGACCTAAGAAGGAGGTAAGAGTCCTTGGATGAACAGTGTATCATCAGTGCTCACATTTGTTAAGCCATTCCTCTCCCAATTGAATTATGATTGGTATGTCTGCAGGGCGAAATTGCATTTTCCTAATTCCCTTGCTTGCCTCCTTCCTCTCAGATGGGTCATTTTTACTCATCACAGCTATTTTGGTATCTCGTATGTTCATTTAGAGCAGTTGTTTGGTCGCACACCTGATCATGTTGAAAGGCAAATCTGAACCCGCACACCAAATTTTCTCCTTGAAATTTAAATGCTAATGTCAATTCAAATGTTCAACTGACAGCATGTTTTTTTTTTTTTTCTTTCTTTCTTTTTTGTAACTGTGCAAAATGAGTTGCCAGACCATGTACAGCCGGTCAAAAAAGCATGTTTAATCTAGGAAGAAATTGCGGTCTTGTAGTAACATTCAGTCATGTGCATGAGTGGTTTGGGCGTACTCTGAAAGAAGTCTGGATTGCATTAGTCACAGAAAGGAATGACCCAAAGTTACCCTCCTAACTAGTCCTCTCATTTTTATGAATGAACATCTTGGGCAGTAGTGAGTGTGAGGAGGAAAAAGCAATAGCATAAGCAGGATGCCTCATTGTGACTCACCGCTCCTTTATGAATCACCTCTCACTACAGATGGCTCACCCTTCCCCTGGGTGTTCTTCATGCCACAGTGGTTTATCAAAGAGGTTTATAATATTGATTTTTTTTTTTTTTTTCCTTTTTCCTTTTTTTTTCATGTTGGTACTTGGTGTTATTAAAAGTAAAACAGTCACGTTGAGACATGAATCACAGGCCGCGCTATTGTTACTGAATGTTGATGGCACTTGTGAGGCATTTTCCTTTTTGGGTGTAGTTGAGCCCTGACAGGATCTTTTTTTTTTTTTTAATCTTCTCTCCATCTCCTCCTGTCGCAGGAGAAGGAAGAAAAGGCATCGCAGGAATCATCTGAGGAGGAGGAAGAGGAAGAAGAAGAGGACCAGTAATCCATAACGCATGCTACCTCACTCAACATACTGACTTACTGTTAACCAGAACTGGGCTGTAACTCCAACACCAGTGCCACCACATGACCACTGTTCACGACAAAGCCCTCTTGCCAAAGGAGGGTCAACACAGTACATATATCATGCAACAGCACTGGATAGAACGATGGACCTTGCTCAAGCATAGATCTAAGAATTACATGAAAGGTAACAGCCCTTTTCTCTACAGGTCATGTTATCACAAGTCTTTTATACTGGACAAAAGTGCGCTCTTAGGAGCCCGGATGTTTCTGTTTTTCCCCTAAAGATGGTTTGTAGGACATTTCCTCTGCTTAATGTTACTTATTTGTTGTACCCGCATCTGAGATGGTAGGGCATATAGATTTTTCTCCATGTTTTGTACTGGACAAAGGTGAATTTTACCTATACTTGCTGTTTTTTTTTGTTTTTGTGTGTTCGTGTGAAGTGGTTAACCTATCCTTTGCATCGTATTATAGATGGAGTTGAGCTTCAAAGCGTTTAGGATGAGAATAGGTAACTGATGGTAGATGTGTTCTTTTCATGTCCAATCTGCGCAACTGATCCCCCCCCCTCCCTCCAACCCTCTCTCTCTCTCTCTCTCTTCTCACCAGTAGAGCAGAATCACCTTTACCACCTTCACCCTCTCCTGTAGGACGTCTAGATTTAGTTATGCCTCTCAAAACTTCCTTCTCAGTCCTTGGCGTGTAGTGGGGAGATGTAAAGTATATCGTTAGTAATCAGACTTACTGTTTTAGTTCCTTTTTTTTTTTTTTTTTTTTTTTTTTTTTTTGGGTTACATACCATTTAAGAAAACATGAGTGTGCTGCTTTTCATTTTATAATAAAACTCAAATCTTATGGTAATGTGTGTTTTTAAGGATAGGGTCGGCAGACTTCTAGGCGGAGAGCATCAGTGTCGTTTCTTCAGGGAGCTTTTACAAATGCTGTTACATTTGGCGTCTTTGTCTTCACATGGTCCTCAGTTTCCAAGCGCTCACTCAATCACTCATAAGGCAAACTGCAATTGGTCAAACAAGGAGTTTGATTGTAAAATGAGGATAGTTGGTGGCACTACTATCCAACAGGTCTGTACTTTTTTTTTTTTTTTTTTTTTTTTCCTCATTCCATCTAGCGCTCTCTGCTTCACCTAGCTTGGTCCTCCTGTCATCACTTGGTACAGTAATATACTTTCTTGGTCTTTTTTGACGATGTGTTGTATGCTGTCTGATACAGGAAAAAAAAGATGTTTGTTTGTGTATTTCTAAGTGTCAGGGAACCCTCGGTCACAGTCCACTTAACTGGGTTTTTCCACACACCTAAGCTGCTACAACCTCAGTTACGAAACCCGGAAAACTGCAAACAGGCAATACAAGGCCTGGAATTTCATACCTCACTCAACAGCTTACTTTACCATATAATTGCATTTTAACTGGTTTTCTGTTGTTTGTAAATGTAACCTCTGGCATGAGTTGGAAAGATGTCATTATTACAAAGTTTTTTTTTTTTTTTTTTTTTTTTTTTTTTTTTTTTTTTTAAACCTGACTGTAATGAGGTATCTAAGATGTCAAGTTTGTGATTGTGTGCATACGCAACACAGCTCGGCTCGTTCATAACCAGAGCTTGCAGACAGGTTGTGTTAAATGTGTGAAGCAAGTCAGGGAGACCTGTCAGCTTGACGACTGTGTTCGCTGACTGTGGTAGATTAGCAGGTGTGTTCCTTTTTAAAAAGAATTCTTCTGGTGCACTGAAATGTTGGTTCAGATTTTCATGGACAAATGTTTGTGTGTTTGTGACAGACTGGGCGCTCTTTCCACTTAACTGTTCTGTTGGCCGCCATGTGTTCGGCACTACTGCACACGGCCACCCTCGCCATAACTCATACAACGGTCATTTCATGTCTATTTTCAAAATCCTCGGACTACTCTTGACAATATCACTTTCATTTTACATACCAACATCTGCATCCGTTCATTTATATACTGTAAACTCATTAGGATGGGATCATTCTTTTTAATGTACACCGTATATAAATGTACAATGTCTATATTTCTATGGTGCCCTACAACAATTTGTATCAGAAATGGTCAATAAAGAGAATTTTCTTTGTCATTTTTCTGTCACTTTTTCTAAGGAATGTGTCCATATTCCTAAAGTCTCCTGAAATCATGCAGGTTATGTTACATTGTAGAGCTCAAACAATTGGTTGGTTAATCGATTAGTCGCCAACCATCAAATCAATCGACAACTATTTTTAAGAAAGTCAATTGTCTGATTCCAGCTTCTTTGACTGGTTTCTTCAGTCTTCTATAATAGTAAAATTAAACATCATTGTGGACTTTTGGTCAGGACAAAAGACATTTGAGCACATCATCTTAGGCTTTGGGAAACAATGATCAACATTCTTCACCATTTTATGGACTAAACAACAAGTTGCATCCCTATTACATTGTAGTTTTTTGAAAGGTCTACCAGGCTTATTGTAGTGCTAGCGATGATCACAGCAAAAAGACAAAGTTATATTACTTTATTTACATCTCCAATGTTTTAATCAACAGCCTTGTCAATTATCTCTCAAAGCAACAACAGTACAACAGTCTGAAAGGTGAAATTCATAACAGTGCTGCCAAATTCACATTTTAAATTTACATCAGTAGTTCTTTGACTTTTAAGTTCAACCTGAAATCAGAGCCTTCTATGAAAAGTCCACAAGGTTTCACCAGTGCAAATCAATGTCATATGACTGGATAATTGTACAGTTTAAACTGTGGGAGGCCCGTTTAATAGTTATTCTTCACACAATAAAAGATAAAAGCCTCACACAATGCATAGAAAATGAAGAGTGAGATGTAAAGATGACTGCAGAGCACAGAGGAGCATGTTCTGAGATAAAGATGTTTCAAGGTCCTCAACTGACCGTGGAAAACAACACGTATGTAAAGCTTACACTCACTCTGAAGCACCTCTAGATGTTACACCTGATAACATCAAAAGTTTGAGTATTAGCTGTCAGAGACATTTCTATACTCAACCACTACAATATGACTTGTTAAACTGAGATGTGTCCCCCTTCAAGGACAGTGTAACTGTATATTGTAAGTAGTTTACATTCACAAATGCAAGGCAAATAACGGTCAGGAAAGGTTTCAATTCATTAAGAAAAAAAACAAGTTTGTCCGGTGCTTGATACAGTCAGACCTATGGCATTCATCTGAACAGATTCTTCAGCTGGAGGTAAATGTGTGCTGGTGCCATGCCTTGCAGACAGGACATATTTAGGGCACTAGTCACAGCTCATTTTGGGGATGAGAGGATGTTGGTATTATTTACTTCCATATCTGGCTTTTCATGCCATTGATAGGAGTCATAGGATTTGGCTAAACCACAAAAAGATCCAGATCGTGCAGCAGCTACTTAAATTCTGTGAACAAATTAAAACCAAAGAGGGTGTGTTCATTCTCTTGAGTCAACTTGAAGCTGAAATAAAAAATTTACCAAACCCATCCTGATCCTGACAGCTTATTCTTATTTTATAACAGCACTTAATCAAAAAAGCCATATTCTGTTCTAATGCACTGCAAATACCCTCCACACAAAAAGCAATCCAGGAAATGTTCACAAACCCTCTCACAGCAGGAATAATGATTTTTCACTAGTGCAGAACATTCATAATCATACCACATCTTGAACACAGCCCCTAAATAATAGCCAGTGCGAATGCCTACTGCAACCCACAGGAACACAACTTCTTGCTGCATGTTGCCCACAACAACATTATATAATGTAAACAGAGTAAACCTACAGGAACCTGTATCTTTAGAAAGGTTCCACCTTTCTTAACTGAGTCGTGTTACTGAATACCACAGTAAAAAAAAGAAGTTTGAATAAATAATTTCAAATAAATAAGTTTAAGGTACTGTGTGTGTTAGGCACACAGGATTGGCATCAGAACCTCACTGTGTCTGTACATTAAACAGGAAAAACAAAAATGCTGACTGTTGCTGATGTACTCAAAGATAACGGTAGCAAAAAAGGAAAAAAAACACATCAAAAGTGATCTGATCTGAAACTGATCTCTGTGGCTGAAGGTTGTCTCCACTCTCTCAATGTCTCAATGTTCTACTTTATGTTATGGTTTACTACCATCATGCATTACCATCATGCATTGACATCTTTGGTCAGAAGAGGGCGCCGCTGTTGATAACTTCTGGCCCAACCTTGTACAACCTGAGGACATAAAATGCAGAGTGTGAGCACGTTTTAGTTAAGCACAGTATTTTAACTTAAGTGCAATAATGATTCAAATGAGGCCATGTAAAGCTGTTGTGACTATATTTAAGTGTCAGTTCAACCTAATCATATACAGAGAAATGTGTTCTCACTTAACCCTGGTGATGTCAAGCTATGACAGTTTCAATTCTCAGAAATTTCAGATGCAGATGTGTGAGATACAATCTCACATATGAAAAGGTGAGATTGAAAGGCATCTGAAATTTCTGCTGTCACTCCAATACAACGGAGGTGAATGAAATTTAATTTATGCATGAAGACATTTGAAATATTCCAATGTAACATGTCTCTCCAGAAACAATGTCCTTGTTACTGATGATAATCCAGAGACCTCACTGTGAGCAGTTTTCTTTGGGAAATACTTCCAACCAAATAAAAAGCCCCAGTGGATACTGCTGATAGTGGTGGATAATCCTCTGAAACAGGAACAATGTTTAAGGAAAGACTTGTTGGTTTTGAGTTTTTAAGCACCACAAATGAAATTCAATTCACTGTCTCTGTATTGGATTAGCAGAAAAACTATCTGCATAGCTAAACACCAGTGAGAGTAAGTGATACAATATTTTTTGTGATTTGGGTGAAGTGACCCTTTAAAAAGGACATATCGATAGTCATTTAGCCCAAAACAGAACTTGATATGATAGCACCGATTTTTCCCATTTTACATTTTCACAAATGGGGGTTAAACTTTTTGAGCAACTTTGTGCATGGTCAACACTGCCACCTAGTGTTTCCCATGACTCAGTGCATGATTTTGGAATTACTGGAATCAACCAGGCAAACCAGAATCTTCTAAACTAAGATATGTGTACCACCAGGAGTATCAGGGGATCTTCAGAGGCCATCAGGGCATTCTTGGTTTGACCTTCGGTAACATGACAGCTTCATGTACTCACTCAAGTAGATTTTACTGGTTTTTAGAGCTGCCTTAAACTACACAAAGGTCAAATTTTGTGTAGAAAGAAAACTGTCAAAAGTGTATTGTGAGGGATTTGAGGCTTACAAATAAAATGAGTGCTGCAACCTTTTTTCTTTACTACACTACTACTACTACTACTACTATATGATCTACTGAACTTTGTGCATCTCCTTTTCTATGTGGGGGAGGAAGTAACAAGTGAGTAACCAACTGAGGAACTATTGCTCTGAGTAAATGGTGAAACCACGGGCACCCACACAAATAGAAAAAATATAATGTGAGAAAAAAAGGCAACCGTATTTGTGGTTTCCCACTTTGAAAATACGGACCATTGTATTCAGATCAAGCATGGTACAAACAGTTGAAAGAACACATATCTTCCTTATGGTAAAATTATTCAAAGATTCTTTTTCAACTTGACTCGGAAAATCAAATTTTCTTGATGATGTTGCCATTTCCATCTGATTTCACACTGACAACTTATCCCACTTGCAGATAAAAATGTCTCGCGGAGCGCAAATCTCCAGACGGTTGAAAACCAATAGTGTATCATACCCTTGTGTCCTCTTCTCTCCACAACATTTCTTGTTCAGCTTCATTCAGCTCTTCTGATGGATCATATGTGTAAACTGGTAACAGCTGATGACGGAGTCTGTCAATTCTGAAGGGGGCAAAAAAAAGAAATCAAAGAGTGACTTCATTAATCACACAGACACAGAACTGAAGCAATCAAGTTTATCACAAAAGCACTGTGCTGTGAAATCAATATGCATTAATTAAAAGTCTTTACCTCCTTCTCTTACGAATATACATGACCTGAAACAGACAAAATAAAGAGGATTACACATATACATTTACATACTGTAGGCCTCTCAATTCTGACTTATCACAGCGCCTTTTAATCAATGGTATTATTTTCACTAAACTTTACAATTTCCCTATATGACAACATGTAAGCACAATATATTTTGCAGCAAGTCAACTATGTGTCCTTTGCCATCCTAGCCGAGAAGCCACTTACCACAGCTGCAGCTATTCCTGCGATGGTGATGAGGAGAAATGGCACCAACACATAGCTGACTGCCACATCCCCATCTATGATGGCAGGGGGCTGAGTAGTGCTGTTCATTGCATATGTTCAGTTAAGGGGGACACAGGGGGGCTGCTTGTGCAGGGCCTTTACAAGCAGCAAACCCCTTCCCGGTGGCAGACACTGTGCAGCGGATCTCTGCTCAAGCTGCCCCTTTGTTGTTTATGCCTCATCCTCTTCGCTCATGTGACTTCCTCGTGGTATCACTGCCCTCACTAATCAGCAAAAATCTGAGGAAATACACAAGGAAAAGGATTTGCACGAAGTTAAAAGCATATCTAGGACGCTCTAAGGTCACATAGTGGCAGATACGTTACTGTCAATGAATATTAGGGGAAATATCAGAACATTAACATTAACAATCTTATAAAATGTCTAAATTACTAATTAGTGAGCAAAAATGCAAACAGGCTGCTTATATTTCATTTTTTCTGCATTGGCAAAGCCGAGGGAAGCGTGAAAATGCATTGAAACGGGCCAACTCAATGTACAGCAAACATGTCATGTCTTGTGATCTTAGTTTAAGGCTCGTCTTACGTTAGCAAGTAAGTTACTGTTGCAAGCCACTTTTTCTTGCTGCGGTCAGTTTGTTAGCTGGTATTTGCTGATATCTAAAGCAGACGGGTATTCCTTACTGCAATAGAAAAAGCAAGTCATGACACTGCTGTCAATGAACTTTTCTGTCTGAAAGCTCCGCATAAACCTCACGGCTGTTCGCTACTAGCTAACGGTGACAGTTATAAACACAGCTACCGTTAGCTGCGCTGGAAGATGACGCTGCGACTGTTAAGTTGATTTACAACACAAACAAGCTGAGGTTGATTTTTTAACGAGACACAATCCTTCGTTTTAGATGAATACAAGTACATTCTCACTCACTGCGTAAAGGACCTCTTTCAAGTAACGTAATGTTATGGTTTGTTCGTTCCGCAAACTGCTTATCATCCGCTAGCAGCATCAAGAGTAATACTTCCTGTCTGGGTCCTTCAGAATAAACCATGCTGCCGCTCAGCCATGCAGCCAGTTTCCCCAGTGGTGACTCGCGGTATTGCAGCGGTATTTTCCCTATATACCACCATTGTAAAAGGGACTTTTGTGAAACTGTTGATAGGAGACCTCGAACTGCAAAAAAGGTAAATTTATGAATTTTTGATCCATAGAGGTTTTATATTTGTAAAAGATTGTTAAAGAATTCTGTGACGCCATCACAATGTAAAGTCTACAGCATGGATTTATAAAGAGAACTGGACACAGCGTCCGCTTATTCCTATGAAAGTTGCTCAGTGGCGCATGAAGCCAGAAAAGTTCAACTTCTTCTGCATTGCTTCTGCACTTTTTGGGCCCATAGAGCAAGCACACTAATGACTTTCACCGGCCAAGCCAGCTACGGTTTAGCCCTCCAGCTAACTTGAATAGGGATAAAACAATTCAATTGTGTGGCTCCTTTAGACTTTCGAAATGTAATCGGACCGAATGGATCAAATTGTGATAGTTGACAAGTCATTTTGCGGGGGTTGTGATGCTCAAAAAAAATTATCCACTGATTTACAGACGTCTCTCTCTATGGGAAAAAGTCTTTTTGGGCCCAATAGCATCACGTGACATTGTAATTACACGGTTTGGCTGCTATGTCAAATTGGCTTCACAGCCCAGCGCTGTTCCTGGGGGCTTGGTCTATGGGCCAAGCGGGAACTCGTGGTCAGGGCCAGTGGGGGAAACACTACTGTGCATATTCAGTGGGCCACACAACATGGAAGCAAACCCAGAAGCTTGAATCTTTTTTTGGCGTATGCGCCAGCCACAATTCCTAAAGGACTGAATGGGTGCCATTTTTTGTCCGGTATCCAGCTCTTATAATACCTCAATGGGGAAACAGCACTGCACATATTCAGTGGGCTGCATAGCACGGAAGCAAACCTGGAAGCTAGAAACCTTTTTTGGAGAAGGGTCCAGCTCAAGCCCCCAGAAACAGCACCAGGTTTTGAAATCAATTTGACATAGCAGCCAAACCCCTACGAAATGACTGGTTTCACAATCAGAATTTGATCCATTCAGTAGGATCACATTGCGAAAGTCTAGAAGAGCCACACAATTGAATTGTTTTATCCCCATTCAAGTTAGCCAGAGGGCTAAACCAGAAGTTATCCGCTTAGGCCTGTGGAAGTCTCTAGTGAGCATGCTCCATGGGCCCATTTAAAAAGATTAATTTCAGAAAAATAAGTGAAGACATGTGAATGCTTCTTGTTGGCAACACCATTTAATTTACATAATGTAATACAAAAAGGACCAGGCGAATATATACTGTGTTGAAGATACAACCATTTAAGACTTTTAGGAGGACACCTGCATACTCTCTTTGTGTTTTCAACAGCTGCCGTCACCATGACAACCACGACACATTCCCCTGAAAGTCACCAGTTAACACGGTCACTGGTTAAACCAAAACACCGGCCGACATGCTAACTTCAGCTAGCCGCTATAAGTTCCCGCTCCAGTGTCTCACGCCGACAAAAACTGTGCAGCTCAGTACTAGCTAAGCCACCATGCTGCCCTTAGAATTGCTGTAATGGTTGTGCAGTAAAACTCAGGAGAACCTGAGGTTGAATTAAGCCCGACAGAGTGAGTTTCAACAGACAGAACTTAACTCGTTGTCATTGTCATCCTCAGCTACACAGATGCAAGAGAATTTCCACCTCAAGGTGGAGAAGAATCCTTGGATTCCTTTCATCTTCTTCTTCTTCTTAGGGTCACTGACATCTGGAAATCAAAAATATAGTCAATGCTTTACTTAGCTAGAAATTGTACGTTCCCATAACATTCTGAGAACGTTCCCACTGGTGCAAAGGACATTGCCTTATAATGTTCCCAGAACATTCCTGGATGGTCACGGTGTTGAGTTCTTAAAAGGTTAGGGGGACGTTATTTGTCAGACTTTCAGGGAACATTCAGGACATTCTGGGAACATTTAGGGGACCATTTCTATAGGACATTCCCACTAGGTCTCTACACTACATTCCCATAACATATGCAGAACCTTAAATGACATTACAATAACCTTTAAGGGACCAACCTATAATGTTTTTTTTTTGGACCTATTCAGGTCCTTCCATCATGTTCCTGGAGCTATAGTGACATTATAGGAACCTTTATGGGACCAACCTAGAATGTTATTTTTTGGTCCTTGCATCACCTTTCCACAACTTTGCAGAACTTTCAGTAACGTTACAGGAACTTTTGTAGAACCTTTAGGGGACCTGAAAAATTGCTTTCTTGAAATATCATCAAAACATGTTTAACCATAAAACATTCATGTCTAATGCAAGACATTCTCAGCATTTCAGTTCTTATAAATTCTTTTACTGAGCATGATGTTAAATATTGCTGTGGTAGATGTAGGCTATCTGGCTTGATTGACAATTTAAAGTAAGTTTGAAGAAGTTACTTTAAATGGAGAATGGAAGGTCACAACAATTTAGGCAAGTTGAGGTGAATATTTCCTACCAAATGGGTGCAAGGAATTTATGCTGGAGGCCTGGGTCAAAACGGAGGCAGGAGTTTCAACACAGATGTTTGGAGGAACCACTGTGATGATTATATTGTCATAATCCACAGATGGGATTGTTTTGGCATTATCAGTGATGGACTCAAGACCACTATGATCGTCATCACTGACAGATTCCATTATTAGGTCTCTATCATCCTTAGCCTTCTGACAGTTAGCCAACGTGTCCTGCAAAGCCTGGAGACTACACAAACACACACACACAGAGTCATTGTTGATTCACATGAGATAAAAAGAGACATGTGATATTATGTTTTTAAAGGCAAGAATTGGGTCTGTTGAACACGTGTTCAAACCATTGCACCACCATGAATTTTGAAGCAGTACTAGACAAATTTCCAAACATCATCTTGGGATCCAGACGCACATAGTGCAAAAACCAAACCAGAATAACTGGGGGCTTTTGGGAGGGTCACTGTAGTGTTTGGTATGTGTCTAATAAGGTTTTACTGCCCATTAGTAGTCTAAGACACTGTACAAATCAGCTCATTTCTCATTACTATTAATAACACATTTATTGGTGAAGTCAGGGGGAGAATTATTACTATCTGCTATTTATCACACCTCTTCACGCACAGGCATGAGATTGAAATTGATGCTATCTTATTCTCAGAAAGTGAATGAGCATTTTCCAAAATGTCGAACTATTTCTTCAATATTTGCAGTTGGTTTACTTCATCATGACTGACAGACTATAGCAGCAGAATTCATTATGAGGTAGCATTCCTCTACCTCCAGAGAGTGTGAGGAAAAAGAAAGCGAAAATGGAGAGAGAGAGCAAGCAAAAGATTTTGACGTAAAACATTTGTTTCAGGATTTGGGTTAAGTCAGGTTTCATGTTCTGAACGGAGTTATAGACAGGAGTCATTTAGCTAAACTTAGCATTAAGACCAGAAGCAAGGTGAAACAGCTAGCTTGTCTCTCGCCAAAGCTCAACAAGCACCTCTAAAGCTTGTTAATTAACATATTCTATTTCTTTTGTTTTCAATTCATATACAAACCAGGATGTAATAACGAAAAGTTGTGGAGAGTCACTGAATTCAGGAAGTCATTGTGAGCATGACAGCATTACATTAGCATGTAGCTCAAAGTGTGAAAGTGTGAAACACTTGTTTGAATACATTTAGCAATTCCCCTTGAAGACAGAAGGGTACTGAATTGAGAGCAAATGTTTTTTCAAAGTGATAATACAACAAACATGTCCTCTGTACCTCACAGTCCAATAGAAAAAGGGATGCATGTGGGACCCTGAATTCACAGTTTCCCTTACATGTATAGTGAGCTTTTAAAGCCAGCTACTATTAAAAAATCCTGCATGACGCTTCTTTAATTGGTCTTCCTGTAAAGCCTAAACTGGGATTTACTATGATGGATAGTATAATTTGACCACCTTGTAATTTCAACCAAGATTTGGGGGCAACCTGTAGCTAAAACTCAGATAATATCATGTTTCAATTGATTTTTTTCAAAAAGATCATCCCTATGTGAAAAATGGAAAGCTAGTCAAACCACTGCAAATTAGTGATGCTACGCTTGAAGCAGACTGACTGACACAGTATCAGCCTTTCAAAGCAAAGGTATCACAAGAAGATATTTCAACACCTCGCTACACCACATTTTGTGGCCACCACAAACAAGGCCTCTGTACGTGACACACTTATCAGAGAGGTTTCACAGTGGTTTTGAATGTGGGATGTTTCTTGTTTGTTCATGGTCTCAGGTTTAAACCATGCATAAAAATGCAACACTAAGATGTGTTATTTTGACTGAAACATTTTCAATGCAATTGCTTCATACCGATTCAGTGCTTCAGAAAGCTTTATTTCCTCCATCACTACTGCAAACACATTTAAACAGAATAGCGTTTGCTAATGTCAATAACTGACAGGAGACCTTAACCCAGGCTGTTTCCAATTCTAATTACAAGCTCTATAGGTCGCACCTATGCCAAGGTGGCTGGACACCTATTACTGGTATGGCTTCGGATCTTTCTAGAGTCAAGCTAAAGTGAATGAGCTTCACTCTGAATGGCTGTTTGTTTTGATCCACCAGCATGGTGTTGTCCAGTTTCAAATCTGTATGAATCACTCCAACCCCCTTCAGGGCCTTCAATGCTTTGGCCACCTGCAAGTAAAGTCAGTCACAGAATATAAAGAATGTGGGAAACCAGTAGAGCTTCAAATTCTGCTTTCTATCTGGCACTGTATCATTACATCTTTGTCTTATTTGCCTTATTTATTTATTATTATTACCATTTAAAATTTTATAAAGCAGGCACACATTTGAAAATAATCTAAAATTCTCAAAGCTCAGTAAATTGTATTTCTCCAGTACCCTAGAGTAAGGAAATGCATTGGCTTTTTGTCTAGAGTTTTTAGAGTTTGTTTGTATTAGGACTCAAGAGGTCTCTCCAGCCGCCCCCAATATGTAATGCAATAAGACATATGGGAAAGAATCATAGCATGCTTAAATATCTTGGCTGCATCCAAAGAGAGACAGTTTCTAATATGTCTAAAATTTGCTAAGTTATATTTTATGGTTTTAACCATTTTTTAAAAACATGTTTCTTAGACTCAGATATAATTGATCAAGCCAATGTGTGATTCTTTCCAATGCAATTGTTCCAAAGTGCTTAGGTAAACATGTTTAACAGATAATTACACTGCAACAAATTACAGCTACACAAAAAAAAATCAGGCAAAGAGGCAGCAGTGAACTGCTTGAAGATGTACAATACCTCACACACATTCCCACACAGGCTACACTTAGCATCTTACCACAGTTAATCCTTGGTGTCCCTCCTCATTAATAAACACTTTCACTTGTATTTAAAAGCCCCACTTTAATGGTTTTTAATAGGTTACCCAGTATCTTATAATAAGCTATTAACCACTGAGTAAACATTTGTATTTTCTATGGTAAGCTAATGTTAGCCCGCCAAATTCAACTCTTTTCAGTTTTGATTTGAGATGAACAGTTTTCTAAGTACACTGTCACTCAACCCTTAGAAAAGTTACTTAAATTAAAAAAGTCTTTTACAAGTAGCCAACTGCTGTTCCTACTCCTACAACTTAGTGCTTATTAAAATACTTAAAATTACAAACATACAATAGATGCTATGCTATATATTTCACTAGCTTTTCCACCTGACCTCAGAAACTTTGCTATAACAAAGAGAGGAAAAAAACAGTGGCTGTACCTGTATCACCTACAGAATGTGCAGAATGTGTCATGTTCAGTTGTCAATCTGGTACGGTTGTATGGAGTTCAGCTTGGTTTAAAAGATTGTGTTAAGAGGTTGTTTCTCTAACAATTGTTAAGAGTAGAATGGCAGATCTTCACACTCTGTGATGTGGCGCATATTTTAGAACTTCATGATGTCATAATGTACTGGGATGTAATAGTATTGAACCCAATTGGCCTCAATTGTGCCACATTACAACTACTGTTTGAAGTGGTAACTGTAGTGCATTTCAGAGCGATATCTGACCTTTTTACTCCACCTGATGGCTGTAATTACTTGACAGGTTAGAATTTTACATACAAAATATGAAATACACTCAAGATAAACCTGAATGAAAGAATGGAGAGACATATCAAATGCAGATGCTTCTGTGTACCAGGGCTGACTGAATGGTTTGGTGAGTATGAAAATGATGTGTATAAAATGCAAGGGCCTTTACAGTCACCTGATCTCAACCCAGTTGAACATCTATGGAAGATTTTAGACCAGCATGTAAGACAATGGTCCCCACCACCATATCCGTAAGACCATATGATATAAGCTTTCATCCTCAAATCTATTTAGTGATGTCTGTGATGCTATATGTCCTTTTGTTATGTCTGGCTATGTTTGTTCTTCTGTCCATCTGCTGTACTCTGGTCTCTCTTGCAAAAGATCTCAATGATATTACCTTATTAAATAAAGGTTGCATATATAAATGAGAGAATATCTTATGGAGGAATGGTGTTCATCCCTCCAATAGAGTTCCACAGATTTGGCAAGGAGCACTGAAGCTGTTCTGGAGGCTCATGGTGGCCCATACTAAGATATTTCATGTTGGTTTTTCCCTTAATTTGTCACTCATCTGTGTCTTGTTTTCACTTCCCCCCTTATTTGCATCCCTCTGTTCCTTCCACTCATATGTCCTTTCCCTTCCCTCTTTTTTCAACCGAGCTGAAATCATGAACATCTTCAAAAACAGCCTACCTTATGTATTGTAGCCCAGCTGATATAGGAATTTTTAGGTCAGTACAGATGTTGATATTTGAAAGTTCTGATAAAAAAGAAATATGATAATGATCTATCGGCCAATATAAATTTTGTTCACACAACGCATAACCCATAAGCATGTTTGATTAGTTTTTTGGTTTTTTTTGTTAACAATTGCGACCAAGAAATGCACAAGTGGACAAGACTATAGAAAGGTGACATGCCACTGTTTCAACACATATGGCATCTCTGTACTAGAGCTGCAACAATTAGTCTGAAGTAACTGAAAGTTAATCAGCACCTATGTTGATAATCTAATGATTGTTTCTGTCACTGTTAAGAAAAAATCCCCCAAATTTGCTGGTTGCAGTTTTTCAAATTTGAGGATTTTAAGCATTTTTTGTGTCATACACGACAGTAAACTAGATATCTTTGGATTTGGGGCTGTTGATCAGAAAAAACAAGACATTTAAAGACTTAACCTTGGGCTCTAATAAAGTATAACAGGCATTTTTCACTATTTTCTGACATTTTATTGAATATTTTTGCAGTAAAACTAAGTAGGACAATTTCACTCCTCGTCATCCTCCTCAGGCACACAGAAGCAGGAGAAGAATCGTCGGATTCCTTTCTGCTTCTTGTTCTTAGGGTCATGGACATCTGGAAATCAAAAATATGGTTGACGCTTTTGCCAAGATTGAAGAAATGACTTTAAAGGGTAAGGCTGGCGATTTTCTGTATTTTTGTTATTGTCAAAAAACCTCATGTGCAGAGCCAAAACAATGAACTCATCCTACTTACAAGTATTGTGTGTGTATCCAAAGTCTGATATATCACATTTCTCTGTGCTGTAGACATCCATTATCATCTAAATGCTATTAAAAACACATCAGTGAGTCACATTATCACACTAGCTTGTTGTGCTACATATCACAACCTCTTGACTTTGTACTGGAGCTGTTTAGATTTATAAAATCACGAGGTTGTGATATGTAGCACAACAAGCAAGCGAAGCTCAGTAAACAGAACTGCGTTCTCATGTATGGCAATGGCGTCTGCCATACAAAGAACTTCTCTTCTGAGAATTATAGTCTTATTGTTGTTATTACTCTCGTTTCTAAACAAGCTACGGTAATTATACTCTCCGGGGGTGAAGGAACATGTCACCCAGTGCAACAGTGTGACTCATTGACGTGTTTTTAATAGTTTCTGGACAAAAATTGAAATCTACGGCACAGAGGAATACTATATATCAGACTTTGGATACACACTTGGATACAATACTTAAGTAAGTAGGATGAGTTTGTTGTTGGTTTGGCTCTGCACATGAGATTTGCTGACAAGAAGAAAAGTATAGAAAATCGACACCTTTATCCCTTAAATGGGGAGTGGAAGGACACAACAATTCAGGCAAGTGGAGATGAATATTTCCTACCAGATGAGTACAAGGAATTTATGCTGGGGGCCTGGTTCAAAACGGAGGCAGAAGTCTCAACACAGCTGTTCGTAGAAACCACTGGGATAGTTATATTGTCATGATCCACAGATGGGATTGTTTTGGCATTATCAGTGATGGACTTGAGACCAGTATGATAATTTAAGTCGTCATCGCTGACAGATTCCAATATGAGGTCGCTATCATCCTTAGCCTTCTGACAATTGGCCAACTTGTCCTGCAAAGTCTGGAAACTACACAAACACACATACATACGGGGTTATTGTTGATCCATACAAGATCAAAAGAGACATGTGACATTATCTTTTTAAGGACACGAATCGGGTCTATTGAACATGTGTTCAAACCACTGCTACCTATTTTAATAGCACCACTATGAATTTTGAAGTAGTAATAGACAAGTTTCCAAACGTCATCTTGGGATCCGGACGCACATAGTGCAAAAATCAAACCAGAATGACTAAGGGCTTTTGGGAGGGTCACTGTCATGAATGGTTTTACTCATACAGACATTTGGTACGTGTCTAATGTGGTTTTGCTGCCTATTAGTAGTCTGAGACACTGAAGGAATCACTCATCTCTGACTACTTGTAATAACACACTTACTGGTATAGTCTGGGTGAGTGTTACTACCTGCTATTTCTCACATATATGTGTTGTGGAATGTTGTGAAATACAAAGATGAGTGTCTAAAACAAAATTTCCTCTAAAAAGTGCAGCTGTTTTTTAGAAAGTTGTGCTCTTTCTAAATGCTGAAAATGTCCAGCTATAAGCTGTTATCATGTTGTGACAATATGTAGCCTGCAGCACATGTACACTTGATTTTTTGTTTGTTCTTAATGAGATGCAAATAATTGAAAGTCTGACTGAACTACAGGGAAAAGTCACGAAGATCATATGAATACCACCAGCCTGTCTGTTCTGATAATGATTCAAATAGGATAGCTCAGTCATTTTAGAAGAGCAACTGAATTACTGAACAGAATCTAAAAAGCTGCTCAGTCTTCTACACTTTTTTATACCTCCACGCCGGCATCAGCCATGGCTGGAGGCATTATGTTTTCAAGTTGAGGGAATTTCTTCAAATTTGGCACAAACGTCCACTTGGACTCAAGTATGAACTGATTAGATTTTGGTTGTCAAAGGTCAAGGTCACTGTGACCTCAGAAAACACGTTTTTAGCCATAACTCAAGAATTCATACGCTAATTATGAAAAAGTTTCACACAAATGTCTTATAGGATGAAATGATGAAGTGATGACATTTTATATCCAAAAGGTCAACTTCACTGTGACATCATAATGTTCTGCAAAAACGCTTTTCTGGCAATTATACCGACACCATAACTCAGGAACAGAAGGGGAGATTGTGACCATATTTCACATTTGGTCGGATACTTTATTGTTGCCATTAATCTTGGGTGCCCACCTTGAAACTGTGGTGATTATATAGATCTTCTGTGCTGCTGGGTTGAAGGTGTGTATGAAGCATCTACGTTTTAGAATTTGTAGCTTCTTTGCAGCAACATCCATATCTGAAACATTCTGACGACTTTGTGTTCTTTCAGAAGTAGCTTTATTGCCCTACAGAGCTTTATTTGAAAGCTCTGTAGGGTTGAGGGTTGAGGAGTGACTACAGAGTTGGGTGATAGTGGGTTCATATGAGTGACCTCTTTACATTTGTCATTACATGTAGGCATTTTAATCTCAAAGTCACAACAAACTCTAGTTTGTTTTGGTTATGTTTTATCAGTGAGCTGGAGGTTAGATTTTGTTTCTATGCTTGTAATGGTTTGTTAGCTAAGTTCATGCTTGTTATAGCTAAATCACTGTTTGTGTTAAGGGAATAGTTCAACATTTTTCTAAAGTTGACTTGTTTACACATCCAGTCTTGTTTCTTTAATCAAACAGAAATGTGAAATCAATAATTGGTGGCTTAAGGACAGAGTCACATGCTGGAAGCCCTGTTGTCACAGTGAGTTTGCCGGGTTTGTTACCATCGTGCTTTTATGAAGACCAACACCAAAACCTGTGTTGGCATCAAAGAGGTTCAACACGTAACTGCCTTTCCCCCTATGTTTTTACATTTGTCTTTGTGTATGATATATTGTGTTAATTTGTGAGCTTTAGAGGTGTTTGGGAGGCATTTTTTAAACTTAGCACAGCGCCAGGCTTGCTGACTTACTGTTTCCAGTATTTATGCTCAGGTAAGCTGTGAAATCATGCTTGCTGTCATACTGAGCAGCACTACTAGTGAATTGCCTCATCAAATGTTTATGTATTTGTATTTGTGTACATAAGGTATGATCATAATCATTTATTGTTATGTACCTTTTCTTTATGCCTCATCTTAGTGGTTAGTGGTATGAGCAGAGAAAATTATCATACCATATGGCTTCATTCTGTTTGGTGGCTCCATCCCTCTGTGTGGTCTTCTTAACTTGCAGACCCATGGTGACACTTGGCGGCAGCTTTGTGGGACATCCATGGGAGGGTTCACATATAGGAGAGGTTCTACAGGTGCAGGTGAATAAAGATGCATGCAGTTGACAAATAGTGTCCCCTAAAAATACTTGTTCGGATACATTTAGCAATTCCCTTCAAAGACAGAAGGGTGCTGAATTGAGAGCAAATGTTGTTTCAAAGTGATAATACAACAAACGTGTCCTCTGTACCACACAATCCAGTAGAAAAGGGGAAATCATCACCTACTGTACATGTCATCAACTTCTGTCTCTGCAGTGCCTTTAGTGTTTGTTTCTCCTTGACTCCTGTTGCTTTCAGCAGCTGCAGTTTCATTGCTACCAAAGGATAAATTTACACTTTTATGCTAATATTCAAAAGACACATTATATGCATTAAACCAGCTATAATAATCTACAATGCTGATAGTTGTCTGATAACCTGTGTACCAAGAGGTAGGTCTCATATACAGACTCAAGCACACCACTCATATAGACACACTTACTGAGAGCTGTTGCTGGGGCTCAGGTAGCTCCTTGTTATGAATGGATGGGCCAGGATTTTACGTGGGTTAGTCCTTTTTCTGGGATCCATCTGAAGCATTACCTTCAACAGCTCAACACAAGCACTCCTATCAACAGCCTCTGCACTGTTTTCTTTGTGCAAGGTCAACTAAATTTGGAATTTTGGAAAAAAAGGTTTAATTGACATTAACATGTGACTCACAAAGAAGGACTCAAGTTGAAACAATTTTGTGGGTTTGATCCTCTGCAAGCAGCATCTACTTGACAACGTACTGTTTTTAGCTCATCCAGAGTGGTGAATCTGTGTCTCCTGGTTTCCAGCAGTGTGATGCCTGTGTCTGTGAAAAACTCCACTGGTGTCTAAGAGAACATAAAATCCACTTGAGGTATCTCTTCAGTAGAGTTAAGTCTTTTATACTAACAACAAATGATCTAATAGAAGATCATTCATGTTTGGCCAGTGAAGTCTAAGAGGGTTGTAGTACTCTACCTTCAATGTCCAGCGTATGAACCTAACGTACATGCAACTTCCGTAGTAGAACAGCTCTGTATATATCCCTTTATCCAGAAGTCTCTTGGGAGGTTCACCCAGAAGGTCAGTCATGAAACTTAGCTGGAGACAAAACATGGCATAACATAATTCTTGACTACTTTATACAGTCTCACAGAGCTGCTAGCATGGCTGTAGACTTGTAGCACTTCTTTTGGTGCTGCTTGTAAGCAAAATTATTAAAAATGATTACTACATGTAAAAACAATATTACTACATATATTAAGAATGGTGTATAAATGAAGCAGCTATAGTACTTACCATATGGTATTCCTGTTTCCCGGGGAAAAGGAAATAGCCAAGGAGCATATAGGCCATCAGCAAGCCAAGAGACCAAATGTCAATGGCTTCGGTAAATGGGCTTCCCAAAATAACCTCTGGAGACCTGAGAGTGGAATAACAACAACACACAAAATGAAAAAAAACCTGTCATATTTTAAAGCATGAAAATACAATTTGTGACATGACATAAATCCCCATCAAAATATCAAAACAACAATGCTCATCATCATCAGTACAAATGTATCACAGCATCTTGCATGTGGAACCCTGAGTTCAACAGTTTCCCTTACATGTATAGCTTTTCAAGCTAGCCTCTGTTCAACAACCTGCATGGTGTTTATTGAATTGGTCTTTCTGTAAAGCCTAAACTGGGGTTTACTGTGATTGACAGTAAAATTTGACTACTTCATAATTTTAACCCAGATTTGGGGCCAATCTATGACTAAAACTCAGGTAGTATTATGTTTATATTTTTCAAAAAGATCAGTAAGTCCACTTGTATTCTGATTAATTGTTTGATCATGGTCTTAGAATTGAGTCGTCCATACAAAATGACACTCCAACTCTAATTCAACTCTATAGGTCTCACCTATACCAAAGTGCCTGAACATGTAGTCCTGGCTTTGCTTCGGATCTTTTAAGAGTCAAGCCAAAGTCAATGAGTTTCACCCTGAATGGCTGTCTGTTATGATCCACCAGCATGATGTTGTCCAGTTTCAAATCTGCATGGATCAGGCTGAAACCCTTCAGGGCCTTTAATGCTTTGGCCACCTGCAAGTAAAGTCAGTCACAGAATATAAAGAATGTGGGAAACAAATAGAGCTTCAAATTCTACTTTCTATCTGGCACTGTATCCCTACATCTTTGATGACGGTCCTTATGCCATCTAAAGGCATAGGGGCCCATTCTCTCTGGCTCATGTAATCATGGAGGCTCATATCCAACATTTCAAACACTATGAAGGTGTGGTCCATCCTGTGGAACCATTCATGGCATCTCACGATGCAAGTCTTATCAGGGTCCAAACATCTGAGCTTTTCCAGTATGAAGATCTGGGGATAAATTAAAAGTTTGAAACAGCTATGTCATCAACAGTTTATGAGCCATTTAGAGCCTTTTTGTGATGACACTGCACTGTTCTTAGTAAAATATGAACTGTGATCATTGAAAACCTCACCTCCCTTATTTTACTGAGCTCTTTCCTTTTGTCTTTTAAGAGCTTCACAGCCACAGTCTCTTCGGTGTCACAATTTAAACATTTGAGGACATGTCCATAGCGCCCCTGTCCCAGAATTTTCTGCACCTTGTAGTTCTCCAACATGGTGTTTAGTTGGGTATTAAGGCAGGTGTCCTTTACATTTGCCATTTTTGAAAAAAAAAAAAAAAAGCACTGAAAGGAGAGTTTGACTGTGTAATTTGTGATAGCTCATTCACAGTGTATTCACAGTGTATTCTCAGCTAGTGTACTGATACACACATTAGCTTCTAATTAAGGAATATGGCGCGTTTTCTTTTCAAATATGACCATAGTTCGCATATTAATGTAATATGTAGCCTACACCAGAATCTTTAGGTAAACATGTTTAACAGATAATTACACTGCAACAAATTAGGGCTACATAATTAAACCCTTATAAGTAAAGATTTTCAAAAGAACATCAGATAATGATTATGTTAGCTTACCAAATTCAACTCTTCTATTCGATGACAGTTTTGATTTGAGATGAACTGTCACTCAACCTTTAGAAAAGTCAGATAACTTAAATTATAGAAATCTTTTTCAAGTAGCCTCCTGTTGTTCCTACTCACACAACTTCTTGCTTATTAAGATACTTTATTAGAAACGTACAATAAGATGCTATGTTGTATATTTTTCTTGCAATATGGTTGTAAGCTAAAGTTACGCTCGACCTCTTTGCTATAACAAAGAGAGAGAGAAAAAAAAATGGCTGTACCTGTATCACGTAAGGAATATCTTATGTTGTTCAGTTGTCAATCCAGTCCAGTTGTTTGGACTTTCAGTTGGTTTTGTTTAAAATGCTGTGTTAAGAGTAGAATGGCAGATCTTTCACACTCTGTGATGTGGCGCATATTTTAGAACTTCATGATGTCATAATAAAAGCCGTAACAGTACAGATTCCAATGGGCCACAAATGTGTCACATTACAACTACTGTTTAAGTGGTAACTGTACTGCATTTCAGAGTGACATCTGCTCTTTTTCCTCCACCTGATGGCTGTAATTACTTTACAGGTAGGATTTTACATACAAAATATGACATACACTCAAGATATATCTTTTCACTTTCCATTGTATTTGCATCCCTCCATTCCTTACCTTCATCTTTTCCTCTTTACTCTTTTCAGCTAATCTGAAATCATGAAAATCCTCTAAAACAGCCTATTGTATGTATTATAGCCTGACCGGAATAGGTTTTTTTAGGCCTGTAACCAATATTGATATTTGAAAGTTTAAAAAAATCTGATAATGATATATCATCTAATATTATAACATTTTATTCTATTTTTTTTTTTTACACAACCCATAAGCATTTTTGATACAGTTTCCTTAAATTGTTTTAGTTTTTTTGATAACCAAGAAATTCACTTGACAAGACATTTTACCATGGAAAATGAACCTTGTCACTAATCTCTCATGGACAAACATAGGATGGTGACGCTGGTTTGAAACATATCTTTGGCATTTCTGCATTAGAGCTGCAACAATTGGCTGAATAATCGATTAGTCAAATAACAGAAAATTAATCTGCAGCTATTTTGCTTAACATTTTTAGGGGAAAATCCCCAACATTTGCTGGTTGCAGTTTTTCAAATGTGAGGATTTTAAGATTTTTTGTGTCATACATGACAGTGAACTGAATATCTTTGGATTTTGGACTGTTGATCAGACAAAACAAGACATTTGAAGATGTAACCTTGGGCAAATTATAACTGGCATTTTTCACTATTTCACCATAACAATTCATCAAGAAAATAATTGTCAGATTAATCGATAATAAAATACTCATTAGTTGCAGCCTTATTCATGGTTGTGTATTAGCTGACATATACACCAATACAGATATATCTTCAATGTATCTATGTATGTGTTGGTCAGGCACTACCGTGTATGTTTGAGCAAGTTCTCACTATCACCATGTTCAAATGACAGAAACAAAATACTGAACAGTTTGTTACAACTTTACACCACATTTCTGATATGGATCTGAAGGCTCTGTAGGAGAAATTAATTAACAAACAGCAATAAAGATGACAATTTAGCCTTCATTGATTGATGTATAATGGTTTTGTGATTGTATGGAGCACAGCGTTAGGTAAGAGAGAGCACTGCAGTCATTCTTGTTTCAGCTGATTGGCCTCAACTGTTTTCAATTTGCTTCACAATCACTGAGTCATCCACAGCTGCGTGGCTGGTAACATCCAATCACATTCATGCAGGTGTACACTTCTGACATGTTTACCTGACACTGTCACAGTTCACTCTGCTCATTGTGCTCTTGCCGGCGAAGTTTGCTGCTACAGCTCCTCCACCATCCCAACCACCCCCTCATGTGATATTTAATTTAAAGATTTCATGATGATTAATGCTCATGTATGTTTATTAGGGGGATTAGCTCTCTAAGGAGAATCCTCCTCCATACTCAGATTCTTTGAGAGCTCCCTAAACAGCAGAGTCAAAATCTAATTGTACAGCCATTTCCTATAAATGGTCATTCCTTGACGCAAGTGTCTCTTACTGAAATGAGTTTATTGTGGAGAGGATGACACACAGATGTGAAGCATTCGCCCACAATTTAATCATCTCTCTTTAATCATTACAAACATGAATGTGCCCCCACAGTTGAGAAGCTGTAACCAGGAAATTTTTGGCATTTAAAAATGACAAAAACGATTATAGTAGTATTTGCATATTGCAACATTAGAATATGGCCATACGTGTTTCTGTTTTGACAACATTATTTGATAATGGCCATCTTATTTTAAAAATGAACGAAGAACTGACATTTAATTGGAGATAAGTGATACTTGCCTGAATCGAAATGTTTGAATGGTTAAAATGTTTGTATATGTAATATGTTACATACAAAACAACTTTTACCATATAATAAGAATAAGAGAAAAATTAATGTCATAATTGCATCACTTTATAGCAAGTTCAGTAACAGTTATGGCACTGTCAGTCTTTTGCCACTAGATGTCACTAAACACATGTGAATTAAAAAAGAAGAGCACGTTATTAATGGTAAAAGTTGTAATTTCCATATAAATGCAGGATACTCTGTTAAAACTGACTTCAGTTGGTATCCTTCAATGTTAATGAATGATGTTGTCTGTCGGTTAAGGTTAATCATAAACCAAAATAAGCAATAGACCAGACACAAAGGACACTAATATGACTGCAGCATTCCTCAAAGCGCTTTCGTTTTTCTAAGGTTTGATACATTTTATAAACACGAAAAATATAATTCCATCCAAGAAATTTCAGTTTACCCCAAAAGTATACATTATAATCACAACACATCACAGAGAAGGAAGAAATGGGGTTGCAATGTTTTCTCAAAGCAGAAAGGAAGGAAGGGAAGAGAAAGCCTCCTAAGATTTCATGTTGTCAGTCTTCATTTCTGAAAGGGACTGTTATTAGTGGTAAGACTTCAATATAGATTAGGATTACATCGTTTGTATATGAATATTTGATCTTTTGTTTGGTTTAAGTGTCACATTTATGCATGCGGTGGAGACTGTTCCTGAGCATTTGTGCATTCATGAATAAAAAGAGAGCCTGCACATGTGTGACAGTGCAACAAAGCACTCAAGCTCAACTGATAATGAAGAGTTGTGCAATAGTCTGTGACTGGAGTGATCTCATAACCATTCTGTATTGATGGCACTTTCATTATATCATTAATACATATGATATAACACATAAAGTCAGTGTCGGACTAACAAAACCAGCTTAATCGGCTTTAAGGTAGGCTATTTGCTCCTTGTCTCCACAGACCAAACACTTCTTCTCTTCACCCTGTTTGTATTAGATGCTGAGCAGCTTTGGCAGGGCGCTTTGCTCCACTGAGAGCTGAAAGGACCTGCTCTCCAAAAATATTCTTTCCACCTGATTTAAGAAAAATATGTGAAACCTAACTTCAGCGTTTTCATTTCTTTCATTGGAAGCTCAATAATTAGTACATTTTATCTGTTTGTCTACAGCCAGCTGAAATTTCACAAGCATTGTCATTGCACATATCCATATGGGCTGAATGCAGATGGTGTCGTCTCATGGTTTGTCCATCAATACAGAGTGCATGAAAAACAGGAAGTATAATAGAAAGAGCCTGCTCTGTGAGGACGTGCTCTGTGCTCAAAACTTCAGACATGAAATTTGCAAATAAAAATAAGAATGTTCATGTGTCAATAAAGAGAAAAAACAAAAACATATATGATTTATTCAGGAGCTCTAAATGTTATCTTATGTGCTTGTTTCAAAGAGGGTAGACTTTAGATTTTGTCATTTTAGTATCAGTGAAATTCAAGTACAGCTTACAAGATTTCAGCACTATATTCCTCTTTGACCTCGCTACACGTCCCCTAAAGTGTGTCTGATAATATCGTCCTAAGTCTTCACTCATATGTGTGTTTCTTGGTCAGTACTGTTCAGGTTTTAGCCCATGGACTGACTGTATGCAGCATTTTACTGTCAGATAATGCTCACTGAGAGATCACTTTGGTGCAAAATGTAAGAACTGTGCACAAATCAGCAGGTATAATGGAATAGACCTTCCTTATGTACTTGAAACGGTGTATGGATATTCAAAAGGCCTGTTAGTCAGCTAAAGGACAAAAACACTCCATCTCCCTCCCCTGCAGTGTAGTGCAATGTGGGCGTGATTGACAAGAACAGAGGTGACGCCCCCTTTCACCAGCAGCTCTCCTATTGGCTTGAAAGTGGAAGTCACATTTGGGGCTCTCCCCATTATTGAAACTCACATATTATTTTAGAAATGTACTATTAGGTAAAATGATTTATTTTGTTTTTAACCAGACACAAATGTGATCCACAGAAAACTTTTTTTATTTATGCTCATGAAACCTTAAAATGACTCAGTTCCACCTGCAGATGCTGATTCACCTGATACACCTGAGCTCTAGTGCTTAATATTGTGAGTGTGGTTTAAAAAGTAACGTTTGCAGTAGTTCTTTCTTTTTCCCTTGCAGACTATTTCTGTCGTCCATTGAAAGGAAAACGCTGGGCCACCCCCCCGACGCGCGCCTGTGCTGTGGAGCTCCCCCTTGCTGCGTGCATCGTGATCTAGTGGATGCAGAGTCTTGCAGAGAACGCAGGGTCACCTTCTGTCACTGCAAGGGGAAATACTGAATAATTCCCTGCAAAGGCTATTGGGTAGCAGTGCACCTCAGCAGCAGCAGCAGCAGCAGCAGCAGCATATCTGGTAAGTCAGTCTGTTTGTCTTCTGTTCCTTGTTGATGCACATTGCTTCACTGGGAAGAGAAGCTGAGCATCCTTTTAGCAAAGGGCGACGCAGGGATAAAGGAATCTCGCATCATCTCCCATCGTTTGGAGAATATGTCTTCACCTCTCTGTTACGATACCGACTAAGTACTACAGATTCATATGCAATACTACAGCTTTAGCAATTGTGAATTATGCATGCGTCATTTTATATGGGGTACATTCGCCAAGGGTGAAGAGGACCATCTTGCATCATCTTGGATTACTACTGCAGGCTTTGCTCGCCAGTAAAACAATATTCTTGAGTCGTTTAGTTTGGTTTTGCACAGCCTGTTTAATTTCTTTACTTCCTGTCAAATTATAGGATGATGTAGGTTGTTGTTTTTACTATGCAGCCGTTTCTTTTGCCCTTCGAATTGTCAGGATGAACAAATTTGACCTCCGTGACCAAATTGTATGAGCAATGCTATGTGTTTATCTGCATAAATATGATCTAGTCTGCAGAAAGATCAGCACAGAAAATGTCAATATGATATCTTAGACTGTTGCCATATTAAGTACACAATAGTAGTACACGGTGGCCAAGCTGGGAATGGATTGCCATTTTATGTTCCTTTCCATGCGCCAAATGGGTAAACAAGACTAGGATATATGAACTACGTCGATCAAAGATGTCGTAATCATCTCTACTTTATCTATATGGTTGGTTTAATCGGTACAAATACATCGAGTAGTAGTCAGTGATCGCCTTGTGTTATATTTGAGGGTTTGTTGGTGAAATGGACGGGAATGTTAATGAGAGCACTCCGCTCTGACGTTATGTAATTGGTTGTCACAGCACAGTTGAGGAGCCATCTCTAGCGTCATTGTTTTTCTCTGACAAACCAACAGCACCACAGAGGAGGAGCATCCTGATTTCTACATGGGATTAGGTGCATGTGGTCTTTTAATCATTCATCAAATCTGCTCCCGAGCTGAAATGCATCCGGGCTTAACAGCTGACTAAAGTATGTCGTGGCCACATTTATGGGTTTAGCAGCAGAGATGTTATCTGACGCTATGATGATGTTGATGCTGTGTTTTCAGGGGCTGGTTAATGGTAGCTGGGGCGTCACTTCTCTGAACCCTGCAGGTCACATCTTCTATCAAAACATCCAGCCGAGCCTAAAAAAGCAAACAGCTAGTCTCCACAGAGAATGCATAGCTGATTAAAGGGCTATTATGGAGGGTTTTTTTGTTTGTTTTTTGTTTTTTTCTGAGTAATGGTGACGTTGCAGATGACAGACAGCTCGCTCGTGTCCGCCTCAGCTTGTTGTGGAGCTGTCCGCGGTGCTGAATTCACTGTTTGCTGGAGTGTATGTCTGTCAGCAGCCAAGGTGCCCCCAAGAGAGCCTGACATGAGGCTGCAGGGAAGAGATGATGATACTGTCAGGGGGGGTAATCCAATTGTATTGCGGAAAGGGGAGTCAAAGAGTACTTGCTATTTATTAGCGGACTCCTCACTCTTCACTGCGGAGCCAGGTTTAAAAAGTGTATCACCAGGAACTTCAAAATTTTAGCAAAATGTCATATTTTCCAAGTTCTGTATAACCTCTGTTTTCTATCTATCTATCTATCTATCTATCTATCTATCTATCTATCTATTGGCTTATGATGGCTTAAAATAAAGCAATTTGTTGTTGTGACCTTTCATCAAAGGTTATAGTCTTAGTGTGGACAAGAGTGATTTTTCCTTGTTAAGCTTTTTCTTCATAAGAAAAAAAGCTAAACATTGAGGTCTGTTCCTTTTATCTTACAATTAGGGCCACAACAAATGAAAATTTTCATTATCACTAAATCTGTTGATTATTTTCCTGACTAATCAATTAGTCATTTGGTCTGTAAAATGTCTTAAAATGGTGAAAAATTTTAATCACTGTTTGCCAAAGCTCAAGATGCATCCTATAATGTTTTGTTTTATCCCGACTAACAGTCCACAACCCAAAGATATTCAGTTTACTATCATAGAAGACTGAAGAAACCAGAAAATATTCACATTTTAGAAGCTGAGACAAGTGAATTTGGGCATTTCTTCCTAAATAATGGCTCAAAATCATTATTCAATTATCAAAATAGTTGGTAGTTCTACTCATGATTTGCCTCCATGTTGGGAATCACTGATCTCTAGAATTTGGGCTTAAATTTGGCCTATAAGTAAAGCTGGGTATCAAACCATTTACTTTTTTTAAGCACTGACTGAAATGTGTCCGTAGCACCCAGTAGTGAAAACTGTCAAGTACCAAAATCTGCCATTGAATGTCTGGACTGATTTGTAATCTCATCTATTTTATTCTTTGATGAGAGAGTTCCTGATATGAATCAGATTTTAGATGATTATGTTAGCTCAAATATCCTGTGTAGCTGCTTGTGTTTAGACAACCTGCAACATTTGAAAGGTTTGAGAGGCTTTTATTGAATGAAAGAAAAGAGCTTTGTAGTAAAATATGTCTGTAGCTCTCAAAGCTAGATATTGAAAAAAGGATTGCGTTGGTAAGAAACTAGATATTATATTGCCAGTAGTATCTAAAAACAATATGTCGCCCTAGTAGTAAGTCTCACAGGCCTTGTCACAAAGCAGATGTTATATTTCTGATAATCATACCTCAGTATGTGCACTCAAGTCTGTGCGTGTATGTGCTTGTCAGTTTCTTTGAGAGGCATAGGGCTATTAATTAAGTCATAAACCATTCTTCCTCTCCCTCTGTGGCTGACTGTTTAATCTCTGAAGCCACAAATATGTCCTCTCTCACTTCCTGCAGTGCTTACAGTATGTCTGCGGTACTGCTCATTTTGCGTTTCCATGCTTGACTTATGTTTTTGATTGCGGTGAGGCAGCATCTTCCTGTTCAGGGGTTTTGTTATCAGAATTTAATCATGATTCGCACTCATGCAACCACTGGCTTGATCTGTGGTTATCTTGAACCATTAATAGAATAGTTGTGACACAAACTTACCATAGGGAACATACTGATAGTGGACAGCAAGCTTAAATGTGATTCAGGAGGTGAAAATGTAATAGTTTTGGGAAGGTTTGCTAAATGGTTTTATGTAGTTTTTAATCCAACTCCTCTTCAATTTGTTTTCTTTTCGGCCATGTCCATAATAACTGACAAAGGATTAACAGGAGCTTGGGATTTGTGGAAAGCATTGCCGATCACGCTATTGTCATTTGGTTGTTTGTTCTCCTGTTTAATGTGAGATATCTAAAACAGGTGCAGTGCTTCCTAGCAAGTGAGGGTTGCTTTGTTGTAACGGAAGAGGACGAGGAGTGAAGGATAAAACTGATCATATTACATGCCAATTAAAACTATGATTAACTTTACTTAACATAATTTAACAGAATGCACAACAATGATTTGTTTTTAATGAGATTTTCCTTTACCTGGGTCACACATACTTGGTTTCTGTAATTCATTACAATGCATAAGAGTGAAGGTTAATAGAGGGACTGGTGCAGAATATGAGAAAATCACTTTTTAGATGTAAACCTGCATCCAAATAGTCCAAAATATGTTTGTGTTAGATCAGTTTCTTTCATGTGTCTCTCTCAGTATCTCTCACATGGAGGAATGTTTTGCTTGCTCATGTTGGTGACCTTTGTGTTGTTGGCAGTCTTTGGTGTTTGTGGATGATGCTGAGACATCATGTGTGAGGGAGAGAGGACAATGTGTGAAATAGTGTTGTTTTTTTTTAAAAAAAAAAAAACTTCTTTAATGTGCTCGATTATGAAAGGGTTAAAGGCTGCTGTTGTTCTGTTGAGAGAGGAGATAGTGGTGTCTGACAAGGTGTGAAAAAAGAGGCAATGTAAGAACAGAGAGTCTGAAGGGCAGCCTGAGTGTCTCATTTCTCTCAGTGCGGAGAACACACGCAGGGAAAGACTCTATCCTTGGTGGAAGATTTATGACATTGGGGATGATCAAAAGCCTCCACAGCGACTTTCACACCACAAGAATCTCATTTTGTTTTTCAATGATTTTACGCTAAAGGCCAGAGAAATAAATGAAGGTAATATGTTATTAATGTTCTATTTACTTAAATATTGATGGAAAAATCAACTGACTAAATGTAATATGCACCGAATGGGAGCAATTTAACATTAATAAGGAATTTGCTTTACTGTAAGTTTATCTGCAAGTCAGTAGATTTAGTTTGCTGCTCGTACAACATGTGTCTCTTTTTGCAGAACAGTATGAAGACATTCATGTTACGTGGTGCCTTTCTTGCAGTGTCACCACAACATGTCAGTGTTTGCTCACTGTGAATCATTCAGTATGTAGCAGTGTCTCAACCTGAGTCAGTATGTGTCAGGATCTTATTGGCAATTCAAAATGGAGTCCCAGCGAGCTAATCAAGGGTCTGAATCATGCACAGGATTTTGGATCAATACCTGTGTGAATGGTTAAATGTCAGCGTCAATGGGTTTTGTCTATGCATTGTTTGGTGCCAGTTCATTGAATGCACCTTGCAGCGGTTTCAGGTCATTGCTTTGAACACTAGAGGGTGTGTTCCCTCTAGAGAGAGAAACCAAAAGATATTCTGTTGGCTTCTTGACTGGACAGCACGTCTCTAGTAAAGCAGGTCATCATGGTATGTATATGCATGTCACAAAGGGCTGCAACAAACGTTTGGTTGCATTATCGATTCACCTGTTGATTATTTTCTCGATTCATCAGTTAATTGGTCTGTAAATTGTCCATTTCAATTTCCCAGAGCAGGATGATGTCTTCAAATGTGTTGTTTTGTCTGTGAACAGTCTAAAACCCAAAGATATTGCATTTATTATTATAAATGCAAAGAAAACGAGTTAATAGTCATATTTGAGAAGCAGGATCCAGAGGATTTTTGTCAAGTTTTCTTATCAAATCAAATGTTATTTATCTAAACAATGATTAATTAATAATACATTTTCTGTTGATCGACTAATTGTTTGACGTGTATCAGAAACTGCAGCAAGCTGTTAAATGATTGACAGTCCTTGCTTGCTGGGATTTCTTCATTAGGAATCTGCTGATCTATGCGCACTTAAGAAATATGAACAGTCATAGATGAAAAACACCAGCGGCATAAAGTGACCATGACTCAGCATTTTAACATAAATATGTGCCAGAATCAGTTGGATGTGGTCGTATAGCTGTCAGATGGTGCTCGTATGTCAGGTTGCTTCATTTTGATGGGTGTGCTGCTCCATCATGTTTCTGCCTGAGATTCAGTCCATCCATTATCTAAACTGCTTGTGCTGTTCATAGGGCGAGAGCAGGGGAACATACTGCACCATGACTAAAAACACAGACTCATTCAAATGGAAATGCAGAAAAGAGAATGACAGGTAGCCAGACTTCTATCAGGTACGTTACGCTTTCAAAGACAGATTAAGCTGAATTGAACTCATTACAGCCTCATTAACATTCTGAATATGTAGGTACTGTATTAAAGACAAGACAAGATGGCCGTATGATGATATAAACATAATGTTGAAGCTTGGGATTGAGCTTGCTTTCATTACTGATTTATCTGTCGATCATTTGTTGGGCTAAATTGTAAAAAAAAATGCCCATCAGATTTTCCCAAAGCATGAGGTGATGTCTGTAAACCGCTTATTATTTCCTCCCAACAGTCCAAAACCCAAAATATATTCAATTTACAATGAAATAAAACAGAGAAAAGCAGCAAAACCTCACATTTCAGACTCTGGAAACAATGATTAATCAGTGATCAAAATGCTACAGTTCAGGTGTTTCAACGTGTATCAAATTATAGATATTTACATTGTAGAGTCAAAATTTCCTTTCCTTTATATTTATATCATGTAAATTCAGTGTTTAAACCAGCAATGGAATAGTAGATGCAGAAAAAGAGCACTATGATTCATTTAATGATCCCAGCACAAGTGCATTAAACACGTCTAAAACAATCATGGTATCAGGGGGTTGCGGTCTGTCTAAATTAGACTAAATTACATGGTGTAGTTATGTATGCAAGGAGTAAATCAAGGGAAAATATTAGCTTTTATGTGATGTTTCAAGAAACAGAAGTGGAGTGATGATTGCATTTTCACACCAATTTTGAGCTTTAAACCTAACTATAAAACTGAACTGAGTATCACATATTGAAAAAATAGATTTTTTGTCACATTTTTATCTTGAGCAGATGATCAATATGTCCAATATAGTAAAACCCAATACAACAACTGTGCAGTAAATAGCTTTTTGAAGTTTATTATTTGTAGTTTTGGTAAGACAAAGAATTGTTAATTCAATACTTATGGTGTTGTTGTATTAGAGTACATACTGTATATTATCAGCTATACCTAATCGATCCCCCTTCTCTCATACTAGCTATATTGCTGTTTATTGTTTTTTTGTGGTGTGGGTGAGCAGTATGTGTTGAATTTTGTGCTCTGCGTGGGCTGCATACCGTTAAAATGTGGTATGTGTCACTGGTTACACTTTTAAAATTCTGGAAATAAACATCATTTTAATAAGCAGTTTGCAGACTGCTTATCTTATCTCAGTGTAGTATTTTGTCTGCAGCCACATATTGTTAAAAAAATTCAAAGATTCTTGCCAAACTCACCCTGAAATCATTATTTTTTCACTCCATTTAGGCCACACCACATAATTACATGTTACTGTATTTGAACAGTTTATCATTCTTGCCACTTATTCTATACAACTTAAATCTTTTACTTCTCACAGCGGCAGAGTTTACTAGTCTCACATTGAATGTGATAACTTTATCGCCATTAACACACATTAACAGTCAATTAACATTACAAAACAAAATCACCTTGAGATTGGGCTTAACTTGACATACATGCATATATCGATGAAATAAGACCGTACAGGGACAGAACACACACATCTACCTATATATATAAATATATATATATATATATACCTACAAAAATTATACATTAAAACTATACAGTACAAGATTGTTAACTAAGGTAGTCAATAACTGATCCATCTCCTTTTAAAAATAGGCAGTTTTAGTTGTAGCTGGGCATTCATGTGTTCCATCATGTAAACATGTTTGACTTTTTTTAGCTGATGAACTATTGTGAAAGGGTTAGGCTTTATCCAATCAATAGTAATTAATTGTCTTGCAACCATCAACAAAATATGAAGTATATAACACTGGTCTGTGGTAAATAGGTGCTCAGGTGATACTTCCAATAAGAACAATATTCAGGGGAATGTCTGTCTCCAGAATTTTCTCCATTTCTTCTTTGATGTTTTTCCAAAATGTCTGTTTTTTTGGGCAGTCCAAAATCATATGAGTATGGTCACCAACCATACCATAGTTTCTCCAGAATTTGTTGGTAGAATTGTTTTTAAAGACACAGCGGGGTCCTAAAGAACCTCATTTTAATCTTAACCGAATCAAATTCTTTCCATAGCTGTCTCCCAACCCCCCCTGTTACATCTGGAACATATGTTTTCCCAGGCGTCATCATCCACTATTGTATTCAACTGCAGTTCCCATTGTCCTTTGATATGTAGAGTGTTATCTTACGTGTCTAGCATTACCTTTTTGTAAATATGTGATATTTGTTTTTTTGTTGATGCACGATGTTCAAACAGATGTATAAAATGGGTTTCTATATTGGTTGGTTCTCTTTTAATATTATCCCAGTATGTATTTTTTGTCAAATAGTGTCTAATTTATAGATATGTATATAGCTCACTAGAGGGTAAGGCAAATCTGTCTTGGAGTTATGAAAAAGATTTAAATATATTCCCATCAAACAGTTGGTTAATTGTATTCAGCTGACTCTCAGCCCATCTTTTATAAGCATTATCACACATGGATACTATGGTCATGGCCCATGACAGAGCTATAGCTCTCTTTAGTTGCTTTTGGGCTGAAGTCCAGACCTTCAATGTGTGTTTGAACCATACATTATTCATTTTATGTTTTCCCGAGACTGTTGACTAAGAAGTGGAACAGTAGATAGTGATATTCCTGGTAAGGAATTTTGTTCGATATAAACCCATCCAGTCTCTAAATCCTTGACAGCTGGGCCACCAGTTTTCGGTTGGGTAAACCCAGACCTCCTTTCTCTTTTGTTGACATTGATATTTTCAACTGGATTCTCTCTCCTAAGTCTCCTATTTTGCCAGATAAATTTTGATATTCGTTTTTCTAACAACTTAAATTGGATTGTGGTACTAGGACAGGAGGGGATTGAAAGAAGAAAAGTAGTCTTGATAAAATATTCATTCTCACTGACTCTATCCTGCCAAAAAGTGACAGGGGCAGCACATCCCATCTGTTTAGATCCTCTTTAATCCATAATTGAATCAGAATCTTAATTGCCTCTGGAGAGATAATTGTTGTTTTGACACATTGTTTAAAATGTGTTGTGCTGATTTCCATTTTTACTCCCATTAAGAGCAATTTAGCAGCACTTAAACTTGCTAAATGCTGAAAGGACTGACCCCTACATCTCGTTGTGTTTTGTGTGTGTGTGTGTGTGTGTGTGTGTGTCTGTCTGTCTGTCTGCAGGTGATCTCCTGCAGGGGACCAACAGCTCTCTCTAAGGTTTATGGAAACCTGACCTCCCATTGGTGGAGAAGGTAAGTTGTCACTGTTTGTGCTGTCTGTTTGATCTTTGCTTAGTCTGAAGTTGTGTAGTGATGCCAGGGACAATACTAGACATGAGCACAGAGCCAAGCACTTTATCAGGGTTTGTATAACAATAGACGCAACACTTGAGGTAATTAATAGCTCTTTGTCAATGGTGTTAATATTTCATGAAGGTGTCCCAGTCTGGCAGTGGGCTAACTGGAGGACAGGGTTTTTTTTTTTGTTTGCTTATTTGAGACTTATATATTGGATTGTTCTTCATTAGTCTACTCTGTGCATGAGCTTGTGCTGCATGATTGCATATAGGATTACACCGTCGGGTTGCATTTCAGCTTTGTGGCTACTCCAGTGGATCATAACCACTGATCTGTAGTCTCTATGGGTAACAGTAGCATTTTGAGTCTCTTACTAATCTTTAAATTTTTGTTTTTAGGGGAGATTATCTCAGAATTTCCTTTTATCACCTCCCTAAGAGTACCCCCCGCTGTCTCACCGGAAAGAATGATGACTCAGTCAGGAGTAATTATTGATTTCCTTGTTTGATCTCTTTGTTTTGTGTGCATTATGACAGAACCTGGCTGCGGGAGGGAGGTTAAGCAGCTGTGTGATGAGCACAGACTGTTGTTTTGTATATGAAAGAAGGCTCATCAGAACATGATGGCCCAGTTCATTAAAGGCTTCTCCAGGGATCCTGTGCAGTTTGGACTGGGAGGGTAAGCTGGGTCAGAAAAATAGAGCTTGAGAGTGTTTATAGGTAAACAAAGAATGATCAGCAATAATGATAGGCCAATCTTTTTTTTGTGCTCTATTCTCAGGTTTCCAAAAATCAAATCAAAACCACATCACCTCTCTCCATGACTACACTTTTGCCATCTTTGGTTAGCAGAAATACCTCTTTTCTTTTAATACTTTTGATAATCATTTAACCATTAAATGGCTCATTAGATCACAGCATTTTCAGTTTTTAAATATTTATTGTGGGGCAAAATGTACCCGTTTTATTCCACATTTCCATATCAACATGGCAGTATATAATAATCAGGAAAATGTTTTTTTTAGATGACCTACACTTCTGTCATCACTGGGCAGAGTTGTTTTAGAGATATTTGTCAGTTCAAAGTCTCTATTCATCCAGTTGTAATTCTTTCAGGGCAAGTAACAAATCATGACAGATATTAGAGGTCAGTGAATGCTTTTCATGCCCACTATTTCCCATCATAATACACTTTTCTCTGTACAATATATGGGCAAAAGAGCATCTGTATTACTCTGCAGTATTTACAAAAGCAATCTGTTGATTAAAAGGAGAAAGGGTGTGTGTGTTAGAATGAGTAACAATGTCCCTGAAAATGTGTAAAAATGAATAATAGCATAAAACAGCTTATTTTATTTAGTTCATCAGCCACACTCTGCTGCATGGCCTATAAAAACTGGAAGGTAGGATAGTGAAATTCTAATTTCTTAAAGTCAGATTTATAGTTGAAACCTGCCTCTTCCTGGTGCCAGCTGGGGAGGTCTCCAAAGCTCATTGGCTTGTTTATGCCTTCAGGCTGGTTAGTCAATACTTTGGAAGCATTTTCACCAGGCTTATTTATTTCCTTTCCTCCCTTATTTAACAAGTATTTGTTTGGCTCATGATTAGGCATATCCATCCTTTACTCTCCAAAGCCAAATTGGAAATGTCTGTTGTCAAGACTGCTTTAAATACTACAGGAAGGGAGAAGTTGAAGTATGATTTGAATGTCACTTTAATGAGCTATTGGTTTCTGCAGTTTGTTGGGTCAAATCTAATCAGGCTTTGAGTCGTAAGTCTTGAATTTTTGCTTTGAAGCTCTGAGTCATGTCAAGTCATTAGTGATTTGACTTTCATAATAGGTAGGTCCAAGTCAAGTCCAAGTCCTAGTTTTTGTGACTCAAGTCTGATTTGAGTCTCATGACTCCACACTTAAGTCTCCAGCTCTGTCACTGGACACACAATCGAATCAGTCACTTACACTGCCTGAATGGCCTCTGGGTATTAGAGATGTGTATAAATAGGGATGTAAGATGATTACAGTTTAGACCCAGATTATAGTCTCAGTATCACTGGGTAAACCGGGGTTGTTGCTTGCTTGAGTCAATTTTATTTATATGGTGCCAAATCACAGCAGAAGTTATCTCAGGGTATTTTTCACATAGAGCAGCCCTAGATTGTACTCTTTAGTTTACAGAGACCTCATTGCCCTGTGAGCAAGCACCTGGTGACAACAGCAAGGAAGTACTCCCCTTTAAAGGGAAGAAACCTTGATGGCAGCCACCTAGAGCAACAAAAGCAACAGATTACATTTTTATCATCAGAACAATCAAGTCTCCAAATGGTTTTCTAACTCACTATGAAAATTTAACTGTTGCATGTGTAAAATTGACCTTCAAAAGTGAATCAGAGGATGCTACACAATAAACTAAAATATTAGTTTATTTAGTTTTATATATTTTGAGATATGTATATCCATTTTTAGTTAAAATAATCTGTAGCACACACTCCTCTTCAGTAACTCCACCTCCCACTCTCCACACGTCTCGGATATTCACACACACACACACACACACACACACATACAGGCAGTGTGTTTGAAGGCAGCCCATCAGTATTCAGTGCAGCATCAAGCAGCTAAACGACAAGAAGGCGGAAAGCTGGTGTGTTTGAAGAGCTACATTCCCAGATTGACTATTGCCTTACTCCTCTACTCCCCCCCTTCCTCTGCTTCCTCTGCTCCCTCTGTCTGCCTGGACATCAGGAAAAACTGGACTGGAACCAGCGCCTCCATCCTCTCTGCTCCATCTCACAGCCACTGCTGCATGTCTGCGGTTCATTCCTTCATCACTGCCCATCACAATATGTCTGTCTCCCCCTCCTCTGTTCTGCTCTGCCTTTCCTGTCCGTCTCTCTTTACCCTCCCCCTGCCGTGTTTTCCCCCCTGTCTTCACCACGCTGTCACCAGGAGGCTGGTGGCAAAAGGCTTGATAGTTACATAACCACTGCAGCAGTGCTCGGGACACTGTGTTAAATCATAACTCTGTCACAAGTGTGTGTGCGTGTGTGATAGGTGCTGTCTATTGTAAAAGCCAAGTGTGGGGATGGATCCCAGAGGCCTCCATTCAATGTTCTTTTCCTGTCCTATGTCTATGTCTACGTCTGTCACTCTCTTTTCATGTCTCTCACTGTCTATCTGGTCTTGAAAAAGCATTTTTATATATTCACAAGGATGGTTCAATAGGGTGGCTACATGTTAGTGGATGGAGCAGTATTAGCTTTCTCACTGTAAATTCACATTACTCCCAGAAACACAGGAGTCTAATTTTATATAATTTCGGCAGTAATGTTTAAAGTTTATTCATGAGAAATCATGTTTTTTTCAATCAGCTTAATGTATTGAAGAAATCTAAGCAAGGCTAAGAGTGTACGGCCATGCTAGCAGCTCTGCAAGGCTGTACTTGAGCTAACTGCTAACATCAGCATGCTAACATGCTCACAACGACAATACTGATGTTTAGCAGGTATAATTTTTACCATGTTCACTTCACTTCACTCAGGGTTTCAGCATGCTATACTTTTGTAAATTAACACTAAACAAACACTACATCTGAGGCTGATGGGAATGTCATTCATTTAGCAGTTCTGTAAGTATTGTATGAATTGAAATTTTGGCCTGATGATGACAGTTCATCCTGAGGATAACATGAATGTCTGTGCCAAATTTCACAGCATTTTATCCAATAGTTATTGAGACATTTAACTCATATCTTGAAATGTGAACCTCATGGTTGCACTACAGCAAAATTCAATGACCCACCAAAGTCTTTAGAATTAATTCTAAGGTGGATATGGATATCAGCACCAAATTTCATGGCAATCCATCCAATAGTCATTGAGATATTTCAGTCTTGAGCAAAGTGGTGGACTGGCCAACAGACCAACATTGCCATCCCTAGAGCCAGGCTGCTAGCTTGGCTAAAAATTCAGTACCCACAAGCATTAGCGCAGGAGATGCCAGTTAGAGACCATTGTGGCTGATCTCATCTAAAATTGACCAAGAAACTGAAAATGAATTGATTCAAGCTGCTGAATGTACAGTGCATCTTGTATCTCAACCAGCTCAACCAACCAGCTGTAGTTTTTACTGATGATTCAACCAGAAGAGTTTCATGCACATTCAAGTATTGGAAATGCTCCAACAGCCGGCCGCCTAACATTGTCTAAATACAACTTTTACTTCTGGATCCCTGGACACCTGATACTAAAGGACACCTCCTTCTTCATTACTCCGTAGGCACTTACTTTGCAACTGGGCTGTATAATAGCACACAAACACAAACCCTCCTTAAGCCAGAATGGGCGAGTACTTACCGCCGACTGGGCTGTCGCTGATCTTTCAGCAGTTTTGGAAATGTTGTCAGATTTTTTTTATGAAGAGAAAATGTTCCAAATAAACTTGAAAAGGACTGTGTGTTTCAATTTGGTCTATGCTTAGTTTAAATAGTTGTACACAACGTTTGAGAGAGATACTCATAGCTCATAGGTCATTGATTGATGTGGTCGACGGACTCATTCAGTTCCTTGTAGACTGTTCAGTCTCCAGCTGCTTTTTAAAGCAGGAATGAATACTATTAAATCATTTTCTTAAATTGTGTTTGAATTTCAGAGGTGTTGCAGCGTATTGAACTTTACAGAAGCAGAGTAATGGCCAGCAGTAAATCTTCCCTGTGCAGAAATACAATTGAGGTTACAATAAGGTGAGATAGAATCGAGACGACGTGAAGGGAAAGAAAAGAGAGAACAGAGGGACAGAAACAGTTTGATGTGAACTGCAAAGTTCAATCATTCTGTCTCAGGGGTGTCACAGAGTTAATAGATAAGACTCACTGTAGTTTAGGTTTGATATTTTAGTTTTTCAGTGGCCATGTCTGAATGGAGTGTAGAGGTTGGCTGTTTTATCTTCATATTGTATTAATAATTAAATGATTGAAGGGCACATTAAGGTGCACACAGTCCTTTTTCTATCTCACTCAGAGTAAGGCAACAGGCAAAAAAAAATAGAGTAATTTAAATGTAATTTTAGTCCATTGTTATAGCATACATTTGTAGTTTAGTCAGTATTATACTGTTCTATGACTTATTATTTTGTCCTGGTAACCATTACATGCTCAGATATTCTGAGACAAGATTTGTCCTATTTGTTCCTTACAAGATTTTTATCGTAGGTAGGTTACAGACCTATAATGTTATCGTGTCTTGTGCATTTTGTTTTCTTTTTATTTTGTGGTTCTTTAATTGATTAGTTGGGTACAGGCTAATTCCCTTTAAGAGACATTCATGTGATGAAGTGCTTTAAAAACAAGCCTGACTAGTTTCAGTTTTTTTCTTTCATTACATTTATTTTTGACCTTTTTTTTGTTAAAACACTGTTTATGCATATTGCATTGGAAACACGGATGATATACCCAGGTTATCACAAATCTTCAGTTGAACTAGATAGTCCTTCTATCAAACCAGATATTGGGGATGAAACCAGAATACAAACCAAACTGTTATTGTCTGTCAGATGACAGGCAGCAGGATGAACAAACTCTTGTGTCAGCATCCACCCTATGAGCCCCATATGACCTGTGGCTGACTATGACCTCTGACCTCCCTGTGGGATGAGGAAAGAGAAGGGAACATTTCCCTACAGAAATCAATGACGTGTAATATTAATGATGCTGGTATCTTTTTTTTTGTTTTGTTTTGTTATTTACATCCCTGTGCTGGTGAATTATTCTGTGGTCTGTCGTTCTGGGAGCACACCTGGCTGACTCACACACACAAAATAGATATTGATTAAAAATAGGCTAGAAGGAAGGAAACCCCTCACAAGGAACTTGATTCTTGCGCAGCGACCCAGAAACAGCACTGGAGGTGTTGATGATCAGATAGCTGAGTCATCCTGTGCTTGTTTGTTTGAAATCATGACCCACACAGCTAGCTTGCACAGGCAAAGGCATCTGTGGGCTGTGTTGCTATGTTACAATACTTGGCAGCTGCAATCACGTAAAGGAATTAGAAATATGAATGAAATTAATGTGTGTTTGATCAGTATTTGTTCTTAATTAATAATATAATAATAATTCTGTGGGAAACAGATTGAATGTGACGTCTTGGGTTATAAGAGTCCAGTCTCACTTGATCTCAGTGGGATCATGTAGTTTAGGAAGTAGCAGAGTCCCACCCTCATCACTGTATGTAAGACAGTTTGTCTCCCGCTGACATCATGTGATAATGAGCAGTTGGATTTGCTGTCTTCTAAATGAGACTCCGCATTGATAAGTGTAATTTTTTAGCTACGTTAGCTGCATGAATCAAGGGATGGCAATGTCAGTTAGTCCATGACTTTGGTCCATACTGAAATATCTCAACAACTATGGTACAGATTGCAATGAAAGTTTGTACAGACAATCATTGATGCTCACAGGATGAATCCTGTGGACTTTTGTGATTCCCTAACTTTTCCTATAGTACTTCCATGAGGTTTACATTTTTGTTTTTTTGTGAAATATCTTGGCAATTGTTGGATGGATTGCCATGAAATTTGGTGCAGATACACGGTGCTCAGAAGATGAATCATGACTTTGGTGACTCCCATACTTTTCATCTAGTGCCACCATGAGTTTCATGTTCTTGCGTGAAATATCTCAACAGCTACTGGATGGATTTGAAATATGGCACAGACAATCTACAGGATTAAGATTAAGGTGGTGCTAGATTCCTCTAGCACCACCAGCAGGTCAGAAATTTAGATTTTAGATTTTTTTTTGTTCATGATCAAATACATTCCCATCAGCCTTGTGTGTACTTTGTGTTTTGTATTTTGTGCAAATTAGCAATTGTTAGCATGCTAACATGCTACATGCAACTAAGATAATCATCATGGTAAATATGTTCCACATGAGCATGTGTTAGCATTTTAGCATGTTAGCATGCTCATGTTAGCATTTAGCTGTGTCTTAGTGTAGGCTAACAGAACAGCTTGCATGACTGTAGACTATATTTGTTCTCTGGGTTGTTTTTTTTGACAAATATAGAAAATGTCCACATTCGCAGACATCTTAGGGGATATCCTATGGTGGCTAGGCTAACAGTTAGCTATGGAGGAGAGAGAGAAGATGAGGACTGTTTTGTTTTTCCAAATTCTGCTGCAGACTCCCCATCTGGATCGACACGTCAGTTCAGATTTGACTCCCCTATTCCATGCCCCAGTGAGCAGTGAACAAGGCTCACAGCATTCCACGTTTAGCTGATAAATACAACACAAGACCACCATCACTGCTTTTCCTTAACTTCCCCTCTATCTCTCTCTTTGTCTCGCTTTTTTTTTTCTAGCTCTAATTACTGCATCTTTCTTGAATGACGCTCTCCTCGTCAGGGTTCTGTCTCTCTCTGTTGGTTCACTATTCACACTCGCCGCACCATTGTAACCCCCCTCTTGTGTATGTCGGTGCGACGAGTCGACCGTGCGATGGACAGCTGACACTGCGTCACCTATCCAGCCTTCTTGCTCTTGTCTAAAGCATCGGTCACATGGCCTGGCTTAATGATGGCCTTCGCTGTTGCAGCATGTGTGAAGTCTGCACAAGGCAGCTCTGTCTCCTGGCAACATCCAACAGCCTGCTTAGTCCGTGCTGCACCGTGAGATGAATCACATCTCCGTCCTGATGTGTTCAGCTGCTGTTCTGGCCCTATGGCTCTCTCCACTCCACTCTCTAGCAGTCTGGCTGTCTGACCGCCTCCACGTTATACATCCTGAGCTTGTTGTTCCTTCCTCCCTCCTCTTCTCATTCACCTCTCCCATGTCACGTCCCCTCCCTGCCTCCATCTCAATCTTCATCTCACCTCCCCTCCTTTTCACCTTCCAGCTGTTGTTGTCTCACTCGGTTTCGCTGTCACTCTCTCCTCGCTCATATCTGAATGAAAGACCTCCCTCTGTCTCTCTCCTTGTGCGTCCTGTTTTACTCAGTCAGTGCAAGTGGAGGACATGCTGTGCTTATCAAACAGAATCCGCAGACAACCAGAATGCATCATAAACCAACAACATGTACAACATCAGCTGACAGCTTTCTGCATGACACATTCGTTTCTAGCGCTGTCATTATTTTGATCACTATCTGGTGAGAAATAACTCAGTAAATTAGATTATTTGATCCGTAACTTCGTCTTTAAATCGCTGTTGTCTAATCAGCCAGGAGACAGTGAGGTTGATAATGTGCTGGAGTAAAGTTAGTTCATCTCTCTGAAATCTTCTTACTGTAACAAGCTTATGTGTTTGTTGTGGTTCCCATTCAATGCTTTGAAAGGCTTGTCAACACTGGACTTTCTGATTGTGTCAGGAACATTTGTCTCACCTGGATCAGGGTTTCTCTTTAACTCTCTTAAAAGCATTCATGTTCAGTATTTAGTCAATCACAGCGGTAGAGTGCTGTATGTGTCAGTAGTATGTTTATAATGTTTTTAAAAAAATCAATAATACCTTTTTTAACACCGCCAAACAAAGTGTAATGCATGCACAATATGCACAAACAAACACTTTTGGTGCATGGGTATGCTAGGTATGCTATCATGACAGTATTTAATGTTATAATTACAGTGTCACGACAATCTCACATTCCTCTTCCCACTTTTTGTCTCTCTGTCTCACTCGTCCTATCCGCTTCTTTGCTCTTCTTCCTGGCAAGCTCCCTCCCCCTCTAAAGCTATTCAAGTGGCACACTGCAGGATTATCCCTCAGCCTCTGAGACATGCTGGTTTGGTCAGACTTACCGTCCTCTTTGGGTTCACTTTGGCCACAGAGGTCAAAGCTGCAAAAATAAAATTTGCAACACATCCTTCACCATTTAGACGTACCAACGATAAAGGACAGATTTGGACTACAAGATCATACATCCACAAGGAGTCCGTCATTCCAAGGAGTTGTGTTTGATTTTAAAATTTCGGGATTGTTCTTTTTATTTTGCAATGATGGAGCCAACTATGGTAAGTGAATATGCATGAATATGTTTAGTTACTTACAAATGTGCAAAAGTTTGAATTGTAGCATTTTGACAGCTTCAGACAGCAATGCCTCTGCAATCATCAGACTCCTTAAAGACTTTAAATAACAAAAGGAATAGCTTTGACAGCAGCAAAAGTTTTGGTCAGTGAGTGGTTTGTTAATGGTTTTTAACAATACGACTAAATGAGTGTATATTTTCTGTACAAACCAGCTGTTATCTTTTTGTAATTTATCTATTAGTGCACTATTTTGGGTGCATCTTTGAATTATATACAGTATAATTATATTGCAATTATATGCTTTTCCTTTATTCTAATCCATCTATATCAAATGTGTTGTGCTAAACACTGAGTAGTATTAGAAACAGTACTCTGTCTCCACTATGACTTCTTCACCAGTTAATACACTTGGGAATGGGAGGTGTGTTGACAGTCACTGAGGTGTGTTGACCTCAATAACTGTATTATAAGCCCCTCTCCAGAATGCTTACCACCTCCACCCCCCCGCCCCCACCTCCTTTTTTCTGTCTCATGGGACACATGACACACTAACACAATGGACCAAAGCTGTGACTTTTCTGTGATGTAATGTCTTTCTACTGTATGAACTGGTGAGCAAAGGCTGATGACATTCACGTCCACACTGTCCTTAGAAAGAACAAATTGTCCCAATCTGGATGTCTGGACCATTTGCTTTTGTGTTTTTGAAATAAATGATCTTTGCGTTTTGAGAATTTGAAATCTCCTTCAGTTCTCGCCCATCGTCCTTTTACCTGCATTAACATGTACATATAATCATCGGTCAAAACATTTGACCGCACTCTAGCTTGAAATTATCGAGGTCTGAGGTAATGTGTGGACAGCTCTTGGGGAATTATCGTGTTAATCCAAATGCTTTCTAAACATCATCAAGTGTTACGTTAGTTTAAGTTTGAGGCGTGTGAGTTTTGGTTAGAATAATCTTCTGGCCACACTGGTTTTGTTATGAGCTGGGATTCTGGCATCTTGCCTGAGCTTAACTGGCTTTGATGTCACTCGGTGTTGTAGTTACGGATGCAGAAGCTCATTGAATGGTTCGACTGATGGACAGGTAGCTGGACCAATGGTTTGTGTCAGTTGCAGAGATTAAGACATGCCATTTTAGGGCTGCTTAACTTTCTAGTTGCATGGGACTTTCTTGCATCACATAGTGAATTCTTTATCTTATAAGGCCTTCAGTGTATTTTGTTCTTCAAAAATGTGTTAAATTAAATATAGACATTTTTTCTTTCTTTTTTTTAAAGGTAGAGAATTAAGGCCTCTGTTGTCTCAAAGTGTTGCTGTACCTATGATCATGTCCATGAACATGTCTGTGGTCTGTAGTTTCTAAGGTGAGCTTCAGAATAATCTCACAGTTGTTGTCATTAAATACCACAGCAGCAAATTTGCCAATTCCATTTTTTGTGTTCAGTGAATACATGCATAACATATTTTACAGAGGACCTTGGAAAAAAAGAACAAGTCGATGAATCTGTTTTGTTTAACTTACCTACAGTTTTGCCTGTCATTGCCAGTGGAAGTTAAAGGAATAGTTTGACATTTTTGGAAAAACACATATTATCTTTTCAATTCACCAAAAGTTAGATAAGAAGATTGTTACAATTCATGTGTGTGCATTCATGCGGCCAGTTAGCTTAGCTTAGCTTAGCTTAGCATAAAGACTGAACTGATTGACTTAGCTTGGCTTAGTCAAAAGGTAGCAAAATCTGCCTACCAACACCTCTAAAGCTCACCAACTGACATGTTATATCTCGTTTGTTGGCAACCTCACATTTATGAAAAGACTCCACAAAGTCACTGTAGCTGGCAAAGAAATTGTCTGACACACAATGCCTGGTAAAAGCACAACATGACAATTTTACTCTTCGTTTTTTTTTTGTGCAGATTAAACAAACAAGATGTTATTTAGTGAGCTTTACATATACAGTACATTACAAAACACAGCCCTCCACATCCAACATCAGCCTCAATGTTGAGTCCAGTTTGCTGAAAGGTTCATTTTTAAAGCCCTAATTTCAATAGGTATTGCATTTCGCACTTGACAGGATGAAGTATTGGGGATTGTGGGAGTCCATTTTCTCCACAGAGGTCAGTGTGGTAAATGTCAGAATTTGTACTCAATGGCACTAAGGATGTTGGGGTGGCTGACAGGTCTCCTCAGTGTTGGATTGGCAGAAAACTGTTGTGTCCTCATTTTCAAAAAGAGGGTTACTGGGAGTGTGTCCAAACTAATGTGGAGTTACTTATTCTGTGGAAGGTGCTGCAGGTAGAACAAGATGTCATGAACTGTTGGGTCTCTGTTCACTGACGCACATTCAAGATGGACAAAAATGTGAAACTATAATTATAATAAACTGATGGAAGGATACTGAAGGGATAAGGATGATTTTTTTGTGTAAATATGTTAAAACATGCACATATATGCACTGTGTATTGGTTACATTGTATGTACTTGATAGATAATATACAGTACTTCTGTACGTCTGGATTAAGACATCATGCAATGTTTGGATTAGCAAAACCTTCAGTTACTCTGTGTTCAGTAAAATGACTGTACATAATACACAGTTGCCAGATGTATCAAACAGCTCAGATAAAAGAGCAGAGTTCACAGAAAACATTGCATCGTCTTTTCTCAGAGCCTTGGAGCCTTCTTTTCATGAAAAAAAGATGAATTACCAGAAAAATACTGCTGATCTCAGTGCAAGTGAAAGGCTCAAGTTGTCTCTGATTCTGACACTGACGGTAAAATTGCTAAATCATGAAATATCTCTTGGTATTTTGTGTTGCACCCGCACAGAGTGCACTCTTGAAATGAGCAATGTATGAAAGCCACAACTGTAAAGAAGCCCAGAGACTGGTGTGATGGCTGGTGACAGTAACCTTTGATAAAATACAGTTCGGCCAAATCAGTCAGAGCTCTGTGGAAACATTGACTTGGCTGGTGCTAAATTGCCTGTTCTCCACCTGAAACCAGGAGCAATCACACAGGGTACAAATGTTCCCCTGATATGATTTTTATGAGTAGACCCCCTGGAAAAACACAGCACGCGTTGCAAGAGTTATTGAAAAGACTGAAAAATACCTTCCCCCTCGTAAGCTGACCTTGTAGTTTCAGGACCTTTATTTTTCTCACAAGGACACTTATGTTGTAATATTTGATGTATAAGAGAAGTGAGGTCAGGCCGGTTTAGATTGAGTTTATTGCAGAAAATCATTTTTCATGACTCATTCCAGAGATGAAGGATGTTGCAGGAATTAATTTACACTTGACTGCAGAAGGAGGTTTCAGGATTAACCAGCAGAGAAGTGCACTGTTAGTATTTGAACAAAATATTCCTTGTGATGCAGCAGACTGCAGAGTGCAGACTCAGCTTATAATATGAAATGGCCACAAGTCATCCTTCATCTGTTCGTCACAGAGCGTTGACCTCTATCTGCAGTAGCATGCTAAGCTAGCACCAGGATAAACCAGAAATCAATCAATTACACCATGCTCTTAATAACATTTTGCAAAACCCTTTATCATTTTAATTGGGAGCTATAATAAAGTTACATTTTAGATCGTTGGGCCATGTGCAGGATTAGATAATGACCACAGTCAACTGCATTTAATTACAAAGACCAACAAATCAAGTCAGGGCATGAACACTGTCGACAGAGCCTCATTATTATAAGATACATACAAGATAATGTCTTGTCATATTGGCTGCTGCAGTGCAATGATGAGCTCTCTGTCAAGGGAAAGGCATTAGTCATGTGAGCAAAATGGATTAGGCTTCAAACAAAATTCAATACCAATATAGTATCTAGCAGTCTCTTCTGTTTTAACCTTGGTGGTAAGATATCGATCAGACGTCAAACAAATAAATATAAATCACCCTAAATGCTGGAGGAAATCCAGCAGCCACTGTTTTCTGGAGAGTTAACAAAGTAATTGGTAATTAAACCACATCGTTAAAGGGCATCTATTACACAATTCTGCACAAGAGGTGCGTTTCTGGGATGCTGAACTTTGTGACTACGCATGTCTGTGTGTAAGCGTCTGCTTTTCAACTGTCTCTCGGATGTAATGTGTCAAAAGAATGAGGGTATGCACTGTGGAAGGATTCAGGGTCAGAGCTGCGCGATGGTGGTGAATCTTTTCTAGGACACGCCGATATACTGTAAGATGTCCCCTTTCATTCCTCAGGGCATGGTGCTGTATGCATGGCGGAAGAGACTATTTTTATCTCATTATTATAAATGTCTCAAATAGAAACCCTCACACTGAAAGGTCTCCTCCAGTTGCCGGGGAAAATTGCCACATTGCTGCTTGGCAGTGTTTTATTACTAGTGTCCGCTCATGCGCTCCATTGTACAGCTTTGTTTCTGTATTGTTGTGTAATGTTACTGTCTCACATTGGGGTTTTTTTGCTGTTTATCTCTTTCAGTGCATGAGGAACCCATCTCTGCTGCAGAGGACAGGTTTAGTCATTAGAGTGCTTTGCCACATCCAGGAAAATGTCTGTCTCCTACGATGAAACTGCAGGTGCTGACGACACCATGGACAGCTTCTGGGAGGTACGGACACATCATATCAGCTTAGATGAGGTTTCAACCAGCAAACCAACAACACCTTTACCCTTTCATTGTCTTTTTATTGATTTGGCCCCTGAAGCCCAACAGAAGAACCATTGAAACCATAAAAATGATATTAATGTCACTAAAGAAAATTACTCAGAAGTTTTAATGATGCTGTGTGATACCCATCAAGGGTCACCTCTCATGATCTGAGGGATTACAGCATGCATAAAAAGCTGATTTAAGCAGGGTTTTATTATTTTAATTAAGAGCCCTTTGAAGGTGACCTAATTAGGAGTTCACTTCATGAGGCAGAAGTGCAGCTAAAAGTCTTTCATGTGAGTTTTTAGGTACCGTGTTTTTATTTTTTGTCACAGTGCTAAAAATATAGCCAAATTAACAAAAGAACACAATCTCTTATTTGGTTTCATAAAGACTATAATAAATAATGGCCTTTTGCCGGTAGTGTTTGTACAGCATGACGGTTGGACACTTGCAGCCTTAAAGAAGGAAGAAATTGTGTTTGTGATGAAAAAAAGGAAAGAAAAATTATCAAACATTCTTACGCTATTCTTTTTCCTAATTAGTTTTTCATAGTTTTTCTTAGTAAGAATGATTAAGTCCTGCCAGGAAATGTTTTGGATGATAGAAATAAAAAACTGAAAAAACTAAATTATGAGCTACAAAGTCAAATAAATTTGACTTCTGTGGACTGAAGTTATTTGGATTTATTAATATTTTAACTTTTCCCTTTTTTACATTAACTATTTAGACAAAAACTAAATTGATGATTAAGATGAACGTGTCATAGGATAATTCTCTCTTCAATGCCTGTTTCTAAATACTGTATGACTTTGTTACTCATGTCAGCTCCAAATGTGAACCTCCTATAGACACTCCTTCAACACGGTCATTTCTTATTTCACTTCAGTTCATATGTTTATTGTCCCACAAGAGGACCTTCGTTTTGAAGCAAGGCAGCATAAGATAAAACATAAACACATAAACACAATTTTAAAAAACAATAAGACAGTTAAAGACATTACAAGTGCTGGTACAGATGTAGAATGTTAAGTTTCTCCTTCTAATAGCATATATATTGTAAATTAAAATTTTTTGTAGATCACATAGACCACATCACTACATATAGAAACATCGTACAAATTCTGTCCATTCTCACTTGTGCTGAAATGCAGTGTATGTGTGTGTGTGTGAGAGAGAGAGCACTTTTAACCCACCAAATTAGCGTTAATGAATTCCCTCTCAGTACAGAGTCTTCTTTGTATCATGGCTCTTAGCCATGGAGGCACAGACAAAGAGCCTCAGTCATCAGCCGCTCTGAGGCGGCCTTTCACCACAAGCACCTGCTTATAGCATCTGTATACTAGCAACACAGCTCGGGTCAGCTCGGAGTTTATAAATGCCAGAAAAACACTTTACTCTCAGGTTTTTGTAATGAAACATAGATGCTTCGTGCAACTGGGACAGAAAGAAGAAGCATAGTTTGTTGAATTACAGTGCAAATACAAGAGCTCAGGTGTGTTTTCATATGTGGAACCAGTCCACCTGTGTGTTGTTGGTAGTGTGACTTGGCAAACTGTCACACAGGCCAAAACTCATACCGTCATACACCTGTCTCACAGCTTCCCTGCAGCTCTCTTATCTCCAACAGTGGCTACACATTCATGTTCATGTAAGGACCAATCAGAATGCAGCTCTGCAGCAAGCGAACATCGTCAGACAGTCTCTCCATGATGATGTATATGTCTGTATGTATTTACAGCGTATACACACACAGTCTGTGGTTTCTATGCGTTTCTGTCTCTACCTCGGCTTCTATCCCTGCAAATCTGTCTGCCTGCATTACACCACTCAACAGGATTAAAGCAGTCACAGTTTGTGCACACACAAACACACACAAACACACACACACACACACACAGATACACACACACACATACAAGCCCATGTTATTGCATAACTACACATGCAAAGGCACGAGCCACCTCCCCCTTCACTACCCTCCCTTCATCATGCACCATGAGCTCACGCCCCCTGCAGGCACTGAAGAGGCGGAGCCACGTGGCCTGGCACTGCTTTTTTTAAGGCGGTCTCACTTAAGGTGGCGAGATCTAAAAGCAGAGGCAGTAAAATAACATTGACAAAAGTGATAACAAAAAAAATTAGCTTACCGTCATGGCTGAAGCTATTTCTATTTGTAATTGTAATTATTGAACACATATTTAGAATATATTAAGAGATATGTTTCAAAATATGTCTGAACCTATAAATTTACAGGTGTAGATGTTCAAAACAATGCTGAATAAACGCATGCATTATTGGGGAAACAGCTTGTGTCCAACAAATGCCAGTAAAGCTAATGTCTATGTGTTGGCTGCATGCAGATGAGGTTATCATTAAAAAAAATTTCCAGTTTACTTGCTTCTCTTTTTGAATTTTGTGCGTAAACAGGTTCTGAGGAAATGTGACTTCATTTTTGTTTGTTGGTTTTTAAGGATCTCTGTTTTTTTTTTGACAAAAATAAAACCTCACAAAATTATAATTCAGTGAGGTGATTCATGTTAGAAATCTTTCATTAGTTTAAATCAAAACATGAAATAGTTTTTTCTGTTAATTATAAAATGTGGTTAGTGATTTGGATCAAAATTCTACACTTATATTTATGTATGAAGTCAGCTTTTTGTTGTTGTGTAAAAATGATTAAAAGACACAAATACCATTATTTCTGATATCATGTTTGTGTATGAAAGGCCACTCGGTTTTTTGCTTAGAGCAAAACCTAACTGCTAACAACTACATGTAGCATTCAAATAAAATATGATTAGTGAAGAATAAATCCTAATTTAGTCATGAATCTCTCTTTAAAATGTAGAAAAGTATGAAAAAGTTTGTTATTTTGTTTAGTTTTAGGCCTAAACCTTTTAACATTCAACTTCATTAAAATAGTCTAAAATGTAACTTAAATTTGAATAACTTTGCCTATTACAATTACATTACATTACATTTTATTCAATTCCAATGAAAAATGCTCTTGGTGAGATACTGAAGTATTCATTATGTAAATGATATAATCTGTAGAATATATCATTTATAGTAAAAAAAACTACATTCAATATTCTACCAACACATCATCAGTTACATTCATACACATTGGATTGATGTATAGATATACAGAAATACACTTTTGATATTTCGATGTAGAAATGCATTCAGTAGTTTTTCTCCTTTGATGTATGTACCTTTGTCTTGTGTTCTCAGGTGGGGAACTACAAGCGTGCTGTCAAGAGATTTGATGACGGCCATCGGCTCTGCAATGACCTTATGAGCTGCTTGCAGGAACGTGCCAAGATAGAAAAAGCCTACGGTGATCAGCTAACTGCCTGGTCCAAGAGATGGAGACAGCTCATTGAGAAAGGTCAGCTTGGATGGGGTCATTAAAACAAATAGCTCAACAAATTAATGTACTTTGCAGTCTTTCAATTTGCCAAAACTCCGTTTACACAGTTTGATATTTGGTTTCTGATAATATTTGTCTGAGTATAATTGCACTAAATTAATTATTTGGAATGAATAATTCTATTTGACTCGCAGGCCCGCAGTACGGCTCTGTGGAGAGAGCCTGGTTGGCTGTGATGACTGAGGCAGAGAAGGTGAGTGAGCTGCACCAAGACGTGAAGAACAACCTGACGAACGATGATGTCGAAAAAGTGAAGAACTGGCAGAAGGAAGCGTATCACAAGCAGATGATCGGAGGGTTCAAGGAGGCCAAGGAGGCAGAGGAAGGCTTCAAGAAGGCTCAGAAACCATGGGCCAAAAAGCTCAAGGAGGTGAGGGGGTAAAAATGTTATTTGAATCATCATGTTTGTCATTGGTGTAACAGAGTGGTTTTTATTCTACGAATGATTATTATTTTCCTTATTAAACAAGGACGGTGCACAAAACATTAATCTCAAAATGAAAAAAGAGGATTTATGCCAGATTTAGCTATTAGCTGATTTCCATCTGCAGTCCCTGGGCAGGTAAACACAGAACAAACACCAGACACTAAAAACATTAATTTGCGTGTAACACCATTACATAGTCTCTATCACACTAACAATTATACAAACAAGCACACACTAACATTATAAATAAAAAGCATTCATCCAGTACAACTATAAAATCTGAATCACAGGCAAATTAATGTCGACATGACTGGTTGCTCCGTATCCATTTTTTTGCACCATGGGAAAAAGAATGAAAGTATGTGCAAATTTTAAGCTCAGCTGGAAGCATATTCTAGTGTTTGATGGGTGTAAATGAAAAAAGCAGACTGTGCAGAGGCAGTCTGCCGCAGAGGGATGTTTAAGTCTGAGTTTAAGGCAGATCGAGAGGTTCTGCACATTTGCTCAGAACAAAGCTGAAAAAAAAGCTCCTCAGTGGTGGAGAAACAGCTCTGTGAATGATCTTAAATACCAGATCCAAATATGAGATTTACAAACCTTAAGAGGTATTTTTTGGACATTATGTTACAATGATGATGACTTAAAGATGCCGTATCAAAAACGTTTAAGACTTGTTTAAAAAGTTGGTTTCTGCACAGTCTTACTGGCCTGGGACCAGCAGGATATACAATGATGAAGATGTGAAAAAATCATGCAAAAATGTTTTTTAAGCTTCTATTGCTAAAGAGTTCCTAATACGTCTAAATTTAACAATGTTTTACTTCAATTTTTTACTCATCTTTTTAACGTCTTTCAAAAGTCAACTTGGTATCCAAAATCATGCCTAAACTATTTTTTTTTTGTATTTGTCCATTAACACTAAGCTGTGGATACACAGTCTGTTTTTCTTTATTAGCAAAATACATTGCCACTGTTTTCACTGAGTCACTCAGCCAATTATCAACTTTATGAAGTGTTAATGAGAGCTTGGTGGCTACTTGTTCAGCATCTCTCCCATGAGTGTATACGACCGTGTCATCAGCGCACATCTGAATATCCACATCCTCCTCACAAACAGATGGGGGATCATTGATGAATGTAATGAATGCATGAATGAGCTGCTTTCTGGTTCACACCATCTATTTGTGATGATGATGTCTTGTGCTGTTTCACACGCTATGTCACATCAACACTGTAACCTCCCCACACTGATCTATCACTCTCCGCTTTTTTAAAACTTTAAACCATTAAAAAAAATCAAATACAGGCAGCAGAAATGCAAGAAAATCACTGGCTGTTCAAGTAGTTGTTTAACATTTTATCACTTTTTATTGATTAATATAGAATTCTGGTGTTATTTCTAAAATATTGGATAGTTACGTTTCAATTTCTGAACATCAGAGAGGTAGGCTGTAGAGACCAATCCTGGAGCTGCTCCATAACACTCTCTATAACAGCACCCGTGGTGGTTTTACTGGAACATGAGGAGGCACATTTTCTGATTCACAGCTCTCAGCTCTACGTTTAAATGCGATTCATTTGCATATAATATTTCAAACCAAAACTCCATGAGGCAACAGAGTTGACAAATTACTTGTCAACGGACCAAGTCTTGATTTCCAGCTTAGGGAGACCTGTTGTAGATATTGACTCACCTGCTCAAAATCATTACTAAAGCACTCTGGAGTCCAGGTTCATTTTGACTGTTTTTTTCAGACATTCATTTTTGTCTTTGTTTAGCACCTGTTAAACAGTCCTTACCTCACATGCATGCCTTCCTTTTTTTTAGCACAAAGTCAGCTATATTCTAACACATCATTTTGTCAATTTAACAAAGTATGAAGCTGCCAGGAATGTAAATTACATTAAAATGACACAGGCACCGATAAAATTGACAAATATTCTGTGATAATCTCTGAAAATGTTATTATGGAGCAGTTCAAGATTGTAGAAACTATCAATACACACAAATACAGCAAAAATGCTAGAAATAAAACTATAATACAATCTATTTACAGTACATGAAAGTGATTTTATCCCAACTCATTTTTGTTCCTTTTTCATTGGATGCTTATGTATGCCACTTTGAAACACTGAAAATATTATGAAATTTCTTTCAAAAAATGTTCTATATTCTACAGACATAACATACATAAAGGTGCTATGTGAAAGTCCAGTGTCAGCACTTTTAATTGGTTTTCTCAGCTCGTCTCTGCATGATATATTAATAAAGTTGCAATAAACAAAACATGCTCAGTGCATCCACCACTGAATATACAGACTCCAGAAGTATGTTATTTTATCTTTAATTTCAAGGGATGTTTGGGTCCAACTGGGCCTGTATAATGTTGAAGAACTTGTGCTGAGACCTTAGTAGATACAGGTCAGACTGTGTTTTCTTGACTCGCGAAAAATGGCTGTGGCTCACGGTAATATTTATGTAGACATATAAATACTGATTACATTAAAATGGAGTATCCTGTCTGGACAAGGTCGTGCCTACTTGGAGTTGAGTAGATGTGATCTGTTCAAATCAGATCATGTGACTGAGATACTGAGGATGCGTGTGTTTGAACGTGCAGATGGAGACCGCTAAGAAAGGATACCACATGGCCTGCAAGGAGGAGAAACTGGCAGCAGCCCGAGAGGCCAACGGCAAGACTGAGGCTTCTGTCACACCAGACCAGCAGAAGAAACTCCACGAGAAAGTGGACAAATGCAAACAGGATATGCAGAAGGTGAGAAAAAAGACTGGAAAACAAGTAGATTTTTAAAATGTGTTTGTTTTAATTTAAGTCAAGTGTTAAAACAAATAAATCAAAATCAATATAAAATAATTTAAGAATACCTTCGGTAGCTCAGGAGATGATCTTATTCTCTGTTTTCTGTCCAGGTTGGTCTAATAAAGTGCAGATCAACACACACAAATACACAATTACTTGCATATACTTATCTGCTGATATGTGTACACGACACATCCCAAAATATGTGTATAAAACAGTTTTGAAGTTCCTTTTTTTTTATTGGACACTGAATGTAAGATACGTTTCTATGCAAAAAGACCAAAAAGTATCATTGTGTTTTATCTCTTTCTCACAGTTGCTGTATATTGGTGACCTGGCAGGGATTTTACATGACTGTTGATCAGGCTAATTGATCAGGCTTTTGACATATTCCTATTTAAATGACTAGTTTAAGATGTTATGTTGTGATAGATGTATGCTGGATGAGGACAAAAGTGGCTTTTTGTGTTTTTAATGTGAAATTATATGATTACAGGTACAGATAATTTATTATATAACATAGTCACAGCACCATGATATACTACAGCACCAGGTTCATTTAGAGTTTGTAGCGGTATATATATTTTAGATCAATCTGTATACAAATAAAAAAAAAATAGAAATAATAATTAAATCATGCAGGTCGTTACCATTGTTTTTGTTCTCCAAAGAGGTTTCAGCTGTCAGTGTGTTCTCTGATCTCTGTCTCAGGCTAAAGAGAAGTATGAGAAGTCTCTGGACGAGCTGAACAAATGCACCCCGCAGTACATGGAGAGCATGGAGCAGGTGTTTGACCAGTGCCAGCAGCATGAAGTCAAGAGGCTGACCTTCCTCAAGGAAGCCTTGCTGGACATCAAACGCCATCTTAACCTCACTGAGAACCAAAGGTCAGTCAGGCGGAAGGAAGCAGTTTTATTAATCTGACTGTGAAATGCTCCATGAGAGCTAAAACTGACCTTGGAGCAAAAGACAAAAGTCTTGATATATGTACAGTGTCTTTAAGGTCTTTAATGTGTGTAAGACTGAAGTGATTCACTTGTTGGATATGGATTGATCTCATTTTTGGTGTACTGTCGTGGTGGAAATTAGGAATCACTTTTCTGTGTCATATTGGTAATTCACCTTTGATTTTTACTTTTAATCAGAAATAATCACATTGTAAACTTTTTTTTTTAATAGATTAATTTGATTCAGTGTGTCACATTCAGTACAGTTCACTTCAGACTGATTAATCTCAACACACTTCTCAACCAGGCATGCATTTCTCATTAGAGTTCAGACTCACTAAAGTAATTAATTGATGATTCAGTCAATGACGTTTCTGCCAAACTGAATTTTGTTCACTGTGAACGCTTGTCATATTCTGGGCTGTTTTTAACCTGCGTGTTACAACAAAGCCAGGACGCATAGCAAAGTGATTTTCAGGCTCTTTAACCAAACCTGCCATCTTTGGTTTCCATTGATTTATGTCATTTCACACCTCTCTTTTCCTATGTATGACCCCATTTGCGTTGATTTGATTGGCTGGGTTTTTGGTGAACTTTTGCACTGCTAGAAAACGTGAAAACTCAGTTTTGAAAGGAACTTCTTTTGTTTTCATTGTGTCCCACATGAAATAAGACTGGACACACTCAAGGATCATAATTTCATTTTATTTATTACCTTTATTGCCTCCTCAATCAAGCAAATCTTTTTTTGTTATAAAACCAAGACAAAAATGTATTTATTTGTACAAATGCAGACAAAACGGATGCTGCATATATATATATATATATATATATATATATATATATATGAGCCTGTATATTTTTAGGACCACTTCATCCTCTGAAGTGCAGCAGTGAATTTTCTTGTAATTTATTGCCAGATTCCATTTATACCACAACAGATTCAACAGATTAGACATGTGCTGTAAGTGAATATTATTTTCTACAACTATAATGACTCATAGAAATGCCCACTGAAGATAAAAGCACAAATTCACTCTCAGAAACTGGAAAAGATCAATTATGTTGTCATTACCACAAAGGCCAAACAAATATGTATATTTTCTGGTTTCAGTATGATCATGACAACCACAGCACCAGTAAAGTCAAACTTTAGATCCTCCTCTTAAATATATTTAAATTAATCTATTTCTCCACTTCGCAGTTACACCTGTTACATCTCTCAAAAAATTCAGTTTAGGTGCCCTGTGAGATTGTTTTGGCTTTATATTAAATATGCACAAACTAAATATACTTACTATACTCCAGGATCACTAAATCAAGCTTTAGATTAACATCTGAAGAGAGACATTATATCACTACCACATTAAGACATTAAGAAACATATTGTAGCTCACTGCTTCAATACACAGCATCCATTTAGTTGTTCCAACTTTGGAAAAAAACACCTGGACTGAATGTAGTAGAGATTTTCAGTGTAGGTCAGAATGAAACCTGGTCATATTGGTTTATCCTGTATTTTAGGGAATAAAACTACAAGGTGAATGTGTCCTTTTTAATCTATTAATCTATGGCAGTGATCTGGGAAAACAGTGACAACATAAACAACAATATCCTTGTACAAGCTTGAGATAATTCAGGCCAAATACTTCAGCTGTTGCGGGCTCCCACTTCAGGATTAAAACTCAGGGAGACACTTTAGTTTTGTCACGACCCAACGTTGGATCTCTCTCAACTCAGAATTTGAACTACACTGTAGGTTCTGTTGCCAAATTGGCAGCATCTCCATGCAGGCCCCTTCTGGTGCTTTCATTGTCACTATTTGTTCTATTTTCCTCTCCTCAGCTATTCCACAATATACAGAGAACTAGAGCGCACGGTCCTGGCTGCAAATACACAAGAGGACCTGAAGTGGTTCAGCAACAACCACGGCCCTGGGATGCATATGAACTGGCCTGCGTTTGAGGTACAACATCATACCTTCATACAAGAACATCAAAAAATGTTTTCTCTTGAGTTATAATCCACTGCTAGTTTTTAATTTTTTTTAATTCTGTTTTGATTTGCCTTTTTTTACACTTTTCACCAGGAATACAACCCAGACCAGGCCAGCGCTCCTCCAAAGAAGAAGAAACCAGACGGAGCCCCACCCACTCCGAGCACCGACCATGTGGCTCCACCTGGTGACCGCAGCAGGTTAGTTCAAGACATTTATCATTTAAAACCCCTAATCAATCACATTTAAACACACTGTTTACTCATGAAATTACATTTTGTATTTAATCTTATCGTTAAATTGTATGAAGTCACGAATATTTATTTTTGTGTCATTTTAATTCTTAAAGGATAAAGCAGGTGATATTCACAAATCCGATGAAAAAAAAACAAACCAACAATGTGTTTGTCTGTCTCTTAATATATTCTGACTTACCTTCCCACTCTGTGTCCCCAGTCATGAATATATACTTTCATTTTTTAAAAGGCTAAATAATTTTCTAAAACAGTAAAAATGCATTTTTGGGGGGACTATTTTCATCTACAGATCAATTCAGAGTAAACTACAGTGCTCATGCTCATTGTATTTAAGGAACTTGTCACCCAGTGTGATAGTGTGGCTCATTGATGTGTTTTTAATAGTTTTTGGGCAGCAATGAAGGTCTATTTTTCATGGTATTTGTTAACAATAAAAAAAAAATAGAATACCACCAGTCTTATTCTTTGTCTTTGGTTTTGAGGTCACTTAACACCAAATCTCACCCTGAATTCTCTCTCTCCTCCAGCGTGAGCAGCTACGATAAGAACCAAGCTTACTCGACTGAGTGGTCTGATGATGAGCAGCCCGCTACGTACTCCGGCAACGAAAACGGTGGAAACGGGAACTCATTCGAAGATGATTCTAGCACTGGGAAAGGGGTCCGCGTGCGAGCTCTCTATGACTATGAAGGCCAGGAACAGGATGAGCTCACCTTCAAAGCAGGTAATTATCAGTGACCAGAAGACATAGGTTAGATGATTTTGTCTCATATGGACTCATGATACACATACTGTAGATTACACATGAATTTATGAACATGTGAAGGGCCTGGGACACTGTCTGCAGTAGTTTTAGGACAAGAGGATGAGCTGGAGCTCGATAGGTGGTCAGAAATCACCGACTCTGTCCTTATTTCTATTCTAAAGCTCCCTTCCTCTATAGAAGATAGCAGTGATTAGTCAATAATAGCTACATGGAAAACAAATTACAGGCGCTTGCCACCAATTAACACAAGCTCCTTGGGAAATGGTCTGAAAGAGTCCTTTAAAACCCCACATAGTGACATGACTAACAATTTAGAGACAAGCTTTACACAGAAAAATAACTAATGAAGAAGCCACAGCTGTGCATCTAAATCTTGACCCCCCCCCCCCCCCCCCCCCTCCACACCTAGATGCTATTTTTAACCACGTAATTAGTTTGACATTTAAGATGTGATATCAAAGATATGATGGGGGTCTTTAAAGACATTTTTATACCTGCATATTAGCGTATTTGTTCTTTTTGCAAATTGTTCAAATTACATTTATCGGGGATGAAACTGGGTTGGTATGTTAAATGGCACAGCCTAATCAAATTCAAGTTACTTATATCCATTAGATGGGGTAAAAACAAATTTAAAGAAAGCTGGAAATCTTGATGGCTCTATAAACACACTGAGGTTGTGTCCTCTGTATTTTTCGGGGAGAATAATGGAAGAATTTCATTTTATAGATTTGACATTTTAAGCCAACAAGAACAACAATAGTTCATATAACATCTTGACAAGAGTTAGATGAGAAGATTGATTCCACTCTTGACCTGTTAAATGACACTGTCCCACCTGTGGGACACTTAAGCCTAAGTGGCACTATTTTCAGGATCCCTTATATTCATTCTCACTTTTTGATTGTAAAATTTCAAGAGTTACCTCTAATGTTATTGTGGGTACATTATTTTAAGTCTTGTTTAGAAAAACAGGGGTGCCTAGTAAGATGTTAAACCTGTACAGTAAATATGAAGCCAGTCGGCCAGTCAGTTTAGATTAGCACAAAGACTGGAAGCAGGGGGAGAGAGCCAGCCTGCCTCTGTCAGAAGTTAAAATATGTATTGATCTTCTCATCTACCTCTCAGCAAGAAAGTGAATAAGTGTATTTCCCAAAATGTCAAACTATTTCTTTAGCTGAATAAATCAAATATATTAAAGATACAAAACAAAACAATATTTTTGCTGTCTGGACAAATGTTACTGGGAGGGTGGGAGACTTGGATTCAAGACCTCAGTATTTCTAAAATTCTGACAACAATCCTGTACAAAAATATACTATATTACATAAAATCTATAGAGCATTGCATGTAAATCAGCAGAAATGTGGAGCAGTATTTACAGATATTTTCATTTTTGATTCACACTGACTATTTGACAAAAGACTGTGTGTTGATTAAGGAGTGATGTCTCCTTCACAGGTGATGAACTGACCAAGACTGAGGATGAAGATGAGCAAGGCTGGTGTAGAGGTCGTTTGGACAACGGCCGAGAGGGACTGTACCCGGCCAATTACGTCGAGCCAGTCTAGTCACGTTACTGGACAAGGACACGCCATTGGAGGCAGCTTGAACTGTCCCGTCCAATTGCACCGCACATAGCCAGAGACTTAAGAGCAACACATCCCTTGCCCAACAGATGCGCCAAGCAGTCTTGCCTAAATAAAAACTTAGTAACCTAAAAGACAATATATCAGTATAATATATTTTATCCAGCATTTGGGGTGGGTGGACTTACACATTTAAAAACAGGAGCAGCAGTTATTCCAGTATATACACACTCAACTATAACATCAAGACAGTGCAGGAACACATTGCTTCTCTGTGTAGCTGTATTTAGCGTATAATGCAGTGAAAATGGGAAGATAATATAATCAATTATACCCATTCGACAAAGACGAGCTTCTCTAACCTGCATTGTGTATATACAGTGTGATGCCATTTTTGTGTAGCATTTTTAATGCTGTGTGTGGTCAGTCGTCATTCTTACATTGGGAATGCTGTGTAGTGTTAAAAGTACCACAGACAGTATCCTCTATTTTTTTTTTTTTTTTTTTTTTTTTTGTGATTTGGTCCAACCTCTTATCCAGTGTGTGCAGTGCTATGTGTTTTTAACTGTTTCTGAACTTGCATAGCAGCATGTGCTATGCAACAACTTGCATTCCCTGAATCCTGCAGCCTTGTTAAGGCTACAACTTGATGCAACACTTCAACTACAAATGCAGAGTTCACTTTTTAGCATCACATGCTTCTGGACATGCACATGCTTCTGTTTTCATGAGAGGAAGCTTGTTTGACGAACTGATTTTATGTTTGTTTCTTTTATTTTCAACATGGATTTTTTTTTCTTAGCATCACAAAATTGACAATATCATCTTCATGCAATCCATGGCAAGGATATACAGTTTCCACAGAAGCTTTCATTCTTGGTTCAGTAATTCAGGTCTCATTTTAATCCACTTCTGCTAACAAGAAACACCAGTGATACATTCCCTCAGAGCGAAGTCGGATCAAGTCATCTTCTTGAGGTTGCCACTGCAGTATAAGAGGAGGGTTTTGAACAATGCCTATGACGGGCACTTTTCTTCCAGAGCGAGGGGCCAATGGAGGCATGGCGATGCGTTACTGTGCTACAGACCGTTGTCTGAAGATCAAAGCCTCTCCAACAGGACATGAATGTACTAGTGTTTGGGCTTGGAAGAGGTCATGTTGTCTAAACATGGTTCTCTACTGTCATTTAAAGCCCTACCTAGCAAAAAGCACTAGTTATGTGGCCCATTTCCCTGCTGAGCCAAAGAATGACCCAATACCATCAACTATCCGTTTTCTCTCCATGCAATAAGTTCACATATCTCATGTGAAACAGCTTCAGTGAAGATCAACTTGTAGCTGCCTCCCAGTCCACCCAAACTTCATTTGTCTGCAAAACACTGCGCAATGACACAGGGAATACATTTGTCACCAGTACTGCACTGCCTGTAAGATGACTCTTACACAGTGCGTTACGTGGTTATTTTTAAATCTTTAACATGCTCCATAGAAGTTAAATTTATAGAAGTCATCAGATGTCAATTAGTGAGTTATCTTGCTACAAGTTGCACCTAAATCTCTGATGAAATGATTAGATGGGAGAGAGGCTTTTTATAACTTAGTTGTCCTGAAGTTTTTAAAAATTTCATTGGACCAACAGCAGTCAGATGTGTTTAGCTCTGTGTCTGGAACAGGATTTGACAGGTTTGGGTCTCACACATGAGGAGAAACACATCACCAGCTCACAAGTTGTGTCTTAGAGTAAAGCTGTCCAGCATAGCAAAAAGGACTCCTATCATCAAACTGTCCCACATCCTCAATGCACGTATGCACACACACACACACACACATACACACATGCACACAAACATATGCACGCATTAAACGTAGGGTATACACGATACACACGAATTCACACACACACACACAACATAACCAGGTTAATATTTTGGGGGAAAACATCTTCATCATCCAGTGTGTATGAGCTGTGTAAATGTAACAGAAAAAAAATGTTTTAAAAAAATAGTGATTGACTATTAAGACAAAATGTAGTGTTATACATGTAAATGTGTTTCATTAAAATAACAGCAATGGAAAACATATTAATAGGTACCATATCGTATGAATTTCATTGCAATGGAATCGTCAGTGTATCATAAAAGCGTGACGTTATCCCACGCTGTCAGATTTGTATATGATGATGTAATTTAAAGATTATATTCTATTGTAACTGTACAACTGTGTTGAGTTGAAAATGAGACCTAACCACGTTGAAGCAGTAAAAAGGTGTACATGTAAATGCTTTTTTATGTTGATGATCTCTTCCTTATGCACACAGGGGACAGCAGCTCATGTTGTGGACACCCTACCGTATATTAGCGGTCTAGAAGATGTATGTTCATAGTTAGTGATGTACTTTTATCTCCTAACTGGTGTAGTGCCTGTTCATCTTGATGTAACAAGAAGTTCATTTAAATATGCATAAAGATGATTATGATCACAGATAATAATGATGATAGTGATGAAAAACCTGAATCAAATTTGTTGTGATGGTGTCAATATTGCGATATTGGTTTGAAAGGGAAACAAGTTTGTTGAAAAAAAAGTGTCTGTGTGTGTTTTTTGTGTATGGACTGCGTGTGATTTGTTCGATTTTTCCTTTCAGCTTTTAGAGGGAGATGACACTTGGTAATAATTAAATGCTTTATTGTATATCCTGAATATAAACCCAATACAGAAATGCAAGGAGTATCTATTAAGGCAGGTTTAATTAAATATTCACTTATTTTGGCATTGCTCTGCAACTTCTAAATATTCTTGACACATAAATGGAGATAACATGAAGTGTCACTGTAAAGAGAGAAAGAAATAGTTTTGGGAAATATGCTTATTCACTTTCTTTCCAAGAGTTTGATTAGAAAATCAGTACCACTGTTATGTCTACAAGGTGAATATGTAGCTGGAGCTAGCTTAGCTTTAGCACAAAGACTGAAAACAGGGGGAAACAGCTAGCCTGGCTCTGTTTTAACAGTAACAAAACCTGCCTACCAGCACCTCTAAAGCTTACTAATTAATCCATTATATCTTGTCACTACAAAAATAAGTATAAACACAGCAATTCGCTGTTAAATAGGGGATGCTGGACTATTTCTTGACCAATAACAGTTTCCAGGCAACCAGCAAAGACACCAGGAAGTTGCTGCTCCAGGCCAAGAAATCCCTCACATACAGATTAGACAAAGAATACAGTACAGGAACATGTTTATTAGTGGGCCAAATGCACTGAAAGTGATAGTTGATGTGCCTCATTTGACATGTGTGATTTGATGAAATGATGAAATGCCAATACCACAGAACCAACACAGATCTGTCCTGTGGTTCTTTATATTTACTGCTGCATTAGTTGGATGGAATAAATGAATGAAAAGGAGAAATACCGAGGAGGAATATGAAACTAAGAGCGTCTGTTTCAACAGTCAATCGTCTGGTTATTTATTTGTGCTTTAGAACACAACCGCCGTGAAACACTCAGAAAATAACGTTTTATTTCTCATTCACTGCTTTGTTCTCTCTACCGCTGCTCCCTCTCCTCGCTCAACTGCTGTGTCTCTCTCTCTCTCGCTCACTAGCTCTGTAGCTCTCTTTTTTGACTCTTTTTTGGTCGCTGGGTCCTTATTTGACGCTCCAAAATCAAAACAAGTTCAGAATAGGGGCATCAAGGCAGTCTGAGGTGCCTCATAATGCTTTAGGTGTGTGTTTGGCCATTTAAAACAACAGGCGTACTTCAAAACGCGTGCATCAGATGTTTTCAGTGTGTTTGGGCCTTTAGAAGTGCTTATAGACAGATTTTTTTGCCTTTGGGCAGACTCTGGCTAATTGTTTTCCCCTTTATGATAAATTAAGCTCACCGGCTACATGTTTACCGTACAGACATAATAGCGTTATCAATCGACTCATCTAACTCTCAACAAGATATCAAATGAGCGTATCCTGAAATGAGAAAATATTCCTTTAAAGTTTTCCCAATGAGAAGAATAAATACAGTATGTGTCCTTTGAGAAACCAAACAGCACCCCAAAAACGCATTTCAAACATGAGTGCTAAAGACAAACAAATAAAATAATATCCAGTTTTAAGACTTATAGAGTGAGATTGATAGGCAGGAGTGCATGTTTCAGTAGGCAGTCTTTACAATCGAAAGGAAACATCAGTGAGCGAGCTTCAGAGTTCATATTACTCGCACTGTATGTCCAGCATATCTTTGGTTGCCCCTCAGCTCATTCAGCTCTGATCGGCCGATCTTCTTCATCATACAGGGTTGACAAACTGGTACACCAGCCTGCGTGATTCATCAGGCTTTCGGATGATGCCCTTCTTGTAGTACTGGCGTATAGAGCGACTCAGTTTGTCATAGTTCATGGCCGGGCGGTTCTTCCTGATGCCCCATAGCCTGGCCACGTGAGCTGAGTCTTCTATTTTGAAAATTCCTTTGGACAGAAGAAACAAAAAAATGACTCAGTGTGGATTCAGAGGTGAACAAGAGTCTACAGCCAGCGGCTCTGTGAAGCTGTAGACAAAGCAGTACTTTGAGCTGAATGCTAATGTCAGCATATGCCAACATGCGCACCTTGACAGTTCTAACATACTGATAGTATGGTTTACCATGTTCATCTTGGTTTAGCGTTTTATCATGCTTACATTTGCAAATAAGCACTAAATACAAAGTACAAGAGGCTGATGGGAATGCCATTAGTTCTGCAGGTATTTAACCATAAACCAATTTTAGGACAATTCTGAATTATGACCTAATGATGGCACTAGATGTAAATTAGAGGATCACCAAAGTGGTTACAATACTGAGTGTGACATGAATGTCAGTACCCAATTTCATGTCAGTCCATCCAATAGTTGTTGCCATCCCTGGAGTCATGCCCCTAGCATGGCCGAAAATCCATTACTATGTGTACGTAATGTATATTTGTTTTAGGGTTATGCTAATTATGAAGCTACAGCCAGGGGACGGTTACCTTGCCCTGTCCAAAGGTTAAAAAATCTGCCTCCCAGCTCCTCTAAATCTCACTAATTAACACATTTTATCTGTATTAGTTTTATCCATACAAAACATTACAGTTTATAGTTCAAAGAAAAGGTTATGTGCGGGGCTATTTCCTGCCTAGCCACAGTGACTAATAATGTATTTTAGAGGTGCTGGTGTCACCTTTGAACAAAGCTAGGCTAGCTGTTTCCCCTCTTTCCAGTCTTCATGTTAAGCTGCGCTAATCAGCCAATCTTTAGCCATATTTGAGGTTGGTATCAATCCTCTCTTTTAACTCTCAGCTAGAAAGTGAACAATCAATTTCCCGAAATGTCATACAACTCCTTTAAGTAGAGATAAAAAGTTGATCATTTAGTATTTTCTGAAATCTAGAGAGTTTAAAATAGCCATTTATCTGGGAAAAAGAAATATACTTTAAATTTAGGTTATAAAATTATAGTTATTTATACAGTTTATACAATTCTCAGATGACTGGTAATGCCTCTACATTTGACCACTTCTGATGTTCCAGTAACATTGGATGTAATTTCAAATGTGCCAAAACCTACTCAAAAGTCAAACTGAAATAGATAAGATTACAGGCCTTTTTCACAGGAGACATTTTGACTTGAGTAGAAAAAGCACAGGTGTTACTAATAACATTAACGATGGCTATTCAGGTGTCTCTGTAAATCATGACTGACTGTGAGCCAGCATGCACAATACCAGGACCTTGAAACTGAAGCAGCTGAATGAAAGGAAATGTGTGGTGTGTGCTGAACTGTCATCCGGTTTCTCTGCCCACAACTCTCTGTGAGTTCTTTGATTGCCTTACCTTTCTCTTTGTTGAGCCAGCGGATGCAGCGGCTGTAGTTATGAGGCTTGAGGAGCAGCTCTCGGAGGAACTGCCACAGGTGGATGGGCTGGGTGGGGTAGCTACACATCACGTCTGACCAGGAATCATCATCAGCTGCTGATATAGGAGACATTTCAGAGACCAGATGTCAACTTTCTGACTAAATTGTTTGGGCTTTTTTTGTATAGAAATCTCTAATCTCTAACCAAGAACTTACCAGATTTGCCGTCCTCTGGTGGGCAGCGGTCCTTCATTGCTACAGCTAAAAAAACAGACAAAAAATAACTACATATTCACCACACAAAATACTAACAACCATGTCTTTAGTCTTGGTCACAATGCATTTGTTTCACAATTTGCTAACATTACAGCAGGGTTGATGTAGGTTTAATTCCCAGTGTTCCTCTTTTTCTCACCAGATCTCCAGATGTCCAGATGAGCATATAGCATGTCTCCAAACTGCGAGGAGCGTTGTCTGAAATCTGCTTCTGTCATGGAGCACAGATCTCTCCCACTCAGCCCCTGAAACATTGCGCTGACCTGAGGCAGCCTGTACAGGTGCTCAGTCCAGAGCAGCCACTTCTGAACGTGCACACAGCTCCAGTCTAAGGGGTCTATAAAGAGGAAAACAGAAAGAGATAAGGTATTTTCCTTCACACACATTTCCACATGTTCAGCTTGGATTTTCAGATGCTGAAAATACGTCAACCACCAGGCTCTAAATAGTGACTAAACTGATTTTTCAATTTTCAGCGATAAAAATATGATATCAAATCAAAAGGTTATAACAATTGTTTGTTATGATGAGGCTCTTATTTGACTCTGAATTACATGCAGTTATGTTGTTGAGCATAATTCTCTACCCTCCTTTAGCTCTCTGTCTCCATTTACCACATTTAAGATTGTCATAGTTTTGGTGCGTATCTTAATACAGAGTGATTTTTAGAATTGGTCTGGATGACAGTATGACTAACGTTCATTAATCAAACCAGAATACAAAAGCAAGAGCTAAAACTGCTGTTGATGGATTTGAGTCACCATTATGTTAATTTAAAGGCAGGGCAGTTTTATTTATAAAGCACATTTCATAAACAGAGGTAGATTAAAGGTGCCGTACAAGGAAGTTAAAACAATACAGTTCGAAGTTAAAACAACACAGTTGGAAAAGAGCAAAATAAGAGATAAAATTTATGTAGAAATGCAAATAAAAATTAAGAAGTAGAATAAAATAATAAATAATAATCATACAATAATAATAAAACCATGAGTTTTAAAAGCGTTTAGTTAAAAACTCTTGAGAACAATAAGGTTATCAGTCTGGATTTAAAAGTTGCAGGGTTTGGGCGTTGTTAAAACCATCAGGCAGTAGTTTTCAGTGCTGTGCTGCATAATGACTAACATGTTAATTAAAGGTGGGAGTATTTATCTCATTTTGGGCTTGGAGACTACAATTTTAGAGAGAAAGCCTGCATTACAAACTGGGTATGTGGAGCTGTGCGTGTGTTAGCATGCTAATCAGCACAAAGCGTAGCTGAGGCTGATAGTAATGTAATTCATTTTGCAGGTATTTAGTCACCAGTAAACCAAATTTTGGACAATTTAAAATTATGTACTAATGATGGTACTAGATAAAAAGTTAAGAGATCACCAAAATGATTACAATTCATCATGAGAGGAACGTGAATGTCTCAACCAGATTTCATGGCAATCCATCCAGTTGTTGCGGACTGTCATTGCCATCTAACATGCTATTTGTTGCATTATGGGAAATGTAGGATCCAGCATTTCTGGGGCTTATGGCCCAACGAATATGGAAGTGCAAAGCTATATTGCTGGAGTACTCTTTCAAGTTATGTTACTGTGATAAAACATGATTTATAAGCCTCCATTAATGTGTGTCTCCTAATACAAATAATAAAAGCAAGCAATCACCCACACAGTGTATGATTTTAAGGCTCTATAGACTCTGTTCAAGTGAAGAAAATCATCTGTCAACAGAAAAGTTTGCACAAGGTGGGCAGAGCCTCAGATGCTCACCAGGTGTCAGCTGTGTCACTATGGATGTTAAAGTGAAAGCAAACAAACAAATGATGGCCTTTGAAAGTTGAAATTTACTAAACTACAACATCTGTCAACACTTTCTTTATTTAAATGTCTCTCTGGAGTTATGTGACATTAAACAGTTGTACCTGGTGCAATGTTGAGCAGCCTGCAAGCCGTGTCGATATCCTTCAGCACTTCTCCCACCACCATAGACTGGACTTGCTCCAGACAACGTTCCTCCACTTGACCCTGCATCTCAGAGGGGGGATCCTGGGCTTGGCTGGGCGCAGGCGGGCTCAGCTCCGGAGTCCTAGCGGTAGGAGCAGCGGGAACAGGGGCCTCTGTCATCTTCAGCACCCAGGGGTTCTCCTCTTTAGCTAATCTGTCGTAGCAGGGGAGGTAGACTCCCGGCCAGCTGAGCTCAGGGATTCCCAACAAACTGCGGGGTGGCTTGATATCCTCCACCTCGTCCACCCAGGCCATCCTGGTGTCAGTGTGGGGATGACTGATGTAGAGAGGCGAGTGTGCAGTGAAGCCCATGTGTTCACAGCCTGGACTCCCCATGCTCAGGTTGCTTTAATACTTAAAAAAAAAAGGAAAGCACTGTTTTCACAAAATGTTGTCATCGGTGTCATAACAGATTTACCTCCTACGTGACATTTTCAAGTATGACATTGTTTGATGAGACAGAGTGGCATCGATGCTGCTCTGAAACCATACCCCAATGCCCAATATTTAAACAGTAGCAATCCTAAAGTCAACTTGACATTTTGTTCTATGGTATTTACTTTGCTGGGACTCACTTTGAAATATAGAGTCAGTCATTCAAGCTTTGTCAACTGGAGGCTTGTGACAGTTAAATTCACCTTTGTCTTTGTTTGTCTTTCGGTGTGTTTTTTTTAATGTAATTCAAATGTCAAGTTTCATATTTCTAATCCAGAATCTGTAAGAAAGTATTTTTAGATTTTTGATATAAATCTTAACGTTTGAAAATATTTATGTCAAACTGTGTGAAATACTGATCTATTTTGTCAACATCATTCAACAATATCTGAATCCAATCTCCCTGCACCTTTCAGCTCATGAATACAGATAAGAAAGAGGAAATTCAACGCCTTCTTTGAAACACCGACTATCAAGTAAAAATGAATGCGTTTGTCCATTTTAACTTCAAAATGAATGGGATTTGATTGTGTAATACCCAATGCCTTTCAAAAAATATGAAATACATCAGGTCTGCAAAATGGATCACAAATTAATTGCAGAAGAAAACTTGATAAAGGGTGTGACACATATAATATGTGGATAAAAGATAAGTTGGAACAGTTTCATCACAGTATGAGTAAGAGACTGGGAGTGGTGCTGTATGCCAGTATTTAATTTGACAAATGGATGAAAACTTAAACTATATATTTCAACAGGCAGTAACCAAACTACATTTGTACTCATTTAATGCACGGTGTATTTCTATCTGTCATTCCTTTTAGACTCTGACCAGAGTAGAATATATGAAGCAGTACAAAAGACAGAAGCAGACTTCACTAAAGGTCTAATGAATAATGATCTGCATCTTCAGCTGCACTCAGACTCTATTCACTCTGAATATCACAGGTTACCTTTTGTTTAACGCTAAGTATTGTTCTAAGGTGAATTGATCAGGCGACCTCTCCTCCAATCCAAAGCATTGTCAATACAATGACACATTGTGTGAGTCGGTGTGGCAGGAAACAAGGCATTTCTCAGAAGCAGTAGAAAAGATAAAATCTGTTCAGTTAACACAGCAGGCTTACGAATAACTGATGAAATGATTGAAGTGAGGCTAAGATGACAGTAATAGCTGCGGAAGCTGTTATTTATAGTCTATTGTCGAATGTTTCCCACATTTACATTTCATTTCCAGAGTTTCAGAATGATTAATTGCGTGGCTGTACACTTGCTCTTTTAGTGTGCAGTGCAGCAAGATCGATAATAATATTACAGTAAAACAGGGTCACCACAAATTTAACAAATGTCAAAATAGGGGAACATTTCAAAAAGAAGAAGAAGAAAGGTCTAGATGTCTGGACACATGGTCCATGTCTCTACCATTATTTCCTTGCCTCCAGGTATTTAGCAGTTCAAATGTTTGGCAGCGGTAAAAAAAAAAAAAAAAAAAGAAAAAAGAAAACTTGTTCTTCTAGATTATCCGTTCTCTTTGGCACAAATGTCTTTTCTGTGTGTGTGTGAGGAGATTCTGTGCTGCTCAAATGAAGGCAGCATGCTCGTAAGAAAAGAAAAGCGCAAAGTCTATTATTTGTAGATTTATATTTGGTGCTGTTTTAACACTTCATCAGCTAGCAGCCAAACTGATACGAGAGGCATTTAATCAATATGAAACACTCTGGTCATTCGCTCGCTGCATTCCGCTGTTATTTGAACAAAAGGACAGGTGTTTGATAACACACCTTTATGAGTTGCTATTCATCCAAATTAAATACACATTTATCAGAAAATAAACATTTGGAATAAAGGTGTACTTTATAGTAAATTCTTGCTAAAGTCTGTGTTCAATTGTCTACATTCCCATTTAAAACACATTACTTTCAATATTTCATACTTGTAGACAGTGTAGACATTAGAATACACATTTATTAGAGTATACCACAAAAAATCACTTCTTAAAGCTCACTTTTATCAGATAGCATTTCCTTAATTTGTTACTATTGTTTTTATCCTGTTTGGTTCTATTTTTTCTTATGTCCCTCATTGATTTACTGTTTCATTATGTGTTGTACTTTTAAATACTTCTAATTATCTAATTTTTTTTAGCATTCTTAAAGTTTATTCTGTTGGTTCAGCACGTTGTAACTCTGTTTGGAATAGTGCTATATAAATTTATCATTATTTCATTATTATTATTATTATTATTATTATTATTATTATTAGTAGTAGTAGTAGTAGTAGTAGTAGTAGTATGGTAATATAGTATATAAGTATGTAAGTATAAGTGATGGTGGCAGCAATCTAATTGCCTCTAGTCACTGTAATGGTAATAATAGTTGTAGTGGATGTAGTTGGGAGTAGAAATAGTAATACATTACAGTCATAACAGCAGTGCACTTAATAGCAAGAGTAGTAATAACAGTGGCGGTAGTAGCAGTAGTAGTAGTAATGGCAGTAATGGACAGTGTTGGAAAGTACATTTACTGTACTCTACTAAAATTTTGAGGTACTTTCCATGAGTATTTCCATTTTAATGCTACTTTACACATCTGCATCATTACATTTCGGAGGGAAATGTTGTGTATTTGACTCCACTACATTTATGTGATTGCTATAGTTACTAGTTAATTTGCAGATGCAGATAATAATAGAGAAATTAAAAACAGATGCGATAATTTTAGAGAATATGTGGCAATGTTCAAGATATATAGACAGTATAAAAATGTGTTCACCATGACAAGCTATGACATCAATATACATATTATGATTAATATTACACTATTATATCAACTACGGTAAAACTTCAAAAGTAAGACTTTGTAGTGACTAATTTGTAGTGGAGTATTATTAAATTATAGAATTGGAAAACTACTTCTTCGATTACTGGTAGAAACGGTAGCGGTGGTGGTAGCAGATATTATCATGTACTAGTAATAACAGTAGTATAGTAAAAGCAGTATTCCAAGTATTATAATGAGCTGTCTGCAGTCTTACCTTGACAGTGTTTGAAAAAAAGTGGATTTCGGTAGAGTTGTGGTTGAGGCCTCTTCTCAGCTCTGTCTGGCTCTTCTTCTGAACTGTTCCTGTGTCTTAGTTTCAGTGTAGACAAATGTCAAGATCCTCTGAAGTTTTAAACTCATTTGCCCTCGTGTGAGGATGTGCTGTACATCTAGTTTTGTCCCAGCACTAAGAGCTGGCTGGAGCCCTCCTGTCCCCTTCAAATACGAAGACACCTTGTTTGACTCCTGGCCCAAGTAGCAAGAGTTTGACTTATTTGGGACACAATGCCTTTGTGACATATCAATTCTGAAAGAAAGGGTGTGTCTCAATGAGGGAGGCTGCTAAGTGCCTACTTAATAATGACCTGGGGCAGTATTGGTATGGAGAGTTCCTTAAGTAAACAAACCTGGTGAGTCTTAACAGCCTGGGGAGAAGCTGTTTTTTTTTATTTTTATTAAGAACATTTCAAGAAGGGCAGTTTTCAAACTTTGTGAACATAAAATACAAAACCTACTAAAGCCAAAGCACCGGTGAAATCAAATGTTATCTAATCTAATCTGATCCAATAATCATGTAAAAGGTCAAAATTCTGTGTGAGAGGTGAGGAATATTTTTTTGAGATCAATGCTAATTTTGGCATAAATCTACAGCTCAGGTCCAGAAATGCTTTAGACTCAAGGAACTGGGAAACTTGCTGTAGAAAAAGTTAAATCACACTTGATGAATACTTGAGTGGTGCTAACACACACTGGGAGGTTGTTAAACTGCTATTTTGCATGAATAATGAGGATTAGCACACTATTTGCATATAGTAGCTTTCCAGTTCGGCAAAGCTTGAGGAAGATACAAGCGAATTATGGTGCCTGGTTCCATGGTGAAGAAAACCAAATGGACCCAAACAGTCAACACTGGACCTTCTGGTGATCAATGGGACAGAAGTGATGAGATGGAAAGTGACAGAAATTATGTCAGAAACTGTCAGCATAAACAGAAAGACATATGGGAATCTTGCTTGAGGAGAGAGGATCCTTTGTGTTGGTTATTAATATCTGACTGTGTGGTTAGTGTGTATTTTGTAGGCTTGATCTCAGCTTAAATTCACATGACACAAGAAAAGGACACATTGGCTCCAAAGCATGAATAAGTGGCGCACAGAGCGAGGACAGGAGTTATAGAGAGAAGGAAGGAGAAAGCAAGAGTGTGCAAATGTTTGCTTAAACTAAACAGTAATGTTTGTGCGGTTGTGTCGAAATATTCAAAGGAGCTGCTGCCTGTCTATCCAGCCACATTTATCATCTTTAAAGGCCTCCTTAAAAATGGCAGAATTACAGCTTTCCATCATTGAAGTTAGCATAGTTTCATGCTATAAGGTGCTACTGCCTGAAAAACTACATCTGCTTTTATCAGTTGCCCAATAACTTCAAATAATTTTTACTCCACTGGACCTTCACAGTGAGTCATTCAGAAGCTAATCTCATATTTATTGTGCAACCTTCATAGTTCTCTTGTGCAGTTGTGACACATTTACTGTACATGTAACATTCAGCCGAGCTCATGGGAAGCGAGAGTTGCTCCTTCAGGCAGTTTGGTTGTGCAGACTGCCGCTGGACAGAGCTGTTGACTGGGAGAGCTGGGGCAATTTAAAGGAGCTGCATGCAGCATTTGACCAGTAAACCTCCAGGCTAACATGTAATCTGACACCCCCCTTAAAATAAATAAAGAGAAAAACTTCATTAGTACATCTACCGGCCAAGGTCTGTCTAAAGCTACACTGTCTCACAAAGAAGTGTATTTGTCTGACATGCTTTATTTGGTGTGCAGCTACTAAAAAAACAACAGATAAAGCCGCTGTTATATCTATTTAAAAAATGACCATATATTGTAGAGAATATTTGATAAAAATAGTGAGCCATTGACCTTTAAAATAATTTCCCAAATCAAGATGTCATCTCCTCCAGAGATAATTCATAAAACAGTTGCGCTAGTGTGTATAATGGCATAGACCCCAGTTAAAATGCAACACACAACATAGAAATGCAAACTAGATTAAAAACTATGAAATCCTGTTTAATGTCTGAGAGTAGACGACAGGGGATGCCATGTCTTTGTTCAGAAGAACAAAAACAGAGAAAGCTAATAATAGCCTAATAATCTTTGTGAAAACAGCAAAATAAAAACAGCTCCTGAGTCCTGGAAACTGTGAGAGATGACACAAAGCCCAAGACTTTACTTTTCTGTGATAATTTAATCATACAAACATTCGTCAAACATACAAGAAAAAAGCTTTCATCTTTATGCACTTCCTCACTCTCATAAATGTGCTGTTGTATGAGTCTAATGCCAACTGATTCCTTCTGCTATCTGGCCAGTGGAAACTTCATAAACACACTTTGCACTCGCTGAATTGACATTGACAGCCGGTACCTTTTTAACGACAAGGGGAGAAACATTTGTCTTTAACGTTTTGGACAGGAAATGCACAACGTTCTGTGAAATGGCAAAGAGACCTAGATATCCTCACGGCATGTTGTAGTGTTGGCTAGTATTGTCATGTTGTCAAAAAGCTCAGTATCCCCGGGGCTTACGGTTAGCGACTTAATTAAAAGGGTGTTTACCTGTCAAGGTGGTCTAACACACCGGCTGCGAATGACAGATAAAAATCACAGAGTCGATAAACCCTTCAGGACTTAACTGTGCTTGTTGGAGGAGGAAAATACACACAGGCCTTATCATGGATGTCGCTTTGCTCAGTGCATAGACCAGCTAGTTAGTGCATCTAACTATGCAGTAACAATTCTTAAGGATTCATGATTCTGTCATGTCTTTGTAAATTTCTTGGTTTGGTTTGCATCTTAAAACGATCTAACAGGATCAAATTTTCAAATGTATTTTTGTGTGTTTGGCTCATCAATGATTTGTGAGAACATTTGTAGACACAAACGTAGTGCATAACTTTAACAAGAGACAGGAAAATGCAGAATAATAATATTAATATAGATGCAAATTCAATGCAAATACACAATGTAGAATCTTTGGGTAAATGAATATGTTTCCTAAAACATTATCCTCTTCTACATTCATCAAACACATTCAACTTAACAAGATAAAAACAGCTTTAAAATGACAATTCAGAACAAGGCGACAAAACACATTTATGTTTTAATTTTTTTTCTTAATAGTATATAGCTCTTCATCCTCATTCATATCACTTCAGTGTCTTATAGCGGGTGAATTAACCCTGTTATCTTGGGTTGTTAAAATTTAATGTAAGCATGTAAAACTAAACTAAATCTTAGATTCAGACACTCACTGGGGAAGTCTTTATTATATGAGAAGACATCACTGATTCTCTTGACCTTAAGCAGTAGAAGTAGTAAAGAAAATAGATGGATGGTTATGACGGTGATGGCTCTTAATGGGCCATAAAAGCCTCTTCAACAGGCTGTTATTTGATAAAAAAAGAGCTGTGGCTCTAATTTTAGAAATATATCCCATGTGTATAATCTAATCTTTAATACTGCATTATCACCATTACTTACTATTCTTCTGATATTACATAGATGTGTATATATATGCCAGGTGCCAGCAATGACTTAATATATGGGAAGAAACCCTCACTCTCTCACAGGACTGTTTAAACCAAATCAAATTCAATTTCACAAAAGTCCATTTAAGTAACTCCAAAAAGTCCTGTTGACAATATGAAGCATAATTATAGTAATAATAATAATTGTTGGCTGTAAAACTTAGCTTTATAAAAATATGTTCCTGCACAATAATGTGGACTATACTTTCCCAAATTATGGGAGCTATACTGTATATGAGAGTTCTGATTCTCAGTGTTCGTCTCATCTTAGAGTAATGATAACTGGACTCCCTCCAGTGGAGGAAAATTGCATTGCATCTCAGTTTGAAGGTACTATAACAGCATATAAATGATTGGCCATAATGCATGAGCCATGTTGCATGAAAAAAAAAAAAAATGAATTGGCCTTTAAATGAGCTTCAGATATATTTGTGGAATATGTCACTTCTTAAAAACCGCATATTAAACAATTAAGATAAAATGTAAGACGCCCATATTATCAGATTTAGTTACAGGGAACTGGTCCAGAAATCAAATCAATATATCTGGGCAGTCAGAGCAGAAACTGGAGAATCAGTTGGCAAAATAAATGGCTTTTCCTCCAAAGTATCTCTTTCAGGTTGCACAATGCACACACATATACACAGAATTTCACAAATACACACTCCTGGCATCATTGTTTCATTTTCACTCTGACAACTAAAAAAATTTTTTGGGGAGGGGGGGGGAGAAAAAAAAAAGAAGAAAAAAAAAAGTTATCACTCAGAAGACTCATAGCACTCATTTTTAACTTAGCATTCACACGTGCATACAGTGGGTGTGGGATGTTGGTTGAGCTGCACGTCAGAAGCGTTGGCCTCTGGTTTCTCAAGAGTGTCGCTGAAGTGGAGAGCGACTTTGCATAAAGTGATTAGAACCTCCTGACTCTCCACCAGCTACTGATAAAGCCTCTTCATTCACTTATTGGTGTGACAGACTCCAGAGGTACGGTTTAGTGCTGCTTCTCTGTGACAAGTCCCATATTTAAGAGTGCCCAAAGGGAGAGGGCTCCTGTATACCCTGTAAAGAAGGGGAATGATTAAAAAAAACCCAAAAAAAAGCAGATAGTAGAGCTGCGTCATGAGTAGAAAATTTACAAAATGAGACAGAACGAGGATTTAAATGTATAATTTAACTGTCTTATACATACATACATACTACAAGAATAGAGCTTTCATTATACGTACAGCCAACGAATCTGCTCAGACTATATAATAAAATAAAAAATATTTTATTTTTTACTTTAACAGCAGTTCTACATGTCAAGTATGCTTTCAATAATATCCTTTTTTCTGATTGATTGATTGATGGCCAAAAATCTGGAAATTAAACACATAAAATCATCTTTTTCCTTTCCTTTAATGTTAAATTGCTACACCTATAAAAAGTCAAGTTTAAAACACAAACCTAAATATTGTATATATAATGCAATTTAACATTAAAGGTGTAAAAGGTTCTGACATGATTTATCTTGCTTTCATGATCATATCCACTGTATACTTTAGATTAAGACAATCTCATATTGAGCAATGAGTTCGCATTGTTGCCTTAACTCAAACATTGTAAATACGTCAGCAGCTGCTTCACATGCTCAATAACTGTAAAACATCAGCTGCCGGCATCCAAAGTACACTACAGTCAAAATTTCAATCTGCCCAATACTTTGTTTTATCACCATATAGCTGCAGTACAAATAACATTCCCATCAGGGGCTAGAGAAGGATAAGCCTTCCCTAAATGTACTGCTGGCTATTGTCCAACCCACACTGCATACTGCTAAAGTTAAAATAATGAAATCGCCTGTGTCAGCAGTTCAGCGGTTGAAAAGACAGCGACACGTTATGTAGCCCCAAAGTAAGCGACAACCTGACCGGGCTCACTTAAGGTGGACTGACCTTTAAGGTGGACCAGCTATACTCATTTTAGTAACAAACTCAGCCGCTCCTCCCGAGTTTTGCTCAGCCCACTGCGGGCATGTTGGCATGCTGACGTTAGCGTTTAGCTCAAATCACAGCTGTCCCCGATTGCAGCATAACAGACTCTTGGTCTTGTTTGTTGAAGGATCAGTTTAAAGAAAATACATGGGGAGGAATGGACTTGTAGCTTTAATTTAATATGGGAAATAGGGAGAACAACCAACCCAATTCATTTATCTCAGCTGCTCTGATACTGCAGCCCTGAGCAATGTTTTCCGTGGTAATTTAAATTGAAATAACAAAAAAATATGATGAATACTTCCCCACTCGATAGATAGATCTAAATGTCGGTGTTACTTTCAGTTGAGTTATTCTCCTCCTCATACTCATTTTTTTCTTTAAAAATTAGATGAAACAAGTTAATTAATTTCAGGTTTTGAAGTTATTCTGTCAGTTTGATGAAGAAAACAATCCCAACCCTGATTCACTGGTACAGAGAATCTCCTTGCCCCATGACATGTCTTACCTGGTTATAAGAGACTACTGATAGATTGCTTTGTAGACGGTTTGCTACTATATCCACAGAGTTGTGTGAAAGTCCATTCTGATCTTGCTGCAGCTGGTTGGGGCTTCCCTGCCAATGTTCCTCTGAGACCATGTGGCCGCCGTCATGGTGGAGGCTGTTGTTGTTGCTGTTGGGGCACTTGGTTTTCTCTGGCGAGGCGAAGGGGTTGTAGTCTCCCTCCAGGCTGCGGTGAGGCTGGGTGTTGAACTCGGCTTGGAAGGAGGAAAGCTGCTGCGTGACGCCGAGGAGGCCTCCGACCTCCACACTCAGGATCACCCAAATTATATCTGTCAAGAGAAACAAACAGTGTGTTATAATATAAAAAACCACTGACACTATCCTCCAGTAAGATAGAGTTGTGCATTATGTTACTGGGTCTCTATCTAAAACAGGGGATTGTGCCTATATAGGTGTGAAATACCAAAAGCTTACATTACAAAACCTATAAATCATAAAAATCCAATTAACTCAACGATTTAAAGTGCTCCAGGTCTGCAGTTCGTTTTTCTCTCTTAAAACCAGGAAATTGATGGTGTCAGGTGAGGAATTATCTCTGTGACCACCTTAACATTAATGAAATATTAAGGCCAAGTATCATTTTTTAATTGAGTATTCCTTTGCTGCTTAATTTGTAAGTACGATAGTCTTCGGGGATTTCCTGCTGCGATCCATCATGCACATTGAAGTAGCAGGAAGACATAAATCAGTTAAATGAATGACTCTTAATTCAATTTGTGCATGTTAACAGATTGGCCATCTAATATTTTAATAGTTTTACTGCGGTAAAAAGCATAAAAAATGACCTCGCACTGTATGTTCAGGAATGACTCTTGCCTACTACTGCTGACTAAAATAAATGTGTGTATATTTGCATATCTGCAGCCTAGTTTAAGACAAATAACTATCTATTTGAAAAGGGCAGTGCACTGAGGGAATATTTACAATTGGGTCATACAAAAAAAGCTGCAGTAAAATCTAATATTTCACTAAGAGCTTGAAAGCCTGGCAAGGGGGATGACAACTTTTAATACTGATGTCACTGGACAAATTATATACACAACAACATGCAGTGCATTTACATGCACTTAATTTACCAGGTTACCCAGAGAAACCAGGTTTTGTGGATAATTGGGGGACACGTTTACCTGCAGTGTAGTAACCTGGTTACTGTAAATCCTTGTAAACAGGCAGCAGATCAGTTACCAGATTTCTCTCCTACCTACAACCTGATTTTGGAAGTGTAGCTTACTAATTTTTACTGTATTAGTGATAGAAGCCGCTGATTCCTGACTTTTTTTTCGTTTTTTTTTAATGTATGTGTGTCAGAGCATCCTGACAGCACAGTGAGAGAGAGATAAGCAGTGCTTTCCTAACAGTGTGAAAGTGTCTAAATTTAACAAACAATCAAATGTTCAGCTGTGGAAACTGACTTATTTAGACTTCTACAGGCTATTTTGTGTTAGTTTCAGTTTCAATCAGACTTTGGGCGGATGCATTTTAAATATCAGGACACATCATTGCATGTAATGATCTTTCCTTTCATTGAGCTGCTCCACTGTGCTTTTGCTGTCTGCAGTCTTGCAGACAGGGAAAGTACATGTGTACTCATAAAAAGGGCAAACCAAGTTTCTATAATCCCCTTCCCTGGTTACAGAAACCAGGTTTCTCGTTTTTAATGACAGTTAAGTGCATGTAAACACACTGATGGACTCAAGTGTAGCTCTCTTATTCTCTAAGAAAGCAGAAATGCCAAAAAAAATTATTCTAATAACCATCTAGCTAACATGATCTCAGCACCTCACCTGCTGAACATGAAAAAGCATTGCAACCTTATACTCAGCTCTTAAAAATCCACAATTCTTATTAGTTTTTTGTGTACAGTTTTCTGTCCTCACCTCCATAGTAAAGTCCAGTAGCTGTGCACATTCTCCACTGGCCCTGGTACATGCCAGGAGACACAGGGCTCTGCATCTGCACACTAACGTCAGCCATTTCCTGAGGGTCTAGGGACCGCACCATCACCATGTTCACGTGACCGAACTGATCTCCTCCGACATACTTCAGGCAAACTCCAGGAGGCCACGACTCTGTACCTGGAAGACAGGCAGACAGCTGTGCTTTAACTCTACATGACATCTGTGTTCAATCAAATTACAGTGTAACATGTAAATTAAACACAGTGTTTGTTTCCAGAAGGAAGTATGTTCTACCTGTGTTCTGTATCCTCCAGGTCTTTGTGAAAGGTGTGTCAGGTGGAACAGATTCGCCCTCACCGATCGTCACATCCTTTACAAAGGACATGCATGGTGCATTGATGTTGGGACTCTCAAAGTCATAGTAGGCTCCAATGGCTGCCTGTAAATTCCTGGGCAAACAGAAGGAAGAAATACAGATGAGCGTAACGTGATATATGCAGAGGGAACTGATTAATTTCTTGATTAATTATTAGGTCTATAAAATATCAAAAATAGTGGAAAATGCCTGTCACGATTTCTACACGCCTACAGTGACGTCTTCAGATAGTTTATTCTGTCTGATCAACAGAATAAACCCAAATATATTCAATTTACAATCTCATTAAACAAAGAGAATCAGCAAATCCTCACAACTGAGAAGCTGTAACCAATAAATGAGAGGCATTTTGGCTAGAGAGAAACGACTTAAACGATTAATCGATTATCAGAATTATTTCCAATTAATATTTGTCCTTCAACCTATTGATTGATCGTTTCAGCTCTAAACATATCCCATGAGTCTTAGATACTGGCATGGTGCCAAAGCCTCATGAAAGCTGTGCTGTAGTTGAATGCTGACAAAATAATGTTTGAATGTTGACAGAAAACCCCAGAACACACATCAGCATGTATAAGACCAATGAAAACAAAAAACCAGGGGAATCCTGCTAAGGCCCTTTAAATAAACCTGCATGTCAGAAAAAAAATTGCATTTTCATACAAGAGATTTATTTGTAGCTACTGGAGTATTTCATTCTTAGTAGCATCATTTTGTGGCATTTTTAGTGACTGGTTAAATAGCAACATGAGGGCCACAACTGAGATGTCCGCAGACCCAGAGAGATTCATACTGGGTGCTTCTCGTGACATGCTGGTCATCCACAAAGCAGCACTTTTTATTTTTAGAAAGCCCGTTGCAGAGGAGCTATTACACGGCATCACGTGATACAACTACAGCCTGCACTGCCTCGTTAACTTAACATAGACCTGCACTGGCATAGTACAGCTGTATGTACGCAGAGAAATTAATCTCAGAAAGGGAGAAAAAAAAATACTCAAACACCCTCACATATTCATTTTCGTTTTCACACAACGACTCATGCGTTGCTTACACTTTCATTAAAAAAAAAAAATGTGTAACCGAAAATGAAATGCTCACTGCTTTAAGTACTCTCAGTATGTAACAAATCTACACATAGACAGTAAGTAAAGATTCACCAGACTTGCAACACCTTTGTGTGAGCTTTGAGCTCGACTCTGCAACTGACATGTTGGTGGAGTTACGTAATAAACGGCAGCTACTCTCAATGTGGTCAAGGAGAGACGGACATTAACGTTTGATCATTTTCACCGTTCATAATAAGGTGTCTAACTTATATAACATTGTCCTCACATAGCTACAGAATAAGCAGTTAATACAGAGCGGAGAGAAAATACTTTACAATAAATAAAATTATCGGTTCAGTTTAGCAAACCTAGCTTAGTAAAGTGGTGACTAAACTCCAGTCAGCAGCCTGAACCACGACAAACATTAACAGAAAGAAAATAAATGTATTTTTATTACAATAACACACCCTCTTAGATACTAACTTGTGTGTAAACTACTATTTTTTTTATCTTTATGAGGATGTTTATCAGGTGTGTAAAACCTGCGTTCATTTGCTAACAGCAAATGACGAGCAATCAAAAGTCGGAGACACACTGACTCAGCTAACCGTTAGTTACGTTACTACAACGTCGTTAGCTGTCATTGAACCCACGCTTCACATGCCCAACGTAAACGCTTTCATTCTGTGTCACAATGAGGGTAACACTGCCTATTATTATTTTGTCTGTTTTCCCAACTAATTATTTTTGTACAGAAACTTCTTTGTAGTGAGCTAGCTAGTGCACAGACGCTCCACATTAACCCCACGCAGCAGGCCCGCCGAGTCCCCGAGCTCACCAGTTGGTCATGTCCAGGAAGAAGGCGCATCCGGCGGGGTTAAGCTGAAACCCGAGCAGCCTCTGAAACTCCGATATTAAGATATCTTTGTCCGTTGTACCCATGCAGCTGAATTTCTGCATGAGCTCCTGGTCCACGTCCAGGTCCATGCCCTCCATCGTGAATTCGCCTCGGCAGAAACAGGGGCTTCGCTCCTAATTTAGTCCGAGGCCTCGGCTTGTCATAACAAACTCGACAACAGGGCCAAGTGCGCATGTCACATGATTGTATCTTATGCCTCTGTGTTACCCAAAGAGGAGCCACAGGCCTGCAGGAGAAAAGAAAATATTGAGCTTTCTTTATTTTATTTATTTTGTTTGCACATACGTAAGACTGCATTAAATCCAGATTATAAAAAATAAAAGATGTGACAGGGGAGAAAAGCTAAAGGTTTATACAATGGACCTCAACTCAACTTAAAGGTGCAGTGTGTAGAATTTAGTGGCCTTGGCAGAAATGGAATATAATATTCATACGTATGTTTTAATTAGTGTATAATCATCTGAAAATAAGAAACGTTGTGTTTTTGTTGACTTAGAATGAGCCCTTTATATCTACATAGGGAGCGGGTCCTCTTCCACGGAGCCTGCCATGTTGCACTGCCATGTTTCTACAGTAGCCCAGAATGAACAAACTAAACACTGGTTCTGGAGAGGGCCATTCACGTTTTTGCAAGTTTTGCGGCAACCTTAAGTTCTCCTACATGTTTGGAAGGGGAGGGGTATTCAGTTGGTTGCAATCTGCAACTTCACCGCTAGATGCTACTAAATCCTACACGCTGGTCCTTTAAGGATAAAAACAAAAAAAAACCTAAGATAATTAACTAGGAAAATACAACAACAAAAATGACAACAACAAGCACACAAAACGAACAGAAAAAACTAACCAATCAGTAGACAACAATGCAATAAAAACAAAGAAATCAGAAACATTTTCTGTAGTTTAATAATAATCGTAATAATATGTAATTACCTTTCAGACTAAACTAATTCAACAACATATTTGTTCTAGCAAAGTTCAGGGTTGTTTCATTAGTAATGTTGTATTTGTACATGCAATGTACATGTACATTTGATTATTATTTTATTTGTGTCAATATCAAATAGCTATTTGATTCCTGTGTTTTATTTTGTGTATGATGGATAACTTTAATGTTAGTTTATTATAATTTTAATTGAAAAAAAAATCTGAGTGCTGCATTTGTCAGCAGTGAATGCATGAGATGAGAAATGTTGTTGCCAGTCTGTTTCTTTATTCTATTTGGAGATGTTAAAGATCCCCTAAAGACAAAATATTGAGCTTGGAACAATAATGTGTGTCTGATCAATTTTTTTCTACATAAAAAGTATAATTACAATGTAAAAATCTTTAAAATGGCATCTAATCCTTCTCCCTCATTAAAAAAAAATCCAGATTCTATGAATATGCAAACATTTTAGTTTCAAAAGTTTATCTGCTGGACACAACATGTCTCCTACTTCACTGTAAAGTCCATTCTCAGTGTTTGTGCACAGGAGGCTTGAAGTTTTCACATCACACTTGTGTAAGTTGAACATTGGACCAGAATTGGCTTCCAAACTATTTGTTATGTCACAAATCATACTCATAGGCTCACCCCATAAAATTAGATTTTCAGTGAGCACAGAGAAACTTGCCACTTTCAGCAGGTGAATGTGAAAACAGTACACATACATCATTCTGCAGAGTGAAGTTTAAACATCTAACTGTAGGAACAAGAGGAAAAACTTTAAAGATGTACCTGATGTCTTTCATAACTTTTTTGTCACTTGATTGTTATTTGTTTGACTTCTCTTTGTTGAACTGTGGTCATTGTTTCTTGTGTGCTAGTTGTGTTAAGTCCGACTCTTTTTGTTCTCATGTTTGTCTCGGAAATGAGTAACCAAAGGAATTTCAACAGGCCTATTGTTCTTTGACACAAAAGTAGAATTAACTGTACAAAGAACATATTTACAGATATTACTCAGACTACTTGACTATAGAAACTCCCTGATCAAATAAAGTTACTAACATGTAACCTTCACTTTGCAGTAACCAGTGCCGAGCCTTTAAAGATCCCCTTCACACATGTTTTAATACATATGAAAATGTTTTGAATAATAATTTGGGTCTGATATGGATTTTTCTACAAGAAAAGTTCAATTACCTAGTTAGACGTTCTTAAAATGACATCTACTGCTTATACCTTACCGGAAAATCCAGAATCTATGAATATACAAATGTCAAGATTTATCATACTTCACTGAAAAGTCCATTGTCTGTTTACTCATCACACTTGTGTAACTTGCATATTGGACCACGATTGGCTTTCAAACTATTTATTATGTCAAAAATCTTGCTCACACTGCCTTTAAACTCAGATTTACTGTAAACATGGAGAAACTTTCCTCCTTCGGGAGATGAATGTGAAAACAGCCTTCTGGTGCACAGTGCAGTCAAACATCAAAACTGAAGTAACAATAAGCAAAACACATTTTTGTGTGGAAGGAGACTTTAAAGGATAGGTTTGCAATTTTTCAAGTCTGTCTTAAAACAATAGTCAGGTGTCCATATGAACATTAAAACAGATTTTGCTTGCTGCAATAGTTCCTCCTGCTCATACTGTCCATTAGAAGATCCCTTCCAAACACAATGTGAGTAGGGGACAAAATGCACAGTTCTCCCTTTGAGCAAAATGTATTAAAAGGTTTATCTGAAGTTAATATGAGGCTTCAGCTGTCTGAGTTATTCAAATAAAGTGGATATCTTCCACAGTTACAGTCTTTTTAGTAAATAATTCCCTCTTTGTGTCTCTACAGACACTGTTTTTCTATTGAGCTGCAATGGAAGGATCGTAACAAAAAGAGGACATCACAAAAACACTACTAATAACTTTTAATAACTTTTAAATACATTTTTTGCACAGAAGAAGGCATGTGAATTTTGTCCCTCATCACTTGCATCAAAAGTGCATTATGAAGGGATATCTGAATGACCAGCATGAACTAAGAGGAATGATTGAAGCAAGAAAAACGTGTCAATGTTCATTTGGGCACCTGACTGTAGCTTTAGAACTGACTTGAGAAATTGTGCACCTGTCCTATAAGCGTCATTTCATCGTGATTGGTGGGATTGTCTACATCCCTCCCTCCTGTTTCTACCCTTGAATGTCCAGCAGATGTCGGTGTTGTGTCGTTGGAGCTGCTGTGTTGTGTTGGCGGGGTAGTGTGTGTATGTGATGGGGAGGGGGGGGGTGGGGGTCAGCTGCTGCTGTCCGGCGTTTAGCGAGATAGCTCGGCTGTACTGTGCAAGCAGCGGCTAACAAGATGCACACGGCTATAGCTGTGTACAATATAGAGGTACCTGCAAGCTAGTATAGGTTTATGAAAACAGAAAAAAAACGGCCGACATTGTTCGACACAGACGCTAGCAGAAATGGCCGGAATTATTAAGAAGCAAATTCTGAAACATTTGTCAAGGTAAGTGTCATCTTTGGCTTTGTGTTAGCCGGTTAGCCCAGCTGGATGGTTGCTTTAACGCTCCTGACAGCAACACTGTCAACCTTAGTAAGCTAGTAACGTTATTTGGCATCTTACACGTAGGCACATTTATTTCCACACTGGTTACCATTTAGCTTCACGCTACATGTCGGTCGGAGCAGCCACATGAGAATAATATTACGGGACAATAAAGGGACAGTGAACGCAGCAAATCACCTCAACCTGAACCAGACTGATAAACGTTATCTACACCACCTCTCACAAGTGTATACATGTGTTTTCTTAACAGCGTCATAGGCTGTAAACTGCCTTAATATGCCGTTATATTAGATTCGCAGGGCCTAAAACACCCCCTCACCACTTTTGAAAGAGCTCTGCCTATAACTCATAACCCAAACCATTGAATTTATACCCAGTCCAGCTTAAAAATAATGGCATCGCCTCAAGGAAGGAGAAAGAAAAGCAATTTTCTATATAGAGAAAGGGAGTATTTGAGCTTTAACAGACGTGTCCTCTTAAAGCAGGGATGGTCTCCGACGTAAATTCAAGTAATCTGGCTTCTAAAGGGCTTTTCTGTCATTAGCTCAAACTCTGGGGAAGATTGAGTTTATTCAGTTTGGCTGACTGTACATGAATGACTGTTGTCAGCTGAGGATTGCTGAGCAAAGTTACTAATGTTCTTACAGTCTTAATGCAATCACAGTCTGAACAAAAAAAAAAAAAAATCCATACTCTGACAAATATTGTGTTGCAGTCACTTTCAGTATCCTCTCTAGAGCTCTGCAGCCGTCTCTACTCCTGGTTTTACTTCCTTTAGGCTATATGTAATTCTTTTTTTTGTGTGTATTTTATTGTGGCAATGCATATTATATGTTGTGTTGCTCAGGGTTTGGCACTGCTGACAGTTGTTAAGAAATTCATTTGGGTGGTAGTGCACTGTTGTAATGTGTTCAAATGGTCCACAGCTGTTTGGGGTAAAGTTGATAATGAGTCTGGTCAGTAGGTGTTTGCTACGTCAGAGGCTTTCTATTAGACTGACTTAAATTTTCCACCTCACCGTTGTTCTCTGTCCCTGAATAATTAAAACAATTATTTACACCAGATAAGACACAGTGGACACATACTTGGAAGGTAGATATTCAAGCATGTAAATGTCGTGGACCATAGTTTGGGCTTTATAGTCCAAACATCTCTTCAGTTATCTTACATCCTGCCGTCAGGAATAATCACTTTAAACCATCTTGAGTTTATTCTGTCATTGTTTCCTATTTTTTTGTTTCTGTATTAGTGGCTGACTCAGTGTAGCAGTATTCATATAACAGTATGGTCATTTTAAGACAGGTAAGATGATGACAAAATGAAATCATCAGGCCTACCTGCAATGCATCCCCGTTAATAGCAGGAATCTTTATGTTAAAGTTAACAACCACTGCTGTAAACATACAAACCAAGCATATAACTAAGATTATATTCAATTAATTATTCAGTCACTAAAGGATAGTTGGATTTCATTGAACATTTCAAGACTCATTCGTTTGTCCAAAATGTTTTGGTTATTTTTTATTTGTGAAACCAAACGGTTTGTGCTTTTGGCCAACTTTGCACAATGACCTCTTTCTTGCCTTTGATAAGCTCTGGAATTTCTGCAGTCTTTAAACCATGCTAATCTGAGCAATTAGCCTAAGTTGCTAATTTTTTGGAATAGTCTTACCACTGCTTTTGCTCTAATGTAGGTCTTAATCATGAATGCCAGTAAATCACTTCCCTACAGTCTTATCTTCTTGTCCAAAAAGCAATTGTAATACAATACACAGTGTTGTATAGCTGAGTCAAAGCTAATTTGTGAAATAGCCCTGCAGCTCAAGTGCAAATCATTAAAAGTCCTTGAAGATTGTAGAAGTCGGCATGAAATATTCACATTAGGAGAGCAAAGCTATTGTGTCCACAATAGCAGAAGTGTGGAGCCGTTATTTTGTTGTTCCGTACAAAAGGGAAAGTTAAACTTTGACTGGCTTATCAGGTTTTATCAGGAACAGCATGGCATTAGCCCTAACAATGTTAAAAGTTTTGACAAATAGGTCCACATTCACATGTCGTCTCATTAGTTTAATTCAAATCATTAATTAAATTGTGAGTCACACTCTGTAGCCCTTTTGCTTGACATTTAGTCTGCTGCTTTTTGTGCCATGTGTCTCGGTTAATGTCTGAAATGTCACAGAGACTTGTCAGAACAGTGTTCAGTCATGTGGTGTATGTGAAATTAAAATACTTAAACTAATTGATTTGCACCGATTGCTGCTATATTCACCCCGTGTGTGTGGTTGAAGCTTATTCCTGGCTGCTGCAGCTGTCTACATTAGCATCATCGTATATGTTAACCTAGATGAGGAGTACTACTGTGTGCATATAGAAAGCAGGCTGCTTTGGTTTCTCAGGATGACTCATTCAGTTGTACCACTTTAAAAACATCTTGGCCAAGCTGCATAATTCAATTTTGTGTCTTTCTGTCTCCTAGATCATCACTGACGTATATGTCAGGTTATTTGAAACAGCCTTTTCTTGGTTTGGCTTTTTCCCACTGTAAAACATTTTATTATAACATTTTCTCTGATTCTCTTTTTGTTTAGGTTCACAAAGAATCTGTCCCCGGACAAGATCAATCTGAGTACGTTGAAGGGGGAGGGGCAGCTGTCCAACCTTGAGCTCGATGAGGAGGTTCTGCAGAACATGCTTGATCTGCCTACCTGGCTGGCTGTCACTCGGGTTTACTGCAACAAAGCTGCCATCAGGGTATGTTTTAGACTAGTCAAACCTGATTGTGTAGCTGGTCTGGCAGGTGAGGTTGTCAGAGGAACAGAAAATCTTGGAAATTCTCCTGTATGCCATTGTGAAACTGAACAAAAGTGTTCTGTTTATTTATGCCAAAAAGCTTGCTTCTGATATTCAGAGTGCATAAGCGTCACAGAGGAAATGAGCAGTTGTGGTCCCACAGAGATAAGCTTTGCTAGAGGCGCTGCTGAGAACGTTATGAGCCTTCAGACAGCACTGGTTGTTGATAATAGAGGCAAACCATGATCCAGAGGGACACAAAAGGCCAGAGGCTAAAGTGATCCTGAGATATACTGGCAGGTGAACATTGAGCTTTCTGGATGGCGTGTTTGTGTTCCCAAACAATCCCAATAATAATAATAATACATGTTTAAAACAGTTTTAAAAAATCATGATTCAATATTAGCAACTGTATTACATATATAGTATATATGTAATGCATGCATCATGTTTGCAGCCGTACTGTATGACGCTAACACTGACTAAAATATCTAAACCCAAGAAACAATATTTTTATACCTGCACCAGTAATTTTCTAGATGTTAGGTGTGTGATTTTATACACATTTCCCCTGTGAGAGTCCAGTCCAGAGCTGCAATAATTAGTCGATTAATCGGTTAGTCGATCAACCAAGCAACTATTTTGATAATTGATTAATTTCTTCTTTAGTTCTCTATGATAGTAAACCAGATCTTTGGGTTGTGGGCTGTTGCTCGGGACAAAACAAGATATTTTAAGATGCATCTTTGGCGATTTATTTCGATTTAGATCAATCGACAATGAAAATAATCTTTAGTTGCAACTGTAATTCAGTCTGACATATTAAGGGCAGAAATTGTGTAGCATTTTGTTTTATCGTATTTTCTTCCTGCTTTAGAAAATCATTTAAAACGTCTTAAATGGCTAATCTCTCTTTTAAAAAGCCAAAATACTCAGAGCCAGATATCTCAGACTGTTGCGGTACGTTAGTGTACACAAAACTCCCCCGTCGTTGCCATGCTCTCAGAGATAGTAGCTATTTATCAGATGATTTCTATTATGATAATAATGATGTTTTTAAAAAGTTTGGTGTCACAACAGTAGTGAAAATGCTCCTCTGAAAGTGAATAAGGATCTACTTGATGCTGCTGATGCTGGATTATTCATTAGTTTTGGTTGTTCTTGATATCAGTGTTGCATTTGAAACTCTATAAATGTCAGTTTCAGGGATTGTTTTAAACTGCTCTGTGTCATCTGCATCTTGTCTTTAGACTTTAACCTCCAGTGTTAGTCAGTGACTATAGCTCTCCTGCTTTAGGATAGTTCTGCAAGTCCCTGTGGGGCAGTGTGAGATTCTCCTTTTATATTTTACTGTTGCCGGGCATCGATCAACATGACAAACACATGTTCAGTTCTCATTACTATGCAGATAACACACAACCCCTCCTATCTTACAACCCACAGGAAGCCAACTGCTTACATCACCGCTTTAAGACACAGCTGGATGGCTCAATGACCGCCTGAGGCTGAATGCAGATAAAAACGGAAATTCCTGTCATCAGTCCTGCAAATGTAAATGCAGGAATTACTAGCAAAAGTGGTTAATTAGCCCAAAATGTGGTCAAACACTTTGTGATCTTTACAACAGTGTTCTCAGCTAAGATAAGTGTGTTAAAACAGTGATGCAGCCTCATTCGTTTTAGCTTTGGTTGGAACATCTTTACCATCAAAGCATTCCTGTCATCTGAAAACCATCCATCCATGCATTCCAAGAATCGACATATCACATCTGTAGACAGCTGTAATGCTCTGTGCTTTAATTGGTAAAAACGTCATTTACACGCCTTGGGTTTATGCAGAATTCAGCAGACTTTTGAGCGGTGCCACGAAACCCTTACTTAACTAGATAGATGTGAGGTTTGGAATGAATTAGAAGTTTTTATGGATCACTTTAAGCTATGTTTAGATCTGACTAGTCAGTGTGTGTCCTCAGAGTTCCTCAGATGATGTCTTACTCATGTCCCCAAGTCAAGGGTGAAGGTTTTTGTGGTTTTCACTTCTAGAACCACCAGAGGAGACCAGACTGGTGAAACTACTGATGTTATTTAAGTCACTTGTGAAAATGTGTTGCTATGCAATCTTTTGTTGTGACTTTTAGCCTTTTTTTAGTACTTGTTAACCCTTTAGGATTTCAAATATAATGGTCATTTGTGGAGCTGCAGTGATAAGTCAATTTACTTTAATAGTCAATCGACTGAAAATTAATCTGTGACTATTTTAATAGTCGAATAATCGTTTTAGTCATTTTTTAAAGCAAAAATTACAAACATTTACTGGTTGCAGCTTCTCAAATGTGAGGATTTTAAGCTTTTAAACTGATTATCTTTTGATTTTGGACTGTTGATCAGACAAAACAGACAAAGATGTCACCATGTGTTCTTCAAAATTATTATAACAGGCATTTTTCTCTGTTTTCTGACATTGTATAGACAAAAATCGGGACAATTATTGTCAGATTCATCAATAATCAAAATAATCACCAGTTGCAGCCCTAGTATTTGTATGTCCTCTTATTTCCACTTCTTCCTTATCATCTAATCATGAATTCATACCGTGTTGTTTGAGTTAATTGAGTACATTGTGTAATAACTTTGTAATAGTAGTAATAGTGGTAATCAGTGGTTGATACTAAATTTATTAAGCAGAAGTTGCAGTGTGACTCCAAATATTCCTACAGCTTGTCAGTTGTTGTTGTAGCTCTTGTGTCATGTTGTGGGAGCTTGACGGTCACTGTGCCCTTGTGTCCAGTGAATGATAAACAGTGCAGAGTGCTGTGGCAAGTGTTTGCGACTGACTCTGTTGACCTCGCTGTCCTGTCTTTTCAGATACAATGGACAAAGTTGAAAACAAGCCCCATCTGCCTGGTAAGGACGTTGTTATTTCTGTCTTACTCAAGAGTTCTTGCACAATGCAGCAAGATTAAGCTCCTCCATTCATGTTGTAATCCATAAATAGCCTTAAACTTTGGCGTTTTTTCTAGCAGACTCTGTATTGTTATTATACTCTTTTGTGATGCTGCTCCATAGGTTATGTTCTCTGTGCTGTTATCATTAGTAAATGTTAGGCTACTACTCAATTGAATAGTACTTTTTCCTCTTTTGTGCAGTTCCTGGATAAGGTAGAGGTGGAGATGAGGACATGTGAGGAGCCACGTCCACCGAACGGCCCCTCTCCTATAGCTATTACAGCAGGCCAGAGGTAAGCCTGCGTACATCCTGTGTATAACCTGTTTAGCCATAATATCTGATTTGTAGACGGTGCCTTCACTCACATTTACATTTATCATTTATAGTGAGTACGGCTTTGCTGAGAAAGTGGTGGAGGGCATGTCTGTTAAGATCAACTCCATCACCATCAAGGTGCAGTCTCGTGCCTTCCACGCCTCCTTCGAGCTCTGGCAGCTACAAGGCAACAGCCTCAACCCCAAATGGCAGCGCAGTGACCTCCGCTACACTCGTGTTACCGACCCAAAGAGAGGAGAGGTACCGTTTTCCTCTGCCCATCCAGCTTTAACACTGTTCTGTCTGGAAGTCCTATGTGACGCCGGGCAACAGAAACAGTGTGTGCTCATTACGCCTGCAATAAATCATTTAATCAAGCCAATTGTGGTCCGTATTAGCTGCAGGGGTTCTATATTGAGATGAACAACCTTTCAAAATTAGATCTTGATGTCCGTTTAAAGGGAAATGTGACTGTTGCTTTTTTTGTTCTTTGTGGGTCATTGGCTATGCCACACCAATCATTCTCCATCGATTCCAAGTGTAGGAACATGGTGTGCTTGTTTGTCTAATAGTGTTTTCGTTGGTGTTTTATCATAACCGGATGATACAGTGTATTTATTCTCTCTCTCAGGTGTTGACATTCAAAGAAATTAACTGGCAGAGTCTACGAATCGAAGCAGACGCCATCGAGAGTGACGACCAAGACCTCGGTAGCACCCCGTTACGTCTCATCACTAACCAGGGACGCATTCGCATCGCCCTAAAACGCAGAGTAAGACTTTTTTTTCTGCCATTCATTTACTGTTCTGTCATGGAATTGGTCAGAAACTTGAACTCATCTAAATTGCAAATGATTTGTCACAAGTCTTTAATTCTTCATTGTTCTATCTAGATAAAGGACTGTAATGTGCTGGCATCCAAGCTGCTTTTCATTCTGGACGACCTGTTGTGGGTACTGACGGACTCTCAGCTCAAAGCCATCATCCATTACGCCAAATCTCTCAGCGAGGCCATGGAGAAGTCTGCTCAGCAGAGGAAGAGCATGGCTGCTGAATCCTTGCAGGTCCTTCAATACCTACTTCCTGTTTACTGATGTTTTAAATAAAACCCAATGTAAAGAAAAACATACTTTAAATGTTGTAACTACAGACTCCATACATTCAATTAAAAATCAACATCATCTGAGCTTAATTCATCTGAAGTCATGTTGCTAATAACATAAACAATATCATCGATATATTCAAGTGTCCAGTGAGCCATGAAAGTGAGCCAGCTTGCACGATAACAGGACGCTGAAACTGAAGTATGCAAATGGCATTCAGCCACCATCCGTTTTATCATTTATAGCTGATCTTTTCCTACTTGATACGTCAAAAGGTCCAACATGAGACAAAGTAAATATTTAAAACAACAAACTGAAAACTCTGACTAATAAACCTCAGAGGCTTTTTGTGTGTCTGTTGTTCATCTGGTTTGCAGTTTCATTATGACAACACACAGCAGTTAGTGTTGTGTCATAAATTCAAAATAAGTTGCTACAGGACTATTTCTGGATATGTTTCACATATATTACAGGTCAAGCTTGTTTTTGTATCATTTATGTTGCAAGATTTTTTTTTCCTTTTTTTGTTGAACTTTTTCCTCTTCTGTATTTTAGACCGCCCCTCCATCTCCTGGCCTCCAGAACCTTTGGACAGAGCCCCCACCCGCTCCTACTGGCACCCCCAGCAACATGAGTCAATACTTTGATCTCTTCGACGTAAAGGAATCTTCTTACCACACCTTCATATCCCGCTTAGACTTACACGTATGCAACGACAGCTCTTCAATGGATGACGGTTAGTTGGATTAACTGTACTCACCGTGTGCTTAAAAATGATCAGCTTGTAGTTTTTTATTGTCTTGTAACTTGAGTGTATTTATTCTGCTTTAACTTCAGCAAAAAGCCAAGATTGTGTGCTCAAAGTGATCCGTTGTGAAGCATTTTAAGGATAATTACTGTGAAGCTGTTTTTTTAATATTTATCATGTGATATCGTATAGATGAGCCTCCTCCACCGGGCTTGCAGGGTGCCATGCAGCTGACCTTCAGGAAGCTGGGTTTTGACTACTATCCCGTCCACAGACCTGGTGAGTGTGATGTATGGCTCTCTCTCTCTGTCTCTCTCACCATATTTAAACTTCAGTTAACCCCCGAGGCTCTGCACTGCACCCACTGAAACCACCGCATTCATTCAGGACTAACTGTTAGGAGGATTACTATTCAAGCAGACTAATGGCCTGGGAGAGCGTGCCCAGTGCCATTATTCTTTGTGGAATTCCTGAAGTGCAGAATGTAGAAGAGCAGAGTCGCCCCTGGAGCTGATTATAGTCAACAAAACAAGGCCTGGAAAAAGAAAGCTTTTATTTAGGTTTTATGGTTGATCAAGAAGTGAAACATGTTCATATTTACACAGTATTTATATACAACCACACAGTGTATGCACAAATGTATGAATACTGGCTTTGAGGTATTCAAACTCTGTAGCTTTGCCACATTTTAGTGTGTAAAAGACTTTAAATGAATTCAAGAGGTTGCATCCTAATTATTGTAACTAGATACAATAGTATAGTACCCGCACATTGAATCAGAGCTCCCTTTTCTTTATTTGCAACATTTTGACCAACTGCAGGTCTTCCTCCTACTCCTCGTATCTAGTTAATTTGTTTTTGTATCCAGCACCCCACCCCACTGAGGATTTGTGGATGTGCACACGACTGCTTTGTTTCATCCTAATTAATTTGCCATCAATTTCCACATGATGCACCGTAAGAACAAACGAAAGACCTTACAAATTTACAGAAATATCTCACTTACTCAGTATGCATTTAGAGTTTTTAGCCTTGCAGTTTTAATTTTGTCACCTGACCTTTTTGGATTTTATTAGAGGCAATCTTTGTTCTATGTTGTATTTACCTTTTTTGTTTGTTTGTTTTTCTTTTCTTTTATCCCTAATTTCAATTTTTAAATTACTTTTAAGCCTACAGTTAGAATCAGATTACATACAAGGAATTTGGGTGTTTTTGTGGTGTGTAGCTGTCAAAAATACACACAAAATTAAGAAATCTTAAGAAGAAGAAAAATGGAAAGTATAAAATATATTCTGGTGAGAGGAGCAGCTACAGATCCAATTTTAAATATTAAATAGAAGAGATTGAGATTATTGTACAGGATACATTATTTATAATAATAGTAATACAAGTCGGTACATGCCATGTACGACTGTAGATCACCGTGGGGGGATACAGTGGGGGGGGGGGGGGGGGTAGAGTTCGTGTCAGTGGGGAGTGAGGTTTTGGTCTTCACAGACCTCAGCCTCTTGCTTGAGGGGAGCATTTCAAAAAGTTCATGTCCGGGGTGGGAGGGGTCAGCCATGATCTTTCCTGCTCGCCTCGGTGTCCTGGAGGCGTGCAGGTCCAGGAGGGACAGCAGATTGCAGCCAATCAGCACAGTGGATGATGCGCTGCAGTCTGCTTTTGTCCTTGACAGTCGCAGCAGCGTACCAGATGGTGATGGAGGAGGAGAGGATGGACTTAGTGATGGAGGTGTAGAAGTGCACCATCATTGACTTTGGCAAGTTGAACTTCAGCTGCCGCAGGAAATACAAGTTTTTTTGGGGGGACGGGGATGATGATGGATGTCTTGAAGCAGGGTGGTACGTGGCATGTCTCCAGTGAGGTGTTAAAAATGTCTGTGAACACCGGAGACAGCTGGTCAGCACAGCGCTTCAGGGTGGAGGGAGAGACAGACACAGACAATGATTGCTAGATTGTAAGTGCTTTTTTATACTGCTCTTATACAGCTGATGGATGTCGACACTGGGAACGCCACAGTGGAGCCATGGAGGCTCAGGCCCAGTGGGCTGGAAAACTGCTGCAGGAGTACCAGAGGAGAGCAGAGGCTTCTGGGTTCCCTGGGCCACATACTGAGGGGCCAAACAAGGACTGCCCTGCAAAGACAGTTCAAGGTATGAATGCAGAATTAATGTTAAGTTCTGTCTTGTTGTAAGATTTTTTTTTCTTTCCAGATTTTTAAACAAAGATGATAGATGCGGTAAAGCAAAAAAATTCAATCTTAAAATTGGAAATAGTAGTTTGCGACAACAATTGCAACGCATGGTCAACTTACTAGCTTTATCCGTAGCTTTCAACCGTGTCAGCTCGGATTAATTGTCAATGAGATGGATCTATAGTTAACTTTTGAGCCAACATGAATGAAGAAAAGTGCTTAAAGAGCCTACATGTCAACAGGTCTATCTCAATGTCAACTGAGCAAACCCCATCTGCTGATGTGATATAAATTAAAGCTCCAGAAAAAGCTAGCAAGTGGACCAGAGTTGTTGTGAGATTATATAGAGATACTCAGAAGTCAGCAAAACAACTAAGATGCAATGAACGACACAATTAAAAAAAACTGAAATAAATCATATATACATGTTTACCTTATTTACTATATCTGTTACACAGTCATGAAACTTGAAAGCTATGACACCATCCACCATACGAATCAACATATGACTCAGGAACAGTAACATTTTTATGATAAGAAAGACACAAATCCTAATCTGTAAAACATCAGTGTCATGATCTAACAATGTAGCAGACTCGCTCATGCAGAAGAATGTAATTTTATCTTTTACAAATGGTTTCCTCTCCCTTGTTAATGCTTTAGATGGACAGTCTAGTCCCAAGTCAAGCACCTCTGACAAAGAGCAAACATCCAGCAGGAACTCTTTGACAGCTCCTTCAGGGTCGTCACTGAAGAGGCTGCGATCGAGCTGCGTGGTGGTCAGGATGGATGACGTGGACATTCACCAGGCAAGCTTTAATCATCAACTGATTTGATTTACCTGCTCTAACAGAAGCCTGAAGTCTTCAATAAATGGAGGGAGGGACTTCTGTTCCTCAGTGGAAGCAGTCAGGCAGGAAGTCTACAATTTTGGCACTGACAAAACATTGCAAGTTTTGTACTATTTTATAATCACCGTAGTTAACAGAGATTATTTTAATATAGAGGACAACTCCTGTTCTATAATCTCTTAAAGAAATGACACAAAAAATGATATTCCTAGATGTTACCACCAGCTCCCTAATGTGGACTGCATGCACGACGTGACTGTTTGCAGTTGTTACAGTGGCAAAGACAATTATAGACACTGAAGAGTGCTTGTGTAAAGAAAAGTTGGTACTTTTTGTTGATTAAAGGTTTTCTGTGACAACAGTGTGCCTAAAAATACTTTTTACACTAAATATAGGTACAGATGAGTCTTCATTCAAAAAGATGGAAATCATGACTTAGTCACAACGTTACTGACCACAGGCATTATTATCAAGATGGACCCTAAGTGACAAACACAGTTATTTTTAAAGGTATACTATGCAGGATTTGTCAGTTGGTGTTTGTAAACACAGAGCAGTCAAAGTTGGCCCCTCCTCCTGAGTGAGTGAGAGAGAGAGAGCAGCGGTAATTGAGTGAGCTAGAGAATGAATGAAGAGAGTGAGTGGTATAGTATACCTAAAGAGTTAAAAATCATGTAAATTATTTGCTCTTTTTCAAAAACACTTGCAGTTAGCTCAAACAGGAAAAAGGCGTGTCAGATTAGCAGCCTTGGAGGCATCCGCTTGACAGGCTTTACAGAAGGAACAAAAGTCTCTTTCAGACCAGCCATCTGATATATTTCATATCAGATGGCTGGTCGATATACTGATGTGATGACGTGTAAATTGTTTGGCATCAAACTGCCCTCCAGGCTAACTGTAGCAAAAGAGGATATACAATATACTTCTGTCATAATCGCTGTGCTCAAAACCACAGACTTGTTCTGTAGAAAGTAAAAGTTGGTTTTACTTTTTGTATGTTTAAGCAAAATGATTCCTGAAGTCAGTGAAATAACTTATTATGCCTTTCATCTTAGACTGAGAACCCCCTGCTATTTCTAACCACGCTGTCTCTGTTTCTACATTTTCACTTTGGACATGTCACACTTTTCATCCTAAACAAATGAAGAACCTTTTCAGTGTTATTTTAAGTGTAAGATACTTGTAGTTCCTCTTTCAAAAGAACAAGAGACACCCATTGGAAATTATGTTCATTCCTGGGTCTCCCCCTTCGTTTTGTGGCAGGAAGTCTTGATGTTGATGATGACTCAGACAGCACACTCAACTTTTGTTGAGTAATTGTGTCCATTTATTTTGCTTTATGTAGTGTCTCATATGACACACTGAATTATATTTCCATCATTGTCCTAACCTCCTCACTTCCACATTCAGGTGTCTACAAGGGGCCGTCAAAACAAGAAGACCCAGTCTTTGTTGTCCTGTAACCGTAAAGTTCTGCGTTTGCCAGACAACGTACCAGCAGTTCATCTGCAGTTTACTGAATACTACTTTCCTGACAACCCCAGTTTATCAGGTATCATGCAACTGTATTTAACTACTGTATATCAGGTGTACTCATATATTGTGCTTTAAGGTTTGTATAACGGTCTTGTTAAATTTAAACCTAACTTACTAGCAGCCTCATACATAATTGTTATACATTGTTATTATAAACCAGCCTGTAATTTCTTGTATCAGCGTCTCTTGCCTTTTTTTCTTCTTCCAGTGCCCACCTCAAACCTGTATGCCCAGGTAAACGGCCTACAGCTTTGTGTGGACCCAGCCAGTGTGTTATGGATCAATCTGTTCTCCAGGGGTCTTCTGCACACTCTGGACCAGGTCAAAGCTTTCTACCATTTGCAAGACAGCAGCAAGGCTGAAGAGCACGTAGACATTCGTATGGATGCAGCTCAGCTCAAGGTGAATACACAACTTTTTTTTACATGTTAATGGTGTATTTGTGTAGCCCATTCACTCTCTCATCAGCATGTTGCAATCTATACAAAATGATGAAAATTTCTGTTTTTTATTACTTTCTATAGCTTATAATTCCCTTGGATTCTTCCATATTGGACCATCCGGAGCGTCCACAGTCCCTCTCTGTTACTGTACCCCAGATGGTTCTCAGCAACACACGTCACTGCCCTCATGGCTCCAGAGCTGACCTCAACAGTACCTATGACAAGTTTACCAGCTGCTCATTCTTCCAGCCCACACCACCTTGCCCATACCCCAGAGACCAGAGTGCCTTCTGCCCGATTCCCTCCACCTTCCTCCAGTACGCTCAAGAGACGGAGCCTCAACCTCTGGACAGAAAGCGCCTACGGTCCCAGGACGTCTGGTCTCTCAGCCTGTCCCGTGTGACCCTAGGTTTTGATGGAGCTCGGCGACTCCCTAAAGGCAGAACCCAACCTTTTGTTGAGCCCTTTGCCATGTCTGTGTGGCTGTGCCAGCCCTCGGCCTTTAAATGTGGTTCATTGTCTTCCCCCTCTGACCCCAGCAGAGCCCACCAGCCCTCTTCACAGCAGGAGCCTCAGCAAGAAGACACTACGCTTGCCTCTGTCCACTTCCTGGCCCACGCCATCACCCCAGTGAAGATGTGGCTCAACCACTACCAGTATGTTGCCCTGCTGAGGATGAAGGATGCCCTGGCTCGGTTGGGGGCAGAGTTGGGCCGGGATGTACGAGATGTTAAGGAGGCTCATGGCCAGAAGGCAAAACCTGCCACAGTTTGTCTTGCCCTTCTGGTGGACTCAATGGAACTGGGTCTCCTGTTGCCCCCAGTCTGCACAGAGCCAGAGGAAGAGGTCCCCCACACCCCAGAGACAGACAGCCCCAGCATAACAGACTCTGACATCTCCCCCACTCATCACACTGCAGATATGGAGGACAGCGGGTTAGAAAACGGCATCTCCTCCATCAATACAGTTGTCACTGCGTTTGATCAAGATGAACAAGATGGGGTAGTGGAGGAGGCATGTGAGGCTGTGGAGGAGGGGTTGGAGGGGGATGGTCTGAAGGCACAGGAGGACACCCCTGTCCTCTCACCTCAGCTTTCACCTGGTCACTCCCCAGCCCTCTCCCGTGAACCATCCAACTTCAGCCTGGAGGGAGAGCTGTCGAGCGCCATTAACGTCACCAAGGATGTGACCAAAGACGCCATTAGTGCCTCATTGGACTTGACCAAAGGGGCGTTTTCAATAACAAAAGACGCCTTCAGCATGCTGAGTCGTGGCTCAGGGATGAGCAAATTGTTCAGTGCACAGGCAAAGTAAGTATTAGAAGAAGAAGTACTTTATTGATCCCCGTGGGGAAATTGATCCTCTGCATTTGACCCATCTTATACACACAATAGGAGCATTGGGCAGCGCTTAGGGACCAACTCCAGCTCTGCTAGTGCTCTCCTGCTGGGCTGTTGGCAACATGCTGTGCACCACATGCTTTTACTGGCTGTCCCTTAACAGCTCTGTTTGTGTGTGTGTGTATGTGTGTGTGTGCATTCATAGGGAACAGGTCCAACGTTCAGAAGAGTTCTCCCCCTCTCTGGCTGCCAGCCTGCGGCACCAGTCCATGAAGCAATCACCTTCCCAGCATTCCTTTGACAGTGCTATCTTAGATGGCAGCCTGCCTGATGAAAATCTCTCAGTGGACAGTGATGCCAGCGACAATTTTGTTGTTATCATGGATTCAGGTGCTTAAAATACTTCCAAGTTTCCAAAGTAATTTCTCTGAATAACAAAGGTGACATCTGCTGTAATTCGGTATCTTGTTTCCAGAGTCAGGTATGGAGTCCATGCGTCTCAACAGCAATCTTGCGGGCAGCCGAGGCAGCCCAGCCCCAGGGACAGACGGAGGTTCATCAGCTGACCTCAGCAGCTCCCTGTCCCAAAGTACCGAGGACGTGTCTCAGGATGTGGTGGGTTAATATGCTCGAGTAACTTTTGTCTAATTAAAATCTTGTCCTCAATAATTCTAACGATAAATGTAAACCTTCATTTCAAATATAAATGTACAGTGGTTTGAATGTGATCTGCTGTTTATTGTGATTATCTTGTGTTGTGCTGTTGTTACAGTCCTCAGTATTGTTACTGATGGTGAGGGGAACAGCCTGTACCGTGGAAGTAAAGGGAGAAGACCAAATTGTGGCTGTAGAAGCCCAGAATCTGAGCCCTGTACAAATGGGCAATGTCAGGGTGTCTGACCTGCTGGCTGGTCTCATACAAGGTAACCTAGATTATTGTTGCCACGCTGAACATTTTCCTATCACTTAACTCTTGGAAAAATAATTTCAGACATCTACCCATCAGTGCCACAGCTCATGTGAAGCACTGTTATTTTATTGTCGGTTTGCTAATGATATTATAGAAAAGCCTATATTTAGATTAGTTTGTGTTGTGGATAGGCTTAAGAAAAAGGGCAAAAGAAATGTTAATAAATTCTGGTCTAATGGTCTCCATAGTCATCTTGAAGTTCAGTTAAGTTTACCCATGTGTTAACATAATGATCTCTGTACAATCTTAAAATACAAGCAAGAAATAGCCCAGATGTCATCATAAAATATTGACTGATGTTAATCTCAGCAGTCAAAAGAAAACAAATCATCACATGCTTTGAGGATTAGCCGCACTGATGGTGCAGAGAGTTGGACAGTGTAGTGACAACAATAGGATAAGCACTTTATGCATTATCTCTTATGTTGTATATGTAAAATGCCCTGAAACATGAATAAAATAACTACATGTATACTTATTACAGTGTCCCATTAACCTGAGTGAATAACTTAATATATATAAGACAACTAAGAGTCTGTAGTCATGTTAGCAGCTCTGTGAGGCTGGACTTTCACAGCGGTGCTTTGAGCTAAATATGAAATTAAATTTTAAGCTGACAATAATGCTAAGATGAAAAGTGAAAGGATCACCAAAGTTATTACAATGTACCCCCTGAGGGGGACATGAATATCTGTACCAAATTTAATGCCAATTCTTGCAGCAGTTGAGACATTTCCCTTAAAACCAAAAATGTGAACCTCATGGTGACGTGAGAAGAAAAGTCAGGGGATCAACAAAGTCATTAGGATTCATCTTCTTGAAGACATGCATGTCTGTCCCAAATGTTGTGCCAATTCATCAAGAAGATGTTGAGATATTTCACAGGATAAGTGAAAACTAGTAAAAATAGTTGCTGAGGACTAAAGTGGTGAACCGACCGGGCGACATTGCCATCCACAGAAAAAAAGAGTCTCATTTAATCATAGAATGAAAAGCATGCAGGGATCATTTGCAGTGTAAAGTGCCCACATGACTTACAAATGTACCTTCTCCTTTGTTTTTGCAGCTCCAGGTGGGCCGGTCCAGAAGCAGGACAGGCAGGGTAGCAGGGGCTCTCCGGCAATGCGCATGCGAGCAGAAATGGGTCCATCTGCAGCCCGACACTCTGCTATGGCTGAGTCTTTGGGCTTCCTGGATATGAGAGTACAAGACTGCCAGGCAGAGCTGTTAGCCTCCACGGTAGCAAACATTGGGCCTTTTCTGGAAGATGAATTCAGTGTCGATGGTCAGCCAATGAAGTTACACATGAGCAACGTCACTATCACTATGAAGGTGGGTTGATGATACTGTCTGGATGACTGGAACAATATGAAGTAAAGGTCTACATTTGGTATCAACACACTTTGAATTTGCTCATTATAAGATGTTAGAAAATGCATTTTACATGATCATGATTTTAGAATAAAAACTTTACACATAGATTGGATGTAAGCTTCTTTTCCCCACACTTTCTGACTTTTGAGGAAAATGCACCAAATTGAAATATTGTAGACCTTGACTCTTGGACAGACTGTAATCTGGGTAGCCAGTGTTGAGGTATGTGGTTAATTATCATCATCCCTTCTTGTGTTTTTTTTTAGGATGATAGCCCCAAAATCTACCCCACAGCTCCTCAACCTGTCCCATCCACATTCGTTGTAGACCAGCTGCTTCTCGAGCGCAGTGACGATGGCATCATGAGGCTCAAAGGTGGGCGTGAAAAAAAAAAAAAAAGAAGTATTGTGTGTACAGTCAACCAGCAGGTTCATAAACTGTGAAACCACAAATCCTCAAGCTTACAGCATGAACTGTCACAACTTTACAGAAAGATGAACAGAAAGTGATCTTCACTCTTTCATTTCTGATTGCAGCTGAAGGTACAGACCCTAAAGCCTCAGCAGGTGTTCCTGTGGCTGAACCAGACAACCCACACAGTTCCTGCTCTGTTCAACAGCAGAGAGAGGTAGGACAGACCTAGTACAACCATATACTTACCAACCATATACTTAAGCTGAAGGATATAAATGTGTCTGCAGCCTATTTCTAGGATTTTAGAAACACTGAAGTTATGAGTTCTATATTTGGCTTTTTGGGATGTTTTGAAGAATGTTTTTTCTTTTTTTGCCTGGTTTGGTTGGAAAAATTCAGTGGTGTTACAGTTCAATCATTTCCAGACACATTTCACTTGAACGTTTTTTATATACAGTACCAGTCAAAAGTTTGGACACACTTTGTCATTCAAGTGAATGGGAAAGTGTCTCCAGACTTTTTACTGGTACTGTAAACATTACAGAACATTGACATAAAAAATGGAAACAAAGAAATTAGGCCCCTTAAAACAATGTTGATGATGAAATATTATGGAGTGTGTTCAGTTCATCTCATTTTATTTATCAAATTGTGCATCTATGACCATTTTCTTTCAGTCACACCAAAAAAAACCCATGATTGTGTAAGTAATGTAGTCAGTGATTATTATCTTGTAGACTGTTTACTCATCCAAATTTCCCCCAAAATTGAAAGTTAGTCATAGTTTCAGGTTGAAAACCTTTCACATCCTCCAAACTACTGAGGAACTCGGCGGTAGAGCTATGGCTTTGTCTGTTGGGGATCCACAAAACAGAAGGACCTCTTTGTTTAGTTTGTTAGTCATCATCAGTTAGTTTGTCATCAGTCAAGTGTTAAATCAAGATAATGCTTGCAAACAAATTTAGTAGCCATCAAAATAATATATTAACCATGAGGCTATGTATAGCTCTGTATTATAATACTATAACAGGGCTTTTGTCTTTTGTTTTCTTATATTTTTATTGCTGGGGTGAAGATTAAAAACCGAGCTGAATTAATCAGTCAGTCTTGAACACAGGTGTAATACTGGTATCCTGCTACTTGTCAGCTCTAAGATAGACAAGGCAGAGATTTGTTTAAGTAAACAGGATTGTATAATGGTTTTGTAATCACGCCTGTTGCCGTCAGTCAGAATCTGATACCCACGCACTTGATGTGTAGCACCTAGCCAAAGCATGCAGCATTAGCTGTAGCTGGAACTAACCACTCCAATAATCTTGCCGTTTTACAGAGACAAACCCTGGAGTCCAAGCTCTCTGATGCCCAGGTCGCCCTCACCCACGCCCTCAGTGACAGAGATCGCCTCCTTCTGGAGGTCAGGAAGTATGACCCCACGTTTACTCTCTGAGCCATTCTGTCTTTGACCTCTGAACCTCTCACTCCTCCTGCTGAGGAACAGCGACGGGATGTGTCAGGCTGAATGTCACCAACCAGCAAGACTCATTCAAAACATGTCCGGACATCGGACATGTTTGGAAAAGAAGATGAATCCAAGTTGTGGCTTTGGATCACTTCCTACTTGCTATAACTGTTGATTAGATTACAAAAGAGCCCCTACAACAATTACTAAAAGGGGAACCTGATAAACTAACTTATAGGTACATTACTGGTACTACTTTTATCTGGCAGTCTAGATATCCTTCACTACTGTACTAAACACAAATTATTCATGTTATTTCTCATCCAAATCAGTGTGTATGGTAAAGTCATTGTGTGGTTTCAGTGTTTGTCACAAAGCATGCAAGGGTAAATATCATTAAGCTTTAATTCTCTCCAGTTAATTGTTTGTGTTACAGAAATGTCACGTTGAGCACATGCCAAAACCTCCTTTTCACATGCACTGACACTGCCAGACAGCTGCTAGTCCATCAGTTGCTCGTAAAAAATGCAAACAAAAAAAACAAAACAAAACCCAACTTCCTGTCAAGCATGCTTTGTGAAGAGTGCTAATTTACACTTAGCACATTTACAAATAGACAGTCATAAAGCTAAATAGACTTAGTAATGTAGATTACCTCTGTTAGGTGTAAAATACAATTGATCCATGTGTTTCTTTTCATTTAAAAGTATTATACAACTATTATCAGCTGTTACTTGTTAATATGTGTTGTGAAATGTAGGGAAAACAATGCACTTTTTTTTTTTTTTTTTTAAAGCAGAGCTATACTGCTTTTATAGAGAGACGGATGCCTCTCAACGTCCACCTCGGTTGCTTCATCACCAGGGTCGGAACGGTTACACACTCTTAGCAAGTTCTCACCATTCTCAAAAAGCGGGTTGAATCATTCCCCAGTATTTAATTATTCTTTGAGTTGTGAAATGTTAATCATGATTCTTTTGTACTGTGAAACAATGCGCTCTGCGGTTGAATGTCCATTCAAGACGACACGCCTTTCGACCTCTCCCGGCGGCTCCGACTGGAGAGCAGGTCGCACTGTAGCTTCAGTGTTGTAATTGGGTTAGTGTTTTTACTCTTAACTCTCTGGTCTAAAGAGGTTTGAGATTATAGCTGCTGCCAGAGTTGTAATACTTGATCTCCTTAAAACTTTGTTTTGTAGCTTGCCAGGAAACAACTCAGAGTAGTGTTATTATTATTACCTCTGTACTCAGACATCATAAAGTTCATTCTTGATGTTTTATTTATTTGCATTTGTCAAAACATGTTTTTTTTTTGTTAGGCCTGAGTTACTATACAGTGTACTGAAGCCATATCAATCAAAGACAAATGACATTTTAAAAAGTTGTGGTACTGACAATGCATGTGCACACAGTGTGTCATGTCAATTACCAAATTCACTACGAAAAAAAAAACAACCCTATATTTTTCAGTATATTCAATCCTGATCTGCTGCAGGTTTTATCTATCAGGCCAGTTGCCAATCTAAATTTTTTGTCACTTTCTTTTTTTCCAAGCACAAATCTGTTACATGTATGGATTCAAACAGTGATGGGTTTGTTCATCAAAAAGACAATAACAGTGTAACATTCATGTTTATGAATGCTTTCTCTGTCAGCTATGTTTTATTAACAAATGTTCTGTTGTTTAATCTGCGGTTTAGCATTTTGCCTTTTGGAGGTATGCTTATCCATTTTTGTGGTTGCAAAACTGATAAAGCTACTAACCTTTCATTTCCATTCACCATTGTCTCAGCGTACACGGGTGACCTCTGGTGGCTGTGACCTGCCAGAACACTTCCCCATTCAGAGTATTTATTTTTTTCTTTCTTTTTTTTTTTTTAAATCTTTGGTTGCCTTGCAAGCTATGAATGATAGATTTGCATTCTTGTGGAGGAATGTAAAATATTTAAGCAATAGAAAGACAGCTTTGGTTTAACCAAAAAACACGACAACGAAGGGTAACACTACACATTTTTGATGTGGAATTCTATTATTATTTGGATGACTAATATCAAAAACAAATGATTCACCTGTCCATCAGGTTTCTATGTTTTCCCCTCAACTGCATGCGCACTCAACTCATCCTCAATCTGTCAGTGTAATAAAGCAGAGAGATACTGCCCTTTAACCTCAGTATCACTTATAGTTGTGATCTTTTTCTCAGCTTTTTGATGTTTATGTAGACAAAAAAAAAAAAATACAGTGGTACGAAACTGAACATCCCATGCTGGATGCAACATGTAGCTGTTACGTTTGTCTGGTCTCCATCCACGGTCGGGCCTCAGTGTTAAGTAGCATCTCTATTCTGCGGACAAACTGGTGCTCTGAGTTTCATCTGCTCATGATCTGTCAGACTAGACTTCCTTTGCACTCCAGAGCAGGCCAGGGTTTCCATAGCAGCACTTAACCCAGTGTGCCATGCAGGGAGGAGGATTGACAAGAGAGTGAAGCATGACTCACTTCAAGGTGTGTGTTGTTGTTCTCTCTCTCTAGATGCATGTGCTGGAATGATACTGTAAAGTCTATGCCTTGTGGATTACTTGCACTTGTGTGGTAAATTCACTGGAAATTGCACTTGTTTTAATGTAAATCACTTCAAAGGATTGCAGATGAGTCCCTGTTGAAATCTTCCTAAGTGACGCAAATGTTGAAGACCCTGTGGACAGTATTTTTTCAGTTGTGTAGAATAACATTCAATTTTGTATTGTCTTTATCACTTCATTGAGACTAATATAAACTTGGTTCTGTGAACCAAAGCTAGTATGTGGGAAAATATTTTAAAAGTGAAAGAATAAATGAGTAATTGCTGAACACATTTCAGTTGTGCCTTTAAGTTTTCATAGAGAATGCATGTTTCCATGTTGGGGAAAAAAAAAAATATTGCATCCACATTTTTGTTCTTATAAAACATTCAGAAGTGTAAGTCTGTAAGTCTCACTACAATTATTAGACTAGAGTGATCCATAGTTTGTTTGACTTTAACCTCAATAAAAAAATCCACATATTTCCAAATAAATTTGAATGTTTTTTTTTTAACTTTAGACTTGTGAGCAGAACTAAATCAATTGAAATGAGCTAAATGATGAGTCCAGTTTTGCCTGTAACAATTTTCCTGTAAATCTGGAAAAAACCATGCCTAATATACCTTCACAAAAAGCGATAAGACCATCATATGGAGTGAATAATGTCAAACAGTTGAGTCAAATACTCACACTAGGGGTTTTATTATTTGTAAATCGATCCAAACATTTGTGTGCTTGTATGGCTACAAAAAAAAATGAAGGGCACAATTTTGTAATTTAAATCAGCATCTCAGAATTCTACCCCCCAAAATAGTCAGGTTCCTTAAAAAAAAACAAGAACAAAACATCTCCAAAGTATAAAACTTACTGTATTTACAACCATAATACATGAGTATAATTTCACACCATTTGCACTGTATGTTGCATCAAACATTTAACTTGACAAGTACATGTGAATGGTAGGTCTACTTTAAACTGCAACAGAGTGGATTTTATTTCACTGCCATGTAAGTCCTTGATCGTGTCTGTATTGATTATTCTTCAATACTGCAGTCATCGATCTTGATCTCAGGTCACTTAGTAGAGAACAGTCAGTGCCTAGTTGGCTGCAATATGGTTACAGTGGCTTCATGACCAAGTATTCCACATGATGGCACCACTTCTCTATCGCACTCTGTCTACCGTTCCTATACAAGGCACAGATGTCTCAGTGAAAGAGAATGTGCTTGTGCTTGGTGTTGGGAATCTGATCTCGGCTCTTCAGCCTCCTCACTGCTTCCCTCATATGCTTTGGCTGAAGCGGTGGTGTATCTCCCCACTTCTCACAAACATCCAATGCTGTAAAGACAAAGACCAACTGATTTAATACATGATACTGTAGGGAGAGGGAGGAAAATAAAAAGTCTGTTTATTCATATGTTTCAGTTTATTTGGTCTTAACACTCTGTTTTGTAAGTCTGCCACTTACCTTCTTCAACTATTTCCCCAGCAAAAACCTTAGAAATACCAGACATGGCAATCACAACATTCTGGGACACTGATGATCCTGTTATGGACTGGATCAGCTAGAAAATTTAAAAAAAAAAAAAAAAAAAAAGGATATGAAGCTGATAAAATAGTTTGAGATTCAAAAACACTCTGTCAATGCTCATAAACCACTTACCCTCTTAATAGCAGCCTTAGGGAAGGCAGAACGTCTGTACATTTCATATCGATTCAGCTGCTCTTCAGAGAAGGAGGACACCAAAACCCTTTAAAACACAGGAGAAACAAGGGATGATGGTGATGTTTAACAAGATAAGATTTTCTGAAATTGAACAATCTTCTGTTTGGTTAAAAATGTCAATCTTACTGCATCTTCTGTATTTCATCCTCATCAACCTTGTGGCGCTTTTCCTTTTTCTTCTCTGGTTCCACCTTCAGTCTTTTAGCAGCAGGTTGGCCTGAAGTTCCTTCTTCTTCATCTTCTCCAGGTGCTGGATCCTTCACAGTGGAAGACAAAATTGTTCAGTAAAATAATGAGATCCCCATAGTGTACACAGATTGTGTGAACATCCACAAAACCTCAGTGGGTTAGGTGCTGGAGACAAATATTAAACACAATGCAATGCAGCTGCAATGCTTGGTTGATTAATTGATTAGCAGATTGACAGAAAATTGATCACAAACTCTTTTAATAATTGACTCATTATTTTGATTAATTTTTAAAGAAAAAAAATCTCTGGTTCCAGCTTTGTAAATGTAAATATTTTTTGATTTCTTCAGTCTGCTATGAAAGTAAACTGAATATCTTTGGGTTGTGGACTCTTGGTTGAGGCAAAACAAGAGATTTTAGGTTGCATCTTGGGCTTTGGGAAACAGTGATCGACATATGAGACAATTTTCTGGCATTTTAAAGACCAAATAACAAATCGATTGATCGAGATAATAATCGACTGATGAACCAATAATGAAAACAATCATTAGTTGCAGCCATAAATTGCGATACAACAACCTGCACACCAGAATCACAGCTCCCTTTAACTTTATTAGCAATGTTTTGACCAATTAAAGGTTTTCTTGCTTGGTAAATTGATTAAAATTATTAATCAATAGTAAAAAATGCCAATTAATTTTCTGTGGCTCTATCATTACAGCTCTCAAGCAAGTGTGATTTTGCTGTAAATATAAGGAGAACGTAGGAATGATCCTTTAACTTGAGCCTCCTTTATAAATTAGTTCATCAACTCACAGATTTAACCTCCTGTTTGGGCTGATCTTCAGAAGACGACTCTTTGGACTCGTCTGTAGGTTTTGCTGTTACAGGTACATCTTGAGTTTCCTCTGATGTCGGGTGCTCCTCATCAGCAGAAGTTATTCTCTCAGGTGTGTCCTCAGGTTTGATCCGTGCAGGGTCTGCCATTACCACTCACTCCTAATCACACTGTCTGAAAGCTTCGGATTCTGCAAACATCAAACATAAGTTGACGTTACCGTATCAGCTTTAGCTTCTAGCAATAGCTAAAATGTGGCGCTAACGCTACATGACAAACTATTTTTACCATCTGTACACAGTATAGCGGTATTTACACGTTTTAAAAATATCCGAGTCCAAGTTAAAGGTAACTTTTGGATGAAAATATGAATACAACATGCACCTACCTTCTCTGCAGCCAGACGTCAACAAAACAGCAACAATAGCCAAGCTAACGATCGTTTAGCAGTTAGCTAATTGGAAAAGTAGCTAGCACATGGCGCACTTGTATTGTTTCTTTTCATACATCAATAAACGCTACGATTAACTTACTTATTGTGAATTTAATTTAAGCAACTCGCTACCCTAAGAGCAAAGATAGCATCGAAATGCTAAAGGTTCCTCACCTGATAGCATAAAACGCGAATTTCCGTTTCCTATTTTGTACGAACTTTATTAACACTGCTCGGTGGAAACACACAGCAATACTTAGTTATTGCTCTAATACACATTTGTATTAAATAAGGCCTTTACTGTGTATTTTCATAACTGTTAGAAACAACTTTTTAACGCTAAAAGTAAGTGAGCTAATGTAAAGTCACAAGCTACAAACTGTCAAAACAGTCAGTTAAGTCAGTTTGTTTCAAACATTCTTGTTTTTACTGTTTGCTGTGACATGATAATATCTTGTTATGAATTCTTCTTGTTCACACCCACTGAGGAATTTTGATATTGTTTAGCTGGAAAAACAAACTAATTTCATATAAAAGCTCCCTAGTTATGCTGAAAAGTCTTAGCTAGTTGTTACATTTGGTACCTGTATAATTTTTTAGAGTAATATCAAGTCACAAGTGTGTGTTGATAATCAGCTATCAATGTAGTTGAATGACTGCCAACACTAAATAACACTTGGTTTATGTTATGTAATAAACTCTGGACACTAAATGTGGTAGCAGAGCAGATATGTAAAGGACCAGTGTGTAGGATTTAGTGGCATTTTCCTCCAAAAACACTAAAGGCCCTCTTTAGAGCCAGTGTTTGGTTTGTCTGCTCTGGGCTGCTATAGAAACATAGTGGTGCAACATGGTGGGCTCCCTATGTAGATATAAAGGGCTCATTCTAAGGTCACGAAAACACAACAATTCTTATTTTCAAGTGATTATACGCTAATTGAATCATACTTATGAATATTATATTCTATTTATACCAATACATCCCCCTAAATCTTACACACTGGTCCTTTAAAACGCTGCAGGGGTATAATTTGCCTCTGTTCCTCAAGGCTGAAGACTTTTCTGTTTGCTTCTGCATGTTATTAAATCAAATTTGAGGCTTTTGATTGCACTGCACTGATTCACTGTAACTTTTATTCTCCTGTTTTATCTTTATTCTATTATTATTCTATTATTTTTTATATTATTTATCTTTATCTCTATTCTATTTTTATCTTATTTTTATTTAAAATTCTCTTCTCTTAAATCTTAAATAACTCTTCTTAATTGTATTTAAATGTCTCTCTGTAATGTGTTTCTTTTACATTTTGTCTTGATGCCTTTTATGTTTTACATAAAGCACTTTGAATTTCCTTGTTGTTGAAATGTGTCATACAAATAAACTTGGCATGACTCTGTGTTTTAGGCACCATCTTGCTTATGCCCATCCACCCCTTGTCTCCAGCAGCCAGGGCGGGGGTGCTAGAGGTCGTGTGTATGTGTGTGTGTCTGAAGGGTTTCAGATTGGAGATGCAGAAAGAAAAAAGGCAGTTTTGAGGAAGTGACGGACGGCGTTCAGGGGACTGGTCAGAGGAAGTTTGCTCGGTGCTGGTGCGGTGCTGCTGAACGAAACTTTTCCCCCTTTTAGCACCGGTGACACCGTGGATCGGGACGGACGGATCCAGCGGCTGGGGGAGCATTTGTTTCCTTTCTTCCCTAGCAGTTCTGAGGAATAACTTGGAGATTGGGAGAGAAAAAGGGGAGATCGTAGAGGAATTTCACTCCCGCAACCAACCCACCCCCCTTCCCCCTTACCCCCCTTTCCTTCTCTTCCCCGCGTCTCCTCCGATTTTCTCCGGGATCCGCGATGGGGAAGGAGCAGGAGCTTCTCGAAGCGGCTCGCACGGGAAACCTGGCCGCAGTGGAGAAGCTTTTATCCGGGAAGCGACAGTCCGCTGGCGCCGGCAGCGGATCGTCTGGGACCGGGGGAAGCGGCAACAGCGGCGGCCACGCCGCCTCCTCTCATCCGCTCTCCAGTCTGCTCAGGTAGGCTCTTGGAAAGGGAAGAGGAGGCGGATAGGACTGAATGGGAGGCAAACCCGGGTCAGCCAGCAGAGCGATCCCTGTCAAATATTGTCTGATCATTTATTGTTATAGTTTATAGTATAGTGTTTTAAATATTCTTGGCTAGTTACACAGAGTAATGCTTTTTTTTACACTGCCAAACAAACACAGCCGCGTAGGAGCAGTGGCACGCTTCTTTGTTAGCTCCCAGCTCTGTGTCCCTGCCAGCTGTATACACTGTAATGTGCATAAACGGCCTGGTTAGGTGTATTATGCAACTAAGCTACTGAAATCTGCAACAAGATGGTCTTTTTAAAAACTGGTACAGATGCATTATTAATTGCTTACATAAAGTCTAGACCTGAACACTCAGTGGTGAAGGAGGAGCAGAAAGCCAGTTGTCAGAGCCAGACTCTCATTTTCAAGTAGTATCATTGTATTGTGTTTAGACATCTTTTTTTTTTTGGTTTTCATTAGTATCCGTGGTCACAGGGGGAAGTTCCCCTGTGAGGTACACATTTGATGTGGTTTTTCACATCCATAGAAGATCTACCATATGAGAACGGTGAGGTTTACCTGCTCTGTTGTGGTTTTTGTCAAGGCACAGAACGATTTTTCCTCACTGGTGAAATGTTCTCATTCGTCCCTCCTGTTTTGTTTATGAGGTCTGATTTAGAGATAAGAAAGAAAACAATCGATATAGCCTACAGTACCTGTCATCCATGCACACATGCAATCTGTAGTCAGTCTGCCTGGAGATTCTCAGATTAAAATGCCTGATTTGGAGTGCTGGCGTACAGAAGAAGAGATATTTTCCTTAAATAGAAGATATTGGTAAAGCCTTTGGTAATGTGCCTGAATCCCTAGTCCTGTTTTTAATAATGTAAAATTGCATCAAATTCCTCCCTGTATCATGAAAAGACAGCTGGGTTGCACCAAGTTTGGATGTACCGTCCCTCTAACTTTTTGCAGATGAGGGCTGCAGGGTGATATTAAATAACAGGGTGAAATATAATAGATCTGATAAGTTTTGAGTTTCATTTTGTCATGCAGATATTATCTGAATTATAGGCTTACTGCCACAGCATTGTTGAATTATCCTGGGGTGAAACATATTGTTCTGGATCCTTATAATGCAGTTTCATAATGTACCCATAGCTGAGAGAGCCATTGTGCTGTAAATGCAATATTATGACCTTCCAAGAAAGAGGAGACCAGACTTGTTGTTCAGGAAGAGCGTACTCCTTAAGGCTACATAGGCTTCTATATGACTGCCTATAGATAAAGATGAACTTCGAGATAAAACTTCTGGCCAGCTGTCGTGCTGCATGTCAAAAGCCTCGCTTCCCTGCACCATTATTTTAATGCCGAGCACATGCAGATGAACTTGTATCAATAAGAACATAATATTGCTCCTCTGGGAGTCCAGTGCCAACCACCTTCATCTGAGGGAGAAGTGTTTCAGCGAATCTGGAGGTGATGCATCACTGTGTTACTTAGTGCAGACTGCACAGTGTACTCAAGGTAATTACATTAAACCCTTCTAATCGGAAATCCAATTCAGAGATGTCATGTAGTCAAGGCTGACTCCGTCTCTCCCTCCTCACAAATCTGTGAGCAAACTGAAGAGCCCATTGTGTGTCATGTACTCTGACTTAAGCAATCGATGCTTGGCAAGGGTAGCTCTGGGAAATTATTAGCTAGACTTTGTCGGAAATGTCAAGACATAAAAAGCCTGTTGCGTGTGGACACCTGAGCTTATGTGACAGGCTCTTAGAATATAACAAGTCGCACGGTTATTGACCGGGGTTAAGCTCGGGGAATTGTCGCTATTGTGTGTGACATTTGATTTAGTTTGCATAACTGAAATGTCAATACGTTTAAGGTGAATTACTACAGTGGCACTGGCTGTGGGTTGGTGTGATTTGTTTTGTTTTTTTCCCCCCCCTTAACCTGCATTGCTCAGGTGACTTATTCATCATCCATTGTTAGAAAGTGTAGGCCTGTAATCCTGTCAGATGAGGTTTGATCTTTAGCAAATTGATTGGCTCTAATGTCAGAAAGAGTAGGAAGGGTTGCGTGTTTATTTTAACTCTTGCTGCACTCTAGTTTATTATAAGGACATTAACATCCACATTGGTTTGTAGCCTAAATAGTCGTTTAATTAGACTTGTTTAATCTGCTGCTGTTCTAGCAAGGTGAAAGGCTTTATGGACAGGATACAGTAAATAATAACTACCTGTTTATTATATTGACTAAATATGTATCGGCTGTGTAGATGAATTATCTAACCTAATTGGCGTCATTATTATTCTCTGAAGGTGTGTTGTGTGTGTTTTCCAGTAGATTTTTGGCGTTCCTGCCCTGGAATGGGGCGCATGTCAAGACCTGCAGTGTTTTTGTAACCAGGCAGTTGTACAGCTCTGCTCTGCGGAATGTCTGCTTTCCCAGGAGGCTGCATCCCAGTGGTTGCCATGGGATAGACACTGACCCCGGCATGTTTAACACAGCCGCCGCCCCAAACATTTGTTCCGTGGTGCTCCATTAACACCAAAATGAGCTGGGCAGGGCTTTCCCCCAAGTAGTAAGGTCACGGTGTAACCTTTGTTGCACCAACCACCATGCAGTGGTGGTTGGAGTTTGACTGATGAAGTACACTTGTGATGAGTTGATTCTTGAATTATTTAGTCCATGTCGTGGCATAGTTCTGCTGTGTTTTCCCTCTATGCCATAGTTTTTTTGCTTGGGCCCCATGACCTGTTTTGATCCCAGGGATCTACAGGAAGAGCTCTTCACTAGCACTTCCTGGCCCAGGTTGTCCAAACACAGGCAGCTGCTGTGGTTAGACCAGAGGTAAGACAAGTCCCTGGCAGGGAAAGTGCCTGCCCACTGAGGGGAAATTAACAGAGGAATGCATGGAGTGCTGGACAGACGCTCTGAGAGCTTAGCCAGATGAGGGCTCGTCTCCCAGCTTCACAGCCATGTCCTTTGTCCCACTGACAAAGCGTAGAATGACGGCTTTTCATATTCATATAAGTCCCTAAGGACCATTCGGGGGCTTTTCTATACTTTTTAGTCACACAAAGAAAATTGAGCTGTAATTTGGATAGAACCGGACCACCTATTTAGAGCATCATTTAGGCTGCTTCCCTGTTGCTGTGGGCTAACGCAAGTGTGTCTTTTGCTGATAAACATAAGCTTAAGATAATCACAAAGGCCTCTTGAAATATATTTACTCATGTTTTTCCTTTCCGTTAATACTAGCGAGGAAAGCTTTTCTATCACTGTGATGACTCGGTTAGCATTTTAAGAGGGCTGGGCACTACTCCAGATCATTCCATCTCATTACATCCACAATTTCTGGCTCATTCCAAGCAGACCCATGCTGTCAGACTGGTGTCAGCAGAGAAAATATCTGCAGCATAAGAAGTAGCACATACTGTCCTTTTTTAAAAACAGACTTTCCCCCTTACCTTCTCTGTTAGTAGGATCTGTGTGCATGCAGAATTCACTGAGTGTGAAGGTGCACTGTAGGGCTTTTGTGGTGTTTTCTGCAGATGACAGGATCTCAGTGGGAATCTGACAGCCTCGGCGTTCAGCCGTGTGTCATAGTAGCTATCAAAGTTCACGCAAACTTTCTCACTGCCCGCTGTTTGTGCAGGCGGACGGCGTTAACAAGGCGGTTTCTATTGCTTTGACAGTACTGGAATGCATCATTCACTCTGAGGTGAACTGAGAGCTGGGCAAACAGCAGGACTAGCAGTCACATTTCATCAATTGCTGACCTCTGAACTGAAAGAAACTGTAGCTGGTTCAACCCAGGAGGGAGCAGTGGTAGCTGGGAAATCTAACACCACCATGTTAGCATTCCAGGAGCATCTGAGTTTGGAATGCTCTGCGCGTTATGTTTACGGCCCATGTTTGTGTAGTCTAAGAAAGCAGGCAGGAAGGCGCTCTGTAGCGGTGATGCATTCCACATACGTGTATGTTGAGGGAGCAGAAACTGACAAATAATATAACGTCTTTCCTATGCAGTGTGCAGCCATCTTTACTAAAACCAAATGGTGGTAGGCTAAAAATAGCTTTCATCCAACTGGGTCAGGGGTTTCTTGATTAGTTTGCAGAAGAAAAGGCTGCCTAGGAGTTTTGTAAGGATGCCAAGCAACAATAGTGACAACAATGATTTTAATAGCACTTTTCACAACATTACAAAGTGGTCGATAATTAAGACACATTAGTTGTCATGTTTCAAGAAAACACACTGTAATTTATTCTTTTCAGCTTTATGTGCTTCCTGTATTAGAAGAAAACGTTTCTTACATATAAGAAGGGCCGGAACAGACAGACACATTCACTGGATCCTATATGTGCTTGTTTATGTGAACTCTCTTTCAACTCACTCTCTGAAAACCTTATAATAACAAACGGACAAATGGAAATGATAAGGCTGCTGAGGTTGTGGTGTATCTCTGTGTGTGGTCTCTGTTTTTTTGAACCCACTTATTGGAAGAGGTACAACAACAATGACCAGAGATGTCAGGCCCACCCTCTCGACCCGCGCAGGCCTACATGTGTTAGCTGGCTGTTAGCAGCCCAGACATTTTCGTCCATCTGGCCTTCTGGCTGGCGTCCTCCTCTCTCTCTCTCTCTCTCTCACTCTGCTGGTCTCAGCAGTCTTCTTGCCCACCTGCTGGGCCCACACCAACCTCCACTCCACCTCCAGACTTCAAACATGTTGTACTTGGAGACAGAGTAATGGCACTGTGTTCACACAATGTGTTCTCACTGTGTTCACACAGGAAACAAATTAGCGTAGATATTTTTAAAACGGGTAAATACTCTTTTGCTTTGCTAAATCTGCAAAAAAGAAACATAAGAAGTATTCTGGACTGCACTAGCCTTATCTTGACTAAGCAGACTGGTAAGGACTGACTGTGAAACACACTTATTTTTATACTCATGCAGTATATCATGAATAAGGTGTTACATAGAAAAGTTTTAGGGTCACAAAAACTTAGTAACAACCATAAAAATTGCTGTACCTAAGCTAAAGAATTACTTTGTGGATGAATTTTGTGAGCTAACGGCACATCCATCCGGCAAGGTTTTAGTCATAAGTGAACATCAACTTGCTCTTTCAAGCAAAACAGCTCAGCGGATGGTGGTTTGAATAGTGAGGTCAGTGTAGTTGTGCAGTTGTGTGGGAAATGCCAGCTTGTTGGGAGACGGGCTGTGATTGAATGTGTTTCCCTTCTTTTCTCGCCCCATCTGATTCTCCCCCATTTTCTTTTCTTCTATATTCATCCCACCTTTTCAGCCTGCCACCGCTGTTTTTCATGCCCATCATTTTGATTCTGCTGGAGCCCACTGGACTGCTGTGATCATAGTCTGGACATATGCAGTTTATTCACACCTCCTGCTGCAACACAGTAGCTCTGTGAAATGCTCGCTATGGTGTGTTTATGAGCCATGAAGACTCAATCAGGCTTTGTTAAGGCTTTGCACTACGACTGAATTGGCAAATGAGCTACCGTATCTCTGGCTTTATTTCAGCACCGTTCCACTTTAACTTGAGCTGTTTACTGTAGCACTAAAAAGACATTCATTTGTTTTAGTAGCCTTGTCAGCAGTTTTATTGTCCAACACTTCTTCTTCTTAAGATTTTCTGAAATGGTTTAGGCTGCCAATGTCAAGGGATGATAAATTGTAACAACTGCTTGCCTTCAAAATTCAGCTATAATTTCTCTTTAGCTGCAAGGCTGTATGGATGACGATGTTGGTCTGTCGCTCCACCACTTTGGTCCAGACTGAAATATCTCAACAAATATCGGATGGACTGCCATGAATTGTTGTAGAACCATTCATGGTCCTCAGAGGATGATTCCTAATGATTTCAGTGATCCCTTGACTTTTCCTGTAGTGTCACCATGAGGTTGACATTTATGTTTCAGAGTGACATGCCTCGTATCTGATGGAATGTTATAAAATTTGTCCCCCTCAGGATAAATAGCAATAATTTTGGTGATCCTGTCTTTTAATCCAGCACCATCATCAGATCAAACAATTCATTTGTCCAATGCTTTGATTTATGACCATATACCTGCAAAACTAATGACATTTTCACCGGGCCTCAGCTGTATTTGTGTTTATTGCTAATTAGCAGATGTTAGCATGCTATCATGCTAAACTAAAATGGTAAAGAACATGGTAAAATTATACCTGCTAAACATGGAGCATGCTAGTATTATCATTGTGAGCATGTTAGCATGCTGACAATAGCATTTAGCTCAAAGCATAGCTGTGCCTCTCAGTGGCTGTAGACTCTTTCTTGTAGCTACATGTAATATTTGTGCCACTGCAATATGGGCTCAACAGGATTTCCACAAAATCTAAGCTTAACCATAAATGGTCATAATCATAAACCATTCGATTATGAAATTATCTTCTGACGTAGTTTTAAGACATCTTAGTCATAGAATTATTACAGCTGTGTCATAGTTGTGTCATAGATTTAAATTTTGTGGTCTGATTTGTTTCCCTATTGCTACCTTATTTATAAGACTGCTTCAGAACAATAGAGGCTTTATCCTTTAATCTTCCATGGTAAGTACGTATGACTTCATTAGAGTAATAGTTTCTCTTTGGTCCTTACATGGTCACTTGTCAGAGATTTTATTTAGCTCATCAAGTCAAGTAGTGTTGTCCTCAGTGAGCCTGGAGGACTCTGGCAGGTACTTCAGTCTCTCTGATGATGCTCAGGTTGGCTGTTGGGCAGCGGGGCATCTGGTTTCAGCACCCGCCAGGAGTGTGCATAATTAAGCCCAATTTCCCTGACGGTGGCTGACATGCGCCAGTCACTGCTGGGCTCAGTGCCCTGGGCCAGACTAATCCCTGGCAGTATGATCACACCGCTAATAGGCTGGAGGACAAATCTGTTTATTTGACACTGGGTTCACAACTCACCTGGGTTCTTATTTGCTTTAACTCTCTATTGAATTTTGCCTGGCCCGTGCTCCAGGGCTCCATAAGTAAACATTTAATTATATATCATGACCTTTGGTTCCATTGCAATTATTCTTGGTTATTGACATATATGTGCAGTTTACTTTGAATACCTTCTGTTGTTAAAAAAAAACAGGTTTATGTATGATACACTAAAGATATTTGCTCTGAAAGGCAATGGAACTAGTAATTCAGGTTAGTCCTGGTCATCATATCTAGCAAAGTAACTCATAAGCATTTTAATCATCATTGTATCTGACGCATCCCTGCTTAGCAGTCTGACAGAGATGAGTGAATATGGATCAAATTATCCATACAAACTTGATTTAATCTGACATTCAAACACATCAGCTAACTTGATTTTAGTTTAGCTTAGTCTTCTGTCTGTGCATTTTAAAAGCTGAGCCCCATTTGGACTTCAGAAAAACAGCAGGGATTCATGTTTAAGCCTACATATTTTAAAATGCCTTCAGTATGTGTGACTAACATCAGTAGACTAATGGAGAGATACATAAAAGAGAGAAAATGTTATTATCCTTCCTCCTCTCGTTCTGGCCAGGCTTTGTACAACACAGAATTACAGCCCCCCAGAATCTCTTTCAAACTTCAGCTTCATCCTGCTGATATTCCCTCAGGGAAATTAAGGATTAGCTCAGCCTTTCAAACAGGAATTCCTCAGTTAGTTCCCATGAATGTGCCCCCTCCCAATCCAAATCAACTCTGTTTTGCCCATTGCCCTGCTATGGGCCTAAGCCCCGTCCCTCAGTTAGGTTAGTTGTGAGCCGTAGTAAGAGGATGAAGTGGATTGTCGAGCGCTACTCTGATTCGTGCCCTTGAGTGCCGCACTGGCAAAATGCTCAGAGGACGTGACACTGGGACTGTTACCACAGGCAGCTTCTGCTTATAGCAAATGTAAACACGACGACAGTGGAAAAATGTAATGAGCAGACATCTTCATTCCCTCTACAAGAAGAAGATTATAAGATTAATTAACACCCATGTCCCTGGTTAGAGCTGTAATGTTATGGAAATTGAAAGCAGAGAGTGACATAATTTTGTGGTTTGCAATGCATGACGCTCCGGTTTTCTTTTGTCATGTGGCTGACGTGACACAATTTTTGTGTTTCTGGGTGGCATATTTAGAACTTCTGGCAATGACACATCAGAGTCATGACCGCTGAGGAGGACCAGTGTGCAAAAGCATGTATGTAGGTTTTTAAAATTGGTGACTGTGACTGAAAAAGAAGCCTTGCGAAATGGATTTTTTTTCTCACATAGCTTTTTTTTTTTTATTAAGTTGAGTATTATAACATAGTATATATGTTATGTTTCCCAGATTTATTGAAATTTTTAGTCTAGACCCTACTTAGATGTACACGTAACACAAGATAGCCTATTGTATTACAAAAAGCACAAGAAAAATGTCCAAATGTTCACTTACATGACAATACAATCAAATCAAAGTCATACTGATTATGAGCCCAATCCCATGGCACACCTTCTTCTCTCACCTCTCTGGTTATCATTACTGACCAATGCCTGATTTTGTTATATTCTCCAGTCGTATTCGCTGCTCCGTTCGTGTTTATGTTAATTTGTTTATGGGGTTTTGCTGTAAGCTGTTACATAACTCTTTTTTTTTTTATCTAGGACAGCAACTAGAGGACTGTTTCTGTCTCCATTTTCCCTTTTGATATGTTCAGCGGCCACGCACAAGGCAGTGTTGGCTCTTTGCTGCAAATGTTGTTACTGGTTCTGGAGGAATGGGGAGGAAGTAGATTTGTGATGCCTTAAGAGCTGGCATAATCGCAGCTTGCACATTTTTCCCCTTGCTAACAGAAATTTATCAATCCCCAGAATTTCCTCCCGCCACATTTTCCCACTCTAGTATTTCCTCTTTGCACGCCCTGCTTTTTTTTGATGTGTCTTAATGGCTGCCTGACTTGGTAAGATGATTCCCAGAAGGTCCGCTGTAAGAAATAAACAGCTTAGGCTATGACTAGTAGAGTGGTGCATCTCTGTGTGTCTGTGCTCTGTCAGGCCCATTGTTCTGCAAGCCATAGAGCCCTCCAAGACACTTATTTAATGAGACGGCTCTGACTGTGTAATTGCAGACTGCTTTGAGAACTATTATGGGAGATGTATTTTAAGGGGGCAAAAACAGCCATTACTGTGACAAAAACGAGCAGAGTGTGTGTGAAACAAAGTCACACAGCACAACCGAAGCTGATATGAGCGGCCTGAGCATCCTGCTGCCACGCCATCTACGCTCACCACACTAGTTACATCATGGATCACTTCATATTGTGTTTGTTAGTGTGTTCATGTATAAATTGAGTTGGGTTTTTTTCTGTGCTGAAGATTTGCAGTTAGCCTGTTCTTTTTCTCTAAAGGCTTCATTCATAGAAGTTACTTGCTTGCATGAAAATCCAGTCATCCAGTCATAATTTATGAAGTTATCCAACTGTCAAATCAGTAGTTTGCATTGGGTTTTAGGCTGTTTTCTATAATATATCACAAGCTAAGTGAGTGGTAAATTTTTTAAAAATTTCTCCTCCATTCATGATTGATTCTCTGTGAGGCCCAAAGGTTTTGCTCCCATTCTCTTTCTGTATGGCAAATGACTGGTCTCAGATATTTGGTTCACTAGTGCTGGGATTTCCTTGTCACATGATTTATTTAGGATGTGCTAAGGTCTTTCAGAGTGCTTTTCAGCCCACTCCTGGCACTCCATCTCACCAGACATCCTTTAGCTTCTTAAATTACTCCCTCCATTTCTCTTTACTTGCACCCCCCCCCCCCCCCCCCCCCCCCCTCCCCTCTCCCTCCCCTCTCCCTCCCCTATCGCTGTTCTCTCTCCTCCTCACCACAGCACTCTTTGCAAATTAAAAGAAACAAACCAATCTGAGCTGACAGCCCGGTTCAGCTCAAGTGAATGAAAGTGCTAGGCTAATGCCGGCCTAGCTTACACTTCACCCCCATCGGTGCTTTTTTGGCTCACTCTTAATGCTTTGTTTGTGGTTGCATACATTGCCTAACAAAAGCCTATTCTACTTCAGGACTTGGCTGAGATAAAATCAGGCTTAAGTTGCATGGAGTAATTGTAAAATAGATGTAATTAGCTCATCTCAGCTGCAGCTCCGTGGTGATAGCGTTTGTTCTCCTTCCTGGTTTTCTGGTTCGATGCTGCTGCTGCTTGCATGTGTTTCCTCTAGAGACAGAGAGAGTGCGTGAAGGTGCACCCCCCCCCCGACCTGTGTGTGGGACGGGTGTAGCTGTGGCTGGCTGGGACCTGAGATAGCAATCAGAACAGAATCTGTCACACCCACAGTTCAGAGACTTTACAGAAGGATAGGCAGTGTTTGTTTAGTGTATATATGTATGTGTATTGCCTGTGTTATGGAAGCCTAACAATCTATTCTTCTCCCAACAGTATCTGGAGAGGCCCCAATGTGAATTGTGTGGACAGCACTGGATACACCCCCCTCCACCACGCCGCCCTGAACGGACACAGGTAGATCAGTGATAAACAACTCTGTGAATTGTAGTGTTTTAGCCTGTTTCAGTTCCTCTGTTTATGCTCTTCGTTAAATGAGGTCTGCCCTCACAGTGAATTGTCCCACTGGGAAGATTAAGCTATTGATTAGCCATTTGCTAAGGGGGTGTGTATTTATTAGTGTGGTTTATTTTCTGACCCGCAGCGAGGTGGTGGAGGCGCTGCTACGAAACGAGGCCTTGACCAACATCGCCGACAACAAGGGCTGCTACCCTCTCCATCTGGCTGCATGGAAGGGAGATGAACATATCGTCAAACTGCTCATTCACCAAGGACCTTCACACCCTAAACTCAACGAGCAGGTCTGGCACCGCATTTACTTTTTTATGTGTTATAAGGTTTCAGTTTTGAATGATTTTGCTCTTCCATCAGTTTCTTAACCCACTTTTAAGGTAGTGAAAACTGCACACATTTAAATCCCAGAAAACTTTGCTTTTCAGCACAATTCAAGCGGTTTCATTATTGCAGTTCTGATAGATTAGTCAGCAGGTCACCCGTTCGGTCAGGAGGTTGACCTTTAGCAACAAAATGTCACACGGAGATATTTTTTCTAGATCAGCATGGCATGTGCAATTTTTGCTCTATATTTTAACTAAATGAATGTCAAAGAAGAATGTGACCTGAGTGCATTAACCTCAGTTGCATCATGAGTCTGACTTTTACTGTGTTACTGATACTTTGGTACGTGACGTGCTTGGACGCCATGCTAGTTTGAGAAGTGCTTGTTCGCCCTAACCATTTTAACCGTTTAACTCTTTACGTTTCATTTTTGGTTTAGTTGCTTTACCGCACAGACAACCTCGAGACCGGCACCATTATCTGGCCTGCCCTGTTTGGGATGAGGAGAAATGACCCATTATGAGCTTTATAAATGTTGTCAGTACCATGAAATGTATCCAACAGCGAACCAGCTTTTGGATATAAATTCTGAAATCAGCTAGATTTAGAAATATCTTTGTCATTATGTGTCATTTCTCTGTTCATGACATCTGATTGTTCATTAACTCAACTTTGATTTTTTTTTCTCCTTTTTATTTAGTTTGACTCATTTGTGATCATCATTCATTCATTCATTGCTTGTCTGAACCAAAACCATCGGCTTATCTTCTCTTCCTCCCTCCCAGAGCTCTGTAGACCATAAAGAGTTCAAACGCTGTGGGCCCTTTGACCCCTATATTAATTCCAAGGTGTGTACACGGTGCTGCCGAAACAACATTTCCTTTTTAAGTGCTTCTCTTCTGCTTTACTGCTGTGTTGGCTTGCTGTGCTTGAGTTTGGTTTGTTACTGCTGCTTGCGGGGGCTACTCTGCTGCAGAGATATGGGGGTGCTTTTAATTTCACTCGCTATCGGTGGATCTCTGTCCTCTGGCTTTCCACTCATGTTCGCTCGCCATCCTGAATTTTATTGAGATGTTATGTAAAACGTAAGTTACGCTGCATTGCAACATGCCCACTACCAAAGGTTTTCTTGAAACTCTTTGCTACATGTTACAATACTGTCGTACCAGCTTTTTGATTAGGGTCAGGAATAAATTGGGCTTTGGATTAAAATGTTCTAGAAAGTCAAGTAAATGCCTGCCCCTCATGGGCCACTGTATCTGATTTGTGTTAATGTTGCTCTTCAGGATGAGAAAATTGAGCAAATTTGATTTGAAAACTTGTATAATATGTAGCCTGAAGCAGCGCAGTTGTTGGCACCAAACATCCAGCAGCAGGAGAAATATTGTCCAACACAAACCACACTATCAATTAATATACAACCACCATTACGCTATTAAATTATTAGGTTGAAAGATGGAGTATCTCACAGGAAGTCTTTTGTAAAACCTGCCTCCAGCATACAGCACTGTTGGCTGCTGTATACTGTTGACTGTTTACTGCTACAAACTGAGTGCCTGGTAGATGAATTGTTTAGTGCTGCAACTAATTATTATTTTCATTATTGATGAGTGAATTATTTTTCCGATTACTATATCAATCAAAGCAAATGGTGAACACAAGCTAGCTCAATCCAGTCTGATCTATAAAACCCAAACTATTCATTATAATAAAATATGAATATAAAATATAATAATATACATATGAGAAGTGCAACTTATTATTTGTTAGGCTCTAACCAGCTAAATGTACTTTTTTTTTGCCACTCTACTAGATGGATTTCCATGTAATTTGCAACAGACATTTATGTTCCCTTAAGGATAAAATGTAATAACTTTGGTGATCCTCTGATTTTTCCCCCATACTTAGTGCTGTCATCAGGTCAATGTTTTAATTGGTCAAACACTCGGATTTATGATTTACCTTGTGAGGCAGCTGGATTCGCGAGATTACGACATCACTCGAGAATCCATTTGTCAGGCTTCAAATCTTGCAAATCCAGCTGCCGAGCAATGGAGGACAGTGACAGAGATGGTTCGTCCAATCACATGCCAAGTATTTTTTGAAAGTTCTTACCCTTTTCCAAACAGTTTCCAGGTGCAACTTCTCAGATGGATCTGTGTAACAAACCATCTGGTGGGTCAGGTTACCTGCAAAACAATGACATTCCCATCCACCTCAGCTGCACTTTGTGTTTAGTGCTAATAAGCAAACGTTAGCATGCTAACACGCTAAAGTAAAATGATCTACTAAACATTAGTATGTATGGTGTATTAGCATGTTGACGGTTGCAATTAGCTCTAAGTACTACAGCCTCACAGAGCTGCTAGCATTACTATTGACTCTTAGTCTTGTTAAATAATTAGTGAAATTACTTTACAATTTTCTGCTGATTGAGTAATTTATTAACCGACTGCTCATTTCAGCACTACTCTATTCCTTCACGGATCAATAAAATTACCCCTGAAAGAAGAAACAAAATAAAAATGAAACTAAGACGCTTCTAAGAACAATCAGATTGAGAGGACAAAAATGTGTTAAAGGACAATTTTTCAAGTCTGTCCAGTCAGGTTCCCAAATGAACATTGACACATGTTTTTCTTGTTGTAATCATTCCTCCTGTTCATACTGGCCATTAAGAGATCCTCTCATGATGTATTTACAGTGTAAGTGATGGGGGATAACATCCACAGCCCTCTTAACATGCAAAAATGTATTTAAACGTTTACTTGAAGCCAGTATGAAGCTCCAGCCATCCGAATCAGTCAAATCAAGTCAATATCTTTCAAAGTTAGTCTTTTTAGTGCCAAATTCCCTCTTTTTGTTATGATACTTCCACTGCAGCTGAACAGGAGACACAAAGAGGGATTTTTTTTTTTACTAAAAAGACTGTAACTGTGGAGGATATCCACTTCATTTGACTAACTCAGTCGGCTGAAGCCTCATAAACTTTTAAACACTTTTTTGCTCAAAACAAGGACTGTGGATTTTGTTCCTCATCACTTATATCGTAGGTGCTTTTTGACTTGGTCTCCTAATGGTCAGTACGAACAGGAGGAAACCTGTTTCACTGTTCCTGTGGGTGCCTGACTATTGTTTTTAAGACAGACTTGAAAAATTGTTAACCTATCATTTAAGAAATATAGTGATTATCCTACTCTGCTTCCTAAATAGAAGCAGGACTTCACTGATCTACTCAACGACCGGAGGTTAAGGTCAAATCCACCAGGGACAGACCAGGAGTATCTTAAGTTTATGGACACAACTTTTACTCTTCATCTCTCCTTTATGTGATTTATGTGTAATACATACACTATGTCATCAGGGTTTTTTTTTTATATTTCAGTTAAAGCACCATTATTCCAGTTAACATCAGCTACCCAGGGAAGCCCCACATCCTGTCAGGAGGATGCCAGTTCAGCAAACACGGCAGAGCTGACAGTGTCACCCTCACAGTTAGATCAGTGCAAACATGTTGGTGGCTCCATAATTGCATTTTCAGCAGGCAGAGCTGAAAAACCCACCCAGGGCTGTAGATAAAGCTGCACACTATTTTTGAACATTGTCACAGTTCCCCTGGACTAATCTTCTTAGCGTTTTGATGGGAAGGCTGGCTTTCTTTAAAGTGCTATGCTGCTATATATTAGAGTGTGAATTTCCTGCAGCGTTTGCATTTGTCTTACTTTCTTTTTCCCTTTCAGTCTGTTGGATGGATTTAACAGTGAGTCTTGTGGTCTGTTGAGATTATGAATGATGTCTTAATGTAAACACTTTCGGGATAGTTTTGGGGCCACTACCTGGTTGTGAGCCTGAATAATTGATGCCTTGTTATGAATAAATCAAAAATATGGATGCTCTGGCCCTGGTTGTGGTCATGGTTGATGGCATCATGTGACTGAGTAGGCGGGGTGGATCCTGCCTCTCCTCTCATCACACTCCAAGACCAGGGAGCCATCTCATGAAGAGGAGGAGGAGGAGGAGGAGGAGGAGGAGGAAGGAAGGGTGGTTTTCAGTGTACCAGTCTCTTTGCATCAGCATCAAAGAGACATTTCCATGCCATGCTTGTCTGTGCGAGTGTGTAAATGGGTGTATTTGCCCCTCCTCCCCCACCTCCCAGTTTGTGCTTGTGAGCTGGCGTTGCTGAGGAGAGGAAGAGGTGGGACGTTGTCATAGTAACAATGTCACGGCTTATTGGTCATACAGTGGTGGTGAGTGACCCAGTGGAGAGATGTGGTGTTTTGTTGGGAGCGAGCTAGCCTGACATGAAAGGTGCGTGATGAGGCTTTAAGAGAGGGTCCAGGACTCTTTTTTGGGCTGCAGTCGTCCACTTCAGGGACACTGGAGAACTCAGCCTGGAGTGGGTCCAGTTCTCTTTCATCCCGGTCCAGGAAGCCTGCCAGACTAATGTTTATTCATTATACGTCTGTGCTGTCTCTTACCGATAGTGTCCTCAGTGGGCTGACCGCTTTGATGATGTTTCAAACGCATTGCCAGGGGAGAGCTGTGCAATCACGCCCAATCTGACCTGGACTGACCCCGCCATCTGCATATTGGTGTTAGACTGCTCGGTACAAAGTGCATGCATGGAAGAATATAGACATTTCCTGAACAAGAGTTGTAGACTCTCTCTTGAGCCTTTTGATAAATTATTCAAGTTATTTTCTGAGCAAAAACTCAAAACATTCTCTGGTTCAAGTTCCACTAATGTGAAGATTTTCTGCATTTCTGTGATTTATATCCTTTAAATTGATTGGAACTGAAACAAGACATAACCTTGGACATTTAAAGGACTTTTTTTTTTCTCTTTTCTGATGTTGTACAGGTCAAATAATTAATTAATCAAGAAAACAATCCGTAGGTGAATTGATAATGAACATAACTGTAAATTGCAGCCCTAGTAGACTTCCTCATACCCAAAAATATCATTATTTTTATCGCAGAGAATAATCTCACTGAAGGAATGATGGCAAGAAGCTTATCTAATATAAACATATAAACATAAACATTTCTGGAGGGGATGTTTAACCAACATTTCAAAATATCTCAGAGTTCATCTGAGAAAAAAGACTTTTTAAATAAATATAGTGCAGGAACCCTGCCAGAAAAACTGGTGATAAAAAGAAATATTCTAATGAATACCATTAGACTATTTATATCATTGACCTCTTTTTTTTTTTTGTTAATTACCATGTTTTCTGTATATTACTCCATAATAAGATATAGCCCTTGGTCTGCCCACACTCATATCACGCTACCTCTCACCCAGGATTCATCTTCATATATAGGTCACATGTCTAATACAATATATGTTTAGATGAATTCCTCTGACCCAGGCTCAGATGTAAGGGCGCTGTGCTATTAATGTGTGTACACTACACTGGGCAAATTAAAACAGAATAAAACTGATGCCTCTTGAAGAGTCAAATAAATTACATGTAATAAAAGAATATAGGGGGAAATATGTTGTCATCAGACAGCTATAAACTCACATTCAGACTGCTAATGGATCATATGTCTTTCTGTCAGGCTTGCAGTATCTCAGAGGGATGACATAGGGAAAGTTTCGGATGGCGGCAGCGGGAGTAATTTCTTTGGACTTGGTTACCTCATTATCAAGTGGAGCAGTGTTTCCCCTTCTTCCTCTAGGCGCAACGCTCGCAGTCTGCCAACACACTCATTTATCCTCGCTGTCTGTCACTTCAGTGTCCAACACTTTACCCCAACAACACATCACAACCCCCCCTTTACCTTCTGGTCCCTTCTCGTCCTCCAGAACTCGTTCCTGTCTCTGCCGTGCCAAGAGATGGTTGAAGCGTGTTTGAAGAGCCCTTTAAGGGACGTTTGGTCATTTAACCGGAGGATCAAGATTTCTACATTGTCATGCATTCCCGTTTGCATGTTTTAGGGTGTGTCCTCTATGTCAGTTGGAAGCATTTGCTAGTTGAAGAGGGGAGTTTTGGAGCAGAGATGGTATCTAAGATCTTAAAGGCTTTTATGTTAGTTGTGTTTGGAAAGTGTGTCCCATTTAATCAAGTTGAAATATTGAGGAGGAAACTAATCTTTTTTTTAAAAGGGAGAAAAAGTCCACCCGTAAAGAGAATTACAATCTATGGCAGGAAGCCAGTTAGACATTCATCTCATCACAGGACTGCAAGGCCCGTTTACTCAGGAATGTGTGACAGTGTCCAAATAAAAATCCATTATTAAGAGTCAGCATGGTTACTGTGCTTTGAATTGAAAGAGCGCTGGGAATTCAGATTGAGTATTTTCATCGCTCTTGACAAACAGGGAAAAATAATTTGGCTGCAACTAACGATTATTTCCATTAATGATTAATCTGCAGATTGATTAATTGTTATAATAATAATAATAAATTGTTTTGTCTATAAAATGTCAGACGATAGTGAATAATGCCTGTTATAATTCCCCAAAGTCAAAGGTGAAGTTTTTAAATGCCTTATTTTGTCCGACCAACAGTCCAAACCCTAAAGATAATCAATTTACTATAATGGCTGATAAAGAAAAGCATCAAATCATCACAGTTGAGCAGCTGAAACTAGCAAACTTTTTGGCATTTGTGCTTAAAACGATCTTTTGATTATCAAAATAGTTGCCAATTTTTTCGTCGATCGATTAACTGATTAATTGACTAATGGAAAAACAGTCCCAACACAATTTCCCAGAGCATGAATTGCTTGTTTTGTCTGACCAACAGTCCCAAAGATTTTGAATTTACAATAGTAGAAAAATGTTGTATTTCTGCTTGATAGATGACTTTAATGACTGTCAATGTCATTAATGTGAATGTCAGAATTGTTGTCAATTCATTTTCAGTTGAACTAATCCATAAATGGTCTCCTTTCAGCACTAGAAAATCCAGAGAGATTAATAAAATTCTGTATAGTTATTGTTACACAATCCACAGATGGGTAATACATTTCTAAAACCTTTATATATCACTCTTACAAATTGAAAACAGTGAGGAAACCCTCTTTTGCATATATGAGAGATCCATGAATTGTATAATTATACAGACAACGAGCAGGGTTTCAGATTGTGACCGTGGACACTTGTCATGCAGTGAGCACAGGCAGCCCTTTGGCACACTAGCTGCAACAGCTGCTTGGCCCACCCCCCTCACCACCACCACCCACCACTACTACTACCACTACCAGGGGCCAGGGTGACGTAACCGCTGCCTCGCTCCGCTGCCAGCCAGCGCGTCACGTGACAGAGGTCGCTAGTCAAAGCGTGTTACCATCTCCCAGCCCCAGGTTGTGGGAATCAAAACATCCTCCGTTCTCTCTGTCACCGTGTGTCACGTTTCCCCTCTCTGAATATTCGGCACCATGAAAACACAATGGAGTATAATCTCCAGATGTTCCTGGTTAGGGTAGGGTTTATCAATCAGCAGCAGACACCAGCGAAGATCTTAATCTCTTCTTGTTTGACATGCACTGAGGTCTAAATCAGGATGAGGTTTTATGCTGTCTGTAGCACCACAGTAAAGACAGGATTTTCATAAAAACATGTACTGTCCAGGAAGTCTTGGCTGTGCCGTATGAATTCTAATCTCTTTCCCGGCAAGGCTGCTAGTCATTGGTGCCATTTTGCGTAATAGCCTTCGGAGCTGTGTCTTGTTAGTACATGATTGTTTGACTGGTCACGTGGCCTGTGACAGTACACTGGAGATAAAGCTGATCCTGGTCTTTATAGGGTGAGATTTCATGCTGGAACTCACTGAGTCCCTATATAATAATATAAAAGTGTACCACAGAAAATCACATATTATTATAATACAAGTTATAGTTTTAAAGGGGGATTTTATTTATTTTTTGCTGCAGAGCTATCAGCCTGTTAAAATTAGCTTCAAGCCATGCATTTGTAGTTCCCCATATGTTGTGGTTTGCTTTTTGTCACTTAGTCTCGAATGTGAAAATGAAACAATACAACCCCTGTTCCTGCTGTAGCTGAAGAGTAGATTGATTGTTAAAAAGTTGTTTTTGAGGTAGTGGCTTATATTCATTAACATAATCCTCCCACGGCTTACAATAAATAGATCAGCACAAATATTTCTGAAATCTGTCAATTGCAAGCAACAGACCAAATATCTGGTTATTGGCACTGGCGTGATAACATGATGGTTACACAGCAGTGGTTTTTAATGTGCAATAGACTTGTACAATTTTGTGGCTGTGGTCTAGAGGGCATGTGCACATAGCCGTGCATAAATATAGTGTGTTGCACAGGACACTTTCAACATGTTTAATGTTCTGCAAGTTACGTGCCTACAGTGAACTTATACTTTTTAAATAAGACTGAGTTGTGTTTTTGATCAATTTTGCAAATATCAAAGTCATAACGTAGTCAAAACACTTAAAGGATAAGGTTTGTGATTTTCAATATTTTTCCTCTTGTCTACAAATCTCATGTGCAGAGCCAAACCAACAATGAATTGATCCTACTTACAAGTATTGTGTGTGTATCCAAAGCCTAATACATCTTATTCCTCCTATTAAAAACATGGAAATGACCCAAATTGTAGCACTAGGTGACATGTTCCTTGGCATCAAGGAGTGTGATTACAGTAGTTTGTTTAGAAACAGCTCCAAAGACTAATAACAATGATCACATTTTTAGTCTCTGGAGAGTAGTTCCGTGTAAGGCAAGAAAAATGTAGAAAAATGCTAGCCATATCCTTTTAAAGTGTTAAAAACACTGTGGTGGAAGTGGTCTGGGGTTGTTTGGGAGTACCTAGAGAGGTCCTGTAGTGGAAGGCCCCTGTGTGAATAACACACTTAACATAGCTTATATCAAAGGAGGCAAGGCAAGGCTCGATGTTACTTCGCTGCATGTTTCCCATCAGTGAGTCAAGTGTGTGGTCAGCCACGTTTGATACTATCAGATGCTGACTCATTACTACAGAGCACTGACCACTGCACTGGCAAGGAAGACACTTATGTCTCAAGTGATCACACTCACTGAGTTTATTGGACCGGTATACTAGGTATATATTGAAGCACTCCTGTTTATTATTATGGGAAAAAGGCTTCATGTTTAAGTAATATACACGTTTACAAAGTTTCCATTCGCCTGTGTTTAGTCTGTTGTTTTGTTTGCTTTATGTAAATCATGGTATGCTAGATTTACTTGGATTACTGTTGAGGAGGCAGCAGACCTGCATGTTTGAGGAAGTGAATCATGCTGATGTAATCACAGCGTGTATGTTTGCAGGCTGAAGTCGTCTAAATACTCAGAGTGTATCTATCTCTAAAAAGCTGTGACAAACGCTCAATGGTGCGTTAGAAAATGAAAGGCAGCATGCTCTTTTCAGGCGGCGTCCTGCCATTTCTCTGTGTGCGTATGTGTGTACATGGGAGTTTGTTTTAAGACAAAGATATTGCTAAAAGGAGAAACAAGTATTCGAATTGAAAATCACACAGGAACTGAAAACCTGGGTTTCTTTGCTTTACTTCTCTGATAAAAGGCTGTATTTAAACCCTTTTCTTCATTTGTTTTGTTCAGTTAAGTTCACCCAACACAAGAGTGTTTTTCTCAGCCAGTCTGCAGTGCCTTCTCTTTTGATAGGCAGGTGTCGTTTTGTTTCTCCAAGCTCCACCTCCTTTCTCTCTGTTCAAGCTGTGACCTGCTTTGCCAGGATAGTACAATACTTACTCATTCTCTCTCTCTCTCTCTCTCTCTCTGTCTCTGTCTCTCTGTCTCTGTCTTTCCCTCATCCTGCTCGCTCCCTCTAACAATGAAGAAGATACCTGCTGATCCCATCTGGCAGCAGGCCTTTGTGAAACTCAACTGACACCTGTCTAAAACTGCCCTCCACACGATGTCCTGTCTTCAGTGCCACAGCTGGCATGTTTCTCCGGGAGTCGCCCATGCTGGCATCATGCATGTCCATGTGGGGGCTTCTCACGCCAGCTGTCAGCCCCTTTGTAGGTGGTTCTGTGTGTCTGGAATGACTGACTCGCAGAGCATGTGGTTCCACCATAACTGGCATTATCTGCCACACCCATTGCTACGCAATGTTGACTAGAGCCTGAGAGCTTCACAGGCAGTGTTTGCTGCTTGCCAAGAATCACGTTTGCAGTTCTGTCGCGCCTTGATAGACTGAGAGCAGTGATTGTTTCTGGGCTTTGATTCCCATTCTTGTATTTCCTGTGACTGGCAGAACAGTGTCTTTAAAGAGAGTTTTCTGTATTGCTGATTTCCCCTTTTCTAGATATAACTCAGCAGTACAGTCTTAGTCATACCTGTCATGTTGTCATTGTTAGCTAGTTGTGTGTTGTAAGGGTGTTCCTACATCATCATCTTAGTTCAGCTCATGAGGTGAAGGGTTTGCCCCCTGCTGGTTGTTCATGGTAGGGTTCATCAAAAGTGCCAGAGGTTCTCAGGTCTATTAGACATTGATCTTGTTGCTACATGTGAGTCATTAGATCCAATAAGTCCCACTTACTGAGTTTATGTTGTAATCACTGCTTATAATTGCTGTTTTGTCTGCTTGACTGTTATTAGCTTGTTTTTCTACAATGCAGATTTTTTTGGAAACACATGGCGAAAGGCTAGGTTGCAGAGTCGAGGTCATTTTCACTTGTGCGCAGGATTAATCGCTATACCGTATAATTAAACGTGAATATGATGTGTACTTTGACACCAGTCAATTACCGGCTGTTGATGTTTATACTAATCCTTACAAAATCATAGTCTGACTATTTTCTGTTAATTCCAGTGAGTCAGAGGCATTTTGTACTGTACACAAAAATATTGACTTTACATTAGAGCTGAAATGTTTAGCCGCTTAAAGGATTAGTCTACGGCTGCAACTAACTAATTATAGGTCTATAAAATGTCAGGAAATTATGAAAAATGTTGATCACCTTTTCTGAAGCCCAAAATGCAATCTAAAATGTCTTGTTTGGTTCTAACCAAAAGTCCACACCCCAAAGATATTCACATTTAGATTTAATACACATTTAAGAAGTTGGAATTAGAGAATTTTAACATTTTTTTTCTTAAAAAATGATTCAAAATGATTAATCAACTATCAAAATAGTTTTGATTCATTGATTAAAATAGTAATTGATTCATTGTTTTTATGTCGATTGCCACACAGTTGCTGGTTCCAGCTTCTACTGATTATCTTTGGGTTTTTTTAATGGTATGACAAAACAATATGAAGACGTCTCCTTTGGCTCTAGGAAACTGGGATAGCCATTTTTCACTAACTAGGTTCAGATATCAGATAAATAGATGAAATGATAAGAAAATTATGTTGTTAATGTCACCATGACAGTATTCAGTGTGGAAATGCAGTTTTTGCTTTCGCTCTTCCTCGGCTATAATGTCACTTCCAGGCCTCACTCACACTTGGTTACAGTATGTGGAAACACAGCACTCATCTCTTCCCCTTGATTGTCTAATGTCTAAAACCGCCACGATCATTGCCTTTGCTGTGCTCTGGTGAGAGAGCAACACCAACAGTGCCTCATAGTTGTGACAGCCTGTCTCGACAGGATGATGGTAATGGGCCAGGTCTCTTTCCTTTGGTGACTTTATAATGCTTATGTGATTCTGACCTTGTGTCCAAGTGGCTCATGTCTCTGCTAATTCCCCACCTGCCTGGGTGCCTCTGCCCCTCTGCTAGCACCCCGCTGCCCCTGGCATTCAGTGCCATCCCCAACACCTGTCCTCATTAGTCCATGTATGTCTGCCAGTCGTCCACCCGGGCCCACCCCCTCCCCTCTCTGCCAGATATTCCCCCCAGGCCTCGCTATGTGCCTCATTGTGGTTGGTGCTTTTTCACGACCTTTTAATCTGCTAACATGACTGGCTTCTATGCACTGATTGGTTTAACCTCACAATAACTCCACCGAGGCGTCTATTCTTACTCATTAACAAACATGAGTCAACCCATGTCCTTTCTCTCCTGATCCACTTAATTCCTTCTATTTCTCACCTGTTTCCTGTGTGTTTGTGTCTGATTTTCCTGCGCTGCTTCTCACCTGTTCATCTGCCCACGACAGAACAATGACAACGAGACGCCGCTGCACTGTGCCGCCCAGTACGGCCACTCCCGGGTGGTGCGGCTGCTGCTGGAAGAGCTGACAGACCCCACCATGAGGAACAACAAGTTTGAGACCCCGCTGGACCTGGCTGCACTGTATGGCCGCCTGGAGGTAGTGAAGCTGCTGCTCACTGCACACCCCAACCTGCTCAGCTGCAACACCAAGAAACACACACCGCTGCATCTGGCCTCTCGGAACGGACACCTGTCTGTGGTGGAGGTGCTGCTGGATGCTGGCATGGACATTAACTATGAGGTGTGTGTGTGTGAATATATGTATATATGTATGAGTGTGAACTTAAAGCTTCAGTTTGCAAGTGTTTCTTAATATGCTGTCATGGCCCAAATCATGTTGGGTAACTTAATCTGTCCTTGCAGCACTTCCTCTCGCTACTTCCCACTAAAGCTATTAGATTAAATGTAAAACTCTTAAGCTCTGCAAAAGAACTGCTGTGGTATCAAAGCAGAGCCGGCCTTGCTCCCCCTGGTGGGCCCTGTGGCCCCGACTCTGTACCAAACTATGCCATCCATCTGTCTGGAGATATTTTTTCCTTCACTCTGCCCTGCTTTACTCTGAATCAAGGATAGGGAGTCTATCCAGTGTCCTTCAGGCCCTGCATCCTGCAGGTTTCAATTAGCATGGCCCTGTGAGCTGGAAAATGATCTGCTTTGATTCCTCGACCGCATAATTGTCAGTAGAGAAGTGGACCGAGCGGTGGGCATAAATAAGGTCATCTCTGCTTTATTTCTTTAAGAATGTAGGTGGTGGGAAAAGTATTGCCGCAGGTTTAAACAAGCCTGATCCATGTAGCAACAAGCAAGTTAAAACAAGCCCGGTCCATGTAACAATAGCAGAAGAAAAGAAACATGCAGATGTCACTGATGTCCCCCATTCATGTCACACACGGGTGTTTGTCCTCCCTTTGTCTCTCTGTGCCTCTGGCTCTTTACGCTTTTGGTTTGTTTTCTGCTCAGACGGAGAAAGGCAGTGCCCTCCACGAAGCAGCCCTGTTTGGGAAGACAGATGTGGTACAAAGACTTCTCAGTGCAGGTCAGTACTTCAGCGCCACACAAGCAACATTTGAACACAACACAGCGATGAAATACATTTAATTAATAAAAATCAGCACAAAACATTTCGACTGTCGTTGCACCGACTCTTCCTTTTTGTCATTCGTCAGGTATCGATGTGAACATTGTGGACCAGAAGGGCCTGACAGCGCTGGATACTGTCAAGGACATGCCCTCTCAGAAGAGCAGACAGATAGCTGCTCTCATCCAAGGTAAAGACCACATGTGCAAACAGAGAGAGAAATGTGGTGGGAAGCAACCTCTTGATTTCACATTTGCCAGTTGTTATTCAATCTCCTGTTGTCTGTTGCAGGTCACATGACTGGAAAACCCCCTGACATTGACCTTCCCCCTCCACCAATCCCTCCGCCTCAGGAGAGCCCCAGCCCACGGAAAAGGGGTAAGATTTACCAGATGTCCCAAGTCATAAAGTTTAGTGTTTGTACTGTAGTAGCAGCAATCCAGTCAGCAGTTTAAACAGGAAACAGAGCAGGAAAATGCAGTAGGAGGTTATTATCCATTTTTTTTCAGCGAAGAACTTGCTTGTCTTTTTTGTGTTTTGCACCTAATTTATACATTTTTAACTGTGTTATAGGTGATCTAGAGAAAGTGAGCGAGTTGATCTCGGGGCTGGCCCCGGGGCCCGAGGAGGAGAGCCCGTATGAAGCTCTTTTTGAAGCCACATCTTGCCACTCTCTGGACAGCCTCACCAGCGGCAAATCCTCTGACAGGGATTCTGGACGGCCAGATAGTGAAGCTGGCAAGGTCAGCAGCAGTTTAACTGAAACCCACCACCCTCTCACACACACATGCACAGTGAGCTCCTCGCAGGGGGATTATAGGAGATAAAATGCAGAACTCCCACTAGAGGGTGATAGTGGTCCTCTCTCCACACGACGTGGCCTCAAACCCCCCTCAGCATTACACTTCTTGTGGTGCATAGTGGATTTGCAATGCATTTCTTAACTATGATTTTGCAATAAACCGATTAGCAACCATGTATTTATTACATCTTATATTCTACATAATTTACAGAAAGATCGCCTGGTCCACTCATCACATCCTGGCCCTGGTCATGAAGAAGAGGTGAGCTCAGAGGTGAGAAGATTATAAAGTTGGGAGAAACATGTTTTCATCCGACATCACAGATTCTCACATTTACGGTTTCGAGCACCTAATGAATGAGCACGGTGGTATGACTGCCTTTTAAAAGTTAGTTCCTCTGAGAGTTTGGTCATGGTTTATTAGCACAATGTCACAGGAGCTGTTGGAAAATGATTATCTGCCACTGAGAATGCCAGCGCCTTTTAGCCATGACCCCTTTCATGACTATTCTCTTCACGGCAGCTGCTCAAATCAAACGACTTCTTAATAAATATTCATCTGAGTGCGGCACGGGATAGAGGCAGTGGGGACGAAAGAGGGCGAGAAGTGAAGTGGAAAAGACCGTAGACCATAGAGGATGCGATATAAAGTAACATTAACAAAGAACATTTTCTAGTTTTTAATTTCCCCTCACTGAAGGAGACATTTGCATCACATCCACACCAGCTTTGGTGGATACTCAACAAAAAGTCATCCGTGCAGTATATTTCCTCTCCGCCTTCATTTTCTCCTCGCCTCTGCTGTTTTTGTTTTTTTTTCCGCAGGCCCTGTATACTAACAGCAGTATTGATGAGAGAGGAGAGCCGGGGGTGGAGGAGGAGGAGGATCACACATATGAGTTGTTGCTGACTGCACAGACCAAAGTCCCACCACCCAGCCAGGAGTCCCAATCCCATAAAGGTAACTGTGCTGCATAGATAGATTATGTTGTAGAAAGTGTAGATTAACAGTATTTCTTTGTTTACAAGAGATTTTTAAGAGCCTTTCCTGCGTAAACTCTCTCCTCCACTACATACCTTTACCTTACCACATATTGGTGACCACTAATTTGCAGCAGTATTATATAAAAATCGCCAAAACACTGGGACAATTCTCCCAAACACTTCTTAAAACTCCACTGCGGCTGTCTGAACAAAACAGAACCTGAATACATTCATATCCCGATCAGCCCTACACACACACACACACACACACACACACACACACGGTCAACCCTTGCCATGACTGCGTGCACCTCGTATATATCAGCAGACCCTCCTTAGTCGTGGCTGGTGAATGGCACCGCATGTAATTGGATTAAATGGGATTAAATTAGGAGGCCATTTTGATCCTTAGCTGTTGATGTAGATGTTTTAAAACCATCCCCTTGGGCCTTCCAGCTTAGTCAGCTTCACTAGCGCCGTTAGAAAACGTCACTGAGCTGAAGGGTTGGAGTTTAAATCGCTGATGTCATCATGCACCCCCCCCCCCCTCTATGTGGATAAATGATGGTGTTATAAAAAAGGAACTCTTGACAGTTTTTTCTTCTTCCACTCTGTAGTTGGACAGAAATGTTAAACGATTAGTTTTTCGTCTCTTTTAAAACGGCTTCATCACGTCTGCATGCTCAGCGTTGTTTAAATTGCAGACAGATAAATCTAAAGTCTGTCTTGACTTTTAGCCCAATATGTCGCCATGCATAAAACATGATTTTAATATACATCACTTTCAGATTCTCGTAGCATAGCCTGTAACTCTGAAGAAATGTTGAGTAGTTGAACTCTGAATGGACCGAGATAATAATTCATCTGTCTATGTCCTAACTCTTATGTCTTCTGTCTCCTTAGATGAAAACACCACTATACAGTCTTCCAACAGTGTCCTACCTCAGGTATATATACATTCCTCCTTTCATCCTTCTCATGCCTTTATATCTTTACACCTACATCAAACAATAAATCACATTTTGGCAATATTTTTTTTATGCCTGGCAGTTGCCAAATCCTTCTGTAAGATCTTTACATGTGCAAGTTACAGGGATGGAGTTTAGACAGTCAAAGAAAAGCATCTCAGCTGCAGTTTGCATTCCATGTCAGGCGCATGACCATATGACCATAGTAGAATATATAATATATATGACACATGTCATATGATAGTCAGACATTGAGTCATATGTCAGCAGAACGCAGTTGTCATCTGAAACCATCCCTCATAACTTACATAACTAACATAACTAACTGTAAACTTGCCCTCTCTATTTATTGTCACCGTCTTATTTTATTGCCTTTTTTATATTTATCATCCAGTTAGCGGCTTTTATTATTTCTGCCACACACCCACAATCCCACCTGCTGCCCACAATATATGCTCACATCTTTTATTTCATGCTCCTATTGGATTAGCCGTGCCCCTCAGCTGCCTAATCGTAATAAACGAGCAGCATGATGTCCTCTGTGCTCTAATCTGCAACCTTCTGAGTCAAGACATATTATGTTTGATGTAGGTAAACCTGCCACCAGTACTTTCATGCAGGGAATGAATGGGATAGCATCTTTGTTTCATGTTTAACTAGCTAGATAATTAGACTGCAATATTAATAAGCTAACAGGGCCAAGACTCAGCAGCCACTAATACGATTGTCTGGCATCCCAGAAGATGTTTGAAAGGTATGTTTTGATTGGCAGGTGGGAGTAAACTCAGCTTTTTTTTCGTCTTTTCTCTTCTACTTCAGCGTAAACCCACTGCCCCAAACGACCTCAGAGCCCCGAGCAAGACGAAAGACAGCCTCCACCCTCCTGGACGGGCGGGCCCACGCGCATCAGGAGGTGAGTTTTTTTTTACCCTCTGTCCTCAAATTTTTAGTAACTTAATAAGGAACAACAACTGCTGCTGGTGCGAGGGTAAGGAAAGACAGACTGGACACGTCGGACTTGAGAATCACAAGCCGAGCATGTCAATGAAACGGGAGAAATGCGTTTGAGTTTGCAGGGTGAGATGGGCTGGCTCAGATTAGTGCTGTCAGGGAATGCATGATTGACATTCTCCAGCAGCGCAGTGGATTTGGCTTGTCGGGCGCAGGCTGATTGACATTCCTTGGCAAGTGGGCAAGACTCATTTCGTTGCCAATATGAAACAGAATTCTTGATCAGATGGTGACATTCCTATCTCAGATGCACATCCCCACTTAAAGGTGGATATGCCACATTCTCCAGTCAAGCATGAAGCGGAGGTGAGGAGCACGGCCTCTGGGTTTTTGCTGACATACATACGGATATCTTTATGAAAATATTATTTTTGGAGCGTGTTTGTGGGAGGGACGGCAGAGTAGGCATGCGGGCGAGTAGGCAAGATACTGCTGTCGCGCCTTCACAGGAGGAGCCAGTCAGAAATAATTAACAGAGTGAATGCAGAGACGTCAGTATACTTTACAAGTCTCTGAACTTAAACATGTTGGTATAACTGGTGGATTTGTGCAAATAAAGCTCACATGTTCAACCGTAATGAGTTTAAACATTAAAGTTGAATTGATGTTCAACAAGAGCAGAGCCCGTATTTGTGGGAAAATGTTTTGCCACAGGAGCCAAGAATCAGTAACTCAGGCGTCACAATTGTTAAAAATGTTGTGAGTAGTGAGGGACGTGTGAAACATTTCTAGAAGCACAAAAGGCCACTTTTTCCTCCTGCCTTACAGTCCTCAGTGAGTTCATGTTATACTCTCCTTTCCCTTTTTTAAAACCACAAAACCACAAGTCGGGTTCATATGTGAATACAACTGTGTTTTTTCTTCTCTTTGCAGTTCTTGCACATCAGCAAGTTAAAGCTATATTTCCCACTTTTATGCTTTTCATAAACCCGGACAGCTGAGCTGAGCCTCCTCGGTGTTTACTTCTGTTCATGTGTGTATGTGATTTCTATTGTGATTGAGGAAATCTTGAGATCTTCCCCGTGTGGACGTTGACAGCCAGGGACTAGAGCTCGGCGCGGGCTGCGGCAGGTGGAGGACATATGCGTGGTCAGCGATACCGTAGTGTTCATCATCTGTCACAAACATATTGCTGTTCTCAGCAGGAATATAGTTTTTCCCAACAGATTTCCACCTCTGCATAGTGTTTTATAGGCTTTCCAAGTGATATTTCTCACCAGAAGTGATATCCTATGATTTACACAGACAATAACAGACATATGGCTTCCATAGTACACAGTTATGTACAGCAATAGTGAGGCTATCCTTATTTTACACTTGCTGCTCATTTACCACATGGCTCGGGTTCATTCTTTTCTTCATACTTGTTGAGCTGCTTTTACAGATTTGGTCCTCTGTCTCGTCTAAAAGCAAGTTCATTCAAAGCTTTAAATGGCTGTTTCAGAAATGCACAGTTGTTTGTAACACTGTTATGAACTGCAGTTCACCAGAAGAACTGCAACAGATGGATGCAGAGGGGCTATGAACAGAAAGCACCTGTTATTTATTTATATATATATATATGTGTGTGTGTGTGTGTATACTGTATGCACCACACAAGTAACAAGCATTAAATAATGTTACGTCCTATTATATGTATACGCTGTTGAATATGACAACATACTGGGTTTCACGACTATATTGATCAGGCCTGTCAATAGAGGTATTTATTTACTTGCTTTACTGTAAATGTCCACATATCAATAAAATGGCCTTATGTTTCCTTATTGGCTTTCTGTAGAACATGACCCAGAGTTGAAAATGTTCTACAACCTCATATAAAAACAGAGTAGATTCTTCCACACGCAGGGCATGAATTGACTTTGGACTATGTCAATGGGGAAGTGACAGCCAGCATCGTCACTGCAGAGTCTGCAAAACAAACATGACATCATGAACAAGATATGGAGCCCACAGTGCCAAATGAAATACTCATCCCACCTCTGCGGTGACCTCACCCATCTATAAGAGCTGCAACAACATTACATTATGTCTGCGAGCGTTTTACGCCATAAAAGTGTATAAGCAGGGGGTGCGGTGGTCTCGGCAAGGGTTAACACCGTGTGAGATTGTTGGAACCACATTGATGTGCTCATAGGGCGTTCACACTCCCTAGCTGCCAAGGAGAGGGTGGGTGTTTGGCTGTGGTCCTGACATATGTGCGCAGTACACTCACTCACCTCTTATAACTCACACAAACACCCACACACGTTTTCCTAGATCCAAAGGCTTTAGCGACTTGTGAAAAGGGGAGTTAAGGGGCGTTGTTTGTCACATTCACTGACTGCAAATGGTCCCTGAAACGGTAATGAGGCAGTTTTCAATGAACTGGGACTGAGCTCTACACGTCAAACAGTTGAGTGATACGATTCTTTCCGTCTTGTACTGTAGATACGACTCTTGATGTTTTTTTTTTCATCTCCAAGTAGCAATTTGAGAGAAAGCAGAGCAGAGCCCAGACGCCTGTTTAGCAGCAGCAACAACGCCGTTTGGTGAAGGACAAACTACAAAGTGTTGCAACAGGTCACTGCTTTCCCCTGTGGTGTCACTGCCCCAAATTCCCTGTCACCAAACACCCTGACCCTGTCACCCTGGCAGAGACAGTCCACACACACACACACACACACACACACACACATACACCCTATACACACTCCTTCACCATGTGTCACAGGTCTAATTATCAAGAGTCTGGCTGCTGGAGGATGGGGCGATTCAAATTTCCATTCCTGAGCCACCATTAGGGTCTAGAATTAGAAGTCAGAAAACACAGAGGGGCTGCTGGTCACACGGCAGACAACAACACACATCATTGCAGTGGAAGGAATACGACTACCAAACCAGACTAGTGATTTTTTTTTTTTTTTTTAAGACTTCAAAGCCGTAGCATAGATGACAACAGGCACCGTCATGCTGTGGCTGATTTGATTGTGGGAAAGAGGCTTAGGTGGCAGTAATTCCCCAGGGAGAGGGAGGAGGAAAATCTAATTGTTTTTAATTGCACTTGCCATTCCCTCTCATTAAGGAGTTGTTTTTGTTGGACAAGGCAGCTCATGTAAGTTTTTCTCCGTTTTGCGATATTTCAGAGACCTCTTGTTCATGTTTTCTTCCTGTTTTCTGGTGTATTTGTCGTGTCCTCTGGTAGGTGTTTGTAATAACGTGTGTACATGAAAGTTAAGTTCAGTAGTTTGGGAAATGGACCTAACAGACAAGTGGGCGCAGTAGGTTGAAGGTAGTCACAGAGATGACTGGATCTTAGAAAATAGCCTGTTATAAAATACAGGCACTCAGCAGATAGTTGTCAGACGGCTGCAAGCTGGGTTTGGAATTCTGTTATTTCTCCAGCCAACATACGCCTTCTCCTTTCTCCAGCTCCTCTCTCTCTCCCTCTTTTTCTCTCCGTCACTCCTGGTAGGAAACAGTTACAGATCTGTTTCAGGGCTTGTGTGGGCGGTTTCTTATTAGCCCTGCTATGAGGATCTGCCCCTCAGTCAGAAGTCCACTTTCTAGCCTTCACAAAACTACACTAACCTTGTTCATTCCTTTTTCTCTAGATAACTCCCAGCTCAGCCAGGATCAGGGAGCAGGTGTCCCAGAGCAGTTTACCGGCCTCCTGCACGGATCCTCCCCTGTGTTCGACTCCCGAGAGGAGCCCTTCAGGCTTCCAGGTGCTCCGCCACCCGGCCAGGGCCAGCCAGAGTCGAGAGCATCTGTTAAAGCTAAAGAGGAAGTAGTAGCAGCTGCACCGCCACCCAGCCGTCCCAGTATGGCCGCCATCCTGACAGACTGTGATCCAAAAGCAATTTATGCGACTGTGAACAAGGAGCCCAGGGACTCCGGGGCTGGGGCGGTGTCTGCCGGCAGGATGCGCCCTCCTGGAGACCTGAAGCTGGCACGCAGCCTCTCCAAGTCGGACTCGGACTTGCTCGTGTCACCTCCTAGTGAGGAGGAAGGAGGATTGGGAAACCGTAGCGAGTCTGTTTCTAACTGTAGCACTGGCAAGAAGAGGCTTGAGAAATCTCCCTCTTTCACCTCAGAATGGGACGAGGTAAGTGAGTTAGTGTGTGTACTTTGGTGCTTTTTTGACTAATATGAAAGGTTCATTGTTTAATATGTGCAAATGCTGCAGTTTCATCAACAATTGGAGTATGAAAGGTTTTAATGAGATCAAGCTGCTATAAAAACAGTTGTTTTTTGAGCAAGAGGTAATGAACCTAACACACAAATACAAAACATGCAGAAAAATCACATTGAAACTGGTGCTGAATTCAATAAGTCATTGTCATGAGAAGCCATAGGAAGCAAAACATTAACATAACGTGGAGTAACAGGGCATTATAGAACCCTGCTACATCAATATACCGATTCATGGACAATATTTAATCTCTTATTCAACAGTAGATTGAAAGCATGAATCCAAATAAATGCACACTGAATGAGCACATTGTCGAGAATTCCTCACATTGTTTTCACAAAGCTCCACTTGTTAGGCCTTAAGTCCGCTTGCGTTAAGCCCAAACAGCATTTGCAGGCACAAGACATTTGCCCACAACTACAAAATCGATGGAATAAAAACCTCAACTGCGAACACCTCTGTTGACTGTAGAGAAGTTCAACAAAGACGTTCTTCTCGCTCTGTCAACTCAAAGCCCACCTGTTGTTCCTAATGGGGACATTGTGTAATATGAGATACACCTTGTTTTACAAACACAATGACTATATTACAAAATGTGTCTGTAGAAGCAAATAGCATCTAGATTAGCACACTTAATTTCTACAGAAATGTATTTTTGCTGCTTATGTTGAACCAATTCCTGCATAATTCCGTATTGAAAATTGAACTTGACGTCACATCGGTGCATTTTTTATTTCCTCAATCCTAGTCTTGTGTTTGTTATCACAGCGGGTATTCGTGACTAAATATAACCCCCCCCTCTTCCCATTCAGCACTTTAATGCTTTGTCTGGGACGCAGATAAAAAGCCGAGTCGTCCTCTCTCAAGAAAGAGGAGATTAGAGAAGACAAGAAGATGGGGATAAAACGAGCGAGGAGCTGAGAGAGTAAGACAAAAGACGGAGATTTGGGAATTGAGATTCAGAGAGAACATACAAGCTGCTGATCTGTCTCCCTTCAGCTCTCGTCTCCTCCGCTTGCAAAGGCTTAAGAGTCCAACCTGAGTCTCTGTGGAGAAGGGCAACCCGTCGTAAGAAGACAACACGCAGACACGACGCTGAACAAATATAGTTATCTCAATATAGTTTCCTCAAACATCCCACCTTCCTGAGACGTGAGACTACTACTCTGCTTAACAGGTCAACATATTTTTAACACAGTAGCAACTTTTATGGACTGTGAGATTACAGTAGATATAACAGTGAATGAGCAGAGGTATCCACAGTCCAATCAATTAACATGGCTTCCTGTTTATCCTATTTCACCCATTTCCTACTTCAATCTTCTTTATTGCTAGCAGGATTAATGATCTCCACTAAGCTTCTCAATTAAGCGTTAGCATAAGCTTTCCTAGCCTAGCGTGTCCACTAGTGTCTCCCTAATTTTCCCTTTGTGTTGTTTAAACTCTGCTCTATATCCGTTATTGAGAACATGCATCTCTTTTACAACTCTCCTACACTGCCGCACCCACAGTGCAGCCTCCGGTCCGTGTGAGCGATGACTCGCACGTTGCGCTGATGATGCCAGACCTTGTAGAGCAAATCATGGGCTCAGATAGCACTAATGCGGTCTCTTCACAGTGAGGAGATCACATTGCTGCCTAGTGTTCCTTTACATGACCCTATCAGAACAGCCACAGCGCGCGGGGATAATAGCAGCTTTGAGGTCGATATCTTTGGCTGCTCTCGGCTGTGGTTTCCATGCGGGTGGTCAGAGTCGTTCACTCGATCACCTCGCTAACGTCTCCGGGCCAGTTGGATGTTGTCTGCAGAGGGGAAATTCAATGAAATATAAAACATCTCTGTAAAGCTTTGATAGGTTGTTGAATTACTGTTTGGGTGTACACAACATGCAATTCAATCTGAGCAATGTATTATTATTATTTGATTCCATTACTGTTGCACTGCCATATGCTCTTTATTACTTTCTCAGTAGACATTACAGTCAGACTGCTTCTGTAATTAGCTCATTTACTTGCCTATGAAAGTGTGGCTTTATTATTTGTCAGTTGCGTGCTACTGTAAACGGTTCCAGATGTGTTGATGTTGCTGCAGTTCCTAACCTGATGACTTATAATAGTCATTTCCCAGCTACTACACAGCAAGGAGGCTGTAGGAGGCATTTCTGCATGACAGCAAACTGACCTGATGTTCATTTTGTCTTGATATACCTTCGTCAACACCTTTTGTCTCATTTTTTAGTTGCAGTCAGAAGCAGAGGGGCCACACAAGGCCTCTTATAGAAGCCAGTCAAAGTTTGAAACACTTTTCTAGCCTGAAGCCAAAGCACAACACTGCGACAGCCAGTGTAATCTTGTCTTTGGAATTTTATATCTGCGAGCACCACAAGGAAGCATTTCTTCGCCTTGATCTACTTCAGCATTGCCAGACTTTTTGCGAACGGCAAGAACATACCTTTAGTTTGTTTTGCCAAAGTCTGCCAAGGAGACAGTGAAAACTGATAGTATTTAACTGAGATTACTTACAAAACCTGACCTTCAGTGCTTCTCAGTATGCAGCCCAGTGAAAAGAACATACCTCTATTACAGTGTGCAACACAAACCAATACCATACAGAGTTTAAGTACAGGGCTGCAACTAATGTTTATTTTCATTATTGATTAATGTGACGATTATTTTCTCGATTAATCTCAGTCTATGAATTGTCAGAAAACAGTGTAATTTCCTACAGCTCAAGGAGATGTATTCAAATGTCTTGTTTTGTCCAACCAACAGTCCAAAACACAAAGATATTCAGTTTACTGTCATATATGACAAAGAAAAGCAGGAAATCTTTACATTTGTGAAGCAGAAAAATGATTAAAACAGTGAATCACTTATCAAAATATAAATGTTTCTGTCGATCAATTAATCGACTACTTGTGGCAGCTCTAGTTAAGTTGTCCACTCATTCTGTTTGCTTACATCTCAAATACGTCTATACTATTCAGTAGAAAGTGTTATGTAATAAAATGACATGACACTATGGTAATGCACTGCCTTGTACTTATGGTTGCAACTACGTGGTATATACAGGCATATATTATTTTGATTAAAGATTCATCTATTAGTCTATTTTGTGATATATTTTTAGTCAACAAATGCCACATCAAGATTAACCAAAGACTGAAGTGTGGTCTTATGTTGAAAATGTTTTATGGGTTGTTTTAGAGAGATGACTCTGCTCCTGAGACATTGTCATCCGTCTGCAAAACATTGTGGTCAAATGAGGTAATAAGGTCAATAGAAGGGAACATCTTGTGTGCTTGAATCTTTTTAATTCCCCTTTCAAACTTTCTGGTCACAGGCCTGGCACTGCACAGTCTTAATTATCCAGTTTAATGAACAACTCACCTCCTCAGACTGCACCTGAAGGATGTGGCCTCTGAGAGCGTGACAGGATTAAGGCAAGCATGACATTACTTGGTTATTGGAGATTCCTGCTCTTCCCCCAATGTCCTCAATAGCCAGTTATTATCCTGGATGGAGCTCCTCTGTACTCTCTTCTCCCTGGTGCTTCTTTGCAGATGAACCGAATAGCCTGAGCTTGAGAATTGATCTGGTTGTAAAAGAAAAAATGGGGGGGGGAAGAGATGGAGGTAAAAAACAGAAGGTGTCCTCTAACTGTAGAGGAGATCTTATCAGTGAAGAGGAGATACACTTCAGGCAATGGCCTCATTTACTGTATACGAGTGTCTTTTCTTGAGTGAACCGGCCAGCTTTAAGTTAATCTGAATCCCTAAAGACTTTTTTTTTTCACATCTTAAAATAGGCTGCTGGCAAAGAGCATCACAATCCATCCTTAATTATTCATTTATCCCTCGGGCGTGCATTTTATTTACTGTCCAGTCTGTGAGTCACAAAATAAAATTGTTTCGGAGTGATACTAACAATGTACTTGACCTTGAAGAAAAAAAATGTATGGTTTTGCTCTGGTTGTCAGTACATATCCATCCCAGAGGAGGCCGCAAACCATGAGTTCTGCCCTTGATGGATTCCATGTATGTGCAGCTTCCTTGTCATGCTTTCTGTCAGGCTTTGTATAGACTGTATTTGTGTGTGTGAAGCAGCCTGTCAGCCAGACCAATAGATATCACACTCATGAAACGGAGCCATAGTGAATTTGTAATGTACAAGCTGCGATATACAAAAAAATAAACCTTCCTGCCTTAGAAAGGATGTGATGAAAAAGCAGATTTCAGTGGGCGGCTTTCCTAATGACAGCGAGTTCACGATTTAGCATTTTTTTTGACACTGTTTCCAAATGAGTTTTTGTATTTTTGATTCATAATCAGATAATTAATAGAAGCATCTGCTGTTTGCATTGTTGCTCGTCAGCCTGTTAGCATTCTCGTAGCAGATACTACTTTTGAAAGGCAATTTCTTTTGTCCAATTTAGGGGCCTCAGTTAATGAACACAGAAGCCAATTTCTTCTCGCTTGAATAGTGATTCAGATGTGCGGGACTTCTGTGCTGAAAGTGAAAAAAAAAAAAAAGCAAAGAGACCCAAATCTTTCTTCTCCTCTTCCATTCAGGGAATAAAGCCTGCGTTCGCTTGAAATGGAAATATTCACACCACCGATGTAAAGTGCATAGCGAATGAGAGAGGAGTGTGTGTGTGGGGGAAAGTAGTTAAAGTTTGATTGGGTGTAACTTAGCCTGCACTCTCTTTAATGGTGCTGGGAGTGGCCTCTGAAAATTGAAAACTCCCTTCTTTTTTTTTTAAATCCGTTGTCTCTTTTCCCCTCTTCCTGGCGCGTATCGCTGCATCCACAGTGTTTTCTTTAGTTGTTGCTTTCTCCGAGATGCTGTGGCAGCCATCTTGCCGGTCACAACTGGCTGCTCTTGAACACTCTACTGAGCTGTGTGACAGCATTTGGGGCGAGGGGGGTCCCAGGACATTACCAAACCCGCCCCCTAATGCATACACACACCCCCTTTTTAAAAAAACCCCCATCTTTTTCTTCTTTTAATCTGGTTTGCTAAATATTCTCGTTCTCATACCCTCTTCCCTTTTCTCTCTATATCTATACCACCTCCCCCTTCACCCCCCCCACCCCTCTCTCCTTTTCTTCACACGAGCCTGCACACACACCCTTGGATACACTGCCTCTGGTTTCAAGACAAGGAGGATTTGACTTGCATGAGGTCTTGAGCTATGCATCTCTCCATTTAAGGAGCTCTGACTGTGTATGTGCTCTACGTGCGGGTGTGTGCTGGTGTGTAAAGCGCATGCTAATGCGGGTTGGGTCTTGGTCCTTGGGATCAGACTGAAGATGACAATCCAGGGGGCACATTGTGTGGGCCAACAAACTGAGCTCCACAGATGGGAGGAGAGAAAGGGAGACAGAGAGCTGTAAGACAGAGACAGAAGGAGAGGGCTGCCCACTAGCCCCACTTCACTTTTAACTTCATTTTTCGATTCGCACTCCACAGATCCAGTAGCCACTATGAAACCAGCTTTTGTGAGTATTGATTCCCTTACAGGCAGCAGCTCCATCGGAGGCTCATTTATCTTATCTACCTGCCATGAGTGAATTGAATGGGAAAATAATTGATGCTCTCTAGCATTTCTCTGGATATGATATTTCTTGTAAAGCCAGTTTGATTGGTACTTGCTGATTGAAGGTTGTTGCTTTATTGGCTAAATACAGCACAATAAAATGGGGAAAAGCCTGAGCCTGTTGTCTTTCTACTTCTGAGTGTGTTCTTTAAAAAGTTAATCCTCTGTGGCATTTTAAACTGCGGGCATATCTTTTTGCTTTCTTGTCTTGCTGCGCTCATAAACTCAATGCGGATATTGGATAGTTATTTTCTGAGAGGAGAAAACTGGCCTTGCTGTTTTTTTTTTTTTTTTACAGAGAAGTCTAATGTAGTTGACCTGCTGAGATCAAACCAAACTGTGGGTGTGTGTCACAGCCCAGTGCAGCCAGCAGGCGAAATCTATTCTCTAATCCCCACCAGCGGGAACACAGGAGCGCCACAGGGGGCTGAGACATGCAGCCACTACTTAGTGTTCCTCCAGTCTAGTCGCTGGAGAGAGGAGATGCCCTTTTCTGTTCTACAAAGGATTTCAACTCTTTTCAACTTACTAGAAGAGATATATTTCTGCATCTCTTTAGGGGTGTGAGTTTGCAAAGTTATTTGGGAGGGACATTGTTCCTAAAGGCACAAACATGACATTGGGCTATTTCAGGAGAAAGTTGATGGGACTGCTGACAGTGCTTTGTCCCACTGTGGCATTGAGGCGTTGGCACCTACTTCAAACCGTGGATGTGTTTTGTGTTCCCCTTGATGCCGTTCACTAGTCCATAGTTTTCATCCAACCCCTGTTTTGGTGCCAGCTTGCCAATTTGAGGCCGGTGGTCTGGGCACGCTCTCTCTGCAGCAGGCTTTTGTTTCACCCTGAGCGAGCTGTGCCAGGCGTCCTTTAGCTCTCCCGCCACCCTCCTCTCCGAGCTTCAGCTGCGCGTTGTATGAGCTTTTCAAAGACTATTAATGAAAGAGTGAAGTAGCAGTCATGTTATTCCTCTGCTCAGTCATCCTAGACCCAGCAGGCCTGCTGTGAGACGCATGATAAATGGCTTCATGAGTCTTTAATCACATCCCGACCGTCTCTCGTCACTGTTAGCTCTTCAGCTGTTGACCTCCACCTTCGCCGGTGACTTCTGACCCCCCGCTCATTGTATCTCCTCGCTCATAGTGAGCCTCTCTCACAATGGACGCCTCTCCATTTCAGGTCTCTCTGTATTGATCTGATCCTGCAGCACAAAAACACATTCCTCCCTCCCTCTCTCTCTCTCTCTCTCTCTCTCTCTCCTCTATTAATTCTCATGGCACCGAGCTTCTTAGTCCTCGACCATGAATTTCAGAGGCTTTTTCTTGTTGTGGATGTGTTTTACCTTGAGGAAATCACTGGGCTGTGTCCCCTGATAAGGATATATTTACCCAGCTCCAGCACTATATCACACCTGCCTTTCACGGTGGCTGCTTCTAAATCTCATTGGACCAGCTAGTATTCCCTTTTCCATTATACTGGACAGGGGAAGCTGATACACCAAGAACTTGAATGCAGCTGTGTGTTGTTTTTTTTTTGTTCTTAAATCCATACTTTGAGAAGGCTCGCTACGCTGACCTTAACGGCAATGTGAGTGTGTTTCAAACTGCAACCAGTCATTCTCATTTCTTTCTTCTTATATATACACAGCAGCTGGAGGCATTCAGAAAGGCACCCTGAGATTGCTACAGATGCTGCAACGGAGGGACAGAATATTACAAACCTTTGCTTTGATGTATAAAAGTACATAGGCATATCTCATCTCCGGAGAGCCAAAGAAATTGCCTCGGCGGTTGAATTTGCATGTCCGCTCCTTATTGTGCCTCCTCTGCTCATCGCTGAGGAGTGATGCCACTGACAGGAGCATTAATCCTCCTTTCAGTACAAACCGCGGCCACTTCATGAGACAAGAGCACTGCCCTGTCCTCATTATCACAGGAGCTACAACAGCTCTGTGCGAGAGTGATTTCACGTATTGGACTGCTGACTAATGCCGGGGTTCATCAACTGCTTCCTAATTGGCTTTGTCCTGCCGAGGCCTAATAATTTATGTTATTTTAAGTGCAACAAAAAGACTTGTAATAAATTCTAAACAGAGAGAGGAGATAGCCATGCCTAGCTGAACATACTTACAAAAGCAGTTTGTCATCTTTGCTGGAAACAAGTAGGCGACTACGAAGTTCTTGCACTCCATAAAATCAGGCGAGATTCAACTTGATTGATGAAGATCCGATGACTGAAACTTTGTTAATAAAGAGAGTACAAGTGAGAGACAGTGTGCGGGATTTTTTTTTTGGTCCTTTCATATCTTTGCTTACAGCCTCAGGGGGCGGTAATGTGCATATTATGGTTTGGCGTTGCCAGAATGAGGGGCAGAAGATGCTGCACTCAAAAACTTACTTTGTACAAGCGACACAAGGGTGAGATTTACGGTTCCATCTCTAATCTGTAGAAAAGTCTAAAAACAAGTTGAGGTTTTATGGGGTAACACTTAGAGTATATGCCAAATTATTTATTGGTAACTTCCTGTAGTCTTTGCTGGTTGCCTGGCAACCTCAAGACTCTAGCTTTAGCGGTGCTAGTAGGCAGATTTTGCTGAGAACTCATCTCACGTGCTTACTATATGTGTGATTATGTATAAGAGACAGGAAACAGTACAGGAAATGCTTGTGCTTGTTGTTTTTTTGTTGCTCACCTCCTCCAAAGTATGTGAAGTGTATCCTATTGTCTGGTTGAATCCAGCTTAGTCATTTCTAAAGCACGGTAGAACCCCTCACACGTGCAGGTACGCATTCATACCATCAGCTGTCACTGGTTTTTGCTGACTCACCTGTGTCTGTGCTCAGGTAGGAGAGATGCTGCCAGTTCAACATCTACATTCCTGTTTAATGACTGATGTAGTGAACATGTGGTGCTGATAGATGGAGGTTATTTGTAGAGCTTGTGTGACTAATCTACCATCTGGTCAATATGCAGCGTTCTAATCAACAGTATGGAGGAGTAACATTTGGCAGATGGATAACTAAAATAATGTAATTTACACACTGCCCTTTGTCTCACACCTCTCCTGTCTACCTTTGCTTGTGTAGAGGATTACTGTTGAACTAACAGAGAAGTCATTACAAAAGAATACTTTATTGTACTGTATACTTCAGTACGGAGTGTGATCTTCAGGCTCACTGATGGCTTTATGTCTCAATTTCATCTTCTTCAATCCCACCGATTCTTCAGTGATTTAATCATCACAAAGCTTATGTACCAGACAGTTTTCCATGTGAAATAGTGGTTCAGTTACATTATTTTAAAGATTTTAATATCAGCAGGGATGGTTATAATCAGAATGATTATAATATCCCTGCCAGCTGGCACACAGTAGGTAGATACACAGAAAAAAAAGGCAAAACAAAAACCTGAATTCTCTCTCAGCAGACACAGACGACCTCTGCCACCGCAAACCCACGGAGATCTAATTCCTTTGACAGCGTAAGACGTCCTTCTCCGTATAAATATCTCCTGGTCCTCTTGGGGTTTTGCTCTGTCCTCTTCTGGGGCATTCTTTTTAGAGGTAGATGGGATTCTTTCAGCCTTTATGAACCCTTTCGGAATGACATAATCCCAGTGATTATTCATTTCTTCCTCTAAGCAAGTCTAGGAGCTTTAATTTAGCGTGAGCTCACTGGTCTAACAGCAGCACATTTAAAAAGATAACATCATTCTTGAATGTTACATTTCTCTGTCTCCTGTGACGGACGTTTCTCTTCCAATGATTTGATTTCACTACTAAACATCTATGCGCTGATTGATGATGAGAACTTAACAAATGTGAACTTTGCTCTCCTGATGGCACATTATTGCCTTATATAATTATACTAATGGGACCTGTCTGGGCGCTTTCAGAGCAGCAAATAGGACTTATACTCTTTATAGCCAGTGGCAAGACGGTCACTTTCAAGCAAAATATCATAAAACATCCACAAAAAAAAAAGGGCACAATAAAGCAAGGTATTCACTTCAGATTGTAGCATGGACTTCATCCTCAAAAAGCGTTGGCATGACAGGATCTGACAGGTGTGACAGCAGCACTGTCAGTCCCTACGTTTTCATTTCATGCGCTTTCAATGTCCATGCAAACTCAGGCCTGGATTGGTTGAGGGGGGAGCATTGTTTCTATGCTGTGACAGGTGTAATATTGAAGCTCTATGGCCCACTGCTGCTTCAATGCCCTTGTGAATACATTTGAAGGAAATAACACTATTCTGTTTGTGTATGTCCATGTGTGTGCATGTGAATGACATGTGGATATATGAGTGTATATGTGTGGAAACAACACTCGAGTTATGTTCGCATGCATTGCGTAGAGATGCACGGAATTATTGCAAGAACTCGTGGTGGTCTGGGATTTTATTTTTCTTTTCTTTTTATCTTAATCTCTGTATATCTTACTCCTTTATTTTCTTTAGAGGCTCGGGTGCCTTGAAAAACATAGTTACACATGTTATCGGGGCAAATATTATGACACGGATAGTTTAACTTGCTTCAAAGTATTTTCTTTGAGAGCTTTATAAATCTAAGAAAAGCTTGAAGCACCTCACAGCATTTTTGTATTATTTTCCTAGACTTGCACACATTTTCTCATAGTTTGATTGCCCTGACAAAACTTTTGCTTTGTGATCGTTAATGCCAGATTGTGAGATTGGGATGTCTGTTTAAATCAGTATTGTTTTGGCCTCAGGCAGCAGATGAGACGCTCCTACCTGCAGCCAAGAGCCAGTAAATCCTCCAATATGAGACAATAGAAATAACTGTAATGCTGTGGCCATAAATGATATATTAAGTCAATCAACCAGGGCACAGTTGCCCTTCAAAAATGATATTTATGTGTCACTGTGACTGACTTTTCTCTTGCTAAAGATACCTTAATGCTGTCATTTGCTTTCGCAGGGTGACTGTAATGTTTAGTGGTGTATTGTTTAAGGCATGGGGGGCATTTCTCAGTATTTTTGCTGGTGAGAGGTGGAGGCTAAACTGTGATGACTCCTCCAGGTTCTTATCTCTCTCTCTTCTGTTCCTGTCCTCAGATCGAGAAGATCATGACACTGATTGGTGCTGGCATCGATTTTTCCAGAGATCAGCAATATGCTACACCAGGTAGAGTATGATAATTACTACCACTTTATAATGTGAAATGTTAAATGCCTCGAGTCAGGGTTAGTTTAAGCCGAAGACTACAAGTTTAAAAGTGGGAAAAAAATCTGGGGATGTGGAGTTAGACAGAAGTGAGGATACCAGACCTCTGTACCCTGCTCCTCCTCGTCTCTGCTCGGGGCTAGCGCCTCGAGGCTACGTTAGCCACCTCTGACATAACACACCTGAATCTCAGATAAAACTATTAGTGGTCAAGTTGCATTGTGGGTAATGTAGGCGCTAGGTTTTGACATGGAAGAAGAATACATAGAATAGATGCTAAAAGTTTCTGCTTCATTTTTTTTTTTTTAAACTGTCCATCATGAGTCCAACAATATCAATGTAGGAGTGCAACAGGTGTTGAATTAGAGTTCAACACCTAAAAATCGAGGTGTGTGTTAGTTCAATATGTACTTTATAGATTACTCACATTCAAAAAATGATTATCAATGAAAAGTTTGAGGGGGAAAATGGTGAGCTGGGTAGTTTTTTTTTTTTTATTAGCTCTTGATGCGTAGTTGTATCTGTTTTTAGTCACCTCTGTAATCAATTCCACCACTGTTGACTTTTATTATTCTACTATGAATCTTACTGCGGCCCCCCCTGTTTGAACATAAAACTCTATATGACCTGTTTAGCTGTAGGCTAAGATTTCAACGGGCAGTTTTAGAGTGCATCTCCTTGCCTTTATTTTCTCAAAACCTTTAAGTAGCCTTTCTTAGTATGCACGTGTACGGGTTCATTGTCACGGGAGGAGCTTCTTTGATAATGGCTGCCTCGCTTGTCTCGTACCTCATTGCCATATCTGCCTGGATTTCTTTTGTAATCAAACCTCAAGTTATTTGATCCATATGAGTGCCCTCGAGGGAAATTAAATGGGTACCTGAAAGACATGGTCAATGAAGGAGGAATCTGAAAACAACAGAGAGGTGGATATAAAAGTAATAGTAGTTTGTCTGTTTTAATGGAACAGATGAGGGGAGGATTTTACATTAGCAGCTTGGGAGAAAGCTAAAATGATACTTTTGAACAGCTTTTGTCATCCTGATTATAGAGTGGATATATAGTGTGCTTATTTTAGGGGCAGCGGTCCTGAGTTGTGATGTCTGACACAAAATCAGCCTGTTTTTTAAGCCACGTGATCTCCTGTGCTCTAAACCTACCTCGGAGGGTAACGAGTGTATTTTTTATTTTTAAGACCGAAGTTCCTGAGAGACACATAATTAGAACTAGCTTCTCACTTTGTAATGAAATGTCTTTGTGTTAAGGATTCTGTACATGCTCTCTCGTGTGTTCTTCAGGCTTTTCAAAAGCCTGTCGTCAGGGTTGATGGATGGTGCCAGGGGACTGTAGCAGCAAACCCCGAACAATCGACTCCATCCCTCCAGCTTTCCCCTCTAACATTATTCAACATTCACCTCCAGTTTACACTTTTGCCCAAACCTTATTTTAATACATTTAAGCAATGCAGCAGATGTGCTATTCTTTAACACAAAGTTGTCTATCTTCTCATTCGAGTCCTCATGTTTGTTATGCCCTGCACTGGAGTGAGCTCTTTAAATATTAACCACTACGTATGTCAGGGGATGAGCTCATTTTTGCTTTGTAGACGTGGGGAAATCTGAGACCACTGCAGTAAAGTAGTTAGCGCCCCATCACTGGCTGTATCTGTCTGGTCTATAAGCTGCTCTGTAAGTCTGAATCCACTCCTCCTGTATGTTTAAAGGCACAACCTTTTAGCTGCCGTGCACCACAGCTCCGTCTCAATCAAGCTGCTGTTGTCAGCAGGCCATCAAGGGACTCACCGGAGAAGAGGTTCTGTCTGCACATATGAGAAGCAGCATCACTTTCCCCCCCCCCACTGTCTTTCATTTGGTCCAGCGTTTGCCTCCTCTCCTCCCAGTGTTGACTGGAGAGCTGTGATGTCTCTAGCTGATTGGCTCTATGCCTGCAGTCCCTTGTACTTCTCTCCTCTCTACTGATGAACTTCTACATCAGAGTGAGAGAGATGGTGAGGGAGAGCGAAGAGAAACCTAATAAGTGTGAGAAAAGTAAAGACCGAGATACAGAAGCTGCAGAAACTCAAGAGGAAATGCAAGTAATGAGGGACAGGGGGTCTGTAGCTGAAGCGGTAGCTCGCACTGACAAAGAGCAGCCACCTGCAGTGTTTCAGAGAGAGAGAGAGAGAGAGAGAGAGAGAGAGGGAGGGAGGGAGGAGTGGAGAGGAGCATGCAACGAGGAGAGAGAGACAGAGAGAGAGAGAGAGTGTGTGTTTAAGGGAGGAGAGAGGAATCGCAGGCAGCAGAAACAACCAGGACAATAGAAGGACGCCACCTCGGGATCTATGAGATTAGGTGGTCCGTTCCTCAGCCTGGAGCAGCAGCAGTGAGAGGACTACAGAAGCTTTTTTTGTGGAAAGTGGCCGCTGCTGGACTTTGACCACATCTCACAGGCTGTACCAGACTGAGAAGAGACAGTTTTAGCACTCTCTCGTCTGCAGAGGAGTTCATTCTGGGGGCCAGCTATTACTCAAGTGCTCTTTGAAGTAGCTGATTGGATCTTTGACTGGATTTCTTTTTTTTTTTCCCCTTGATAACTGATTAAAGATTCTGGAGTGACCAAGATGGGATTTATGACGTGGGAATATCCTCTGGAACAGGATTGGTTTTGTAAATAGATGAAGGCAGCACTGACAAGGAAAAATAGAAGCTTTAAAATGTGCATTCATTTTCTTTTAGGCTATGATATCTGTTTATTGTAAGGTAAAAACAAACCTAAGGAATATGCAGCTGTTTCCTATGAGCAGAAAAATGATTTGCTCTGTTAGTTTTTAACTGGATTAAATGAAGAGTAAAGGTAATGACACCAAATTGAAGTGCTATGTTTTTTAATGAAGCTGTGTAATAACTGTTTCCCACAGTAGCAAACATGAGTTTTTTGGTATAAAAGCAAGTCAAGAACATAAAAGTAACATGTTCACATCTGTCCCTGTACAGGTGAGGCTCCTCTTGGCTCAGGCTGCTGACAGCTGTCAGTGTAGCTTTGGTTCTCAATCAGTCTCAGATCTTTGCAGTTGTTTCTTTGGCTTCTTTTAGCCCATCTGCTCTGCTCTCTGTATGAACACTGTCATGTTCTAGGGGTAAATCCCTGTCTGGACTGTGTGTGGTGGGTTATATGTTGAGTAGGTTGGATCTGTGCATCAGGGATGAGCCTGTTAGGTAATTAAGCATCTCCTGCTTCTGCCCACAAGTTTCCAAAGAACTTTCCACTGGTCTGAAACAAATTGCTTCCCCTGGAATAACTCCCCCCACTGTTATGAACTGCTGCTCTCCTGTCTGACCTCCTGTCTGAGTTTCTCTTGACAAATCTGGAGCTTAATTAAATCAGCTGCAAGCTTTTATTTTGGGCAGAAAATGCTTCCTCCTGACATGGGACATTTTGACTTTTTTCCTGGTTGGATATGAACTGTTGTTTCCAGTGCAACAGTTAAGTGAGGCGGTTTATTGTTGATTGTAAATGTGTTTTTGGTATGTTCTTGGCTGACTTCCATAGCTAAGAATTTTGTGGATACTAGCTGGTATTAAACCAGCTCATATCCCTTTCATCATCCGCTTCTCCCCTGAGATCAGGGGTGTTTGATTCCGTCTTGGGTGACTGTGGTTCGGCCCCCGCTGCGTTGCGGGAGCTGACGCCCTGTCCACAGAAGACACCCTGCCTTCTTGTTGCTGGTGCTCTCGGCTCTGCTGGCCGAGAATGATGTGGCAATGCCACGTCTCATCCTCAGAGTGCCGCTGCTACCGGTTGAAAGGTTTCTCCCTCCTGAAGCGCTTTCCCCTGTCAGCAGGTGCTGCAGGCCGGCTGCTGGACCAGCCTGTGGGAGACTGGCTGGAGCACGTGGGGCTGCCGCAGTACGAGAGCAAACTACTCCTCAACGGTTTCGACGACCTGCACTACATGGTGAGTTCCACGCTTCCTTTGCTTTTTTTAAATACGTGTCTTATGACCTTATTTCCCTGCTTGTTTGGATGTTTTGAGTGTGTAGTGTTTCGTATCACTCTCTTGAGTGTTGTCTCCACTTAATTTTTTCACGTCTTTCCTTACTTTTATGATTTTCTTTTCTTATCTTTCTCTGTTTACTCCTACAATCCTCACCTTGTGTCTTGTGTCAATGAATGCTATATTAATGTCACCCTCGTTTAGCTGTGAGATGATCCTATTAGCTTTGTCTGGAGTTCAATTAGCTGAAATCCTGTTATGACCCCACCCTCTGCATCCTGACTCTGACTGATTCGTCTTTGCTATATTTTATTACAGGCACATAATTCAATATCACACATTATGTCACAGGCTTTATAAAAATTCAAAATATTCAGTCCTGGATTCAAAGTCAGAACGTTTCCTCTCACTCTCATGCGACAGGCTCCCGGAGCATTCATTGATGTTTGCTAGATTTACACGTCCATTCGACGAGACACTATATGGTCGGATCTGTGCTGTCAAATATTTTGTTTTCAGAGACTTTTATGTCATTACACCTGGTTGTGTATCGAAATCAGGTTTATACCGCCCTCTGACTCCCAGACAGTCTGCTTCCAGCTCAGGAGGCCGTTGTCATGGCCCCTAACTTACAGTCAGTGCCTGAGAAGTAGCTGATACCCTGCTAGTATGGAGGAGCATCTCAATGAGCAACGGGATGCTGTTGCCAAGCCGACATGTTTATAGAGCCTACAGTGTGTGACGCCACTATGAGTTGGCTCTCTTGCTTTTGTCAGTAATGATGACTGATGGAAGAGAGAAAGGGGGGACCCAGCTGGCAGGCCGGGGCTAGTGGGCATGTTTGAAATGAGACCGCCATCTTGTGTGAAAACTCTTCCCTCCTCCGTCAGGCCCATTATGCGTCTTTTCTTTAACACGCTGAGCTACGTGTTTGCAGATTTTCATCCCATCCAAACACCAAACTTGATTAGATTTCACTGATTTGATGAGAAAACATGAATGCACACAGACGCAGACCACAACTGCATCCATCTGCATCCTCTCAGGCTCTAGGCTCTGTTTTTGTTGCATATTTAGAGACAGAAAAATACCTTTTCAGTGCACAGTAATCCCAGTTTACAGCTGAATACTAAATAAGGAGTTGGAACACCTTTTGCCCTGAAACTGTGACTCTTCTAAAGATATGCTTACAGTATGTGAAGGAAATTCATTAATCCAGTTGCCTGTACACTGATAGTAAAGTCATCTTGTCTTTTTTTTTTATGACCAGTGTTTCTAGAAGCCACACATCACACATTTATACAAATCTGCGGTCTTGTGTTACTTAGCATTCAGTTTAATGAGTCACCTGTGTAGCTGCCAGTGTCATTTTGATTCACAAGGCACGACGGCAAACACAGACTCGTTTATAACCTTCACATTACTCTGTGATTTGTTCAGATAATGTTACCTACACAAACTTTAATTTTTCACCTGTCCAGCAGCAGGTTGTATCTTCAGAAGTATTTTTGGTGATCTGACAGATGTCCTCTGACTGCCCAGAATGATAAAATGTTTGCCCGGGGCAAATGTTTCAATCCAATATTTTCACAGACTGCTCAAGGCGGGAAATTATTCAATCACGACAACAGCGGTGACAGGCTGAAGCCATCCCACAGTGAAATTAATAGAACAGAGTGTAACCTTAAGAAGTGATTAAGTTACTTCAAACTCAGAGTTCTTTTTGTGTTGTGTTTCCATTTTTTCCATTTATCTCATCCCCGGCTTAGTTTAACGGTGAAGGTCACATGTTACGCTTTGGTCCATCCAAGTCTGGTGAGAATTTATGGCCCTGACAACACCGTGTCATGTTTATATGTCTCGCTAAATGAAGGTCTGTGTTGATTGTCTGTTGGTTTTTGTCATTGAAGGCTTGTTAACCAGACTTGTAAATATTGTAAAACACACATTTTTGGTCTTCAGAGAGCAGATTTCGTGTGCAGGGACTATAATGTCATCTGTTTCTTAATATCGACAGCGATGTTTTACGGTTATGGAAGGTTTTTACAACGCTAGAAACTCTACACTGATGAATACTAAAATAAATATGAACATTTCATGCTTTTCTATAGCATGGATTTATACTATAGCTGCAGGAGCCTAATCTACTTTACATAACCAGAGAATAGACCAAACCTCCGGTTATCTGCCTTTCTCCCTCTCACCAGTGTCATCAACAGCCATGTTTAATTCTGTGTTGAAGCAGCCTCTGAAGTTATTCTCCAGGTTTAATCTTCCTACTGTCTTTTTAGTCTTTCACACTCTCCTTCCTCAGCCCTGAGCCCTCTTCTTCTTCTTTTTTTTTTTTTCCAAAGTGGAGAGCTGGCAATTTTTCTATCTTTAAACACGGCTTACAGACCACCTGGCTTCCTGAAATTGCTAGAGGATGTAGAAGAAAAAAAAAAAGCCGTAACCTTTTAAACAGCATGTCCTTCTCACAGTAAATGTTGACCTTTTTAAAAGAATCACAATTTGGTCTCAATTGGAAATGAGAATTACCTTCTGAGTCACCTTGTCTTTTGCTTCTAATTGTGTTTAATGTGCACTTGTGCATTAGAGTGGATAGAGCAGGAGCAGAGCATATTTCATTACGCTTTGCTTGTTGGCTCCGTGTTACCAGACAGATATTTGTTGTCTGATGTTATTAGTGGTACCAGCCTCCAGGCACAGATTGTCACTGGTACGTCTGGATTTGTATGGAACAAATCCAATCTCGTAATTACCAAACTTTTCCAGTGTGTCAACTCTTAACAATCTGAAACCATAACACGCAAACTCCTAAATACACTTATATAGTTAGATATCACTGATATACACCATTGCTAGAGAATCATGCTTGAGTGAAATCTAATTAAGAGCGTAATGCTGCTCTGGCATCTCCTTTATAGCTGAGCTTTTACGATCGAAAGTCAAGAAGTCAGATTAATTTGCAGACAAAAAATTTCTTTTTTTTTTCCATCAAATGGAAAAATTCAGCATCAACTGAGCTCTGCACTAGTATCTCTAGAATGATCTGCAGGCATTGAAAAACAGTGGTTTAGAAACGGCGTGTCCACTGTAGCCGACGTGCAGTGAAATCACTAATTAAACAGCGTTTACTCTGCCAGTCGGACCGTCGTGATCTCCGTCTACCCTGCAGGCTCGCTCCAGAAGTGGATCAATAACAGCAGTGATTGTATTGTGTTCAAGCACCGAAGCAGAGACAAGCCTCTTCTGAAACCAATTAGATGCGTTTTATCGACTCATGGAGCAAAATGTCCTGATGAAACAAGCTCTGCGCGGCCGTGATGCTCTCCAGTCCTCGCCGGTTCTGACAACTAACGCTTGTTGAAACGAAACAGCTCCTTTTTTCGCTGTACTTCTGGGCACCCGCTTCTGGCGGCTGTGTTGTCAGCTGTGACGGGGTCAGCTAACAGAGCTCCAAGTTAGTTTGTATTCGAGGCAACTGTGTCACAGATGCACTTGTGCAGCTAGCATTTATGGAGCCAGCTAGAGAGGAACAAATATGCTTTAAGTCTCCAATCTGTAGAGGTGACTCGGTGCATAATAGAAGCAAAAACCTCTTAAGAAAGAGTTTGGGTTTAATCAAAAAGGGGCACAAAGGTGAGAGAAACTTTAGAATCCGCTACATCTGTTTGTACTTTGGTGGCTGCATCTGTGTTATCTTAATTCAATAGTCTCTTCTCTTATAACATCTCTCTTCATTGTTATTCTCCGGCATTAAATAAATGCAAAGTGGATACGCTGGAAAGAGTCAATGCCACCAAAGCCTGCAGACAAATTGGAAATTCGGTAATGGCTTCATGCATTAGAAGCTCAAGGATTGGAAATGGATTCATTGATTTCTCTGTTGTGCCAATGGCGGTGATGTATTGCTGTCCATTTACCCGTCTGAAAAACATTTGTGCGGGGATTAGATCGAATATATGGTCGATTTTGAAACATTTTTTTCATTGTCACTACACATTCAATCACAGTCTCCTTATAGACCTTTTTCACAGGCCCGTGTGGTCGCATGACAGCTTTGTTTAGCAGGACAAACTATGACTTTCATCGCTTTTGGTTAGCTGTCTGATGGTGAGAATGAGTGATCCATGCCTGTTTGCCCCCCTGAATTGAGAGTGCTTGAAACCGGAGGGACTGGCTGAGGCTGAGGAGAGAGCAGAATTTTAATCAGAGGACAGAGACGGATGGGCAGCACAAGTACAGACACAAAATCACCTAGCTTACACCGCTATAGATGTTTTCTTTTCACTTCCATACTGTGCTGATGTCAGCTCTTTCTCAACTAATGTATTCTCACTTAGACCTGCTGAGCCTGTGGTGAGGAAAAAGTGGGACCACATCAGTCCAAAATTTCCCTACAAAGCTGTCACCACCTCGTCCTCTCAAGTCACACAGTTTGTGTTTTCAAAGTCTTTGCGTGGGAATAAATAGTTCATCAAGATGTAACAGAGGTAAATGTAATATTTTATTTTGCAGGTGATGAGAGTTTTATCATCTCAGTGACCTTTCAAAGACCTTTCAAGCATCTTAACACTTTATAAGGACGCTAATTTAATGTCTTTGCCATCAGTAAGGTTTGGTATGTCACATAGAAAAATATGGATTAGGGCTGCAACTTACAATTATTTTCTTTATTAATTAATCTGGTGATTATTTACCTGATTAATCGGAAATTCAGTTAAAAAAAAATGTCCGTTATCATTGCCCAGAGCTCGAGGTGCAACCTTCATATTATGAGTTTTGTCCGACCAGCAGTCTAAAAGATAGTCGAATCATTATCATGTATGACAAAGAAAAACTAGGTGGTGTTTGGCATTTTTGTGTGAAAAATCCCTGAAACAATTAATGGAGTTTCAGAATAGTCGCAGATTAATTCTGTCGATCGACTAGCAGATTATTCAACTCATTGTTTCAGCTCTGATATGGATGGAAACAAACTTCCAGTAACCAAAATGTCTAGCTATGTCAGTTAGGGCTGCAATCAATGATTATTTTCATTCTTAATGAATCTGTTAATTTTTGGGGATTAAAAGATTAATTGTTGAGTGTATAAAATATCAGAAAATTCAGAAAAATGCCCACCACAATTTCACAAAGCCCCCAAACATGACGTCTTCAAATTACTTGTTTTGTCTGACTGACAGTCAAAAACCTCAAAATATTTAATATATGAAGATATGAAACAGAGATTAAGCTAGCCACTGTTTTGCTTTTTTTTGCTTGGAAAAAAGCCTTAAACAGTTAATCAATTATTAAAATTCCGGGTGATTGATTGTGAACCTACTAGTTGATTAATGGGCTAATCATTTCAGCACTAACGTCAATCTCTAACAAGGCCGCAAATCCCACATGGCCCATTATGTCTTTTTCACATCAGCCGTTTTGTTCTGATAAGATAATTTCCTTTTCCACCTCAAACATTAGAACAGGATTTTTTTGTTCAAACATGGTGCCTCCTGTGCATACCTCAGTGATGGATAACATTAACAGCATCTTAACACTCTATAAAGCTCAAGAAACCATAACCGCAGGAAGAACAAGACATAAACACGGGCAAATTACACAGAAAACACACGAGAAACACGAAATAGCCAGATTAAATAAAACACATCTACTTAACAGTAAAAGTGCAGAAAACAACCCAGAAAACGGGAGCAAAGACTGTAGAGCCAGTCTGTCTGAGCTATTTCCCCCCGCAGAGCCATTTATCAGTTCATCTCCAGTGGGACAGTAATGCAATGATCCATGCACTGTCAAAGTGTTATTATCCATCCAGCTCCCCAAATAGTTTCAATCCTCAGCTGGAGAGGCAGCGATCAGCGTGTTGCTGCTCAGAGATAATGGGCTTCAAGTTGTCAGTTTAGTGCGAGGTATTAAGAAAGCGAAAGAGATGCGTCATGATGTCTTGTGCTCAATCTGAGCTCTAACTCGGGTCACGTCTCACCGTAGTTATGACCGAGTTCATGCACCAATTTGCTCTTAACTTTCTTTCTTTCGTTCTTTCTTTCTGTCTTTCTTTCTATCTGTCTTTGGGTTTTTCTTTGTCTTTCTTTTTCAAAATTCCCACAAACAGGCTGCTGATAAACTGCTCATATTACACACTCACACACTATGACTTTAACGTCACTATATATCAGTGGCTCACTCAACAAAATTGATTAACATTGTGACTCCGCATGCAGCATTACACAGATTAGTCTGCAGTTTTTACATTCACTGACAGGCTCGCTCCTCCTCTCTCTTCATCCTTTCCGCCCCTTGTTTGTATCTACCTTGTCTGCATGAAAAACAGGATGTCAGGTTTGACCTACAGACATCTCCTCTTCTATCCTGTTACTGTGTGTTGGTGTGTGTGTCTGTGTGTGTGTGTGTGTGTGTGTGCCTAGGTGAGCACTATAGGATTAACCTGAGGTTCATATTGAAGAGTCAGCCACATGAGCCCTGAGCCGTCACAATTTGTTCCTGAGGCAGCATCTCTCATGGAGCGTCATGATACTTTAACAGATGAGATTTAGTTGCTGACCTCTTCTTCAGAAGTAACGCAGTGAGCGTTTTCGGATAACTCTTCTACAGATGACAAGATGGACTACTTTACTCACTGGTCATCTGAGTAGTAATGCTTTGCAATAACTCATTTATTTAGACTGCTGATGAATGATTTTGCAGTGTAAAAAAATAGACTCTCCTTTTACATATCAGAGTGTTGATTTTCTCCTCCCTGCAGCCATCAGCTACTATCAACCATTGATGCACGAGTATTCCTACCCCTCCATCTCATATCCCTGTACACTTGCAATTCTGACATTGATTTATCATTCATTTCTCCATTATCCATTACCTGCCTGTCACACAGTCTCAAAGGTGATACTGTTTGTAACCAAAGATGGGTTTGACCATCGTTCACACACATGCCTGTCAGTTCCCTCCCCCACACACTTAAGTCTCATTTAAGGGGTTATTGACGTGGCCCCTGTTCACTACAGTCAGTAGGTTGGAGTCCCAGGGAGGAGTTTGAAGATCCCACTCAGGAATGATTGACCTTTTTTTTCTGCAATGGTACCATTACGTGTGATCAATACTAACCGTGCAGCATGGGCTCTTTTATTGGAGTCTCAACCAGATTGCATTCTGTGCTTTAGATTTTTAGTGTATTTAAAGATTTATTCATATGACTTGATCATTCAACCTGGCTCTTACCCTTAAGATTCTGCAGTATAAAACATTTTATATGGTGCTTAAGAGTGTGAATGTTTTGCCTGAATTCATTTGTATTTATTGTGGACAAAAATATCACAGTAAATGGTGTTATCACAATAATTGTCAGACTTCTTCTGAAATACTGCTGTATAGTAAAATTACTTAATGCCACGTTCACCTTGGATTTAATCAAATTGAACAAACTGAACAGAACTGAATATATTACTGCACCCTGTGAATGAACTAACACCAAAAAACTAAAAAACACTCCAAACAAAAGCAGGTTGGTTGTTTAAAGAGAGTCAACTTTCAGTTAGATTCATTTCATGTTCAGATTTGTAAAATAAACTAAAATACAAGTTCGGACACACCGTCCCATTCACTTGAAAGAGAAAGTGTGTCCAGACTTTTGACTGGTACTGTATATACATAAACTGGCTACACTTGAGTAGGTTGACTAGCTAATGCTTCTCTGGTCCTGCTCTGACTGCTGTGTCTCTATTTGACCAGTAAAATAGTGTTTTCTTGTGATTTATCCAAAAAAACTGCTAAGAAAAACAGGGGAGCTGTGCTTTGTTCATGTACCCTCTGAAAACCGCAATAATTACTGTAATGACGGTAATGGAAATGGTTGGCAGTATTGTTACCATTGCGGTCTATTGTAAAAACAGTACACCGGCACATCTCTACTGTGTTCTACTTGTGTGTACCACACTTTCTGGAGGCTGCTACAGCCACGGGTATAAAGAAACTACACAAATCCTTTAACAAGCATTTTATTTTCTGCTACAGGGGAGTAATGTAATGGAAGACCAGGACTTGAGAGAAATTGGAATCACAGACCCGAGCCACAGAAAGAAGATCTTGCATGCAGCACGTTCCTTACCCAAGGTAACAAATCATTGATTACTGCCTCAATACTAATCTCAGCGTAGTCAGAGCTGATTCACTGTCTTGCATTGCCTCTGATGTTGGATCACAAAGTGCTAATCTTCCCTTTAATACCAAGGCGTGTTGTATAAGTCTAACAGATAGTCTCTTAGCTCCTTTGAGGTACCAATATACATGTATGAGGTTATTTTAGCCAGTTCTTCAGAGTGAGGCAAAAAAAAAAGTTTAAAGGCACCATGCAGGGCCAGTCATTGTCCCAAAGCTCTCGAAGTATCAGTGAATGATTTAGTCCTCTCCTGCAGGTGAAAGCACTGGGCTGTGACGGCAGCAGCTCGCTGTCCTCCTGGCTGGAGAATCTGGGCCTGCACGAGTACTTGCACAACTTCCTGGCCAGTGGCTATCGCACTCTGGATTGTGTCAAAAACCTTTGGGAACTGGAGATTGTCAATGTGAGTCACGGTGACGTACATGAGGACTATGAGGAGTATTGGAGGGTGAAATTAGTTTGCGAGTATGTTAAACAAAATTCAGCACAAGGGACACGTTTTGACAGTTTAGACCAGCCGCAGTTTGGGAAGGTAAGAAACTGAAACTCTGAAGGTGAATACTGAATGAATATTATGGAAGTAGTTTTAAAATACTTCAATTGATCAGGCTTCAAATGTCAGAGAACAAACCAGTAATATTTGAGGTAGTGACACTTCACCTGCCTTTTGAGACAGAAGTCTCTTGTTTGAAGGAAGCATAGCACATTTTTTGTTGTGGTAAAACAAAGTGAGAGCTATTCTAAGATAAGACATTTAAGATCTCATTGAAGGCTTGAGGCTTAAAGATTTCAAGTAAAGTTGTTATGACAAGTTAAGCGTCTATGTCTGGCGTTTCTTGGTGCGCTTCCAACTTTCCAGCATTTCTGATTCTTCAAGTGTTGCTACACGTGTTAACCAAATAATTTCTTCTTTCCTCAAGGTGCTAAAGATCACCCTACTTGGTCACAGGAAACGCATCATTGCTTCCTTAGCAGAGAGGCCCTATGAGGAGCCTCCCGTCAAGCCTCCTCGTTTGTCTCAGATCAGGGTGAGGACATGCGTAGAGGCTCCTACATTATTATGCCAACAACATACTGTACTTTACTTGTTACACACTTTGAAATGAGGGACTGAATGAGAGTTTGATGCTTTTTCCTCCTCTCAAGCTTGTTAGTTTCCATCAATGTTTTGATTTTTTTTGGTCCACAAAAGCTGCAAATTACTGAGAAAAATTAAACACAAAATAGCCAGCAATCATCATGTTACATTCATCATGTGACAGCTGACTGTGTCTGTCTCTTTAGTGCCAAGACCTGCCTGGATCCCAGACCTCATCTCCGCTTAGCCTGATGGAGTCATACACAGGACGCTCAATGGACCCTCTGCTGCCAGTAGGGGAACCAGGGAGGAAAAAAGTGCCAGATACCGACTATGACGTCACCCAAAGACATCGCAGTGAACGACACAGATCGCATGTATGTGGATTATGTGTATCTCTCACTTTAGCAGTACATTATGGATTGTAGTGTGTCCCTGCAAGTCTTCTTTGACATTAATGCTTATTTTTTTTTCCAGGAACGGTATGAAGAACGGCATCGAGAACCCCGTTTGACCCTGCGGCCGCCTAGTTTGGCAGCACCGTACGCTCCAGTCCAGAACTGGCATCACCAGCCAGAGAAGCTCATCTTTGAATCCTGCGCCTACGAAGCCAATGTATGTTTTCGCCTTTCTCGTTCATAAATTATGCTGTTTGCATTGAATATTTCAAAGTATATTTCTGTCTTCTATTCCCTTTATAGTACCTCGGTTCCATGCTTATTAAGGATTTACGGGGTACTGAATCCACCCAGGATGCCTGTGCCAAAATGCGGGTATGAGACAGTTTTCTACTGTAATCTCAGTGGATAAACATGGACTATTCTACATATTAATACATAATAATTGGCCTTAATGTCCTTTCTGCTTGTATTGTTCATTTTTTTCATCCAGAGGTCGACAGAACAAATGAGAAAAGTCCCGACCATCGTTCTCTCCATCACATACAAGGGTGTGAAGTTCATTGATGCAGCCAATAAGGTTAGCAATCAAAGTTCACTTTTTAACCCTGCATGTCATGTTACACATTATAGTAAACCCAAATACATAAATAACAGCACATTTGCTTTTGTAAGATTTTGAGATTGTGTGTATGAAAGTGTTCCAGTCAAACGTCACGCTGCTTCTCTTCTGATTGTAAATGTCATGCCTCCAAGTTTCTGTCAGACTTGTTCATGTTAGTATTTCCTGACGGGGGGGGGGGACATCTCCTCATATTGACATTTTTTTGAAATGAATGAAAAAAGACTCAGCCTGGTTTAACTTTTCATGGCTCCACTTTCCTGCGATAGCTGCGAAACCCACTTTATGTCTCGATTTCACCTCCTCAGCGGCTGTCTCGGTATTTTCATAACACATTATAGAATTCGAGCTCTGTGTGTTACAGCTTAACATTCTGTTTGCCTTGTGTTAATGCCATCAAACAGAAACGCGTAGCTTTTACAGAGGGTTATTTAAAGTCACTGAGTCTCATTCATGCATTCCTCTCCTCTCGGTGCAGAACATCATCGCAGAGCATGAGATCCGTAATATTTCGTGCGCAGCCCAGGACCCAGAGGACTTGTGCACATTCGCCTACATCACTAAGGACCTGCAGACCAGCCATCACTATTGCCACGTGTTCAGCACAGTAGACGTGGTAAGGATACCCTCATTGTCCTTTAACCGTAAACAAACTGGTTTATCTGTTTCAGAGTGAAATGAATATGACGTGCAATTTTTGTGTCAGCTTGATTTTAGCATAAACAAGGTGAACATATTTAAAGGAGGCTCTCTAGCGAGTGCTGATAACTTTCCTTACTGCTAAATTTGAATTCCTCCAGCGTCGTCTCTCGTACTTGTGGCTGTAACATTGAGGAGATGTGACAGTCCGCACGGTCAAAACTGTTATCTCTAGACTGCCCTATCTCTTCAAGGTGTCACGCTTCAGTTGGGGTTGATTGCCTCCTCGTACACACACAGTGCTACTCTGCCTTTGATAACTAGCCCTCCATTACCTACTCTGTTCCCCCTTGAGATCTGATGATTATCCTGCTAATCTGCCTCATAATGCAGCAAGGGTCATTCCAGTCTACAGTCTGGAGGAGCTTAGCAGCGCTCAGTTTCTACTGTGATTTCCTCTGTGGGGTTGAAACAAGGGGCCGCCCCTTATCAAGTAGGTGCCGCAGCAGTTTGAGAACCATCAAAGGCCAAAACAGCCAGGGGTGATTTTGACCATAGCGCTGCTATCAGATGACACATTTATCTAAGGGCAGATATTTTCAAAAGTGAAGAATATGCAGATAAATTCAGAGCTTCGTGTTGTATTGACGCAGTGCTCTCACCACGAGTTCTTTTTTCAGCTTCCCAAGACACATAATGTGAAGCTTGAATCCTCTGTCTTTAGTCTGAAAGTGCTTGTTCATATTTGGAAGCTGTCAGGGTTTAACAATAGAATGCAGCAGCGATTAAATGCTAAACTACGGCAGATGTATTCAGCCCAGGTACTGAGCGGAGCTGCTCGCTGATGCACAATACTCCCAAGACAACTGTCACTTCTCCAAGTTACGCAATTTGGTTTTGAAGAAGTTTCAGGCAAGGAAACTTTGTCATGATATCTTTTGTTGTCTCACTGCAAACTGAGTATTGTTTTGTTCCTTAGCCTGGAAACAAAACTGTGCTCAGTTTACTGTGAGACAGCTCTATATCTGCTGAGAGGATGCTGAATACTTAAAAAGTCTGCTTGCTCTCTCTCTCTCTTTTTGCTAGAACCTGACCTATGAGATTATACTGACGCTGGGGCAGGCGTTTGAGGTAGCCTATCAGCTGGCTCTGCAGGCCCAGAGGACCAAACAGCACCAGAACCTTCCAGTGGGACCCGGTTCAGAGGTCATTGAGACCAAGTCCAGCCGACCTGTACCCAAACCACGAGGCAGCGTACGGAAGTCAGGGGTGAGTTGGGGATACATACTGCAGCGTAGACGTCAGACACACACATACACACACTTAAACCTATTAAAACTTAATGGAAGAGTTGATTGGAGTTTAATGGGGGCACAAAAACTAATACAAGCTGTGCTACTGCTTTTTTTCCTTATCCTGAAATGCACTTTACCTGTTCATGGACATGATGTAGTGCATTGCTCTGCTTGTTGTTATTGCAGCATTAAAAAGAAGTCAGAGACATCCACAAATCAAAAAAATACTATTACAAGATGGCAGCTGGTGTAAAACTAAAGCATATCACACATTACTGAGTCATCCTCACACTTGATGTAATAATTATGTTTTTATAGGAACATAGATCTAGCTTTTTTGGAATCAAACGCACAGAAACACATTAGACACTTAGAACATTTGTATCAGTCTGCAGCTTTTCACATCGTTATTACACTGTGCTAATGTTCGTCTGGCCATTAGCTTTAAACCATTAAGAAGTGAGCTTGTGTTGAATATAAATGAGATAATTACACCTCAGGGACCAGTCGCACATCTCCGTCTGTTTAATGGAATTTCTCTGTCGCAGACAAATTTCCAGTGTCAGAATAAAATCATGAGAGTTTTGCTAGAGTTGTGGCACGCCCCCGTCATCTCGATCGTTTGGTATAAGGTCAAAAAAACTCAGTCTGAGCTGTCTTACGTCAGTCTTTTTCTTGTCTTGACGGTCCCATAAAATCAAACATGTTAAATATTATTGCAAGTTTTTAGCCTTGGCTCGTGCAAATGGTGAAGTTCAATGACGTGAACATTGTCAACTACCAATAGGTGCGTTCTCTCCAGCGCCAAATAGGAAGCCGAAAACTGGGTAGATGAACAATTCTCGGTTCTTTTGGACTGTGGAAAAAGGAGGAGAAACTGGTGCAAACCACTGCACACACAAGGACAGCTGTGGCCAAAAGCTGTTTCTGTTTCTGCTCCATTGTTCAACATTTTTTCATGTAAATTTCCACCAGGAGCAGGATGTGAAATAATCTCAAAAGGAATCTAGTTGTAGTTTTGCAAATAGTGACCCTGCAAGATTCCCGTCTTTGAGTCTGTGACTTAAGACTCAGTGACTTATGATACTTTGTCTTTAGATTTGAGAAGGTGTCAGACTTTAGTCTTTTAAAAGTCTTTTCAAAGTCTTCTAGTGTATTGTAGGCATAAAGAGAATCATGTAAGATTTTTGATTTTTACTGTCGCTTCTTCAGTGTCTGCCTGTGTTTCCCTCACTTCCTGTGTTTTGATATTTAAATGCTCCACCTTTATTTAATCAGGGTTGTTTTGCTGAGCACAAATGCACTTCTCCAAAAAACATTCTGCCTCACACTCCCACAGTTACATACACCAACACCTGAAAACTATCCAGCACAATCACAGTTTCCTCCTGTCTCATGCTGCATGCTCAAATCTGTATCAATTTCTCTTCCTGTAACTCTCTCACAACCCCGCCTCTTGTCTGTTTTTTTTTCTTGTGCTCTTTCCCTTCTTCTGTCTTTCTCCTCTTTCCTCCTGGCGGTGTTTATCTCTCCCAGGACTCTCCTCCTCTCGACAGTCGTTGCTGTTACTGTTACACCTGCACCACCCACCGTCCCTCCTTCCTACCGCTGCACTCTACCAGCCCTGCTGCCCAGGTGCTGCCTTTACATCATCATACCATCCTGTCCTGTCTCCATCCACCCATGCTTTTCTCCTTTTTCTTCCTAGTTTTTTTTTTTCCTCTCACTGCCTTAACAACCCCATAATCCCCCTTTTATGTATTTATATTGCTGATATTATATGTTTTACTGCTGTGTGTGGAAAAAAATAGATATATATGAGCTACACTTTCCTATACATGGCCTCTGATAAAAGCTTTTATCAGCTATGTTACTTTTGACTCTGGCGCCCCCTAGTGACAGTTTGGTAGTAATACTATGAATGTTTACATACACAGAGAAGCTCATTCTGTGCCTGGTTTTTGGTGAGGGTGGAACTGTGGAGTGCTAAAATATCCTTCAGTACTGTTACTTTACCGATGTTTTAAGGCATAAAAATCCATTAGATGAAATATCAAGTTAGTCCTTTAAAAAGTACTGAGAAAAAGTTATTGAGTTAACTTTTTATAAAGAATAACGTTTTAACACTTCGGAGTTAGAATTAGATTTTATGTAAAAAATAAAATAAAATAAAATAAAGTCCAATTATCAAACAAATAATATAAAACCTTGTTACTCTCCTGCAACTGTCTTCACATCTAATCTATTGCAGCTTATGAGAAGCCCAACAGTTTACTCTTAATAGCTGTGATTTGAGCTGTAGTGAAGTATGCTACATCACAAACGAATGAAAGTGACTAAAATTTGTGATTTGTGAGAAATAAAAATAATACTCAGGTACAATAAAAGTTATAATGATTATAATAGTTTATATTAACGATACTGCTTTGCCATTGTATTGATTTTATTTACAATCTGTGCAAACTTGGATTTACACAACTTTTTTATGGGTAAATTTTAGGTAAATGTCAATAGTAGACGTTGCGGCCTGTTGGCAGGTGGATTCCACACGTAGACAGGAATCTTCTCTTGATTCATGACAAAAGGGATGTTACAATAAAAGTTATAATGATTATAATAGTTTATATTGACGATACTGCTTTGCCATTGTAGATATTTTATTTACAATCTGTGCAAACTTGGATTTACACAACTTTTTTATGGGTAAATTTTAGGTAAATGTCAGGAGATGTTGCGGCCTGTTGGCAGGTGGATTCCACAAGTAGACAGGACTCTTCTCTTGATTCATGACAAAAAGGATGTGAGCATTATCACAAAGTTTCAACCAAATAAAGAGGTTAACCATGCCAACAGATGAGTTAGTCTGCACATAGTCACCTGAGTTCATTCTCCTTTCCCTCTGTGATTCAGTGATATTGTTACTGACCAAACCTGTTTGTGTAATTACTCACTAAAAGATCCACTGCTGTTGAAAGGCAGACAGTTTGATGCTCTCCGTTTGTGTTTACAGGGAGATGTTGTGGATCAGGAGGGGGATTCTCAGTCCCAGAGCAGCGCCACGTGGCTCGTGGACCCCAAGGAATCCAAGCGCACCATCAGCACTAAGTACGAGACCACCATATTCTGAGTGGACCCCCTCTTCCTCCTGACCTCTGCACCTGGGCCTGGTCTCTCACCCCTCTCCTTTCCCTCCTTCTGTGTGCCTTTCACTGTGACTCTGCCTCTCTCCAGGCTGGACCCCCGCCCTCCCTCGTCTCCCTTCACACTGTAGCTCTGTCTCGTGTTGTTGCCGGATCGACTGACAGAATAATCTTGTACTCAGTCTGTCACTCCCTGACATCACTTTTGTCTTCATCTGACAACAACACAATCTGTGACAGTTGAAGGAGCGCTTTGTTCCTTCCTTATCCTAAACCACCACCACTACTACTCTACTACGTATTGATTATTAGTGCAACCCTTCCACTTTATCAGTCCTCTTCTAGCTGGTATCAGTCACACTACCAGCCTGCCACTTTCCTTCACTGTTATTCTCCTCTCTGTTTACCTTGTATGCTCCCTGAACTCTGTACAATGCTTCCTTTTCCCCCAATCAACATCCTACTATTGACTCTTAGTGATAAGCTCTTTTTTTTTTCTTGGTGCTTTTCTCGCTCCATTAGGCGACGGCCGCTCTGAGGCTTTTCACTCTGATCTTTCAACTCCTGACTGCGAGTCCTGAGAAAATCTGAGTGACCCACTGCACACATCCTGTACCTGGATGGACATGTTTCCTGAGGGAACTGTGAAACTGCTCCCGCAATTTCTATGCATCAGTCGGATTGTAGCAGACTGTTTCTGTTCAGGGGGGATGCAGGTTGTGCTGTTAGAGCGATTTAACAAAGGGGGAGATTTTTTCACTATCAGCAGGCTGTTCAAAGCCAAAGGAGGCTAAGATTCTTGCACTGTGATAAAGTCCTTTTATGGAGCTAATAAAGTAAACATTTTGAGGGATTTTCTTGTGGGACGCAGAGGATTTGGACCTGCATGTTAGTGGTCCTGGCTGCTCCAGAAAATAGACAGTCCAAACTGTCTACGACTGGCATGCTCTCCTCTGTCTATCAATCAGAGCACCAGGATTAAAACCTGATGCTTCCTCTGGAGTGAAATAACTATAACTAAGCACTTTCACCAAATCCCTAAATGTGTAAGAATAAGTGCATCTTCCTCTGTCCTGTCTTTTTCTCTTCTTCTTCTTCTTTTCACGACAAATGCCTTCAATGTTCATCCTGCCTTTTGTTTTGCCAATCACAGCAAGTTAATATTTCACTGCTGCCAGTGAAAAGAGTTAATCATTATATTGGGGGAGGGGTGATCCATCACAATGTTTGTGTCCATTATTTCAGTGTTATTTTTACTTATTTTAACCTCATTGCTTTGTGTGCATGTGTCTGTGTCCCTTCCTTGTAGCTGAACACTGTGACCACTCCCAGCCAGTGTGAAAGGACAGGAATGAGCCCTGTTGCATGATGGGTGTTTTTGTTGGGAAAAGTGACCTACTTCTCATGCAGAGGATCACATCACCAGTCGGACTGTGACTACAGCTCACCACAGTAACATATCAGGCGGTGGGTGGGTGGGTGGGGAAGGGGGGTGGAGTGGGCCCCGAGAGAAACGTATACAAAGCTCTCAACACTGCACGGTCCATCAGTTCATCTGACCCCACCGACTTCATCATCGCTCACCGCACACACACACACACACACACACGCACACACACCTCCATCTAGCGTCCTGTCCATCAGAAAGTGATGGTTGTCATGCTCTTTGCATTTCCTGAGAAATGAATTGTGGCCTCCCAACAGCTATCAGTCTGCCCTCACAGAGGGTTTGTGTTCACTCTTTCAGGAAATGTACCTGTAGGTTTCAATGCAGAACTTGTAGTTAAAGGGGAAGTAGCTGAGATGAGGAACTACATGTTTTCTGTTATGACACGAAGGTACAAACTGAGGCATCAGACAAGAGACCTCACAACTGTAGGTACACACTCCTTCCTGGATTATTCGTCCTGTATCCAAATAGTAGCGTCTCCTCATGACCATCTCATCCACAACATACATGTATAACTGTGATAAATAATGTAATCTTGCACGGGAGGAATTCTCTAACCAAACTTAAAGGACGAAGGGGCAGAGAAACAAACACTACAAAGACTGTTTTATAGTAATATAACAGGGGGTGGCTTTTATTTGATTTGAAAGTTGTAATTTTTTGTTTGTTTTTGTATGTTTTTATTGTTTTATTGGACAATGACGTGTCCTAATGCGGGAACTGGATCAGGTGTGGTTCTCTGCAGTTTCTCTCCTTCCCTGCTCCTTTGTTCAGTTAATCTACACAAGATTATTCACCAAACCTGCCATGCAGGCTGGTACATCTTTAGATTTTAGCTGCAGAACAGAACAATAGGGCACAGCATGTTTCTCCTAGCTAACTCCCAGTATGTTGACTGTTAATGGTACTTTTTGGTCAGCCGATGTGTATATGGGTACATAGTCAGGTCGTTTTTGATTTAACTGTTGTATATGTGGTACGTTGTCAGGCCAGTACGATAACTCTATGGTACACTGTCTTCAGCTCACTGGTTGTCGGCACCTTCAGCCATCAGCCTGGTCCCATTCTGCTTTTGCACATTGCTGAGGATCAGGAGAGATATTTTGGGACTAATCTGATGACAATAATGATGAGAATGATATTGTACATGAATCTAGCAGTCTGTATTTTGATACTTGAATGATTTTTGCTTTTATAGATATCCATATATATATATATATATGTATATGTATGTACGTATGTAATTTTTTTGACGTTTGTCAAAAGAGAGAAAAGGACTGTCTTATAAAGTTAAACATATCGTGAATAAATACCCTGTGATTTAAAAGAAAAAAGGCTGAGAAAACAATGACTCAGAAGAGGGACCTCACTTCAGAAGAAAAAAAAAAAAGATTGTAAATAATCTTGGGCTTCCAGTCTTTTTTATGATTATTTTTCATAATTGTACAACTAATAAATGGAGCAATTAGAAATGTTGTCCCTGTTGACTTTTTATTTGTTCTTTTTTTATCGTTACCATGGAACCTTTTGCATTTTCTTTTATTTCAGACACGGATCTCAACTTTTGCTGAATTTCCTTTCAGATTTCTAGTTCTACTGCAGGTCTCGCAGCTAAGGCTTCACAGTGTATATATACGCCTTCAAAGTGTTTTGATTTGTCAGAGGACAAACAAGGTCAGTGGATGTGCCAGGATGAAATGTTTGGTCTCCACCCTCCACGTCCATCTCATAAACCCTTCTCTGCTGATGGATGGACAGCGGCAGCTCACAGTCAGTGCAGGAAACCGAAACCAACTACAAGAGATTAAGCAACAGAGGTCCAGACACAGCTGACAGTATAATATCAACACAGCTTATTCTGTCAGTCTAAACAGCAAGCTGCTGCATTAGATACCAGCTGTAGTGACATTAGGAACAAACATGCTGCTACAGTATATTTCTTTGCACTAAAACCTTCCAGACATTATATGATTAGGTTTATTTTTGGAGTTTAGGGTCCTACTGGTTCCATTTAACCTGAAGTGAGCCTGTTACAAACTTTTAAAAGTATTTGCTCATTTGAAACTTAATGTTGAAAAAAGAACAAAGTCACCGTGTTCTGTTGACTTACTTTAATTAGCTGAGGTTAATTCAAATATTGTACTTTTTTTAAATTGCTCCAGCACCAGGATGTTCATTGACATTTTTTTTTTTTTGCTTTGTTAGAATGGAAAACAAATCAACAGAAGGAGATTACTGGAGCTTTAATTGAAATGCAACAACAAATACTCCAATAACAGTCGCTTCAAAATAACTCTGGAGTTTGTGTAAAGAGATGATGAAACCCTGTTTATTTTTATAACTGACTCTAGCAGGAGATTGTGGTCTGTCATTCTTCAGAGACAAATGTCTCATCTTCAGATTTATTATTAGGTTGAAACACTGATTTCTTTTATTCTGTCCACTCTTCTCACAGCTCTGCAGTAAAACGTACAATACTTCCAGTGTGACATTTGAGTATAACAGTTTTTATTGTACTGTGAACATTTTACCCAAAATGTTAAATTGATGATTGCAAATATGCCATAATGTTATTTAATTTCATTTTATTGTTATTTTGTCTCACACTTGAACCATTTACAAAGTGATGGATGAAATTACCTTTAAATCACCTAGTTCTTGTGACGTGACATCACTGGCTGACATGAAAACATCAACACAACAACAGATCAGTTGGGAAAATGAATTTACACCTCCGCTCATTTTCATAGATATGTGACAGACGTCAGAGATGTATTCTGCTGTTCCTGGAAAACAGATCAGTGTGGCTGATTGTGAGGCTGATATTGCACTCCAACATTCACAAACTGACGTAGACTCTACAGCGCCCAGCCTATAAACAATACAAATAGTTAGTAAGACAAGTCATGTAGTGTATGTTTTTTTAAGGATAGGCCCACATGAGGGAACAAGGCACCATTTTATGGTTCCACTTTGTAGCAAAGAACTCTACATGCAGAAAATACAGTGCCTTATACATTCATTTTAAACCATTAACAGTAACAAGTTTGGGGTTATCAGCTTGTGTGTATTCTTTCTATTCAGAAGTAATGCATTTATAATTGTTAATAAAAACTCAGGTTTCTTGCTTTCTAATAAGCCAACAAGTCTGCACTTAAAAATGTTAATAAGTCATTAATAACAGGTAATGATAATAATAATTTTTTTTTTTATTTCTAGGGCACTTTTCAAAAACAGATTATAAAGTTCATTGCAGACATTAAATACCAGATCAATCCATCCAGTCAACAATAGTAAATGTCAATAAGTTGTTAATTAGTTAACAATAAATTGAAGGGTCTCCTTAATTAATTTAAGAGCTTAAAACAAGTGTCACATGCAGGACGATAAACTGATATTTCACAAAGTTGTTCTTATTACTGGATTATAACTGATCTATGACGCATCATTACATTATTTTATTATTATAGCATTCATATAACCATTGATTACTACTTATAAACCAGTGTGTCTTATCAGAAAGTGGTACTGGTTTTATATCTAGACACTGATGTTGACACTTGTCAGTTCACACCTGATAAATTACTGATTGTAAATGAGTTCTGTGAAGGCAGTTTGTTCAATTTGCTTGACATGGATTATTATACAATTAGATTAAATTAAAACAAATGTCAAAACTTCTCTTATTATTTTAAATATTTATACACACGATGTTTTGCCAGTGACTCATATACACTGAACATGACTTATATAAGTTATTTTTTTCTACTTCTGCTATAGGGAATAAATATACAGGAGACTGTTAGTCGATTGGCTCTTCCTTGGAAACGTCCCAGTCAGACGTTCCCTGATTGGCCGCGCACCAACCTGTCCGGAAAGCTAATTGGCTCACCTGGGTGCAATTATTTCCCACCTGTTCCTCCTGTCACTTCTCTTCGTGTAGTTTGTGCTTCCAGGAACAGTGCAGCTGCCGGAGGGGAGTGAGGTGCACTGCCGTCGCCGCCGCCGCGATGGACTGACATCTGGAAACAGCTCGTTTCTGTCCGCACAGCTGCACGACTTCATTTCTCCAACATCTCCGGTCAATTATCAGGAAATCATTCCGTTGGAAGTGAGTGCGATGTTTGTTTTATTCATGGATACAGAGGAGGAGCTAGTTACGAGGAAAAAGTTGTTTAAGTATTTAAAAACTATAAATCAATGTGTTTTTCATTTTAATCACCCTTGTTTAGACTGGTGAGTGTGAGTCATTTGGTAAGAACAAACTATGATCTCCAGTCATACTGTTCATACTTGTATTTTATTTTTCCTGTAGCTGATGAGGGATTATGGGTGTGGGTGACAATATTTGACAGATAATGTCATCCTGCCTCAGATGAGATGAGTTGAATAAAAATGGAGAATTAAGTCCTCAGAAAAAAAGAACTGCTAGTATTAAATAGTCCCACATATGACCAGCATAACCAATCACCGTTCATACTTTGTGGAAGCATGTATTTCTTTCGAAAGATAACTCATGGATCATAAGAGTTTAATCACTGAATATTTTGTGGTTTAGTGAGTAGACAATGAGTCAGGGAAAGTGCAAATATTTGCAACTAAATGTCAATAATAGTCGTTTAAGTGGGACAAGGTGCCAAGCTAAACATTAATGAAATATTTCTGTTCACTCCAGCAGGTTGTGAGTTGCACAACATGGTGTTCACCATGAACTTTTGTTTACTGTTAATTATTAAACCAGTTCTCAGTCTGGCTGCCCTTGAACACATACTTCACATTTTTGGACCCCCCTCTCCCCTCCCCCCCCCCTTCTTGTAATTTGTCATCACAGACTCTAACTGATGATTCCTGTGATTGTAACTCTGGCTCATAAACTGCGCAGCTGTTCTCACAGTAATCACATTAAAGACCTGGAGTTGATCCTCCCCTTTATCAAAGCTGAGTTGTAATTTAAGTGAAACGCCCAGTCACATCAGAGCGCTCGGCTGAATTTAAGAGTTGTCATTAAGACATGGAAGCAAGCAAAGTGACATTCCTGTCACTATTAAATCCTGACTCAGCTGTGGGTGTAGTGAGTTTTCCAACTGCCGCCCTGCAGGTTTGTTGCCTTGTTCAGGTTTGAGAGGTGTTAACTGCTAAAGCCTGGACATTTGTCTGTTTCTCTCTCTCTCTGCTGATCTGAATGCCCTAATAGGAGGGACTGTAATTAGTGGCTAAAGCGTTCACTGGGAAACCAGTGGGTGCTTTGTCAACTAGCTTTTGTTTCCAGAAAACATGTGTGAATGTGGGTGTTGGTGATCAGGTTTTTTCCCCAACTGTCCTTGCTGTGTGTTCAAGGCAAAAGGCCAAAAATGTCATTGCTCTTGGCAGCGCTGTAAAGTCAATAAAAGATCACCAGACGACACACTTGGCTGACTCAATTTACAAGTGATATTATATTTTGGAACGGTTTATCCACGTTTACATTGAAATGGTGCAGAATCTCCTGTTCAGTTACATTTTCCCTAAATTGTATTTTCCAAAAGCTGTTTCAAAGTCCCCTCAACACACAACAAGGAATACGATTCTGGTGGAAACATACTGAGTTGTTTACATATTTATTCTTTTTTTTTTTTTTTTTTTTTTTTTTTTTTTTTACCTAAAAGTAGTCAATATATTGAGCCCAAAAATACTTGAATCTGCTGCCTCTGAAATGCTGCCTCAATAAACTTCAGGGGAGCTTTGTTTTATTATCATTATCTTGCATTTCTAAAATTCCTCTGCTTAATCTCCTCACCTTGTTTAAGCTGCCGTAACGAAATATACACGTAGTCCAAGAAAAAAACACATCTTGAATCACACATAATTGAAATTCGAACTGTCTTGTACTGACAGAGGGACACATTGTTTGTGGTGGACAAAAACACTGAATGAGTGTTTGTACCTGGATCAACTTCATGACCCAGTAATTATAACTCCCAGCCTTCATGCAGTTAGGATCATAGACCTCAGGTAGCAGTGGCACTGACTCATAAAGGGAAACTTTAATTACGTTGCTCTCATATATTTAATCAAATGTTCTCTGAGATAAGAGAACAATAAAGTTAGCTTTCTTCTGCTTCTCACACACACACCTGAACCCGATTGTGTGGGTGCAGCTACGTGATGAATAAGCCATATAACAGGTTGTAAAGCCTTTATCATGGGATACAGTATAATACATTTCTGTGACCTATTTAGCCAAAATCCACTACAGAGTCTTAACTCGACTTCATCAAATATTGTCCCTTTATGTCTCAACTTTTCTTCATTGTTGTGGTATTTGCCTTTGGCACGTACTAATACATGTTAAGCTCTTGAAAGGGAAAGTAAGGAGGACAGAGCTTTGCTTTAAGTGGCCCTTTCTCCAAGGTTTTGTGACTTCACTTACTGATGGGTATGTGTGTCTAAATCAGCCGTCTATTAGTGAGGATTTAGAAAATCCCTCTTCTTGTATCACTTCACCAGATAAGGAGAATAGCACGCTAAATGAAGAGCCAGTAATAATCCTTTGAGTTTTTGGTTGACACACTTTCCTCATGCCTGACCTGTCAGTGGTAATATGCAAAGGATAATAAGCAGGAAACAAAAGTAAGCTGTGTAGCGTTGTAACATAACACAGCACATCAACTGTCTTTATGCAGATTCTACATGACGTCAAGCGCGCGCGTGTGTGTGTGTGTGTGAAGGCGTATTCATCAACTAAGATGAACATTTCTCTCTTGATGGCTGGATCATAGTGACTGGAATGACAGTTAATAAACAATGTTTTAAGCATCGCTGTATGAAGACAGATTATGTGCACAGCATTTCTGGAGTGCTACCATGCAAAAAAATATCCTCTTCCTGCTTTCTGTTACTGGAATAATTTGAATGCAGGTCTACCGACAGCGACTAAAGTAGTAAACCTAAAATAATATGAATAATCATGTCATTTTGTTAAAGTTATATGTCTGTTTGCACCAAAATAATGACAAGAGAAGAGAAGAAGTCAGTGAACTGACAGTATACAGCAGAATCTATCTAAAGTTTATTAATGTTCATTAACATTAGCCACCATATTGTACTGGTTATACCAGACAACGTAAGGCAGTTGAATTAAGCAAGGGTGTGTTTTATTACCTGTAAATTCAACTTTTAATTGAGGAAGAGGAAGAATGGTATATTTCCTCTTTCAAAACTTAATGTCACCTTTCTAAAATGAAACAGATGAAGGAACAATGGCAAAGATTCCACTCACAATGAGGGCTGCAACTAGCAATTATTTTCATTTTCAATTAATAGTTGATTATTTTCTCGATTAATTGATTAGTTGTTTGGTCCATAAATTTCAATCAAGCCAAAGGTGACGTCCTCAGATATCTAGTTTTGTTCAGACCAACAATCCATGACCCAAATATATTCACTTTACTGTCATAGACGACTAAAGAAACCAGAAAATATTCACATTAGAGAGCTAGAATCAGAGAATTTGTAAATTTTCTTCTTAAAAAAATGACTCAAAACGATGAACCGATCACCAAAATAGTTGCCAATTAATTTAATAGTTGGCAACTACACGATTAATGGTTGGAGCTCTACTCACAATCATTCATTTGGTTATCAACTGTTCCACATTTAAGAAAGGGATGAATATGTGAATAAGTGATATAACTTATAACTAACTAAAATGTTTTGCATTACACAAATATCAGCCTTCATGTCAACATACCAAACCCCAATAATCTCAGGACTGCACATTAATCATGGCCATATTTTATGAGTAAATACATTTTATTACCAGCTCATACATTGATTTATGTAATGGCTCGACTAGCATAACTGGTTGCGTTTTAATATATCACAGTGACTGTGACAGCACTTTTGGCATTTCAAATGCCTTTTGTTACATTAATAGGGGAGTTATTACATTATGAGGATCATTTAACTATCAGCTTTCATTAATGGCTTTCATTTATCACACAAATTAACAGTTGTCGCTGTGATGTTGACAAACTAATTCTGCGAGCTATTTTCAGCCTCAGACTATGGCTTCCTCTCATGTTTACCAGTTGTGGGAAGTACTTGTTAAATTGTGTTCAATTAAATGAACTTGTAATATGTTGTCAAGGTAGCAGCACTACAACTGGAGATTTTCTCTGATTCCAGTTTTTACCCTGTTTCTCCTTGACCTTTCAGATTCTTCCTCAGACTGATCCTTGGTGAAATTTACACAATCATAAGAGGACCGTGAAGCCCCGGTCCTGCCCTCATCCTCTTCCTTGTGCAATGCCGAAGAGTGACACGTGGCCAGGCGGCGTTGCCATGGAATCCTTGAGCAATATGGACAGTGCTGGGAGCTGCGACAGTGTAATCAGCATGAACTCTGGCTATGTGAGTGCTGCTGCGGATACCCTCATCTCATTCCTCTGTCCCAGTTTCTTATCTGTTTGACATATTTTACTCTTACTAGTTTCCTCTGGTGTATCTCAATAAACACTAGTTTTGACAGCACTACTGTCCTTGGTTGGAATGGGGAAATAAAGAACTGACATTTGTGTTCAGTTTTTAATGACGTCTGTGTGGACATTTACAGCCCACAGGAGAAGGTTAAATGAAAGATGATGAGATGAAGTGAACCTGTTTGAAGTGAAATTCTCTCATGTTTGCTCAGGGGGTTTCAGCCAGATTTGTGAGTGTTCTTTTAAGACGACCAGAGGGGAGAAGATCTCAAGCTGTTCACAGGCAACTGCAGTCACCTGAAATAAATTCTCCTGACAAGCCAATATAGAGTGAAAGATGGCCAAGAACATGACAGGAGCCGTATAATTTGTCATTCCTTTGCAGCTGTTTGAGCACTAAACAATTTTGACCTATTGTTCCTCTCCCGTCTCTCATGGCCATGTTTAAGGTTCAATGGGAGAGACAGATTGCTGACGAGTTGAGAAATTTATTGCCTGTTCATAGTCGAAATGCAATAGTTTTTTCAGTCGCATTTATTTTGTGTGCAGAGTGATGACAGTATGGAGCACTTATCTGCAGAAGAGAGGGCATGTCTCATGTATCTGGAGGAAACAATTGAGGCGCTGGAAGTACAGGAGGACAGCGGCTTATCCAACGATGAACCAGATTCTGGGCACCTGGCAGAAAAAATGAGTCTGATGAAAGTAGAGGGTAAATATGAATGGCTGCTCATGTCATTAAATATTCTGTTTTGCATTTCACACTAAAACAACAGCAATGAATTCAACACTAACAGCAGTGATTACTCTTTTGTTTCTTAGATATTTCCGGTGTCAAGTCTGATGAATCCGGAAGAGACCAGAAATCATTTCTCATTTGTGGAGTTCCCACACCACCTGTTCACTTATCAGCAGAGCCTGGATCCAGAGCATTAACCACTGAAGACAAAGCTGAGCATCATGCTCTGAGTCAAACCTCTGAACCACAGTCCACAGCAGCTTCTTCATCAATAAACCTCATGACTCAACAAAAACCTCCAGTCCCTGAATCAGTTACTGGCCACAAAGTCTCCTCACCAACTACTCAGACTGAGGTGTTGGGTTCATCCACTGATGGATCTGGCAATTCTCAGTGTGTCCCTACAGCTCAGTCCACTAAGGCCTCTGACATAGATCTGGGTCTGATCCCCCCTCCCTCAGACTTCATGGATGAACCAGACCCTCTTCCACAGCCAGAGAAAGAAAAACAACTTCCTCCATTTGCAGGGGCATCTAATAATAGGCCAGCAACATCTATCGACTTGGAGCAGCTACACCCGAGAGCCTCTGCAAAGACAACTTCAGTGAGCACCCCTGTGACACAGGAACCTCCAAACAAGCCCTCATCCGAAGTGCCTGCCAGTCTTAATCCACCAGCAGTTGCCTCTGGTCCTCTAATGAGCCCTCCCTCTGAGACAGCAGAGCCCAGAAGTCCACCTGCTGTGGCCCCTAAGCCCAAGAAGCTTCCTGCCAACATTATTCTGAAGTCACACAAGGCATCGGTGCCGGGCTCTGATGGCAACTTGGTTCATTCGGTCCCCGCTAGCAGTGACCGACAGTTGTTGGACCCTCAGAGAGTCCGCATTGAGGCCCTCCGAAAGCTTGGCTTGCTTAAAAGTGATGACACAGAATCAGGCCCCACCCTGAGCCCCAAACTTTCACCCAAAACTCGAAAGTCATGGGCATCTCCTCCTTCTCCAATCAGCCCAGCAGCTTCACATACACCACCCTTAACACCATCTTACACCCATGTGAACAGCACACCACCTGCCTCTGTCCCTGCACCATCAGCTACTCCTGCAGCTCCTGATATTCTTCCAGCACCTGCTGCTTTCAGTGATGGACGTCCCTCATCAGATACTGAAATGATGGCTGTCAAAGATGTTTTAAAGGCCACAGTTAATGCACAGGCGAAGACCCCTCCTCAGACCCCTCCTGCTCTGGTCAAACAGCTAACCCCACCTAGGAAAACTGGTGTCAAATCAGCCACCTTGGAGCGTTCTGGTCTGGGTCTAAGCAGCTATATCGCTACTCAAGGATCCATCGAGTCCGATCAGGGCGTCAGCGGTGCGCAGAGCCTCAGTCAGCTGCGTAACAATCGGCCGCGCCCTGCCTCTTTGGGGAGTAGGAAAGAGTTCTCAAGTGATCACGGAGAGGGTGTGCAGGCGGGCCATCCCACCAGCAAAGACCCGGAGTCACGGATGTCCCTGCCTGCCCGCACTGTCTTCCAGCACTCCGGAGACTCTCAGAAGCTGCCTCGATCGCAAGGTATCAGTGTGCTGATCTGCCCTCGTGCAGAAAATGGAGAGAACCGCCGCGAGGCTCTGAAGAAACTAGGACTGCTCAGGGACTGAGGCAAATCTTCCAACTATATTTAAAGAAACATACCACATTGATTGATGAAGACATTACAAAACTTTCGGGAAGCAGCTTAGCAACATATTTATGCATTTTCATTTTAACTGCATTAAGCTATTATAACCAGAGACTGCCTCACATGGATGTCATGCCGACACTTGCATCTATTTGTTACTTGTACAGCCATATATACAGTGTTGTATTTCTCATAAAACTACTAACTCTCTGACTGTAGCTGTGGGTTTTTTTGTAAATTAAATACTGTTACTTTTTAGAGACAGTGATGGATTTTTTTTGTCATTTTGACATGTGTCTTGTGATCTACAGGTATTTCCATGTCATTGTCTGCTCTCACAAGTGACTCTTTGTTTCGGTGACACCACTGTGAGGCTGGTTCCCCTCATAGTTCTCCTTTTTCAAAGGTCACTGTTGGTAATACTTTCGTTTCCTAATCTCTAATGAAATTATTAGTCCCACTTTGTTGACCACAGGAACTTTTGTCATAGAAAGTACTAAAATGCAGAGTTTTGTGTATTTAAGAGCCTGTTTGCTCAGTGCAGTGTGTCAGTGCATCAGAATTGGAAGGTGTAAATGATAGTAATTGTAGAGTATGTCCTGCATTGCTAGAACTTACCTTACTGTTACTCAAAGCACACAGTCAGTGGCCAGTAAGTGATAAGAATCTGAAACATGTGGTTTGCATGGTTGCATAGTGACGCACATGTCAAAACTCATAAGTCTGTTACATAGCAGCTATGTGCAGTGTCACAGTGTGTATGTCAGTTGTACGTGAGCAGATTGAACAACTTTAATTACAAGCATTATTATAATTGTTTTGATTACACACTGTACCTACATAGTCTGCAAGTCACAAATTTCCTTTACGTGCAATTGTAATATGTCATATTTGTTTTCCTTTGGTGGCATCTAAAGCACCCTCATGTGTCATGTCAAATCAAAAAATTGAGGCACCGGTTTTTGCACTCAGCTGCAGCACCTTTATCTGATGTGATGAGGAGAGAACTGGTGCAACCTGTTTTCTAACCTCCTGGTGTAGCCGTTTATGCAACACCTTTTCTGCTCATGGTGGCACATTTACAAGCCAACGGTCGGTCTGAAAAACATTTTATCACTGCTGCAGGCTTTTAGAGACAAATAGATTTGCGCTTTCCTGTAATTTGTTCTTAAGGTCAACTACTGCTGTGAAAATTAAGCTCTATTTGGAAGATATTTCTGTGAATATGTATTTGCACCAGAGTTTGTAGAGAACACAGCAGAAGTTTTCGAATCAACTTGACTGGAGTGGGTTTCATTTTTCCACTTTTGGACTAGAACATAGTCTATGTTGGAAGGCAGCCACATCAAAGGCTTACCAGAATTTCACCACTGGAGCAACATAGTGTGTCCAAATTGATAATAATTACTCTTATCTTTTATTGATCTGGGTGTCACCTGGATGTGTGTGTGTGCTTCTGAATAACTGCATCCGTGCCAAGTGCCGCTTCATGTGTGGGCCCTGTGTGTGAGGATTTCTTCTGCATTTAATCCATTATCTATAAATAGAATATTTTCATATGTTTATCTTTTCACACATTTTTCCTAAGGAAGTAAACCTCTGATTACTATCTGTCAGGGGAAACTTTTAACAATAGCCAAGTTGTTTGAATATTCTTTTGAATAGTTTAGTTTAAAGATAAAGCGCATGTGCATAATTTGCAATAAAAACATTAATTAGACACTACTTATTGTGCTTATAAGACCCCCAAAGGCAGGAGTAGGTAGAGTTTCATTTCTCTGCTGCAGTGTGAGTGCGGCTTATAGCGAATATTCTCTTTTATAGTAACAGAAGATGAAGCAGCTACGTGCTGTCAAACCAACACAGGCTGCTTTGTGCTGCTCTGTGGCATGCTGGTATGTGAGATATCGTTCCTCTCCACCTTCTCCGCCTGTTGTCCCGCTGCCAGCAGACCTGACTGACAAGGACTCAGTGACAGCTCCTGTCACTTTCACTGTCATCCTCGTAGGCATCATAGATCAGCTGCTATGAATAACATACCATATCAGTCTGCGTACCTTCCCGAGTTTCCTGCATTCTCAGTGTGATGAAGTTACAAAGATGAAATTTAAGATTAAAGAAATAAACAGAAACAGATGTTTTATGACCTCTTTTTGGCTTTATAGTAATCACTATGCAACAATGTCATGTAATCACAACGAGGCTACAACCTTATGACATAATATGTTCATTAAGTAGAGCCACATAAAATGTAGCTGATTGTTTGCAGCTTGTTGCAGCTGCAAAATGAGGTCTGGTTGGTGAACCTGTGAACACCTGTGTAACATTCTGCCGAGACAGCCTGACCACTAGAGGGCAGTCCAGATTCGTGTGTGTGTGTGTGTGTGTGTGTGTGTGTGTGTGTGTGTGTGTGTGTGTGTGTGTGTGTGTGTGTGTGTGTGTGTGTGTGTACCAGTGTTACCAACCATACTGTGAGCAGAGCACAACATAATATGCATATTTTCACATCACATGCTGATGAATACACAGATTCAACTCTTTTTGCAGAGAAAACTGATGAATTTAGACATTGCTACTTATTCTGCATATCACAACTGACATGGATCAAAAAATAGTGTGAAGAGTGTAAACAGTGGAAAGTAGTGCATGATACTTTTTTTTTTTGCATGCATGCATGCATGAATTAACACTGAAACAGATGTCTTGTGTTTGCATACATTTCATAATTTTTTGATTATTTCTATTCTCTGGAAGATTATTTAAGTCCTCTCACCAACCTGATATATGAATCAAATAAGGTCATAACAGCAGATAAATTGTTTTTGAAGGACATTAATGAGGATTAGACTGCATTTGCTGTGTATTTGGTAAGGGGTTACAAATCAGTTTTCCATTTAACTCTACGAAAGGGAAATAAGTATGTATTAACAGGACCGTCACTGCCAGCAATGCTATGCAACAAAAAAAACCCAAATCAATAACTTTAACTCAATTTCCATTTTATTTGCCTCATATTTACAAGCCTTTTTGAAGCTAAGTCTTTCAAAATGTAAAATGATTTGGGGAATTCTCTAATTCACTAATTAAAATGAATTTGGTGCAGCTGTTGATACATGAAACATCTCATAAAACTGGCTTTGGTCAGGGAAACAAGACCTGTTGCATTCAGACTTTTGGAATTGAATGTTACAAACCTTTTATTCGTGTAGTCGTGAGAAGGACATGTTATTTTTTTAACAGATTTTTTAAATTGCTTTTGAGGTCAGACTGGGCTTGAAAGAGCGTGACTCTGATGATCTGGGCTGCATTTTTTTTAATCTTTCCAAACAAAATCACTTTATCTTGTTGCTTCCAGAGGAAATGATTCAGGTCAGAGTATTAGCAAAGAATGTTAGTGTTGAATGTGGGTGATCCGCTGGAAGGTTTTACTCATCAGAGTGTCACAATGACCCTTAAACCTAATCACCGCTGGTGCTGAGCTGAGAGAGCCTGACATGATTTGGCATTTCGCTGGTAAGAGGAATTAAACATGGCCATAATCTTGGTATCTTATGACACACAGATGAGCTGAACCTCTGCAAAGCTCCTGCGAGACACTCCCTCGTGTTAGCATTTGGAGCAGGTAGGCGTGCTGCTGCACTATCAGGCTAGACAGTGAGCTCATGGGACTTCCCCACTGCCCTGGTCCTGTTCTGTACTTAGATACTTACATACTGTCTGTCTGAAAAAGCCTCGTCCCTTTCTCCACATATGAGTTGATCATGGAGGATTAGTGGAGACAAAGTGGCACAGAGCCACTGCTGAGTGTGCTGGGGTTTAAGCATGCCCGGCCCAGTTCTGTGTCATCAAAAGAGTTTACTTAAAATATACGGGTATTATCTACTTCTTCTGTGTGGGTGTGTTTGCTGGCGTGTGCATTCAGATAGGCAGTAAGCACTGTAATTCAATTTTGTTGTATGATGATGATTGATACTTTGAATGATACGGGCTCATCAGCAAGGATTAAATTTAGGATCTTAACAGGACAATGTCTCCCTCACTGTCTCATTTGATCTTGATGAGTCCGGTAGATTACATATGTACACACACACCAGATGCAATTCGCGCACAGGCCTTTATCCCCTCAAGCACCCGCACGCTCACTCACGCAGCTAACAAGCCCGTCCGTATCTTGTCTACCTCCCTGCTGCAGCGACATTCAGGTAATATGAAAAAGGCTCTCACTTGGGAGGAAAACAAGCCCTCATATCCCCGAGCCTGAGGGTACTGTGGTGATAACACTCATTAGAAGGTTTCAACTCATCTGACATTTCCAGTGGTGTGATACAAATGCAACACTACTGCTTCTTGTGCCACTGGAATCCATCAACCATGATGCTGCAAAACTAGTCTTTGACAGGCAAGATTAAGTCTATCACTTAGTTAGGGTGGATGTGTGTGACACCTTCTTTTTTTTTCTTCCAACTTGATAACTATATTTCCTTTTTCACTCTCCCTCTCCCTCCCTGTCAGTGCCAGTGACTGAAGCTGTGGTCAGGAGGCATTCCTGGGGCAAGCCCACAGCCTTCGCTGGGATGCCTGTACTAAAGTGTGGAACTCAGTAAGCCACTCTGCTCCCCTGTGGTGCTGGCATGGTGAGTACCAAGAGATCCTGCTGGGCCTGCGGTGGTGTTGGTAACCTCACATATGAAGCCCCTGCAGAGAGGAAAAAGAAGGGACGAAAGGGGGGGAAAGTTCTGAGCTCTGAGCTTTGGCATTTTCACACGTAAATTTTTCAGACAATTGGGGAGCATAAATGTCGAACCGGAAGAAAGTAAATGAGGAGCTGAGGTGATGTGTCCCTGTGTATGACCATCTGGAAGACAACATTAAGCTCTCTGCGGGGCTCCTAACTCCTCAGTTCATTAGCATGCAGTGTAGTACAGTGGTGGCTCTCACAGACACCTCCCAACATGCATCCATCTTGCATTTATCTTACAGGAACAGCTGTTGGAGCGTTGTCTGAATGCACTATTTCCCAGTTGAAATAAAAAGTGGGTTGTAACAACACTGCCTCAAACAATTTATTTTCTTACCTTCTGATTGCTGAAAAGTGGAAGATTTGGGATTTGTTGTTGGAGATGGAACAGGTGTGGCGGTTGTTAAATGTGGTATAATCATGCATTTTTCATACAGTCCTGAATAATACCATGCTTAAACTCTTGAAAGAAGAAGTTACAGTCACACTGATACTGTGTTACCTTCAAATTCAAAAAGAAAAAAAGTGCTACAGTATACACATATTCAAAACAAGTCAAGGCAGGTGTGGTCAGTTACTCTGCAGAAAATATAATGAATACACTGCATAAACTTCCTGAAAAGTGATATGATGCAGTTTCAGTTGACTCATCTGCGAAAGATCCTCACTGCTCTCTCGACACCTTCCGCACTCTCCCGTTCCCCTTTACCCAGTGTGTAACTGAAGTCCTTTTCATGATGAGGATCATAAATTAAACATTGCCTGGGCTTCCCTTGTGTGTCTGTCGGTGTAAAAATAGCTTGGGTTTGGTGCACTGTGTGATGCCCGTGCACAGCCCTTTGTCTTTAATGAAGTGTTGGCATGGAAAGTGTACAGATCCTCCAGCGCGACTTGTACTCAAGCTCTGTGGCAACCGTGTTCTGACTTTCTCAAACTCCCCAAGTGACTCTGAGCTCATTTGGTTATACAAGTGCTCACAATTACCCAGAGATTTGGACACAGGGACATGGGATATTTCCATATCCCTGACGGATGTTATTTTAATTACATTGAACTGCTTGACTTTGTGCTGCGGATTTACATGTTTTTGCTTCTTCTTCGGATGCAAAAAGGGATTCTCGAAAGGTTATTGTGTTGTACTGAGTCTCTTATTTATCGAGGCCCCTAGTTCCTGGCAAAATATGGAGGCAGCATGGGAAACCATATGAAATCATTTTGTTTATTAAATATCTGCCTTTGAATCTAAGGTAGTTACATTTTGACTTAGAATCTTTAAGGACAGGTGATGACAAAATTTGGCTAAAGATAATGAAAAATAATCCTCTCCGCTCCCTTTCTGGCATCATACAATTTTCAGATTGTATATTTCAAATTCTCCGCATAGTCTGAAGAAAGTAGAGTTGTTATCTCCAATCAGTCTTATTGTGAAGCCCTAATTATAATTGATTAAGAAAAAAATTGCACATGGGAGCAGGCAAGATAATTATAGTGTAGAATCTGCCCGTACGTTGAAAAGCAAACATAAATGCATCAACACATCTGATTAATTTAGGTGATAATGCAGGAGGCGGTAGCAGGTGTGGGGGATACAGATGCTTTTTTTTTCCTCCACAGGATGCATCCTGAAAACAAATGTTTCATATGTCATTGCCGGTGAAATGTGGCACAGTAGCTCAGTGGGGTTGTGCTCTTGGTAATGTGAGAAAGGTCTGTTTTGATTCATGTAACTCCTCAAGCCTCATTCCTCTTCAGGTCTTGGGGGGGGGTAATGGTGTGCATACAGATCATGATCAGTGATTTGCAGGGAAGACTGATGGTTGGCAGTGAAAAGCGAGTTAAACCTCCTTCGACTTCGAAATTCTTAACATGCTGATATAGTTTCATCTTTATTTTGTTTATGGATGAATCGATTTGTACGTGCTTTATACACACACCTGTGGCTTCATGCCGTGAATCTCCATATTACTGACTTCTGACAACAACGCAGGCTTTAGTCATCCTGAGCTGGCAGCAAAAATCAATGAGGGGAATGTGGCAGTTGAGCTGAATCTCCTGCGGGCAATGTCTCAATACTCAATACTGAAGAGTGAATAATGTGGCGTTGGTTATGGTTTTGGAACCAGATGACACAGAATATAATTTGTATCCATGTTTTTTGTTTTTGGTGATTATCATGGAGCTTTCATCAACGTTCCAATAATTGTTAGCTATTATACCTGACGAACTGATTCATCTTGAACTGTATTTTGAACAGCTGGGATAGTTTATTCATTCAACATAATAACCTATTATCAACAGGACTTTTTTTTGTATTAAAAATCTAATTTCCCTTCATGTGCATATTTTCTAATACAAGTTACAAGCTCAGTTAAGTGGATTTCAGGGGACTGGCTCCAGCTATGACAGGGATATGAAATTGCTCAAGGGCCCCAATTGACCTTGGGATGAGGATGATATGCAGGGAAATCAGTTGAGATATAAAATAAAAACTGTAGGTTTTCATTTTCCATTTTCATATAGGTTTTGCAAATTTGGTGCTCAACTCTGTCAGCTGAACTTTTAGCTCCATTCAGTGAGCAAGTATCGGCAGATAGGATAAAGATAATTTGAATTTTATTTTTTTCCTCTCAAATTGGATGATATAGTTAAGAGTGGTGTCGACATTCTGTTGGTTTTACTAAATGTCTGTTTTAAAGACAACATTAATCTTCCATCAGTGAGATGAGGGGGTGTAACAGTAATCATCACATGGAAATCAATGCTGTGCACGAGCCAATGAATTGGTTTGTTGGACTGTCTCATGCAGTTTGCTAAAGTGTGAGAGCAAAATGCAATCTACAGGCAATTACTGTTTTCCATCTGAGCCATTTATAAATCTATCCGCCCTCTTGTACCCCCCTTTCAGCCATTGCTTTCACCACGTGACGGGCCACTTTTTTTTTTTTTTTTTTTTTTTTTTTTTTTTGCGCAGGTGGCACCGACCAGGTGACCTGCACGAGCCGGACCCACCGTGCACGTGGTAACCCCGGTCCACCTTCAATCCAACCAGCACCTGTGTGTTAATTCTCACTGAACAAAAAAAAAAAAAAAAGAGGAAACAGTGAGAGCCAGTTAGAGAAGAGAAGGAGCAGTAGAGGAGTCCGGAGCGCAGCGCGGACGCTTCTTCTTCTCTCCTCCCCCTTCCAACCCCGCCGCTCCACTCCATCTCTCCCTCTCTCCCTCTCTCTTTTCCTCTCTCTCTCTCTCTCTCTCTCTCTCTCTCTCTCTCTGTCTCTCTCTCTCCCGCTCTCTCTCCCTCTCCCTTTCTTAAATTGACATTGGTCTGGCTCGAAACATGATAACAGAAAAGCGTTCCTGCGCTCCGCGTTGTCGGGCTATCCTCAACCCCGATCACTTGAAACTCAGATAAACAGGCGTAAAGAGGGAAAAGGGATCGCACAGTATCCTGTCAGCGGGTGCTCAGAGGGAATAACAAGAGACCTTTATACCACACACACACATACACACACACACACACGCAAACACACACACCCTCGTATGTGCTCTTGCGCATCGTAGATCTTCAAAAAGTGCTCGTGTTGAACTACAGTGAAAGTTAACATGTATATGCACGTTTTGATACGCGCAAGCTTTGGATTTGTAGGTCTCTGCCTGGTCGCCTTTGTCCAGCAGTCAGCTTCAGGAAGTAAAACCACTCAAGGTAAGTTTTCACGTCAAAAATGTCTTTATCTTACTGCTGATGGCTGAAAATGTGCTGTTTTTTTTTTTTTTTTTACTAGACTGCTGCGTGCCTAATTAATAGATTTATTGGATGCATTTGGAAAGCTGGTTATGATGTCACTTCAGTGCTTTCCTCAAAGTGTAAATCAAGTGTCTGAATAAATTAGACTTCAGTTCATGTGATTTTAAGCAGAAGTTAAAGTTAAGGTTGAAGTTAAAAGCAGGATCTTTTGAAATGTAGAGTGCATATATAAAGTTTTAGATACTTTAATTCATCACTTTTGTTTTCAGTTTGATTCAAGCAGAGGCTTTCTGTTGATTAAGTCATTTTGTAATCACTTAATTGCTCTTTTGTTGTGCCAGAATGCTCAGTTGCTTGTATTTATGCTGTCTTGCTAAGGCAGAAAAGAAAGGAAACATCCTTGGCTTAAATTAACTTTTGAGTCTTTCATAATCGTAATTGTGCTTTGGCAACACATGTCAAATGTCATGCCAATAAAGCCTATTGAATTGAATGGAATAGAATTGAGATCGCTGTTGTCTTGGAAAAAAAAACAAAACACTTGTCTTTGATCTTCAAACAGCATCGGCAGTGTGAACAGTTATGTTTCATAGCTAGTCCTGCAAGTAATTGTAGTGAGACTACCAGGAGGTATTTGTCACAGTCCAGACAAGTATTTGACACCAGCCTGTAACACACACACGCAGGAGTCTCTATCTGTCAGACACTGCAGCTACAGTACGGTCCTGCCCAGCTGGCTGCCCTCTTGCTCTCTTGTCTTGTGAGAAATTATTCAGACCAGACAAGGGCAGCCTGAATCAAAACTCTGGCACCTTACGGGAATGAGTAAGACACAACGTTAAACACTCAATTTCTGATTCACTTAGCCTTCTCCTTCAGGTTTTCATCACTTAATTTTCCCACAATACAAATGCCAAGCCAGGGCTGCCAGAAGTATTTGCATGCAAAGACACATCATGGTTTCTGTGTGAGTGTTGATTGTGGTTGGTGATGTTTCGCACACACAAAAAGACATCTCTCGGGCGGTCGACAAGGCAAAAAGAGAAAGGGGGTGGGTGACTATTTTGCATCCTGGGTGGTCTGCCCCCACTTGTGGGAAAACTCAATATTTACATTTTGCAATTAGAACTACTTTTTTCTCACTTTATTTTCCACAACATCGATTACACACTTCCTTGTAGTGTGGAATGCTGCTGTATGAGTGTTGGTCTGTAATGGCATGCACCTGTTTGTTGGTCACTGAGTGAAACGCCGTGGACGACCACTTGATAGGCTTCTCCAGTTCCTGTTTATCGGTGCAAGGCCAGCAGCAGCTCCACAGTGACACATTGGCTGTGTTTGGCTCTGGAGTTATTTGGGAGCATATTTTGTGCCTAACTGAAAATAAATATTGTGTTTGATGTTGGTGGCAACTCAGTGGCACTGACAAGTCTGCAAGCTGGGAACAATTTTGAAAAATGGAGAAACAGAGGGATGAACAATGACTATAAAAAATGCACAATTTGTCAGCTCGATATTTATTCAACGCAGATGTTGCCGACAAGAGTCTTTGTCTTTCATCAATGTCAGCCTAATCATGGTACTGTGTTTCAGGCATCAGTCATTACTCTAGGAAAAAAAAAAAGAAGAGTGAAAGAGCAGTGGAATGAGGGAGGGAAGATTTGAGGATGTGGTGGAGAGAATGACAAAGAAGGGAAAAATGAGACTAGGGAAACAGGAGAGATTAAGGGTGCAGAGACAGACAGTGAGAGAGAGGAGGTTTCTTAGTGAGTGAGCAGCGACAAGCGAGGAAAAGAGAAGGGGAAGGAAAGAGGGGAGCCATAGACGTCATGGCAAATCACTTTCCCCCGAACAGAGTCAGGAGCTCTTCGCTAATGCAGCGGCACCAAGGCAACGGTTGGTGTGGGGCTGACATGCTGCTGTGGCTGGCTGTGTTGGTGTAACCTCTGCTCCGGGGCCTGGGGGTCTAAAGATGCAGGGCTGCCTGAGCGGGCAGGAAGGCCAGATCCAGGCCCGGACACACTGTGGGAACCGAGCAAGCCTTGGCAATATGAGGCCCAAGTGACGGGGAGGCTTACCTAGAGATGCTGCCCGAGTCTCCACTATGAGCTGAGATGGAGGGAAGAAACAACCCCCCCCCCTCACACATACACACACACACTCACACACCCACCCACCCCCGACACTCACTCACCCCTTTCCTTTTTCACCCAACTCCTGCTTTGTTTGCTTTGTCCTCGCTTCCTTTCCTTTGCACTTAATAAAGTAGCTGTAGCTTTTTCTCTGTCAGCCATAAGCAACGACTGCAATACACCCACTGTGTCAGACACCTCACTGTCAGCCGATGCACTATTTATATTTTTGCAACAAAAAAAAAAGACGTACACAGCTCTCTCTGCTCCCTTCGATACTTTCTCCAGTCCTGTCCAGCCCACTTTTGTTGCTTGATAGAAGGCTGGATGTGCTGCAGGTCTGTGTAAGCATGCGAGTGTCAGCGTATGTGTGTATGTGTGTGTGTGTGTGTGTGTGTGCATACGTGTAATTGGGACAGTCACAGGGAGAGACAGTGTAAGGGTTATGTCTGTGGTAATTTGGACAGTTCTTTGAAACCGTATGTGAAGCCACATAAAAGAAGCATTTTGAATGGGGCTTTTATGTCTGCCTATCCCTTTGGCCTTGAACTTCTCTGAGCGTTTGCTGTTTAGCAGAAAGAAAGAAGGGGAGGGAGGGTGGGGGGGGGCACCGTCTTCTGTGAACATGGCCAGTCATTTCACTTTAACATTTTGACACCACTTTGCCGTTCCTCTTTCATCACCTTCGCCTTCCAACGTTTCTCAGGTTGTGTGGTTTTTGCAGTGCCACTGAGTCCTGACAAGCTCCTGCAGTGGTATTTGTCGAGCTGTTATCCCCTCGGAGACTGGATATGCTTTAAAACAAGCTGATGCAAAAGTTCCCATTTATGTCTGCCAAGTTGCAGGAGCACAATTTTTGACAAAGTCATTTTTAACAGCCTGCGAATAGAAGATGGATTCAGGTCAACCAGGAAAAAATAAGACTTCTACTACCCTCATGGGGATGCTCCTTGGCATTGAGGAGTTAAGGACATTGTGTGTCTGCGTGACATATGTATCAGCCAGGTGACATGTCAACTATTTATTTCTCCTGTCTCCTACCACTCATTATAATCTCCCCAATTAAAGCAGATGAGCTCCTAACCAGTAAATACTTCCCCCCCCCCCCTCCAAACAAAAAGTACTCTCATGTGATGTTAAGAGCCGAGCTTGTCTTTGTATGTCTCCTCTCTCTCTGCGGCAGGCATGCAGTGACAGATAGTTGTATTTTCGTTATGATCAGAGTGTCTGAGGCAGGTTGAGCCTCGGGGTAGCCCTCGGTCACTCGCTGATGAGTGGGTGGAGGGGATCAATCCGGCTTCACTTTACCACTCAGCAGACACACTTAGATAGCATCTGCCTGACAAGTGGTGCTCCAATACCACTGTACATGTTGTTACAGAGCAGCCGAGAGAGCAGAGAGATTATTATCTTGGCATTACTTGAGTGGTGAAAACACTTGATAACAATTCTGTCCAAGAGCAATGCGGTATGAATCACGAAAACGACTTTGATCTGCGGGTGTGTTGCGAGGACAAGCGAATGTGTACGACTGAGATGAGTGATTTTTTTAGGCTGGATATTAATGATTGCACTTAGCAGGCAGAAGTGCTTTCACTTCCCAAAATGAGGCTCCTTTATAGATGGGTCATCTTTTAAAAAGAGGGAACGGTTCAGGTTTACTGTGCCGTGTTTTTCTAATTCCACCACTTCAGTGTGCAGCTCAGTACAAACATTTTAGTTCAGTTTTAAGGGAGGCAGGGTGCAGCCACAGACGGAGTGAGTACCATGTTTACAGGCACATGTAAAGTCGAAGCTGTCTGGCACAAGATGTGACCCGAGGCGATTCAGTGGGCCTTCGTTCTGGACAGTTGCTCACTTTCATCCTGGCTGCTGGAATGTAAAACCAAGACATTTTCCTCTCTGCAACAGAGTGTCAAAGATTCTGGCCTAAAGAAATCTGACTTACCCGCTCAAGGCCTCCAAATGAGAATTTATATGAGTGCACTTTCTAAAAAATTAACATTTAATCAATCTATTTCTCCTGGCCATTAAAAAAAAAAAGAGCTGGAGTGTCTTTCTTATATTCACAAGTTAGAAAAACAAGAACTAGGCTATCATTCCACTCTGTTGCAAGGCTCAAGATAAAGTTTGAATGCTGCATTTCTGTATTTACATTAAGTCAAATGTTTCCAGCATTGATTTAAAATCTCCTGTAAATCATGTGTGTGTGTGTGTTTGTGTGTTTGTGGTCAGAGTGATTGTCATTTCTGCTTTTCCTTCAATTTGCTACTGCCTTCTTTCATCATCTACATGCATACAGTAATCTCCGTGGTTAGCAACCATTGCTCTGTTCTATACATTTTATATGCAGTATGAATGTTAGGTGACAGTCAAACAAAACCATAACCTGTGGACAATGCAGATTTCCTGTTGCTCTCCAGGGGAAGCCATCAGCTGCTGGTGATCCCTCTGTCACGGTACCTTTTTCTCTCTTCCCCAAGCAGAAAATCACTTTATCAGCAACCAGTGAGGCCTTTGTGACCACTGTTTGTCACCTCATTTAGAATGGTTGCAGGGCTGACAAGGTTGTAGATTTGTGTGTGTAACAGAGGAAGGAAAATAAATGTAATTTAAATCACCCAAACTTTCCTGAGAACACAAGGACAACCGCTTTGTATGCAACACCAGTGACCGGTGGTAGAATTCCCTGCAGTCAGGAGTAAGGATTGTAGAAACTATCTACACTAGCTTGTTTATTTATCAAGCTTTAATCTGAACAATATGTTCCAAATGAGGCCTGTGATGCTTTTCTGTGGTTAAAATTAGAAAAGTCTCTCCCCTGCTCCCGTCTTTTCCTCTCTTTCACTTTCACCCTGTCAGCGGCCTTTGTTCTCTGTACAGATGCGGTGCTGTGCTGACAACATCCCTGTTGGTTTCGGGGGAGGATCGAGTCAGTGTTGACGGGACTCTGACCCCCCCCCCCACCGCAAGTCTTAAACTCACCTCTAGAGCCCCCTCCACAAGTGCTGATGGCTCGCTGAGGAACCTCGGTGCCGTCCCTCAGCCAGCTGCAGCAGCTCTTAGATCATTAATCCTCTAACCCCCCACCACAGAGCCCACATTTGTTTTTCTGTTCCATTACTCACTGATTGGGGATACTGTGATCCAGGAGAGGATATCAGTGGGACTGTCATTTCAGTCTCTTTACTTTCTTAGGCCGACACCACACCATCCTTCCTCCTCTTTCGGCCTCTTGCCCGCTCCCTCCTCTGACCTCTTGGCTGAATAATGGGGCTGCGTCTCTCTTTGAGAGTTTGGGGGGGTCAGGGAGGGACGTCATTAGGCTGGTCTGCGGTGGTCAGCGTTGTTGGAGGGGGGTTGGGGGTCAGAGAGAGCCTTGTTTACAGACTGTGTATGTTTACATTCCTGATGGTGAGCGCCAGCTTTAGAGACTGCTGGAAGTGAAAGGAAATGCTCTTATTCTGCTTAGTAATGGAAAAATCCAACCCAATACATCAAGGAATCCAGATGAAAAAAAAGTTATTTATTTGGTGGGTTCTGGCCAATGCATTCTGGGTAGAAAGAAGGATGACTTAACTGATGAATTTGAGACTTCCTCAATGCACAGAGGCATGGGAAAACCATATGACCCTCTGTAGTATTTAATCACCTCTGGTGAACTCAGGATATAAATTCATTGCAGACTGTAATAGCTTATACTTTTGATTAATGGGAAATACTGGTTGTTCATTGCTCTTTTGTTTAAATTATTGCACTATTAATCATACAGGCATCCGGTCCTTCCAGCAGGGCAGTGATGGCCTAAAGGTTAGTTAAGTTGGCTTGTGACCGGAAGGTCGTTGGTTCAATCCTCAGACCAGCAGGATAAATCTGTGAAAAAACAGCCCCTCCCTCATTACCACAACTGAGGTGCTGTTGAGCAAGGTCCTTAACCTCAACCTCAACAAAGCTTCCAGCTGTGAATATGATCAGGGCGTTCCTGCAAAAGAGAAAAATTTCCCTGAATAAATAAATGTTAAAAAAGAAATTTAAGCAGAAATTTACTGCTGTGATCACAACATCTGAAAGTAAGGATATCATTTTTTATTAGTGTTTGGTTGACATTTGTATCACTCTCAAGCTTATATTGGACACATCTAGTGAAATCATTGGCAACCGTTTATGATCTATTGCAAGAGATCAACGTTAATGGAAAAGAAAGAAAAAGATATATATGTATATGTGTGTGTGTGTGTGTGTTTGTATATGTATAAAGTGTTTCAAATTGCGTGTGTCGTTGGAAAAACTCAGTTTCAAACATGCACATCATTGGAATGAACAGACAATTACATGCTTTGCATTGACCAGTAGTCTAGATAAGTGGGTGTCTGATGGTGGAAATGTGAGAAATGGAAAAGTAAGAACATTTGCATGAGCCTTTTAACATTTCTTCTGTTAATATACAAATGTCAACACAATTATATTTCTATAATTATATCAGCTTATTCAGAGTTGCCAGACACGACATGGTGCTGCACCGATTAATTGTAGGGTTCACTTTGAATTTAGCCTATAATTCTGGTGATGATACAGAAACTCTGAAAGTCTTTAGGGAAAATATGCAGCAGTGAGACGGATAATTTGAGGAGTGAATATGGAAGAAATGACAAGTAATGCTGTCATCTGTCATTCATCAAAGTTTTACTGCTCACTGTGATTGCACAACATTTATTGATTTATTGTAGTTTTCATTAAGGAAATAATAATAATAAAAAAAATGTAAACATAATCATAATGTCATCTAACTAGATCTGACAGAAAAAAGGCATCAACAACTATTAAATCATTTGTCTTTTTTCAAAACAAAAACACCAAACTTGTGCTGGTTCCAGCTTTTTAAATATGATCATTTGATGTTTTTCTTGTTATATTAAGACATTTGAAGACATGACTTCAGGCTCTGGCCAAATATCTTGGCAATTTTTGACTATATTCTTACATTTTACAGACAACACTATCAGTAGTCTGACTAAATATTCAGTAGATAATTCAATTATGAAAATATTAATTAGTTGTGACTCTGTGTCTAGCAGTTGGCAAGATTATAACTGATTCTTATGTGTGTGAAAATATTTTGGGCTTAACACAGGTCACCTTTCCAGTTGTTTCATTTCTTATTTATTTTTGTGTGTCTTCTGCACAAAATCATCCAAAAAATCATGCCTAAAATTTGCCCCGACATGTTCCTCATACCTCTTCATGTAAAGGTTAAACAGATCAGATTCTATATTTTCTGCTCTGATGTCCCTTTATGCAGTCTGACAGAAGTACTGCTTGGCCAGCCATTAAACACTTGATATGTGTGTGTAAGTGAAATGTTTGCATTAAGTGATTGTGCCTGTCTTACAGCATTTAAATGAGCCACATATCCAGTCAGTTCCAGCCCAATGAACTTCACATTTCTGCGCTTTGGTAGTTAATGCCTTCTTCACAACTTACACAGAGAACCATTCACTTTATACCTCAGTTTGACAGGAAACAACTAAAAATATCACACTTGTGCTGTAATTGCTATGTTGCCATCTTTATAGTTGGTACTGTATCTGGCTAAAGCAACCACCAATGAATGTAATTGCTGTGTGCAGAGGGGAGAGTGTCATGTCAGTTAGCTCTGGTTGTATAAATATAAGGTATACAGCTGGACTAAGTGCCACCCTTCCCACGTATAAAATATGCTGCATGAGGCCAAAAAGTCATTAAGGAGGACACATGCCAAGAAGGGGGAAAAAATCCCTTGAATGGTACAAATGAATTTCTTGTCACTTCATCTCCTAATGGGAAACTGTTACAAGTTATGCTCAATTATTCAGTGTGGTATGTATTAGATCTCCAACACTTAGTGTGTCATGTCACTCTTTGCACTCTCTTAGTATTACTCTATGATTCACTTAATTACTGTAATAAGTGTTTTCCTTTTGGAGGTGGTCCGGAGGTCTGTGAGTCATAGTCTATTAAGGCCACACATGCTAAAGGGAAGGCACAGCACCAGATGCTCGCTCTATGATCAAAATCAGAGAGAATGGCCACTTTTTATTTACAGAGCTTGAGTCCGAGCTACCTTGAGAAATGTTTTATAAATGACACATGCTGAGTCCACTTGCTCCACAGGCTCATCATTGTCTGTTTTGGTTGGAACCCACACACCAGAAAATGCTCACCAAGGCGTCAACAGATTGAAGAAGTAGATACAAAGAAGTTGTATGTGTTGGCTGGAGTTGGTTGAAGTGTTGTAATGAAGACACCTCGAATACACATCCATTATATATCAGCGTTTGCGTAATACAGAAGCAGACAGTTGTAGACTAAACAATTGGAAGGAGTGCATTACTTAGGAGTGAAAGAGCTGAGTAAGACTTTAGAAGCTTTATGAAATGAGGTGGAATATTACAGAGTCCTTCTTAATTTGCCTTTTTTTTTTTCTACTGGAAATCGAAAGGGCTAATAATGAATGGTGAATCTTTTTGTTATAGGGCAAAATCTCCAAATAAAGACAGCTGTGATTGAGCATGAAAATATAAAAGTTAGTTGAATAGACAGGGATTAAAAGGTGAAACATTAAGTGTTGAATGAATGCACAAATTATACCTTTTGTTGCCCCTTTTTTATAGTATTTCATTTGCACAGAATGAGCACACAAAAGTATCAATTTTGAAACACAGAAACACAAAAAAAGTTCAAACCCTACTGTCATTATCTCATGCAAAGAATATACATAAATAATCAAATGAACCAATTTGAAGTTCTGTGCGTTCTCGGGTATAAGCAAAGATTTGGACACAGTTAATATATTTTGGCATGTTAACATGATATTGCTGTCCTGAAACTGAGCTCGCATGTTCTTGTTCATTTTCTTGTCACCCTCGGATTAATCTGAGGCTTCATGGTTGGTGGGCATCAGCAGGGAGGGACCAGGGGTTTTGAAGTTGGGATCACAGTTTTTGAAAGCACAGGATCAGTCAGTGGTCATGATTCCTAAACATTTAGAGTGTGTGAAGGATGAGTGTAAATATCCCGAATGGAAGCAGTTGATATTTTTATTCACAACTTTTTAGAGGCTTGCTGGACAGCCAACAGTGTGTCCCTTCATTAGCTGAAGGGGATCTGGGCAGGAGGGGGGGGCGGGGAGGGGGTAAGATGCTAAATTTTGTGTTAATGTTGACGTCTGCATTTCATCAAAACCATTTTTTTTTTTTTTTTTTTGGGAGGGGAGGTTGGCTACTCTGCTGGGCCTGCACAACTTGAAAATCCAAGACATTTTCACAGAGTGCTGTGATAATGTTGCGATAACTGGCCATAGTTCCTGTCCTTTCTACAACCTCTCCCTCACTTCCTCTCGCTCCACCAGATTAAAGGCAAGAAACACATTGTATTTTTTTTTTTTTCTTCATCAGTTTAATTTAATTCTGGTTCAAACACAAGATACGGCTGTATGTGGGTTCATTAAGGGTATAAAATGTGCTGACTTGATGTGTTTGGATAATGTGTTTTTGTAGTTCACAGGAACGTTAGGCATAATATATTTTCAGTTTTTGTTTTTCTCTCCAGCATCAGGACACAATTTTCTTGCTGTAGTTGCACCCTTCATCAAAACAATACAGCGAAAATGAGCCACCTTTCCACGAGGTTGTTTATGAGTTGTACATCATACAGTATCATCATATGGGTCATTTACAACAAATGCTCACGGTGAAGTTTAGATAAAAGTGTTCATATAGTACAGCCATTCAGACTCTGCTGCTCTGTACATCAAGTAATTATCCTGACCTTAACCCCATCCTGCTCAACTGCAACCCTAAGTATAGTGTAAGTGTGGTGCTGAGATGGATAATTACAATACTTGTTCCTTTGTAATTATACACAGTTTGACAAACACTGTGATCCTAAGAACACCTTTTTATGGAATTGAACCCAGCACCCTTCCTCCTCTGCCGCAAGAAACTTATGAAAATGAAGGATTTATCTGAAAATGCCTTTGTCGCGAAAGAATGTTTTTTTTCTCTAATGTGTAACCGCAAATGTTGCACCAAATCATTCTGTCAGGAAAATGCAATTGAATACTTGATTGCTCTCACTGACTGAAAGCATCAGTTGGTCCATATTTCAGAGTATTATTTTGGAGTTGGCTGCAGGCAGCGCGAGTAAAGCTACACCTATGGGTGTCCCAGCTCCACTCAGTCTATTTCTGTATCTGAAGGAAGTTTGGGGCAAAGCAAACAGCGAGGGTCTCAACACTCAAAGTAAACATTACCCTATGTTTGAACTACACACCTTCGGCCCTACAATTCTCCCACACACTCGCGTTCTCCCTTCTGAGTCTTATTCCTGCTAACACCCCCTCGAGCCGGCCCAGCTAAATACACTGCTTATCCCAGGGCCTTCTCATAAATCAGGGAGGAAAAGCACCTCTGACAAGGTCTCACCTCCATGGCCAGCAGCCCTTAACCGGCAGTTCTGACTTACATGTGGGGACTACTTTGAAATAAAATCGAAGTCCAAATGGACTAATGGCTTTTCAGAATAACTTTCCTAATAACTACTCGTGAAGACATTGGGATGTTTTATCCGACAAATTTAATAAAATAATATTAAATCCTATGTATAAGCCCACCTAGCCTTGCATCCCTTCTCCCTTCTACCTAAAATCCGCTTTGCTGAGTCAAGAGCATGCAACAATGCATTTAGGGATTTAGAAGTTTGACACACTGCAAAGTTTAAAGTTTTATTGAGCATACAACGGAGCATGAAGTGAAATGGTTTTAGGGGAGAGAAAACATGCTTCATTGTACGATTTGGTTTCATCCAACAGAATCATTGAATTCAATATTCCGAGAATGTCAGCGGGTTTAAGCACAGACTCAAGCTATTTGTGGCTTTAATATGCTAAAGTACATGAACCAGAGGAGAGCTGCAGCAGCAATATCCAGAATGACACATTCCCTCGGGGAAACTGTTTAAACATTTGGGCATTGCCCAACATCTCTTTCTTCTTTGGTTTTTGTTGTTTTGACTTTGTTTATTCATCCTTGTCTCGAAGCGCCGGCTTCATCCTCTGCTGCCTTAACTTGTTCCCAACAACTGCGATTCCTCAACACAAAAGAATGAAAGAAACTCTCAATGAAAAACACAATCTTTTCATCTTAGGCATGAGTCAATTACCAGAGCAGCATTACTGAACACGCTGCGTTTTTTTTTTTTCTCTCAAGACTGAACCGGAGGATGTATTAATTCTGACATGTTTATTTCCATGGCAAAAGCATTTTGGATTTCCAACAACACCAGCACATTTAGCTTTTTGTTGTCCATGTGTCCACTGGAACACTCCCAGTAACTTATTATGGGTGGATTTTTTAAACAATATTTTGTCAGAATACTGTTGTAGTTTGTGGTCCAGGATTACATAATTTGTGCAGCTCACACATAAAGGCAACAAGAATGTGGGAGACTTATATGTTCATTAGACATTAGTGTTTGATCATCACATCGTACTTTGTGTTGCAGTTCATTTCCGGATCTTGGTAAATAGGTTTTTCATTGTAGGCAAACAGTGCAAAGGAAGTTAAAAGTTGTAATATTTGTGCAAAGATGTAGCTGTAGAACAGATTTCACATCTTTCTTTGAATTGGTTGGAGGGAGAGTTTTTGAGGAAGGAGCAGGTTTTGCAGTTAGTTACATAATTTCACCAGTTTAGTTTTTTTTTTGTATAAAAACCCTAAATAGAGCAGCAAGCTGTTTTATCATTTAAAATTTTACTGAAGTTATGATCCATAGCACGGCATGCAATGTTTTAATTTCTTCACTGTGAAAGAATATCACAGCTACACAGACTAACCTTTCAGCTAATGTGTTATGCAGTCAATCTTTAAATCATAATTGCAGTTTCCGACTTCAGGCATGTTTGAAAAGTTTGAGCGTGAGCCAGCGAGTGTGTGTGTGTGTGTTTGTGTGTGTGTGTGTGTGTGTGTGTGAGAGTCGGCAACCTTGCAGACTGGAAAGATAAAGTGAACTAATGCTTCAGATGAGAACATTAATAACAAGAAGGAAAGAGGGATGCTTTGAGTTTCTGTCATAATGAATATTAATTATCACAGAGACTTGGCTCCAAGAAACCTGACAATAAGACAGATATTTTGTTGTGATTAATACCTCCTCTATTGAAAAACACTTACTCACATGGCTTTCCCTGCTCTTACCCTGGAAGACAGTTGGTGAGGAGAAAGGACCCAGGCTGCTCGTCAGGAGAATTCATATTTTTCTCACATAATATAAATCAATACAGGGCCCGGGGAGCTCCTGCATCCCTAAATAGTCTCATGGAAACTTAGCAAGAGAGGCTCAGCTACCTCAGGTGCTTACCTAATGCCATGTTGCACAGAAACTAAAATGCTATTCAGACACATAAAAGCTGAGAGATTATTAAAGGATTAGGCTAATGGTGCTGTTTTAAAACACTTTAGCTGGTGTCACTTAATTTTAAAAAGTCCAGTGTTGATGCTCAACTTCTGTATCGAGTGACAAAGAGTTCAATGTACACATCTCCTCTGACTATGTGTTCAGTCTCCAGAGGATGAAGCCTACTGACTTTTCCACCACCATGAGGTTGACTTTTGGGTTTGGAGTGAAACATCTCAAAAACTATTGAATAAATTGCCATGAAACTTTGTTGAGATATTGCTTTTTCCCACTGGATGAATTGCAGTAACTTTGGTGACACCTTTACTTTTCCACTAGCACCATTATCAAGTTAAAATTTTAATTTAATACCTGCAAAACATTGCCGTCAGCCTTAGCTGTACTACTTTGTTTTTTGTGCTAATTAGCAAATGTTACAGAGCCACTAGCATATGGCTGTGAACAGTCTTTTTAAACCTAACGTTTATTCAGAAACTTAATACATTTCACACAATCATCAAATAGAAACTTTAGTGGAATTATAAACTTACATTAGACTGTAGAATGGGTTTGAATACTGGACTCTCCAACTAGTGTCTGGCCTTGTAGCTTTGTGTTCTCACTGGCGTAATACCAGCATTACTAAACTGCTATTGTGTTGTTTCCACTAAATTCGCCAAAAAGCATTCAAACCCTTGGAACAGGTAGATTTTGTGATACAGATTTTCCCCACAGTTTCATGCATTCTGCATTGTCACTGTCCTCATTTCCACAGCAGACTCCATGTCCTTCAGGAATAGTTAGATATAGCCTATATGCTAAGCTCAGGGGTTTAGGTTGCAGGTCATTTCCCAGTGGGATCAGCCGGCTCCTGCAGAGGGCTTGTGATAAGAGTGGATATTGGAAGCTATGTAAACCTTGTTAAGCTGCCCTTCCCCTGTGTGCAGGGGGGTAATCCTAAACACCTGGGCTAGTTAACTGGTGGGATTAGGGGCTCCATGAAGGCAAACCTGATCATGCTTCTGGTTAAATCCATTTCCATTCTTATCTTTTCTCTCTTTTCTAATTCGAACTGCAGCAGATACACAACAGTTACTTTTATGCTGAACTATTTTATCTATGCCCATACCAGTTATTAGGGCTCTGAGTACAGTGAACCATGAATATCATTGGTTAGTCTTCCACTTTGACATCCCGCTTTGATTGAAGTTCGTACTGTACATTACCTTTTGAAAACTGGATTATTGTTGTTTTTTAGCTGAATGAAGGCTGCTTGTCAAAAGGCATTTTCAGTATTATTTTGGGTTGATTGATGACTCTAGGGATGGTAATGTCAGTCTGTCAGTTGGTCCAGTAATTTGGTCCAGATTGAAATATTTTAACAACCACTTGATGAATTAGCCTACCATGAAATTTTGTACAGACATTTATGGTGCCGGGGGGATGAATCCTAATGATTTACGTGATCTCCCAACTTTTCCTATAGCACCACCTTCAGGTCAAAATTTCAGTTTGTCCAATGCTTTTTAAATAGCCTCAGAATGAATGACATTCCCATCAGCCTCAGCTTTGTGTTAAGTCGTGCTAATCTTTATCAAATATTAGAATGCTAACATGCTAAACTAAGATTGTGTTAATGTTAATATTACACCTTCTAAACAAACATCTAAGCAATGTCTTAGCATGCTGAGACTATGTAGCATTAAGCATTTAGCTCAAAGCTTTTTTTTGCCTGAAAAATAACGGTGAAATGAGGGGACAGAATGGACCCTAACCTGGGAGGTTGTGGGTCACGTTTAGTACCGTAATACTTGGACCGCCAGGGTGTCCCAAGATGCAATTGTGAAAATTTTCCATTTGTTATTCAGGCTGTTAGAGTTTTCTTGACCTTTTTTTAGGGATACATGTCCAGTTCATCAGGTCACTTCAGCACAATCAGTTAAGTGGGTATTTAGTTTTGATTACAAATGAGGGGTTTTGTACATCATTTAGGAACAAAGGTTCTCCAAATTATCCGCCAGTTTAACCCAGTTTCACCTCACAATCATGGCAGTATGATTTAGTTTTCACAGTTCTTTTTATGTGTCTTTGTATTTGGTGTTTTACTTGGAGTGGTCAAAATCAATTGCATGAAGTTTGACATTGACAAAGTCAGTATTATTTGTGGTATAAATGTGAAACCGTCATCAAGAGTGTTTTAGCTTCATCAACTAACCGTCTCCCCCTTCCTCCCTCCTTTTTCTTCCTTTCTAGATGTGGACGAGTGTGCAGAGGCTCTTGACAACTGCAGCATCGATGCCATCTGCCAGAACACCCTGAAGTCATACAAATGTATCTGCAAGTCAGGCTATAGAGGGGATGGCAAACATTGTGAAGGTAAAAGTCTCACTGAATTAATGGGCTCATTTTCACCTGTGGTTTGAAGGCACAAACTTTTACTCCTGTCTGTGGTAGCATGGGAAGTATTTTATTTTTTTTTTTTACAGTAAATTGAAGTAAAAGCTGCATTTCTCACGTTGATTTGTCTTATCTCTATTAACGTAAGCCCTGAGGCCAATGACAGGCTTGATAAGAGCTTCTGTCTCACTCAACATAACTCATTAGTTTTAAGACTCTCCTGAAGAGGGAGGAGAGATGAGGGAGAGAGCAGCGGACGGACGGTGGAAGGGGAAAGCCAGGTGCAGAGTGCTCCTTTGTGACAAGATGAAATGAAGCAGTAAATTTCCTACACATGTTAGAGGAGAGAATTAAGATAGTGGCTGAAACGGCAGTCAGAAGCCCTGCCAAGCAGTCAGGGATATTTCCACAGCCAGAGGCCTTGTAGACTGTCAGACACGAGTCTGTTTTTCTTGCCTTTTTCAATGTGCCCAAAGCCTCCGGATCATTATATCCCACAATTTTTATTAGTGTTATTACAAAACCATACTTCACAATGTCATTTTTTTTCCTTACTATTATTATTCTTTCATTTACTTGACCGAGTGTTTTTCATGGCCTCCTGCCTGCAGGTCATAAAAGTTTGCTTTATTGAATCTATTGTAAAATATGTGCCAGGTTGGGTTTCCATTGAACTGAAGGTTAGCTGATGGCTCCTCAAGGCTGATATACTTGTAAAGCAAAATTCAAAAGCAAGCATATGTTTTAGTAACTGGCGGTAAGATTTGAGGAGTGTACATGTGGAATGCACCTATTTGTTAAAAGAAGTATGAGGACATAAGCATAAAGACAAAAAACAAATTGTACAGAGTTCACATGCTAGTTGACTGAATCCTCATTACTGCTTTAACATTTCCTTTAACCTGTTTATCGTGACAGTCTGATTCAAATTAGATCTTTAGGTTTTAGTGGTTGATCAAAAGGCTTGGTTTAGTGCAACCATTAGGTAAAGCAAGTCTCTATGAGTTGAAACACAATGTTATCATGAAATAGGACCTCCACTGTTTAATTCCCCATTTCTCATCTTAACCACCTTAAGGCTAAGATGATCTTTTGGGAAACGGGGCCGTAGTCTTGTGAAGATAAGTTTGTCTGAGGAGCTTCAACTGGCAAAATATGATAATAAACCCCCTTAAGAGCACCACCTAAGATACATGTAAACAGGATTTTTGAAGGTCACTTGATTTTAAAAAAGTTTCACTTTATTTTCATTTTAATTTGATTGATTTTGGTAATTACATTTCAATGTAATTCTGCCATCCCAATAGTTTTTCATACTGGCTTTCATTATTATTGGTTTATGTCTTTAAAACATTTGCTATCTTTTTATACTCAACATATAAATAATAATAAATTTTTGTTTTTTTATGTTCTGTTTTGTCGTTTTCTTAAAAAAGAGATAGATTTTTCTTCTCTTATGATTTAAATTAGTGGACAGTGAAAACACCAGAGACAATGACAGTGATGAATGAAGTCTAGGACCTTATCGTTCTATTCCTGGCAAACTCTGTTACATTGTATTTTATCATTTATTAGTATGTTGTCAATAAACCAAAAAAACTCAGCCAAAAATCTATCTCTTTTTTGAACACAGTATATACGCTTGTATAAAAAACAAATTCACATCTTGTAGATATGAAGGGACAATACTGGACATGGAATGTGACAAGCATTGAATCAAAACCAATTCAAAGCTATTGAGGGAGAAACACTTTTGTGTTAACACGCTGTGAGTGTTTCAGTTTTAGAGAGGAGTAGGGAAGTGATGGGCGATTGTGTGCTGTGATCGGGGAATGACAGAAATGTGTGGGAAGTGGAGAAGCAGGGAGCAGTAGAGTGTTCTTTGTTTCAGTCCCATCCCTTTGCTGTCAAGTCCAATTAAGCCCAGAGTAAGGCAGCCTCAAAGAGGAGCTGAACGACCAGGATCATCGGCCCTAAATGGGCCTGTAAGTGCTGAGTGGGTGCGCACTGTTCTCAGTCCACCTTGTCTGGGTCTCCTTAGTACGAGCCCCCTAATCCATCAACATAACCATAACAGACAACTCCACTCAGGCTGTCATACCAATCCGCAATCTCTTTTTATCCCCCTGCCTTTGCTGTCTCATTTATGTGTCACATGTCTTCAGTTTTAGCTCCTAGAACTGATGAACTTTAGGTTTAGATTGATTTTTATCGGTCTGATGGTCAATATTTGTCTTTTATTAAATATCTACCATTCAGTCTGTGATGTCAATAATGTGAGTACTAATTTAATGGAGACTCCTCTATGACAACAGCTACACACACAAGCATAAAATAGTGTAATTTTCCTACCAGCACTCTTTCTGGTAAGCCTTTAAATGTAAAAATGAATCCTTTACTTTTCCGTACACACAGTACCAGTCAAATGTTTGGACACACCTTACCATTCACTTGAATGATAAAGTGTGTCCTGACTGGTACCATATAACTAGCTGCAAATATCACCATTGACTTCATTCTCTGCGTCATGGTAGAAGGTTTCCTGTGTTGGACAAAATGCTGTTTCAGAGACTTTCCCATCCTGCCAGTAATAAAATTCCAAGGGGAAAAAGCAATATCTTGGCATGAAAGTAAATTTTAGGATATTAAATATGGCTTAAAATCTTGGCTATCAGTAATAGGCTTTAAAAACTAAACTATATAAGTGAGGCTCTGGCATAAACCCAAGTTACATCAGAAACAGGTGAACCAACTAATTACCACAGCTGTTGTCTCATTCCTGTTTGCCTCATAAGTGCTCTTATGAATGAAACAAAACAGATCTTTTAATTCCCTGAAATTGTGCACAATAGCCTAATTGCGGTCACATATTTCAAGGCTGCCGCTACATACTCTTAACGGGATCTTGATTACATTGAGTCATTGAAGTATCTGCTCTCAGATCCTTGTGTATCTTCTTTCTGCAGATGTGGATGAGTGTGCAACTGAATACAACGGTGGCTGCGTCCACGACTGCATCAACATCCCAGGAAATTACAGGTGCACATGCTATGATGGCTTCCGCTTGGCACATGATGGGCACAATTGTCTAGGTGAGTGTGTGTGTGTGTGTGTGTGTTAAACTGTTTTTCTAGACTTTCAGTAGCTAACTTGTCCTTTTCTTCATTATGCAGTAAAACGTTGTTATATAAGGGGCTTTTTTTTTCAGGAGAACGTATACATTAACCTGCATGCATCAGATTTCACACTCAGCTTGACATAACCCATGTGGTTGCATAAATTCTTGGCTCTGCATGTCTGATGTCACATCATATATGCTAATTTATGTTTGGGGGCTGAATTGAGCTCTTCTTAGACTGATGCGTGAGATATTATCTATTTCCTCATTTCACATAGCACGTAGCCTCCAAATGTGTTTTCACAAAAGGAAACAGGGTGTCTTATTTTAATTAGTCGGATGAAAAGAGGTGAATTTAAAATGAAACAAATAATAAAAAAAAAAAAAATCTCATTTTCAACAAAGAAGAAGAAATCTCAAGGTGGCCCAGAAGCATCAAACTTCCCACTCTACTTCCTCAACAAATCAATTACAACACCTAATTAAATGGATTCGACAACCCAAACACAATAACTCATGGATAGATTTAGAACATTCCCAATCCTACTCCAATAAATTAAAAAAACTCAACCTCATCAAAAACACAGTAATCTTTATAACTCTGACAGCCTGGTGGAAAACTAACAAAATCACTAAATCATCCTGTAAGTGCACCCCAATTTGGCACAACCCTGACTTCCTGCCTGGCAACACTCCCATTCACTTTCCCACATGGCAACACAAAGGATCACTCACCTTCATCACCTATTTGAAAATAAGCCATAACTTTCATCTAAATGGGAAAATTACCCGTCTATCCCTCCCAACCCCGACATCTGGACACAAATCTGTGTTACTCTCTATGACAAGTAACACAAGTTTACAACTTATACAGTATAAAACTATCCATAGAACTCACATCACTCAACAAAAAATGCTAAAAATGGTTTTAACTGACACAGACACTTGTTCAAAATACACTTTATGTACCACTGACGATTACTTTCATGCAACCTGGACATGCCAACCAGTTCAATCCTTTTGGGTAGCAGTCACGAAAAAACTTTCCTGTATATTTGGTTGCAGAATCCCACCATCTTCATCCCTCTGCCCGCTCAGAGATATCACACAAAACAACCCCTCAACTGAATACAGAAACCCGTTGCTCAAATTTGTAACTGTTGCCAAGAAAATGGTTCTGCTAAACTTGGAATTCAAAGCAATCATTACACATCAACCACTGGACCAATCTTCTCATAGAATTCATCTCAATAGAGAAAATGACAGCCTCTCACAAAGGCAATATATCAGCCTTCAATAAAACCTAGAATTTCTTACTCTTCTCAGTTGAAACCCTATCATACCTGAGGGCCGAGTCTACGCGCATCTCCACAAATCCATAAAAAGTATTAAAGGACTATAAAAAATAGATAGATAAATACGAGAGGGGAGGAAAGGAGGAGAGGAAAAAAAGGCAGGCAAACTAGCAAATTAAAGTATATTAGTAATATTACTAGTATTGTTGTTTTTGTTATGGTTATTATTAATAGCGTTGGTAGTAGTGATAGTAGCAGTGGTGATGGTTTTATTATTATTACTATCAATGACATTGTCATTGTTATCATTATTATCAATACTACTGTTTGTATAATTATTGAGATGATATGTGTAATCTTTTTTCTGTTATTTATTTTTATAACAATATTAATACTATATTATTATGTCACTGTTGCTATTACCAGTACTATGACTGCTATCATTGATTGTTACTAACATCCTCAGTGTTGTGATGTTATTATAATGTTTCTATTGTTACTATTGTTTATCATGATTGTTGCTGTTGCTGCTATCATCATCCTCATTTTGATGATATTGGTTTTATTAGTTATTATTATTGCTATTGTCATTATTACAGTTGTTATTATTGCTATTGTTATTATTATTATTATTATTATTATTATTATTATTATTAAAGACCTAATCCCAATCTTTACCTAAAGCAGCAATGATTATAATTAAAGATAGTGTATCATTATCTCATTATTGGTCCATAGTTGCTAGTGTTATTATCGTAATGGTGACGATGATGGCAATAATTATTATTATTATTATTGCTGTTGTTTAGTGATGATAACATTATCATCATCACAAATGCTATTACTGGCTATTATGGATACTAATATTGGTGGGATGAAGATGATGACGGGATTATTACTATTAAACAATACTATTATTAATATTGCACAATTTTGATAATGAATTATGATGTTGATCAGTATTATTATCATTATATAGATTATTATTGGTAGGACAATATGGATGCTGGTGACAATATTATGATTACTATTATGCTTAAAAATATTACACTGATTATCCCCAATAGTACAATGATGTTGATTTTTATACAGATGATTATTACTATTATTGTTAGTACACATGTTGATAAGATGTCAACGATGATATTGATGAGATTTATTTTTGTTTGTTTTGTTTTGCTGTCTTGCTTTGCTTTGTTTGTTTGTTTGATATTATTATTATTGAATAATGAATGAATCTGATAAGAATTATTTTCATTTACTACCAGACAACTCGCACAACAGACCTTCACTTTCAGGCCATAAACTGCACCGAACGTGCTGAATCAACAACCCATTTATTTAACAATCTCTTTCTTTCTTTCTTTCTTTCTTTCTTTCTTTCTTTCTTTCTTTCTTTCTTTCTTTCTTCTTAATAATTTACTTATTTTATTTACAAACTGTTTTGCATTATTTATTTATTTTATATCATTTTTCATTTTCTAAAACCAAAAGACAGCTCTGCATGACGGGAACATCTCATACTGGGCCCAGGTGGCTGAGGGGGCTCATTGATCCTGACTGGTTTGGACAGTTTGGTGTCTGTGGGCCTGATCCCCATTTAACCGCCCTTCAAATAGGAAGATGCTCCTCATATTCAAATGAACAGACCCCTCCTGTAGGAGTTGAAGGCAGTCACCCTCCTACAGGTCAGCGAGTGACCTAAAGCAGGAGAGTGTAATGAGAACAAGGAATCGGGAGGAGGAGAGAAAGGGGAGTTTAATAACTTAGACATAAATACAAATACAAAATAAATAAATAATACAATTCTGCCCTGGCCCAGCTGTCCTGACCCATCCTGGTTTCACCCTGGCACCCCTTTGTCCTTGAGACCCAATCAGAGATGCCCCCCAACAGCACTGTAGCCTCCTCCTTCTTCTTCTTCTTCTTCTTCTTCTTCTACTTCTTCTTCTTTTTCTTTGTCATCTTGTTGTTGTTGTTGTTGTTCTTCTTCTTCTTCTTCTTCTTCTTAATATCCTCACACACACACACACACATCTAGTAATAAGCCAATATTTTATTTAGATATTGTTTTTTTTCATGTTGTTGTTTTATTTGGGTTATTGTCTCTTTCTGTTGCTTCTCCCGTTTGTTCTGTCCAGTGTCATATATGTTTTTTTTGTTATCACTCATCTTGCACAAAAAAAAAAAGAATAAAAACAGGGCAAATTTATAAAGAGCTTGACTCTGAGCTGGGAGCTCTGAGTGAGCCGTTAGCCGAAAGTACTTTCCCATGGTTTAATATTTCACCAGTGTGCCATTCATATTAGCCTCACAGAGAACGTATTACACTTAAAAGGTTATGAAATGAAGGAAAAAAAAAAAAAACAGCTCTTCCTGCTGCTGGGAGCTGCTAAACATAGACATCATCCACCCATCCACCCCCTTTTTTCTGTCATTCTGTCTTGCTCCTTCTCCCAAATCCACCCAACTTACATTCCTTTGTTTTGTTTTGAAACCCCCAAGTCAAAACCCTGCTGCTCCTCAGAAATCATCTCCCTCTTGGTTACAAGTTCAGCATGATGCAAACTCGGCTTACCCGGCTTTGGAAGCTGCTGTGAGTTTGTTGTAGAGGAAAGTAACTGGCGACTTGCTATAGAGGATCTCAGATTGAGGTGAAGTGATGACAGAAAAACTTATCAGTACTTAACAATGATTCTCTGTGAAAGGGCCTTTACATGCGGGCACACAAAGCAACACACTCATATCAATCCCACATTCACTTGATGAACTGCATGTAATGCTGGGATTACGGTACGCTGGAATGGAAAACACTCGCATCTTTAGATCGATAATAAACCTGTTCTGACTTGACAATGCCCTCAATGTCTCAGGTTCTCTCTTTCTTTCACTCTTACCGTATTTCTGTCTTTTTCCTCTTCCCTTTCCTTCACTCTCTCCTCTCTTTTTTTTTTACTCATACACTTGTATCTACAGTGTAAAACGGGGCTATTTTCCAAGCCATTTAGCAACAGCGTTCAGTAGTGCGTGGATCATTTGCTGTGCCGCGGATCAGCTCCTGCCTTGCGTGCAGGTGTGTAATTGCAATATATGCTTGTGTGGCTGCTGCTGTTGCATCAAACAGAGCTGCATCCATCGATCTCTTTGATATAATTTGTCATCGTGAAACACACACGATCAAACACGGTGGGAGCTCCAAGTTTTTTCTTCTTCTGCCATGTTTTATTTTTCCCGCAAATGACCTGCATGCAGAAGGGCGGAGACTTAACGGGAAGGCTCGAGATTCTCCGAAATACTCTTATATTCCTGTGAAGATATCGATCTAATTATTAAATGAGTAAATGTTTTTAATCTCAGCATAGCAAACATGGCATAAAGACACACTGAATGGTATGTATGTGGCTGTCAAGTACAAATCCACCTCTTGCCTTGAGACATGAAAGGACTCTAAAGACTTCTTTTTCTAGAGAATTTAACTCACTCTAATGCCCCTGCTCTGCTCTGCTAAGGGAATAATCCTCAGCACAAACACAAGAGAGGAAAGGAAGAGGTATAGCCGAGGTTTCATGTTAAGGCCCCAGCTTCCTCTTCCAGGTTTAAGCTCCTTTTTGGCCCCTGAGAAAAGATTAGTCTCATTGGCCCTGGAGTGGAGAGCCTAAGCAGCTGGTTCCCAGACGAGGTCAGACCCTCAGAGCCCTTATAGACCAGATGTGCCCGAGGCTGCAGAGGAGGAGACATCCACTTGATCCTCAAAAGTTCACACCGAGTTTAGAGTCTGAGATCCTGAAGGTGCTTCTCATTGGATTTACCCCATGTTGTTCTTTGACAAAGCTCCAGCAATTTTGTATTATTTCCTCTGTTTTTCATGATTTCTGCAGAGTCGAAACTCGCAGTTGTGTGTATATAACTTCCTGTTTTCAGTCCCCTAAGGCTTGGTTCTTGTCAGTAGGCATGGGTCTGTCTGACTGTCAGCTCAGGGACACGAGTTCGGCCAGAGTACACGCATCCCTGTCGATGTATTCTTTGTTTGCTCACCGCCGCACGTGCCACACGACTCCTTGTAATTGGATGTGTTGGCAGCATAATGACACTGGGCGGTGGCAGAAGGCGGCGGAGCATGAAGCAGAACGCTGCCTCGTGCGCCTCACCGGGGACGCTCTGGTTTCTGAGGTCTCTCCCCTGTCTGCCCTAAACCCCACAAAGATGTCAGGAAGTCAGCTAAGTGGAAGCAATGCAATATCACAGCACGCTGCTCCTGTCTGTGTGGAGTGAGATGTCACTCACTGTATAATTTACCTCACAGTGAGCTATTGTACCCACTCAAAACTCACACTGAAGAGAGGTAGTGAAGCATATAAGAACCCGATTACATCTTTTATAACTGTCATGACTATTATGTTGCTGAGGTGAGGGAGGGGCGGTAGTTAATCACCACACCTCTTTCATGGCAAAGCTGTAAAGGATTTTTAGAGTCTTAGGAAAAACAGAGGAATCAATGTCAATTTAATCCAAAACACACATCCTCTTTACAATGAAAACCAGATGCAGGAAGGCTATTAGTTCCCCACTGTAGCACCACCGTCCCCACATTTATGACCTACGTGTTTTGGTTGAGGTCCTTCAGAAACCTAAATATCCTCTTATCATTGCTAGTACGTTAAACTCTCTCAAGTAGCTTAATATCATAAACATCTGCACAAATACTCCCCGTCCGCGCAACCACAAATCGCAACATTTCGATTCTATCTGGAACTAAAAGACACAAATAACGATATTTCTTTTGTTCCCATAAAAAATGGTAATGCCACAATCGCATGCAGCCGTGAGCGTGACTCACTGGGAGAAACAAAGACGAGCTTGAAATAGACATTACAGATGTTCAACAGAGTGCCACCATGCTGTAAAGGATAAGCTTTTGTCAGTACATTGTTTACTTATATTCGTCATTCTCTGCTCCGTCAGTCAAGACATTTTGCTCCATGTTGCCAGAGAACTGATTCGAGGCTCCACACACACAGCTTAACAGGCCATGTTCCTTTGATTTCTATTGACCAACACTGATTTGGTTTGTATTGATTCAGCAGAGCTCAATTCCCTGTGTAATCTATAGGGAAATGAATGCCCTTTTACTTTAACCTTCCCCAAAGACGTAACATGATCTATAACACAAAAGCAATGTCATTACAGCTTTGAAATGGGGTTTTCAAAGAACAGCTTTGAAGAAGAAACTAAGAAAAGGTCACGTCAGTTGACACTGTTTAGTTTTTTGCTAATGGTTGCAATTTTATAGTGACGTTGTTTTGTTTTGCCAATCGCATTGCAAATGTCCCTCAGATTCTTTGATAGGAAAGATTTACCTGTCATCTACCATAAAGTCTCTGAGTTGTCTCCTGGCTGAACCTGTATTCCAGGTCTTGTAATCCTTGGGGATCATGTTGCAAGGGTGGCTAATCAAACAGGAGGTTCCAGGCCTGATGTATTATTGACCAGGTTCTGATGGAAAAAGTAGTCATCAAAGAGCGTTACACTGATACGCTCTGCAGCCTTTGCTGTGCTCTTAAATGCATTCCCTTTAAGTGCATTGGCCACTCTTCCAAGGCATTGATGATAACTTCTACACCTCTTCACTTTTGCAGAAAACATTTGATTCTAGCCTGGATGAGGTGCCTTTAATTACCACCTTTAAAGGATAGTCTCACAGTTTTTCGAGTCAGTCTGAAAACAACAGCCAGGTGCCATTGGCTCATTGAAACAGGTTTTGCTCGCTGTAATCATTCCTCCTGTTCCTACTGACCGTTAGAAGATCCCCTCCAAATGCACTTACGATGTAAGTGATGGGGGACAAAATCCACAGCCCCTGTTTTGAGCAAAAAATGTATTTAAACGTTTATATGAAGATAATATGAGGCCTCACCCATCTGAGTTAGTCAAATAGAGTGGATATCTCCCACAGTTAGTCTTTTTAGTAAAAATTCCCTCTTTGTGTCATGATTTGTGTGTGTTTCCCTTTTGAGCTGCAGTGGAAGGATGGTAACAAAAAGAGGGAATTTGGCACTAAAACACAGCAACTAAGATTGAATTGATTTGATAATATGGACTGCTGAAGCCTCATATTAGCTTCAAATAAACATTTGAATACATTTTTTTACGGAAAGAGGGCTGTGGATTTTGTCCACCATCACTTACATTGAAAGTGCATCATGAAGGAATCTCTCTATGGCCAGTATGAACAGGAGGAATGATTACAGCAAAACAAAACAAAACAAAACAAAACAAAAAAACATGTTCGTTTGGGCATCTGAATGTTGTTAAGACACACTTGGAAAAACTGTGAACCTATCCTTTAACTCCTGAATATGTAGGTATGAGTCAGGGCGATGATGATCTGGTTAACCCCTCTCCCATCATACCCAGAGGGGTTCAGGAAAGTACAGACACTGTCGGGGCTTAGCACTAACCCTCCTCACTTCCCTACTGCAGATGCAAATACCCCGCTCTCTCCCCAGTGAGCAGTCACTTTGCTTTTGTTGTGACATGCACGGATTGGGTTTCCACAGTTCAGAGGAGAGGAGCTGGAGTGATGAGTTAAAGGACGGATTTGAGATTGGTGCATTAGCCGGCTCCTGAAGTCTATATCAACACACTCTCTCTGTCTTCTCTCAGGATTGTTCAGTCCCATCCACCATGAAATGAACAATTCCAGCTGAGCTCCACTGGCAGCAGGGCTTTAGGGGAAACTCAAGCCTGAGATTGGGCTTAGGGATGTAAGCATCGAGCAGACTGGGAGCCATCAGACGTCAGTGCAAGGCCTCTTGTCTCCTTGGCATAAGGCTGTCCACCCAAACACTTATCCTGGGGTTTTGTTTTTAAAATACTTCCAGACTTGTTTTGGAGGAATGGAGAAATGCCATTTCACATGATCGTAGCTCATAGTTTTTCATCTAGGAAAAAACTCAGCAAGAGATTGGACATGGAATCGAAGTCTGTGCTTATTTACCAAAACGGTTACCTGGGAAACGGGCCCAAAGTCGAAAAAATCTGAGTTCAATCAAAGCTGTATTAGTTTGTTTATGTAATAGCATAAAAATCAACCCTCACTGCTGATTTAAGAATGAAATGCTACAGTAAACAGAGATTTTATTCATGTTTGCTTAGCAGATGTGAATCAGTTAGCTGTATTAGACACAGTGGGCCAGGCGGATTGGAAGCGCTGGAGCTAATAAATTGTTCAAAGCTAGTATCTTCATACATCAACCTCCAGTTTGCAATAGTCAGACACATTTCTATGATTTAAGAGTGTGTTCTGTAGATGAAAGATCAGGACTTCATGCAACATATCAATTCATACAACCTCAGCTGACATGTGTAAGACTAAAGCTGAATGTTGTTAACAAAAAGTCTGTTTCATCGTCTGTGTTCTGAGTTGTCCTCTCAAGCCGGGTTCAAACCTGGCGCTGTAGTCACTGTTCAGTGAAGTGGGTGAAGAAATGTGCTGTGTCATTGAACTCTAGAGGCGACAGAGAAAAAAAAAAAGCAAATGCTGTTTAAAATAAGAAAGGATCTTGTTCTAATTGGAGCTCTCTGTGTATGTGCCACCCCTTCCTCGCTGATGCTCAGCGAAGCCAAACTGGTGCCTGTTCATCTGCACATGGCTCCGATTTGCTGCCTTATTAAAGAGTGTTTGCCTCCTCAAGTCCTGTAAATGAAATGCCCAAAGAGGCCAGTGTCCGTCCACTCACCTCCTTGTCTCTGGTCTGTCTAGACCGCAGAGACAGTTCTGTCTGTTCCAGACACAAGCCAAGCAGTGGGATGGATGCATGGACAGCTTTGATGACAGACAGCAGTAGTTTTTCACTCGCTCCCCCTGCAAAAAAACTCTGGGTCAGTAATAAATGCCCCCTAAGTCGCTGAACCTTTTTTTTTTTTTTTTTTTAAAAAAAAAGGTTCAGCGAAAGAGTTTCTCCAAAATAAGGGTTCAGGAGTTTCTGTAAGGCAACCACCATGTTTACATGGCTCTAAAGCTCTGCGCAAGGCCAAATGTTATATATACAGTCAAGGCTATCTGAGAAACCAGCGGACATGGCCTCCGCAAACACAACCAATCTCTTAATCTCTCTCCATTTGAACCTTCCTTTTCCCTTCGTCTCCTCGAGTGAAGCAGGGATAGAGCAGAGACATGTATCATTTTTCAGAAGTGAGGCAGCCCTTTTAACTTGATTAAGACATTTTTTTCCATCCTCTCAAGAGAATTTAAAAAAAATGTTTTAAGTCCAAATAACATGAGCACTTCTCCTGGCCATGCCAGAACCCCTTTCCGCTTGGAAATATTTGCTTTGGACGCCAGCCTTGCCCAGCACACAACACAGGCAATTATGGGAGCTATTTAAACAGGAGAGATCTACTGACAGGCGACGCCTCATTTGGAGGGATGAAGGTATCAGGAAATGAAACCTTCATTGATGCGCTGAGGGTATGGAAAGAGAATTCCCCCAGGCCTTCTGAGGCTGGTTGCGTATCTTGTAGGCATTTTGTGTATGCGTTGAGGACTGTTGTATTTGTGTAGCCTTAACATGTTTGAAATTTTGGGGTCCGTGTGTGTGAAAGAGAAAGAAAGAGAGACACCTTATGCATGTGTTAGAATGTTTTCCTCTAGGAGTTGTGGAGTTTGACTTGTTTAGTGCCTGCTAACAGTTTATCTGCAAAGGTGCAGCTGTAGGTTGCTGGCAGGTCTTCTCTCTGTTTGCTGCCACTTTGATGACGGAGAGATGAGACCGTGAGGTCAACACCAAGGCAACCACACAGTTGAATGAAAGGCTGCCCAGCTATTTTTTTTTTTAAGTTGTCCTCCTTTTACCCTGACTTAAAGTCTAAATGTTAACTTTTCGCTGCTTCACCTGCAGAGTGATGTTTTTCCCATCGACCTCAACTGACGTGACAAGTTGTTTTTAGAGGAAAGAGACAGTTTGGGTGATGGAATGTGAGAACAGGACAGCGGACTTGGCAAGCCGACGAGGGTCATGGCTGCTACCTGCCACTGACCTACTTATCAACCCTTGAGGTTTCTGTCTAGTCAGGTGCCACTTTGTGCATTGTATGTGTGTGTTTGTACATTCTGTGCATCCACATGTCTCTGCATTTCTGTGTGGAAAAAGAAGAGGACAGAGTGAAGTGTAATTTCTAACTCTGCTGGGCTGAGAATTCCCCAGAAAGGAAACTTAATCTAGAGGCCTTCTCAGACTGGACAAATAGACAGTAAATTAGTTTCGCATGACGGTTTATTAAAAAAAAAGCCTTGTGTATACAGCAGATTATTGATGCATCGAGCAGAGGGATGGATAAGGTTCCAGTGTGGTCGGGGGGAAGAGAGAATATGGAGTGTCACCTCCAGAGCCACAGTGCAGTCACGCACAGGCTAGGCTGGGGCCGCTAAGCTCTGCAGCCGCCAGACATATAAAAGCAGCAAAAATGATACAAGATCTTTCATTTGGGAAATAAACAAATATAGAAAAAGATTTATAGATGTTCCTCTGCTGTTCATTTATTCGTTTTGTGGAGTGACAGAATAACATGGGGGGGGGGGGAAGTTTTGTGCCATTTGGACAGAACAGCTGGAAGTGCGTAATTCATTATCAGTGGAAATGAAGTCAGCAACTCTCATTTGTGGTCAGTTTTCCTTTTCTTGCCCTGTGGCAGAGGGAGGCCCCAGGCGACACCTTGGTAAATGCTCTTCCTTTGTGTGCACTTGAGGTGGATTCACATGGTTGCTTGTTACCCTCCTTCCCCCCCGCCCCCCTCATGTCTCATACTCTCTCCTCTTTCCATCTCTACTTTTCCTCTCCCTCTCCCTCCTCCTCATCCTCCCCACCTCCTTCCCCTCTCTCTCTCTCTCTCTCTCTCCCTGCATTCCTCCCGTCATGGGGCTGACAGACACTCGTCATCAGCAGGTACTCTGGCCCAGGTGGATCAGGTTTCCCACTTGCCAGGGGATTGTGCTGCATGTGCATTTTTATGGCTTAGCGCTGCACAGTTGGAGGTTTTCAGTGCAACTCTGGTGTGCTGCCATGTCAGATAACCATTAAGACAGACACGGCCTCCACAGACGGCAGACAAACTCCTCCGGCTTTTCATAATATCCAAAGACATTTTTTATGTGCCTTGTGTTTCTCTTTTGTATGACATTTGCACTTAAAGCACAGCTTCTCTGGTTGTTTTACCTTGATTGTGGAAGTGAATAGTTCCTCACTTTTGAAAAATATTGTTGTATTTTTTATGAATTTATTTATTAAAAAACATTAATTTATGCCATGAGCACTTTTAGAAACTAAATGTTTTAAGTCAGATGAAAAAAATTGTAGTAGAGCAAATTTCTGCTTATGTCCTAATTTGTATTTAATTTTCAATATGTTTGAAGTGTTGAAAGTCATGAAGTTTAGTAGAGATATTCATGATTCCCTCAGGATGAATTATAATAACTTCGGTGATCTTTTAACTTTCCATCCATCCATCACGCAGGTCAAAATTTCTATTTGTCATTCTTTGGTTCGTGACCAAATACCTGCAAAACTAATAACATTTCCATTAACCTCAGCTGTACTTTTTGTTCATGCTAATAGGGAAATGTTAACATGCTAACACACTAAAGTCACAGGTAAGGTAAACATTATACCTGCTAAACATCAGCATGACAGCACTGGCCTTGTAAGCATTAGCATTTAGCTGAAAGAACTGCTTTGGCTGAGTACAGCCTAGAGCTGCTGCTGCTGCTTCTTGTTATAAATTACAGTGGCATATCATCAAAAATCAATACATAAATTTAAAATGCAGTGATAACTCCCTGTGCTGTGTCACAACTAAAATAGCTGCTGGTTTGGAACAGCCTAAAAAGAATAACTTTTGCTCTACTGACTGACTGGCTGACTAACATTTTACTGAAGTAATTATCTAAGTGCATATTATATGTATATGTGTCATCTCTGTTTGATTTTGATTTACAGCTAGTTGTCAATTTACTGCGTTACGATTTGATCCAAGACAACATTCCAACAAACATTAATCTGTGTAGCATTTGTTCTGTCTTGAAGTGCTTTTTATTAATTATGTTTTGCGTGTCTGTCTCCCGGCAGATGTGGATGAATGCTCAGAAGGCAATGGTGGATGCCAACAGATTTGTGTCAACATGATGGGCAGCTATGAATGTCGCTGCAGAGAAGGATTCCTCCTGAGTGACAACCAGCATACCTGTATCCAAAGGCCTAAAGGTTATTCACACACTCTCTCTCTCTCTCTCTCTCTCTCACTCACTCACTCACTCACTCACTCACTCACACACACACACTGATGATTTATGAAAAACAGAAGGACACATGTTGCTCAGTCGTTGTGCATTTGACTTCAGGCTGGATATTATGTGGCAAAAGCTCATTGTGTTACGTAATATTTGGATAATGATGATGATGCAGTTAATTCTTTATGTAACATGCAAATGTTGAGCTACTTTTGAATAGTATGATGAGTGAACAGATTTAAACTGAGAATGGGATTAGATCTAACAGGCCTAAATGAAAGGTGAGCAAAGGTAAGTGTCTCCAGTCTGAATGTAGAAAAAAAAAGAAGAACTGGGATAAATCTCTTTTTGTTTTTCTCCTACCCTTTCAAATTGAAACAATCTAGTGCTTGGCAGTATTTTAGGGTATTGGAGGTATGAGAGTGGTCTGCAGGGTACTGTGAGTAGAGAAAACAATTAAAGGTGTAGCCTGGGGCAGACACACCTCTTGTTTATAGAGCATTCCTGTGGGATGGAGACGTTGACAGGAGAAGGTACAGAGCCTAGGCTTACTTCTCAGACACAGGAGCACTGCAAGGATGCATATATTCATAATGTCATAGCTGTATTCAAAGCAAAGTGAGCTGTCAGGAAAATATCCCTATTTAGCAAACAGTGTGATTGAAACAACATCACGGTGATTCTAGTTTGTAACAGATACACTCAAGATTGTTAAAATCACAAAAAAAAATATATTTTATGTGATAAAGATCCATTTCTCAGCTTTAACAGATTTTTTGCTGAAAGTTGTATTTTTTTAAATGAACTATACTACAGATGTTGTATGTATCACTAAATCGACAGAAGGTAAGCGTTTGTTGTATTTTTGTGGCATTGGTACAATGGTATCTAAATGTCATAAAAATTACGCCATTTTGGACCATTTAACATAATTAACAAAATCTGCTAAAAGTGCTGTTTTTAGTCTGTTTCATTTGGACTGTTGTAATTTAATTTCAGGTTTCAGCCTTTTCATTGTGCCAAAGACATTTTGATGAAAGTGTAAAGACAAAATTTCTTCGATAATGATGGTAGTACAACAGCTAATGTGCACATTTTTCATTTTTCCAAAAGAGAATAAAACTGTTTGTGGACATATTTGTGGAAAACTAAGCTTCAGGCCTGTCTGGGCGTTTCTCATGGCAGCGGTTGACTGACAACTGAGACTCGGCGTTGCTAGGAGATGCACTGTCAACTTCTATAGTGAGCTACTGACTGTCATAATCATACATCCTGCAAACTTGGATACAGGGCATTTTTACCCCTTTTTCAACAACCCCGTAGCTATTAACTGTATCTTTAACATTAAATATGCAAGGTAGGCTAACTAGCTGCCACTTAGAAAAGTAGAAACTACTGTAGTTACCCTAGCTTGCTAATGTTAGCACTGATGAGACGAGACATTAGGCCTACTTTTCATTCACGTTCATCACACATTAAAGGAGGAGTTGCAAGCTAGTGTTAGCCTTCCCTTTTTTTGGGTGATAGCAAATAGCAAAACTGTGAAACTATTTCTATAACCTCCAGACTTCACACTGTTTGGATCATGACACAGAGTAACGTACAGAGTAGCACAGTAATGTAGGGACTGTTCAAATCACAGATGGGACTAATGCCATGTTTGTGTCATATTGGAGTTACCATAAATACAAGTTCTCTCAATGTTGTAACTACGACTGGGAAAGTGGAATTTTTCTGAAACGTCCAATATATCCGACTTGGCACTTAATAATATGGAAGTACCTGAAAACCAAGCAAACATGGACTCATGTCAGCCAAAGTCCATTGTTCAGTGTAATTAAACCAAAATATAATGGATATAATGAAATTTTGCTAATACACCATATTTTAAACCCTCATACAACCAACTTAGTTATCATACAGCTTTCCTGAATTGTTAGATAACATGAACACACATAAGTCTTTAACATGGGAATCTTTCAGAGCCTTTTTACATTTCACACATTTTACATAGTGTTAAATCAACATAAGCATCGGCTAATAACGTCGGCGTGTGGCTGTCGGAATTGGTGTGATATTAGTGCTCGCCCACACAGATGTTCAGTGTCTGCTGGAACCAAATATTCATGTCCCTGGAGAACAGTAAAGCAGGGGTTACTATCACTGCAGAACAATAAATAAAATGTAATTTTCTTCTTTTTGGTCATTACAGTTTTGTCCAAATAAGAGCACAAGTCCAAACAAACACCACTGATTTCTTAGTGGATGAATTTTCTTTCGTTCAACTTTAAAAGCAGACACTGCTGGAGATGTAGGTCATTGGGATTTTGACTCCAAAGAATAAATATCCTTGATTTCTTTCCCAGAGCTGTTCTGTGTTGTGGTGTTGTTTGTCACACTTAACATGTTGCACATCTTACAATGCCTCTGTTCTTTGTTTGGTAGATTTTTTTCACAGCTCTGAAAAGCAACATCAGAGAAAATGAACCGCTATTATCACTATCACAAAACACATCTATTCAAGGAGTAGTTTTCCAGCTGTCTACAGATTCCTCAGCTCCACTACAGTTTGGGCTTGAGACCGTGTTGTAGATCTCTCGTTTCCTGGGGCTTGCAGCAGCGCTTCTTCTTCAGAGTATCTCTTCATCTGTGCCCTCCTCTTCTCTCCTCTGTCTTTTGTATGATTTTTAAAAAAAATATTTATCCTTTATTTAACCAGGAAGTCCCTTGAGATTGAAATCTCTTTTCTCAGGGACACCTGGCCCAGACAGCACACCAGTTACAGTGTAAATAGAAATAAAACACAACAGATAGGGAATACAAACATCAAACACACAAGGAAAAGACTAAATCCAGCTCAAATAAGGCAGTTGCATCTCTCAGTTATATGGACTTTTAACATGGCTTTAAATTTTTCCAAGGGGACTAGATTATTAGGATGTAAAATGCTCTGCAGATTATTCCAAGTCCAGGGAGCATAGTAGAAGGCCTTTTTTTCCCAGTTCAGTGCAAACCCTTGGAACCTGGTAATGAAGCCACCTGGTGGAGCGAAGCTGAAGACTGCTGGAGATCTGCGTCAGGAGGTTACATATATAAGAGGGGAGTTTACCCAGCATGGCCTTGCACACAAAAATATACAAAAGAAGTTGTCTACAGAGACTTAGTGACAGCCAGTCTACCAAATAATGAAGCATACAATGATGAGTGCGGTAACCAGAGTAGGTTATAAATCGTAGAGCACTGTGGTACACAGAATCTAAAAGGTGGAGTGAACAAGAGGCAGCATGCATGTAGACAACATCACCATAGTCCAAACACTTAAAAAGGTGGCCTGCACAATTTTTTTCCTGGCTAACATGTTAAAGCAAGCCTTGTTTCGAAAAGAAAAACCTATCCTTAGTTTCAGCTTCTTCCAAGATTTTCAATGTGTACTTTGAAAGAAAGTTTCTCATCCAACCAGATACCTAAATACTTATAAGAGGACACTTTTTTCGATTGAGTCCCACTTAGAGTGTAGAGATTTGTTTTACCGGGGGGATTGGGAACGAGCCCTAAAAAAAATTAATGAATTTACTTTTCTTTGTATTAAGAACTAACTTGAGCTCATGTAGTGAGACTTCAAGCTGATGAAATGCTATCTGAAGCTCATTAATGGCTTGGCTCATAGAAGGGGCAACTGAGTACACTGCTGTTTGCAAGTCTTTCATAATGTTGTTTATAGATATAGAAAATAAAATAGGAGCTAAAATCGAACCTTGGGGGACACCCTTGGAAATCTCTAAAAAGTCTGATTTAAGACCATCTGTAAAAACACACTGTGTGTGCTCTGTGAGATAATTCTTCAGCCATTTTATAGCTGTGCCCCCTATTCCAATATCACTTAATCTATTTCGCAATACTTCATGGTCTAGAGAGTCAAATGCAGTTGACAGGTCAACAAATAAAGCAGCATAGTGTTGCTTTTTGTCCAGGGTATTGACAATATCATTTAATACCAGCATAGCTGCTGTAACAATGCTGTGCCCTGCTCTGAAATCTGACTGTAAATCTTTTCTGTAAAATGTCATGATCTGCTAGAAATTGTTTCAATCACCAGTTTACTTGAGCTTCCAACAATTTAGCAAGAATAGAGAGCTTGGAAATTGGGCAATAATTGTTAAGATCTGAAGGATCTCCACCCTTTAATAAGGGAAGCACATAGGCTGCCTTCCATAATTTTGGGATCGAATTTGTCTGTAGACTGCAATTAAAGATGTATGCTATAGGCTTAGCAATAATTTCAGCTCTAACCTTTAATAGGAAGGGCTCTAGGTTGTCTGGTTCCAGAGACTTTTTTTGGATCAATAGCTTTAAGAGCAATACAGATAGTCTCTTTTCAAAACAGGCGTCTTATGAACCAGCTCGAGGTGTCACAGTGCTGATTTAGACTCATTGAAAATACAGCCAGCTGATACAAATGCTTATTAAAGAGCCCAACTATATCATTTTTGTTCTTAATTTCAATTGAGTTTGATAACTTGCTTGAGCTGGGAGTCATTAGATGTTCCTAAGTCCCCTGGATGGTGAAAGGAGGATCTTGGAAGTCTGGTTTATGAGATCAGTCTGGCCTAGTGAACTGTCAATGTTTACATTTCATAAACACAGTGTTATTTGAGTGGAGTGAAAAGCTGGATCATGTGTTTCAAAGCACTACGACGATATCAGTGCTGTCAGGAGCAGAGTATGAGCACCCGGGCTCCCCTGTCTCTCTTTCACTTGCTCTTCCTCTCTTCTTTCTTCCTTGATAAATGCTCTCAGTTCGTGTCACACTAATCTTCCATTTTCATATTAATTTTGACTTTATTGCTTCCAGATGAGACCCACTGGATCAAGAGATTAAAGCTGCCATAAATCTACAAACTTCCTTCACTCACCAGATAGCCACCCTGTCATTGTTTCATTATTTTTGAAAGCCTAACAGACAGAACTACTCATCTGCTTATTATTACTGCTCTTATTACGACAGTGTGTGTCGAAAAGAAAATGGAAGTGGTGAGGAAGTGGTTTCGGCAAGTTATTGGACAATAACCCTGCAGAATTGTTGCAAATATCACTACCCTCGCATGCTGAAAAATTATGCACAAGTGGCTCATGAAAAAAATCATTGAGAAAATTAAAACTGATCTAATCTCCCAGCCAAGTCTGTTTAAATGCATCCCTCCATCCATTCTGCTAGGCTTCCTCTTAAATAGGAGAGCCTGCGGTGCAGTTTGCTCATGAGCTTTATTGTTCTCATTAAAAAGACATCAGTTTTCCATTTCTTTCATTAATGGGTCAGGTGTTCCCTGGGCAAGTTCTGCGAGTCTTTCTGGGGACAGTGGAGAGCTGGTCACTGCAGTGCCTGGCGCTACCAGTCTGTTTCCCCTGCTGGTAGCGAGCCCTTGTTAGCAGTGAGCCTGTGCCAATTAGGCAGCAGGGGTCTGCCAGCCTCTCAGCTAATGACAAGGCTGCTGCTGGCCTGTCTCTTATTAGACCTGCCCCTGCCCCCCTGAACAGGAATAACTTCGGCCAAATGAAGGCTCCATCGTCTAGCTGGCCAAAATGTAACAGTTCATTTATTCTCCCCAAACATTTCTCCCAGTAAAGAAATAAAGCCTTTGAAAGGCCAGCCAGGGTGCTTAGTGGTTGATAGGAATGCCATTTAGGTCAAAAAGGGTTCCACTGCTTTGCGTTTGATTTATTGTCTCTTTTATATAGGAGGATAACATGAAAACTACAACACACATACTATATGTGCGTGAGACAGGATCCAGCACATTGGAATTCTGGAATTTCAGACTCCATCAACCCACACATCCATAATTTTAGTCCTGTACATTTCTGAATATCCGGTAGGGCAATTACCTAAAGTGTGCACTGATGGGTTGTTACATAAGTCACGTATAGTAGCTTATGCATTCAGTGCTTTTGTCCTCAGCTTCAAAAAATACACAAAATATGATTTTTATATGATTTGAAAGTCAAATTATCAGCTCTGCAGAGTTCATTGTGAGTCAGTGCAGGTGGATGAAGAAGTTGAACTAGCAAAGTTAAAGGAGAGATGTAACTTTTAACAAGTAGATGAATCTTCTGGAACAGACTTCCTGTCACTCTGCCAATCAATATGGCAGAAGTGTGGCTGACACTGTGCGGAAAGCTGAGAAATAGCAGAAAGGGGTCTGAAAGTTCACACCAGCCTGGTGATTACATGAGTATCTGAAGCTCATTGCAGAGAAAAGGTTTGATTACATGCATGATCCCTGAGGCTTTACTTTCACCTTTTAACTTGCAGAAATCTTTTAACAGGCCACTGAACTCAAGTCTCCGAAGTGCACAACCATAAACAGATGAACATAAATTATCAGCAAGCAAGGTTTGCAGTCAAGAAGGATGTCTATCATGCAAAATAAATCATTTTATTTGAAATGATTTAACAGACTTTCTGAGTGTACAGTATAGGCTATTACAATATAATATCTTTCATTTGATGTTCAGATTTCGGTTACCAAAGCAACACTTCCTCCAAGAATTTTATCGGTCACCTGACTGTGGTTATAAACGGTGCTCTTTTTCTGTACAGTAAGCCTTGTCTTTCCAAGAAATGTTTACTTTGTCAATGAAAACCTCTTCCTGTGTTTACAACTTTCATTAGCTTCCCAAGGGGGTTGTTACTTGTGCAGCTAATCTATTTCTCTCTCTCTCTCTCTCTCAAATTCAAATATGAACACGGACATGATGGATATAATGTGCGTGCATGCACAAAGCTCAATAATTTTCAATTTAATCCTGCTTGAGGCACATTCAGACATGTTTTGTTATGACATTTAGATGCAGACCGTAGCGTGTCAGCTTAAGGATATGTGTTTTCTGCGCTGGCCAGAACTGCAGCAGCGCAAGGAATTTTCCAATAAATGTGATCATAATAAATCCATAATAAATGGTCGCATCATATTCTCAGTTAGTTTTGCTTTCCAGCCATGAAATTCTTTCTCTATGAAATCAGGTACAAGGTCATTGAACCCTGTTTTATTGTTTGTTTTTTTCATATCAAAAATGGATAAACTAACCTACTTTCATACAATGTGATATCCATTCAGCAGGCTGTTGTACATTTTAATTTCATGAAGTAATGTGCTGTTTTAGGGCCAGTTTCCATCATTCCAGTGATGCAATACTTAGTGTTTAACATTGCAAAGTTGAATATGTAACTATTTTTATTTGTGATAGGAAAATCTATGGGTTTTGATGTATGTTCGTGTGAAAAGGAGCTCTCTGCCAGTGCTGTGTAGTTGTCCCACTGTGCAGAAACTGACATGGTTCTTACATGTGTCCCCCGTTGGTTCTCAGCAGGCCTGCTTGACTGTCTGTGCATTGGCCACAGAACTGTTTTTACAAGTGCAAAAGTCGCTGCTCCATTGCTCTGCAGCCCAACCGTATAACCAGGCTCTTTTCCTATTCTAGGGAAGTGGAGCGAAGGGAACGCCTCGTGCTCCCATTGCAACCTATTAAGTCTCTCCCGTCAGTCCAGCAGCAGAGAAAAAGACATACGGGATACTTTCCTGTCCCTCTTGTCTTTCTCTGTCCTCCTCATTTTCTCCCTCTGTGTCTTTCCTTCATTATCTTCCCGTCATCTTTCCTCTTTGTCCAGACTTTCACAGGCCCCATGCCCCCACCTCCCCCACCTCCCCCGCCCCCACCCTTGAACAAATATACACCAGTGGCTTGGGCTTTAGCAAATGTTGGCTGCCTTGCCACTGAATTCTCCGCACCTCATTTGAGACGGGCATCCCTTTCGCTCGTGGGTTTCTTGAAGGCCATCTCTAAGCTGGCCAGCCCAGCATGCTGCTGTGGACTGCCTGAGTGCCAGTGGGGTTTTTCCACTAACACTTGGCTGTCATGGCTATAACCAGAGAGCCAGACTGAGCTATGTGGAGACAGATGCCTTCTTCAGCTGCCTCGGCCCTTTGATTTTGGGAAGAATGCGGCTCTGTAATAACATACTGTATCTCCTATCTCTTGTATCTCTCTATTAAAGAAAGCTAGCATCCTTTGTGTGCATGGGAATGCAAAGGAGCTTGAATGTGTTCTGCTGTGTTAGCCTGTGCCCTGTTCTGTTGGAGGGATGCCTGGCTCCTTTGGGACTGCACAGTGAGGTGACCTTGATAGAATGAGAGGAGGAGTGAAGGGGAGAGTGGCACATCCCCAGCAGGTGCTGCACAACTGTCTGTGACACAGATGGGCAGGCACACACAAATCTGTGTGCATCATGCATACATTATGCAAATACACCTGTGTGTCAATGCATACGCATACATTAATGCATGTATGCATAAACGCATACACATACAGTTTCCACCATACACAAATTTGTATAAAATAGAAGAGAATCTCAAGAGGCTTTCATCTTCTTTATTCTTTATTTTACCAGAAATGTTCAACTAAAGTAAATCATTTTAATTGTACACCACTTTAGACTGATTAGAAGATGAGGGATGTATTGATCAGGTTTTTTTTTTTTTTGACTCGATCACGATCCAAATCCTTAACGTTGGGTATCTGCTGATACTGAATCTGGTCCGATATGTTTTACTTCTTCTGCTGCTACCTGAATGGTTTGCACACTGCTCTTTAATAAGAAATTGAGAGGAGAAATTAAAGAGCCAATAACAAAGTTGTTAGTGTCTGAGCTTAATGAATCATTGTATTTTGTCAATTTGGGTGCCAGAACTCAGTTACTTGAGTTACAATAGCGCAAGCTATTGGGCACACTGCCTTGCTTTCGTAAAGGAGAGCAGCGCTGCAACACTAGCAGGCTGCGGTGGACAAAACCGAGTAGAGTTTAGAAAGGACCTGCATTTGATCAGTTTTATTTTAGTTGACACCGATATGCCTGGAGCAGTCCCGAAATCAATCCTTCCGCATCAGCTTGGGACATCTCCACAGAAAACTGTGCTTGGCTTGTTTTGGAGTGGAGCATATGATAACTCTATATGCTTTGTTGCAGTCTCGTGAGCATAACATCATAATAAAAGTTGTACATTAAGCACTTTGGCAGTGACATGTATTCGTCCAGAATGCTCTCAGCTGTCTTTCCCATTTTCTGGTAGTTTATGCTTTCAGCGGCTCCTCTCCGTAAAAGGGAGTGAAACGAGCAGCCTCAACAAGGCCTTTGGGAGCTGGAGAAAATCCGTGCTCGCGCAACAGACCAAACAGTAGCACTTGGATAGATTCTCTCTGCTCTCTATGAACGGACTTGGTGGAGATGAGTTTCTTCCTTGACCGGCTGGCTGCCCCGTTGCTCTGTCTGACCATCTGCGTCGCAGCTCAGCCCAACCCAATCCGGTTCAGCTCCTTTCCCATTCTCCTTTCCATGCACTGACATTTTTATCCTCCTATTAAAACTTTTAAGGGCCCATTATCTAAGAGGAAGGAATGTTGCTTTAATAGTGTGGTGGCTCCATGCTTAGGCCCCTTCTTTTCAGTTTGTTACCAACCAGCACTAGCTAGCTGCTTAATGTTCTCCAGCCAATGTCGAGCAAAGAGGGGACCGTCTCCCCTTTGAGACGTATGACAGCAGCTCAGCACGGACCATGAGCCCTCTTTTCACTGCCCCAAGCACTTAGAGCAGACTATAAACCCTTGGCATGCCTTCCACTACTTCAGCCCCATTGTTTCAGTCTCTCTGCTACATGGTTCTCAGGTTTAAGAGAGCTTGCAGTGCCGTGGTGAAGAACTTGTGGCCTCCTTGGATCTTTTGTTCGGGGATCACAGGAGTCGACATCTTAGCTGCAGCACCCATGTTAACTTTTCTTCTTTTGCGCAATTCCTCGTGTCATGTTAAAACTCATACCCTGCTGTTTTAAGTTTACTATTGTTTATTTTCTTGGTAGATTTTAGCTCAGAGCCTGTACTGTAGCTCCTGCGCATAACATGTGATCCAGTTGAATTCCTTTTTTCATGATACAGATGATGTACTGTATCAGAAAATAGGTTTTCAGTAGATTTTTACAATGTATTAAGAGCTTGTCTGGTTCTGAGAGTGCAGGATGAAAAGTTTTTTCATTCGTAGCTCACAAGCTATAGCTTAAATTACTAGCCGCTGCCTTAGATAGTGATTTGAGCTCCAATCAATCTCTCCACACAGGTATCCATTTACTGACTTGCCTACAGGAGTTGCCATCATCAGTAAATCCTTATGTACGTTCACTTCTTTCTGGCCTGCTGGTTTTAAGAAAGGCAGCAGTGTGATGTGACCTGGACTTAATGTCCTGCAGGCATGGAGGCTGATCTCACATATTAAGTTGAAGTCCACTCAGTCAATGACAGAAACACAAATTGATTTTGCTTCAAGGCAGCTAAAAAGGATTTACAGTGGTCACTTTATCCCCAAGGATCATGCTGTTGTTATTTTTTTAAGGTAAGAATAAGAAAGATAAGCACTGGACATTCGGCGTACTCATCAAGATTTTATGGGTCACAAGAGACAAATGTATCTGCCCTCATGGTATATTCTTGAAGATTTATTTTTGATAATAAACTCAAAATAAACCTGATTTCTGGCAACAAATGCAACACATCACTCTTGGCATGCAATTAAATGCTCTTATTGGTCATTCAATCATGCAGTCAAATGATATTTGGATATTTGGATCTATTAAAAGAATAGTTTGACATTTTGGGAAATACACATATTCGCTTTCTTGCCAAGATTTAGATGAGGATATTGTTACCACTGCCATATCTTCATGGTAAATATTAAGCTACAGCCAGCAAGCCTTTAGCTTAGCTTAGCACAAAGACTGGAAACGGGGAAGCAGATAGCCTGGCTTTTATCCAAAGGTAACAAAATCCACCTACCAGCACTTCTTAAGCTTACTAATTAACACATACTAGTAACACTAACACATATTATATCTAGTCTGTTTAGCCTGTGCAAAAGCTGACTTGTGAAAAGGACTTTTTACAACATTTTACAGGGTGGAGGCTGTATGAGCATGTCAGTTAGTGAGCTTCAGAGGTGCAGGTAGGCAGATTTTGTTACCTTTGGACAGAGCCACACTAGCAGTTTACCCCTGTGCCAAGCTAAGCTAACTGGCAGCTGGTTATAGTGTCATATTTGGCGAACAGACATGAAAGTGGTATCGATCTATTTATCTAACTCTTGGCAAGAAAGTGAAAAAGCGTATTTCCCAAAATGTCAAACCTATCCTTTAACACACATGCCATTACCTATAGTGTAAAAGGAAAACAAAGGTTTTATTGGCTTCTAGCAACAACATCACCTCTTCGTTTTGGGTACAGAGGTCATGACCTGTCCTGGGAGGATAAAGTTGTGGTTACTTTGCAGAGGGAACACTCCCACTTGTTTCTTGGTTAATTGCAGTGTTCCCTTTTTTTACCACAAGCACAGTAGTTTTGATGACGCCTGTCCATGTTGAGCTGTGTGAAAACCCATATCCACTCTGGTCTGTCCCTCAGTAGCTATTTGAAAGTCTCCTTCTCAATTCCAAGACTTTGGACTCTATTTCCTGTCCAGTTCTCTGCCTATAAAGTGGTCTGTGATAGTTTTTATTAGTTTCTACATATAGAGTTGTGTTTTATGGGTCAGCAGATTGTTTTAGTGGATCATGGCACATATCTAGAGTTTCTTTTTTCTAATTTCTCTCCTTCACTTTCCTGTCCACCTCCTTATGAAAGGCTGTTTTCTTTCTGCTTACCATCATTTAGTAATGATAAAAACTGGAGGCCTTTGGCAGCCAGTTAAGAGAGAACTGCACACAGTGGATGATAGCTGGGCCTGGCCTGGAGAAAAGGGCCATTGTGTCAACACTTTGGCTTTTATTGGTCCTCAGAGAGATGAAGGCCCAGGTTCTGGCCCCAGCCCGACATGTTATTGATGGATAAGTCTGTAGCATTCGAGGAGAGGGGCTGCATAAAAATGAAGAGGGAGTGGAGTGAGTTTTGGGATGCATAATACAACCTTAGTAAGTAATCTTTAGTCCACTGGGGTTACTTAGTTGGAAATTCAATCCTCTGTTAAGTTCATGTTTCTTGCTCTGCCCTCATAGACACAAAGGCGAGGAAAGGGACCACTGAATTCCACATCCTACTTAAATATCCACATGACTCACTGTGAAATTTGCAGCACTTTAAAGCAGCTGCTCTGTTGATGCTCATTCATGGTCACTTCACTCCGTCCTGCCGTGCCTTTTTCTTTCTGCCTCCAGAGCTTAGGCGCTGGCCCAGTGTTTGCTCAGTGCTGAGTCTTTGTGTAGCAAGGAAGGCTGTAGCTGCAGTTAGTGTCTTGATAGCTCAGCCCGTCTGCAAGAGTGACAAGAACTCAGGCAGTAAAAGCTGAGAGGATTGTATGACCTTGTGACACTTCTTGACAGACTTAAAGCGACAGAAAGTATTTAACCAGGAGGTCAGAATCGCTCTTGCTTCGTCAGCTCGTTGAAGTAACGAAAGACTCAAAAATAGATTTCTGACACGAGTTGCGAGTGGAAATGTACAGAAGGGCAGGTTGAGTTTTTAGCAAAATGTGTGGAAAACAAGAGGACATAATTAAAAGAGGTTAAGGAGGCATGAGTTAAAGCACATGTATAAGTAATTAAGGATAGAATGATTTGAAATCCTGTTTCTGTCAAGCGGAGATTGTTTTCTCATTGTAGCCCTTGAGGCAGGTGCATGGAAACTGTATGACAGCACACGGTTGTCAAGACTGATACAACTACATTTGGACTATAGAGGAAGAGTGCACAAGGTTATATGAGCTTTTCTAGGTGTTGACACTTCCACACACATATGCAAATACTTATTTATAGCAAAAAAAAGTTGTCTAATTAAGAAAGTTAGACCTCCAAACACCCTTCAGTGCAACTGCAGATTTAATGAGACATTAATGGAGATGTCTTCTTGCTCACTGCCTCCCCGTTCACCAGGAGAGAAGGAAAAGGAGAGGGATCAGTTTGGTTTTTAATGAGCCGGAGAGCTGGGGTTTGTCACTGCATCTTTAGCGGTGGCAGTGTTTCACAACAAATAATTCAAATATCAGTCTTCTCCAGCAAAAAGCGGCTATCTTTATTACAGTACGGAGCAAAGCAGAGGGAGTGCTGCCTCTGTTTTTGTAATAATTCATGACACGAGGGTCTCAAGTCGTGAAAATGCATGCTGGGTGTCTGTTGTACCCTTTCATCAAGCATTTATACATCACACAGAAATTATGCATCTCTGTGTGCCATGTTTAGCAAAGCTCTGAATATGAAAAGCCTCTTTTAGTAATATCTTAGTTTAGTGTTTTTCTTTTTTTAGACGTTTGTCACATTCTTATTGAAGTACTTCAACCTTGATGACTCATGAAAATGTACACTAATGCCCTTATTTTACTCTCTTTTGGTCTCTTCAGGGAGAATTTAACCAAGGAGTTTTTTTTTTCCTTCTGTGTGTTCCTCCTTTCTTTTCTTTATGGGGATTACCTCAATTAAAATTACAAGTCTACGGGATCAGCTCCTGCTGGGAGTTTTATCCTTTGTGTAGGCAGCCTCCTTTTTATAGCTTGAAACAAGTGAACATGTTCCAACAAGTGCTTGAATCTTTGTAAAGAGGTGCCGGGCATGTCATTCACCAGCAGTAGGCATATATGTGACTGAGGGTCAGAATGCGTGACAGGCATTTGAATATTTTTACTCCTCTTACCAGCTATTTAATATCTAATTTAAAACCAAAAACTCTTAGTTTACTGAGTGGGCTTTGGCTTTAAAAACAGTGTGTGATCTGTGTGGTAGTTAAGAGATAAACTCTCTCTCCTGGTGTTGCTGTTTCCTTCACAGCACGACCAGAAGGCGCAAAGGAGGGACCCACCTGCATGGACAAGAATCACGGCTGTGCACACATCTGTAGGGAAACACAGAAGGGTGGCATCTCCTGCGAGTGTCGACCTGGATTCCAGCTGACCCGTAACATGAAGGACTGCAAATGTAAGTCGTCTCAAGCTCAAGCTTAGTTCCCCTGCATGAAAGACACACACACACACACACACACACACACACACACACACACACACACACACTCATGGGGAAAACACACCAGAAGGAGGATTTATAGGCTTCTCATGAAAAGGTGATTGAGGTTGGAAACCTGCCGATGATGGATAATTGCTCTCATTCCACAAATGCCTTCCAACAGATTTAAAGTAGGCTACTGACATTTACATTACATTACCGAGCCGTGACTAATCTTCCGAACAGTCCTTGTAAAGAAAAACGTGTTTATCAAATAAGGAATGATCATTTACACAACCAGGGCAAGTGTGGAGGTTACTCGAAGGGGACCGTTCTGACGGACAGCGCACACTTCCTGTTGCTGTGCAACGGAGATCATCCTGTCAGAGCTGGGGCCAGGGCTGATGGGGGATTTGTCTGTGTTTGGATAAGGATTGGAGAAGTGTTATTCTATAGTTTTTCTGTGACAGCCCAGGAAAAGGGCAAAAGGCGCTGGGATGGTAGGGTGCAGACAGGATGGCGGTGGAAGCCTCGGCTCACTCGTGCTCTTTTTCACTCTGTCATCACAGGTGTGTTAAAAGTGCCAAGGTTAATGCTCTCTTCATCCGCCAACACATAAATGTATTTGCACTTAAAGATTTGCAAAGAAACACACACACATATATATATATATATAGACTAGAAATCTTAGTCTCTCCATCATTTCTGTGTAACTGACATGAGTGCTGTGTATTTAATAAATGTCATGAATTGTAAGGAAAAGCCGTATTCACTTTATTTTTTTGTCCATGCTGCAGTACAAGTGACCTGCATTAAAATGAACACTGTCTCAGTAGCTTATGGACTGACGCTTTTATCCAGACAGTTCAGCCTCTTGCTCAAAACTACCTCAAAGGCTGCTGTAGTGTTTAAAAATGTGACCTCTGTGTCCTCTACAACTCAAATGTTGATCAAAAGATTTAGTCTTGGAAGGAATAAAGCTGTGATAGAATAGTCGTTAGAAATACACCATTCGATTCACCACTTGAGGAGGTAAATATATAAATCAAAGCATGGCACCGTCATATTATGGTGCACAGATTTTGTCCTTAATTGGGAAGTCCAGCTATACACTGCTTTTAATAAGCAACCAAAGTACTATCAGGCAATTATCAAAAAATGAGTTTAACAATCATTTTGCTAATAGCAAATACTAACACTGGTGTGCACCTGCAGTAATTTGAGCATGTTTTTTTCCATACTATTTAGAAGTGACTTTGATAATCCAATCAATTTTTCCATTTGTAGTTCTGTAATTTTGCTACCAGGTCTATTCTATACACACAACTATCTATTGCACACATCTATTGCACCATCCTGGAAGAGGGATCCCTCTGAGGGGAATTTTGAGGGGAATTTTTCCACAGAAGATATACAAATAAAACAAAATAATACAAATAAAAAATGTACTTGACTTGACAGTTGAGGACCTCCACCATATCCCTCTTCATGCATAGTATGTCTCCTTGAAGCCCTCTGAAGAAGGACTGAATGCGGTCTCAATTGATCCCGCAATATTTACATTATGGAGCAGGGAAGGAATGTATTATCCTGGGGCATCCTGAGGTTCCAGCTGCAGACCTTTTGTTTCATGTCATACCCTTCAACTTTCAAATAAAATGCATTAAATGTCCCAAAAATACATAACAAGAGTGTGTATTATCCTGTATGCGCAGTTTATATTAACTATGTGCTCTCTGATAGTGACGTGTAACTACGGGAATGGGGGTTGCCAGCACATCTGCGAAGAGACAGACCATGGCCCTAAGTGTTCGTGCCACATGAAGTTTGTCCTGCACAGCGATGGAAAGACTTGTGTAGGTGAGTCATTTCACCCAGATACAACTACCAAAGGCAAGAAATAATGGCTTTTGAATGAGAAAATGTAGAACCACAAATGATTAGTTCAGTACCCAATTTCCAAAAGCAAGTTTAATTAATGTTTGAAACGAGGTTTGTGGTGATAAAATGCAATTTGAAATACAGGCCTTGTTACAGTAGCTGTACGCCTGAGTCTTTTCTTCTTGATCTGTGACATACAAGGACAAAAGGCTACCACCCACTGTGCTTTCCCCTCTGCTGCTGCTCCAGTAACCTCTCGCTCCCTGCATCTGCTTTGGCTTCTCTTCCTCCTCCTCCTCCTCCTCCTCTTCACTGGACACTGAGCAACAACTCTCCCTGTCCCTCTCTGTTTCTCCATCCATGCAGTCAGACGCACACCCTCTATTAGCCCTTGGGTCAATTCCTCCACTGCTCTCCATTGGGGATTAACTCACACCTGACCTAACCTTCCACTGGCATTTATCAGTGTTTGCCTCAGTTGACTTAAGTTGAGTAAAAATCATTCAGCTACTCAGGCATATTGAACCGTTCTGAAGGGCAGTTTTCCATCAGATGGGACCTGCAGGCACAGAGAAGTCAGAGCTCAGGTCTCGATAAACATGTACGCATCGTGTTTAGCCATGCAGAATTGCACAGACATTTCATCCAATAATCTTGGACAACATTAACAATAAAGCTGGTCAAGCGTAAAACTGAGACTGACCATTACTGTAGACAGGGCTTTATTTTATCTGCTTGTTTAACCAAAGTGTCACTAATAGTTTCTGTATACAGTACAAACCCGTTAAAACCAATTTAGGTGGTACTTTGCAGTGTTAGTAACTTGGATTTATGATGGAAGCTTCAGCAAGTTGGATGGGACATTTTCTCGTTGTCAGGAAGACAAACATAGTAATAGAATTAGAAGCTACGCCTGCAGAGCAGACTGCTGAGGTGGTTGCTTGGTTTCGGAGGCTGTTAAGTTTGAGAGGTTGGTTTGGGTAGCGGCTGATTAGCTCAGTGTTTCTGGATCCTCTTTATTACCGCAGCCCTGATGAGAGCCAAACCTATGTCAAGGTCTGGTCAGCCAACCTGTCATTATTGCTGTACCCTGCTAGGCCAAGGGGATGCCACAAAGTTGACCGCAACCAAATTATATGTCTTAGCCAGTCGTATTCCCAAGGCAGAGCAAATGTACATTTGGTGTGCCAGATTAGGAAGCAGTCAGCCAGTTAAAATCTCTGATTTCCCCCACAGAGTCTGGGGATACAGAGGGCTGCTCTGTGGTCGACAGTGGGGCGCTCCATCTCCCAGACACTCTTACTAGTTAATAAAACCTCAATAAAACAAATAATCTGCCAAATGAACCACTGATGAGAGAGTGAGTGACAAGAATGTTGGAAGACCTTCAGTAAAGCACCACTACTGTGGAGTAGGACTGTAACTGTGTGGGGTTTCCACCATAAAAAATGATTCAAATGAAATGTATGCTGAAACTGTTTGTCACTTCAAAAACTGCGTGCCAGATTTTAATACGGTAATCCTATCCTTCTGGCAAACAATTATGTTTTTTAATAAATATGACATCTGCTGCCTCGAAGACACTGCTTTGAAGAAAGAAATGTCATTTTTATTTATTTTAAGCCTTAAAACAAATACTCTCTCATCTGCCCAAGAAGTCGTGTTCTAATCCTGAAGTTTCAAATAGCTGTAATTGTCATAAACAATGTAAAAATGGCTCGCTGGGGTTGTTGTATTTTTACACAGCATCTGTATGGCACGTAGTGATAGTTACCACTCTCTCACTGCATTCAGAAATAGTATGTGATGTATAGAGTGTAGAGGGTACCCATAGCAACCACACAAAGTGAAAACAATACTCATCAAGACTCTGCGTACTATATCCAAAAGGAACATGGCACATGATTACAAACCAGCGTATGCCTTGTCAGTGGCTTTGTTGTTAGTCTGGTGGGCTCTTTCAGTATGCTGCTGCTTCACTGTTCAATCTATCTTGTGGGGTGTTTCATATGCATTCTGCCACATTTTCATTCATTTTGTGGTGTCTCTTCACAACCAGGCTTGGTCTGCATTTTGTAATAATACACCATGCTGCTCTGTTTGGAAATGTTGGTTCTTTATTCTTCCTGTCTCATCTTTGTTGATACTGGGCATCCTGTAGGTAGGAATGTTAGTGTCAGTTGGGTTGTAGATAGATGGCACACATGGACTGTTCTCTCTCATACACACACACACGCTCTTAGTCGCATGTTTGACTGAAACAGACCTAACAAAATCAGTTTTATTTTTGCATTAGATTTCTGTGTATCAAGTCAGTTCAAATATCAGAAAGAAACAGCCATCATGTGGAAGCATTCATGCTGTTAGCACAGCAAATCATAAACATTCACAAATAGCAGGCAGATGCAGACATGCTCAGGAGTTCAATCATCTGAAGAGTTGGCCACACTATGCCAGACACACACACACACACACACACACACACATATACACACACACTCACTCGTACAGAAACCCGTACAGAAAGAGGACGAGAGATGCATTTTATAATGCAAACAGAAAGCTATACAAACAACCACACAAACATACAGTACACCTCCAGCATGCATGCATTACATGCATGTAAACATATGTAGTCTACATGCATATGCCCATAACATAAACACAGTGTGCTCTCATTACGGGTGGTCTGCGCATTCATGCTGATGAATTTAAATGTATCTCACAAGTGCCCTTTCCCCTAACTGCTGAGAATTGTTGTTTCTGGATGTTGCATGTTGAGATTCGGACCTGTTGGTCAAACAGTGGCAGTCGATGTAAACTGTGCATGCTTTGTGGTGTTTACTTGTTACTGTCAGAGCTGAGCTGAGCATTTATTTCTTCATCTGGCACCTCAAAAGAGCTCTGGCCCTGTAGATATCATGATGATGAATCCATTACAGTACCTGCTTTAATAAACACAATTGAAATGGTATAGGAATAAATACAGAGTACACAAGTATTCTATTTTCTTGGGGTGTTAAAATGCCTAATCAGTCACCCCATCTGTGTCATAGATGGTTCACATACCAATATGTGTACAATATAGTTGAATATATGTTTCAGATACAGTTTGGACAATTAATGCTAAATATACACACAATGGACTGTAAAAATGGGAGTATTTGGCAAATTAGGCTTGAAGAATTTGTTGAATTAAAAAAACAGTCAATTAAAAGTGTTAATTTGATATTAATTTTAGGTAAAAAGGAGAAAAATACTTTCTGAAATCATTTTTTTAGTGATAGCACATAAATTGCACAGCTGGGCCACTGACAGTTTTTACAGACTTGACGTAAGAGCTTAGCAACATTAATTCTGAAATGATCTGACCATAAAAGACACCATAAAGCACAGACATGAATCTGGCTGTCTCTGTCTTTCAGCTTGCAGCACTAACCACCACTCGCTCTGTCTGTCAAGGCTTGCAGTACCCATACTAACTAGCAAAAGCCTCATCTCGCACACAAAAAACACTGCACTTTGTTTGCATTGTGTGGAATATTTATTTTGCATGACTGCATGTTTTTGAGGTAACACTTTTGCCTTGAGATGTCACCCTTTTCATTCTAGACAAGGACCTGTCATCATCAGTTTGTTGTTAAGATTTGGAAAAATAGTCACTGCTGTTTGTTCAGTTGCCAGTAAGAGGCTGTCTCTCTCTTTTTCTTTTTTTTTTGTTTGCAACAAACATAATGTCATTCTCTCATGTCATTATCACCTCCTGCAGACATAAATGGACATTAATGATTTATTTAACTCAGGAGAGATGATCCCTTCTCAGATTAGTTCTTGTCTGCATTGTCAAGCTCACATGATTTACATAACACAAAAATGCTACGAGGTTCAAGTGTATGGAGAACTAAAGTGGTGTTTTTACAATGTGTGCGTGTGTGTGGGTGTGCGCGTGCATGCAGGGGAGAGGAGTATCCAGTCCCCGCCAGCCCCACAGCTGTTCCCCAATGGTAAATATGTGTTCCTCTGACTCCTCTCTCTGGGGGTCTGTGGGTGCGGGGAGTAGAGGAAGCTAACCTAGCAGACACTGAACAGGCCCTTCCACTCCCAACATGGGCATCATCCTTCTTGACCCTTGACTTCTCTGACTCCCCCCCCCCTCCCCCTCCCACCTTCCTCTTCTTTCTGTGAATGCCCTCTCAATAATAACCGCTGCCTGTGTCAAACCACACCTTTTCAAAACACAGCTGCAAACAGGGTGACTCTTACAAGCAGTATGAACATTACATAAAGAGATAAAGATATATTGTAGGTAATATTGCCCAATGGTAAGATTTTTCTCATCAGAATCTCCCTTCTTGAAGTCTGTTTGATTGATCTATTAGGATGTATTAGCATGAGCACAAGGAGCCTTTAACAAAGGTCCAAAACCCATCAATTTAACTGTGATGGCTTTTAAGAGACAGACCAAAGACTTTGGTTTTATTTGTGTTTGATCAGGGTGATATGAGGGGAATTGCACTTGCACCGTTTCAAACACTTGGCCATGGTGTTCCTAAACTACATCATCACGGCCTATTAGCTTTGGTGAGGGAGCCAATAATATGTCCATGATTTAGTGCTACAACATACAAAAGATAAAACCAGTGCTGAAAGAAATACCCAGGGTCCTTTTACTTAAGCCAAAGTAGTAATACAATAGTATAAAAATATTCTTTTACAAGTAAAAGTCCTGCATTTAAAATTTTATTTGATTTTACTTTTACCCCTTTTCTGAGTATACTATTATCATGTGAGGTGGCGATAATTTTTTTTACTACTTTATATACTGTTGGGTAATTAAATTTAAAGCATCACATCATATAAGATGATGATATGTTTAGGATGTTTGTGACTAGTAACAATAGCTGTGAGATATGTGTAGTGGAGTAAAAGGATGCTTCACATGAAAATACTCAAGTAAATAGCAGAGAAATATTTATGTTATTCCAAACATAATTAGTTTCACTATATTTATAGTAAAATGAGCAATGTAGCACAGTTGGGGGAAAGTGAAAAAAGAAAAGTATTGAAACTTTGCATTTTGATAATATCACAAATGCAATTCAGCCCAATTTTCAATATGATTTGTTTTTTAATAGATATGGCAAAGATGCCAGGAAAAATAAACTCATACGGTAAATCTGTGAGGATGTACGGTATCAAGCCTTGAATCATCAAAGAGATTTACGATTTAATTATACCATGTAAGAGACTAAGGGAGGAGGCTTCCTCTCAGAGGAGTCACTCGTCCAAGGTAAGGAAGTGAAACAATAGTTTTTTAAGTTAGTATTTGTTACTACTGGACTGTGTGTACATGAACACTGAGTTCCCCCCATGCTACAATATAACAGTCTGACCTATTTCAGGATTTTGTGTCCTAGTTTCTGATTTTTTTTTTTTTCTCAGAAATGGAAACATTAGGAGCAAGAGGCATATTTTGCTTTCTGCTTTATCACACTAATTTCCTTATTTCTTGTGTTAATGAACCACTCTGAAACCATTTGTGGTTTTACTTTCACAGTTGCACCTCAAGAGAACATTAGCAGACTGGTTTTATTATCTTATTGTGTGGTTTTATATTACCGAGCGAGCATCCACCTCAGAGCTTTAGTTACGTTTTTGTCTGATAACCCATATATCTTCTGAGTATCCTTACACTAGCTGCATGTTTGCTGTTTGGTCAAGAAAATACAGTATTTTCTCTAAAAAAAACAACAACAAAAAAACAAAAAAAAAAGACCTAGTTCACCAAAGCCATTAATTCCCAGTGAACAACGCTCAGGGAAACTCCGCCTTGTGCCTTTTTGTGGATTTTGTCCACTTGCCCGTTGACGTATTTTGTGTGCGGTCATTATAAATGACTGATGACAAGTTGCATTGAGGTTGCTTGTCAACAGTTCTGATGTAAGTGAAGAAGTGCTGCAGCTAGAAATCCTGTGGCTTCTGTTAAAGGATTATGTACACTGTCTGAACCTCACTGTATGAAACATATACTGTCAAGGCTCAGCATTAGACCAAACAGACTAGACATCATATTGGGGAATATTTACAAAAGTCTGCCCACTGTTACAGTAATTGCGGGTCCCGACCCGGTGCACTGTAGAAGGGGCTGATCTGCATCCAAAACACACAAACCCACGCACATACCAGAGAGCGTGTGTCTCTGCTCTGTCTTCACAAAACCATAATGTCAGAAATATTTCTTTGCTCTCTTAACACATGATCATTACAGTTTGGTGAGATGGCTGCCTGACTAAGCGTTTTGGAGGCATGTCCTGACACTGTCTTATCATCTCATCTGCCAACTGTCTCTGCTCACACTTTGCAATTATGTGCACTCACAGTGCTGCACTCTCAAGCCTGGGGTTGGGAGTTGGGTATTAACTGGAAGGCCCCCCTCTGCCCATTGTGAGCCATCGTTTTCCTGCAAAGGATTAGAGGCAGAATTGCTTTGTTCTGCTGACTACAGGGAGTAGACAAAATAATGTAAACACCTCACAGAAAAGGATTTCAACTTTGAACACAATGGCAAACACTAGTATAAGGTGGGTCATATTAGGCTGTAAGCATTTGACAGCTAAAAGAGGCAGGTCAAAACTTCAAAATGATTGAAGTTATCCAGGGCAACCGCCTCATAAATCATGACTATATATAACAAACTAATGAGAAAGGAGAGTAGCACCTAGAAGATGAAACCAACTAACAGGGACGTGATGAACATATACAGTACAATCAAGTATAAAGCAGGATCACAAATACTGCTAAGTACCATGTAACCTAAGACAACCCACTTTTATAGCAGTGTTTGCAATGTTGATTTCAACTGTTTACCTTATTTTTTCGGCCCCCCTTGTATTCATCTGTACCTGAAATGTGCCCCAGTATATTCATGCATCATGTTCAGCCTTCAGCAACAACATCCACTGGACTGTGAAACGGCTATAAAACATAAAATTACATCAGCGTAAGCACCTGTTTTGCTTTGATACATAATTTCAGGTCTATAGTTGAGTTTTTTATTTGAGAGAAAGAGCTTTAAAAAGTTTCATTATGGCCGCTGCAGGCAGTGCAGTTTTAGATTTTAAGTGAAGAGGATTAGGTGTTTCCCCAAAGGGATCCTCATTCTCTATAAAAAACCAGTGCAGCTGCATTCCCTCTTTAGTGCCACGTGTTAGCTGCCATCTCCTTGCCCATGTGGAGTCTTTGACTAGTCCAGCTGTGCTGGCTCCTTCTTAGAAGAGTCGCCAGCCAGCATCCTACAGTCCATCAGAGATAAGTGATGAGCTGTCTGGAAGACCAGTTGCCTTATAGCAAGTTATAGTGATTGTTCCTGGTTGCTAAAGGTTTTTTTCATTTGTTTTTTTTCTTTTCTCAAGTGTGTGAGGCTTTCTATAAAGCTGACAAAAACTATTAAGGCACACACCAGTCTCTCTTATGTGAGTACAAATTTCTCTTGTACTGTTGCTTAAAATGAAAGTCAGAGAAATTTGTCACTGTCTACAGAAGAGAAACAGCTCTCCTGTCTTGACTGACTACCTCCTTTTTAAAAAAAAAAAAAAAAAAAAAAAAAAAAAAATCAGTCTAGCCAACACAGGGGCTAGGTAGCTGAAATTGCTTTTTTATCCCCAAAATGCCTGGAAGGTTTTGTCAAAAACCAGGAAAAAGTGATGGTTTTGTCCACATCTGTCTGAAAGTCAAACCTTTGCCCTCTTGATAGAGGAGAGACAGATGTCCTGCAGGACAAAGGACTTTTGGAGGTTGTAATTCACCTTGACCAAAGAGAAGCAAACATGCACACACTTGTGTACCTTTACACACACGTATACACATAGAGAAAATGGTGAAACCCTATGTTTGGCTGTGTTAGTTGTAATATTTCCTAATCACTGTCAGTCTACTTTCATTATTCACAAGCATCTCCTCAAACCCCTCACTGTTAATCTCATTCAGCTGCTGCATTTATGACTCTGTTCTCTATCCTTGTTTCCTCTTCATTCCTATCTACCACTGAAGACCTTAACATCTGTTGTGCTTCTCATTTCTGTTTCCTGCTTGACACAAAAAGAGTGCTGAAAATAGTAGTGGGCTCTCTAATTTTTACTATCACACCAGTATGCATGTATGCTGTTTCGAAGGGGAGAAATAAGTAGGCCGAGACGGCATCTGCGGTGTATTTTTCTATGGGGTTTGTCTGACTGTGAGTGCTTGTTTCCCTGCAGAGACCTGTGCAGTGAACAATGGCGGCTGTGATAGCACATGTCATGATTCAGTGACAGGAGTACGCTGCAGCTGTCCTGTTGGCTTCACTCTGCAGCCAGACCGCAAGACCTGCAAAGGTAAAGCATCACTCGCATTTCCAGGCAGCATTCAAATTGCACCTTTCCAGCTGTCACCGAATTAATGTCTTGTCTTCTTTCTCCACCTGGAACTCACAAGAATTATTATTAATTATTATAAGTTATTTATGCTGTCCTTACCTTCCATGTTAGCACCTTCTCCAGCACTATGATTGTTTTACAACCACAACAAATGCTCTTACAGTGCCCTTGTTGGTACCGCCATACTGCTCTCACACTGCCGTCTGCTTTTCAGCGGCATATTTTTTCATGCCACCAGTATTCTTGACAGTTTTCCCATCATCCTCCTCTCTGAGTGTTGGCAGAGCATCCTCAACTCAAGCAACCTATCTGCTGTAGCAAGTTTTTCATATTACATCTAATAAAATCAATTCCAAACTTGAGGGTAAAACCGAGAATTATATTAGGGGACTGAAGAAACAAAGACACTACTGACAGACAAGGGAGTAAACGACTTTGGAGAGAATGAGGACAATCTGTGTTTCCAGAAAAGCAGGGATAGACATCTGTCTGCTTTCTATGGCTTGTAATGTTACACTAACAACTCTGATAAAAGTACATTGGCTTATATTAGTTTGGTTTGAGAGGAAAACAAACCCAGGCAGCACTGGCACAAGAAGACAGGGGTTCGCTGCAGGCCAGGCACTTCTGAAGAGGGGAGACAATGATGAAGCAAGGAAGGGATTATTTGATTCCATTTTTGATGCATTTATTTCAACCAGATGATGAAGACTCCCTCAAGAGACGGACGCCTCATTTGTGATGATGATTCAAAATTAATCACAACTGCTGCCAAAATTGCCAAGGCAGAGCAAGCACCATCAAAAGCAGGGATGAACACATGATATATCGATTGGGTATTGGCTGCAGAAATAAAGAGAAGAATAATCGGAAGGAGATGGACAATGAAGACTCAGAGGCCCTACTGCCGTGAGGCTTTACTGTGTGAGAGCTGCATCCCATTACAGTAAACGCAATGTCACGCAAACCGATTTTAGCCCTTCTGAGGGCTAGTATGGAAATCCCTGAAGCTCATTTCCAGTTTCTGTAAGGCTGTTATGTCAGCACAGCCAAACACATAATCATCCTGTTTTTACATACTTTGGCTTTTTTAACCTAACTTTGTTCTTATATCTCCACCTCATTGTTTAGATTTAACAACTTTTTTGAGCTTTTATTGAAAGCCGCTATGATAAATACTTTCATGTTGACAATGGATCACATTCCTACTTGTATGTGGTAGCGATGAACCCCCAGAGGATTATTGTCCAACTCTTCAGTTCCCCTCAGCTCTATAGAGCGTTTCAGTCTTTTAGCCGATTGTTTTGGCTTCACAGCTCTCACCACCCATCTCATCAACCCAGTTTCCAGCAGCAGCAGGCAGCTGTTTTCAGCAAAAACTCTCTGATAACCCCCTTGTGTGCTACCTGCTCAGCACCAAACTGCAGTCAAACTAAGTTAGCAACTAGTGCAGGAACATAATGGAGCATTTATCAGCTAAAAAACCAGATATTTTCCTTTTGGTGGAAACCGAAAACAGAGCCCAAAGAAGAGTCAGTATTGGACCTACATTCATCAGGTGGCCAGAGGCATGACTCTAAATGAATTCTAATGTTGGTTCATATGTGCTGGATGTGTAAGAAGAAAGATCTTAGTGCACATTTAAGTTTCTTTTCTTTCCTTTTCATTTGTGATGTGTGATTTGACGTGTCCAGTCTTGATGATTTTCTGTTCCCAGACATTGACGAGTGCCGTCTCAACAATGGGGGGTGTGATCATGTGTGTCGAAACACGGTGGGCAGCTTTGAATGCAGCTGCAAGAAAGGCTACAAGCTGCTGACCAATGAGAGAACTTGTCAAGGTTGGTAACCCATGTGACTACCTTTTTGCCGCTTTAACAAAACACATTTTCCTGTGAAATACTATTCTAAAGCATGTCTTCAATACTTTCTGTCTTTAGGAGAACATCTAAAAGCAGAGTATAGATTTTAATGTATTGATTAGTAAGAACAATAAACCAAAATTTTCTCCTTCACTCACTGAGATGTCCAGCCCACAGAGAAGCCAAACCAGGCCTCTCTGGCTTGTTTGTCTATTATATTTGGTGGTGGCCATCGCTCAGCAGGAGCTGGGAGGACTAGCTGCAGAACAAATAAAGAGTTTGCCGTGGCCGAACACAGGTGTGGGGAATTAGGGTTCCAGCTCTAAAACCTCTGGTTCTTGGATGAATCAAGCCACTACAGAAACATCTGGTGAAAGACAGGCAGGCTAGAACTGTGGAGCCGAGCTCAGACTCTCTCTGAGTGGAAAAACAGATGACATAGTATTTTTTTATTCTCTTTTCTTTATTGATGTGGTCAATCAATATCCAGCCTGCTACACATCAATGTCATGCAATGGGTTTAGAGTTGCTGTACTGAATCACACCACTCTGTACACAGTACACAAACATCATATGTGGTAAATGAAAACATAGAGTTTGTCACTGTGCTTTGCAGCCACTTTCTTGTCACTTCAAATCTATTTTTGGTGGGATGCCTTTCTCTCATTATATGGAGCCAAACAATGCAAAGTTTATTTTGCCAAAATAATGTAGACAACTGAGAAAATGTGGTCTGTGCATGTAGGAATGTAAATCACAGCTTGTTTTCTGTGGCACCGTGCCTTAACCAACTCAGCCATGTGCTGTTTGGGTGCACGGGGGCAACTTTTGAACAGTGTTGTCCTTGTTTGGTGCTGTGTGTTTTGTCTGAAGAGGAGGGCTGTGATAAAGTTAACCTCTTTTGAGTGATGTGATGCCAGGTTCACACACACCCTGCACTACTGAGTCACCTGTCTGCTCCTTATCCTCTCCTCTCATTCCTTTAATTTTTCTCACCCATGGAATGAGAACTGGGCAAAATAAAAGCAGCATGCCTCAATAAAGGTTAAACTTTTATCTGATTGGTCCAGCTGTTCCTGTGATCCTTGGTGTTTTACCCCTAGTGTTAGTATGCACCTCTATGATTAAAGAGGTGCTTCAGGGATCAGAACCACTTGTCAGATTGTGGAATAGCTTCGGAAACCCCCTCCCCCTGCACCTTTTCTGACGATGGAATTGGTTGGGTTGCATCCGATAATTTCTGTGACTTTCCAAAACCAACAATTAAAGGAGCCAGGGTTTGAAATTCTCTCCTCAGGCTTTCTTCTTTTCATTCTTTGCACCACTATTTCTGGCACTTTTCACATGTACAGCCAAGTACAACACTATATCTTCATATTTAAACAATATTGCATCTCGCTCCTCTTCCCATGACGCCTGGCTTTTCAACCCACCTTTGAGTGCAGCCATTTTGGAACAGCTTTACCAAATTTTCCTTCCAATGCAATCGGACAACATATTGAATAAACCATTTTTTTCTAACATAACCTGGCCCTTAAGTTTGAGGGACTCACAAGGGACAGAAATTAATGGTCAAAATCAAAGTAGCAGAAGCTGAGGTATCCTGACTTTTATTTCCCAGCATGGAGCAAGCTCCAAAAATTACATTTCACATAATGTAACTTGATAGCATCTTTTATGAGACCCTCCCTATCTTTTAAATCCCTTCATCTTTCAAACTACATACCTCTAGTAGCTTGTAATGCAGGATTTCTGGTAAAAGAAAAAAAAAAATCCAAGCCCAACAAGATAACCCTGATGATATTGCTATGACATCGTCAGGGTTATTTATAAGCGCCTCCAGAGCCATTGGAGTGCCTCCTTTTTCTCAGACATATACTATCTGTGTGTTTGAGAGGTATTATTTTAATGAAACAAAACATAATTATCCAATCATGCATCTAACATATGAGCATAGCTGAAACTATAAGATGTTTAAGTGTGACCTGCAGTGAATTTACAACCATGGTACTATAGGTTTGTTAATAGATGCTGGGGCTTGATGGTGTGTCATGGTGTTCTGTGACATCAGCTACACTTAAATAGACGTTTGCTGTCTCCACGAGGTGTTGAGATTTGTAAACTGAACTCTGGGGTTATCTTGGTTTAAACAGTCATGGTGTTTCTCTGCTGTCAGTGGACCATGGCTCATAAGTCAGGATGGGGCATGCCTGCTGAGCCCCTGTCAGCATTCCTCCACCCACAACACCCTCCAAAGTCTCCTTCTCATCTCCTTCTCACTGGTAATCCATATGAGGGCACTCAGGGAGATGTTCATCAGATACCTTGTTTTCTCCAGAGGGAACATCTACGATAGAGCTCTTATCTGTTGTGTTTGTTGAAAGCTAATTTGCCCCTCCAGATTTTTATTTTGAGTGAAGGTGGAGATTAAAGTGGTGAATTGAATCCTGACACGCAGTTCAGTTTTGGTGCAACGAGTGTGCAGATTAACACGCAGCAAAGAGAAGCAATAATGGATGGAAACCCTTGATTTGTGATCTCCATCTTGCTCCTTCAGTCTTTCAGCAGCGCAAGCGATATGATTGTTCTCACTTCATTTTTCCATGGTCCCCCTGCACGTACATCCACTCACGATGCTCGTCTTGAACACCCACTGCATACTTCACCTTAGTTGCCTGGTAAATAAGGGTTTTAGGAGTTCCAGATGTCTTCACACATCTTCTCTCTAGCATGGCACAACACAAAATGATATAATGATAAGTTGCAGATCGACTTCTGGCGTCACTTATTGCAACATTTTTTGAGGGTAAACTCAGTCACCACGCCTAGTTCCCAGAGGGGTTTAGACTCCGCACTTAAAAGTGTGCTGAGCAAAGTTTATGCTTAATATGCCGAAAACAATCGCTTTTGCAATACCTCAAACCGTATGTGCCGGGCCATGCTGCTTCCATCTACTATGCCATTTCTGTTATGAATGTCCTGGGGCCACCAGAAGGGACAAATAGCAAAGACTGTATGAGATTATGTTTTTATAAATAGTGTTCTTTTTATGTTTATTTGCGGTCAACTTTGACCTCTCAGTACTGAACTGGTGCATCGAATTCTGAAAGATCTTTTTATTTGTTTGATGTTCAACCTAAATTGTATTTATTTAAAGAAAAAAAAAAAAAAAACCTACACAAGGTGGATTTGATTCATGTCTGTATCAATGAAAACATTTGGGGCTTTTTAGCACTTTAAAAGATCAACCTGTGGATTTCCACTGAAGCATGTGCACTCTTTTGTAAACTGATCACTTGCTTTTAATCTTTTGCACATTTTCATCTTTGTGGTGCTCTCACAACATGTCTGCCAAGTATTAACCCTAATAACTCAGCACATCTAAGGAGTACTATCTCTGAAAGATTATGCCCAGTGTGAGTATGTCAATGTTTTGTGTACCATGTGCAGACATTTATCAGTCTGTCTTCTTGGTGTCTTCAGCGTAACCCATTATTTAACTGAACTCCTGTAATTGCTGTGAAATACCTGCGTCATCTGTTTGATGGCGGCTGGCGCTGCCTCATAACTCAGAGGAGGTTCAGATGTAGTGGATGAAAGCTTGATATTCCTGGGAAAATCCTGGGAACCTTTCTTAAATTAGCCAATTAGACATCCAGCAAAGATGTAGCACATCCCTATTTTCTCTCAGCATGTGCTGCCTGGGCTTGACACGGATTATTGCTGACATTAAAGGAAACCTTGATGCTTATAAAACCAAATGTCATCCATCTCCTCTAGCTTCATGTATCAATCCATATGGTCTTTGAGCCTGTGACATTTAACCGACTTATCAGGATGCACGTGTAAGAGAGCAGAAAGGCTCAAAAAGATAAGACAGAGGGGCTACTGACAGACAGGAAGGAGCTGTTGCAATGTGGTTTTGCAGGTGTGACAAGACTGACAGGGTCGGAGGGATCAGAGACACCGATTCAGTTTCTTCTTTTCTGCATTCATGCATATTGAATGTGACATATTTATCTAAATACAATGATCACTTGCTTTTACAATGATTTTTAAATACATGATATTCATATGAAGTCAGAATGAAAGAGAGAGAAATCAGATTATGGGGTTTCTAACAATCCGGGGTCATTTGTGGTACGGTTAAGAGGGGAAGAGGGAAAGTGATTGGCAGACTCTACATGGAAAGAAAAAAACAGAACAGTCCTCCAGCTCTTATTATCGGGTGAAGAGCCGACTTTCTTTTGACTCCTGCTGTAGCCGCTTGTTATTTCAAAAATACTTTGAAAATTCCATTTCAGTGCATCAAAATGGAAAACTACATGACTACAGGAGGTCAACCACTATACCAAGGACCAAACAGAAGATGTCTTCTTTTCAAAAGCCACCTTTTTTTTGTTGTTGTTGTTGTGACATGTGATTTGACCCATTGCAATTTCTGACAAACAATGAATACAATACAAAATATGAAAACTGGAAATATACCATGATAGGACAACAGAGTCCTGTTTGAAAATTGAAAAATCTTTTTTCGTGACTGTCTGAGAAGCGTCTAACAGCGTGTCTTTCTATCTATACAGACATTGACGAATGCTCTTTCGACCGTGCCTGTGACCACTTTTGTGTCAACTCTGCTGGCAGTTTCCAGTGCCTTTGTAACAAAGGCTACGTCCTCTATGGCCTGGCACACTGCGGAGGTGAGTCAGTACTTCTGTTCCCTGCTATGCCTTGTCTCTTAATGTACATCTCCTGTCCATCACTCTTCCTGTGCATCATACATCTCTTTGCTGACCCTCCCTTAGTTTCTCTTATTTTTAAGGAGAAGCACACCAGAAAAAGATTATTTTATTAATGTTAATTAAAATGGCAATAGGTTATGTATATTAAAGAACCAAACCATAAGTTTTAGCTTATTAATGAAAGTATTTCGTATACTAACTACTGATTAATTTCCAAAGCATATTAAAGTCTTTTAATTTATTTTCCTACCTTGAAGACAGTGATTGCTTTTAGTTTACATGTGTGAATGTGTTAATATATGAAAAGTTTACAAGTCATCTCGAAACGTCTTGATGAGTCATCCATCAAAATATACATTTTGTGCCTCTTTTTAAAAATAAAAATGTTATTGTATTGATGGTGCTGGTAGTGAAGAGGGACTGCTATGAAATCTCATTAATCTGGATGTCACAGTATCTGAAAACATCAATATGGAGGAGTCCCTGCATACAACTGTAAACTAAGACAAAAATTAAATGTAGCAAAATGTTCTCTGTGATGGATTTCCTATCTCAAGCCAGTTTTAAGCCTCTGCAAGTTGATTTTGAAATGGACTAAAATGAGCTGAAACAGGTGGCTGCCTGCAAGGCAGGAAATCAATCTAAGAACTTGCACTACACTTGGCAGCAATGTTAAGTGTAGACGATTTGTGCTGTAGTTAATGGACTAAAACATGAAAAAAAAAGTCTTATGGTCCTTCAAGGTGGAGTACAACCATGTCCGTCAAACATTAGCAGGTACCTGACTGTACTCTGGTGTGGAACAGATAGCAGAAACAGCCTTTGGTGTCAGGAGGAGGTGTGTGGGGGTGCGTCAGATCTGTCTGGCAGGCAGCAAGAGGCCCGCCAGAGCACATCAGGGTGTTGCGGCGGCCCTTTGATTGAGTGTGTATCATCAGTTAGAATCTGCTGCTGTCTCCAGCGCCTCAGGGCCTCACAGTAGTTGTGAGAAAGACAGAGAGAGACAGCATATGCACTCGAAATACATAGCTTTGCAGTGATTTGTTCTTTTTTTTTGGTCTGTTGTTTGACAGGTCTACTGATCAGGAATGTTGCAACAGAATGTAGAATAAGGAATGTTTCTGAGACTAGGGAGCAGTAATGTGTATGGGATCATGAGGTCTGCATAAGCACTAGAGTGCAGTTAGTTACACCTTCAGAAAGTAAAAAATGTGACACATACCATATTGCTGCAACATGCCCAGTTCAGTTCATTATACACCTCTTTCTCCTCATGTTTCCCATCTGTGTCTCTATTGTCACCATCTAATAAAGTCAAAATGCCCACAATATTAAACAAACCAAGTAAAATCCTTCTTACTATTCAAGTGCCACATATTGGAGGGACATTATGACATTATTATTTAGTCCATTAAAGGACTGGTTCACATTTTTTCAAGTCTGTCCTAAAACAATTGTAAGGTGCCCAAATGAACATTGACACATGTTTTTCTTTATGTCATCAATCCTCTTGTTCATACTAGCCATTAAAAGATACCTTCAAATTGCACTTTCAATGAGGGCCAAAATCTACAACCTTCTCTCTGTGCAAAAATGTATTTAAAGTTTAGTTGAAGCTAATATGAGGCTTCAACCATCCAAATTAGTCAAATCAAGTCAATATCTTTCAAAGTTACAGTCTTTTTGGTGCCATCCCTCATATTGTCTTCAGATAAACTTTTTAATACATTTTTGCTCAAAATGAGGACTATGGATTTTGTCCCCCATCAATTGTAGTGTAAGCACATGTGGGTGGCTCTTCTAATGGTCTGTGTGCAAAATCTGTGTCAATGTCTATATGGACACCTGATTGTTGTTTTAAGACAGACTTGAGAAATTGTGAACCTATCCTTTAAAGTTACCCAGCAATGACTAACACCTTTCTAAAGCTCATATTTGCTTACATTTATTTTATCTTTTCAATTTAGACTGAGTCAGGTTTGGTAGTGATGGCATTGCATTGTATTATATTGTAAAGTGCTGTCCACCCCTGTATGTATTTGTACTATATTTTGTGTGGGTCTAATAGGTTCATGGGATCCATTCCACATGTAGGCAGCTATATCATCTGTCAGCTGAGGGAATAAAAGCACCAGAATTGGATTTGTAAGGCTTTTGCACTCACATGATGGACTGTGATCAGGCCACACTGAGCTGCTGAGAGGAGAGAAGATGGTCAGGCGTAAATGACTCTCTATACCATTGTTGAGAGAGCCGGTGATGAATGATTTCCCCTTGCTTTTCATCAGCGCTGTCGGAACTGTTAGATAACCCTAGAGATTTATGGCGCTCCCTGTTGTACTCTCTCACTCCCTGCCATAACGAAGGTTATGTTATTCCCCTTGTGGTTTATCAACCGAAATATAGCTGCCAAACAATCCAGAAAGCTGTGCTCAGTGTTTAACAATAGACTCACCCTAAATAAACCCAATTAGGTCAGTGACCTGCTGTCAAGCGTTGTGCTGAGGCCTGTCAACATTCCTCCCAAGCAAGAGTATATCCAGCCATTCCCCCTCTCAGCTAGCAAAACAATCTGCTCATTTTTGCTTATCTGGTAAGAAAGTAGACTTGCAGCAGTTGTGACTACATATTTTGCAAGTATTTTCAAATTTACCTTATTTGACAGACCTTGATAGAAATGCATTCTTCTGGTACTGACAAATGTACAGTATGTGTACATTTGTATACAGTACATCTAAGAAAAAGACTGAAGCTTAACCCCCTCAAAGTACACACACACACACACACACACACACAGTTGAAGTTTATGTCTTAACAGATGAAAGTTAATTGGAAAAAAATACAGAAAAGCTTTCCAGATTGTGCGTTTAGAAAAAATCTATTTAGAAACTCCCTTTACAATTTTTGGTAGGATTGGGAGTTGATTATAAATGCAGCTGCTGATGAGTAAGCACAAAAAATTAATTCAAATCGAAAGTTTGCCACATTTCCATGAAGTCAACTCCTGAGTCAATTCCCAAATTCCTCTCCATGACACAGGGAATTGTTGAGTCTAAATGTCAGTTTGTCTTTTTTTTTATTTTGTCCTTTTCATCTTGGCTCTGCTCTGTAAGAGCATGCAAGAAAAAAAAAAAAGACTAAAGAGATCTGTAGAAAGGTCAGCGAAGATCTATTTGGTTATATTTCAAGTATGAGAGGAACAAAGAAGTCAAAACAACAGTTGCTGGCAGATGAGCTCTGCTTACATCAGATATTCTTTGTTGAGTTCTTTGTCCTTTAAATTTAGCGCTTTGATGCGGAGGATAAGCAGCGCATCTCTCAAAACATTTCCAAGCAGCTCTGGCTACACATTGGCAGAGCGCTGTTGATGAAGTCATCATCTTCTTCAGGGAGTGCCGAGGTATGCAGACTGTTTTTATTCAGGGTGAATAATTGAATGAGACGAGGAAGAGCATATTTCATATCAGCGGGCCAGATCATCAATCACTGCCATTATCTCTGTCTCTTTCCCGGTGTCTCCGCCACTTGTCCGCAGCCTGCCACATCCTCAGCTCTACCCACTAAACGAATTTTCTGTCTGGCGTCGATGGCAGCCAGCCTGCATCTGGTTCCTGGATGCTTTTAGTGGTTTTTAGCTCAGCATGTGTTTGAAAAGGTGATTGTAATTTACTGCCTACCACAAGTCTTCCTCATTGAAGACCAGAGAAGTTTTGACCACGAAATTGAATGTGGCAACATCAGAGCAAGGAATCACTCCTCTATTTACATGCAACACATTAATCTTCTGAGAATTTGACAGGACAGGATGAAGTGAAATGACCTCACAGGAACTCCTCATTCACAGCTGCCAGCTGTTCTGTTTCTTAATAGGATCATTTCTCCTTCTGTTAATTCAACAGAATTGATTTTTGATTGTTTCTGAATGTTTGTGATTTCATCATCATCAATGAAAATCCTTTTTTTCCTCTCATATTTTTCTGTTTTAGAGTGTTATAAACAGGGTAGGTGTGTACAAATAAAGTCATTTAAGTTCGATTTATGTATGTCCAATAAATGTTTATATGTTAATGGATCTATTTACAGATATTGATGAATGCAGTATAAATCGAGGCGGTTGTAAATATGGCTGCATTAACACTCTGGGGAGCTACGAGTGTACCTGTCCACCAGGATACAAGCTGCACTGGAACAGGAAAGACTGTATTGGTATGTAGCAGCACTGCCCCCTTGTGGTTAAATAACTGAAACACACTGAAAGCTTTCTCAGTTCTACAAGTCAGGTGTCTTGTTCTAGTGCATTGCCAATCTTTCTCTTTCTCTCTCTTGTTTTCATTGAAAACAGTGTGTGATTGAGTGTGGGTTTTGTTTTCCTTCAGAGCTGGTGAAATGTCCTCCTGGACTGGTAGCACCAAAAGCCACTCTGACCTGCAGCAAGATGGGCAAGAAAGAGAGCTGCTCTCTTACCTGTGCTTCTAAGGCTCACTATCTGGCAGGTATGTCACCAACAAATAGTGTGCAATCAAAAAACACCAAACAGAGGTCTCTTAAATTAAAAATTATAAACATTTTTGTCATCTTCTTACAGCATTATATCCCTGTGTGTGCACTGTGATATATCTTTGTTTATTAGGTACTAGTAGACATGACAGATGGAGTTCACATAATTAAATATATATTGACCTTGCACTATTGGCAGCTAGGAAATACATTGCTATCCATTGGGGATCCACTGTTTTGCCAACTCCTTCACAGTGATGGATTGTGCATTCTTTTTTTTTGACACTTGAGGCCTGGAAGGCAGGAAAGGCTTATTCTAACATTAAAGGGAAACCTCAGGAATTTCACAAAAGTTTGCATTTTCAGATGAGTTTTGATTTTTGGACACATTTTTAAACTATTTAAATTTTTAAAAAAAAAAACACACACACACAACAAAAATGACAAAAACCAAAATGATCTGAGCCTTGATACATAGACCTTTATATCAATAAGTATTGTTTATGTATGCATATGCATTTTTGTATGCCTATGTGTATCTGTAAAGAGTGTAGTTTTGTCTCACTCATTTATGGATTATTTTGGGACACCATAGTTCGTGTTATGTGCATATTAATTGTGGATGATATTCCTTAATAAACTCAATTTAAAAATTAAAATTTCTACTTACTTATTTTGTTTGTATGCAACCTTTTGCAGAGTCTGACAACAGCTACTCGGTGAGCTGTGGTATCCCCATTCTCAGAGGGAAGTCCCCTTCCAGGCTCAACTCCAGCAGTAGTCAGAGCTGCATAGGTTGGCTGCTTTCCAGACTGTTACAATCAAACACATTTCAACAATCCAGTCTTTATATCACAACTGCACAGATGAAGTTGTTGAAGTGTGCTCCTACCCACTCTTTCTGTGTTTGTCTGTAGAGACTTTGGCCCCTCCAGTGAAGCACACAGCTTCTTTCAAGATTAAAAATGCCAAATGTCACCTACATCCTAAACTGAATGGCAGAACAGAGGACAGAGGGCGGACACTAGGACCAGGTCAGTCTTTATCTGTGTGTGTATTGCTGTATACATATGCTGGTATTTTTTGTAGAAATACAAAGGAATACATACATCAATTATTATAAACTGTCTGCTACTATTGAGCCATACCTCCAAAGAAAGTATAGAGCTCAATGTTCAAACATTCATTCAACAATCATTATTATTATTATTATTATTATTATTATTATTATTATTGGCTCAGAGACTATGCGATATCATATGTCCACAGGAAGTGGGCAGCCCTGCAGTAACTGCCTGGTGACATTTGTCAACCTCAAATGTGACTCCTCCAAGAAAACTAAAGGGCGGCGTGCTCGCAACCCCTCTAACAAAGAGGTAACACGCATTACTTTGGAGCTGGAAGCTGAGGTCAAACCTGGAGACACTACAGGTCAGTTGTCTCATTAAAAGTTGCCTGTATTGACCTTGAGATCATTTTACTGTATTGCCAAACAGATTTTTATTGATAGTCAATAACATATTTCTTAAAAATAATTATTTTCATTCAATTACACATGACCAGGGAGTTGCAATCTCAGCTGCCTGAGACAGCGTATGGAGAAGCAGGTTAAGACATATATTAAGGCTCTGAAGAAATCCATCAACCAGGAGCGCTTCCTGATCCGAGTTGCAGGTTTGGAATACGAGGTTGCCCAAAAACTTCCCCAGGCTGCTCCCGCTCAGGAGAACTGTGGCCCAGGCTGGGAGAGGGACAGCGGCCGATGTGGTAAGACTAGAGAGCAGGACCAGGAGTGTCAGATTAATCATTTTACTCAGAAGTTAGAATGTAATCTTATTTCCAGCGACTTATTGTACATCACTGTACAATACAAGGTGGCGTGAGCTGAAGTCTGTTGTGGATATTTTCTCAGTCAGATGCCTGCCAGGGTCTTACTACCATGGTGAGCAGGAGCGCTGTGTCCAGTGTCCGCCTGGCACTTTCCAGGAGAGGGAGGGGCAGCTGGCCTGCGACCTCTGCCCTGGCAGCGATGGCCACGGGCCTGTTGGAGCACGAAACATCTCCTCCTGCGCAGGTAGTTCCCAGGGACAATGTTAAACATGTATTTCTGGTCCAGTGAAGGGTTGCTATGCTTAAACCTGCTCTCTCTATGTTCCAAAAATCAAATCCAGGCCAGTGTCCCACAGGGTATTTCTCCAGTGATGGGTTCAAACCTTGTCAACCGTGCCCTCAGGGCACCTACCAACCAGACTTGGGACGGACACTGTGCTTCCCCTGTGGTGGAGGACTGAGCACCAAGCGGGAGGGTGCAAGCTCCTTCCATGACTGTGAGGTCAAAGGTCAGCTTGTGCTATTTATATATATATATATACACACATACATACATACATATATTCAAACACTCTGCAAAACCTTGCCCACTTAATGTGTTTCTTCAATTTTACCCTGCAGTTCAGTGCTCTCCAGGTCATTATTACAACACCACAGTACATCGGTGTATCCGCTGCCCTGTGGGGACCTATCAGACAGAGTTTCGACAGAACTACTGTATTTCCTGCCCTGGAAACACCACCACTGATTTTGATGGTGCCACTAGTGTCTCTCAGTGCAAGAGTGAGTATGAAAATTGCTGTTTTGAGTCTTAAGGTTTCTTAAAAATAAACTGGAATCTAATTTGTTTTGTTTGTGTACGTCTAGACAGGCAATGTGGTGGAGAGATGGGTGAGTTCATGGGTTACATTGAGTCACCTAACTATCCTGGTAATTACCCCGCTAATGTGGAGTGTATTTGGAACATCAACCCGCCCAGCAAGCGCAAGATCCTTATCGTGGTGCCAGAGATTTTCCTGCCCTCAGAGGATGAGTGTGGAGATGTGCTGGTCATGAGGAAGAACTGTGAGTGTTTCTCTTTCCGGTTGTTATTTCAGTGGAATTCAGTGTTTATATTTATAATTGCACCATACAAGAAGCAGTTCTGAAAACATGATCCATCATTGTCCTTTCTGTGCCCATTCAAGGGTCAGCTACATCCATCACCACCTATGAGACATGTCAGACGTATGAACGGCCCATCGCCTTCACAGCTCGCTCCAGACGTCTCTGGATTAACTTTAAGTCCAACGAAGCCAACAGCGCCAGGGGCTTTCAGATCCCCTACGTCACTTATGATGGTATGTAAAGTGCTCATTTATCACACTAGCTGGCTTTTACTACAAATTGTCATGTCTATAAAATTATACTTTGCATACTGAGAAACTCTGTGACTCAGTTTTCCATCACCTAAAAGGGGAAGTCCACCCAAATGAAACCAACAACAAAATATTTTACTTACCTTTGGTGGTATCTAATCATGTAGATATATCTGGCTCTATTTGCCCTGTTTTTGAAAAACAAACTCTGAGATTCACACATCCCAATACACGTTGTGGAGCTTACAACACTGAAAAAACAACTTTGCTCTTCTTAAACAACACCCCAGTTACTATAAATTATCCCCAGGCATCTTTCTCTAGATCCGTGGTTTACCTACAGTAGAGTTACCATAACACTTTGTCAAGACGAGTCTAGTCTCTGTGAGACTCTACATAGAGCTAAATGCTAATGTCAACATGCTAACAAGCTCACAATCACAACATTAAGCATGCTAACATTTGTTAATTAGCGCTAAACACGAAGCACAGCTGAGGCTGAGGCTGATGGCAAAGTCATTAAGTTTGCAGGTATTAAACCGAAGTATTGGACGAATCACAATTTTAATTTGATGATGCCGCTAGGTTGAAAAGTTAAGGGATCATCAGAGTTATTACAATTCATTTCATCCAGAGGGCAACATGGATGTCTGAACCAAATGTCATGGCAATCAATCAACTAGTTGTTGTGGCATTTCACTCAAAAAGCACAAATGTCAACCTGCTGTTGGTGTTGAGATGAAAAGTCACAGGATTCATCCTCTGGGGACCATAAATGTCTGTACAATATTTCGTGACAATCCATCTGATAGTTGTTGAGATATTTCATTCTGAGCTAAAGTGAACCAAACAACCAACCAACAGACAGATATTCACATTCACATTAAATGGTCTGAAACGTGCAATTCCACACAGGACACTTGAGTCAAGGTTTTAATCCTGCAACAATATGTATTTTAGTTGGGCAGGGTGGCTCTGCTCATGTGACGCTTAAACAAATCTGATCAGGCTTGACACTAAGACTGTCCCTGAGCTCACAAACCCCCCTGGCAGAGCCTGATACACAACAAATGATGAACATGAACATACATTAAAAGAAACATTCACATTGTTTGACTTCTTTGCCCGCCTGAACTATCGCAAGGCTGAAATATTACTATTTCACCACCTAAGCCTGTTTTGGATACACAGCGTGTTTTCAGCATCTCATGAGGTGATGAGTAGTAATTGTATCTTGTGTTGTTTTTGTAAATTCAGAGGACTATGAACAGCTCGTAGAGGACATAGTGCGGGATGGAAGACTCTATGCCTCAGAAAACCATCAAGAAATCCTCAAGGTCAGCATTTTTCTTCCTTTGTACTGTGTGTATTATTGTCTTCATTTATTGTTGGTACATAAGACCACCTGGGAGATGTTATTCAGTTAAGCAATAAGCTGTGTAATACAATAAGCTGTGTTGTTAGCTAAACAAAGCTGTTGCTAGCAAACATATTAGTACTTCAATGAGTCAGATGGTGCAATGATAAAGTAAAAATGTATTGTCATTGTATAGTAGGTGTGTATTTGTTTTTGCAGCATTGTGTAATAGCTTTAATTGTAATTCAGACAGTTATTAAGAACTGAAATATGTGTCTCTAGTGGAACATTTACACCTGTCTCTTCGTCACTACAGGATAAAAAACTGATTAAGACTCTTTTTGACGTGCTGGCTCACCCAAACAACTACTTTAAGTACACCACTCGGGAGTCCAACGAGATGCTTCCCCGCTCCTTCATCCGTCTCATAAGCAGCAAAGTCTCCGCTTTCCTGCGACCATACAAGTAAACGTCACACAGCTGCTGAAGCACCGGATCGTGACCCCCCCCTCCCTCTCCCCGACATCCCCTTCCACCTTACAGGCTACATCCCGCAACTCTCACAGGACTTAAAAACACAAGACATACTAGTATGTTTACCCTCTCTTATTTTCCATAGGCTTTGACAATAAACACTATGCAGACCTGAGAAATACTGAACATTTGTGTTTTTAGGGGTTATGGTCAGTTTCAATTCAGCACAGGTCTGCAATCCCGAGCTTAAGCATTTAGTAGGGATGTAGAGTATGTGAGTGGGTTTGGTTTCTATTGTGTCGTGCAATGACGCAATGAAACCATAAAAATAATAGAGACGCCTATTTCAGACAGTAGGAGTGACGTTTTGTGCTTTGACAGAGTGACGGTTTGAGCTTGATAGAGCTTGTTGTTTTTATTTGCTAAATGAGTGGTCTGAATTCCAGCTCCAACTCCTACCATTAAGTATGACTGTAAATGTTGTGTAAGTGTTGTGTAACCCTGGTACCATCTTCAGTGTCTTGTGTGCTGTCCTCGAGGAGGAGCAGTTGTTGAATTCATGTCGCAGCTGCGTTCCAGGTCATTCAAAGCCTTACTATATTTGAGCTCTTAGAGCAGTTTCCAAGGGTTTTACTGTTAAAACAGTTAATCTGCGTTTTGTTCCGTCTGTCTAAACTGTACCAGCGTTTTCCAACCTTCAGATAATTTCTGTTGCTCTTTTTCAAGGCAACTTAAAGCAAATACTAAAAGGTGGCTTATCATTCCAGGAACACAGTGGACATTTGGGAAATGAATAACAAACTAATAATTGGGAGAGCCACAGAAACGAGATAATGTGATGTCTAGTGGAACATGTCTCTGAGAGAGCGATAGAGAGAGAAATGTCTTTGAGGGACATTATGTTTGCTGCTTCTTGTAAAAGGTCACTTTAATTCTTCAATCTCATATTGTCTTTCTGATGTACTCTACACACTAATAGTCTATAGGTTTAAAACAAAGGAAGCTGAGAATCTGAAATACTTCTTACACACAGTAAATTGATAATCTCACATTGCCTGTCTGTGGACTACCAGTTTTATTGTGTTTTTATTCCAATCTTGTAAATAATGAAAATAAATTAGACGAGGGTTGAATTCTTTAATCCTAATTTGTTTACGCAGGACCCCAGAATCACTTTCTGCCCTTGACGTCCCACCCGTCTCAAATCCAAAGACACCCAATACCCCTTCAAACACCCCACTCACATTTTGGTCTGTCCCAATGAAGACAGCTCTTCCAAAGACCGCCCACGGCCCATGGGTCACGTCGTTTTGTGCACTAGATTTAGAACCCGTCATTCTACCTTTTTAGTACAAGTGCAATGAATGAAAGTAACACACCTTAGTTTTGGTTACACCCTACTGTGACCCGCAACAAAGCTTGTGAAATCTTTGGGATTTCAAAACAGGGTAAAAATCATTTAAGTTTAGTAAAAATCCAATACTGCTTCATTTTAGAATCTGCTAAATAGTTAGAAGGAATAGTTTGACATTTTTGGGAAACATGCTTATTCGCTTTCTGGAGAGTTAGATGAGAAAATTGATACCACTTCTCATGTCTGAATGCTAAATATGAAGCTACAGCCAGCAGCTGATAGCTTAGCTTATGATAAAGACTTGAAACACTGGGAAATAGCTAGCCTGGCTCTATCTGACATTAACATTAACGCCTACCAACTCCTCTAAAGCTCACATATTAACACTGTAATATCTCTTTTGTTTAATCTGTACACAAACCAAAGTGTAAAAACAACTTGAGGTTTTGGGAGGGAGGGGTTATTCACCAGACTATTTCATGGTCTTTGCTAGCTGCCTGGCAACCTCATAGTGACTACAGGACTCCAGGAAGGAGTCTTTCACAAGAAAGTGAATAAGTATACTTCCAAAAATGTCATGACTATTACTTTTTAAAAGTCATTACCACCACCACAGTCATGCAGTCACATTGGTGCAGATGACTGCATGGTCAGTGGGCTAGTGACAACGATAATCCCAACCCTTCCGCTGTATATTCAACCCTCTAAAGAAATTAAATTGAGCCGATGCTCAATGATGATCTCTGATATGTAATGACTTTTTTGGGGGAGGATTTTTCAACCCCATTCATGTAAATAAAAAAAAATATATATAGGTGGAATGGTACACTTAATTTACGTACCAACCAGTATCTTTAAGTACCCAAACTTCAGGATGACACAAAAGGATTTTGAAGACATTGTAAAACTTGAGGGCGATGCTGGGCCAAACTATGAAGAACTCATGTCAGTTAGAAATTCCTCTATAAACACGCACTTCAATTCCAGCTTCAGTCATTGATTATTTACATTTATATCTCCATGTAGATGCAACCAGACATTACAGCATGCTCACTCCTTGGCCCACATGCCCTCATTCCCCCAAAATTCCCCTCCCACCAGAAATCAGCTTCTTTCCTGCAACCTGTTTTTTTTTTTTTGTTTTGGTTTGAATTGTTGCCTTTTAACGAGAGTTTGCTATGATGTATCATAGAGTTGATAATGATATTTGCACTTGAATTGTTATTGCTCATGTAAAGAAATGTCTGGATTTTGTATTGTCTTTTTAAATGAATGGAATTGGTGTTCTTATTTTCTTGTAGCTTGTTTGTTCATGAAATGCTCACTCACCGTTTAGTCTATAGAGATGATACACATAACATTATCAACTGTAAAGAAAAAAAAAACAAATGTACAGAGGTGAATGAAACAAGTTTGTACTTGTTCTTGCCCAAAACACTTATCGAAATAAACATACTGTACTTCAGCTTCATTTCAAACACTTTAATGTCTTTATAATGAGTTTATAAAAGTCAAGTAGGAAAAAGGAAATAACAAAAATATATCATTAGTATATCATTGGTTTGCTTTAGAAGGAAGATTTAGTGTAGCTTAAAGGACTATATTTCCCCATCTTCCACTGGCCTTTGTTTAATGGTTTAAACTGCAGCTCACATTTCAGCTTGTCTAGTAGTGCCGCTGGTATGTCCTCCGTTCTGAAAACAAAAGCCACAAAAGAAAAATGTTTATAAATTTTTTTTAAAAAAGTGTTAGCAAAACTAATATCATCAAGTAACAGATTTACAAAAGAATTGATAGCTTACGTGTTCTTCCACATGTGGGAGGGTCAGGTGACCATTTCCCATCACTACCGCAGGTGACGGTGTTCAGGCCAGTCATACTGTAGCCACGTTTACACTCGATATATAGAGTGTCCCTGTGTTGATACTGGTTGGTGTGAGCTCCCATCCAGTAGGCGTTGGGAACATTTGGAGGCAGACATGTCATTTCTGTGAGGAAACAGAACTCAGTTTTCATTCTATTTATGACAAACAAAAACAGTAAAAAGATTGCTGTGACACTAATAATGTCAAAAACCTTTGCACTGTGGAGGTGGTGAGCTCCATGTCCCATCCTCTGTACACCATATCTCCTTTGGTCCAATAAGTCTTCCCACACGACACTTATAGTGAATCACACTCCTGTATATGTAAGGTGACTCCTGTGTGCCACTCCTCTCAGCATTTGCCACTTCTGGAGGCTCCGGACAATCCACAGCTGGAAAAGGTAAAGGGGTTTTTTCAAAGCTGAAGGGGAAGGACAATTCAAAGCTACCTGACAATGGTATTCATGTTAAAATCACTGCACCTTCACAAACGGGAATACGTCCATCCCAGCCGTTACTCATGCAGGTTCTGGTTGCCTTTCCCACAAGAATATACCTGAGGACAGGATGTGTATGAAGTCACATTTTCAGTGATGGAGAATACAAAAGCTTTAAAGTGTAATGAATAACAGTATGTAAGAAAGCAGCCAGGCTTCAGGCAGTTTTAAGCATTTTCTTACCCCTCATCACAGATGACTGTAGCAACGTCTCCAAACTCGATTCCATCATACATAAACTGTCCATTTAGAATCTCGCCCGCAGAGCCACATGACCTTCCTTTTGAGGATGAAAAGGGAAAGTTTTTGTAGTAGTTTAATAAAGACATTACAACATTTTTGAAATCACTTGTCAGCAGAGATGTAGAGAATTCCTGAACCACCTCACACCTTCAAGGCAACCGTTGTTTTCCCAGCCACAGTATTAAAAAAAAATAAATAAAATAAAATTGAAAGATTAGGCTTCAAACACTGTCATTTTGGTAATTCAGCTCAAGTTCAACAATTTTAAAAAGGATGGGCTCAAAATTTTTTTAAATCTGTCCTAAAAACAGGTGTCCAAATGAACATTGACATGTTTCTACTGGTCATTAAGAGATCCTTCAATGATGCTCTTTCAATGTAAGTGATGGGGGACAAAAGCCACAGCCCTCCTTCCATGCAAAAATACATTAAATTTTTTTTTTTTTTAATTTGAAGCCAATGAGGCTTGAGCCATCCAAATTAGTCAAAATCTTTTAAAGTTACTGTTTTGTTTTTTTTAGGGCCAAATTCTTTTTTTCTTATGATCCTTCCACTGCCACTGAAAAGGAAAAAAAAAAAAAAAAAAAAAGTCCATCGAGACACAAAGAGGGAATTTTTTTTTACTAAAAAGATTAACTGTGAAAGATATCCACTTTATTTGACTAACTCAGACAGCTGAAGCTTCATATCATCAGATAAACTTTTTGTTCAAAACGGGGACTGTGGATTTTGTCCCCCATCACTGTACATTAGGAGAGGATCTTCTAATGGCCAGTATGAACAGGAGAAATGATTACAGCAAGAAAACCTATTTCAATATTCATATGGAAACCTTACCGTTATAAGATGGACTTGAAAAATTGTAAACCTATCCTTTAAGGGTTTACGCTGCATTATCATATATTAATAATACGCCAAAGATTAAAACATGATGTTAACTGGGATGGAAGGAGTTTAAGCTCTGATATAAAGTGTTCATTTTAATATTATATTAAAAATTGAACAACAGTGGCTGAAGAGAATATAGTAAATATAAGTACATTTAAAAACCAAAAAAAAAAACAAAAAAAAAACACTACAACACTAAAGCATGACTGGGAAAATTCATAGACCTCAGACATAATATCCAAAAGCATTTATAAAGCATAAGAGAAAGGCTTGATTGTGAAAGGATTGCAAGAGTTCTTACGTTCACATTTGAGTGTTATCGGTGTCCATTTTCCATTGTCACACATGCGATATCTGCTGCCCCTTGATGGAATGTATCCAATATTACACACGTAATGGACTCTGTCACCAGAAGCGAACGATTTAATTTTGAAGTACTTGTCAGCAGGGCTGGCATTTTCGATGGCTTCTGGTACCCCACATTTACCTGCTGAACAGATTGATATTTTCCAGCCAGGAAAGTGTCAGTTTAGATCCAAAATCCTTTGGCAAAAGTGAGCATCTAGTAGAAATTAAACCCACCTTCTTGATAGCCAGGCGTTGGTTCATTTTTATCAGGTGAGGGCAGGCACTGTGGGGGTTTAGGCTGCCACTGGCCGTCTGGCCCACATGTGACCTGCTGAGCTCCATCCAGCTGGAAACCTGGGCTGCAGGTGAAGGTTACGTTCTCTCCCACACGGTACACAGAAACAGATCCACCACTCTTCACAGAGTTGGCCACAGCAGGACTTGAGCAGGTGGTCTCACCCTCTGAAGAAATCAGAATAATTTTCCTGTTAACATGTATTCTTTTCTATGAAAGTGTGTAACAACATGTTTAATAAGTAAGATTTACCCAATTTACACATTTATTCTCTCTAAGATCTAGAAATGCATACAATATATGTAATCAATGCCAGTATACATAATTGATATACAGTAGGTGTTCAATTGGCAAATGCAGACAAATACACTCTGCTCGGGCTATTTTGGGGTTGTCTGTATCACACAAAAACAAATTAATCCTGCTATGCCTGGAGGAAAATGTCCTATTAGACAGGTTTAGCTCTGAGCACCTGATTAATCCAAAGTAATAATCTCCTTTTCAAATCAGATGAAACTTACGTGACTTCACATTGCACAACTCAAAGCCAGTTTGCCAACTTTGTTAGCAAGATGGAAAATATGTTTCGATGAATTAAGAGATTAAACAAAATACCGTCATAGTTTTTCCAAAGTATTTGTTACTCATTCTTAAAAAAAAAAAAAAAAAAAAAAAAAAAATCACAAAACTGCTCACGTCATTAACAAAACAAAAACAACACTCCTCAAGGTGCTGCCAATCATGGTGTAAAGAATATGACTGGCTCACTAGTGTTTCGCATACTTTGGCATGTATCTGTGTATGTACGTGTGTACATTTTTTTTGCTTTATTAATTAAAAAAAAAAAAAACAAAACAACAAAACACTGAGTCAGTAAGAATGCCGAATACCTTCACAAGAGGGGACTTTGCCAGTCCAGCCGGTCTTCTTGCATATCATGTAGTTGCGTCCTTTCAGAGTGTATCTGTCAACAAGGACATACTGTCAAACACAAACTCAACAGTTTATACAAACCAAATAACCATGAGTTTATAGAGGCACAACTCACCCACTGTTGCATACTGCGTAAACCTTCTCCCCAACAAATGAATTCCCTTCATACTCAAAGTGCCCATTTGGCAGATCTCCGGCATTGCCACATGATTTCTCTGTTTGAAATATGAGAGAGAGGAGGTAGGGGATTAAATGGAGAAACAAGACGGCTTTATTTTACAAAGTTGCAAAACAACTCACATAACCTGCTGCAAAGCCTGCTCGCCAAGTGAGTTTTGCCACAAGCATCTGGGGGGGACTTATCATAGAGGCGTTTCATTTACTAATGTAAAGGGTCTTTGAGCAAAACAAGCTTCAAGAGCCCAGTTGTGCCTGACCCTGAGCAATCATAATAATCACAAGTATTCAATTATTCTGTGTTGTACAGTACTGGGGTCAAAATTTATATAAAAATTTGATATAAGGTGATATAGTTGTAGTGGCGTATACTACTGTACACCTCATCTTTGTAGTTTTAAAAACAGGTTGCTCTTGTGCTGCAGTTATGAAATTCAGATTAGAAGCACTATTAGGACACACAATAGTCTCCTTGTAGTCATCCGCCTACGCAGAGCAGCAGAGTAGATACTGATTCTATTTTAGCAAAGACTAAAACATATCAAATTTACCAAAAGATACTTATTTAGTACAGTTTTCAGTACTAAAAAAAAAAAAAAAAAAAATCAATCAAGGATGAGACATTGACCACTGATAAGAGATGCATTCAGGATCTTGGACTTCATTTTTACTATATGTATGCATTTAAAATCATGTTTGTTGTTGTTGTTGGCCTGCCACTTGAGCTCACCGTCTTGTGTTGTTTTCAACGCTGTGTGGTGAAGCCAAAGATAAAAATTTCCAAAAATGTAGACAATAAAAGTTCCTAACTACTAACTAGGATCTGTCAACATGAGCAAGTCCAAAAATGAAGCTTTGAGGACATTAAAATGAATTAGATATTGTAGACTAGAGACTCAGTTGAAGACCATAAACACGTAATGGTAGTCAGTATCAGAGGTTCTAAGGACATTTCTCTTTCACATTTAAAATATTAAATGTCATCTCATAGTCCAGCAGTTAAAATTGTATCTGAGGTTTGGTTTAATATTTTATAAATAAAAAAAACGTAATAAAACTCTTTTCCATGCTGATTTTCTTCTTGAATTTAGTCAAGACATCAACTGAACAACATGTAAGTCTCTCATTTAACCACTAGAGAGCTTCAGACAGCTTCAGACTGTTGATGGGCCCGTTTTAAATCCCTTTAAATCCTCATCCTCCACGTCAAGCCTCAGGCAGGATAAACCATTTTTAACCGTATGTCTGCCTTTTTAATTACTGAGTTGGATTGCCAATAAGTATGTCAAGTACTTACTTTCACATTTTAGTGTGAGCTTGGTCCATTCTCCATTAATACACTGCACGGCCCGGCTGCCTCTGTGAGGAATGAAGCCTGTAGCGCAGTTATAGTACACCTTCTCCCCGACGTTAAACCTCGGTCTCTTGGTATACTTCTCGGCTAGTCTGGTGGACGGGTACTTCGATGGTGGAAAGCATTTCTTAGGAATTTGCGCTATTTTTTTTTGGAATATCAAGTATCATTAGTTAAAATATCAAAACATGCATAATCTGTGATTATTTTAATTTCTTTTTGTACTTTACCTGAGGCAAGTGAGGCAAACGATAAAATCAGAATATTCCACCCGGCACTCCACATATTTGTCGTCCGTTTTGCTCGGTGCGTAAACAAATCTTCCAAGACGGATCACAAGTGCCAGCAGGAGGATCAGATCAAGCAATTTATAGAGGAGGAGTGAAAAAAAACGGGAGCAGCCCAGGACACCAGCTGATTGAAATAGCACAATCACAGACGTGAGGACAAGACAATAGCAAACAGTTCAGGAACAAAGATGAGGCTGAAGCACTGTTAAATACACATATAACAGGACAACAAAGGAAAGAAAAAAAAACAAGATAGGAGGGGAAATACAGCTAGAAAAATATAGATTGATGGCTCATTGCACCTCGGAAAGTAATTGTGACTTTATTGTGAACATTCAATTATGATAATCATTCAACTAAACATTTATCTTTTCACTCAGCACCCCTAATTACAAGATGGTGATCTGAATAAATATCTTTAAGAGCCAAAAACAATTAAATGTAATCCCCAACAGGCTTAAGTAAGCCCATAAACTACATGTGGCGCAGTGGTTACCCAAACCTTGAATCAGTTAAAACCAAGTTAGATTTCCAGTAAGGAATAGGTGTCCTATTTTTAATTCTTAAGAAAGTCTATTAAGACTTTTGAAAAACATAAAAAAGACTGTGAAAGTCCTAAAAGAACGAAACATTTTTTTCTTATAGAGGGGATAGAAGGTAAATAAAATCCTTTGACTGGAGTTGAGACATTAAAGCAACAAACTCCCATCAGATTTCATCTCGAACGTTCAATGGATAGATAGATAGATGTTGATCGTAATGGTTTTGTCAATTTGATCCTTCAATAAGCCCAAATTACAAATAGGGCATTGAGGATCACAATAAATGTTTGAGCACAATTGCATTTAGATTGAAACATGTCGTCATTACTACATTAGTCATTTTACCACTGTATGAGGCTCGTGAACTATCGTCATAAGAGTTGTCAACCTCCCCTATCAACATTTCTATGTTCTGATAATTGTTCTGGTTATTTATTTCAGTAAATTGGTTGCGTCACAGATGAGTTTTGCCAACTGCTGCCAAGGTTTGACACAGTGACTTCAGCAGCAGTGCATTCCAGCAGCATTAACGGAAGCTGCATTCATATCTTTTACGTAAGACAATACCGCATTGTAAAAACACTTAATTACAAATAAAAGTTACACATTATTTGGAGCATTAAATTATGGATACATCACATGTAAGCACTGTTTTAAGGTTGTAGCTGCTCCATCTGTGCTACTTGAATATATATTTTATGACATTGGTTCCCAACCTGAGGTTCACGAACCCTCAAAGGGTCACAGGATAAATCTGAGGGGTCATGAGATGATTAAACAGTACTCAAAGGATTAAGCATTGCAAAGGAAAAGGACAAAATCAAGCAGCAGAACCAGAAATATTGGCTTTTTTTATTCTATACATTCTTCTTCCTTGTCAAAACTTGGCACCTACATTACCCACAATGCCACTCGGCCACATGATTCAGGTGCAGGAGACTGATGTAGGCTCGAGCTGCTAGCCTTAAGCAGAGATGTGGAGCAGATGGGAGCATGCTATTGATATTCCCTTTTAACAAATAATGAATTTTCTGACTTTTTCCCTTGTTTTTGTAATATATTGGATAGTGTAACCCTCTCACACCACTAAAAAACAGTTTGCTTTTTAAGGGTCTCAACCAGTTTGAATGTTATAATCTTAATTTACAAAGTATGTAGTGACTATACAGCCATCAGAAGGACTTAACAGGGTAAAAATTACAACATTTTCCTCTAAAAAGGAAGTGCAGTAGAAGTATAAAGTAAATATAACTACCTGAAAATGAATAGTATACAAGTAAATGAACTGCATTGCCTCTTCTGCCCAGCATTGATTTATTTCCCCCATAAGTTACAGAGCAGGTAAGAACACACTCATCACTCATCTCATTAGTCTCTGACACACAGTGGAGATGTTTTGACTCCTCACACTAATGATGAAGAAGTCTTGCCTGAGAATATTAAAACTAAATGTCAGCCAAAGACCTCGCTGTGACCCGAACCTTCATGACCTGATAGACACCTACACAGTTGAAGGACCAGTGTGTAAGATTTAGTGACATCTAGTGGTGAGATTGCAGATTGCAACCAACGGAATACCACCTCCCTCCTCTTCCCCTGCCTTTCCAAGTGTGTAGGAGAACCTATGGTGGCTGTGAAACTCACAAGAAACGCAAAAGGCCTTCTCTAGAGCCAGTGTTTGATTTGTCCGTTCTAGGCGTGAATTTAGGCGTCACAGCAGCTTGCAGATGAGATACCCAGAAATACAATTGATTAGTTGACCTTTTCCTCTTCCATTTATCTGATGACTCACTCTGCAGCTAATAAAAGTAAATCTCATTCGTTGAAAGTATGTAAACTGAAGTAACATTATAACTGAGTTTGAAGGCTGTTGTGCAAAGGCATCGAGTTCATGTATGTACCGTATAGTATGTGCACACACACACACACACACACCAACAAACACATATCCTGTCGAAAAAAACACAGAAGAGATAACACATGCAGGCCTTTAAAAATACGACATTCTGATAGATATTTGTGACAAGGATGTGTAAATCAGTGGTCCTCACAACTGTTGATACATCCATGTGGAGAAAAGCCTGGGATAAATAGCAAAACAAAGACGTGAGATATTTGAGGTGGAGAGTATAGATGTTCCATGTGATAGATAAGAGCAATACCTCTTTTTGTGCTTCTTTAATTTTGAACACAGTCTTCTGAGTCTGCTGCACTGAAACCGTTCAGAGAGTCCTGCAGGATGCGAAGGGAGAGGAAGTACAGTGTTTTAATAAAAACACCAGAACAGAAGAGGTATGAGGCGTTTGTTTTGACTGGCACAAACTGAACATGAGCTAATATTAAAATGTGAGGTAACCAGTCAGGGAAACTGTCTGTCTCCCTTCCAAGTTCTTGAAATACAGCAAGTAATTAAAAAGGTCATTTCGGGAGCAACAACATAGGCACTCAGAAAAAACTACAAGATCTAGCCCTTCACATCCAAAATGCTTGTGAAGGACGCTTTTGTTTGTTGTAAACAGCCACACGGAGAACAGAATGTCATTGTTTTTTTTTTATCAGGGCTCTGATCTGTGGAGTAACCCATAAGAAATTATAGTATTTTATTAACTAAATTAGTTTGGCCATTGATTATCAGTTTTTAAATATTAACTTTACAAACCGACATAAAAAAATACTTACCTGGTTTTTATGGTGGCTGTGAAACTCACAAGAAACACAAAAGGCCTTCTCTAGAGCCAGTGTTTGATTTATCCGTTCTAGGCTACTGTAGAAACATGGCGGGCTCCGTGGAAGACGACCTGCTCCCTATGTAGACATACTTATGAATATTATAACCATGTCCGCCAAGTCCGTTCTGCTAGATGCTGCAAAGTTCTACACACTGCACCTGTAAATGTAAATGTAATGCACTTGTATCATCATCTAAAGGATATAACTACATCAAGTTAAATGTATCTTTTGTTCAATTTTTTTTTCACTAGTAACACAACTAAGAATGACAAACACATTAGCGTACTGTACATGCTTTCTTTGTAAATATCTGTAGCCTAGTTCACTCATTCAAGGATGAATTCAGGCGTCACAGCAGCTTGCAGATGAGATACCCAGAAATACAACTGATTAGTTGACCTTTTCCTCTTCCATTTATCTGATGACTCACTCTGCAGCTAATAAAAGTAAATCTCATTCGTTGAAAGTATGTTAACTGAAGTAACATTATAACTGAGGTTGAAGGCTGTTGTGCAAAGGCATCGAGTTCATGTATGTACCGTACAGTATGTGCACACACACACACACACCAACACACACATATCCTGTCGAAAAAACACTGAAGCGATAACACATGCAGGCCTTTAAAGATATGAGATTCTGATAGATATTTGTGACAAGGATGTGTAATACAGTGGTCCTCACAACTGTTGATACATCCATGTGGAGAAAAGCCTGGGATAAATAGCAAAACAAAGACGTGAGATATTTGAGGTGGAGAGTATAGATGTTCCATGTGATAGATAAGAGCAATACCTCTATTTGTGCTTCTTTAATTTTGAACACAGTCTTCTGAGTCTGCTGCACTGAAACCGTTCAGAGAGTCCTGCAGGATGCGAAGGGAGAGGAAGTACAGTGTTTTAATAAAAACACCAGAACAGAAGAGGTATGAGGCGTTTGTTTTGACTGGCACAAACTGAACTTGAGCCAATATTAAAAGGTATTAAAATGTGAGGTAACCAGCCAGGGAAACTGTCTGTCTCCCTTCCAAGTTCTTGAAATGCAGCAGGTAATTAAAAGGTCATTTCAGGAGCAACAACATAGGCACTCGGAAAAAACTACAAGATCTAGCCCTTCACATCCAAAATGCTTGTGAAGGACGCTTTTGTTTGTTGTAAACAGCCGCACGGAAAACAGAATGTCATTGTTTTTTTGTATCAGGGCTCTGATCTGTGGAGTAACCCATAAGAAAATAAAGTATTTTATCAACTAAATTAGTTTGGCCTTTGATTATCAGTTTTTAAATATTAACTTTACAAACCGACATAAAAAAATACTTACCTGGTTTTTATGGTGGCTGTGAAACTCACAAGAAACACAAAAGGTCTTCTCTAGAGCCAGTGTTTGATTTATCCGTTCTAGGCTACTGTAGAAACATGGCGGGCTCCGTGGAAGACGACCTGCTCCCTATGTAGACATACTTATGAATATTATAACCATGTCTGCCAAGTCCGTTCTGCTAGATGCTGCAAAGTTCTACACACTGCACCTGTAAATGTAAATGTAATGCACTTGTATCATTATCTTAAGCATATAACTACATCAAGTTAAATGTATCTTTTGTTCAATTTTTTTTTCACTAGTAACACAACTAAGAATGACAAACACATTAGTGTACTGTACATGCTTTCTTTGTAAATATCTGTAGCCTAGTTCACTCATTCAAGGATGAATTCAGGCGTCACAGCAGCTTGCAGATGAGATACCCAGAAATACAACTGATTAGTTGACCTTTTCCTCTTCCATTTATCTGATGACTCACTCTGCAGCGAATAAAAGTAAATCTCATTCGTTAAAAGTATGTTAAATAATTTTAAACATTCAGTGAGCAGAGTGATTTTTCTCCTAATTTTAGAACTTTGTAAACTATAGCGGTTAGATTATGAATAACTGCAGCATCTTATCAATATTTCAAGCAGAATGGACATAGCAATGAAAAACCAGTGACTGTGATTTGTCTCCTCCACTTTGAAAAAAATGAAATATTACATGCTTGTGATGTCAGATAACTTATATCTTGTGACAATTTAATTTAACATCACTTTCTACCATAAAGAACTCATTCACAGATCTAGTTTTGGCGTTTGACAAGGTGTGAAATATAGTCTGAGAATTCATTGAGTTTGACTTTGAGTGATGTTAGCGTGTCTGGTTCTTCAGGAACACAAGAGTTTAACAGGCAGTAAGGCAACTCCCAAATGATCTCAATGTCTTTGGCTGCAATTCTTCACCAAACTCAAGACTTTTATAAGGTCACAATAATCGTAAACACTCTGCAAAATAGATTAAAATTAACTTTATTTGTTGAAACATGTACAGCATGGTGTGCAATTACAGTAAAGCTTTTTTTAAGACATCCAAATGTATTGTCATTCCTTCTATTCAGGTGAAACATACTTTTGCATATCTCTTAAATACTTTTGATACTATTGTCACAGCTGTGTAGTCCTTTCAGTAAAAGGCACTTTTCCAAATGATGCTATCCCTGGTATTAAAATAAAAGTCATCTCAGTAGATATCCATACGGATATTGTGAAGGTAGTAGTTAACACACAGTATCTTTGTTGCATCAGAAGTGCAGAAAGTGATTTGCTCCTCCTGATGAAGAAACTAAAGAGCATTAAACTTAATTAAAAAAATATAAAATGCTGTTGAGCACTTTGCATTTTTTAATATTAGCTTCAATTTTACAGAGCTCATATGTGATCAGCTTTAAGTAGAATGCAGAATATATTAAAAATGTTATTTGAGTAGAAGGCAAAATATACAAATAGTCATCCTTAAAGGAAAGACTGGAATAATTGTCACAGAGGAAAATCACAGAGACACAGTAGCTACTGCAGCTTTTAGACAAAACATTTCCTGATTTGGTAAAACTTTACTTTAACACCTCCTTTATTTGGCATTTATAAGCAGTATATAAGCATAAAAAGGTTTATAACACACTATAATGTAGTTGTAAGCAGATATAAGGACAGACATAAGCGTTTATTAATGTAAACCTCTCCTATGAACACGTATTTTATATATTACTACAACTGTGTTTTACTGTATTCATGTCATTTATTATCTGTTTGTACATCAGCCTTTACCTATGGGTGGAGATACATCTACTAACAACTACATTATAGTGTGTTATAATCTAGTGCCGCAACAATTAGTTGATCAATCAATTAGTAGATCAACCGAAAATTAATCGGCAACTATGATATGATAATTGAATAATCATTTTAGTCTTTTTCTTAAAGCAAAAATATCAAACATTTGCTGCTTCCAGCTTCTCAGATGTGAGAATTTTATTGTTTTCTTTGTCATACATGATAGTAAATTGAATATCTTTGTGTTTTGAACTGTTCGTCAACTTGGGCTATGGGAAATTATAAACAGCCATTTTTCAATATTTACTGACATTTTGTTGACATAACGGATTACTTGATGGATTGGATTAATCAATATTAAATGTTTATATATTACTTATAAATAATAAAAGGGGTGTGGGAGTGGTTAAAGCAAAGTGTTACCCATTACTTTTTACAGCTTATGTCTGCTGACTACAAACTAGATTGCAATTTAATATGCTTAAATTACATTTCAAGATAATATTATTATATCATCTTGTCCGACCACTGGAGGAAAGATGCACATTAGTGGGGAATGTTTAAATAGTTAACTTAAAGAAACAATCTGAGGACAAACTAAGGCTTCTTTTAAGAGAGGCACTCCCTCATGCTAAAACTGAAGGCAACAGCTTCTACTGAGGTATACAATCATAAAATACACAATTCACAATCAACATTTTCTAAATCTAATACAGCATCTGACTGTTAGTCTACAGTATGAGGAGTGTGCTTGGATCTAATGGATGGATTTTCAGAATCTCTTTACTACAAATGTTGACATCATTATAACTGAGGTTGAAGGCTGTTGTGCAAAGGCATCGAGTTCATGTATGTACTGTACAGTATGTGCACACACACACACACCAACACACATATATCCTGTCGAAAAAACACTGAAGAGATAACACATGCAGGCCTTTAAAGATACGACATTCTGGTAGATATTTGTGAGAAGGATGTGTAATACAGTGCTTATGAATAATGGCTGAAGCATGTTAGGATTTTACACAGCTGGTCCTCACAACTGTTGATACATCCATGTGGAGAAAAGCCTGGGATAAATAGCAAAACAAAGACGTGAGATATTTGAGGTGGAGAGTATAGATGTTCCATGTGATAGATAAGAGCAATACCTCTATTTGTGCTTCTTTAATTTTGAACACAGTCTTCTGAGTCTGCTGCACTGAAACCGTTCAGACAGTCCTGCAGGATGCGAAGGGAGAGGAATATACAGTGTTTTAATAAAAACACCAGACCAAAAGAGGTATGAGGTGTTTCTTTTGACTGCCACAAACTGAACTTGAGCCAATATTAAAATGTGAGGTAACCAGCCAGGGAAACTGTCTGCCCCTTCCAAGTTCTTGAAATACAGCAGGTAATAAAAAGGTCATTTCAGGAGCAACAACATAGGCACTCGGAAAAAACGACAAGATCTAGCCCTTCACATCCAAAATGCTTGTGAAGGACGCTTTTGTTTGTTGTAAACAGCCGCACGGAAAACAGAATGTCATTGTTTTTTGTATCAGGGCTCTGATCTGTGGAGTAACCCATAAGAAAATTAAGTATTTTATTAACTAAATTAGTTTGGCCTTTGATTATCAGTTTTTAAATATTAACTTTACAAACCGACTTAAAAAATACTTACCTGGTTTTGTTGCAACTCTGCCCCCTCAGATGCCTCAGAGAACTGCATGCTGGGTAAAGTGGGGGCCTGTGACATGCAGGCTTGTGGAGGGTTGCCCATGCTGTAAAGACGACGGCGCTTAGTCTGGTCTTGGCTGGACAGCGGAGTGAAGCTGTTCCTTCGGAGGAAAGCTGGTGGAACATCAGCTGTTTGGACTTTATTCTGGTCAGTGACGAAGAAGACAGACAAGGTGGACTGATTAACACGTGTTTTTTTATGTCATATTAATCACGGTGTCCTGCGTAAGTGACTGTGAGAAGGCAAAGAGAGAGAAGCAGCTTCTGAGACAAACAGACATATAAAAAGTTATTGTTGTGGCTGATGTCAGCAGACAGGATATTTCACACCCCATTTAACAAGAAGTTTCTCAGTGTCTCCGAATGTGGTTCTGGGCTGACACCCACTCTGTCTGGGACTCAAGGTTCAGATTCTTGGCACTAATCAACAAAAAAAACAGTAAAACCAGGGAACAGATATGGAGCTGGCTGATTAGGAAATGAAGACAAAAAGGCACTGTACTGTATGCGTCATGGGATTCCCCGATAAAATGAGTTTGATTTTGTGTGGACTTATAAGTTTGTTCACAAAGTTAAAGCCACTATAATCAAAATTTTTAAATCCACAATGGATCAAATGACTACATATAATGTCAAAGGCACTGTTCGTAGAAGTGAACCCACAGATTTTCCCCTGACTCTGCAGTTTACCAAAGAAATACGGAGCGTTTCACTGTCTTTCAGTTGATTATTTTTGTTCTACGCACCACAAGTTTACTCTTTTGGTTCACTCTCACCGCTTTCATCAACAATGTTTCCAGATGCTGGGAGCTATTTTCAGCCCACTGCGAGCTACCTGCCCAGCACCAAAACAAAGTCCCGTTGAATAAACTTAAAGGTACCCTGTAGAGTTTCTGACCTCTAGTAGCGCCATGGAGCAGTTTTTTTATTAGTGGGTCCCCCTTTTGTTTGTCACGTGCATGCACATGAGGATGCACAGTCCAGCCAATGGTTTTACACTATTCCATTGATCTACAGGTGACTGTAATGCACAAAGAAATGCATAAATGTGCTGGCAAAGGCAGAGATGGATAACTGTGGAAGTGGAAATCAGGCTCTTCCACGTAAATCCAGTTTGATAGTGATACTTGGTGCATACACAGATTTTTAGTTATCAAGTTTCATGCATCTGGCTCCAGGACTTTTGAGAGAAAACTGGATATCTGGCTCCTGAAAGTGGAAAAAGCAGTGTGTAATTTTGGAGGAGGAGTTTGTCTGTAAGGGTTTAAGTGATCTTTCAGGCTGCACTATCTTGGAACAGGGTGGACAGTAGCAACATCAGAGAAAACTGACAACATGTTTATAACACAATACAGCATAATAAAAAGGTCACAAACTTACTAAGGGTCTGTCCCTGTGAGTGTTGACAGCCTCCACCTTCAGGTCAAACATGTCCACTTTACAACCTAGAAAAGAGAGATGGAGGGGAGAAAGATGTCATACCCGACAAAGGAAAACTGAGTTAAGTTTAGTTGATTCATGAACAGTGTAGTGACTTACCATAAGCCACAGGGGTGAGTTTCAGGACAGTGTGCAGGGGACACTTCAAGTAGGGTAGATCATCTGTGCCAACAAACATAAAAATACTTGAGACTTTCTGTGCTGTGGTTATCCAGTCATGTTTTTGTTTCCTTGCTAACGTGACTGGATTTTTTTCTCTCATGTTTGGAATGGCACACCTCTCAGTGCAGACAGCTTACACTATGCTTTATGAGGGAGAATACATGATGCTGTATTAAGACCAAAACATGTCCCAAGAGGGGGTGCAGTGGAAAAAAATGACATTCGGAGCTGCACCCACCCCTGTTTGGTTTCTACAGCCATCCAACTGTGGTTTTGCCTTCAACAGAAGCTGCAGCAGAGACCACTTCCTCTGCTGACTGACGAATCCCTCCCTCTGCCCACACCTAATTATGGCTTTGATTTTTAGCAACATTTTCCACTATAACCACCCAGTTGTTATTCAGGATTTTATTTTCTATTTCACGCCCATTTCCATATGTATAAATATATGACAAATTTGTTTCGTCTTTAAAATCGTACATGCAAACACAATTTTTTCATATAAAGGTTCAGCTGAAAAGCCTGAGTCCACTACCAAGAATTCTTCTGTTTCATCATTTTTCAACAATTAACACAAACAAAGGCTATATTGACAAGATTATATAGTTCCTCACCATACCAAAAAAATGTGTGGTGATTGTATTAGAATATATTTTCCCTTTTTAAATGTTGTAGAAAAAAAATCTGCGAGTATCAACACTTACAACTCATGGAAGAGGCTTCATCAGTTCTACAAACTGAATGACTGAATCGTCATAAAAATATTTCTATATATGATTTCAGACATTGTCCTGCTTAAAAATAAATCCTCTTCCACATAACTTTAAGCCACAGTGGAGTCTGAACCTTAAAGTGGCACTTCTTTTTTAGTAGTGTGTTTTTTTGATAGTTTGCATAGATGATCTGGTCTAAGTCAGGACTGTAAAGTTCATCATTTGTTTTATCTGTGAACAAACCCTTTGTAGTCATCAAAGCCCTAGCTGCTATAACTAGCGACATTGCTAAACCGTGTTACATGGATAACTGAGGAAAAATTCAAAAGTGTCCGTCCAATAAAATTTTTATGAGCTATAATCCAGTGTGCAGACACTCTACTTTTTTTCCTTCCTTGAACTAGTTGTCCTGAACCTGACCTAAATATAGTATCACTCAACTATCTCTTTGCACGTATAATTAAAGCCAGAGTATGTTGACCATGGTGTTGACTTTGAAAATTCACGATTTTGGCGCCTCCCAGTGGTAGCATCAAAAAAAGACAGACAGCTATACATTTTCTCAACTTAAATAATTGGTTTCTAACCCACCACTATCAAATTTAGCTTCCAATTCTGCTCTGTCACATAACGTTCACCCTGTTAACTGCAAGTGCACCTGTACATCTCTACTGTAATTAAAACCGTATTATTCTGAGAGGGTGTTTGCAGTGGCTGGAAGCTTAGAGTTAAGTAACAACTAGTGGGCGGACACAACAACCACCGGTCTCACCTAAACCTAATCCTGTTATTTGAGTTAAAAACAGTTCAGAACAAGGTTGGATGACTCATGTAAAATACCAAATCACAACCAACTTACATACACTTAAACACTTAAGTTTGTGTGACTATTTTGCAATCACGCCTAGATTAATTAAGATATCCACATTATATGTGGGTTGTGCTGGGCTTTGACAGTTTGAAGGAATTTTATCAAATCAGTACTGAAACTCAAAGTCTTCCTGTGTGCTCTCATTTTAGTTAATTTTCAAAAAAATAGCAACACCTTCCTTCACTAAGATGCAGCTCTCATTTCTTTGCCCTGCTACTCACACCATACCATACCCACAGAGCATGCAATAACAGACGAATTAGAAAAGCATATTTCAAGGTCACAAAAATGCGTAAATGTGCTGCATATGACATTCTCCAAAGACCAAAACAATAGAGCCCTTACACTTGTTTAATCTGTCTGCTAACTGGAGTGGAGTAGTTTATGTCTAGCTTGCGCTTTTTATCATAAATAAAGATGCTTTTCTGTCTCATTTGTTGTTAGCGTGATATATTGGGCTTCAGGTGGTAGTGAATATCTCTCAAGTGTGTCTTCAACACCCTGCTCAGAAACATTTAGTTTAGCTGCAACTTGACACTGATTTCCAGCATTCAGGGGAGCAATAAGGCCTCAAATTACTTCACTTAAGCTCTTTTGACATTGTTAAAGAAGTGTCTCTTGTGTAAAATAACCATATAAGTTTTAGATAAATGATAGAAACAAAACATTGGCAGTGGATTCAGACTTTTGGGACCCAACAGTGTACCATAAATAAGTCTTTATAATGTAAGTCATAGGGTACGTCTGTTTCTGTTGACAGACTCTTCCTGACTTTAACTTTATCCATAATAACAGTTAAACACATTTATGTTTTACATCATTTATCGTCATTTCCATTCAGTCACATGTGAGTGTCGGGTTTGATGTGAGTCATATCATTTCCATTTGCCCTGAAACATTTAGCCACATACATATTTTCCAGTGTTCAGAGGAAATGAACATATTCTGGGTAATTGAATGATGAATTCACTGTCATGGTTATCAAAAAATACAGATGGAAATGATCAATAAATAGCATAAACGCATTCTGCGGTTTCTACAGCTGTTAAAGCCGACTAACAGCTGATCCAGCTGTGATCAGCTGTCGCCGTCATCAGAAACGGACGTCACTTCACATGACGCTGAGACGAGGAAATGTGTTTTAAGACAAATGATAACAAATTTCCTTGTTTCCTCTCTCCTTGCATCCACAGTGGGAGGGACTAAGACGCAAGGAAAAGACGCAAGTGAGGGAAACGTGGATGCAATTTAAGAGACTTGGGATGCACCCATAGTCTTGGCATGTATCGTGTTTCTGTTCATGCATTTAACCTGCGCTCTTGTCCAGGAAATAGGCGAGCAGGCAGCGCATGACGGCCTGATGACAGATGACCAGCACATTGCCCTGTCGCTCAAGCTCCATGATTACTGGCTCCAGCCGCTGAACCAGGTCCTGGTAGGACTAGAGAGAGAAGAAAGGTACATATCAAGTTAAATGCTAGAGCTGGGTTTGGGTCAGGTTCATTCAGCTGTCATCAAGAGGAAAGTCTTTTGGTATCCAGTTTTTTTTTAAAAAATATATATGTATACACATCTTATAAAAGATATGATGGTGAACAATACAAAACAGACCCTAAACTGTTAGTTACACATATCCTTTTACCTCTCCTCCAGGGTAACGGTAGTGATACTTGTCCTGGTCCCTCATCGCAAACTCCTCTGGGTATGTTTCCTCAATCATTTTATAGGTCATCTCTTCACACACTCCCTGAAACACAAACCGATAAAACTCTCAAACACTTATGACCGCCTCTCACTCTGTGTCTGTCACTTAAACGAGACAACAAAGGACATACAGCATCTATTTCATTAAGGATCTTCCACTGCTCGTAGGGAACTCCCAGTTCCTCTGCTGTCTGAATGGTGCGTCTCAGCTGGCTGGTCCAAACTTTCAGGTCTGACAGACGATGCTCTTCCACAAAACCCTTCAGTGCTTCTGCAAACTGACAAAGAGCACAGAACGAGACTTTTATGTTTTATTAACAAGATGACAACTAAACACAGAACAGAAATTTCACAGTGGATGGAATCAAGTAATTCTTCTCATAATGGCCTCAATATGATTATTTGTAGCTGCAGGATTCTATTGAAGCTATCTAGGATACATGCAACTGCAATGTACAACCTGAACTTTGAGTTTAGAAACATAAGAGTGAGATCATTTGCTGAAGCACCTGTTTCCCTCTGTCTGACAGTTCAGAATCTCCCCCGATGCGTCCCTCTTCGTTGTGATGGCTCTCTCCGTGCCGACAGAGGTAGATGGAATGGGAGTGAACGTGGATGTTCATGAGGTAGTAGACTATTTTACTCTGGATGTAGTCCTGCACCCTGTTGACCAAGAAACGACGGCCAACATTGATAACCTGGATGAAGGAAAGGTTCCTGCAGGAACAAATAGAGGACAACAGAAAGTGAGTCAATCATACATACATAACTGAAGCAGTTCAAAAAATACACAAGATAGGGAAAGAATACCTTTTCCTTTTGATGTAGTCTAAATATTGATATTTCATCTAGCACTTCAGGAAATTCTGTGTCAGCAGATCACTAACAGTAACAAGCTTCAAGGAGATCAAAAACTATTCTTCCTCTCTACAAACAAAGAAAACATTAAAAACTTTGAATCACTGGTTTTCCTGGAACCCAACAGGATCTACATTTCTGGCAACAAGACTAATTATTACTACTTTTGGATTTACCGTTTATCTGCTCCACACATCTTAACTCAGTTAAAAGCAGACAATAAGCATCTATATTACAAGTAAGCTCCCGTTTCCACCTGCTGGACAATTTCTGCAAGTACGTGTTCTTGACAAACAATGTCAAACAACAAGTAAAGCACTCTTATTTTAACAGTTAGGCCTAAATGAGTTTTGATTTGATTGGGTTGGTGATGAGAGGTATTAAATATTGTCAAGACAGAAAAAAAAATATATGAAGAAATGCAACAAATATTGTCTGTAACAAAATAACTTCTTACTTGTCATGTTCGTCCGGATCTAAAGGCTGGTACGTGACTTTATAACATTCAATCCTCTTCAGAAAATCCTCCATGACACATTCTCTATCCCTCTCTGGGTAATCTGGGCTGGACACCTTCACATCCTTTGAGAAAGAGACATTTGTAGAGATGATTCACTACAACTTCTACCAGTTCAGGAGTGCTCATAATTACATTTTAAAAGCATAAATGCATTATTTACCAGGATATTTGCAGCGATGACATCTGGATCGTCACATACTGATTCTACAAAAAACACCTAACAACAAAAAAAAAAAAAAGACATCAACTTTGAAAATTCAATAATTCATGTAAAAATATCAATTCAATCAGCAGTGTAATTCTGACCTTGTATGAATTGTGCTTTGCGAAATTGAGGATGAGCTCCCTCCTCTCCCTGGTGGTGTTAGTGGCATCAAAAACCTGACAGACAACAGGAGATATTCAGGCCAAATCAAATTATACTTATATTGATATTTATTAGCAGACAAGTGTTCAGTTTATTTGTGTCCTTACAGCAATCTGGCCTCCTTCCTCATTGAGATAGGCCTTGACATCCTGCAGTGCCACCAGAGCACACTGTCTGTGGGAATCAAAATCGTTATCTATCTGAATGCATCTTCAACACATCGTGTGCTGAAGTAATTGTAGCCCTCATTTGCTAAACAAAGAACATGCAGTAAAAAGAGGCATTTGCTCAGCCAGCCTTTATGAAAAGCAGTCAAGCAACATTGAGATCCAGCAGCGTGCTTTGTAAATGGAACTTTGTTTTTATTCGAGATTAATACAAAGAGTAACTCTCTCACTCACTTCCTAATTTTCATGGCTTCTTCATTGTCGTGCCTGAAAAAGTCGTAGGACTTGTACGACTTCACCGCTTCTCTCCTATAAACTCCCAGGTTAAATACTGCAAGAGAACCAAGGTAGAGAGAGGGTCAGAGCAAGACATGCAAAGGCAGTGAAAAGGATTACTGTATGTTCTCTGTCAAGGCGGTGACCTTCATCTCAACTGCGTCTGCCAAACCAGTTCAGCATTCCACTGAGGTGACGATATAAGCATACGACTACAAACAGACCCATGCGATAGGGGTGTTGACATAAATACAATTAGTAATTGCGCCACCTTTGCGTTAAGTGCAAGATTTTCACTAAAGCAGTATCTTTGAATATCACAGTATTCATAAAGGAGGAATGTATCATGGCGCCACCTTGATTTGAACTGGATAAACTGGCCTGTCGCTTCACGAAAAATACTTCCTTGCTAGATAGTTCTGCTATTTCACAATGCTCACATAGTGAATTTCCTGTTGACATTTTGAGATGTTAGAATGTGCTTGACACTCAAACGTGTGTTGCATCTGTACTGACCCTTAGTTGGCACTCCAATCCAGTTGAGGTAGCGTGTTAGCTTCTTTGACATGTACGTTTTCCCCCTAGCGGGCAACCCGATCATCACTATCACAGTTGGAGAATTGGTCATGTAGGAGGCCCAAGCTGCAGTTTGCACACACAACATCCAGGAAAACACACACACACACACACACACACACCCAGAGATTTTAATCATTACACATGCAAGGACATTTTATGATCTACACATCCTCAACAAACTGTTTTACTTTCATTTATACTTTAAACCGGCCCCAAATGTTAAAACCTGACTCTAAAATGTCCCACTTGTAATATAGGGGCAGACATGCACACACTGTATACACATGCAGTATACACTGACAGCAAGGAGTGGGAGGATTGTGAAATAATCCAATGTCAGCCCTGAAAGTGTCCATTTACCAGCCGGTCAATGTTTAGTTTAACATTTCCATCACACCATCATCTGGTATGCTGGTTAATGTTTCTCAAAGTCCTGCTGTTTAACAACCCAGTCAGTGGGAACATGAAACAGAAAATATTCAAACTGATTTCTTTTTTCCCTTCCTTCTCTTTCAGGGTCCTCTAAAGGCCATCCTCAGCTCAGGGAACACAAATCTGTCAAAACAAAGACCTGGCGAGACCAGACTTGACTGGAGATTCTACCAGCAGATGTCTGAAACTTCCAGAGCCAGCAGGCAGGAATAGTTTTGTGTTCGAGGCAGATTTGACGGGAATCATTTTAGATCGATCCAACATTCCTGAAAATATTCCTCAACGTGTACTTGTGAAGTACAAATTTTTGAGTTGAGCTCTGTGACATTTCTACTGACTGACTCTGAATGGCTGACCTTGCTGATTACAGTGTTACAATCCTCCAAAGGTATACATCCAAATGATGACGGAGGGTGCGCCACAGTTAACATTTAACAATCAGTGCCCGCTGAAACCTTATCAGCTTTCCAACAGAGTAGGAAATGTGATTCAAAGAGCATAATGTGACTGCATTATATTAAATAATGTAATAGTTAAGATTCGGTAATTCATACAGAACAGGTAAATTCCTCAGTAAGTTAAGATTTCACCATCAGGGCAGAGCTGCCACACAGAGGACAAACAAACCACTTACAGCACTTCTTCTCATTGGCTCTGAAGTCCGTCCTTTTGGCCTCTGCGGAGCCGTCTGAAGCAGCCGCAGGTCTCTGCTGTCTGGCAGCCATGGCGGGTCTGCTCTGCGTCCTGCTGTCCTGTCACAGCTGGTCTGGGGACAACAAGCTCAATTCACTGGCAAGACGAGGTCAGCATCTCTGTGTAGAGGACAGAACGACGTCTGATGATACAGCAGACTGGATAGAGGTCAGACGTCTCTGATGTTCAGATCTAATGTGAAGTGATAATACTGTAAGATGTTTTATGATGCGGAAGACGGAACAGAGCAGAAATCCTCGGTGGACACTGGTGGAGACAATTACCACAGGAAATACAAGTATCTGAATAATCTCTGGGCTCACATCAGTGCTGACATAATTAGTCAATTATTCAATTAGTTGTTCTACAGAAAATACCAGCATACCACTCAATTCCAATTATGATAAGCTGGCGGTGTTTTATATCAGAACTTTTGCTGGTGAATGTCTTGCTTTACTCAGTTTCATGTAATTAAAAATTAAGACTTTTGGTTTATTGGTTCTTGGCCCCTTTGAGACTTTCCTGAAGGCTTAACTTGTAGGAATTTGACAAAGTTGTTTGACATTTTTGGTCCTTAGTTGAAAGTAATTAATACATAAATGAAAATGATTGTAGCCCCTTAACTCATCACTGATTTTCCAAAGATACCCTCCAGCCCTGCACAGGACTATTAATGATTGATGCTTGGTTTAGGGTGCAGGTCACAAATCCTAAGTTAATTAACTGAACCGATGGTTACGAATCAGGTCAGCGTTTCTGCCATTATCACATGAAAATCTAACGCCTGCAGGACATGTTTCAATAGCAGTCAAAGAGCAGAAGTTGTATCAGTGAGTCATCCTGTCACCACATACAGTACAGCTGCGGCTGGTACAGTAATACGTAACGTTAGGTTTTACACTCCTGGCCTGCAAACTTCATCACTTCAGCTTGCACGAGAGGAAGTGTCGTTTGAAAATAAAAATAAATAAACAAGCAAAACAAGCAATGCAGGGATGAAACCCCCACGTTTATAAACTTACCAAAACGACAGCAGGTGCTGGTCGATATTCGTTTTTTTCTTTGTTTTTCCTTTGTTACTGTGCTGCTATCAACTCACTCGGCTTTCAACGCCGGCTGAGGCCAATTCTTTTTTTTTTTTCTAGGACGGCGAAGTTACCACCCGCCCTACTCTACCTCTGATTGGCTAGTACTCGTTGTCTTCGGTGGTTGGGTTGGTTAGATTAAGGTATGAGGAGCGAGATTGGTTAGAATTGGGGTAAGAATGTCACAATGAGCCAATCAGAGGCAGAGTAGGGCGGGTCATGACTTCGCCATGCTAGAAAAAAAAAACCCCGCCGGAGGCACCTTCTTCTTCTCGGATGTTTAGCTCCTCCTCCCCGGTGTCTGCTGTGGCAGGAAATTCAACACCGCCTTCCGGTCGTGTTTTCCAAAACACAACATTTTAGATGCAGCATGAGTACTTTAGAACTATTTTTAATAACACAGCAATGAATTAAACATCAAATATACCCCACAGAATATAATCAAGCTGCTGTAGCTGCTGGAGGAGGAGCTAGTTTACACTACTTTATATACAGTTAGCTAGTTTAGTCCAGTGGTTCCCAACCGAGGGGTCGGGCCCTTCCAAAGGGTCACCAGATAAATCTGAGGGGTCGTGAGATAATTAATGAGAGAGGAAAGAAGAAAAAACAAAGTTCTGATACACAAATCTGTTTTCAGTTTTTGGAGTTTTTTCTCTAATCTTTGATTTTTGGTGAAATATTGGATCCTTTGAACATCTATTGAAATGAAGCCATGTGAGAAGTTTAGAGGGAAAAATCACTATTTGGTGGAGCTGTTAACAACTTATAGACATCTGAAATGTGACCCCGACTACACACTGCTTTTTATAAGATGTTAAAAGCCAAAAAGGTTGGAAACCACTGGTTTGACCTTTTCATCTGATAAGTGACTAAAGCTGTTAAATAAATGTAGTGGAGTAGAAAGTGCAGTCTCTCCATCAGAGATTTAGTGGAGGAGGAGGAGGAGGAGTATAAAGTAGCATAACCGGAACCACAACATTTAATTTATGTACAGTACTGGAGTAAATGTACTTACAATGTGCAACTGATTAACTACAATATAGTTGTAAGAAAATATAAGGACAGTTTAAGTGTTTATTAATGTATTGGTTAACTTTAAACCCCTAGCATCCATAAACACATAACAGATACTTGATAAAATGACTGTCACTAAAACATTTATAAACAGTTTTAAGCATGTCGTTGTATGATTAGGAGGGTTAAAGTGTTTTAAGTGTGCAATATTTGTATAACAGAAAAACCTCTACCACTGATCAACTTAGATAAAAAAAAACTACAGCTGAATTTCATTGTTTAAGGAGAAATCTGTGACCGAAATAGCCCAAAAACCAAAATTCAGATATGAATTATTACTCAAAATCAGCTCTAACTTTTTAATTATGTGTATATGCTGTGAATATACTGGAATGTATTCCCTGAAACTGGCTGATTTAATCAGATTTAGTGTTGCATTTTAAAGAAATGATATCATTGTGTTTTGAAGGTTGTCCTGTGGTTATTTTCATCTGTCTTGAAGCATGTGCTCATAATTCTTTGCTGCTCATTCATCATGAAGCCTGTGGGAGGCGCTATGATCAGTAGCTATGGCAAAGAGATGCTCGTGACAGTAGCCATGTTCATTAAAGGAGAATGCCACTAAATTTAGGGAGTTTATGTTAACCATATGATGCTGAAGTGAGTGTTTTGAAATATTATCAGGTGCAGAAAGGGAGTGATCACTTCCACATCGTGGGACAGGATGGTCTCCTTATGTTGCAATACCTAAAATGTAAATATAACCTCTCTTGTTTCTCTAGCCTGTTTTATTATGCCCTGCATTGTGGATTATGCATTTCCTCACATAGCAAGCTGCTAAAGGAGTAGCCAAATGTCAAATCTTTTCTGAAATCAAACTACATAAGTCTCTCAGTTGCTCCTTTTGTCCTTAAGGTAAGAAAGAGTTAGATACAGTTTATACGATAATGTCACAACGTCATGGTCTTACAAAAAATCAGAATCAGAAAATGCTCCTACCACAAATGACAGCAAGAAGATGGAAAACGGCACATATTGTCCTGGAGTGAATGGCTGCTTTCATCTTTGGATCCAGTGTGTCTCAAACAATCAGCAGCAAGAATACATGGTGCTAAAAAAACTACACCAGTAAGGGTCCTTCCAGAAGAAGAGAAATGGGTGAGGGTGGAGAGGATGTGCAAGGATGGAGAGGATAGGTGTTTGAGCGGTTTCTAATGTTTTTTTTTAATAAGTTTTAATCTGGTTCCATATGTTTCCCCCTTGATTTGTCTAAAGAAAATAAAAGTATGTGGACACCTGCACATTGCACCCATTGTTAAACATCTCATTCCAAAGCCATGGACATTAATATGCTGCTACAACAGCCCTGCACTCGTCCGGGAAGGCTTTCCATCTTTTGGAACCTTGCTGTGAGAATTTCCTCCCATTCAGCCACAAGTGATGTTGGGCAATAAAGCCTGGCCCGCACTCAGAGTTACAAATAATCTCAGCAGTGTCTGGGGATTGAGGTCATGGCTCTGTGTAGGCCACTCAAGTTGTTCCACACCAAATTCAGTAAACCCTTTCTTAATGGACCTTGTTTTTTTTTTTTGCACAGGAGCATTGCCAGTTCAAAACAGGAAAGAGAATTCCCCAAACTACTGCCACAAAAATATATAGCAATATGTAGAATTCCTTTATGTGGAACTAATGGACTTGTAGCTCAAACCATGACCGATGTTTTGAGACCAAAAGCACAGCGTGGACAACATATTGGTCATATAGTGCATGTCTTGTATTGTAATCGCTGTTATTTCTAGGAAGAGTATTATTTGTATGACCACGTACTAAGGTGGACCAAAAGGAAGTGTTTTGCTGACCCTTGTTTTATTTTAAGTTATAAAACAATAAAAACAACTCAGCACAAAAAAAAAAAAGAAACAAAAGTTGCTTTGGGATCACAAAGAGAGGATTTCTGGACACTATTTTTTCTGCTCCAAATCCAAGAACAACAATTAATAGAATTGAGGTAATTTGTTTAAACACATATCCAAGGAAAAACATACATGCATCCCAAAATTGAGTGGCATTCCCGTTTAATTCTACAGCTTATTTCATAACAGAAAATATGCCACATACTGTAAGTCATTGCAATCACAATTCTTTATTCTCTTAAAAGAAACTAGCCTCACAGTGTCTAACTAATACACCATAACATTAAACAACCCTTCATCTGTAAGATATGTGCTTATTTTGTAAAATAATGTTCAGCAGTACAAGATAATCTGGAACTACATAGTTTTTGCTCATTTTTCCTAGCTGGATCTCTGAGAGGACTGATGCCAAGAGTACTGAAATCAGAATGGGCTCATGATTCTCAACATGTTTCTGTCACTCAAGCACAGACAATGATTCAATTTTTATCCCAAAGATATTCGTGACAACTGCCACTGACTTGTCTCAGACAAATCTTAAATTCTACACATCACTTAACCCGGAGAATATTGCCTTGTCCACATGGTGGTTGAATAGCACATCCACAAAATCTGCCTCCAGAGTTGCACCTTCTGGTCAACGTTTGTCCATTTTGTAGCCCTTTGAAACTCAGGAAGTACAGGTAAACAAAACCGTCTGAGGATCCCTGATCAGGTCATGCTCTCTTAAAAGTTCAGTATGTAGGCGATAAAGGGATCCGGCTCTCTGGTATCTGATCTGATATGAAAAAAGGAGACTTTTCCACCATGTGTCACAGTTATAAACTCTCATGTACAGTTCATACCCTGAATGCCTCACACAGATTGAATAGTTTCAGATCATTTGCAAGACCTATTTAAAGGAGTACTGAAAATTCACTGGCAAAGATCTTTGTATAATTTTATATGTCAGAAGGCCATGCTTTTAGAGATTACACAGTAACAATAGGTCTAATCTAATGCTTATGATTTGTTTGTGTGTAATATTAACTCAGCAGCTAATATTACCATTTATTATGGATGAGTGCACTAAAAAAAAACACAGCAAGAATGATGACCAGGACATGTAGCAAAGGGATGTTTAATGATTTCTTTGGACAATGAAATGCACATGTCCATTGTTGATGTAATACAAATTAAGAGAATAAGAAAAATCAACAACTCAGTGTTGTGTCAGCATTCCCAGTTCAACTTCATTTTCTTGTTTGACATGAAACTAAAAGATTCAAAATGGAGCAGAACAAGATGTCTGGAGTGTCACGCAAGGACTGACCAGTAGGGGGAGAGCCAGCTCTTACTAAAACAAAACAAAAAAAAAACAACTAGTGAGTCAACCTACACTTGTGCATGAGTATCTGCTATGCCCCAGCTCCACTCATGAACCCTTGGCACTTGTGTTTCAGTGACATGAGTTTAGACAAGAGACGAGGCTTAGCGTGTCTGGAGTGAGCTGATGCAAAACACAAACTTCGCTGAGAATGCGCACACAGATAGCTGAAATTATGAGCAGATTAAATTAAAAAAAAAAAAAAAAAAAAATCACTTTAAATAAAAGCTTTATCAAATGACACTGAAATGTTGATGATTGTTGCCGTTTTGGCACAATATGAAATCCCTCGCAGCACCATTAATTATTATAATTACAGAAGTCGACATGTTGAAGTTGACCTCATTACGGATGAAAGTCACAAAAAGTGTCAAATGACATTAAAATTTAAAAAAAAAAAAAAAATGTACCACAGTTCTTCATTCTCGACAAACGGGTGGGAGTACAAGCTGCTAGAAAGGGGAGTGAAGGAGAACTGAAGCCTGTACTGCACCAAATCTTAGCGCCGACTAATTTCTTCTCATGGAGGAACACCTAAGTAGCTCTGATGTTGAAATACATTTTGGCAATGGCTACGAGCGTTTGGCCAATTCATTTGTGGTTATATAATAAATAATCCATCCATAGTGGTTCTTTTTACTGTTGAGTTTGAGTGTTCAACCTGAGATTTTAGTCATTTCAAAGACAAAGAAATAAACATTCATCCTTCATGCTAAGAAAATCTGGAAATGTTTAAATAATTTAAGACTGGGTACCTACTGCACTGCTTGCTCTGATACAAGTACATTTTATTATTGCTATATCATTTCCTTTCCAGTAGCGGGTAAACCCCCACCCTATCACATGTAGTCTGGTTGAATGGGAATGCCATATCGAGTGGTGAATGTCTTGGTCCCCTACATCACGTAAGGATGCAGTGAAAGTCAGAATGATTAGGCAAACAAAAGGTGGGCGAACATGATCTGAGGTGAATGGAAAGTGCAGTGATCAAGTCAAAAAAAATGTAAATGCATACATTTCATACATTCCTCTGTAACTCACTGACTGGGCAGTCAATCCTCACATCCCTTCACAAAGAAAAAACAAAACAAAACAATTGTAAGACTTTAACAATGGGTATTCACAGACACAGACTGTGTTAGTGTGCGTTTGTGAAAAGGAGAGAAAATAGAGAGAGGTGGAGTGAATGATTGCATCAAGTGCTAATATATCATGACAGTACATGTACTCGATCTATAAAAAACTACCTTGGTACTGAACACTGACCTCTTTCTAACAAATAATCTGGTATACAACATTTACAAAATGAACATTGTAATAGTGTGATATTCATAATATATATGCTACTGCCTTCCTCTGGTTCTCTGCATTTTTAAACCTCTGAGTACATTAACGCCATCATATAATTCTTACACAGTTAAGCGTACACACCACACCCCAATGAGTGGCAGCCTAATACAAATAGAGAACAGGAAGACTCTGTGGACAGTGAGCACACCTGCATGTGTATCCTGAGTGTGTGTGGATGGTAGCTCAGCTCGTAAACCAGGCAGCCACAACTTGCCGGTAGACTCAGCAGTGAAAGGAGTTAAGAGAGTAAACTTCTGGGATACCAAGATTCTTCAGCTCACAAGGTACAGGATGTCCTTATCCAAGATACTTGCACATTTAAGACAGTCTTGATATACTTTAGGAGATAATAATTATTATAATGTCAATAATAACAATAATAACAATAGTATTAAACATCTGTCAAGGTTATTTCTGTCCCATGGCAGCAGGGTGATGATCTGCATTATTCTGGATTGGGTTCGATGCCTTTGTGATCCCCGCGTTTCTCCTGTCGTCAACTGTGCTGCTATGGAGGGATCGGCATCTAACGCATCCGTTGTACTTCTGTGTGTTCGTTTTTCAGATCTGTCTGTGTGTTTTGTGTCAATGAATGTCTGAAGTGAGTCAGGATTTTCCTCGATGATCGGTGCTGGTTCGCTCTCAGAGGCGAGTCTGGGCCTCGGGGACGTAGATTTCGATGCTGTCGGCGCTTTCCGTGGCAGAGTTCTGTCGTACTGATGCCGCGCGCTTTGCTGCCATCAACCGCTTTCTGGCTTCTTGTCGCTGCTTATCCACAGCTGAGTCCACGCTCCTGTCCTTCCCCGCTGACAGCTTGGGCTTAGACTGCTTCTTTGGCACAGATGATGGAAGCTGCTTGTTTTCATCCTGAGGAAATCATGTCAAGAAGGAAGAGGAGTAAGGTATGGTGCGGGTTTTAGCTGAAAACACAACCTGCTGTGGTGTCAATATGCTGTTATTTGTAAGCAATTAAATATTTATCAAACAGTGTAAAACCCCTCCAGGCTTAAGCAAGCACTCTAAAAACATAAATATAATGAAAACCATCTGGCACAACACATCACCTTCTTCTCTGGTTTCTCAAGAAGTTGCCAGTTGTTGGCTTTAAGTTGGTAGAGCTCATCAAACTTCATGCTGATGTCTTCTATTGAGAGTTGTAGCAGATCCCAGAACCCTGCGAGGTCTTGCGCTGTTGGTCGCGGGTTGGCATTTATGTTCTAGTGAGAGGAAAATGAGACAGTAAAGAGAAGTGTTGGATGAATGGCTTCGGCCAAATCAGAGGGAATTAATCACATCCCTCCCAGCACATATTTCCTAGCCAGCCTCTCTTCAAGCAAATTAATGAAAAGAAAAATGTATTTGACACCAATCGACTTCCAAAAATGATTAAATTTCAACATTATTAGACCTGTAATAGAGAAAATCTGACAAGGAGGAACAGTGGGACAACTGAGTCGAGTAAAGTCAAGTGAACAGAATTATATCTGAGTAGATAATCATCAAGGGTTTCATGTTTCTGCTTGACAAGATTATTTCCTGTATAAATGTAATGTACTTGTCTTGTTAGATCTTTGTGCTGCATTTGACACCATTGACCATCACATCCTGTTACAGAGACTGGAACATTTAATCGGAATTAAAGTAACTGCATTAAGCTGGTTTAAGTCCTCTTCATCAGAACAATTTAAGTTTGTACACGTTAATGATGAATCCTCCATGCACGCAAAAGTTAAGACACAGAGTTCCACAAGGTCCTGTGCTTGGACCAAAACTATTGACTTATTGACCTTATACTGTATATGCTTCAGGCAATTTATCAAACAAGTGTTGAACAAGCAGAATGTAAATTGAAATATGACGTCTTTGACTACCAGCAGTCAGTTCCCCTCTCATCCACGGCCGCTATGTTTTACACATGCGGCTAACCTGCATTTTGACTGTCACTGAACGCTCCGCTGTGAAGTGCTAATGCAGACCTGTCGACCCTGGACGAATTCTTTGAGTACTGCTTTGGCTACCTAGATGCGTCAGATGCAAATCACTGCTGTTCACACAATGAATTATTGTACATAATTTGCATACATATGTATTTACAGTACATTGTTTGCATACATGCAGCAGTCAAACCCACAAAAAACTGAGCGATGCACTGATATGAAAATTCTTGATACAAATTAACAGACCGTTTATATAAATATCTGCAGATGCCGATACTGTTAGTTGTTTATTTATGCCAATGTTTTACCCATTTGTCTTTCATCTGCCTAAACACAATTTACCAAGGAACACAATTTCACTTAGGCTACACACTAACCTGCCACTACTGCTGCAGTTATATAGCTTCTATTGTTTACACCTCTACAATAATCAAACTTAAGCCAATTCGATTTTTGAAAATATGACTTTCAGCTCATTTGAAAAGATGATGACGATGAAGCTGTAAAACCCTCGCCAGCCTGAACAGACTATTTTGTAGCTAATGTGAAATAAATATTTTAGATACAAGTGTTCTCATTATGCGTAGGCTATTACCTAACAATAACAAAGGCTGAATATGAGTATGGCTTTTGAAACTGTATAAGTAATCATATCCCTCCTTACATACTGTACTTAATTTGCAATGGGGGGTGTTTCCTTTCCTTGAAATTTTCCTAGAATAGGGTAGGTATAGTATACAGTGCCAACACACACACACACACACACACACACACACACAGAAGCCTAGCAGGCCACATGCCCATTCTGCCTTTTACACACACACACACACACACACACACACACCTACCTACTTCCCGGTAACTTTCCAGGTAAAATTATTTCTGTGGCATGTACACTCGCTTTTTTCCCCCCTTCGTGACATGATCTGCTCCTCTCATTACAGTTACAGAATTGGCTGCAATAATAATTATGAATACAGTACTTATGAAAAGTTTTAAACTATGGAAAGTTTAACAATCTGCGACACATGGACAATACAACTCAACGTTTCTTTGCCAATTTAAATGCCTGGTTAACAAGTAAGCTAGCATGCAAATTACTTCTCCTCACCTACAAAGCCCTTAATGGTCAGGCACCATCATATCTTAAAGAGCTCATAGTACCCTATTATCCCACTAGAACACTGCGCTCCCAGAACGCAGGCTTACTTGTGGTTCCTAGAATCTCCGAAAGCCGAATGGGAGGCAGAATCTTCAACTATCAAGCTCCTCTCTGGTGGAACCATCTTCCAGTTTGTGTCCGGGAGGCAGACACCCTCTCTACGTTTACGAGTAGGCTTAAAACTTTTCTTTTGATAAAGCTTATACTGTAGTTAAGGCCGGCCCAGGCTTGCCTTGGACCAGCCCCTAGTTATGCTGCTATAGGCCTAGACTGCCGGGGTACTTCCCATGATGCACTGAGCTCCTCTCTCCTCCTCCCCCTTTCCATTTGTACACATTCATGTACCATTAATGCATGTTACTAATTTGGCATCTTCCCCGTAGTTTTGTGCTTTATTATTATTAGTCATTTTTGCCCAGTGCTACTTCTATTATTCATTTCTATTGAATTGTCATCTTTCTATTATTCTTATTGTTGTTGCTGTACTTCTCTCTGTCTCTTTCTCCCCCTCCTTCTTTCTCTCAACTCAACCGCTCAAGGCAGATGGCGGTCCACCTAGAGCCAGGTTCAACTTAAGGTTTCTTCCCGTTAAAAGGGGAGTATTTCCTTGTCGCTATCGCCAAGTACTTGCTCATGGGGGAATGTTAAATTAAAGAGTATCGTCTAGACGTGCTCTATGTGAAAAGTGCCCTGAGATAGCTTCTGTTGTGATTTGGAGCTATATAAACCGACATGACTAATGGGAAGACTATGTCAGTGTGTGTTGGGACAAATTATGTTGGCAGGAGAAAGGAATGGGGTCAAGTAAGAATTTGAGAGGCTAACAAAAACATGTAGTAGGGTAGCGTATCAAGAGAGATTCAATAAGATGTAATGGAGACACTCACCAGGTTCTCATTACAGAGCCCTCTGAACTGCTCGAACTTCTGAGACATGAGGAGCTGAGCGCTGCCTACTGCACTGCGGATCGTCCCCAACACTACAAAGAGAGAAGAATATGATAAATCATCAACAAGCTGGCAAGAGTAAGTGAAGAGATAAAAGTGTTAAAAGATCAAGCTAAAAAAAAAAAGATTGCAAGATGAAGAGTTGCATATTTTTTTGAGGGTTAGAGAGCTGTATCAAGACATACGAGGGAGTGACTGTGGAATTTATTCCTGTTGTCCAATAATGAAATATTTATGTTTAACATTTACCATTTAACATTCTGTGACAGTAAATGATTTCTCGAGAAGTAATTTATTAACTCAATCTCAGGGAGGACAACAAATTACTCTCCATTCAGCTATTTTCCGCCTAATATTTGCATGTAAATGGAAATTCATAATTCAGATCCGCAGAGAGCTGGAGGAATGATAATCTGATGGAGCCTCTGAAGCTACTCTGCTCCTTCCTCATTCATATTTAAGACACTGCAGGGATAGATCTGCCTAAAAGCCTGAGTGGTATTCTGGGAGATGAGAGAGTGAAATGACTCTGTGGTGGCTCTATTACAGCTAAAACAAAGCTGACTCCCACCCTAACGAGCAGCGTTACTCTAAGCCAATGGCAGTAATGAGTGCGTCATGCTTTTGTGTCGTTGTCTAAGAGGGACGAGGCCTGACCGAATCTGTCTGTGAACTTCACTAACAAGGACATCAATTCAATGACAGCTCCTCATGTCACTAAACTGACGAGCTAGTTTATGTACTTTCTGAAGAGTAGGACATACTGGCTTTGAAGAGCTGACATTTTTCACGTCACATCTTATGATGATGTCATTATGAGAATAATAAATCTTTTAAAAAAACAGCCTTTTGCAATTCTTGTCACTCACCCTCCTCTGAGAGCTTGTTGTCTTTGGTCTCCTGCTCCATCTGTTGACACCAGCCCTCCATGCGGCCTGTTTCCGCCTGCAGCAGCTTTAGAAACCAGTTACCATCTCGGAGGCAAGCTGGCGTGCTGGACTGGACAGCATCTCCGTGGGTGCTGCAGTTTCCGGTCTCCAGGCTGGGGTCTGGCGGAGGCAGCGAGGAGGGGTCTAAAGCCGGGTCCAGAGTCTCGGGGGGCAAGGTGGATATCCTGGATGGGGTTGAGGTGTGTTTAAGGGGCTTCTGTTCCATGGCTTTGTCCTGTCCGTTGGGCGCGGTGGTGTTCACTGCTTGACTGTTGGTGCAGTTGGTTGTGTTGTTTTGTGTGGGTGCGGCATCCTCGGGCTCCTGAGGCTCAGTCTCTGTATTTTGTCTGGAGGCCATGCTGCTGTCCCGGCTTAGACTGCAGAGACATGCATAAACATCAACTTCTGACAGACAGTTAAAAAAAAATTAAATAAATAATAAAAAAATCAGACAATGAAGTGATGCGTCAAACATGTTCCACAGTAGCAGTTTGAGGTCAGTGAGTCTAACTGACATGACTTTATGGCAGCTGATGGTGCACTATCATCTACCGCAAACGAGCACAAAGAGGCAGAAAAGACACCGTATCGAGGATGGGAGGCAGCGGGGAATAAGCAGCAAATCATGTATACAACATAAAAGCATTGCAGACCGCTGGCTTCAGAGATAATGAGCTGGAGAATAGGAAGCAGGCTGTCAAACAAATGCGATTAAGGGAAATTAAAGTATGCTGAAAAAAGTTTAAATGGCCGGTTTCTCGCTATGTTTAGCTCACTACAGTCAATACAAGAGTAAAAAGGACATCAGAGTACTGGGCTGCCGTGCTACTGCCAGGCTGACTGCTGAATGATATTAGCCACTCTCTGCTGCACAGACTGCAGATTCACCAGCGACGGAGGCAAAAGAATGACACTGAATGTGTGCATGGATGGATGGATGTCATGGAGGGAAAAACAGGAGAAGAGAGACAAGAGTTTTCAGACATGCAGGGGTGCTTCTCTTTCAGTGCTGGGCAACAGAGTTGAAATCAATTTCACAACAATAAAGATAGGATTTTTCTGATATCGATATACAGGACATTAAAAACTGATGTTGCTAGGTACGCATCCTGTGCCTCTGATGCGTTAAAATCCCAAAGGGACTCAGTAAACTCACTATCATGGATCCAGGGGACGCACCCTATTTTTTCCCTGATAATGCTACATTGTTAACAAAACTGTGTTGAAATCATAGAATTAAATAAAATAAACCCCAATGTCAAAAAAATAAAACCCAAGCTCAGATGCAGTGGCCAGATGTGTACAATAATGTGATATACTGTATGAAGAATAGAGAGCCATATGAAATCAGTATCCTAGTATGTTTCAGTTTACTTTAATACAATGCCATTAAGGGTACAGAATAAATGTGTGTACTTACGGCCTGCCGTTCTCCACTTGAACTCCGATTGACTGGAATTTTAGGGGTGCAGCCAGGTGTAGTGGTTCCTCTCTTGGGATTGGCTGAAGACAATCCACCTGATAAGTAATGATGGACAACAGAGAACCAGTCAAATTCAGCTGCAAGTGAAGTGTAGTCTTCTCCCAGTGTGACTGTGTCCCAAATCAAATCTTACCTGAATTCCAATAGAGGACAGTTTCCTCTTCGGTGCAGTCGGGGGCTGCTCTAGGGTGATACTAATGCTCAGGGTGTCATTTTGGGGCTGGGTAGATGTGGAAGTGGTGGTGGTGGTTGCAGGAGTGGTGGCGGGAGCGGCGGCGGCGGCAGTGGTGGTGAGAGGGAGGTCACGAGGGGCTGGAACAGGGGGTACGGAGCCTGCAGTGGTTGTGGGGGTTGCAGTGGGGACAGCGGCTGGAGGTTGGTGCCTCTTAGCCAGGCTGCCCGTGCGGATGCTACAGAGACTGTCAGAAGAATTGCTTCGCCCTGATTGGCTGTTGGCTTCACTGCCGTGGTCCTGCTGGTCAAGGTATATGTCTTGGGCTGACTCTGTGCTGCTCTGCAACGTCACTGAGATAAGGGGTTTGGAGGTGGTGCGGGGTGGGACTGGAGGAGGAGCCTTCCTATTGCTGACTGTTGACGGAAGGAGGAAAAACAAAGAGAAGAAAAACTGAATGACTTTAGAAAGACTTTAATAGGCGGGCAAAAGAATCACTTAAAGCCTTAACGAAAACAAGAAATAAAGAAAACTGTGCTATTAGACAAAGGCCAGCTGGTGCCTATCAAGCATTGAAACCAAACTGTAAACATGGCCTATCTAAAACAAAACAAACCTGCACTTTGTCCTTATTGCTGCCTCTATTAAGCTGTACTTAGAGCTACCTTTTTCCTGTCAACCTGCTGTTGGTTGTGTTCCATTGACGTCAGTCTCTCTCTGGGGATGTTCCTTTACATGTCCCTCCTTCACAGTGCCTTTGCTCTGGGGACTGTCAGATTGGACAACTCTGCATTCTCTGCTCACAGCTCTTTTTCAAACAAACAGTTCCAGGAACTATAGAACTAAAAAAAAACCCTATTTGCACTTTCCTGTTCGCATTTCCACTACAGCTGTAAAACTGAACATTTGGGAAACAACGATACAGTTATCCTGCTGTTTTGGGTTTTTTTTTTTGTATTAACAATTACATGACATGTTACACTGGATGTTTATGAATAGATAAAAAAGGAGACACACAGGTGGAAAAGGAAACGGCACACTCCACAGTGCCTGCCTCTAAGGAAGATGATCTGCTGAGTGTTTATTCATTTCTGCTTTAAAATGTAAAAGCAAGAACATTTTATTCCTCTTCTTCACTTGCAATCTCATCACCTCTCCCTCTCACTCACTCACTAACTCTCTCGCTCTACAATCTCTTCCTCTAGTTTACTTATCAGCTCTCAGCCTCTTTGCTTGTATTTTGACCAATCAATCAGCAACATTCAGCCCTGAAGACGTCATCCAGATAGTGTTCGAACCTTTAAAAAGTTTTATACCCTCAGCAGGGACTTTTTGGCACCTGGAAAAAATGTACAGAAATGTAATTCCTTGTTCCTCTGGTTGTAATAGAGTTCAAGTTCCTCCGATGGTTCTTGGTCCCCTGTAAACATTCCTGCTGTGGAAATGCCTTATCAGTCTGGGGCCAGTTTCACTAAACATGCAAGCTGCGACTTGCAGCATCAGAACACTTCCTCTTGCATTAATTTTAAACACATTTAACCACACAAAGGAAACACCATACATGTGATCCATGCATGGGTATGTGAGAGGACTGTAGGACTCAGAAATTGATCTGCGATTTGAGAGTGACAGTCATTTGTGAAGTGGGATAGTGGCACCATTTGTGATGTGCGTGTAAACATTGCACGCAAATCGCTGTCATGAACCGGGCCCCTCAAAACGTTAAGCTAGCAATCATATACACTAATGACTGTTTCCTACATGACAGATACGCAAATGGAAATACAAATATAACCACAAGAGTACATCCCCTCAGTGAAATACATCATGTCAGTTTTTTTTACATAACTGCAATACTTTATATCTGTGACATAAGGTTTCCACCCTAAATATTTTCAATGTTATGAATGATATGAAATGCACCAGACAACTTTGTTTATTTATAAATAATGCTAATAAAGTCCAATGTTTTAACAGTCTAATTCCAAACACTCAAGATTTAGCATCATAATGATCTATATATAAAAACATAAAACACTGCTTTGGTTTTTCTTTTAACAAATTAAAAATCAATAATTGCTAAAAAAAAAACAAAAAAACAAAACAAACATTGTTAAGTTTAGTTTAAATTAGAGCAGAGCCATTAATGCGACAGGGTAGACTACTTTACATCATCACATTCTGACACTGACAGACACATAAACCTTGATTCACACACTCTTTCAACATGAGCAAGCACGATCTGACTCATGGACAAGCACTGGGACTGGTGCCTCTTTTTCTGTCATCAGTCTGACTGCAGGGTTGTGGTGGATGATACAGAGTTGACTACAGTACTACATGAGTAACCAAGAAAAAACCACAGCCTTTCTTCAGGAATTGAGGGGGAAGTTGAGCCGGTTTTGTTTTAGATGCTATTTAAAAAACAGTTGGTTGACTGGCAACATATGAGAGTTGCAAAACAAACAAAGAGAAAAATACTTATACCCAATTATAGCATTTACTGACAGACATGATGGATGAAGTTTCATTTCTCAAAAAAAAATTAGCCGGTACGGAATATAATTCAAGTCTCACCACTTTTCATCAATAATGAAAATGTAGTGTTTATTCTTTGCGTTTCCTTTCTGCTAAGTAGCAAGCTAACACCCTGTAATTCTGAGGGCGATGCACTTCCGTCATCAGCCAGTGACTCACAGCAGCAGTAAAGCCCTCATTAAATCCCACCAACATACACAAACATGGCTGTGGAATCCACGCCATGTAGTTCATGAGTGTCTCATGCCGCCCTACAGTGACAATCTCGCCTACGAGATCATACCCAACTAAAGAAACAGAGAACGTTTATTCTGAAAGAATGAGACACTTCTTGTAGTACTCATAGCACAAATGCACGACATTCCTAAAGTTAATTAATGTGCTCTGTTACACCCAGAGTCTCAACACATGCCTCTGTCCCATTTGTTGTGTCTACGAGGTTGAGCTCAGTCTCTTACTCACACACACGGCTATAAAGGTGATTATAAACATTTCCACTGTAATAGATCATCTGTTCGGAGCCAAAAATCCATCAGCAGTTAACCACGCATGAGCAATTCTCACTCAGCTCTACAACAGAGTGTATCAGTATCAAAAACAGCAACAACCAACAGGCTAAAAGGCTGTTTATGAACATCCAGTCATAGAAACGGGGTAACTGCAGATTATTCTCACCCTTAGCAGAGAGTACAATCCATTTTACTGTCCTAGTGTGATAATTGGTGTGATGACTGGCTCTATATCCCCTACCTATGGGCACAATGCCAAGAGGTGATTAGGAGACGGAAAAGCTGCCCAGACCCTGCATCTCTGGGGCAGGGCCAGCTTATAGCCTCCAGCTGACTCCTTTACTTTCACTTCTTCAAAGACTATCATCATCACCATTAGGTCCTTTATCACAACCAATACCTCACATATGAACACATAAATGAACAATTCTCTAATGTATTTATTGAAATGACAGATGTCACTGATTAAATGCTCAATTAATCACTGTAAAGAATTTGATGCCAAAAACTGGCTAACCCAAAAGGTCAGCAGCTGGACTTACCGTACAGTGTGTACAGCAAGCAGTGATTAAAGTCTGTGATGGGACAACTGGTTAACCATTTCAGAGGGATGACACAGTAGTGTTAGTTTCCTTGATTACATGCTAGGAAACCGTCATCCAAGCTATAAAAGATTTTTGTTGTATTTTAGCCTTTATTGGATGGACTAAATGTGAAGATACAGACAGGAAACACAGGCAGAGAGGGGTATGATGTGCAACAAAGGCCCTGACTGGAATCAAATTGGGGATGTTACTGTTATAAGGAGTGCAACTTAACCACCAGCCGCACCCTAGTGCAAACTATAGTAAGTACCTGTTGCTTGCACCTCTTAATCTAACCAATTTACACAGAGTCTTCCTCTTTTAACTCTGCTATATTATCCTTTGTGTTAAGAATGTACCAAACTTTTATCAAAAGGAGTTACTGTGAAAAGATGGTATAATATTCCCCCCAATCATGTAAATTATAGCCTCATGCTCTTAAAAAACAGTAAGAGTGAAGTTTGTTGTCAGGAGACTGCAGGAGCCTGTTTTATTTTTTTAAAGGCTACAATCCTTTTAGTTGACACATGAATGGGTTAAGCTTTGTTTTGCTCCATTAAATCAAATTTGTTATTTGTGATACTAGGTTATATAAATAAAAATTTAGTTTACATGAGCAGGAGCTGCAACATTTGAGTGCTGACATTTTGTTTAATTTATTAGTTATTTAAAGTGGTTTCAAAATTAATCAAACATTATTAAACCTGACTGTTCAAAATACCAAATTTATTTGGGGCTGTGCTGAAAAAAGGCCCTATCATTATATTAATCCACCCTGCCTTTTGTGTTGTGTAAAATCCTAATGATTTATTATTGGACATCAGCGACAACTGTTTAAGCAAATTGCTTAAAATGTTCCCAGTCAAAATATTGAGGGCAACATGCTAGTTAAGGAAAGCCCACAGCTTTGGAGTTATGTGGACAGTAACTGTCTATGGATCACATGTTTGAGTGGCCCCAATGCTTTCCCTTGCTCTGCAAGCAATTAGGATCAATTGCAAGTCTGTCGACACAGCTATGATCATCAAAAGTTAGCTAAATTGCATCACATACCAAAGACATGCTGTCTCTGCCTAAGGATATGCTGAGAGTCCATCAGCAAGTCTGTCTGAGAGCTATCAAATGACCACTAATGGGCCCTCCGCAGCAGGCTAAAGCTTGAGTGTACAGAGTGACTATTTTCAATGTATTGTACTGATGTAATTAGCACAGTCTTTTAAAAAGTTCACTCCCATTTTGGGCGAGACTGTTAGGTGTTATGTTTTGGGATTTGATAGGTCTGATTACTGCTGAGCTCATTCTTGAGTGATTTTGACTTACAGTTAGGTGTGTTAATTATGCCGCAGAGCAAACTTCTTTGGAAGGGGAGACAGTGTGGTTCCACATTAGTTTCTACTAAAGCACTAAGCTAAATATACACAAAAGCAGAGTACACACCAAGCCTTACAGACAGTATTACAGCTCACTGTGGATGAACCTTTGTCTGTGAAACTCTGGATCTGAGCCAAGTATCATGAAAAGAGGTGGTAGCAGAAGCTCTGTCCAAGATTAGCAGTCGTATTGTAAGATAGTATGGCAGGCTGACAGACTGTGGGAGTCGTAGACTGAAAGATTAGACTGGGACACATGGCTGAACATGACTTCTGACAAACAGACAAAGCACACAAGGGGAATTATTCAACAAAATACAGTGCATTCAAAACTGATCAGAAAGCTAGCCTGCGCTCCAATTAACTGGAATTTAATTCAATCTTTCCCATCATGCCAGCTGGGAAAACAATCATTTCAAAGAACTACATATTTGCATTATGCATGGGAAGACTTACCTTGCGAGACAGCTCGATTCGCAAGATCACACAAGAATCCATCTTGTCAGGCTTCAAGTTATGCGCTTGTGTCCGAGCCGCCGGTGGGTTGGACCAATCAGTGTCTTATGTCCTATTCTTGTGTGATCTTGTGAATCCAGCTGCCACGCAAGGTAAGACGGTGATAGACAGATGGTTCATCCAATCAGTCAACTATTTTTTGAAAGTACATGCCCTTTTCCAAACGGTTTCCAAGGACGACTTCTCAGATGGTTCTGTGTAACAAACCATCTGGTGCGTCAGCTTATGGGAAGACTGTTGACATTACAAATATACTGTGTATACATAGGGGATTTTGCATCAAAAATATCAATCATAGATGTCATAATAGATGACAAAGAGTCATAAAGGCCAATTCCTATGGTGAAGCCACTTCTTATGACAGCAGATCTTTTGCTCCATTCCAGGCTTGCACATGATGTAGGGTGTGAAAACCCACGTCTAACATTTGATCTATTACTTAACTTATATTCATTTCGTTGACATCTAGTACCAAGAATCAGACATGGAGATTTTTTTTTGTTTGCTTTTACAGCAGATTCTGTGCCGTTTCTATAATAGCTTCAAGAATAAGAGCAACAAGCCGACTGGTGTGACTAGAAAGGCAGTAAATTATAAAGGGTGGACAGACTTAATGATAGAAAAGGCTAACTGTTGAGACAGAAAGATGGGCAGTCTACCATTTAGTAGACAATACTGACATAATGAAAAAGTAAACCACTTGCACAAAACACAGACCAAGAGTGACCAAAAACAAAAAATATGTTAGGAAAACAGTCAAGCAACTTGTTCTCCATTACTGACTACTGCGACTAGTTCTGCTAAACTAAATGCAATATAAAATTATCCACAAAAAGAATACAACTTGCCTTGAGCATTTTAATGGAGACAAAATCCAAATAATTTAGTCCACTCTTTACACTGCTGGAGACTTGGTTTGCGCATTCTTTTCTGCTGTATTTACTGATATCCTTAAGACCTCCTGTGGTTCTAGGTCTGACCTCTTGGGACCAGGGCAACAGTCTGGGTTTTAGCCTAATCAGCTGATGTAAAGACACGTGGCAAGTACCTCTGAGGTCAATCCTTTCAGGATGTGAAACTGGGATATTTGGCGCAGTGCATATGAGCCACTTTGACCTTTATTGATACTATACTCCTAAATAAAGAACAGGCATGTGTTTAGAATATGCCTTTCCCCCCCAATTACATCATGACTAAGGTTAACAGCACCCAGCTATAGATGAGGGACATGTCTCCCTGTAAAAGCAGAGCTAAACACTACATGATAATGTTAGGTGTGATGACAAAACACATTTTCATACATTGCATTAAAATGCAATGTGGTTTACTGACACACATGAAAAGTGTCTATCAACAACAGCTGCAACAATTAAGCGATTGACAGAAAACTAATTGGCAACTAGCAATTAATAATTTCAGTAATTTTTCCAGTAAAAAAATCATACATTATAGTAAATTGAATATCCTTGGGTTTTTGGACTGTTGGTTGAACAAAACAAGACATCTGAAGATGTCACATTGGAAACTGGGATAGACATTTTTCTCTGTTTACTGATGTTTATAGAGCAAAACCATTAATCAATAAAATAACCAGCAGATTAACTGATAATGAAAAAAATGTTAGTCACAGGCCTACTATCTACTATGTAATAAATACTGACAATGATGTTGATTGATTTATGTTGTTAAAAGTGTGTATAAGTGTTGTTGTAAGTCTATTTTCAATAACTAGCAAAACTCTTCTGGGTGGGAATAAATGTTTCTATGTTTAAGTAGATCTCTAATTGGTAAATCTCAAAAAAATAGGCAATAGGTAAAGCTCAACTTTACAGTCTAGCTATGTTAACCATTAACTCCACACATATCCTTGTTGATGACCTTACTTGTTAAAGTACAGTTGCTTCGCCCATTCAGTCAAGAGATTACCTCATCAATGAGAGTGAGAGAAAGAGTGTGTAATACTGTGTAAGATGACTCACAGTCTATCCATGGTAATACCCAGACACACCATGTCCTGTGTAATATGGTGGTAGATACAATTAACACGCCTTGCTGCTACAATGAAGCTTGATAGCCAGCAGATTTGATGACTTTGAAATACTACCAGATAGTTTCCTACACATTATGCTACCATAAAAGTACTTCACAAGAAAGGCTGAATTCTCCCGACCATGATAAACAATAATGTCAGTGAGCATACAAAAGGTAAAGCTATTGACAACTGTGACTACTCTTTGATGTTACTCTCCCTCTGTGTGCACATCTTTCTCTTGTCAGGTGTCCCTTTAAAAGCCCAGTGAAGTGTCCTAACTGCTGAACTGCAAAGCACAAGCCTTCAGTATACACAGGGCAGGAAGCAGATAAATTATTGATCATGTCCTCAGGTCTAAAAACATGGTAGCTGGCTAGTGAATAAAAATGGCATATGAAACTGCGGGCCAAAAATAGCCACCACAATTAAGGTACAATCATTGGAGAAGGTAGGTTTTCCAGACACTAATTTGATCCACTCATCCCACATTACAATTGAAGAGAAAAGCAGAAATATTACAACACAGCTGATGTCAGTGTACTATCATCTTACAACACAGATCACACCGTGTTAAACGATAAAAAAGGTACTTTGACCTGGCCAGGAAAAAAAAAATCACAATCTGCAGTGGAAATAACTCTCAGTTTTGACTTTGTCTGATGATAAGTTTAACTAAACGTGATTCATGGCTTCCTCCGTGCCTCTGAGCTCACATCACTGTCACATGTTGAGCCTGGGACAAGTCAGAAGAATAGTTTGACGTTAGTTTACCTCATTTTACAGATAATGTTAATCCATAAAATCACCGGTGAGATAACTGAAATACTATAACAGCACAAGTTGAAGCAAACCGATATTCTGGGATTCTTTTCTGTGTTATTGGATGATGTTCAGTATAGTTAAAACATCTCTAAATCAAACTATTCGGCAGAATAAGATCGATTATATGACATATTAGTTAGGTTAGCCATTATTAGTTATCTGCTGTAGCAGACGTGAACGGTCTGTCCACCTACTCGGCAGTTGACGCCTGAGCTACTGTTAGCTTGTGCTACTAGCCGTTGAGCGCTCATTACGGGGAGCGATCACACCGGGCATTTAACGTTGAGTAATGTTAGCCGGAGGCGTTCTGTAGTGGAGTATCAGCGAGCTAACAAAGAGACTCTGCTGCCAGTAGCCTTTTGGCTCGTCTCCAACAGTCTTACAACAGCGGCCAGCCTCGTATCTTAGGGGTTTCATCCCCTTTCTTCATCCACGTTAGCTAGCTAACCTACCGTACCGTTTAGCTCACGTTAGCGTGTGCCGTTGCTGCTAACACACCGACAACACTTGACAGCCGGAGCGGAAACGCTCAGTCTGGAAAAGGCGACACAAAAAAACTCTTACTGTATCGCGGGTGACTCGAAAATCCTTATTTTCTTGTTCATTCATGGATAGCAGACGAGATGCAGACGGGATATGGTGTCCTGGCGTTAAGACACACAACGACGCTGGGAAGAAAAGATTTGTAGTACACGCCCTTGACGACGAGGATTGGAGTCCACGTTTTGTCTGTAACAGCTCTCCGACACACGATTGGACAGCTGCCCTCATCGATGTCACCGAACAGTAACATGATTGGTTAAAGCCTCAGCATCATAACGTTGTCTTCACAATAGGTGCGTTTCATTTGGTCTCTGACGCCGCGGGAACTGGCTCAAGTCTTGACATTTAAACACACATATTCAATCAATAGTGACCATCCGTCACATTAACAATGGAGATCTAGATGTTTAAATTAGTTGATTTTTTTTTGGGGGGTGGGGGTCGGATCTACAGCATGAAACATCTTATTGGAAAAGTCTCTAGTGGCAATCAAGACATCTTACCAACAAACAAAATGTATTTTCAAGTGCCAATTATAGGTGATAAGTGACATAAGTATCCACTATCTTCTTACATGATAGTTTTAAGTTATGAATGGTTTTAATTAAAAAAAAAAATCTAGAAAGAACCTACACATAGAGTAGGGTTTAGCTTAAAGGATATGTTCACAATTTTTCAAGTCTGTCTTAAAACAACAGTCAGGTGCCCAGATGAACATTGAAACAGGTTTTGCTTGCTGTAATCATCCTTCCTGTTCATACTGATCATCAGAAAATCCCCTCCAAGTGTGCTTACAACAGACTAGGTCTTGAGAGACAAAATCCACAGTCTTCGTTTTGAGCAAAAAATGCATCCCTGCTGGAAAAACCAGCATAGACCAGTATGATTTCCTCGCTGGTCATGCTAGCGTCCAGCTATGCTGGTCTATGCTGGTTTTTCCAGCAGGGATTGAAAAGTTTATCTAAAGCTTATATGAGGCTTCAACAGTATCAGTTAGTCAAATAAAGTGGATATCTGCCACAGTTACAGTCTTTTTAGTAAAAATTTCCCTCTTTGCGTCTTTTTAGTAAAAATTTCCCTCTTTGTGTCTTGACAGTCAGTGCTTTCCTGTTCAGCTGCAGTGGAAGGATTATAACAAAAACAGGGAATATGGCACTAAAAAGACTGTAACCTTGAAAAAATATTGAATTGGTTTGACTAATTTGGACAGCTGAAGTTTCATATTAGCTTCAAGTAAACTTTTAAATACATTTTTGCACAGAAGGGGGACTGTAGATTTTGGCCTCCATCACTTCCATTGAAAAAGCATAATGAAGGGATCCTATAATGGTCAGTATGAACAGGAGGAATGATTACAGCAAGAAAAACAAGTGTCAAAGTTCATTTGGTCACCTGACTTTTGTATTAGGACAGACTTGACAAATTGTGAAACCCAACCTTTAAAATAACAGTAACAACATTATATGGTGACAGCAAATGTGCATTGCGCAAGGTAAAAGTCCAATATAAATGTAAGCTTTTCATACATAAAATTTTAATGCATTTAGACATATGAAGCAATACATAAAACTAGCAAGACTGTGTTTTGAACTGCAATTTATCATAAAGGTTGGCCAGAAAGAATACCTGTGTCCATATCATGTATTGCATAATAATTTTCATCATTTTTAATGTGTTTGCAATGACTGAATTTATGATAATTGTTATATGCATCAAACTGTTTAACATCAGACATGTACTGACTGTTGGCACAGCAGAGGAAAAACTTAATCTCACATTACTTTTAACTCACAAAATATATATGCATGTCTTCATATTTCTTTCTGCTGGCCAGCTGGGAAAAAAGAGCTGATGTAGAATATTTTACGTATTTTGTTGCATACAAAATGCCTTAATTTACTTACTTACGTACAGTCATTACATCCATAGTGGATATTTCTAAGAGAAGTCCAAATTATTGGTACTTTAAAGATATCTCTCAAGATAACTTGAGGTAGCTTTGCGGTACATTGCGGTAGGTCATCAGGTAATCTCTCTTTCTTTCAAACCCAAACCAGTAAAAACATGACTCATTTTCATCATTGTTTTTAACAAACACAACAACAACATTGTATGTAATCTACAACATAGTGATGCTTGATGAAGACATTATTACAGACTGAGCCTTGAAAACAAAACAGTTATCACTTGAAAAGGGGAGATGGGTGGAAATGCAAACTTTTAAGTACTTAAGGGTCCATTGTGTCTGTCATTAAATGTTAAACATTCTGCCTCAAAGTTAAATTTGGACTGTTTCCACTCTGCATTCATTTATTCATCATTTCAATAGAGTGCTGCTGTTGTCCAGCTCTGTGTTCCAGTTGCTACCAACATTTTGTTGTGGTCTTTCACTGATAAAGCAGAGACACTTGTAACCAAAAGTCCCTCTTCAGACATCGTGCAAAAATATTTCCTATTTTCTACATCTCATGTATTCAGAGTTTTCTTTCAGCACAGAGATGGTTTACAACAAAGCAAACAAATCCAGACATTTAATTTGATCCTTGTGGAAGAAATTATAATAGATATTATATATTGAAGGTGGAAATATACTTTACAATACCACCTAGATTAGTGTATGTGTTCTTTATGTTTTCAGAACCAAGATCAAAGTTACAATGTGTGTGTGCTTTATAAGTAAATATGTTTTAAATTGTGGTTTGTATATTGGATAGATTTCAATGATGTGCATGAACTATGCTATCTCCTTTTAAGGGATAAGAGTAAATCGGTGAGTTGACTATATTTACTGGCATTTATTTCCTCCCTTTCAGCTATCTAGCTGTCTAGACTATCTTTAGTCCCACATTGTCCTAAGCGATACTCACTGGTGGTGGAGCTATAGCTGTAGCCTGTGGTGGTGGGCGGTGGTGAGTCTGAGTCAACAGAGGCTGTATCTTCATCCTGGGAGCAGCCTGCCTGGATGGCCCGCAGGTAGCTGTGGCTGCGTGACCGGAAGCACGTAGGCGCAGGAAGATCCAGAGCCTCCACTGCCTGCGATTCCCCCTCACAGTACGGTACTGAGTGCCCGAAACCCTGCCCGCATACCTGAAAGAACGTGTGCAGACTCACACGCTGAGGGCAGAGGTCAGACTGAGAAACATGCATTCACTAGCGCTACACCTGTGAATGGAGACGCAGGCACTCTGGAGTTTCAGGTACAAGTTATAATATGTTGGAAATAGTTCAGCTCATTGGCACATAGTTTAATAACTTTTTATCGGTGTTAAATTTGACAGAATAGATTCATAGAGCATAGATTTGTGTTGTCGATGTTTGATGAGAATCTGTCCTGATACATGATAAAAAGAAGTAGTAGAAACAACCAGTCATGGTTATTATCAAGTTTTACATTTTAGTGACAAATATGAAAGCAAAGTGGTAAACTCTCAAAAACAACTCACTCAAAATATTTCAGTTTAGCATCCACAAATGTTGTAGTGTACAGTGATAACATGGCTTCTCTATGAAAGCTATTTTGCCTTTATCTGGCAACTGTTGATGGTATGTGATTCTACATCGCAGTCCAATCCTGCTGATGAAGATATACAACAAACCCTCAGGTGTATACTGAGGCGTATGTCCCACTTTGACATTCTGCAAACACATTCAAACAACTTTTCCATTCCACTAGCTTATTCCCGGCTGGCTTATTAATATACCATCTCAGCAGCCTCAGCAGATACCACATACTTTTACATATTCTCTCTCAATAGCTCCAAAATTGGTGAGTCATATTTATTCATTTTTTTGGGTCACTGGCGTTGATCCAGAATGATCTTAATTATCTGCTTCTAAAAATTAGAAAATTCATAAGGCATTAATATTTACATTTTACCCAGAAAAAAAATCTGTCATGTAAATGTTGGTTGAGCGTGACTCTAACCTTCAACACCTTACTTTAGCAAACACACATGAGGATATAATCTTTGCCAGTCAAGTGATGATAATGTGACAAGCTACAGTAACAGCAACACATTTGACAAGATAATGGACATACCTGAGTGCCCGAGCCTCTGCCCAGTGTGCCAGAGCATTGGCCGTAATCGATGTTCCTGTGGCGTGGCGGGACTTCCAATGGGCTCACCAGGCAGTCTAAGTTATCAAGGCTCCGATTGGTGGACAGCTCTTTCAAGGATGGCAGGGAGCTGCGGAAGTGAATGCAATAATCAGGCCCCCAGAAGTCAGAGACCAGAATAAGTGAGGGCTGTGTTTAATTAATGATATCCAGGAGAAACTTTAAATCACACTCCAAAACGTTCCCCTGGGTATTTTCAAATTAAATACTGTTGAGACGCATGGATAGTGATATGTGCTTGGGATTAAAATAGCAGCACAGAGGAAACAACACCTTAATATGATTTCATAAATAGACTTTGTGATTGATCTTGAACATTTCTAAGAAGTTTCCTCTGTTCTGGCTTGCCCATTTGGCACCTGATGTTAGTGGAAATGTGTGCGCACTAAGCAGCAGGGTGCGGTGGAGTGATTACCATGGAAAATTTGCATGTTATGAAATCAAGGCTTGAGGAAGCAGGTAGGAGTAACGTACTAAAACACCACGCAGGGTACCTGCAAGGTAAGAGATGGAACACAGGGAAGAGAGGAAAGGTACTGGGAAGGTTAGACAAAAAAGTTTGTGATGGTGGTGGGTAGTGGTGGTAGGGCAAGTGAGGGTGGGTGGAGGGCCACACTGCCTGTCCTGTGGATGACACTGACCTCAGATGCTGCATAGAGCATGCACTCTGTAGTGGAGACCACAGAAAATCCTCCCGCATGAGAGCGTAGCAACGAGGCCTGTCCGTGTGGATGTAGGGGTAAAACACATGGCAAAATTTCACCTCCTTTTGCTTTTGTACCAAATAAAGATGATACTGTATTTCATTTCCTTTCTCCTCTCCTTAAGCTCCTATCTGTAGCTCCACGAATAGCTTTTATGAGCTTGTTTTGACTAAATGCTACTGCACATCCAGAGAATTATTTGTGACAAGATGCTGCCACCTGCTGACTACCTTTGGGGACGTGAGAAAAAAATGTTTCTTCCAAAATATTTAAACTACAAATACCCCTTCAGTGCCTATTTCTATTTCAATGAATGTAAAGTAAAAGAGCACAAACTCAACTATGGCAAAACAATGAGTATGATAATAAAGGCCATCATTTCAGTATGGTGAAGTTGATTCTCTGTGTTGTGGGACTCACTTGCGTGGAGGTGGTGGTGGCTGCTGCTCACTCAGGGAGTGCTGGGTGGCCTTCAAGTAGCTCTGGCGACGGGCAGCAGATTTGGGGGACGGTTTGGGGCTTCCCTCTGAGTCCTCACTGTCCTCTAGATCTCCCATAGCTTTCACATAGCTGCCACTGCGCATTCTTCGACAGGGGATCTCAGTTCCTCTGGGCCGGCCCCGACCCAAAGTACCTGCCCAGTCCCCCAGCGGGACCTGGATTATAAAAACACATACATGTTGTGTTGAGACTCTTTAACCATGCAGATATTTATGGTGTACCCCTCAGACACTGCATGTACAGTATATCATGGTTTGTGTCTGATTTTGATCATGATTTTCATAAATATTTGCAGTATGATTTTGGGTATGTGCAGCAGTGGTGCTTAAAAAATATAACTGGGATGAAGGTGATGATTTGTGGGAAAATTATATATCTGTGATATCTGAGTATAAACATTGAGGTTAAATTATATATGGGAAACAGAATAAGGATTAATCTAACTTAATTATCAGGCAAATCAGGAACTGACTTCTAGTGCTCAAAACTGATCAATACCTTAGAGAAATTATAAAAATATCCATGCAAACTCACAAAAAATGATGATGAAGATGAATACTCACTGGCCCTCCTACCTGCAGGAACTGGTGTGCCAGGTCTTGGTGGCATGACTTTGATTTTAGCAGGGTCCTGTTAACTGTAGCAGAGCTCTTCTGCAACACTTGCCTGGCCTGGCTGAGGGTGAGAGTGGACCAGGAGCCCCTCTTCACTAATGTATCATCCTTGCTCCTTGTTCTCCCCTCCTCTTCCTTGGGTCCTACCTGTGTCGCTGGGCATGCCAGGAACTTGAGGTCACTGCTGCTTTTCGAGGTTTTGAGAGAATGTGCAGAAATGGTGTTGTAGCCCTGTGGGATGTGTCTGGGAGCGGCCTGGCTGTCTGACACCGCTCTTCCAAGAGTCATCATGCTCAGTGGGTTGCGGTAACCTACAGCAATAGTCCCAGCTTTGGTAGTGTCAGTGTCCAGGGCATCATCTGAGCTCCAGAGGCCTAGTGCATTGGGCCTAAGTCTCTGCTTTGGCCCCTCAGTCTTAGCCCTGTCTTTACTCTTGCTCCTGCGGCTTGGTCTACCACCATCCTCACCAGCCCCTGTGGTGCCAGTCATACCTCCAGCAGAGCGTCCGTTAATGCTGCCTTTGATTGCAGAGTTTTCCAGGGATTGGGATTTGGCAAAGAGCTTCTGCACAGAGTGCATCAGGTGGCGTATCCGTCCTGGACTCTCACTGCGTTGCTTAGACATACGTCCTCTGTGGAACTGCAGTGTGCTGAAGCCATCACGCTGCAGGGGCAGGTGCCTCTCTAGCTGATCCAAAAGGTTGGAAGGTAACCGATTCATCTTGGCTGCTGCTGCAGAGGAGATGGTGGCTGATCCACTTGTGATCATAGGAGCACCGCTAAGGCCCAGACCCAGACCCATACCCATAGACAAGGAGGAGGATAGTGTACCTGCCCTGCTGCCCTGTCCAACTCCACCACCACCAGCCATACATCCCTGGGAGCAGTCAACCTGCTCAGTCTGGGAGGTGAAGTGGAGACGAGGGAAGGTGCTGCTGTTGGACATCTGGTTGAAAGGCAGCAGGCAGTCAGGGGTCAAGGTGGTGGGGCTGGTGGGTGGGCACTGGTGGAGATGAGGATCGAGGGTGCCATAGTGGTTTATGGTGGGGCTCAAGAGAAAGGAGCTGTGAGGGTCAGAGGTCAAAGGACAGAGAGGTTTCTGTGGGCACCCCGCTGGTTCACATGAGTCAGACAGGTGACGACTGCGGTTGGCTCCTAATCCTTTCATGGTGGCTAAGATGTTGTCTTTAGAACATGTCCCCGATCAGTATGGGTCTACACACCTGGATGGCTCATCCTGCAACATAAGACGACACACAGAAATGGTAAATTAAAAATGCAATTCAAGACTTTTTTAAGGGTGTTTTCAAGCAGCTATTTATGAATTGCACTCTGATAGTTGTTGGGAAGTGTATTAATATAAAACACGTATATATTCCTGTCACGTTTTAGCTAACCAGTTTTTATCCTTGTTTAGTGGTCAGTTCTCTCAGGGATATTAAATAAAAATGTGCCTGTGTTTGTCCCATTATAGAGATTATAGTTAACAGTGTATAACAGTAAAACAGCCATTTGTGTACAATATAAAGCCTCAGAGGGGGAGTTCTACACATCTACACTTAAATCTAATGAACACATTCGAGTCCATTTAGAAGTGTTTCTCTCTGTGTGTCCTTGGATTTTCAGAACAGTAATTGAGCTAAAAAAGACATTATAGGCTCTCTCTGCTGTGTGGTGCATTTCACAGAGGCAGCATAACACAGCCAGTAATGTGCCGAAACAGAGCTATTGTCCTCTACAGTAAGTTCCCTTGTTGTAAATTGTTCAACACAACAATACAACCACCAGGTGGAGCTCCAGTAACCTGAGTGCAAAGGACAGTGTTTGAGTTTGGGGGAATAAAACACGCACACATTGTATGTGGGTCTTAAATTACATTTCCAAATTAAGCCAAGCATGTATGCAATATTAAACAATCACACTGCATGATAAATATCCAATTAATATGTTTTGAGTTAAGTAGTTGATTCTTAAAGGCAAACATTTGAACAATACATGTGCTTACTCTGTTTTTCTTTGACTCACTCTCTCCATCACTCTGCCACTGAACATGTTAGAACAATAGAGCCATAAGGGTGAAAAATAAAAAGACAAACACACTAAATCACATATTATTCTCACTGAATTGGACAGCATATTCAGTTTAGTGCATGAACGGCTCCACCATAGCAAGAAACCAGATAGCCACAGGCCCAATCTAAGACATCACAGTGATGTACAGCCTGAAGGTACTTCGCTGACAATGCAACGATTCTGTGACTCATACATGTAAATGAGCTTAATATTTGAGAATCGCTATTTGTTCCGAAGCAGGAAATGAACCTTCATTTCCACAAATCATTTTTGGTACTTCGCCATCCTCTCCAATCCACTTACTGTGGGATAAACTGTGATTCCTTTCCTTTCTAACCATGGGGAAGAACAATAAATCTTCTCTAATGCTCACTGCAAACTGAAGAATTCTGAGGCAAAAGCAAATATTTCATCATTGTATCTCAATGGCATCTGTATTAAAAACAAGCAGAAATAAAATCCTAAATTTAATCTGATAAAACTTCAGACTTCACTCATCTGTCCTATCTGTAAATAAAAATAAGTGACGGAGCACAGTGTGTATTTATTATTTCATTTTGTAAGAAGAGCTCCGTGTTTTTTGGTAAGATTTTATAAAATACTGTATATAACCAGAGAGGTGACAGTGGAGGACAGCTCTGATGTATATTTATTTTCTCATCACTTCCCTGGGATAAGGTTAAATCTAATATGGCCTCATAGTCAATATGCCTCAGAGTTCCCAATGTAACCACAATAATTAATTTTAACATAAGCCTCCATTTGTTATTGTCATCCACTGTGTATGATGTACAGTATCTCTGCCATAAAGGCAAACACGGTAACCTGGCTAAGTGCCTCAGCCACACAGCAGCAGCTGACCACAAGCATAGAAACACACACATAACGCAGAGCAAATAGAATATTTTAGAAATATTTTAGGGCCACAGTCTTATGTTCTCCCATCACAGGCCTACTCATTCTCAAAGCTCACTATGAACAGACAGTAATATTGGATCAAGGTTATGAAAGCTCATAATTCACACAGCAGAAATCCGTGCTGCATTAAATTCACTCTAACAGATGCTGTCTGTATCACAGTGGAGTGACTCACCGATCAGTCAATGGTAAGAGCCCTCTCCCACAGAAAGCATGAAATCTTGCCTGGGAGCTGAATGTGGAATGTTAACTGCACACATTTTCATTCCACTGTGTTGGTTTGCCACTTCTTACGTCTCTCTGACCTCCCGTACACTCTCTACAGTGCGAGAGCAGCCTCTTATCTGAGTCAGTGTTCCTGGACGGGCACCAGGGGCGGATTTTACCATTAGGCAAGGTAAGCAACTGCCTTGGGCCCCCAACTAAAAGGGCCCAAAACAGCTATAGATTTATTATGATGCTTAGATATGAAAAAATATTGAATTATGTTACTATTCTAACCCATTGTACCCCAAAATAAGTTAAGAAAGGCCCCCAAAGCACTTACTTATTGTGTACTTCTACTTCAGAGGAAAACATTGTGCTACTACATTTATCTGACATAAATGTTACTGGTTATGTTAGAGATTCAGATTTTACTCACAAAATGTAACAATTAAAATAGGATGCGTTATTATTCAGTAAACTATCCAGCATTATATAAAATAGTTAGAATTAAAAGCTCCACCTTGAACAGATGTTAAGTAAATTTAAGGGCATTGTGCTGATAATTCCTTCCTTTCACTCTTCACTTTAAGTAAAAATTTGAATGCAGGACTTTTACTGTGCGGTATAAATAGTTTTACGATTAATAGTTAATAGTTTCACTTCAGAAAAAAAGTTCTGAGTATTTCTACTGCTAATACCAGCATTCCCAGTTGGGGAAAGGGTGAAAAGTAAAGCAAGATGACGTCTGCCTAGGGCCCCCAAATCACTAAATCCCACCTCACAGCGGTGTGCTGACAAATACACCGACGTTTTACAACAGCACAGCCTGCTGTAAGTCATCCACCCGAGCTGACTGTAGTCCCACGTGTTCACTTCCTGTAGGCGCCACGGCTGACACACACCTACACACTGACACACCGACACACACTGACACACACATAAACGTGCTAACCGCCCACCCACCCGTCCACCTCACTGATGAAACCCTATCTAGTGTTGAGCATCACAGGGGCCAGATGAGAAAGAAATAATGTTCACAGTTCATGTAATTCTGTCACAGGTTCAGTGCATCTGTCTGTGTGATGGTGGCCAGCAGGCTCCTGCATAATTACAAGGTGAATGAATCCTGGGACTGCATGTGATGTTCGCAAATATGTGTCTCTGATTCACACACACACACACACACACACACACACCATAGGGAGAATCTTGCACATTCACCGAGTGCTACGTCTCTATCACTAACTACATGTGCAGGTACAGTACCAGTCAAAAGTTTGGACACACCTTCCCATTCATTTGAATGAGAAAGTGCATCCAAACTTTTGACTGGCGTTGTTTGTGTGCTGCACATGGCATCATCAAAAAGCGTAACCTCAAATGACCTCAACAGGTAGCGCCATAGTGGTTGCACTTGTGGTCTATTTAGGCAGTGGGGAGAGTGATTTTACAGTTATTTGTGTATTCTCGTCCTGCAAGGGTCTTTTGGAGGTTAACAACTCCTACAGGCATTTGGTTGATTGGTGCAGTGTGAAGGTGAAATGAGGGGAAAAAAACACAATCACCATTTAACATTAAGGAAAATTAGATTTGACAGGAGTAACTCGTTGCGGTTGAGAGAGTCTACACTGTACAGTCGTGGTCTACACACGGAGTCAAACAATCGACCATGTGAGTGGTCAAGGTCTTTCTGTAAGAAGCTCATTATATGTAAGTAAAGTCTCTTCAGTGTGTCTATGCAGTGCGTCTATCTTACTGAAGCACCTTATAGTGCATGTAAAATGTACACAATAAAACAAAGGTTAAAAAGTCCTGAGACTGAAATTAAAACAATGTCTGTCTTTAAAGAGAAAGCAGTGATTAAAAGTCTCAAGAGTTTTAGCGTTAGTCAAACCCGAATGCCTTTGAAAATACTGTTAGGCTCCTGTTCATACACAAAGAAAATAATTTGAAACATTTTGGTATGAAACTAAAGTAAACAAAAGGCTTATTAGAACATTAGCTGTCTTTACTTATTTTATAAACCAAATAACATTTCTTTGAAAATATAAAAGCCATGAATGAGAATGGGGACATCTCCAAAAACAGACATAACACAGTCCATTTACCAGAATCACACAATAAGCAGTTAGTGTGAATATTATTTTAAAACAAAAAAAAGTAAATCTTTGAAGTATAATCTTTATCTTTCAGTTTTTTTTACTACAGTTTTCTAAATATTTTGTCCATCTATCTGCAACCAAATCCTCCCAGTGACATATTGTAACCAATAGAAATAACAGTTGTAATAGTCACTTTATAAGACAGAGAAGATCAAAGAAGCACTGCCCCTTCCTCCTACACTACACTACACTACACTACACTACACTACACTACACTACGCTACACTACACCATAGTGCTTATACAGTTTAAAGACCAAATGGCCAAAGACCAAACTGGGTGGTTGATCCACAAGAACCTTTAAAAAGCACAGTGATGTCCCAAACTTCAACATACTGTATGTAACATGCAAAAATGTCTCCATGGATAGACAGAGTAGGCCATAAGGAGTGTGTTGCACTCAGGAAAAACTGCAAATGATTATTTTACTGTTACTAAAATAAGACTGAAATTAAGCTTAAACTTTAATTATGATTAACTACAGTTTCCTGTTTGTAGAATATATGCCACAATATATCATTCTGTTTATTGTATATTCATTAAATAACTGGCGCTATTTAATGAATGTGGTTTTTTGCCACAGATTGCTGTGAAATTTTGTTATTTGACATTTATAATCACCAGACAATGAAGTTTACAGACTTTGCTGATTTCTGGACTTTACCTCTGGCACCACCAGCAGGTGGACATTTTCCGTTCAAAGTTAAATGTCTCAATAAGTATTGAATGGACTGTAATGAAATTTGGTACAGTCATATTTCCCCCAGGATAAACTGCAGCCTAATATCTTTATTGTTCCCCTGCTTTTTCATCTAGCACCATCATCATGTCGAAATTTTAAGCTGTTATGACCAAATAAACTAAAACACTTTCATCAGCCTCAGTTGCATTTTATGTCTAATGCTAATTAGCATATGCTAAAATGCTAATATGCTAAACTAAGATAAGCACCGCTAAGTACAGCCGCACAGAGCTGCTAGCGTGACCGTAGATTTGATTTTTTTAATCCACTCACACCAGGAAACACACACGCACACATACACACACACACACACACACACACACACACACACACACACACACACACACACACACACACACACACACACACACACACTGTAATGTACTGTACTGCATTATACTGTATACATGTGCTTTTATGTAAGTCTGACACCTGGGTTTTCTAAGTTGGCTTCTATACAGCATCACATTCACATGTTATTGTGTAAGAAAATCAAAGCCAGATGACAAACAATAAACAAGCACAAATGTTACTGAGGCTGCAGCTTTGTAAGCTGAATAAATGTTCATTGTTGGAAGATGTCTGAGACTTTCCTTGTAGTTATGTAATACTGTTTCTAGAGCTTGCTCTGAAAAAAAGCCCAGTGGGAAAAATAACATTTAAAGGATCCTCTAGGCTGTGCATCTATGTTCAGGTGTCAAAATAGAGATGTTTTTAGATGATTAGAGCATCTTGCCTAAATTATAATGATCAAGCATGACATGTTGTCTGTTGCTAGGCAATGGTCTACGATTAGGAATGATATTTTTGATATAATCATACAGCAAAATTATGTGCATTTAAAAAAAAGAAGCTGAAAACAATTATATCAAATTACAAAATTCAGCCATTTACATCCATTTTAAAGATCATTGTGACTAACAGCCATGAAATTGCCCTTTACTTAGCCTTGAAAATATTAATTTAACATCAGAACTCAGCAAAGTATCAGTAAAATATCAATAAAAATAGGCATGTGGGTTTTGCTACATTAATAAAAGACTAGAAGCACTCAAAAATAATCAATTAAATATCTATTAACTGCAGAATTTAAAAGAAAAGAAACGCTGAGTCTGAGTTTTATACCAGTGGCTTCCTGCGAGCACGAATATGCTTCACACTGAGTTCATTAAGTCAAACTAAGATAAAAGCAAAATGTGAAAAATATCTTACTTTTTCTAGTCTCTTTGATGATGCTTTGTACGGTTTCTTTTGGTAAAACAACAAAAATTAAAATGAAAAATAAAACATGAAAAAAATGAAACATGATGAAGACACTTTGAGATCACTTTTACACTGAGGTTTACAATTTAACAAATGGGGATGGAGCTCTGAACATAAATGTGCTTTGACAAAACAATCATCCTCATAGGGCCAGTGAAATTGCTGCTACTTTGTCAAAAAAGCCCCATCATTGGCCCATTGGGAGGGGATGTCACGTAGCCAGACGCTGACATACAGCCCCTGTTAGATCTACACAGGACCTGCTAACAAGCAGAACCAAGAGTTGCTGGGCTGTGTCCCGCAGAGCCACCAAGTAGGCCTGTAATAAATGTCTGCTGTAGCTGTGCACTTCCCCTCCAGCCTCCGGTGATGAGCAGAGGCAGGGGAGAGACGGTGAAGAAAGAGAGAGGTATTGATCCGGGTCTCGCTCCTTGTTCTACGGGTGAATATACAGCTGCTGGGTATTGGCTTTTGCAGTCTCCTTCAATAATCAACTTCTTTTCTCAATGCTTCAATCCGTCATCCACTCTCTCTCAGACACACGTCCAGTACATTTACACTACAGTCAACTACAATTAATAATCACATACATAAACTGTACATTTTTTAATTCCTGTATTCTATCAGCCTTCTTTTTTAATCCCTGCTTCTTTGCTTCTTTTGTTACAAAAACACAGAGGTTTCACTGAGAACACTAATTTCGAATTCATAAAACAGAAAATATATCTCTCTTCCTCCAAGCTACCACAAGTACAAGGTCCATGTCTACAGTATTAACACGTTAGAAGAGCCAGCACCATCCGTTATCTCCACTGTCTGCTGAGAATCTACTAATAGCTTGTTTCAGTCACAAAGTTATGTCATCGGTGCTTCCTGTGGATAAAGCAAGCTTTACTGTTGCAAGTGTTATTTACTGCCTGGGGAAAGCAAGAGCAATAAGGCTCATTTTTAAGGACAACGGGGCTAATCAGCATAAAAACACTTTTTTGTAAATATCTTATAATGATTTTGCATTTAGGATTTTTATAAATTTGATTTTTTACCTCCAATAAGGACATTTCCATAAGCTTATTCTTTTAATGGCAATGCCCAAAGACATCATTCATCTAACTGTCACCAGCATTCAATTGACATTAACATGACCAAAACAGGCCAATAAATGCACATCCATTACAGTCAAAAAAAAACACCCTCCTCCCTCTCTTTTGTTTGTGTGTTGCTGAAAAGGCCAAGTCCATAACCATGAGGGATGAACATCACATGTACAAATATGAGTTACACAACAATAATTCTCTCTATTTTAGCACGCTTTTGGTTTTTTCAAAGATTATCAGTACCGTTGACGGTGCAATAAGCTGGAAGCTAAAGATACTACTGTAAGATATAACAGAGTGATTCTGACAATGCGGCTGTATATAGCCAACAAACCGTGCACTCACACATCATTTATACACCCAAGAGACTATAGCGCTGGGACATTTTTCTCTTCAGAAGGGATTTAACTGCCAAGTGTTGGTCAATCACATTAAAGGAAGAGGCAGAGGTTGTTAAAATGGTTAGAAGAAAGAATCAACTATGCTCAGGAAAAGTGTACTCCTTAATGCAATAAGACTTCATACCTTCTAGCAAATATCTATTTATTCTTTCAGTCTACAGCGGACCTGCAGATGTTAGCAGTTATGTTTTAGACTTTTTTAGAAAAACACAACTAATGTATGAGGTTTTGTACCTGATGGCACATTTGAGCATTGATCAGATGATACAGACATAACTAGAAGACTAAATGGGTAATAATGTGGTACTTCAGGATATGTTTTGAGTATGTGTGGTTAGACTATAGGGAAGACAGATAGTCAAGCAATTGAGGGGTTTTACATTATAGTAAAAGTTAGAGCAGCTGACAGCTTTCTGCTCCTCTGTATTTACTGTAGGTAAAAGCTATTCAAAACACCTGCTGCTTATCTCATTTAGCCACTTGCTTGTCAGAGAACTGTGGGAACTTTGTTGATGGCATGCAAACACATCTTCCAAAATGTGAAAGCATCTTCCTTTCACATTGTCAAACATGGTGGATGTTGCTCTCAGAATGTGAAGCCTGCTGAAATATTCAGAGCCGGGAGCATTTTGGTGTTCATAGGATTCTCATCAGTACTTTGCCCATTAAAGCGATCCCAATGCGCTGCTCTCCCTCGTTCACCACTGCACGCACTGAAGTGTAATTAGAGAGAGAGGTTGCACATTTCCCCTGGGCCATTTACCATCCTGACTGTACTGCTGCTGGTTCCTTTCTACATGTTTTCATTTGGTAACATCTTGTGCCAGCACTTCAGCACTGTCTGTCCACAAGGATCCAGTTCAGTGACTCTGCAAGATTGGATGCATGGCATAGACATTTATGGCTTTAATTTAGAATAGAGTAAAGATTGTAATCCTAATATTGGTTTACTGGATAGCCATGCAACGGAGTATGAATGTAGCGGTGTAAATCACTATATATATAGACTATTAATAAGATAATAGGCATATAAGTAAAAGGCATGCTGTAGAAGCAAATGGGTTTGAAAAGGACAAACATGATTTTGAATGTGCATTTGTGTTTTTCTGTCTTCATGAAGAAGAACTGTAGCAGAAGCTGTAGGGCGAGTGTTGTGAGCTGTGAACTTCCCTCCTTGACAAAATGACTTTGACACTGTATTGGTCTCAGGCGAAACAAGACATAAAGCGCCCAATAAGCTGCACGCGTTAACCTCTGCAGTCATGTGCTGTTGTGTCATGCATGCTAAACATGCACAGCCCGGTGTCTACACTGTTAAAACACGCTACCATACATTCAGCACAGCCCCTGGGCCCTGGGGAATTATTGCATGCTATTGGTTAGTAGCTGGCAGGGTGAATCCTCCACCAGTGCTCATTTAAAATGCTGTCAAAGCTTTAATAGTCCCCGGGGCTTGGGTTTAGAGAGGAAACGCTTCAGTCTACTCTGCAAACAGAAAAGGCAGAACAGACAATGCTACGCCATAGGAAATAGTACAATTGCTTTGTTTGAGCTTTGTTTGAGTTTTAAACTAATCCGCTGCCTGGCATTATGCTGTATCTTAACAGCCCTTTGCATTTCTAACCCATTTTCAAACTATCAGGGTTAAATCTTTGCAGGCCGGATTAAATCTATCCATTTTATTGTGAGCTGTGTGTGGTTTATCTCTTTAGATGCTTGCTGACCCTCAGATTGGAACTGGACTCCCTCCAGTATGAAGCAGGACAATTAAATTGTCTCATCACACACATGGTATAGTAAAATGATGTTCCTTAATGCTACTGTCTATGCATTGTTTGCAATATTTTTCATGAAGTAAGGATGCAGTTTCTCTGATGTCAATTAATATGATTTAACAACATTATTTCAAAAAATTCCTTTCAACTTAAAAACTACGTACTAGAAAATAATCTAATAGTATCATAATTTGTAATTGTACCATGGACAAAATATTTCAGCTGACCTATTATGTAATTATTCAAATATAAAGAGAAGTATCTTGCTGCAGGGTTTGCTGTTGTATTACCATAAACCACAAAAGCTTCAGCTACATCATATTCCAGCCCGGGGTGTCATATTAAACGGATTTCTCAGAGATAGTCCCATGTAAATCCTACGGGAGACAAGATCAGGCCAGCTGCACAACAGCTGTCCCTCGCTACTCAAATTGGCCCCAACACTAAAAACAAGAAGAAATTAATATGCTGTTTTGCTCTCTGTAGTGTGACGGGATTAGAGCATCCAACAGTATCAGGATTTATGACTCAGTGTGTACTGCACATGACCAGGCCAAGTGGTTCAACTGCAGCCGCCGTGGTCAGGCAGGATGGAGCGCAGGGCTGGAGGAGGAACACATCTGTCCATCAAGAGCCACACTTAAACCAGAGCAGAAGCTGTTTTGAGGATTACATGAAGGTCATATTGAATATGCGCAGATATTTTTTTTTTCTCTAAAAAGCACTGCAAAGTGGTCAAATTAAAATGAATATCAAAGCTTGTACAGTATAGCCAGCAATGGGCGTAATAGGATCAGAAGAAGTCAAGGGATCATATTTATAACTGTTTTATATATAAAACACTAGATATCAACATGGTAAGCCACTAAACACAGTATTCTGTATATTATTTTGGGGAAAATCAAGACTAATATCCAAAACGGCAAAGTCAATTATGCACCTGTTTCCATATTTATCCAGGCTTTTCATGCTTGTAGGTATTTATGTACAGTTGGGCCTGAGTGCTTCAAGTCAGCATAATACTGAAACACAGACAAAAATAGAAATATTTATAAGTCCCCCTCCACTCAAAAATGTGTTTCTCTTCTTGTGTTTTCAGTTGGATGTTTGAGTGTCACTGTGCATAATGATGTACAGTGCCAGTAAGAAGTTTGGACACACATTCCCATTTCCCTTGAATGAGAAAGCGAAGGTGTGTCCAAACTTTTGATTGGTACTGTATGTGTAGAGTTTACATGGCTAGAAGGCCCAGTAGGATTTGTGACATCACATAGTTCGGAATCCAGTTCTGGTCCAATTGGCAATCTTCCCAAGTGTGATGTGGAAACTTGAAGTCTCCAGTGCACATACAATGAGAATGGGCAGTTAAGTGAAGTAGGAGACATCTTGTGTCCAGCAGTTTAACTTTTGAAATGAAAAATATTTGCATTTTCATAGATTCTTCAATTTTTCATTTCAATCTATTCATAGATTTTCCAATGAGGGAGAAAAGGTGGATCCCATGTTAACATGTACTTTTTTTTTGAAACAACATATCAGACTATCAGACATTATTGTTCCAAGCAGAGTAATTTTATATGTTTTAAAACATGTCTGGAGGGGATCTTTAAGTCAATGTGTTCTAGACGTGCCATATTGACATGTCCTAACCTTGACCAGCACAACTGGTGTCCAGACTGAGGCTGAAGTACTATCGTCCACACCTTCCCCACATCAGAAGTATCTGCACATCAACATCTTTCATGTTGGCAGGGTCACTGTAGTGGATCACTGGAGTAAAATAGCTTTCCACCCTGCCCATACCTCTTACTGTCCATTTGCACATACACTCTATTTAGTACAGTAATAATGCATTTTAAAGGTGGTTCAGATCTCCTCTATCTGTCACTGAAGGTGCCCTGAAAAGACTGAATGTAAATATGCAACCCCACTGGACTACAGAGTGTGATTTTATCAACATTTTCCAACAAAATGGAGATCTGCCTGTCTTTCTTGGGGTAATTTAGTGTTAGTAAGTGGTGCATAACTTAATCAGGAGGTTAAACCTCAGGGATTTCATCAAATTTTGACTCTGAATTCACCTTTCAGTAGTCCATCTGGAAGCGCATAGTGTGAGTGGAGTCAAGCACAAAGATTATTGTGCAAGAGAGAACTGTAAATCTCTCATACACATGTTCGGTAAAAAAATCATTCAGCCAGGAAAAGGAAACATCAAATGTGGGCACTCTGTCTATCTCTTTGGTGCCTGCAGTCAGAACTGAAGGGCATTTGGTACCATCTGGCCAAATATAAATACACATCTATTATAAAAGAAATAACAGTACAACTGAGAAAAAACATTTCCTGAGCATCACTCACAATTAACAACTATTATTTGATAAAGTCACTGCCACAGGTTGACATCTATGTCAGACACACCATAAGGAACCAGGCCCTCTTTTTCACCAGCTGAGATAACAAGCTGGTTATGGTACCCTTAGGACTATGAAGATTCAGCAGGGGGAGCATCAGTCATAGGTCAGGCTGGCTCTACCAGCTGAGCTGGGGTTGGGACAGGCTGGGGGCTGAAAAGGAAAACAATGACCTTGTCCTCTGAACCAGAAAGATGATGGTTGGAGGATGCAGTTGTCAAAAAACATGATATTTCAGCTCTTTCTTCTTTGATGCTGAAATGATTTGGTGGTAAAGAGGAAGGATGCACTGAAATCATCCCAAGATATCTTCCCTGTCTGCAAATCTGACAAGGGGAGCCCTGATTGGCAGATGCTCCAGACATCATTCTTTCACAAATTCTCAGATCTTATCATGTACACCCATTAGCAGGCAGTTGGTGTAGTGATGATGGACTGTAGGTGGACTCTGAATACTCGACAATATGGGCAGAGCACGTCTCAGAGATGACGCACTGTAGCTCCATCTTGGGAGAGTGCTGTGAGTACTTACATTGCTGCTGCCATCTCACTGCTGACAAAGCTCATCAGTCAGTGTTCTCCAGCTGGTCTGTGATCCTGTGCGTGCTTGACACCAAGGGACATGAAGCAGAGTAAATGTGGATCAACGGCTGCAACCAAGTTAGGGCATGATGGGCAGCGTTTAGCCAGTGCAGTGTCAGACTAATTTATCCTTGACTATGCTGTCATCTTGGAGCTGAGATGAGTGACTAAGCCTATGGAGCGGGCAAAGTGAAAATAGAACATCTGTCTGTGGGTTTAGATGCTATACTTCAAGCTTCTAGCTGCACCGCACATTTATGTTTCTTCTTTCTTTCCTCCTACTTAGCAGAAGCAGATATTCTATCCAACGTGAAAATATATCGAGGGTCACACTTGTGTTTTCTGTAGCCTTGTGGTTTTCAGTGGATAGACACGGCATAGTGGCAACAGCAGAAGGATGGGCCTACAGTCAAACTGTGTCGCACAACAGCTTGACTCATTCTCATTCCCAGTTTTATAAATATAATAATACATACATTCACAGCTTGTGATGTGCTTGCCAACACACTGGGATTATAGTACAGTAGAGAATCTACATTTTTACCTTCCCTTGTGATAAAGGGAAGAGCCGTTTCATTATAAAAGAAGAAAGTCTTTTATAATTAAAGCTTTAAGAAGAGAATAGGAAAGAATAAAGTTATAAAATAGTAATCAAGGTTTCGTTCTTGATGTGCAGATGGTCAGACATCTTAAATTCACAGTATAAAGTACTGAATATGGGTTCTCTCATATTGGATTCTACATTCTTGTATAGAAGAGATTATTGCTGCTCTCAATAATGTTAAGAAGTGTTTCATTTATCACTCAACACAAAATCAAATGAGTCTCCTTGATACCTACAGTAAACCACATCAGACGGTCATGTTATGGCCATTTGCTATATACTAATATGCTAATATTTCAACTTCATTTGCATTTCAGTCAGTTTGATTACGCTAACACTACATTACCCATAAGCCTACAGGCTGTCACTATGGCAACAGTGCTGGCCAAAGGTGCAAATTCTTCTGGCCAATGAATTCTCTAGTCAAGCAATCATTTCAGTGTAATTCTGCCACCTAAGGCAATCAAAGAGTGTAGCTGTGCTGATATTATGTTTTTTTTTTCCAAAGATGAAGAAACTAGTGGCAGAAAGGGAGAAAACCACCAGAGATCAGGGTGCATTTTAACTGAGGATCAGCTCACTGGAGCTGTCAGGAGGGACAAGAGATACAAGTTTATGGCAAGGTAGCTAAAGTCAGATACACCTTAAGTATAGATACGATTAAATCATTGGCTTACAGGATAGGTTCATATTTTAAGTCAATCTTAAAACAAAAGTCAGGTGCTCAAATTAGCACTGAACCAGGTTTTACTTGCTGTAATCATTCCTCCTGCTCATACTGACCATTAGAAGATCCCCTGCAAATGTGCTTACAATGTAAGTGATGGTGGACAAAATCCACAGTCCTGCTTTCATGAATTTGATTTTTTTTCTGTAGATATTCAGCCATCAAAGTTAGTCAGATGAAATGGATATCTTCCACAGTTCCAGTCTTTTTAGTAAAAAATTCCCTCTTTGTCCCTCTATGGACAGTGTTTCTCTTTTCAGCTGGAAGGATGGTAACAAAAAGAGGGAATTTCAGCAGAATTTGAAAGATATTGACGTCATTTGAGTAATTTGGATGTCTAATGCCTCATATTATCTTTAAATAAACTTTTAAATACATTTGCATGAAAGGAGAGTTGTGGATTGTATCCCCCATCACATTGAAAGTGCATTATAAAGGGATCTCTTAATAGCCAGTATGAACAGGAAGAATGATTACAGCAAGAAAAACATGTGTCAGAGTTCATGTGGGCACCTGACTGTTGTATTAGGACAGACTTGGAAAATTGTGAACCTATCCTCTAATTTTTAGTTATTACGTCATATATTTTTTGTGTTTTGTTTACCCACTGAAAGTTAAGACATGACAGAAGCTGAAAGGACCAAAGTAGAGGACAAGTTTCTCTTGCTTCATCTGCAGCCAGACGGCAGCTTTTAAAAGAAAAGCAGAAGGGAAGTGAGAGCCCATCCCTGTGGGACTGTTAAACGCTGTAGGACAGAGTGTTGAGCTGGGGGCCGTCTCCTGGGTATTCTTGTCTCCCCGAGCCTGCTGCTGGGCACAGACACACAGCTGTGTGCTGTGGATATAGGTGTGTGGGCCACAGGATCACAGCAATTATTAAAAGCAATCACAGCATCGAGTAAATTACTGTTATCAGTGAAACGCTTTAAACCAGCCTAGACATCTGCATGAGCTGACGTCACTGAGTGACAGAAGAAGTTCTGTTTGATCCTCGTTGAACACGTCTGAACTACCCATCAGTGTAACCTTTATAGGTCAGTTTAAGGTCGGTAAGTTGCTGCTCCAGCAGCCGCTATTTCTCAGTTGCAGTTTCACATTTCTCAACAATTCATAACAGGTACACTGGTTTCCTTATAAGGTAAGTTATATCACAATATTAGAGAGTTTGCTGTAGGGTTTACAATTTGTTTGTTACCTTGATATCTGTGAACTACAAATATTCATTACATGCTATAGTATTGTTAGCAGTGACGTAAAGCAGTGAGTTGGTGGTTTAATTCTATTTTTCAGTTGTTATATTTTTCCTTGAAGGTGCTTAGTGGTAAATACTCACTGTTAAGATCATTTTCAGTTGTTTAACAGGGTCAACAAATCTCATGTGCAGAGCCAAACCAACAATGAATTGATCCTACTGACAAGTATTGTGTGTGTATCCAAAGCCTGATATATCAAACAGAACTGCACAGTGGCATCTACCTTACACAGAACTACTCTCCAGAGACTGAAAATGTGATCGATGTTATTAGTCTTTAGAGCCGTTTCTAAACAAACTAATGTGCCCAAACTGTTTGTGATGAAGGAACATGTCACCCATTGCAACGGTGTGACTCATTGACATGCTTTTAATAGTTTTTGGACAACAACAGAGGTTTATGGCACAGAAGAATACAATATATCAGGCTTTGGATACACACATAATACTTGTAAGTAGGATCAGTACATTGTTGGTTTGGCTCTGCACATGAGATTTGTTGACAATAAGAATAATATAGAAAAATGCCAGCCATATCCTTTAAGAACTATTTGCGATATTAATTCTATTCTTCTGTTTATTGTTCATTTTGCTGTTTGGGAACAGTTTTACAATTTATTTTTGGACAGAAAGAACTTTCTTTTTTTTAAAAAGCTCTCTCTTACTGTTCACTGTGCTTCCCCGAGACACATTTTATTCAAGTATTATTTTCTCTAGGAGACAAAAGATGAGATTTTTGAAACATTCATTCAGTTCTTGTGCAGTGATAAGTAAATTGAATCAAACAGACATCCACAGGATTTTTTTCGGTGGTAAAACCAAGACAGAAAACATGTGGCAGTTGAAAATGTCAAGACATATTACATAATAGTAAGCACCGATGTGTGTGTGTGCAGATATTGTATAAGTACAGAAAGCTAAACATGAACAGCATCATTCATCTCCCCATTCATTAAACTCTAATCTGTGCATGATTTCTGTCTCTATGACTCTATGACTGACACCAATATCAAACATTCACGTCATTGTGTGAGCACAGAATGGAGCATTAACATTCATGTCAGAAGTGTATTACTGACTCTCACATTGTCACCACCACTAACAGCCCTGGGATTGTGTGGTCGAGTCACAATACTCATAGCAGCAATGACAAAAGCTTGGCTCGCTTTATGCTCCGAGCATCGTATCATCACAAAGCAATTCCACTAACAAAGCTCGGCCTTGACAACAGCATTCTACTTTTCTCTGAACAGAAATAAATTACAAAAGCTTCCAAAGATGCAGAACATTTTATTTAGCAAAGAATGCCACTAAAAACTCTCCAAATGTGCATCTAAAGCTCCTCAGAGATTTCAGTTTTTATTGAAGTTATCCATCTGTGGCTACATGTGCGTGCCTTCTGTTCTCTGACGTAAAAGCCTGTTTCATGTTGACAAACAGAACAATCAGCACTCTACCTAAATAAATTCATAGTCAGAGTATTGGATGGTTAATATTAGAGCTGCAACTAACAATTATTTTCATTATAGATTAATCTGCCGATTATTTTCTTGATTAATCGATTAATCTTTTAGTTTATAAAATGTCAAATAATTGTGAAAAATGGTTCTTATAATTTTCCACAGCCCACAGTGATGTCTTCAAATGTTTTGTTTTGTTTTGTTTTGTTTTGTCTGACCGACAATCCATAACCCAAAGATATTCAGTTTACAATTATATCAAACATGAAAAAAAGCAGCAAATCTTCGCATTTGAGAAGCTGGAACATAACATTTTTGCATAAAAATGACCATTACTTGATTATCATGTTATAGTTTATATAGATTACAGTTGGAGATTAATTTTCCGTCAATCAACTAATTGATTAATCCATTGTTTAGTCCAGTTCAAAGATTTGTTGTTACTGTTATGTTCAACTCAGTACAAAACTAGGCCTATACAAACACTGTTTATAAGGTTAGCAGCTGAGCAGCCAACCATTTGCAACAGTGTAATTATATTATGATTGTTTCTGTGGCTTTCTTTGTCTTTTAATAAGCTTTTAATGAGGAAGCAATGCACTGTGTATCACAGCTGAGCTACAACAGTGTTCTCAGTCACCAGTAAGTGGAGCTTTCCTGCTCAAAGCTATGAACTCATTCAGTGACACTGGTGATTCAGTATAGTCTGTTCAGTTTTAAGAGTAAGTGTATGTGCTGGCCACACCTATGGCTTTAAACACAACATCTGACATGTTATCACCTTACAGCACCGTTGTGGGGAACTTAGGCAACAGGTGACTATTCACATCCAACAGATACGGAGCAACATTAGTATTGATATGGAGTCATGTTTCTGTCCATGCGTCCAATATTTAGTCTACTCTTACTTTCTGCTTTTGCTTTCCACTAACTCATGAGAGAAATATTTGGCTCTTTAGCCGCTAAATGCTCCATTATGCTCACCAGGTAGCCACTAACTTTGTCTGTCTGCAGTTTGGTGCTGAGCAGGTAGTATACAGTGGGTTTTTCAGAGCTTCTTTGTCAAGTGCAGTGAGGGTGAACAAAAATGTTAAGTTGGAAAACCAAAACAATGAGCTGAATAACTTTGAAATGCTAAGTAGAGCCGAGAACTGCAGAGTTGGGAGGTGGTTTATCACTACCAGTGAGCCCTGTAATATTACACATAATCATTTAAGTCATATTGTTAATATCAACATATATTTAGTGCAGGTTTAACATTAGCAGTTTGACACAAATAATCAGGGTTATAGAGTTTGACAGAGCCACTGTGATTGAAGTCATAAGTTTATACGCACAGTACCTTCACAAAATATAATGTGGACTGATATGTTTTTCAATGCAGGCAGCAGAAGAAGTTGCCCTTGAAGAAGAAAATCCATGCAGGCATAAACAGACTTCAGAGGACTGTTGATGTCTACTTGTAGCCAGGCTGGGGGTCGATCGAACCCACAATGAGCACCATATGATAACGAAGACATAAATGATCTAAAAGTGTCAGTTGCATTATTCAAGGAAAAACCTCATTCACACCAGTATCCTTCAAAGTTCATCCTCCAAGTAAATGAGGTCTAATTGGCAGAGTGAACTGTAGACCAAGCATTTTGTACAATTGCTACTTTCTTCGATAAGGAAGTGTTGGAACTGAGGATGAGATAGCGCGGATGAGTGCTAAACCTGTGACTGATGAACATGGAGCAGGCTGCATTTCTCAGAGTACCCTCTGCTGGAAGGACACTCATTTACCAGATTGATGGGGCGCTTTATTGCCTGCCACCTCTCTTCCTTCGCTCTCACCATCCCCTTATCTCCTCCCTCTCTCTTATACCTATTTCTCTCTTTATCTCCTCCTCTCTCTCTCTCTCTCTCTCTCTCTCTCTGTGCCTGGCTCTCACCCTTTGTCACAGACACACACACAAACACATACTGTAAATTCTCACACACACTCTTTTCTCTCTGTCTGTTGTCTTCCCTCTATACACACACACACACACACACACACACACACACACACACACACACACACACACACACACAGTCTTCCTCTGGCCTTTTGATTGCTTTTCGGAAGGACAATGAGACTCTCCTAACCTCTTTAACACCTTCACCACCTTGCCTTAGTGTTCAGCCACTAAGCTCAACAGAAGAACGAACAAGAGAGAACACAACATCTGCCACAAGCTATTTAGATTGCAATTTAACCATCACTACCATGGTTTTAATTAGGGCTACACATAACAGTGATGTGCATCATCAATTTGTCTTTGCTTTTTCTTTATTGAATGATCATTTAGTCTCTAAAATGCAAAAAAAATAGTGAAAAATGTCCATCACCCTTTCCCAGAGCCCAAGGTGACATCTTCACATTACTTGTTTTGTCCGACCAACAGCCAAAAACCAATGAAACTGAGAAAAGCAGTGCAAACAGTGTTGAACCCACAGAGAATTATCTTTTTGCTGTCTTTCAGCTTATTGTTTTGATTTTACAGCCCACTACTTTACTATTTTGGTTCACCACTTGCATCAGCATTATTTACAGCCAAACCAAGAAGCTTTTTTTCACCAAAAAAGTGCAGACAGACAAAGTTAGTGACTAGCTGGTGAACATAGTAGAGCATTTAAAAACTGAGGAGCCAGATTTTTCCTGTTGGTTGAGAGAAAAACCAGAGTTAAAAGGGTGAGAGGGTAAGAGTGAATATTGAACTTGTATTCAGGTGTATCAGGTGGCCGGAAATACAACTCAAAATCTATGTGATTTCATATCTGCCTGTGTAAACAGGCAACTGTTTGTTAACAGGCTTTATAAGGTGATATATCAGTGTTGTCTTAAAAGCTTGCTGTGCTGCCCCAAAGTGGCCAAAAAAATCAATGTTTGTGGGCTTAAACAAATAATCTATTGTCAAAATGTTTGATGATAAAACTTCTGATGATTCACTAATCAATTGATCGTCTAATCCCTTCACAAATATTAGTCACTGTGAAAGCAGCAGTTAGATCACAAATAGCCATCCCCTATACAGAATGAACAGAAGGAGTCTGGAAGGTCATGAAGGTCAATATCCACAATCAGTGACAGCAACCGAATCCAATAAAACAGAAGAAAATAAACAAATAGTCTTCAGCAAACAAGCAAAATATTAATCTCTGAAACAATTCTCACTGATAAAGGTGCAAATGTATTCTGGCACAATACACACATACAAATTATTTCACTGTATGAGCCTATTTTTTATGCAATGCGACTTTTGCAGTCTGGCAGATCTCAGACGTGATCTCACATGGCAAATCAAATCAGTGATCAGCTGGAAAACCGCTGCCTCATGCATAAGTAAAGGCCAGCCCCTGGCCCCTGTGTGCTCTACACACCTGATCTCACATACACACACAAACACTGAAGCTCTTATCTAACCGCCTCAAAGCAATGTTCACACACATATAATAACTTATTCATATGAGGAAACATGCAAGAAGCAGACCATAAATTGCTGGTGACATATGGATTTTATCCCCCCGGAGAGGAGTGACGAGAAGGCGGTTAACACATGGCTGCGCAAACATGGCAGTCAATGCCACTGAGCTTATTGCCCCTTGTTGACCTGAAAGAGGCCAAGGGCAATAAGTGATGAGTTGGTATGTTTCTGACCCTGAAGAAACTTGCAATAATACAGTATCCATACACTATCCAGTATCCCCCTCCCTTTTCTCTTCATTTCTATCTGCGATGCAATACTACACAGTCTGACTCACCAGCTGCTCTTACAGAACAGAGCGATTGTATTCACATCGGCTGTATAAGACAATGCAGGTTTTGTTTTCTTTTTGTTTAGTCTGTTTGATGTCACAAAAGGCATGAGGGAGCAGACACTGGCATTTTTTTTTTTTCATGGCTCTTTCTCAAATCCTGGTGATTAAGTGAATCACCTGACACAAAGCTAGTTCTAAATTAGAGCTCCTTCTCTGCTGGTGAATCTTGCCAGAATTATACGTCGATGGATGCTGTTTCTGCAGAGGGACCATTAATAGTGTGGTGATCATCATCGATTTCCCCCAGGTAATCATCATTTGTCACATTTTAGACATCAGAGGGTTTAATGCAGCATCACAAATGGCTTTCTGATTAATAGGAACAATGCTCCAAGGAGGCAGCAACACAGAGGCCATTCTCACAAGATCTGTGGCGCCGCTGCTCTGCCAGGATGACGCTTCTTTGTTGCCTGTCCGCAAATTCAAATATACAGCTGGTGTAAAGCAGCAGAGCGTTATGGCCTACAGCACGGATTATGTTCACACTGGACAGCAGACCAGGAGACAATTACATGTTTGGGAATAACTATTTCTAACTTTAAGAATGCACACGTGGCAAGGTTCAGACCAGTTTGATGGACTTGCTGCAATGAAAATCCATCAAACTTAAAACATCTCACACAACTCTCCTCCAGAACACACTGCTTGAAAATACTGTTTTACAAACATGTACAAGAGAAATATAAATGACCATAAATACAAAATATATAATATACATATACAGAATTTGTTCCCTTTTATTAAATAATTTAGAGGATGAAAAGATGATTGAAAAAATGTTGTAAATATTATTCTCTATTTGTTATATTATGTTTTAAACGCTATGCTATGTTTGTTATGTTATGCTATGCTGTTATGCTATTTTATGCTATGCTATGTTTTGCTATGTTATGTTATGTTATGCTGTTATGCTATTTTATGCTATGCTATGTTTTGCTATGTTATGCTATGTTGTTATATGTTATGTTATGCTATGCTATGCTGTGCTCTGTTTTTCTATGCTATGTTTTGTTATGTTATGTTGTTATGTTATGCTATGCTGTTATGCTATATTATGCTATGCTATGTTTTGCTATGTTATATTATGCTATGCTATGCTATGCTGTGCTCTGTTTTTCTATGTTATGCTATGTTGTGTTAAATAATGCTGTCTTATGCTATGCAATGCTATTTTATGTTATGCTATACTATGTAAAGTTATATTATGTATAACGCTTGGTGAATAAAGTATGATGTACTGGAAAGTTGTGTGACGTGTTTTAAGTTTGATGGATATACTGTAAATCAAACTACACTCGTATTAAATCATTCATCTAGCTGTGTGCTTCGTGCTGCTTAGCTTATAAGGACTTTGAGGAGAGCTCAGAGATGCTCACCAGCACCAAAGGTCAGGACCCTGGACAGCTCCATCAACCCTGGCCTCTCTGCCAATCAGCTCAAGGAAAAATCGTCTGTCAGTGCTGCAGCAGGCAGCTTTGAGTTCAGTATTAGCGAGTATGGATCTCTAACCCTCTGTGGAACAGAAACCTCAGCTTATATGCAGCCTCATCATATGTCACGTCCTTTCCAGCTGTATCTCATTTGTGCCTTTGGGTTGATGGGTCAGAGGTCATGGTGTTTTGTCTCTTCATCACACTTAATCTGCCTGAACAGAATATCACCTAAATTAAAGTCTGCACATGCTTCATTACTTTTTATTTCCAGTAGACTTCAACTGAGGTCAATACACTTAAGTGCAAAAGAATCAGCATGAACCCAGTCAGTAGTTAGAGAAGTTTGTGCACGATGTGATTAAAAGGAAATGCATTATGTCCACTAACAGTCCGTTATCTGTTCAGATAGATCAACTAATGAATAATAAGGTGTTGATTGATTTTGCTTAATTAAATAATGGATCGTCCTACAGCAGAGACCTGTCATTAATACTTACATGGAAAGCTCAAACTTGATGCAGCATACATGACAGCTTCCTGTACAGATGTTTTTATATCTGTTATACTGCATAAACTGTCATTTATCATTCATTATATTTTCTGAAGATTTAACAACAAACCCGCATCTCAGACATTACTCATAACGTTTTAATGTACCTATTCGTAAATGATGTATGCATCTTTTATAGATGTTACTGGATACATTATTGATTCATGCAGTGGTCAAGGAAAAACAACAAAAAATGTTTTTTCAAATGCAAAATCAACAGCAACATGCCTTTCCAGACACAATGTGCCAGTTACTGAGGATAACCCACAGACAGGAAGATATTTTCTACTGAACATAGAAAATAGTGAAAACTGTACATAGCAAAGTATGTGGATTGAAATAAAACCCCAAATCATGTTCTGTTGTATTAGTTTAGATTAGACTGTGCAGTTGTTTGTGATATATATTGTGTATATTGTGTCTTTTTTGTGTGCAGCAAATGCTTTTGTCTGAATTTAATTTGGACATGAAAACAACTCTGGACATAATAATGTACAAATCTAACAACACTAGTGCAGTATCTACAGTACATGTGGCTTTAGTGAAAGACTTTTGTGGACATTTGGATGCATTCTGACAGTACAGTAGTTCTATTTTAAAATAAAATACTAAATAACTAGACAGTCAGACAGAGCACAACCTCACACGATTGCATAAAAACTGCTATTAAGTTTTCGTCGGAAATATTCACATTTCTTATGCATCCAATCAAAAACAAAAAGATAGATGAATAAGCAACTAAAATAGAAAAAATCCTAGGTTTTTTGCTCCAAAACTAGACCCACTGTAAATACATGGAAATATTCTAATTAGATTTTTTTTATTATTTAGAGGTTATACACACAATACATGCAGCAGAAACCTTTCATGAACTGTTACTAAATTACTGTTGATAATAATTTATGTGGAATTTTATAAACAAGGTTTATTGCCTGAGTTACAGTCCGAGAAATGTTTGCGTGTGTTTGTATGCTGTGTGAGAGTTTTACACTCTACACGTAGTTTTCCAGTTTACCATAATTAATCTGATCTGAGCAAATATTGAATGAATCCATTGCATCTCAATTATGGGGATGAAAGCTCTTTTCTATTCTTTTCATTATTAAACTCCTAAGATGAGTGCAATTATATAGCTTCATAAACATTTGTAAAGCTTTTAACCCCATTTAAAATGTTTAGCTATAACAATTATATAAACATCAAGTGTGGCAAATGTATCATAAACTGTTAAAGACGAATAAAGAAGTCCCTTTTAGTACCTTTTTTCTGACGTGTGTAATAAAGCTGAACCGGGAGCATTAAGCAAGCATTTTACATCTTTACTGTAATAGGACAAACCCAAATTGCACACAACAGGCACAATAATCAGTTTGCTTTGAAAGCTCCTCATAGTCTGCATAAATTGAAGGGATTAAACACAAACACATTAAACCCAGGAGACCTTAGCGAACCTTCTGCCATTGTATATGTATGAATAGTCCCTCAAGGTCTCTACCAACCCTTCATGTTCTTTTTTTTTTTTTTTTTTCGCCAAGACATTTTCTCTGGTAGATGGCTGAATCAATGACTTTCAAGGCAGGCAGGAGAGGAATGGAAAAGGGAAAATGAAGCAGGCAGAGAAGAGAGAAGCAGACCGGCAGAGAGAAAAGAAGTTTGTGTGAAAGATTTAGAGGTTGAGATTGAAAATGCAGAGAGGCAAAAGAAGGCTTAGCTCCAACCCAAAATCATTTTGGCTATTTTTTCCTGAAAGCCAGGACTTTGAATTGATTTCAAAGAGGGGAAAAAAGCCTTCACCAAAATTCTTTTGAATACATTAAATAAAGTAAGTAAGCACATTTGAATCAAAATGGTGACACAAGACCACCTCTTGAGTCTGTAACAAGAAGCAAGTTGATGTGAAAGCTTTACAAGTTTTCCCAGTCGACAAAATGCTTCTCTCTCACCGGACTAAAGTAATATAATATAAAATAATGTAAGAATATATGACACTGAAGGCAGTATTGGGACCACTTACTGGTACAACAAGCTTTTTCTAGAGCTTTCGACCACATCTCAGATTTCTGCTGGTGCACCCTGAAGTCAGGAGAGGAGGACTGGAGACGTGTATGACATCACATGCAACAACTGTGAGGAGGACCGCACTCAGTGACGAGAGACTGAATGAACACCGGAAACAGACAACTTCAGCTATCTGTGAACACCAGAACCGGTCACAGAATCGACTGTGAAGGGGTAGTATTTCTACAAACACTTAAAATTTACATGTATTTCTCAAAGCAGTACTCAAGAGCTTTATGTTGTGCTGAAGAAAATGCTGAATACACTTAAAAGTACTTACTCAAAAGTATGTCAACCATGTTATATATCAAAAATAGATAAATCACACAGTGTAAATATTGATAAACACACAAAGAAATGTTTTGTACTTGGAATAAAGTATGAAAAGGAATGTGCAGTCTACAGCTTTCAGCTTGCTGCCCTTTATGATCCATGTTATTGGTTATAAATGATTTTAAGAAAGTAAACTGATCAATATAGTCACTGCTACATTTCCATTAAGCACAAATTAAACATCAAATCATGCAGTGATGGTTCTTATACAGTATATTAAGTGAGAAAAGGGAGAGGGGGGCAATGATGACAGAAACTGGCAGTTTATTTGTGCAAACTGAATGTTCAATTAATTGTTTTTGTTGTATGTGTGTTCTTTTAGTTTAAATTTCTTATTTTCTAATTTACAAATCATCAGTTGTCATGGTAAAGTATAGAACAAAAACAATAAAAACGCACTTCTTAAGAAGCTTAAGATAGATAGCTTCTCTATCTACTTAAGATAGCCTGCTACAAGTGGGTAGGAGATGCTTCTTACTCTACGATTATTTACAAGAGTATCTTAAAGGGGACATATGCTTTTTGTGATTTTATTTCATTTCTATACCATTATAATGTCGGATGTCTATGTTAAACATGGTCAAAGTTCCATAACTTTGACCATTTGACATAAAAAATGCCATCTGAATGCTTTGTTTGCAAAGTTACCACTACTTTACCATCAAACAGATGTCTGATTGTTCTCACATGCCCACAAATGTCCGTCTGTCCACAATGTTCTGTAGCGTTTGTTGCTAAGGTTGTTCTATGGGTTGCTCCCATTATCCATTTGCATATTTCAGATCAGATTTGGACTCAAACATGTACAGATGCATTTGAGAAGTTAATATTTCAAGCACAGAAGGAGAAAAAGGACTTTGTTTGTTTACATAGCCTGTGGAGCTGGCAGCAGTCTGTCGAGGGGCCGCTTCCAGGAGTTGACCAACCAGAACTGAGTCAGCTCATCAGGAACGGGGCCTTAAAGAGACAGGAGCTAAAACAGCCTGTTTTAGACAGAGGCTGAACTGAGGATAAAGGTCCAATGAAGATAAATAAGGAGCTTTTTTAACGTTAAATCATGCAAAGATATTCCAGTGGAGCCCCAGAGTAAAAATATAGACCTGGAAATGTGCTTGATATGTCCTCTTTAAGTTCAGATGCTTTTGGGAAACAACTCTTCATCTTAATAAGGTTTGTAAGATGGATTCTACCTTCATCCAAGCCTTAAGTTGCTCTTGGGAAGCAGAGCCCATGAGTCAGTGGATGACCGGAGAAAGATAAAGGAGGCCATTCACATCTAACGCCAGATATGACAACTAAGCAAACTCGATCCACTGAGGAAGACCGTGAAATGAGGTTAAGAGTTGCAGACAAAAGATTTTTTTCATCACAGGGGTTTAGAGGTTTGTTCTGATCTGAGCTCACTAAGCTGTTTTTCAGTGCCTTGCTCAGGGGCACAATAAGCGGTAAGTACTGTAAAGCACAAAGTGCTGATGCAGTTTAATGAAAGTGTAGCCATGCATAATGGGAAAGGAAGGTAGAAGAGGATGCATGACTGTGACCTGAGTCTCTGCGACAGTACTGAGTGTAGATATGCTGTAATGTATACATTTAGAGCTGAGAGCAGAAACATGACAAAAGCATGCTTTAATGGTACCCATTTGCTACCATGATTACCCATTAATTGATCACAATTCACATACTATACTATAAGCAGAGCAACCGCAGTGGCAGAGGGGGTGACTGCCCCAGGGCCCATGCTCAGGCCCCAGGGCCCATGCAACCCAACTAAGCAGCACAGCAAGAATAGTAGAGCTTAACTCTCTGAACTTTTCCTATTCATTCTCTACGGTAGTTCTAATGACTACAGGTGTAATCCCCCCTCCGACCACAATGTGGGTTGCAGTAACAGAGTGGCTCTGTTCATATTTACGCTTGCTGACTCCACAGGAAGTGAAGACTACAGAAGCAGCAATTAAAAATTTTATGACTAACTTTGCTGAAAACTTGAAATGAAACAAAATATGAGATATTCATGTCTTCTTATGTTTGTGGTGAATGAAACTTGCAAGATGAAGTTTCAGCCATCAGCCATGGCCTCATGCATGGATGAGGCCAGATTTTCCAATCTCACTTTGTTGTGTGTTGAGCAGGACACAAACATTGACAAAGACAAAGTGGTTGGCAGGTCTGCCACCATGAAGGAGAGGAGGATGAAGTCTTAGAAAAAGGGACCATGATATGTACAAAGTTCCTGTTCAGATTATTTTGTTCTATGGAGGATGATGGAATACCCAAATGGACTACACTAAACTACAGCAGGCTGAGCAGGGAGAACAATTGGTGAATGATACGTCTATAATTAGTCTTTATTGACTTATATTTTGGTTATGAAGAAATCAGTCAGAATGTTACATTAATCTGTTGTCTAAGTCCATGCTTCATCCATCTCGGCACCTGTCTGTGTCACTGCCCGTGGTGTTTTATTTTATGTTTGAACAGGCCTTCTATAGTCTTATAGACCACTGTGTCTGTTTTATGTTTATGTTATTCCTGTGCAAGAAAGACACAGTGCTGAGACAGTGCACTTGGCCTGTCGTTGTCTTTTGGCGTTGGTGGTGAAGTGTTTGTATATCGATGCACATAGAGGGCTGCGTGCTGTCCTCGGTGCTGAAACATTTGAAAATGACTGGCAACCTGTCTTCTTTTTTTGTTCTTCAGAACAAGCTTGTCTGACAAAGTGGCTTCACTGCATGTTTTCTTGGACATACAGTAGGCTTGCTTGGCTCAATAAGTGACATTTTGTGTTTATGGAAAGGATATATCAGCTATTTTACAGTTGTGAATTTTAAAATGACTTTATCAGAAGGGCCCCTTGACAATGCTCCACCCCTGTACTATAGTATAACAAGTTAATTACTAATTGTCAAATAAACTGCTGGCCAATACAGCTTATTTGTACTTAGAATGAGCGGTTTATTGTCTTTACAATAACATCGTGGCATCAACAGTACACTAAGTGCTGTCAACCAACCTTGCTGCCTCACTTACTGTTCGTCACAGTGTAGCTGCTTATTCTAGCTCTCTGATTGGTTACACACTACTTGTATTACCCTTTACTTTGACACTAATTAGTGATATAAATTATTTAAAACAAAGGCTGAAGTTGTCATGATTTAATTTCAAGAGTGAATCACCAGACTAGATTTGCATTTTTTTCCAGTTAAAAAGTAATTATAAAGTAATATTTACTTCAGGTCACAAACTTACAAGAGAAGGCAAAAATGTCCTCACTCAGCTCCCAGCCCTCTCCAACACAATGTCTTCTCACTTCTCCAGCTTCACATGAATTATTCATAGCGGTGAGATAAGGAATTATGTAAAAGAAGCTGCACATAAATCTCTGCGGTTAGGAATAGTTAATCAGAGCATCCCAATGGGATGTGATAATGATTATTATTCTATGTCTCTGATTGGTTACACGGCATGTCCGTCTACTTGTACTACCCAATGCCTTGACATCTCCCCCTAAAATTACAGTATCCTCCCTCTGGACCACGGGCTTACAACCAAACAACAACTTTTGTACTACTCGTGACGCAGTGAACATTAATGTGTTACATTAGCATTCACACCTTAAGGCATCAGCACATCCTAAACATAACATTTGCTAACTTAAACTGAAAGTCCAGTAATCAACAGCTTAACTCTTTTTGTCCTATTTAGGACAATGTATATTAGAGTTTCCACTTTACCTCTTTAGCAGGATATTACATCACGCTAACATATCCAGTCTTGCCAGAGGTTTACACACTCTACCAAACTTTGTCACTATCTGACCTTCTGGTGTGTTTCTATTAAGTCTCTTGTCAGAGACTTTCACTCTGTCTCTGACAAGAGCCCTGGTACTGTGTTTCCATTCCTATTGGCTCTGTACATGCTTTCATAGTGTCTGTGTTCACTGTTGCTGCTCCTGGTGGCACAAGTTGTAGTTGGTGCCTGTTCCTTTTCACCTGTCCTCCCCTTGGTGAGTTCACTTGTTATGAGCGCTGAGTACAGCTCTCCCAGATGACAGATGCTCGTCCTTTCTATGTCTTGTCCTCGTCCAACTTTAACTTTAAGAACTTGAACTCCTGGTTGTAACAGTGGCAAGTCCTTTACTGTAGAAGCAAAATGTCTGTTGTTGCTTGGCCTCTGCATCTCTGCATCTGATGAGGGCTTTACCAGGCCACTTAGGAACCAGATTCCTTTTGAATAAAGGGAGTGTGGTTCTGATCTTCCGTCCCATGAGCAGTTCAGCTAGCCTTACACCAGTAGAGGTCGTTAGTGTTGCTCTGTAACACATTAATGCTAATAGTGGGTCTTCTTATTTAAGGATGTGTTTTGCAGTTTGAACAGCATGCTCCACTTGGCTGTTACCCTGAGGGTTGTGAGGACTGGATGTGACATGCAGAATGTCATTCTGTCTGCAAAAGTCTTTCCATGTCTCATTTGTGTATTGTGGACCAATATCACCGACTATCTGATCAGGAATGCCAAATCTTGCAAATATGGATTTCAGTAACTTTACAACCTGGTCTGTTGTGGTAGTTGGCAAATGCAAGATTTCCAAGTAATGTGAGTAATAGTCTGATATCACAATGTAGTGCTTGCCTTTATACTCATAAGTGTCTGTGACTATATTTTGCCATGGTTGTTCAGGCAGAGGTGTGGGTTGTTGTGGCTCTTTGCACTGTGTACGCTTGTTTTTCTGGCAGAAGTAGCATGTTTCCACACTGTTTTAATATCAGCAGAAATTTTAGGCCACCACACAGTTTCCTTTGCACGTTCTCTACATTTTGACAGGCTTTGATGTCCGTCATGTATGAGTTTCAGTGTTTCCTGTCTCATTGATGGTGGAATTACAATGTGACAGCCTAGTGTGATAAGGCCCTCACATGTTGACAATGAATCTTTCACTGTGTAATAGTCTTTTGAGATGTTTGTGATGCTACTCACTCATTCAGGCCATATATCTTTGATCAGCTTCCGTACACTTTGTAGTTGCTCATCTCTCTGTGTAGCAGACTTTATCATGTCCAGTTTGTGCTGTGATATTGGCCAACAGTGCATGACAGCACTAACGTGACAAGCAATGATCGTCTCTGTGGTATTGTCTCTGTCCTTTACAAGGCTGTGTGACAAGGCATCAGCAATGACCAGTGTTTTTCCTGGTGCATATTCTGCCTTGGCATTGAACAATGTCAGTCGCATCAGGAGTCTTTGACATCACACTGGTACTGCATCAAAATCCTTACTGTTTATCAGTGGCACCAGAGGCTTATGATCCCTGAAAATTCTGAATCTGTCCATGTCTACCAGGTATTTCTGGAACCTCTCACAGGCCCATACTCCTGCTAAATATTTCTTCTCAATTTGCACCTACCTGGTTTCTGCATCTGTTAGTCTCCTGGAGCAATAAGCAACAGGCTTCCAGCTTTCACCATGCACCTGTAGAAGAATGCCCCTCATCCCATAACTGTTCACATCTGCTGAAATAGCTGTCTGTCTTCGTGGGTCATAGTATGCCAAAACAGGTGAGGTGATGAGGGCTTCTTTGAGTCACTGAAACACTTGTTGCTGTGGCTGATCCCATGTCCAGGTGGTTTCTCCCTTCTGCAGATCATACAGGGGACCTGCTACTGTTGCCAAGTCTGGTATATATTTACTCATGCAATTAATCATGCCCAGCTCATGATCATCTGTGGGCTCCTGTAGCTTACTGATGGCATTCATTTTACCTAGGTCTGACCTCACTCCGCTGGTGTCCAATACGTGGCACAGGAACCACAGCTCTGGCACACACGTGTCCTTGTTGAGTTTGAGACCAGCCTGCTCCATTCTCTCCAATGTGGTCTGCAAGTGTGTGTCATGGGCAAACATGTCCTTTCCATGGACAATGACATCGTCCATATACACAGCTACTCCCTCTAGTCCCTCCAGCAGTTCAGCCATTTTGCGCTGGAATATCTCTGGAGCAATATTTATCCCAAAAGGCAGGCACTTGAAACAGTATCTCCCAAAAGGTATGATGAAGGTGGTTAGGAGGCTGCTGTCTTCATGCAAAGGTATCTGGCAAAAGCCTGAAGCTGCATCCAGAGACATGACGGACTGTGGAACCTGACAGCTTGACCAGGTTCTCCTCTGTTGTTGGCACTTCATATCTCTCTCTTTTGAAGTTCTCATTTAGCTTTTGGAGTCTGATGCAGATTCTCACTGTGCCTGTTGGCTTCATGACCAGCACCATTGGTGCACATCATTTAAGAGTCTCCTGATGTCATGCCGCTGCACAACCGTTCTCTACTCTTTTTACCAGCCCAATCTCTACCGCTGTCTCTCTAACAGGTTGCTGATCATAGGCGCTTTTGCTGCATATATGTTAAAGATGTACTTCCTCTGTTTGTGAAGTGTACTAGCAGTGAACTGTCCCACGATGTTTAGTGCCCCTCCCAGGCGGTCTAGGGGTCCACTAGTTTTAAGTAGCTTCCTCTTTGGCCTAAGTGATCTGAATGTCCTCAAGGTTCATCACGGTATTATCAGCGCCTGTATCGACTCTAAACCTGACTGGAGTGTGTCCTACATTTATTTGTTCTGTCCAGTGCTCAACACTGCCCTACTTACTGCTCCAAGATAAAAGTTTTCCTAAGCGTCTTTACTATACTTAATTTATTTCTCTTACTGATTTGGAAAAACATTTTCTCTCCCAATGACCCTTTTTATCACATTTTCTACACTCAGATTCTAATGCTGGGCATTTGGCTGGGGCTTTGTGCTTCTCTTTCCCGAATCGGCAGCACCAGGAGTCCCTTGGATGGGCTTGCTTCCGTCCGTCACTTCTCTCTTTAACAGGCTGTCTCCCACCTCTCTTCGATGGTCGCCAATGTGTCACCTCCTGCATGTTGAGTACTGCCTGTTGCTCTTGCTGGCTTATCTGCTGTGCGACGTCCTCAGCTTGCCTTACCATCTGCACTGCAGTTTCCAAGTTGAGATTGGACATGAGCTGTAGTCGCCTATAGAGCTCTTTGTTGCAGATGCCGACAACCAATCTGTCTCTGATATGTTCACTTTTTTCTCCCAGCTTTTGCACTCCCTGGTGAAAGCATGCTCTCTCATGTATAGTGTTTTTCTTTGGTATGTAGTATCCAACAAATTTAGCTAGTACCGTTTTGTGGTTGTCCTCTTTCTCCCCTCCTCAAAAGGTGAAAGACCTGAAAATAGTTTCGGTCCATGGCATCAATAAGTGTGCTAAGCTGGACCTCACCATCTTTGTTACCCAACTTATGCCAAGCACACACTACATGACTTTCAAAGTCATCAGATCGCTGTACTGTTCACACTACACAACTTTATGTCCTGTAATGGGGAATCTTGAAGTCATTGTAGTTTGCACACTACATGACTGATCAGTGACAGGGGGTCACGCTTTACAAGATCTTTCACCAGGAAGAATCTCAGATGAGTCTGTCTGGTCTCCAAATTATGTTTTGTCACGAAAACACACACGAGAAGTGACACAAGAAATGTTTCCCCTCACCCCATGTCCTGTGCTCTCATTGGCTGTAGCTTGTCACTGCCCTCATTGCCAGTCACAACACTTTTCACACTACAGGATTTGGACTCCCTGACAGGTCCAGATATTTAGCCTGCTTGATATCTTTTGGGCATCTGTGATGCATCAGTGAGTCTCTCAGGTCGCATCTTTGAACAGTTCACACATAGTGATGGAGCACCGATTTGTGAGCACCAAGTTAACGCTGATTTGCCTCTAATCAGGGGCTTTTGTCAGCGATCTCCAAAAACGGTTGGCGAGTGGAAAATCAGTTACAATCGTGTGGTGTGAACTCAGCATTAGCAGCTCACCTGTATCGTGTGAATCTCTGTATCGTGTGAATCGGTCTCCAGGCAGGCCAGTCTCCTGCCTGTTTTATTTCACTATAGCATCGGGTGCCTCTCTCAGAACACTTTTGACATCATGTCAAATAAACTGCTGGCCGATACAGCTTATTTGTACTCAGAACAGCGGTTTATTAACTTCACAACAACATTGTAGCGTCAGCAGTACATTAAGTCCTGTCAGCCAACCTTGCTGCCTCACTTACTGTTCGTCACAGTGTACCCGCTAATTCTAGCTCTCTGATTGGTTACACACTATGTCTGACTACTTGTATTACCTATTACCTTGACAATAATCAGTTATACAAATTATTTAAAATATAGGCTGAAGTTGCCATGATTGAATTTGAAGACTGAACCACCAGACTAGATTTGCATTTTTTCCCAGTTGAAAAGTGACTCTTATTATAAACACAGTATTTACTTCAGGTCACAAACTTACAAGAGAAGGCAAAAATGTCCTCGCTCATCTCCCAGCCCTCTCTAGCACAATGTCTTCTCACTTTTCCAGCTTCACATGAATTATTCATAGCGGCAGAGATAAGGAATTATGTAAAAGAAGCTGCACATAAATCTCTGTGGTTAGGAATAGTTAATCAGAGCATCCCAAGGGGATGTGATTATGCCACAGAGTATGCAGTTGAGACGGCTTCTCAAAGTTACTTTTTCAGATTTGTAGTTCGCTGTGTGCGGTCCAGGTGTGGACGTGTGAGTTGGTGAAGGGTAAGGTCACTCTGCTCCTTATTTTAAGATTTGAAACTTTTGCCAAGTGGTTTGTTAACGGGCAGCAATGGATGCTGATGACAGAAATTAGTTGTTGTGATAGTTATTTAACAAGTAAAGACAGTGAAGCTAATCTAGGTAATGAGAGGTAACAATAGAGAGAGGAAAATAAAGTTGATCTTTTGCATAAATCAAACACATCTAAACTGACTTTTCTTAACACTTCAGAGCCATGTCTTTATAAGATGTGACACCCCCGAGTGTGTTAGCCAAATCTTGCTACATGTGCAGCTTTGGTTCCCACATAAATATACCGGCTGCACATCGACCTACATCGTCCTATCTGCTCTGGGAAATATCTCTCTGCAGAAAACGGGGTGGATTACGTTGACCTAGTGTGACATGGGTTACTGGAGCAAAGCGAGTGTCAAAATGTGACAAATCTTGCTGAGCCCCTTGGTTCCCAAGTCTCCTTTGTCCATCCCCATCTCTGCACTAAAGAGGCGCTCTGTCACAAGAGGCAGTGCAGTAGTGGAGGATATGGCTGATTTAACAACAACATGGTGGTTTCTAGTCTGGAACAGCTAAAAGGTGTGCTAGGTAGAAAAGTTGCTTTTTCTTTTTTGGCTGTGAATTTTTACTCTAAAGTGATTATGTTTCCTATAAATACATCTTATAATGGTAACACATGATGAGGAGCGTAAGTGATACTGATGGTCACCGTACTGATCTAACAGCTCATGAAACTTGGTGGAAACCGTACGTCAGGCGACTCCCGGGGGGAGCTTACACAGGCAGGCCAGACAGACGAGACTTATGAGGACAGAAACGGGTGTGAATGGAGATCTGCTTTGACACACTGGCCCTGATGTGTGAGGCCAGTGTGGGCACAGGCCTGTCAGGTCGTAGGCAGAGATGGCTCCTCATTGGACTGGTGTTAATTATGAGGCCAAAGGCTTTGCCAAGACTATTTGTCATGATGAGAGCTCTGGCAGGCAGAGGACACACTTTTTTTATTCAGAAAAGAGAGAGGAAAATGAGAGAACTTTCAAGCTCCCTCCCATAGGATGTGATAATCTTGTCTTTTCTTACACATCAATTTCCACAGTGCAAATGATCCTGAACACTCTTTCCTGTGCAGAACCGTTAGATGACAGAGTGCACTACACTTGGCTGTTTAGACGTTCGGCAAGTTAACTTTTTTGTGTTATCTTATAAACAAATTATAGACTCGGAGCCATCTCCGGTTGGCTATCAATTATTCACAGGACAGGCTCTTTCTTTATGTTCCCTAAAATAATGACAGTCAAAAACATTCCCTGATAAAAGGGCTGAATCAGAATAGGGAAAGTACATCGCGGTGCACGGCCTCAGACCATTATGGTTCAACTCTAAGTGCAAACAGTCTCCACATGAGTCATCTCGACTTTCTTTAGGCCTGCTGAAAATGAATCTGGACAGTTTTTACTTCTTTATTATTCCCCTGGTGGGCAAATACTTCATGGAAGAGAGGAAGCAATTCATCAGGGTCACAGTGTTCTCCTGTACCATAATTTTTGACAAAGGATTCATGTTGAGAGGTGAGTGGTGGGTTAGTGTTGTGCGTTTTCTGGATCATCTCCGTCTACTCTGCATGTCCGTCACCTGTCTTCAGCTCAAGGCTGATGGGCAGCAAAGCCATCGTTCTGGATAATTAAAGCTGTGAGTGCAGACTGACATGTCCTGCAGTGAGAGGCGAATGCTCACAGAAGCAGAAGTCCTTCTGTATCCAACTTTGCTTGCTACGATCTCTTACAGAGGGCCTTATTCAATCAGACAGCTCTGTTCTACTTGCCCGTGAGGAAAATCAGAAAAACTGTTGAATAATTACACATAACCTGGCCCTTGAACATTTGTCAATATTTCATGTCGTAGGTCAGCAATAATGTGTATTTATTTCATTGTACAGTGTAGTAAATACCATCATCATGGTAATTTATAGGGTGACTTGTACAGACAAACCCCCTGGAGTTAGATGGCTCCTACAAAACAGCAGGTATAATTACCATTCTAATAGGGGCAGGACTATCAATTTTGGGGTCCAACAGTGAAAGCTAAATGATATGCTACAGCCACGGATTGCATAGGCAGTGTGAGTGCTGATACCCAGGCTGTTTTCCTGTTGTTTTCATTAGGTCATTGTGACATCACAGCACGGATATTCAGGCTTTAACCGCATCTGATTCTCTCACTGGCGAGGCACAAAAACAACACAGCTCAGAACAATCTACCTGAGAGCTGCAGCGAGCATGTGTTCGCTCTGACTCACAGGCACACACTTAGATATGCTGCTGCGGCTGCTGCTGCATAAATGCTTCCTCATATTCTCCTCTTCTTTCATCTCATTGTCTTTCTCTCACCCTCCCCTCACTGAGAGCACAACATAAAATGAAAAAAGTGCTGACTATGAAAGGGATGACGCAGTAAACATAGCTGCTCTGAATATCTAAATTAAAAGTGGCCTTGTGTATCGTTTGAATTATTCATAATGGTAAACTGGATGCAGCTGCTACTACAGAGCAGGAGAAAAATCTCTGAGTTACAGTTACAGTCTGATAGATTACTCCATTTACCTTGCTAAGGTGTTAAATTGTAGGTAATGAACTATAGTCCTATGAAAGTATTTAGAGACATTGATGAATTCAGCTTTGCAAGTGCCATCTAGCCCACAACAGCACACAGTTAATGGGATATTTCAATAGCAACAGCAGTGAATGTGCAAACACACAGTAACCTACCACAGTGCACTTTACAGATCAAAGCAGATCAATAATTATGTATGTAAATGGAGGCTTTTGAATTAAAATACAACATAGGGATTCCAGATCAAACCAGCAAAGTCAGATACAGCAACACACAAAATACACAGTATACAGTAAATACAGTACAGCATGTATATACGTGTATATACACAAACAGTGATGTGCATGTACAAGCAAAGTTTTCACTTATCCAGTGAAATATCTCAACATCTACTGAATGGATTTGTACCAAATTTTCATGGTTCGCAGACAATATATCCTAATAACTTTCATCCCCTGATTTTCATACACCACCACTATGAGGTTGACATTTGTATTTCAGAGTAGTGGTTAGATTGCCATGAATTTAGTTCAGATATTCATGATCCCCACAGGATGGGGCTCCCAGGCTCAGGTCTGTGGACAAAGGAATCATATGATTCAGTAAAAACCTGAATAATAATTATATAACTTCATAGGCTGTTATAGGCTTTTGGGGGAAATACATGGAACTTGGTGCAGTCTATGCTACATTTTCCTCATCATTCCCGTGTCACGACCCCCTGTCTGTTTCTCTCTCTCTCTGGTGCATGCTGTCTCTGTCTCGTTCCCTCTCATGCGAAACAAAATTGCGTGGTTAGTGAAAAGGCTTATAATAGCTCATGATCATTCAATGTCCATGTTGTTGCCTTGATGGAGTGTAGGCCTATAGAACAATTGCTAACATGCTTAACTAAGATGGTTAACATTTTAAACATTAAACCTGCATGCTAACATGCTGATGTTGAAGTATTTAGCTCAAAGCACCGCTGTGCCTGCAGTAAGTACAGCCTCATAGAGCTGCTAGCATGGCTGTAGACTTTTGTTACATAATGTGGCAGAATACAGTCACATTGCAGTCACATTATGTTCAGGATACGTACTATAGTACATGTACAATGAAAAATATGAAAAGCCATATTATAACCAAAGCAAACTATGACTTCATGTTTCTGTTGTCTGCTTATATATCGGACAAATCACCTATGGCACAGTGTCAAACAGTGCAAATTAAAAGCTTTTAAGTGCTTCCTTGTGCTCATTACCATAAGTACTGAATGGCAGGGACTGTGGCAGCTCTTTAGAAGACAGAGATAACCTCCTGGAATGACAAGCCTTGAACTTCACCTCTTGAAGGGATATGGGAGAGACAGAAGCAGTGATCTCAGCTGTCGTCTGAATGAGGGCACCTGGTGTGGGCCGTTGTTCTATCAACCCCTCCCACTGAGCCTTTAAATCTCATCCACTTCATGAGAGTCACGTCTTCACTTAGATAATGAATTATGGATCCCAGCCAGGGTGATATTCAATATTAGATGAACTGCATATCTTCATTTGGTGACAGTGCCACTGCTGCCATAAGGGACAATCCCCTCTCAGCAGCATGAACTCAGATACAGAGGAAAAGCTCATTACTATCCATATTCATGATGGGGACTTATGCAGCATGCGCACGCTGCGTGCATGCGTACTTGTGTTGTACTCATACTGTTAAAGTACCATAAACATGTGTGTGTGTTTGTGTGTTTATATATGTGAGCACTGGTGCACAGGAGTGTGAGAATGGAAGATCTGCTCGACTCTGGAGTAGGCAGGTTAATTCTGCATGCTCTTTCTAAATGGAGAGAGGAAGATAGAAGTCACTATAGTCACTACAGAATGCACCCGGCTGTTGTTCCTTCTGCCTGAATACACATGAGTGGCCAGACTGATCTTTCCCCTGCTCTTTCTGCGCTGAAAAAGACAGACGCTGAATACAGACATGTATAGTACATTTATGAGAACATGGGCCAGTAGTCTGTCTGAAGGTTCAGCAGAGCGTTAGCAAGTACAAAAAAAACACTGTGACGCACGGCCTTCTACTGCAGAGCCAGTACCATTGTATACTGTAATATTAGTCTCAGTTAACAGAAATATACAGATTGCCATGGTGTTTACTTTTGTAGCTACTTTATCACAGGTCATTAATATGCCTCTTTAAAAAAAGTGAAAATGGTCTGACATTTTAAAGATTAACACAGTGTTGCATAATACTTTCTAACTTTAGAAAGTATTATGCAACAGTCTGCACTAAATGGCGACGTCACAAACCTTAAAAATAAGTGTAAATAGAAGAAGAAGAAGAAAAAAAACAGCCCAAAGAGAAAGTGACAAAGAAAAATTAGTTAAAGGGTACTCCACCCATTTCACTTGTCAAAGTCAGTTTATTTGCTACAGGGAGTGTTACTCAGCCTGTGAAATCAGTTATATAAGTATCTTTGAGGAGCTTTGTCAAATCTGAGAAAATAATCCCTCATGATGGCATAGTGATCTCATCAAGGTAAGTGGGCGTTTAAGACCAAAATCAGTCCTGCATTAAAACAATGCCAGGGGCGTGCTGCTTCAGGTGATGGTCAGACATGAAATACAACCCAGGAGGACCCAGCTGGAGCATCAGATCTGTGAGTTTGAAGCTTTCTCAGACAGCAAAATGCTGCACAGCTGTTTGTGATACTTAAGAGACACAATCTCACAACCATGGAAAGTTATCACAATGGCAACTATTTGATAAACAGTAGAAAAACGGTTCACATTACAAAGAAATACACCAGGAATGTGCTTGCACGTATGTGATCGGCCAACACAACACCTTGCTAGATGACGAAACACTGGGGCAAAAGCCAGGTTCAACTTTTTTGCTGGGCTACCCTGCGCCGTCGGCCTGCGCACATTAAAATGAATGACAGGGTTGCATTTTTTCATGCAGAGCTTATCAAGTAAGAGGCTTGGAGACTACAAATTCGTAACAGAAAGCATTTATTAAAAATGCAAGCATAAGTTTGAAAGACATGGTAGATTGGGCCTAACAAAAGAAGTTACCCGGTTGCATAATGGGAAGTGCTTGACCCATATTAGGGACTGAACGTCAGTAAAATCTCAAGCTCTGCTGTATCTATTTTGACCTTTTCTTTTTCAATCTGTCTTTTCTGTGTCTCCTTTAAGAATCAGCTGTCTGTTCTACCAACCAATCTGTTAATGCGCATCTTCCTCCTTTAGTTTCGCTGTTTACAAAAGCCCAGGAAGTCTTAATAAGAGGCGAGGATTGAATGTGCCATATGGTGCCTAACACATCAAGTTCAGAAAGGAGTCATCCAATCCAATCCAATAATGACTTATTGACCTGGTATGTGCCCTCTCGGCCATTAAGGTCCGCGGATGGAGCCCTGCTGGTTACTCCCAGGTCACAGTTGGTGACTAAGGGTGATTGGGCATTTGCTATTAGAGCTCCCACACTATGGAACTCTCTGTCTACTGAACTCAGACACACCAAATTGCTAGCTTCTTTTAAATCTCCTCTTAAAACATTTCTATTGGTAAAAGCTCTATTTATTTGATCCTATTCATTTTATTGTCTCTACTTTCTTTTTATCTACCTTGTCTGGTTTTATTTTCTTTTTGTAAAGCTCTCTGTTACATTGTTAAGAAAAGTGCTATATAAATAAAGTTTATTATTATTATTATTATTAGTATAATCCATATCCTGGATCCACAACCTCAGTTTTTATACAATACTTCAGAGAAAGGTTAAACAACTGGATTCTCTCAGATGAAAACAGTCTGTAAGTGGAAGACGATGATTGTCTTAACCTCAGCGCACTGGAGAGGAACTTTGATGCTACAATCGTCTCCCTTGTGTCTGTCAGAAAAGAACTCTGAATTTGAAAACAACACATCACAAAGCACTCCACTTAAGATAAATTGAGTCTTTTAAAGAGCATATGGTGTACATCTGGCAACATGGTCCTCATTTTAGATTCAGTTATGAAGATCATTATCCAAGCACGCAATTGCCTTCTCTTCCAATTCTAATAATGGGGTGTGTGGATCAAACAAACCAAAACTTGCATCCAACGTGGATTTCATATGGATGTAGGACACTGACTCTCAAGTTGAAGCTACAGTGACAGCTCTCCTTGGTAATATAATAAAGAGCATTATGTATGAAGGACAGGATATACTCTCTTAGAACACCTATACACACCTATACAGCACACACAGAGACCCTGTATATATTAGTCCAGACATACAAGCACACACGCACATAATGAAACACAATGCAAACAGCCCTTTTAAGTGACAAAGCATTGTCCTTGAATGCTCAGGCGCACTTTGCCGCAATGTATTTGAGCAGACCTCCTTGCTGTCATGCTGCAGTAGTGCGGTCTACTCATTATCTTGTGTCATGTGACAGCATCTCTGAATCATTTGGCCCTGGGAGCCGAACCAAAAGGGGAAAAAACTCACAGCCGCCACTAAACTCAGATGACAGGGAAAGCGAGCAATAACAATGTCCTTGTCCCTGCATGGATTACATAAGAAATTCCATCGATGTCAATCATGCACTAATAGGCGCTGTCCTCCAGAGACTTTTTATTTGGGGAAAAATAGGTACACCGCGTAAAACAGTGCACAGCATTTGTTTTGCAGATGCAAGCATGCATGACTGTGTGTGTGTGCATGTGCAATAATTCCATTTAGAGTCTCTTTATTATAATTTAGACATGTTAACCCTGTCAGCACGATGAAGAGAGTCTATTCTTATCTTCTCTGTGCAGGACAGATCCTTTAAACAGACTCTTAAATCCTCAGCTAAAGTCTGATGTGTCACAATAAGCCCAGGGTAAATTTCAACCCCTTTTGCCTGTCTTGGATTTGATGTCATTTGTCAAGGGTTAAAGACAGAAAATAGAACCAGAGCGCAGAGGTGTTTTAAGGATAACACATGAAAACAGCCAGAGAGGCAGGTTAGCTTTAAGGATCAACTTCATGAAATAAAATAACGGAATTCAAAGAGGAAAATAGTGTGCAGGCCTTGTTTTCTATTTGACAGGATGGTTCACCTGATACCACTCCTTGATAAGCCTGAAGTCCTGAACTTTACACATTGTATATTTTTAATTTTAACAAACTTCCACAAAATTCTTGAACTCCAGAAACTCTTATGGGCAGGTAAAATGACCAAAAACGCTGCATGCTGTCAATCACTTGTACTTACTTTGTTAACTACTGACATGTCTGAGGACTGACACGCTTTCAAACAGAACTTCAACAATGTTAAAACGGGGGATTAACTTGGGTTAGCAGATGTTTTTTTTTTTAAGCCATGCTAGCATCGCATACGGCACTGTCGGTCAGTCAACCACTAACTTGTTTTGCTACATGTCATAACCTCTTGACTTTGTGCTAAGGTTCTTTGGGAAATTTACAATGTGTAATGTAGTACAAAGTCAAGATGCAATGATATGTAGCACAAACAAGCTAGCAAAGCACTGTAAACAGAACCACAATTCAGGGCATACCTTACACAGAACTACTCTCTAGAGACTGAAAACGTGATCGCTGTTTTAGTCTTTGGAGCCATTTATAAACAAACTACCTTCACCATAATCTTAAAGGTGAAGGAACATGTAATCTCGTGCAACGGTGTGGCTCACTGATGTGTTTTTAATATTTTTTGGACAACAACAGAGGTCTACAGCAACGAGGAATAAGATATATCAGGCGTTGGATACACAAACAGTACTTGTGAGTAGGATCAGTTCATCAACATTAGCATGTTAGTATTGTCATTATGAGCATGTTAGGATGTTGACATTAGCATTTAGCTCAAAGCACCACTGTGCCTACAGCCACTCAGAGCCCCTGGCATGGCTGAAGACTCTTTGTCTTGTTAAATTATTTTAACAAGCTCCTGATGGACAAAAAATTACAATGTGACCACCCAACACAACATTAGTGGAAATGTGGGATAATTTGGTGGTAGCATCTAAGAATTTAAATGTAAGGCTCTTCTTCTGATGCAAAGGTGCACAATCTGACATAAGTCTCAGTAGACCATAATTTAAGGCTCTGTAATACAATATGGCTATCACAATCCAGAACGCAATTAGTTAATTTTCATAGGACTGTCAAAAGGCACTCTAGGAAATAAAATTAGTAATTGTAGAAAAGGTAAACTGATTGATAAGGTTGAATTGCATTGATCATAGATCTGTGATATTGCACTTTCTATCAGTGTAGGTTTGTTAGGGTGATTCTTTTATTTTCTATTTTTTGCTACCAATACATCCCAGACATCACAAACAATGACTATCTGTTCTGTGACTATTATCTTTGTAGTATGTATACTGTGTTGTTTGTTCAGTTCTGTTCTGTCACTGTGCGTCCGTACATACATCTTAATTATGGCTGCCACGGAACTGCAGATGAGCTTTAAGCTAACTCCTGTAAAATGCATTTATGTTTGTACCATTCAAACATTTATGTTTAACATTGTATCGCTATCGATATGCTCGTTACAAATCAAATCAAATAGAAAAATAATAAATAATCTCAGCTATATTCAAGAGGGACTGGATGATGTCAGTAACAGCAGATTCAATGAGCCAGGATGTGAGGAAGAGAGAGAGAGAGACTGCAATGACGGGGCACATGACACTGGAGGACATGACAGCAGACTGCAAACAGCTTAGCAACATCAAGGCACTGCAAAGGCGTCATGCTGATCAGTTACATCATGAACAGAAATATATGGCACCAACTTCTGGGGTTCAACAAGGACAGGAAGCAGGAAGCAACAAGACCAGTCACTGAGCCAGGCACTGCAGGTGGTTAAGGACAGAAATTGAAGAACATTGAAATTTGTGAACTAAACAAGTTTCAGCACATGGCCTTTGTTGGCACTTGTGTAACAATACACTAAAAATTTGCCTCTATTGTAACAGCATGAACAACCAGTAGATCACTCAGAGAAGAAAACAGCGCAGTGGTGAAATGGCAGCGCTCTCAAACGATGCAATATGTTTCCCAGTCTCACCTACAGTGTGCAATGCTAGAGGACATTTACCGCCTGCAAAACAAGCCTTAATGTTTTCCTGCAGGCATGCCGTTCGTGCTTGGCTTAGGAAGAACTTCCACATGCAGTGAGTGTCAGTGAAATCACTATAATAATACAATAAATACTGTATAGCAGATGCATTGGTGATTGAACCGAGTATGATCTCGACACTCTGAGGAGCTGAGCACAATCGATTGCCTCTAATGTTGTCAGGGAAACCAGCAGCGGCTCTCTAAAGGTGCTTAAATGTGTTGTCAACCTCTGACATAGTGTATGTATCTGTCATTTTGGTTGTGTGTGTGTTTTTTATGAGTGTGTGATGGAAGTGTGAGTAGAGAGAGAGTGAGAGTCTTTGTGTGTGTTTGTTTTTAAAGGAAAGATGGAGGGGATCCGACAACAGAGTGACTGAGGTTAATATAAAATTTGACATTTTTTTAATGAATATTAATTTTTTTTTTTCACTGTGTGAGAGGTTTTTTTTAGTCCATTATCTCAGGGAGCTTTGAGCACCCACTAAATTAATATCAAGGCAGTGGAGGAAAACCTAACACTGGAATCAACTTTGACTCCAATTAGGCAGCTAAAATTCTTTCAAGTCAAATGGTTTATAAGGCTGTTTTCAGCCTTACAGAATATTTTCAGCCAGTCTGTCGGTCCGATTAGCACATTTTTCTGGACCCAAGGGTCTTCAGAGGTTTGCCGAAGTGTGAAAGCTTATCTCATATCCAGGTGCAGTTGAGGAAAGTGGTCTCTAGCGCACTTCACTTCGAGCAAACTCAAGTATAGACCACAGGGGCCTGTGAAAGCCATCCCCTCTGCACATTAAAGTAGAATAACATCCTATGAATCCAGACAGACAGAGGGTTGGCTGTTGTTGTCTGCAGGTGAGATACAATTTGTACAACACAAATGATCAAGCCCAGCGGAAAGTGACAGGCCCAATGTGCTACAAAGTGCTGATCAGATTTAGATGAGGAAGTTATATTGATGAGACTTACTACTCTGCCAAGTCACTTCTCTATTAATCAAGCTGTCTTTAAGTCTATTTTTGCCTGGAAATGGCTATTTGTAATTTGGGTTGTGCTGTCACGCGTAGTCTACAGCCTAAGGCTGAGAGGAACAGGGCAATCTTCACGCCAAAGTTGTAAAATGAAAGCACTCACCATCTTATTCGATCCTTATTTTACATAAGAAGCTAATGAGATCAAATTTAAAAAAGGGTAGTTTCTCTATTACCCATCCATCTATTCTCCACCTATTGCCTCGGTCAGTAAATATATATATATATTTATATATTACACAGCAGTTAAACAATAAGGCTGGCATGATTTTATCTTTTTATTATTAACAACAGTTCCTCTGAACAGACTTAAACAAACAGTAAAATTTCAGTATATATATCACAATGAAGGAATATGTCACCCAATGCAAAGAGACTCTTTTATGCAATTTTAATCATTCTTTGATGTCAGTTCTCTGTCACAAAACTGGTGTCAGACTGTGGTTTCACACTTGTTGGCAATCTCACTGTTGGTGTTAGTCTTGTCAAGGGAACTCTTAATGAAAATCAAATGTTGGTTTTTATATTTAACTTTTTTTCAAGGGCACATTGATCAACATCCATGTAAATATTCAGTGTCAGCCTTTAAAAAAGGCACATTTTCAACTGTTATCCCTTGGCCATTTGTTACTCGCTTACACTCACTTTCTTTCCGAGACTAAGACAAATTGTTTTTACATTTCTGTTTCTGTATGGATTAAACAAATAAGACACATCATGCTACAGAGTGAGCTTTATGTGCTGAAATTTTGACACTTTGGACAGAGCTTGGCTAGCTGTTTCTCCCTGCCTCCAGTCTTTATGCTAAGCTAAGCTACTTGAATCCCAGTTCTAGCTCAATAGCTGAGGCACAGAAAGCGAATAAAGCTGTTTCCAAAATATTGAACTATTTTTTTCTAATGTTCACTGGACATACATATCCACTCCAAAATGCAATATGAGCATGTAGAGGTTTTTCAACAGGATACATAACAGTTGATTGCAACATTCTGGCTCCATTCAGCCTGTATGAGGCTCCACTTACAGGATGAACTCACCCACCACTTGGCCACTCTGCCACACTAACCACTCTCACTATCTGTCCTTGCACTAAAAACAACCTCCCTCTGATCAAACGTCTGCCAAGGGGCTTCTAGAGGACAACACCCAAGAGACAGCTCCAAACATCTTATTGATCTGACAGTGAGATCAAGCCCAAGAAGCCAGCCTTAAGCCTGAACCACCACGGCCATGACCATAGGAATTGCACGCAAGCTTCGTCACAGCAACAGACATCATAAATAGAGGAGAATTCATCTCCTTGGGGTGCAATCCTCTTAAACTGGTCAATTTTACACAGCAACATTTATAAACCTCTGTCAATATCACCGACAAAGTGAAGAAGGGCTTATGCTATTAAAGCCAAGATAGCATCACACATAAATCTTACTCACAGTGGCAAGGTGGTCAAAAAAGCTTGATAAATGAAGTGATACGAGTGTCCTCTAAAACGCTTTAAGTTTATTGTATTAGGGCGAGGCTGTGGCTGCGTGTGTGCGTGAGTGGGTATCCATTTCAGGTGAGCAAGGCCCTGGAGTATCAGCTGCAGCCATGCACTTCTCATTACTCTGGTCAGCCTGCTGTGAGCACTCCATCACACACAGCCATCATGCTGCTGTCAGGCCAGCTGCACCAAAACACACACACACACACAAACACACACAAACACACACAGGGGGAGCATTTGGTAACACAGCTTATCACCAAGCCTTTCACACCGAGAGCTACTGTCAGGACGAAGATCAACTGCATCAGTGGCGCTCACATACGTCGTGAGAAATCTTAATCGCTAAATTGATGCATAGTCACTGCACTTCCACTCGTTCCCCTCGCTGGTTTGCTGTCTGCACTGCTGAGTTATAGCTTCAAGAAGGAAAAGCCATCATTGACTGAACAGTGACCCATGTTGGGATCAATACAAATTATCGGTACATTGTGGCCAATATTGTAGGGAAGTGGTCACTACTGGGTTTATAATTAGTATATTCTCATCAAATGATCAACTTACTGAAATCTACTGATTCTTGATACTATATATCTTTAAGAGGATGAATCATCCACGTTTCCAGGTCTATATTTTGTATTCTGGGGCTCGACTGGAATATCTTTGCATGATTTACAGTTTTTAAAAAAATCCTTATTCATCTCATACTAGCTCTTTATCCAGCCCCACAGTTCTGCCTCCTGTCTCTTTAAGGCCCCCGTCCAGATGAGCCCACTCTGTTTTGATTGCTTAGCTTACAGAAGCTGTGTCTCAGCAGACTTCCACCGGCTCAGGAGTCTACATAAACAAACAATAGTAGTAGGATTTCACATCTTTTTCTCATTCTTTACTCAAAATATAAACTTCTCAAATACATGTGTATGAGCTTGAATCCAATTTGAAATATGCAAGTGGACAAGATGAACAACCTTAGCAACAAAGGCAAACTATCTGACATCATTATGAGGAGGAAGTAGAGGTAACATTACAAATTAAGCATTCAGAGCAGGTTGAAGCCTGGGTTTTGACTTTCAGGGAGCTTTTTTTTATATGTTCACCACAAGTTTTAGACCTTTGACCATGTTTAACATAGACGTCAAACATCATAACAGTAAAAAAAATAACAGAAAATCACAAAAAGCATGTTATTTCCACTTTAAAAGAAGTGAAAAGAAAATCTCCCATTGAACTATCTAATGCAGAATGTTCACATATTTTACTAAATGTATGTGTGAGCATGGGTATATTTAACAGTAAAGAGCTTAGTTTTTATCAGTTTTAAGGCTACAGTTTGGTAACCATTAACGTACAGCAGAGTAAAAGCAACTCAGCATCTATATTTTGTTGTTGCCTTTGTATATTTGATGAAAAACACTTTTTTATTCACTACCAAACATTAATAATCTAAATAATCTATAAACATTATAGTCCTTTGACTTTCACTTTAAAGGTTAAAGTTTGAAAGTAACTGCAGCCTGCTGAGACAGGACGACGCCTGAAGCAAGTGGTTTCTAGCTCAGTTGAAGCTTGTCAGAGAGGTCAAACAATATTAACACACACTGTTAGCAAGAAACACGTGTATTAGTGTTGCGGTATGTGCTGTGCATAAAGGGGAAAATTAGATGTTTTGCTAAATTTATGTTTTAGAGAAGAGAGTTAATGTGTTAAACCAACTTTTTTCTGCATGTAACTTGTGAAAGTGATTTGATTAGGTGACTGACAGACCTACAGTGGGTGCTATACAAGAGAAACTCAATTAGTTTTGCCCTTTTTATAGGATCATCTGACATTAAGATCACACAGGGCCACCCGTGGCCTTTCATGAGTTTAAAGTGAGATTTGATATTGAGGGGATTACAAATCGGAGAATAATAAGAAACCATTTTTATTGCTCTAATACCAAAAATCAAAGAAAAGGAAATAGCTGTGTGCTGAAATCTCAAAGTGGCATTGGCTTAAACCAATAATCTGACAGCTATTGTTGCTGCAGTTATTCCAGACTTGGGTTTCGGCCATGTTTACAGCCCCCTTGTACAGAATACAGAGAACAGGCCAATTTTTGCTTCCAGTGGCTGATTGTGCTTCTGTTTGATTATTAATTAACAACCGCTGTTGTATGTCTTCTGTAATGTAGAGGAATAACATCTGAAACTAAATTAAATATAAATGGGGCGTATTCAGATTAACTATTTAGTGCTGTAGCTGATGATACTGGACTTTCAATTGTGTTAGTCCGCATTTTGTTTTCAAGCATATGACATAAAATCGCACCAATTATGGTAAAAAAACTGTATAAAACCTTTAATCACATTATTATGACAATAATAATGTAGATTTCTGTTCCTTTTAACTGAGAAGCTGTCTGATTATCCTGGCCCGGTTCACACCACCAATAATTGTGTTTATTGTGTGTTCATTCATTAAGTAACACAATTTTTCTGAACTAACTAACACATACATTTAAGCTTTACACAGTAGAGAAAAAAAAAGTGTTTTGTGAGTCAGTGTTACCAGACTGCAGAGTCTGTGGCTGCAAGGAATAATTCCTGACATCAGCAGTACCGGTTGATCACATCAAATAACATGCTGTGAGTCAGCTAGCTGGCTGACTAGATAGTTAGAGGGTAATGATTCAGATTTACTTCTGAGGCGGACTTAAAATTCATGTTGGAACCAGAGGATGATACATTAACTGATAAGCTTTGGCTGGTTAAAAAATAAGCACTATCTGTTGAGCTATCGAGTGGGTGCTGATAAGATAAAGGGGTTATTTAGTTAAGCTGTTTTGACAGTAAATTAATGAATAGGGCAGAAACATAAAACATAAGATTCTAAAAATCTATCCAACAAAACGCTAGTCTCAAAATAGACTAGGATTGGATGAATTACAACTTGTAAAGTACCTTTTTAATTTAAAAAAGTTTTACTATTAGGGAACAAACATTGTCCTTTTTCCCATGACCGTGTCACTGATGGCCTCCGTCAGCTGGGTCTGTGTACCACTGAGAGCAGCCATATGTCATGGGGGGGAAAATAATAATGTCCACTATTAGCATACCAAACACCGAGCACATAAATAATGCAAAAGTTACAGTTTCTTTGTTCAAGGATACATCACTCAGAACCAGGGATCAGCATTTTGGGTGCCAGTGTGCCCTGAGAAGTCTTTGATAATGAAATGCTGAATGCAAATCCTGACCACATGTTGAGCCAGGGGGGGAGGCCTTGATCTCAGAACAAAGCTGGCTCAATCAATAGAGGAGGTGTCCCATGAATCAAACCTGGACAGAACCAACGCTGATGAGTTTTGTAGCATCGATCTTCTCTAAGGTGCGGCCTCTACACCATTAAGTTTAATAAAAAAAAGTCTGACAAGCACAAAATAAAGGTGTTTAGAGTGGACCAAACTGATATTAAACAGTAGAGTAGGTTTATATGCACATTAGTATCCTGGTTTTGGTTTTTCACCCTAACCTTAACCCTAACCCCATTATCATGGTTTTGATCATAGTCAGGATATGGCGTTTACATATCCCGTATATGTTTATAACAGTATACAGGTTTTTGATTGCCTACATTTAGGTGTGTCTTTATTTCTCTCCATCTAACTCACTTGTTTTTGTACAGATTGAGCTACCTCAACAGTTGAGACTTGTGATAATACAATGATCTGCATTACCAAAGTCAGACTTTCCCTTTGTTTTAGCATTTTGATCATCACATCATTTACCATCTTATTTTTGTTATACTGACTAACTGCATAACTTGAGTTGATGACACACCTGCAGAATAAGCAGAAACCTGGATAAGGTTTCACAGTATCTCAGTTTCTATTGGAGTACTCTTTCTCAAAACCAGGGTAAAGGCTTATCCAGGTTTCTGAAACCAGGATATGAGGTTTACAACCACCAGGATGTGCTACAAAAACCTAATAATAATCTGGATGCTTGTGCACATATAAACGCATTCAAGAGTGATGGGACATTTGACTGTTCACTGTTACTGTCACTACATTTGTCAAGCTTTCCGTTCTCAAGCGGCACCTAACGGTGGCAGATTCACTCTCAGAATTCGTAGAAATTTTTGAAACAATTCATCCCTAAATTCATACAGAAATACAAAAAAGCTTCTCATTTCTAGCTGGTGACTGTCCATTTTGCCGGCTGAAATATTAACCATCACTGTCATATTTCATCAGCTGTAGCTAGCTAGGTAATTAAGCTAACATTAGCGTCATGGGTTGATAGAAAAATCTGTCTCCAGCTTTTTAATGTTGCCAGCTGACTCGTTTTAAAATGAGAACCGTTTAAAATGGGTTGTAAATGTGCATCTGATGGCTTCATACACGATATTGTGCTAAAAGACTGAAGCTAAAGCTGCATCACCATTTGATCCATTAAGGGAAAATCGAGTTATTTTGTTCTGATGTGATTGTATGCCTGCTTATTGACTCACATACTTATTTTTCTATGTACAGTATGTTTTCACTTTTAATGTGACAAGAGAAAAGCTTAAAGGGATAAGGGCTAATTGGTGTGTTTGGTAAATATAACGCTATCTTGAGTAGTGCTGTCTGGGGTTGCTGGAGTGTAAATGATCCCCAAATCCAATAAAGAGCAAACTCTAATAGCATCCAGGACCCGCTTTCACTCCGTGGGGAAATACTACAAAGTGGATATGATAATCATGAACAGAGCTTTTTCCAACTTAAGATGTAACCTGTAACCCCACAAACTATTGTAGTTAGTTAATGATGTGCTCCTTGGCTTTGGAAGTAACAGTTGCTTACTCTTGTAGGGAATTAGATGTTAGCTGCACATGCTAATTATTGTAGCTTGCGTTAGAGCAGAAAAACACACTATTTAATCCATCCTTACACTTTTGCTCTTGAGTTTTTGGTTTTGGAGAGAGTAAAAAAGACTCCACCCTCCAAACTTTTTAAAATCTGAGTATTGTTTACTCTGCATACCACCTCAGCACGAGGAGAAATTTCGAAAGCTTGACAGCTTGCTAAGCTATGATTGGTCCATTGTTGTTCTGGGGAGGGGTTTAGCTAATAGTCAATTAATCACAAACACCACCAACAACCTCCTCACCACCCCACAACCACCATTACTTAAGCTGACATTTCCTCGGTGGTGTACCGCACTCACCTGTTCGGCCAAGTCTGCTCTGCCTGTAAGGCTTCAGCTTGTAACAAATGAGCCTGTCTCGCCCTGTTTACCCTCAGGACCTGCTAACACCACTAATTTCAAACCCAGGCCTCCCTAATTTTTAAATACATTTTCCGTCTGGTGTTTACCTTTTCCATTGCTGCGATCAGCAAGAAGAGAAAGAGGGGAGCATTGCATCTAAGGTTTATTAAAAAAAAAAAACTACATTAATTAAAGCCTCAATGGAATGGGAAAGTCTGAGTCAAACTGAAACTTGAGATGAGGCAGAGTCTCAGTGCGACAGACTCGGTGCCAGGAAGGCAAGAATGTTAAAAAGAAGGAACAGACAGTAACAAGGGCAGAGACAAGGAGAAACGCTTGAGAGAGAAAAAAAAAAGAAGAGAAAGAGAAAATAGATGGAAGTGGCATTTAGGATAGAAAACTGCCAGCAGAGAGAAAAATAAAAGTAGGTAAACAAAAATTGCGTGGGAGTGCCGTAGACAAAAACGATTGTATAGGATGAATGAGAGAGTATAAGTGATGAGGTGAAGCTGCTGCTCGACAGACCTGTCACAGCTTGATGTATGGGCCTCTTATCTACCAGGACCAAATGCATTACCAAAAACACTGAGACAACATGTCAATATGTCTTACTGTGAGCACACGAGGAACAAAACGGGTGGGTGTCAGTGTCTCCCAGTCATGCCTGGAAAAACTCTCACTCCTGTGGCGTGCGTTATATGGAGCAGGTGGGAGAGGGGTCTAAGAAACCATGACGACAGAATGTGATGTCTTAAAGTTAGATTTAGTGGGATATGGCAAACCACACAGCAGGGACGCGGTATAATCACAGCACAACAAAAGCCAAGCATCGTCTACTCATTTGTGTGATATTACATCAATGAGTTTAAAAGTAAAGCTCTAATAATAACAAGTTTTATCTGTGATTTCTTGTGCTGTGTGGTGTTTTGAAGCATGGCAGTACATGAATAGATGAGCTGATGCTGTGAAGGCTAAAAAAAGAATATTGCATAATCAGGTGACTTTGCAAAGGCAGAGCGGTTTCATCTTATTGTCACACAGACGATGGCTGATTGAATGAAGGCCAGGAGTGATGACATAGCAGCAGAGTGAGAGGAGAGTTTATCCTCTGGCCTCAAGGAGGGACAAAGGACAATGGCTCTGAGTGCACAGAGAAAGAATATATGAACATATATCTCCACTCAGCTCTTTTCCGTGCCTATACAATTATAAACCCCACTTTGCTTTAATGCTCTGAATACTGGGATAAGGAAAAGGGAGACCTTGATAGCCCATCAGGCTGACGTTGAGTTCCCAATGACGTTCTTGAGCCTGTTCGTCCATTTGTTTGACAGTTCATCACTACAGAATCATGCAAAGAGAGTTCGGTGCGAAGAGACAAAGATTGACATATTTTTGTGCTATTTCTGGCTTGACAGACAGTTCTAGATGTACAGTAGCTCCACTCAGAGCTGTTTTTAAGTCCAAGTCAAGTCTCAAGTTCTCCAAGTCACAAGTCCAGGTCAAGTCACACATCCTCTGCAGATCTTTCAGGTGTCTGAATGCTGATCATTGAAATGACGCTGCATTTGAACATTTTTCTTTCAATTTTGTGTTATAGGTTGAGGTAAAGTATTGAAATAAAAGTGTTCATGGTACAAAGTAATCCACCATGTGTGCTTGCATGTATTTTATTGGCCTTGTTGGACAACAGTGCATTGTGTTGAGCCACGTTCAAGCATGCATTTTATCCCACAGAGCTAACATCTGTCTGAACTTGGCCTAAATCTGACTTGAGTCAAGTCTCAGGTCTTCGGGTCTACAACTATGACTCCACCACTGTCATCAGAGGATGTGTGACATGACAAGACAGTGACTTTGGGCGTTTCCTGGCTGTTTTTTTAATGACATCATTCCAGGCATTAAGGGTAAGTCGTCCTGGTTTAATGTCCTGTGGGGCATTTTCTAGATTTCTGTGGCTTCCATAATCTAGTTGTAGTATTTGTTCCTTTCAAACAAGACAGTCCTGTTTCTTTGGAGTGTTCCTGTAGATTTCTCATTCCCTTGTTCAAAAAAAAAAAAGTATTTTGTACCAAGAGAAGTATCAGGTCTCATGACGTCACTTTGCTTCTCGCTGTCAGTTTTGTCCTTGGATTATACATCGCCACCTGTGATGCTTCTAAGAAAGGCAGTGGAGCTACAGCCAAAACTGTCAGGGTAAACAAATATGCTAAGCTGTCAACATCCAAGAATGTTGAATCTTTTCCAACTAAGATCATATCAAAAACTGCTAAAAAATAGGAAAAATAAACACTGGAGTTACATATCCCTCAGCATACTTCAAAATCATGAGTCAACACTGTACCAAGTTATTTGATACTTACAGTAGTAGGTACACTACAGCCTCAAACCATAATATACTGTATATTTATCATATACTTGAGATGTGTAGACTGAATCAATTTGACTAAAGAAACAGTCTTCTCCCCCTCACATGCATGTGACTTGTTTTTTACAGCTGCTCAGTTGTCACCACTCATTCTAATGAGGCTTTATGTTTGCATTTGTTAGCAGGGATAATGATAATGGCCTCCTTTATTTTCCCTGTCTCTCATACATCCATATGAAAAATGCGTTCCTGTGCTGTACATTCAAACACACACACACACACACACACACACACACACACACACACACACACACACACACACACATTTCCTTTTCTTGAATCATGACATTCAGCTTCTGACGCTCGCCCACATTTCAGTCATCCTTGGGAGGAGACAGAGCTGGCAGCTTCACATCGGCCATCCAGGGACAATGCGGCAGGCAGGAAAGCAGCTCTACTACAGTAGTGGCATGGCAGGTTCAGCTGAAGGAGAAGCACTGACACCCATACTAATGAGACTCTACGCAGCGCAGTGACCAAGCGTATGCAGGAGGATCAGGCAGAAACAATCTCATAGCTACCAGAGAGCATGTTGCCACATGGAAACCCCCTTCTCTCTGCTAGTCAGAAAAAAAAAAGTTACTTGCTCTCTTCTCTCTCCATCTCAGTCCTCCCAACCTCTGAAAAATTTTGACAAATCTATTGCACACTAAGCATTTGCAACATCAGAGCACTGACAAAGACCACATATCGATCTTGGTACTGCAAGAACAACAATCACTGTTGGTCAAGATGCTGCAGGATGAGTACAGATCTTCTTAAATATTCAGTTACAAATTATTAAAATGAAATGAATCCACTACTTTTCTCTTTGATGGCCATCAAACTACCTTTGATACAGAGACAGTATCAGATGTGCTACAAGTCTACATTATGATTAACACAATGTTTGTCAAAGCTACTACAAAGTGCACATGCATCCCAATATTTTATTGGCAAGACGGCAAAACTGTTCTAAAGAAAGGTGCCCGCAAACTGAATTGATGCTTCAAAGAAGATTTATTTAGTACTGCTACAATGTTTTTAATCTTCAGTTATTTTTATACAAAAAATCTCTTTGAGCGTGAATTATCTTGCATTCCATTGATTGATTGTCTAACTGATGTTTAGACTTCAAACTGTTGTGAATATTATAAATATTTTAGATGAATTATGTGTCTACGCTGATGTAATTAGTGGCAGGTCAAATTATCCAAGTCTATATATGGACCATAATTGTTTACTTGACAAACACATGATGTAGAAACATTGTAGCTGTACTTAATACATCTTTTGGGAGAATCAAATGTTTTTTTTTCTCCTGACACAGTAGTTTGTTGGAGTCACCTACCAAAACATGTCTGTCACTTACAAGCCGTCAAAAGAGGAGTGAATGTCAAGGATTTTGCTTCATATACAACATCAACAAAGAACAAACAACAGAACATAGAAGTGTTTACTGTACGTATATGTGTCTGTGTGATATATAAATAAAAAAGAAAAGATGAGGATAGGATGGAGAGAGTGCAAGCAATAACCTTTGAGAGCCCTTGCAATTCTCCAGATGAAATTCATTAGCACCCCCAACAGATTAAGAAAGAGTGAAATTGCCTTTTGATGACAGACAGATGCTCTCCGTGCAGGTGGCGAATCTGAGACTAGCATTAGATCTGCTATTAGTCAGCTTTTAATGCTTAACTGTGCATGTTCCTGTAACTATACGCCACTGAAATGTACAGCATTCAAGTGGAAGTCTAAGACAGGTCTTTTATCAAGGACCTACTGTCATGCTTACAGACAGGATCCCTTTGGGAAAGGCTGGAGCTGCATTACATCTCCACGTCATCCAGGATTCGCCCTCCAGCCTCCTGTGGGGCTCAGGAGCATCTTGCTGCCCCATTACCTGCCATTCTTCAGAAACAGCTGCCTCCCTCCTGCTGTGAATCATGCAACAGTGGTGTTTACAATGAACGCGCACCGCCTGTAGAAACACAAACAAGGACGTATAACCTCTGTAGGATGAGGATGGAGGCTGGGCGAGAGTTTGTTCCTGCTGTCTTACAGTTAGTGAGATAGGAAATTTACAACAGACAGCTCAGGGTGACCTGCTCATCGACTGACGCTCCACGCAGAAGCATGGCAATGAGACCCGAGGTCAAGTCACATCGAAGACATCTAAGTGATACAGACGGCCTGCTGTGGCGGCTGCAAGGTTTAGGTACACACAAACAAAAGACAGCAGAGGCATTGCAGAAGTCAGTCCTTTGCTTGTGTTGCTAATCCTGCCGCAGTAACAGAGCAACACGAGTTTCTATTACATCACACATCTTCTCTCTAAACCCAGTGAAAACACACAGCACTGTTGTCCATTAGCCCATGTTAAAGAACAGAGAAAAAAGAAATCTATTAAGTACTGCGATTGGTCACTTAGATCCTGTTTTGTTTGCCCCTGATTTTATCCTTTAAATATTTGTTTTGTTATTCTCTATACAACATATGAGGAGAAAAGCATTACATAATAAATGTATAGTGTTAATATGACAAGATCTCATGTAACTGTGAGTTAGCAATTATTCATGTGACTCTGAGTGCTTCTTAAACACAACAAGCTCCACTTTGTGCAACGAGTGTGAACGCACATGAATGCACACTAAATAATATATACTGTAGCTTGCAAACTGAAGCATAGAAATAAAGGCAGCCGTCATATGTGCTAATGCAATTGTTAAATTTAAGAGAGTGAGGATGTGACCTCATTGTCATGCAAATCTCCTGCAATGCTAATTGCTGAGATAAAACAGAGAGCACTAGATAGTGTATCAACTTAGTTTGGGGATTTATACCGCAGGGATTAACAACGAATAAAACATGTTTAGCAAATTGAAACACCCTTAGGCTGACAGAATGTACACACAGAAAGTAAAGTATGTATATTGTATGTATAGGTATGGTATTGGCAAAGTTATACCTTGATATACTGGTATAGACCAGGTTAACTGAGGACCAAAACTCTAATGAAGAAAAAAATATAGTAGCACACCTTGTGTCATGTGGTAAACTGTTGTATTTAGCTTCAAGGTTATAGTGAGGGTGAGTGATCATGAGAGTGTTTGTGTTCAGCAGTCCCGGGGGACATGTTGCATCTATCTGTGAAAAGGGAGACAGGCTTCAAATTGCCTCACTGCTGAGGATGACACAGTGCACTATCACTCCTTCAAGCTACAGTCAAAGTTTGTGTGTGTGGGATGAGGGGATGCGGGTGTGTAATGTCACAAGGTTGAATGTTGTTCTTGACTCTTTGTGGCCCTGACAGTGAAGGGGCTGTGTGGGTGCGCTGGAGAGTCTCTCCTGACCAAACGTGGTTGCAAGTTACTAAAGTAGTAAACAAGGTACGGGGGCCGCAAAAACGTGTAGAAACCAGTCACGAAAACACACAAAAACCAAATTGCATCAAACTTGAAACATGAAGTTCCTACAAAGCTCATGCACTGTGAAATTTAGATTAGCTGTTCACAAGCAACCCTGTTTCTGTTTATGTACTACTAATTTGAAACTAAAAATATGTTTTTAGAGAAACATAATGTCACCTGAATTACGTTTTTTTGTCAACATGATGACGAACATTTCTGCATTATATTGATGATCATTAAAGCAGTTATAATCCATTTGTTTATATTTTCAATGGATCACATGACTACGTGGATGTGAAAGGGGACGCTAAAAGTGACAAACCCACAGATCATTATCATCCGACTGAAGTTCCCATCAGCTCTACGGAGCTTTATAGCTTCTTTCAGCTCTTTTTTTTTTTTTTCTGGCCCATAGATTTTCATTTTGGTTCACTCTTACTGCTCTTATAGCATTGTTTTCAGCTGCAGCAGCTGATTTCAATGAAAAAGCTCTAAACACTACACTACCTGCCCAGCAACCAGCTGGTGAACATAGTAGAGCATTTAGAGGCTAAAGAGCCTGATGTTTCCTTCAGGAGTTGATGGAGACCAAAACAGAGCTAAAAAGAGAGTGAATGCTGGACTTATATTCATCTGGTGGCCCAAAACACGACTCCTAGATAAATAAATAACAATGTTTAAATTGAGAAGTTTGGACTTACCATCCCGTTTATTGTTTCCTTATTAAATTCATACAGTTAAGCGAAACTAGGATACTCGTTTACATTACCATTACGCTATCAATGCATCTTAAAGAGAAATGAGACTATACATGCTCCCAAACAGCTCTGGAGATCTGCACTCTACTGAGTGCACTCTTCTAGTTGAAAATATTGCCAATGAACAAAATCCAGATTGCAATAAAATGAAAATAAATAATAAAATAAAAACTAAATTAGTAATACGCTATAACTATAAGGAAACTGGGTTGTCACAAGCTGCATGAATTGTTGATGGTTTGGCACTTACAATGGAAAGTTATGATATCCCTGCAGTTTTCCAACTTTTCTGTTATCTCAAACTGTGACTTTACGTTAATATGCAAGATCTTGACACTGTGCACAGGCAGGATTAAGTCAAAGCAAAGCTATGGTGTGATTTCCCAGTTTCCAACTCAAGCTTAGTTTAATCTGCAGTTCACAAAGGGCTACAGTATTCCTTCTTGAAATCCTCCACTGAAATGTGTGCATATGCATAGGTGTATAAGTGTACATGAAGCAGCTGCAGGTCGAATCATTAAATGATTCAGTTCATATGGACAATAAATGCTATCTGAAGTGATGGTTTTCTGTCAGTTGTTGTTTTGGGTGCTGCCTGCATACTCGTGGCATGGCAGTGTGTGTGTGTGTTTGTACCCTCCACATACAGTACTTTAATGTGTGAGTGTTTTTTCATAAATAATTTAATGGGAGTAGGATACTGGCTGCTGGGTTACTGCTGTTGCAGTGGAGATATATTAACATATTACAAAGTTGGTGTCCTCCTTGAGAAATAGTGGATTCTCTCAAATTAAAAGCCTAATAATGAGAAGAGCCTTTTCAGCACATGGAGACCTAGATTTTTTTTATACACAGTGGCAATCTTTGGTTAATGTGGATGAAAATGGCTAATCACAAAGGCGTGAGGAACTCTCACAGTCCAGATGTTATGTTTTGGATGCCATATGTCTAGTTCAGGGGGAAAACTGTTACTCAAAGTTTATCATTTACTGTCACTAAAATACAGAAACTCTGGTCTGCTATTGTTTTATCAACAACAGCATTAATTTAACATCAGCTTTTAAAAGAATAATTTTTTTTTTTGTATTTTGGGCTACAATTATGTGAGTAGTTTTCCCTTTTTTCAGACAACAGATATCTATTCTCCAATATCCATCACCGAAGAATGACAAGCAATACAAACAAATTTTTTATCTTTCAGCTCAAGTACAAAAAAAGAGTTCAGTGCAACTTGTACACAAACTCGTTACCTATTTTTGCAGCAAACATGCTTACTCATTACTTTAAAGATGCAGCCACATGTACATATACAAATATGACTCTACATCCGCCTCGTTAATTATCTCTATTGACACTTCGGACCCTGATACTGTTATCTGTGTATGAAACGATGAGGATCCATGTATGTCAAGAGGTGAAAACAATCCTCAGGTCTGATGAGTGAGACGTGGTGATTGCAACAGGCCCGATGACATGAGGTGTCTTGTCCATATGGCGCTCTGGGCCGGGCTGTGTGACACACCCGGGGGTCAGGTTTTGGTTTGAGTGAATGTAATCGGTGGCAGGTGCCAGAAGGCAGATATCCGATGGTGTTAATCTTCAGACGGCTCAGATCTGCTTTCTGACTCCCTATCAAGATCACTGTCTGTGCATGCTGAGACAACCAACCAGTAGTCAGCAAGTCAAATATATGAAATGAATAATGACATAATCAATTTAACTTGGAATTGATGAGAGGGAATCTTGCTGCAGGCAGTTTCAGGTAAGAATTGATTTCCTCTATGCACAATCTAACAAAAACATAATAATTTCTAACAAGTATTAATTTTCTCTTCCATTTTGTCTACATGATTGTGTTTGTTTACCACTATGTTCCCCTCGCTTGGCCGTCAATATGAGAACGTTTCTCTGTCCTCCTGCTGTTCTCTGGAATGTGTATGTGAATTTATGCATTTGATTTGGATTTGCCAGAGGGAGCCAGGTTTCCAAAAGGAAAAAAATCTGTTTTGAACACCAGTTTTCTTATATTTACATGGACGTAATTAAAGCCATCTTGTGATTCAAGGACAGCGGATATTACAATGAAACCCTGTGAGCTCTGTCCCTGTCCAAAAAGTATTTTTATATACACACAACCACCCACAGACACAATCACCAAGAACTGCCCCAGAAATCCATGCGAAGGTTATAGAAATTCTCTTTGTAGTCGCAAAACAAAATATCCCTGAGCTTTGAATATCACCCTGCATTATTTCCACAGCATCCTCTGCACTGTTCTGTGTTGCTCATCTGCCATTTCTTCTTTCACACAGCAAATGCCTCTCAGAAATGTTAAGCAGCTTCACCATCAAGCCTGTTTTATTTCTTATCCATATCAATAGGTTGCAGAACAAATAAGCCAAATCTTCATCAAATATTTATTCTTATTACATTTCATTTGAACCCAATTTTAATGCCTGATATCCCGAGAAAACTATAATTGTTCGGATGTTTGAAAGAAAAATATGGACTGCCATAAAAACACTGACATGAACAAACAGCTGTTGCTTGGATCTTCCCTGCAGTGGACACACGAGACATAATTAATCACCAAGGGACACAGACTCATAATTGCTGTGTGCTGATTAATTGTCCCTGGTGAGGAACGTTCAGCTTAACATGCAAATTTGTGTCAGAGGATCCATTCAGCGACGCAGCCCAGGCAGGGACTTATTGTAAAATGACACATGCAGGGAGATAACAAGACGCTTGTCAGTAGCCTACTGTAAAACAGTTGTTTCTATTTTGAGCTCTTATACACACACAGTAAATGTGAGATATTATAACTCTCATTTGATGAATACCGAGGGCCAACATGCGAGGAGAGTTCTTCGGCGTGACGTAGTAGATTGTTTATCGTTTGATTTGATTTGTCCTTGGCTTTCTGCTGCATTAAACAAACTGCTAAACAGGACAGGAGAGGAAATGAAAGGAGAGGAGATGAAAGGAGAGAAAAAGTAAGGAGAAGAGAAGTGACGGGAGCAGAGGAAAAGAGAAGAGAAAGGAAGAGAGTAGAAGAAACCAAAGGAGAAATATAGAAAGGAAAACTGAGAAGAGAAGAGAGAAGGAGACGAGTAGGGTCGCAACTAACTATTATTTTCATTATCGATTAATCAGTTAATTATTTTCAGAAAATAGTGAAAAATGTTGTTTCCAAAGCCCAAGGTGACGTCCTCAAATGTTTTGTTTTGTCTCGACCAACAGTGCACGTCCCAAAGGTATTCAAAGACTTGAGAAACCAGAAAATATTCACATCTGAGAAGATGAAATCAGTGAATGTTTATGTTTTCTTTAAAAAATGACTCAAAATGATTAATTAGTTATAAAAAAAAGTTGGTGATTAATTTTCTGTCAAACCTTGATTACTGTACTCAACTAATTGTGCAGCTCTAGAAGAGGAGAGGAGAGAAGAGGAGAGGAGAAGGGACAAAAGAAAAGGAGAAGATAAAAAAAGACGAAAAGAAGGGAAGAAAGGAAAGGAGAGGAGAGAGGAGAAGAAAAGAAGGGACAAATGGGAGGAGAGGAGAGAAAAGGGGATGAGAGGAGAGGAGAAGAAAGGAGAAAAGAAGGGATGAAAGGAAAGGAGATGAGAAGAGAAGTGAGGAAAGGAGAGGAAAAGGGTCGGAAGGAGAGGAGAGAAGAGAAGAAAAGAAGGGACAAAAGGGAGGAGAGAAGAGGAGAGGAGGGGAGAGGAGAGGAAAGGAGGAGAGGAGAAAAGAAGAGACAAAAGGAAAGAAGAGAATAAGAGAGGAGAGGGAGGAAGAGAGGAGGGAAGAGGGGATAAGAGGAGAGGATAGGAGAAAAGAAGGGATGAAAGGAAAGGAGATGAGAGGAGAAGTCAGGAGAGAAGAAGAAAAGGAGAGGAAAGGAGAGGAGAGATGAGAAGAAAAGAAGGGATGAAAGAGAGGAGGAGAGAAGAAGGGAAAAAAGGAAAGGAAAGGGGGAGAAGAGGAGAGGTGGGGAGAGGAGAAGAAGAGATGAAAGGGAGGAGGTGAGGAGAGAAGAAGGGATGAGAGGAAAAGGGGGGAAGTAACCTGATGGCAGGAAAGGTCATTGACTCAGCAGCACAGAGCAGCGTCAGTGGAGGCAGACTTCATTCACCTCCGAGCACTTCATCAGCTCCTGCACGAGATGAACTGAGAACAGCATTACCAAGGTCATAAAAATCTCCCTCTGTTGCAGACATATATAGAATGAGACGAGCCGCTCTCCTTAGAGATGAAATCACACTATTTCGCTCTCCATTTGAGTCCTCTTTATCCACAAATTTGAGAGGGCGATGATGAGACAATAACTGAACAGATGGAGCAGTAAGACACTTCACCAATGATAAGGAGGAAGTGTACACACGGCTGAGTTCAGAGCGCCGTTCTTCTGCCTGAACTGAAGTTACACTGACGGCTTGTTGCTATGGTAAATGTGGAGAAACAACAGCTTGAAATGATATACTGTATATACTGTATTTAAACTATTCCATATCCCAACACATTAATATTTTCTTGTCTTCCTTTCAAACTGAAATAGTGCATAGTGTGGATCCATAGTGATAACAGACTATGGTAGCGTGAATATGAGCTAAATTTCAACAGACATAACAGCGTAGGAGACTCAGCAATCCATACTGACTCGGTTATAGCGCTACATCATTCAATATGTAACACAGCATGATGAGTGACATGAAAGGCTGGTGAATCTGCTATATTGTAATTACCTTGTTGTGTATGTCAACTGACCTTAACACCCACCACATACAGCTGATAGTGGAGAGCGAGGTAGAGAGACACCAGTTAATATAACAGTGGAGAAGAGGAGAAAAGAAGAGACTGGGCTTCTCCATGTTCATTGAAATGCCAATTAGACCGATACCTTATGACATTTCTGCTCTTTCTCTTCTCATGAAACAGCTAATGCGCCCCAGCATGGGCAGTCATACTCGAAGAAGCCTTATAATGTAGAAGCTCTAATAAAGATTTTAACACTTTTCACCTCTTTTCTGCTGCCGTCTCTAAAACAGAAGATGGGAAACACATCTCAAAGTATTTCCATTACTTGTAGTGGTAAAAGTAGCAAGTGGCAACCTTCAAGGCTGAAAAATTAAGCCAACATCGAAGTGCCAAAAACTGCAGTTCCTCAAATGGCCACCTGAGGCTGGCTCCAAAAGTGAGTCAATCCCCATAGACCCTCATGTTAAAATGCCCAACTTTACAGCAGAACTAAACATGTTAACACCCTGGTACAAAAAACAGTTTTATAACAATTATAAACAAACAATTATAGCTAATTTCCCCGTTCATGACAACTGTACAGGGAAGTTTTATATAACTCACCCATTTAAAGTTTATAAAGGACTTAAGTTATGCATAATTAAGGGCGTGGCTGCTTTGAGTGACAGGTGGGTGCCATCACAGGCAAGTCACTGCCACAACAACAACATTGGTTAGGTAGCATAACCCCAGATTCACAGAGTATAGGTGTAGCCATAGCCGTAACTCAGTATGTTTTCAGTTCATGAAAGAAAAAAGTCTTGTTCAGTGTTCAAAAGACCCTCTAAGGAGTCGAATGTTCAGTTTTTACAGCACATTTTGTTTGAATGGTTTTAAGCCTGTTTTTTGCAAGTGAAAATTAGCATAAGTATTATCACAGTTAACCATAGACTGTGCTAACCAAGTTAGCAGCTAGCGTTAGGGTCAGCTCCACCCTCTCGTCCAAATATGGTCACTTCTGGCTCCAAAAATCCAAGATGGCGTTGGTCAAAATGCAAACTCAAGGCTTCAAATGGGTGATGTCACGGTGGCTACGTCCATTATTTTTTAACAGTCTATGTGTATCCCTCTGAAAATGTATTTAACCTAAGTTGTGAGAAGAAGATGGTATATTTTTGTTATCTGCCTGCCAAATATACAATCACTGTTTGCTGGGAAAAATGCACTAAAGCCAAGCTCGCTACGATGGAAAAACTGACATTTTAGAGGGAAAATCCAGGGACTTTGAAAAAATGTGTGTATCATTAATTTACTTCCTGAAAAAGGAGCTCTATGGAGGATTTTTCAAAACAAGATTGTTTGTGCACCATCAGTACTTTTCTTCTTTTCCCTTTTCCATTTTTTCCTGTTTCTTCATTTGGTTTTTTGTATGTTTTTTTTCTTTCTTTTTTGATTTTTTTTTTGTATGTTTGTACCTAAAGTATTGAAAGTAAAATTATTTGTTATGCAGACAAACTGCATGGCCCCTGTGATTGTTAAACCTGCAGTGCAGAACTTTTGTCTCCCCCTTCTGGCAGTGAGAGTAATTACACAAACACTGTCAATGTCATTGCCACAGACCAATCATTGCTGGTTGATGTAAGATGCATCACTACAGGTGCACCAGCGCGGGAAAGTCACCACAGACACCAGATTTAGAAACTCCGGTATACTGCGAAATACGGAGAGACTTACCTTTAAATATATGATATTTTTGGATAATTGTAACTGATGCATTGATGTTTTTACTGTTGCAACAACATATATTTCTTAAGTTGATCATATGTTTTGTATGTAAAATCATAATCAGAGTAGCTATAGCTGTCAAATAAATGTAGTGTATTAAAAAGTACAATATTTCCCTCTGATAAGTAGAGAGTAGAAGTATAAAGTAACATAAAATTGAAGCACTCAAGTTAAGAGCAAGTACTTTGAAATTGTACTTAAGTATAGTCCTTAAGTAAATGTACTTAATTATATTGCACAACTGGAAACTAGTGAAGCTGGAAGGAGCTTTCAACCTTTTCAGGACAAGAACAAACGCTCATGCAGACAATTTGAATGACAGTAATCTAAATGTGAACTCAATGTATTCAATATAACAGTTTCAGTTGTTGCAGGATTCCCTGGTGTGAAAAGACTTTTAATGCTCTTTGTCCTTTAACGTCATACCGATGTGTGATCCTGTGCGGTATCTTGTCAAATCACTCCCTGCAGTAGCCCTGACTAAGCCGGTTTTAAAAAAACACCCATCCTGGATCTGAGCCAGCTGGGTTTCCTTCAAACTCCCCGGTATCATCGTGGCTGTTGGCTCCCTGGCAGCAGCTATGACATTGACACCTTAGTGAGAGCCTCCAGTCCACCACCAACAGAGGTGCTTTACACCGGACTGCTCCTGTACTCTGTTTACACTGCTCTGCTTTTACTCACCTGCTGGTTTGTTATAAAAGCAAACAACCCTGTACACATTTAAAAGCATGTATAGAGTCAGAAAACAGAAAAAAAAAGCGGGCATCTGCCATTCATACTATATTGTGAAGTGCAAAGCTTTAGTTGTCAGGCTGCCCAAGCACTCAATGTGTCTCTGCCTGCGGAGGCTGCGTGCACACTGCTGCACTAACATCCTTCAGTGTGCCATCCACAGATTTGTGGTCCCATTGAGCTGTGGATGAATTATTAATCAGCCCCTTCCACTAACAAAATGGGCTTCTAATTGTAGGGACTCCTGTTTGACAACAACAACTGAAACACAGGCATTGATACAAACTGGCTATCGATCAACCCCCTCTCCCCTCTCCCCTCTCCCCTCTCCCACCACCCCCACCACGGACGCAGCCTCATCTTAAGCATCAGAGGATCAGAGGAGAAGTGTGCAGGTTTATATCCAGGCAACTCTATGCTCTCTCATATTTTTTCACATACAACTAACATTTTATAGATGCAAAATAACATTCATGTTTTCTAATGTTTCTAGCAGTGAGGGAGATGAAACTTCAAAGGGAGAATAAGCTGTGGTTTTAGATTTTATAGTCATCTAAAAGCCAGAGAAAAGCCAGGCAGCCAATGGTAATTTAGTGCTGATTAATTCAAAAATCTGCACCGAGTTAAAAAGCTGACAGAAATTTGCTCAATTGTTCTCAAAAGACATGTTTTTTTCCTTTCAAATCTCTAAATTCACTTTGTTTTTAAATGTTTTAAAGCTTTAAATATATTCTACTCGCCACTGCTTCTGTAAACTGACTTGGCAGTCTAGACCCCAGCTTCTAGTCCAGGCATCCTGAGGTGAACCACAGTCAAACTGCTGATAAAAACAGGCAGCTGGCGTGACATTCACAAGTCACATATCGGCATCTTGCAGCTACAGCCGCACTCGTGAGCGGACAGGTGAAGAGCGACCTATTCAAAGCAGGCAAATCGTCAATTTCAACTCAAGAGGGGGATTGACGATGCAACAATGCAGCCTGATGAGCTCCAATCGAGCCTTCAGTGTTGTTGTTTTTTTTTTTTTTGTGACTGAAACCCGCAACGCCCGATGTAAAATCCTGAATATGTCAACAAGCTTACCTTTGTCATGTTATTGTAATCAGCTGCAGATGGGTGTCGGTCACACGCGAATAGTTATCCAGCTCTTACATGTCGGCCGTATCACTGTCACCCGGCTGTTTATCTGTCGGGAAGGTAAACAAGACGGTCCTATAATATTGCTAGAAATATATAATTGCCTTTTTTTTTTATCCCTTAGATGTAGCTATGGCACAATATCTCTGCGGTCATTGCTTGCTGGTCCAGTACAGCGGTTCTTCTGGTTGCAGCTCACCGGTTTAGAGAGGGATCCATCACGGCAGGGAAAACGCAGTTTGGAGGCTGCCGGTGATGCTGCTGCAGCAGCGTTTGGTCCGTCGAGACGCGGGATGAGAGAGGTGGGGGTGGGGGCATCCGAGGGCCCACGACAAAACACTCAGCTCCGAAAATGAACTCATCGGAGCCGAAATCACGGTCTCATGAGCAAACGGTGGTTGATGAATCATTATGCGCACAGAGAGGCAACATGACTGAGCAGCCTGCGCGTGTGCGTGTGCGTTTTTATCTCATTCTTTCGCGTGTTTCTGAGGAGTGATGCTGTTTGATGATTCAAGGAGAGAGAAACAAATTTATTTAAAGGGACAATAAAGGGGGGAATTCATTCAACAAGACAACTGTCCGCCTATGACAGAGCATCAACTGATGATGTTTCCGGTGACACTTTGTTTGGTTGGTTTATTGATACGCTGTGTTACTGACTCATACACTTTTTGTGTGAGATGTTCAATCCAAATTAGTTTTATGAATTTGTGAATCATGGCTGGATTACAAAGTAGGCAACATTCCCCCCAAAAGCTCCAGGTTTACTCCATCTACATAATTTGATTAATCGAAAATATATTTTATAAAATTGGCACCACTGAAGCACAATATCAACTATGACAGGTCCTCCATCCTCCATCTTGTGGCCCTGCGGTCTTAAAGGATAGGTTCACATTTTCTAAGTCTGTCTTAAAACAATAGTCAGGTGCCCAAATGAATAGTAAAACAGGTTTTGCTTGCTGTAATCATCCCTCCTGTTTATATTGACCATTGGAAGATCTCCTCCTTATGTACTTACAGTGTAAGTGATGGGGGGCAAAATCCACAGAAAACAGCAAAAATGTATTTAAAAGTTTATCTGAAGCAAATATGAGGCTTCAGCTGTCTAAGTTAGTCAAATAAAATGGATATCTTCTCTCTTCAACAGACAGTGTTTTTCCATTCAGCTGCAGTGGAAGGATCGTAACAGAAAAAGGGAATTTGGCACTAAAAAGGCTTTAACTTTATAAGATATTGACTTGACTTCACTAATTTGGACAACTGAAGCCTCATTTTCGCTCCAACTAAACTTTTAAATACATTTTTGCACATTGAAAGTGCATCACGAAGGGATTTTCTAATGGTCAGTATGAACAGGAGGAATGATTGTGGCAAGAAAAACTTATCCTTTAAAGAGGGACTCTGTGTCACAATCTAGTTTTAAGACTTTAACTGTTTTAGTTTATATTGTGCTCAATTGTTGTAAAGTCATTTTTTTCTATCAAATCACACACAGAAAACTGAGAGCAGGGTAGTATCATTCCATCATAGGTGTACTGTAAGGCTGCAACCAACAATTATTTTTATTATCTTCTGACCATCATTTTCTTCAATAATCGATTAATTGTTCAGTGTATAAAATGTCAGAAAATAGTGAAAAATCATTATTCCCTGAAGCCTAAGTTTACATATTCAGATTACTTGTTTTGTCTGACCAACAGTCAAAAACCCAAAGATGTTGAGTTTACTGTCATGGAAAACTAGAAAATATCTACCCTTGAGAAGCTGGTGCCACTGAATTTTGGGGATTTTTGCTTCAAAAAAATGACTTAAACAACTAATCGGTTATCAAAATTGTTGCCAATTAATTTTCTGTCAGTCGCCAAACAAATTAAACATCTAATCATTTCAGGTCTAGAGTACTATCATGTTTACTGGGGGTCCATCGGGGCCTCATCAACAAACCTTTTCTCTGGGGGCATGGACGTCATAAGTCCAACAGAAAAAAACATATAAGCAATAATAAATAAATTATCAAATGTGTTTCGTTGGTAACACTTTACCTTAAACCTTCCTCTTTATTATTTATAAGCTGCATACAAACACTTAATAAATGGTTAACAAACACACCATAATGTAGTTGGAAGCTTTATATTAATAAATGATATATGATTACCCACCTAATCGAAATCTTTACAGTATATAAAACATTTATTTATACACATGTACTAGTCATTCACTCATGACCTGAAAACTCATAATTCAAGGTCCACTTACTAGATTTATTCCAATATTTGTTATTATTTTCATTAATATTTTTAAGAGGATTCTCTGAAATCAGTGAGAGTCCTCGATGGTAGCTATGGCCTTCCTTCTCCATATCACAAACAAAATCAACATGTTGTTCCATTATCCAAAATAATAGATGACATCACCACCACAGTCTTAATGGTACATAAACAATACGTGAAAGCCAGTTTAAGGTGGGTTTTCCCTTTAATGTATGAGACTGTAGTTCCTCATTAATGTTTGTCAAAATGAATACTGGTCACACAGATGTTTTGACACACAAATGCAAATGTTATAGACACGCACTCACACACACACACACACACACACACACACACACACACACACACAAATACAGAGGTCGGTGCCACCAGCAACTGCATGAATATGACTAATCTTCAGTTTGAAATCAAACTGACAATAAAAGACAATCTGTCCTCTCCAGAGTAATGCCCAGTAGCACAAGCATTAAGGATGGCTGATTGGATAAGACCATGACTAATAACTCTGCATCTGATCCAAGGGTGGATATCCAAAGGGGCACCGAAGCAGCCAGTGGTTGTGTTGTAAGCTGAATACTTTTTTTTTTTGTTCAGCTAGTCCTCCTCCACAGTAATCTCGTCACATATTGTCTCTCAACAAAGAGAGATAATTAGTTCAGCTCCACAGTTCAGTTGTGGTGGACTGTAACTTTACCTGAGATTTCACTTGTCTTAATTTAGCTGTTACATTAGCGGCCTTTTGGTGCAGATGACTGAGGTGTTATTAGAGGACGTACATTTTGTCTTTTAACTCCGTGAAAAGCCTGACTGGACGTGGGTCAGTGATGTCAGTAATGATAACATGACAATACTGAGGTAACAGGTGTCTTATTATAAGTTGCAGGAGCTCATTTTGTTGTGTTTTTATTGACACTAAAAAGGACTCAAAAGGAAAAAATAAAGCTTTGTGCTGTTCATTTGGTCTGCTCTGTCATCTTCAATGTGTTTCATGCAGTTATAACGCAGTTGGCATGTGTGTCGCCAGGTTTCACAGGTAATATCTAAGTGTCTAGATTCTAAGAGGAGACTACAATAAAGTAATGAAGTACACAATGACATCACTTAATCCTTCCCTTAAAAACTCACCAACGACCAAATACCTTTATGTTTAACTGTAGTGTATTATTGTTTCTTTTTTTCTGTCTTAATTCCTTTCAGGTAGAACAATAACCTTGCGTATGTTTGTTCATTAACAGAACTACACTTTCCATTATGTTACAGGAACTATTGAACTCGTACACATCTTGGGTATGAAACAAATGGCACCCACCACCAAGGACCAATCACAACGTAAAATGAGCAAGGGTCCACACAGACTGTACCTGTGGACACACACGCCAAGTGTGTTACACAGTCAAAATACACATTTCATTTGAATGAGATTGTTTTAGATCAACATTAAAACCACATGCTGCTATAAGAAACAGTAATGAAGACCCAGAGTTGCTTTGCTGCATTTGAAAAAGAGTAAAGGAATTAAATATTACTGTATTTAACATATTAAATGTGTTACAGTATTGTCTTCTTCAATAAAGCTTTCCCTGAAATGCTTATTATGGTATAAGCAGACCATGTCTAATAAGCACCAACAGCCTGTATACATCAAGTTGGATCTAGTCAGGTAAATGCAAAACAAACCAATTACTGTGATTTTTACAGTCTGTCTCAACATAACATAACGTTTTGCTTAAATTTGAAAGATAAAGCTTTTTGGCCAACTGTTGCCATAAAATGTCATTTTCCTCTTTTGCGTTACATTTTCCAGATGGAGAAAAATGGGAATTTCTTTCACAATCCATCCATCATTGTTGGTGTAGCCTACTTTACTTTGTGTGGTTCATTTAGTCCACATGCAGAAAATTCAAATGAAAGCAGCTTTATTCTGCTTTGAAATTAAATATGTAATAAAACAAGATTTGTAACTAGTACTTTTCAGCATTGTAACCCATACAAAATCGTGACACATTGTTGGCAGAGTGATTGAAAGTAGTGGGATAGTTTCTGCTTTGTCTCTGGCCTCCCTGTGTGTACTCAGGCCAGTGAGTAGTGTATGATAGATATATAGTGAGTGTTTTGGAGGAGGGAAAAAGCTGTTCCACCATCAACTGCCAAGCTCTGTTGTGAGCTTGATCAAATCAGTCCTCTCTGTCATTGACAATCTGTTTTATGTAACAATTCCCATATTCAGTACTCGTTCCAGGACTAACAAACTGTTTCTCAGATTACTCAGAAAGCATTACTGCCAGATGTACATGTGTGTTTCTGTCACTTTCCATATTTTTTGTTGCTTACAGCTGCTTGGGATTGCCTTTGACTCTGCAGTTGTTTTTTAGATAAAATTCATAAAATATACTGTGCTGCGTTAGGTAACAAAGAATAAAGGTCGAAGACATGACATTAAAGCCAGATAAAGCTTCTACAGCCATGCTAGCAGCTCTGTGAGGCTGTACTTACGCAGAGGAGTGCCTTAGGCTAAATGCTAATGTGAGCATGCTAACATGCGCTCGGTGACAATGTTAACGTGCTGATGTTTAGCAGGTGTGATGTTTGCCATGTTCTCCATCTGATTTTATCATGTTAGCAAGTTAGCAATTACTAATTAGCACTTAGCACAATTCACAGCTGAGGTTGATGGGAATGTCATTCATTTTGCAGCTATTTGGTCATAAACCAAAGTATGTGAAATTTTTATATTTGACCAGATGATGGCACCAGATAAAAGTTAGTACAGTTAGGGGAACACAGATGTGTGTATCAAATTTCATGTCAGTACATTCAATAGTTGTCAAGACATGTCACTCAAAACCACTAAACCACCCATGAAGTTGGAAGACTGAGATATCCTGAGTTTTAGTTCCCATATGAGACAAGCGCCAAAAACATTGGATCTTGCAATAAAGCTTAAACTATGTGCTCCGCGTCAGCATGCCTGCCAAGGTCAGCGTGACGAAAATGTCATAATCTGCCCTTGGCAGCAAGGGTCTGCACGGATTGTACCCATGGACCATACGCATGACTACACGTGTGAGTATGTTCGCCTACAAAGACACCCAATGTAACAGAACTGCATGTCCGTCGGCTGTCCACCCTGTTGTCTACATCTGTGTCCCTTTTGGCGTATCTAGCCCTATATATGCATATAGATATGTATATTTTTTCTTGTCGCTGTAAAGTATAACATACAATTTTGTTTTGTCTGTTATGAATTTGGGGATTTCAACAACAGACTGTGGATGTAAGGAAAACAGTCTCTGCTACAGACAAAGACTGCTGAGCACAAGCATTGTTCGTTCACTGCATCACTGCTTTTGTGCTCCTCATGCTTTCAGTGCTCTGCTGTGCCATGTTTCTCCTATAAATGTCCCTCTCTGTGTACATTGTCTCCCTACATACATTATTACTGAAGCCCCAGTGGCCTAATGGATAAGGCACTGGCCTCCTAAGCCAGGGATTGTGGGTTCGAGTCCCATCTGGGGTGACTAACAGCAGAGTGGTGTGCTGGGCCCATAACTGAGAAGTTGATGGATCAAAACTGCCCTCTGCTAATTTTACTGACAGCTGGTTGGCCTTAAATACATGTGAGTTCCCTAAAGAGGTAATCCAGTTTCTGTAGAGTTGGAAGACTGAGATATGTGTATCAAATATCATGTCAATACCTCCAATGGTTGTCAAGACACATCACTCAAAACCACAAAAACAACCATTCTGTTGGAAGACTGACATATCCTGACTTTTAGTCCTCAGTATGACACAGGCTATGCTCAAGGACCATACACACGTGTGAATAGATTTACCTACAAAGACACCCAATGCACAGAACTGCATCTATTGGTCATGGTGGAACTAGAGGAAAAGTCAGGGGAACCATCAATGCCTTTACCTAATTTTGTGAGACTTCGTTTAACAGATGGTAGTTAAGTGAAAACTTTAACCTGCTGGTGGTGATAGAGAAAAAGTCAGTGGATCACCATAGTCATTAGGATTCATTGTTTGGGAACCAACATCTTTACCAAATTTTGTTGAGATGTTTTAGCAGGTCAGTTAAAACTTTGACCTGCTCGTGGCACTAGAGAAAAAGTCAGTGATCACCAAATTCATTAGGATTGATCCTTGGTGCAACATGGATATCTGTGTCAAATTTCATGGCAATCCATCCAATAGTTGTCAAGATATTTTACCATAAACCAAAAAATATCAACCTCATTGGGGCACTAGAGGAAAAGTCAGGGATTTCCCAAAGTCAGTAGGATTCATCCTCTGGGGATCATGAATGTCTGTACAAAATTTAATGGAAATCCATCCAACAGTTGTTGAGACATTTTAGTCTGGGCCAAAGTGGTGGATCAACTGACCGCCTGATATTGCCATCTATAGAGTCATGGCTCAAACATAGTATGTGGTGGAAATGAACCGATATCATCCTGAGGGTAAGATTAGAATTTCAGCTGCCATTAGAGTCTTTTATTAACTGGTAATCAGTCAATTTTGTGGCCTGTTTTATGAAAAATAAAACAATGAGGAAGTAAATCAATCATAAAGAAATAAAATGCAATACAACTGATTATTCTGCAGCAGCTATGGCAACAGTACATATTATGCCCATTTTATGTAAGAACTAGCCAATATTTGTCACATCCCCACTTTTAATTCATTACAACAATAAACTCAGAGATTAATGTTTGCCACAATCTGTCATCACAATTGGTATTAATTACCAAATAAGTGAAATATCATTAATCCCCATTCCTTCTCTTAAGCTCCGTTCCAATCGCATGTGTTTCCCTAAAACACACACAGTCCAGAGAGCGTGCCCACTGGCATGCATAACTGGGTTCCTCCTGTGGAGGACTGGCATTAAAATGCAGACTGCTCCTCATGCTTGTGCCCCTAAGATATCACGCCAATTATTTGTCTCTGCGGGAGCAACCTATTTGCAGAAGATCTTCTTAAAATAAGAGTAGGGAGTCACATCCGCTCTACATCCTTCCTGGTTCCTGACTGGACAGTTGACACAGACACGTGTCACCTCTCGCTGTGATCCTGCAGGGCCATCTAACTATGGATGTGGAAAGGTAGTGACGTTACAGTCACCATACAAGCACAAGCTTTTGGTTCTGTTCACACCCCTGCAGAGAGAATTCAGTCCCACTGTGCATCTCTGCGTCTCCATTTTAGTGAGTTAACAGATCTGTACAACTTGCCCACGGCTCTGTCAAACATGAATTCCAACCATTCTTCTTCCACAAACACACACACACACACACAAAAAACACACAGTACTTGGTTTGTTTCAGATGTCACAAATCATAAATGTGAAGACAACTACCCTCTTGTACAATATATGTCAGTTCAATCATGACACCAAGTTTAAAAGACGCTGTGTTGGACGGGCAAGCTGCATGTTTATCCTCATTGCTTTTATTCTCCATCTCTTTTCAAGACCTTTAATGTTTAAAACAACATTCACTTGCTAATTAGGTGACTAATTGGAACCATCTCTGTCTGGCTTTGAGTGTGTCATCATGCTTCACACTGTAATCCAGATCATTTACTTTAATATGCGCAGAAAGAAGCTGAAGCTGAAGAGAATGAATTGGATTTAGTCTCCCTTTTTTTGATCTTTGTAAAACATTAGTGTTTTCCACCATATAAAATTGATCTGGCATCACATTTGCAGCAAATATGTGCTCACACTGTGGTTAAAGGCTCACCATCGTAACACATCACAATTCAGCCTAAAGAGAAAAGTGATTCCAGGTGTGAATCCAGATCCCAGCAAGGTGATTTAACATTATCAGCGTTACGTTAAACTGACTGCCAGAGACAGTCTGTGATGCTCGTGGCAGTGGGATGTCAGGGGCAGCTGACAAGAGCATGTTAGGTGGGCGAGTAGCATTTCATCATACAATCCATGTACAGTAATCAATGACCACTCACCGATAGAGGAAAGAGGGACAGGAGAGAGAGTGAGAGTGCCAGTGGGCATGTCATATAAAAGCACTGAAGAAGAAAAACAGGGAGGTTGCACTGAATTCGATTGGAGGGGTACGACAGTGAAAAGTGGGGACGTGTAAAAGAGCACAAATGGTGAGAAGGATGTAGAGATTAAAGTAAGCAGATGATTATGTAAGCAAATGCTTGACAGGGCGAGACACACATAAAAGGCCAGAGAGACCATGTGCTGATTGGAAAAGCTGAAGAGCCTGCAACTCCTCTCTTCTGTATAATCCAGCTCTCCATGATTGCTCTTTAGATCAAAGAAACCTGCATTTTTATTCTAATTAAACATCTTTTGTTATGACAAAAACATGTATTCTTTGTCATTCACCTCATGCGTTTGTTAATTTATCTAACTGCACTGTTTATGTAATACGATATGCACGGGATGTAAATGTTTCACCTGTTCCTAAAGTGTGATGGTTTTTGGTTTGGGTAAATCTGGTCAGCTATGGATCTATTTTAAAAACACCACCAGCCTTGTAAGCCTGGCACCATTCAAGCAGGACTGCAGATGGCTTTGTAAAGCAAGCTCCAACATCTACTGCCTGGACTCATGTTTGGAAAAAAAAACATCCAAAAAACCTAGGAACTGCTGAGACAAACTGCTTTCAGAATATGAGCTCAATTTCTTCCAGTGTGGAGGCAATCTATCGAAAAGCGGAGCGATTTTAAAATCCTGAGCCAGACATGATTCATGAGTCATGCATGTAAACAGCAGTGTGTAAGCCACCCTGTGTAGGACATCAGTTGCAATAGAGAATTGGATTAATAAAAGATTAACAATTCACGGGAATAGAAGATTGGTTACAGACAATAGCGAGCTATTCTGGCCATCGACTAATTGGCCACTGACTCTGATGTGCACCAGATTAATGAACATGTGCTGAGTGAGTTCAGGCAGAATACTCCGTCAACCAGACCATGAACACATGGTTATAGGGCTACACTGCTCCATTTTATTTGTACTCTACTATAATAACACCATGACTCTGTGGGTTTTACTGTACAATCCTCAATTCCATTCTCTCTAATTCAAAACAAACACTAGCAGACTATTAAGCTCCTCATTTATCCCATCAATCATGTGACAAAGCAACCAAACAACAGCCTTGCAGAAAACAAGGCAATCCATCATGAAGCGAAAGTCATCAATCATATTCTTTGTATTAAAAAAAAAAATAAATAAAATAAATAATGAAGCTGAAGTTAATTATTTTCAGGTCAAGAGGTGAATTCCTGAAGTCTTCCTTTTGGCCAGGTTGATACTGAATCAGCAGTTCCACTTTTCAAATATCATCAGGAGTAAAAGCCTAGAGGTACAAACGCCAAGACAGATATTCAGTTGATATTTAAAATACTCCAGTGGATATGTCCCCTGAATATTTAAGATATTAGTAAAAAAATATATCATTTAGAGCCATGCTGAGCTGCTCTTGCTTGACCATATGATCCTATTACTGACCAACTGTCCACACTGAAATGTGTGGGCTGAGTCTGCACTGAGCGATTAAGTACAGTGATATAATTAGTAGAATTATTAGTTGATACATTTATAAATCTTGGTTCACACAACTGTCCTGCTCTGTAACTAACTCAGAGCTCTCACAACTGCTAGACACTCTTTTAAATGGATATTTTGAGTGCTGATTCATTCAGAAAAATATTCCTGAGTGTGAGAACTTATCAGACCACTCACTGGGTGATTTTTTTGATAAGGTTGAGGTTAGAGCTACTAAATGTTCAATACATTTCCATTTTGTCAATATCTAAGGTCAGGACACCTCAGTCAACATGTCCAGCTATGATTTATATTTGAATGTTGCCAGAAATGATGCAAGATTTAAAAGAGGACTGAAAATTCAGATTACTGACACAGAGTACTCTTGGTGTTATTGTGCCATCTATTGGATTTTACAGATAATTGCAGCAGCAGATCATCAGTGGCAGGAGAAAAGCTTCAGAGGACACAATCCAATGTAGCTGTCTTCATTCATCCTCATTTAAAATATGGAAAGTAAGGATAATATACACTGACTAGGTGGTGACAACAAGTGTGCCAGTAAATGTGCGGTGTTATCATTACATTTACTCAGGTACTGTACTGAAGTATAAATTTGAGATCGTTGTATTTTACTTGAGTATTTCCATTTTATGCTACTGTGTACTTCTACTCCACTACATTTATTTGCCACTTAGTTACTTTCAGATCAAGATTTAATACTGAGCTTTGCTCTGTTGTTTATTGCATGTTTTATTGATGATTGTACTGATGTTTTATTATCACTTATTGTTTATTGTATGATTTATCTTATATGATGTAAGATGACCTTGAGTGTCATGAAAGGTGCCTTTAAATAAAATGTATTATTATTATTATTATTATTTTAATATTCTATCTGTAAATTTTCTGCTCTTTTTTTTTTATACTGCATTAAAATGTCTAAAAACAACTAGACCTATGTTGTATATTTTGTTTAGTTGTGTACTTACATTATCCCAAATGTTTCCAACATTTTTCAAACCCTCAGAAATCTGTAATTTTAATCAAGGTAACGGACCGTTTCATTTGGTCACCTGTCAATGGCGTCAGACCCCTCTACCAAAGAGTATAGTGCACAAGATGCACACCTCGGCGTTGTGTTTGTCCGCTACCAATTGCATCTACCAAAGAGTAACTTACACACATACAAGATAATACTTCGCCGTTATGGTAGTTTGCCACAATGGCGTCTACCAAAGAGTAATTTACACACATACAAGATAATACATCGGCGTTGTGGCTGTTTGCCACAATGGCGTTTACAAAGAGTAAATTGCACACATACAAGATAATATATCAGTATTGTGGTTGTTTGAGAGAAACTGTTATAAATTGACTTTAATTCAGTTTCAAGTCACATTTTCATGATAAATTTTGGTTGTTTTTAACGATATCTTTTAGCCGGATGAAGGATTTTAGTCGTCGGACGTCTTGATCTTAAATTATCAGAAAAATAAACTGGGCAAATGTAGGCAGCATTAGCAGCACCTCGGCTAACAGCCCCTCCATGAAGTATAGTGCTCGCCAAACATTGTCGGAGAAACATTGTTTTTTTTTTTTTAGGTGAAACAGCTTTATTCAGTATTTTTAACTATTTTAATCTGCGTGTACGTTTGTTTTTGGAGAATAGGAGACCTCTGCGGATAATTTGGCTCCCGGTAGAAACCTGCTGGACGTCTGGATCTTAAATTATAAGAGAAATAAACAGGACAAACGTTCGCAGCAGCTCGACTAACAGCCCCTACCGGATGTCCGGTGCTCGCCGAACATCACCGGAAAAACACTGATTTTTTTTAGGTGAAACTGCTTTAATTAGTATTTTTACCTATTTTAATCTGCGTGTATGTTTGTTTTTGGAGAAGAGAAGACCTCTACGTATAATTCGGCTCCCGGTAGAAACCTGCTGAACGTCTGAATCTAAAGTTATAAGAGCAATAAACCAAACAAATGTTGGTAGAAGCTCAGCTAACAGCCCATACCGGACGTCCGGTGCTCGCTGAACATCGTCGGAGAAACACTGACTTTTTTTTTTTTTTTTTAGGTGAAACTGCTTTATTCAGCGTTTTTACCTGTAATCACCGAGTCCGTTTGTTTTGGAGAGGAGGAGACCTCTGCGGGTAATTCGGCTCCCAGTAAAAACATCCTGAACGATGAAAACTGGAGTAATCCTAACCCGGAGAAGCTGGTTGTTTAACAATGAAGACAACAACTCCCATGATCCCTTGCTACTTCACACCGACATCGCACTCCGTCTTTTGTTATTGTTTCGATTGAGAGACCCCTAGCGGCTGAAATTACATATTGTGCATTTAAAAAAATGTGTTGTGCACTTTGTGTGAAAGATGCTATAGGCTATAAATAAATTGTATTATTATTCTATTATAAAAAAAAACATATGATACACTTATATAATATAATATAGCAATATTACTATTAATCTTCCCAAAGTATCTAAAATTGGCTCCACAATGATAAACTACCACATTAAAATGCTCTTACATGTATTTGTTAGTGATAAAACAAACAATATAATACACTATAATTATATAACACTCTAGAAGAAGCCAAGTACTTTTACTTTTTATACTTTAAGCACATTTTGCTGATAATACGTCTGTAATTTTTCTTAAGTAACATTTTGAATTACTTCTTCCACCACTGCTAAAGTAAGAAATACTCAAATGACCTATAAGAACTGTAATCTATTATTTATTTTCCTTCTTGGCGTTTTTTTGGAGGCTAGTTGCTCTCAGGGTGAAATTCAAGCACAACCATGAATGGTGGCAGCAACTGATTCTTCATATTCATATCATCATATTCGTGGTTCTGAGTTTAAGTTTAGTTGAGTTAGTTTTGGCAGCCTTAAATATAGTGGAAAAGTTTATTCACTCATGACTGAAAACAAGTATTCAGATCCTTAACTTAATTAAAAGTAAATGCATCCAATTCTCCAACAAGTAAAAATAAATATGTACATTATATTCAACAACTGGTACTGTATTAGAATGAACACACTGTATACTATTAATTTAATTTAGTGTGATTCAACACTCAATTCAGGAATAAATGTAAATATTCTCCTATTTTCCATCTGTTAAAGTGTATCTAGTCTCATAAAGTGTTCACCAGTTCATTGTCATTTCCATAAACTAGCTAGTGATAGCTTGTCTCCTCCTGGCCAGAAAGCAGCCTCATATTTAATGTTTTATATATTTTTTCTTCTCTCCTGTTCTTCATTGTTCAGTTCAGGGGCATAACATAAATAAAAATAAAATAACTTAAATTACATAAAGTCTTGTTTTCAGAGGAAAAGACAGTCTTAATGGAAGACAGAGTAATAACAAAGGGCGGGTTCACCTTTTCAGACTTGTGTAGCTTATAAAGTATTTGAAGGATAGTAAAGTTGATTAAAAATGCTGTTTTGCATATATTTTACTCTTACTTGTGAATACCAAAAAAATCTAATCTCCATATCAAAATGCAAAGTCACATATGAGAAATGAAACGAAGATCTTTCCAAATTTTGTTGCAGTGTTACTGTTTGTAGTATTGACTCAAAGCTCTTTAAGGACGGGTTCACAGTTTTTCATGTCTGTGTTGAAGCAATAGTCAGCTGCACAAATTAACATTGAAAGAGGTTTTTCTTGCCATAATCATTCCTACTATTCATACTGACAATTAGAAGATCCCTTCATAATGCAATTACAATGTAAGTGATGGGGCACAAAATTCACAAGTCTTCTGTGCAAAAATGTATTTAATAGTTTATTTGAAGCTAATATGGAGCCGTCCAAATTAGTCAAATCAAGTAGATATCTTTCAGCGTTACAGTCTTTTTAGTGTCAAAGTCCCTTTCTTTGTTACTATACTTCCACCGCAGCTCAACAGGGAAACACTGTCCGAGGAAACACAAAGAGGGAATTTTATGCTTAAAAGACTGTAAATGTGGCAGATATCCACTTGATATGACTAACTCAGACTACTGAAGCCTCATATAAGCTTCAGATAAACTTTTTAATACATTTTTTAACAAAACAACTGTGTGGACACACTGTGGATTTTGGCCCCCATCACTTACAGTGAAAGCACATTTGAAGGGGATCTTTTAATAGCCAGTATGAACAGGAGGAATTATTACAGCGAGGAAAACCTATTTCAGTGTCCATTTGGGCACCTGACTGTTGTTTTAAGACAGACTTGAAAAACTGTGAACCTATCCTTTAAGTGAAAGATCTGAGTAGTTCTTCCACAACTGAAAATTAGTGACTCAATGCTCTTAAAGTCCTCTTACACTGAAAAATATGTTTTTCTTCTTGTTCCTACTGTTAGATGTTTGAGCTTCACTCTGCAGAATGGTGTATATGCAGATTTTGACACTAGAAGACTGTTTTTTACATTAATCTGCTGAAAGTGGAAAGTTTCTCTGTGCTCATTGATAATTTGATTTTATGGGTGGACCTACGAGCATGGTTTGTGACATCACTACTACTTTGGAAGCCAATTCTGGTCCAATATTCAACTAACACAAGTGTGATGTGGAAACTTGAAGCTCCCAGTGCACAAACACTGAGAATGGACCGTACAGTGATGTAGGAAACATCTTGTGTCCAGCAGAAAACTTTTGAAATAAAAATATTTGCATATTCAGAGATTCCAGATTTTTTAATAAGGAACAAAGAGTAGATGCCATTTTAAGGATATAAATGTGGTAATTATACTTGGAAAAAACATTATTATAATATTGTTCGAAGCAGAGTATTTTTATATGTTTTAATACATGTCTGGAAGGGATCTTTAAATTTCCAGAATAAATATTTAGAGGGGCAACATTTATGAACTTCTCTATATGAAACTTCTTTGACTTTATTGACCACAAAAAAATGAGCGTGTAAATCACTTGTAGCATTAGAAACAGATACATTTATCAGATTGTTATTTTAAATGAAAACGTGTGGACATTTAGGGGGAGGGGCAGAGAGACAAGTGGGCGGGGTTGACCCGGGTTGAGGGGCGGGGCAGGTGAGAGGTCAAAGTTGAACGCATTTTGTCTTTTGTGCTAAGCAGAAGAGTGGAGTCCGATCGAACAGCGGCGTCTCTTCCCTCTTCCCCGGATCCTTTTAAAACTCCCTCCCGAACCTCTCCCCTCCACCCTTGCCACCCTACCCACCCCCTGAACACACTTCAAGGGACGGTTCGGGTAAGACTTTCCGAGATATGGCTTTGTTGTGTTTGTTTTTTTCCTTGCTTTCCTTTCAGAGTGAAGGACAGGGGGTAACTCTGTAGGCCGCGGGATCAGACTATTTCCCGGATCAGACGATGCTACTAAAGCTAGCAAGCTGGATGGAAAATTACCGAACTGTATTTAACTCAGTGGTCGATCAGGAGTTACTAGCATGCCGCTGTTAATTAGGTGTTTCCTACAGATGGTGGTGGTTAAAAATCCCAGCATTCAAGTCGAACATGCGGCAATGGAATTAAGAAGTTGCGATAGAAATGTTACGGTAGCTAACTTAAGTTAGCCGTGTTGCTTGCGTGACTAGCTGTGATGCTCTGCCTAAAATATGTTTAGCGAGGCTACCGTTATGCTGTGACCCCTTCAGTTATTACTGTCGATGCTCACTCGACACAAAGTCACTATAATATAAAGTGGAAGTTGTGAAAGTTTACATTTATGCCTTTTAGTAAAATGAAGCGACACGCTGTGTCGCCACAGCTGTCCAATGCCAGGAAATAGACGTTGCCACTTGGAGACAGTGGGTCAATTGTGCTAACGTGAATGAGTGGACTCGGGCCAGTTTAATGTGAATTACAGGAATGAAACGTCTCATTCTTTCGAAGTGGCTAGCAAATGTCATTAACATACAGTCCCAAGCTCTAGTCTACGAGAGGGTAACTGCTTGCATCACTTCATTGATCTGCACTGACAGCAGCTTTTTAGTAAACAATGTTTCTTCTGAGATGTCCTCTTAGTTTCTAGGCGCTACATTTGTTTCTGATGGCCACATTTTCCTATTTGCAGACATTCAGCCAGTGACCAAAGACTCACTTTGTTGGCCAGTTTACACTCTGGATTCATCTGCAGCAATGGACTCGAGTCTGGTTGAAGGAGGACTTAATGTCACCTTAACCATCAGGCTACTCATGCATGGGAAGGTGAGTGTGACTGCATGCAATGCTTGATAACTGAATTAATATTTGAGTCCCACTCTAGTTCTGTCTGAATTCGTTCCTCAGTTGAATCAGGGCAGCCTGTGCTTAAGTTATTGCAGAAATGAAAACAACTTCAGCTTTTCTGTGCTGGTGACCATGAAGAATGCATTTATTGCTCTAACATGCTTTTTTTTCTTCTCTTCTGCAGGAGGTTGGAAGCATTATTGGCAAAGTAAGTTGTGTTTTACTGCCAGAATGATGCTATCTACATCTTATCCTTTGGTCTGTTTTGTAAATATAACAGTATTTTTGTTTTCATTACAGAAAGGAGAGTCAGTTAAGAAGATGAGAGAGGAGGTAAGATGATTTTCTTAGACATGTGGGGATAACAGGAAGAAACATGTTCAATATTGTGACATTGACTCATCATGTGATAACTCTGCGACTAATTCAGTATTTCCTGTTTTGTTTGTCTGCCTGTGCAGAGTGGCGCTCGCATCAACATCTCAGAGGGGAACTGTCCGGAGAGGATCATAACCCTCGCGGGACCCACCACCTCCATTTTCAAAGCCTTCTCCATGATCATTGAGAAACTGGAGGAGGTTGGAGTTGCTCATTACGTTTGAAAGGAAACATATTATAGCTGTAAAGTTGAGTTTCAAAATTTCCTAAGTTTTATTTTGGTTTCACTTGCTTTTCAGGACATCAGCACCTCAATGACTAACAGTACGGCCACCAGCAAACCGCCAGTCACCATGCGCCTCGTCGTGCCTGCCAGCCAGTGTGGCTCACTCATTGGCAAGGGTGGCTGCAAGATCAAGGAAATCAGAGAGGTTTGTTATCATATTTCTGTCTTTTTTTTGTAACATTTGAGCCTGTATCTTATTCCTGATGTGTTGTAACTGTTGTGTGTTTGTGTGTGTGTGTGTCTCCACAGTCAGCAGGAGCTCAGGTACAAGTAGCAGGGGACATGTTACCCAACTCAACAGAGCGTGCCATCACCGTTGCAGGGACCCCACAGTCCATTATTGAGTGTGTCAAGCAGATCTGTGTCGTCATGCTCGAGGTAAAGACTGATCAGTGTTTCCTCTATATTCATTTAACAATGATGTGCCACCACAACAAGAGAAAGTGTGAAATTAAAATAAATAATGTAATTGTGTCATTGTATTATCTAAAACTAAAAAAAGTATAGACCCAAACAGCAACAGATGTGTGACAAATGTGGAATTGACACTCAAAACCACCACAGCTGCACAAACCTCCCCCCCAAAAAACACTGTAATGTAATGCTGCTTTTACTGTTTGAGAATTGTTATTAATACTCTTGATGGATTATTATTTTCAGTGTTACTGTGAATGTTAACTGAATCGAAGAGTCAATATTATATGTTTCTGTTTTCTCAGTCCCCACCGAAGGGAGTGACCATCCCGTACAGACCCAAACCCTCAGGCTCTCCTGTCATCTTTGCAGGTGGTCAGGTAAGCAACGAAAGCATTTGTTTGTTCCTCTTGAGGTTGACACTGATACTGCTTGGCCTGAATAATCTGATGTTTTTCTGGGGAAAGATATTCCCATCTCTGGTCAAAAAAAAAAAAAATTATACATGAACTGTCAGTCTAGCTGCTGGTGTGCTGGTCTGTAGCTCGCCTGGCTTTGTTCTTGTAGCACACCAAGGACAGAGGACTTATGGATATTGGAGTACACTCTGTGTGACACTGTCACACCCTCCTAAGTGCTGTTCTCTCCTTGCAGGCATACGCTGTCCAAGGGCAGCACGCCATTCCACAGCCTGATGTAAGTGAAGGGCCTTCTGTAAGTGATCCAATATATTTGCAAGTTCGGTCCTGGGAAACCATGCCACCTTCTTATTTCATCCCTCTGACTCTTATTTTTCCAACCACCACTGTCTCACACAGACATCCATTTAATAATTCCAAAGATTGAACTTTACTAAATATTAACATTAATGTTTGTTTGAGTTTTAAGATAAATCATGGGTCCTATGTTCCATTTCATATTTTCCTCTCATTATCACAACAATCTATATTAAAGGGGGATTATAACAAAATTTCAGCTTTTAAAGTGTCTATTAGATTTTTCCTCACACATAATTTCTGTCTGTTTGCTCTCCGTGTCCTTTCGTCCGTTCTATCAACAGCTCACCAAACTTCACCAGCTGGCCATGCAGCAGAGCCCCTTCCCCATTGCACATAGCAACCAGGGCTTCCAGGGTAGGTGGACAGATTGAAAGAGGGAACGTGATTGCAGTAGATCTGTAATAATCCACCCAATCAACACTCTCATGGGGGTTTCTTTGTATTTCTACAGCTGGGATGGATGCCTCTGCACAAACTGGCTCACATGAGCTGACCATTCCAAACGATGTAAGTCGCATATATCTCCTTTTGCTTATTTACTGTTCTTGCCAATATTTACCATCTGTGTATTGTTGCTTTAGCAGAGATGCATCCTGCTTTTTTTATTTTATTTTATTTTATTTAAAGTTGCCTATTTTCTTGCTGCTTGCGTATTTTGAATATTTTGGTGCATGCTCACATATTTCTTTTCCCTCAGCTCATTGGCTGCATCATTGGCCGTCAGGGCGCAAAGATCAATGAGATCCGTCAGATGTCAGGGGCTCAGATCAAGATTGCCAACCCTGTGGAGGGCTCAACTGACAGACAGGTCACCATCACTGGCTCTCATGCCAGTATCAGCCTGGCTGAGTACCTGATCAATGCCCGGTAAGAGGCGTTTTTGCTAGTGAAACACATCCATCACAGTGCAGCAAGTTGACAGGAACACAGCAGAATTTTAGGTCTAAAATATTTTGCCATTTCACCTACAAAATAAACAGAGTGCTGTTTGTCAGTTTTGATATGATGAGGAGTATTTATAGAGTTTCAGCATTCACAGGAGAATAACATGATAAAAAGCTTCTTTTAACTTATTTTCTGGTGTTTTCTGTACTTTATGTCCATTTGGCTGGCCAGCAGTCGAGCCAAAGACTTAGTTGCATGTCCTTGTGCTTATTATTAATAGTAATAATAAGAGAAAAGACTGAGAATCCTTTTCCTCCCCAAATGAAATTGTTCAATATTTACCAAAGCTTTATTCGCATGAGACTACTATACCTTAGGGCAGCTTTTACAGTTCACTTACTGTGTGATAAAAGACGGAAGAATCTGTAATCTGTCTATAAAAACAAGCGTGGCCAATATTCTGCAGTGGGGTCAGTAAGATCCATCCAAATAGAGTTGTGAAATGAGAGGGGCTGCTGGTTTTCCCCATTCTGTAACAAAGTTTTCTTTAAACGATAATGTAACTGTCCTGTAGGTTTATATTATGACCACTAGTATCAATTATTTCAGCTTCGTTTCTGAGAAATCACATTTTGTCTATTAATTTGGCGTGGCAGACGACTAGCAGTACGATAGGGTTGAAAACTGGCTCCAAATTAGACCCAAATCCAAAATGTCAAGAACTGGGTATTAAAAAAATTTAATTTCTGTTCTGCTTATCAGTTCCTAAAAGTGATAATAGGGCTGGGCGATGTGGACAAAATTAAATATCACAATATTTTGACCAAATACCTCTATCTATATTGTGACAATATTGTAGGGATGACTATTGGTGCTTTCACAAAATATTTACACAATGAGATATTTTTGATAAATAATCATCAGTATTGTGGATATAATGACTAAGTGGGCAAAAGCAAATAATAGAACAGCTACAACAGTCTGGTAAGCTCAGAAAATTACATCACTTTAGTGTAATTCAGCCTTTAAAACCAGGAAAAATCAACACTTATGACATAATATGATATTACAGCATCCTAAATATAAGACAATATTTAGTCTCATATCATGATATTGATATAATATTGATATGTTGCCCAGCCCTACTCGATAACCCTTAATTACTGCAAACAAAGGCTACATATCTGCAAGGATGTGGCTGTCTGCTGGAACCTGACGCAATGCATGCTAATTAGCTGTAAGTCAGATTGCACAGTAAATTTGACCAAATATTTAAGGCAGCACAGCGTCGCTCTAAAAGAACGTTCAGTGTTTGATGTGTTGCGGTCTCCGAGCCGGAGTGTGTCATCAGCCGGCGCTAGAGCCTCCAGTAGGGTCAGGGATAACTAGCCGTGACACACCCTCTGTTTTTATGTATTGACTTTGTTTATTTGTTTGCAGCTAGGTGTTGTGCACTGAAAGCACTTTAGTTCTAGCATCTTGCTCAGACGGACTTTAGAGTCATTTCTAACGCTGCTTTAGTATTTCATTACTTGGCTGCTTTTAGTATTTCATTTGGAGCACACAGCAACCAGAAGCTTTGTATTTTGTGCTTTTTTTTTTTGAGTTTCATTGCAAGGATACGCTAGCATGGAAAAACTAGCACAATGTTTTTCTATAGCTCTATTTTTCTGGAGTGTTTCGAAGGGCCTTGGTGACTGACAGACACAAGAAGTTTATTTTAAATTTCACATTGGCAAGGCTTTATAGAACGACATCATTTTAAGTGGTCGAGCATCTGAATTTGTTCAGTTCAGTTACAAAAGACTTTTAAATCAATTATTTTAATGAAACAGTAAAAGTCAAAGTAAACACTTAAAAGAATAAAGATATTTTTGTTATCTAAATATTTGACTTCTTTTTAAAAACCAGAATCAATAAGCAGATTCAGAATTGATAAAATTCAAACAATATCCAACCCTACCATACTGGGGGGATAACTCAAACTTTGCACTGCAATTATAGAGTTTAGCATCATGAAACACAGCTCCTCCCCTGCTTAAACTCTTGATAACCATGAATGTTGTCTGAATGTCAGAGGCAGCTTCAGAAAAATGTTACCTTATTTTACCGTAAACCTCAAAGTCATTGTGTCATTTTAAAATCCACAAACACATGAAGTAATGTCTCATTGTCTAATTCTTTTAAGTTTGCTGTATGAGCTCAAATGTTTTTAAGAATTTTAAGGTTGAAATTGTATGTTCTTGTTTTTGTTGTTGTACTCAGGCTGTCTTCTGAAGCTACTGGACTCGCAGCCAACTGACATGGAGGATCTTCATCAGCACCTAATGGAACCCCTCCCCCTACTTTTTACCAAGAGGTCCCTTATTGAACTTAATGCAAAAACCAAGTACTATAAACTCACTGTTTTCTCCTCTGCTTTGGTTAGACACCTCAGTTGTAATTATACCATCATCATGATAATGGTATTTTATTTATTTATTATGTTTTTAAATTCCCTTTGCATATAGTTTTTAAAGACTTCCTTCTGTTGTATTTTTTTCCTTTGTTTTGCTGTATATCTGTATGATCTTCTTGATATAGGTAAAACGTTTTAGAAAAATCTGAAAAGGCATAAATAATGTTTTTCTTATGTCAGATTTTTCTTAGAAAATGTAAAAATGAAGAAAAAAAGACACAATAACATTATAGATGGACTGTTCTTTCCCTTCCTTTTTAAAATATCTATTTATTTTTATTTAATACGCAGCTCCTTGTTAAGAGTAGAATTCATTGATATTTGCCATCTTCTATTTGAAGCTGTACTTCCTGAATGAGGCATTTGTGGGTGTGACGGGTTTTAAATGGGTGTAAATGATCTCCAGTTGAAGATGTATGCAGGAGAAAAAACCTCTTTAGTCAGAAGGTAATTTATCCCTTGTTAAGCGGGGGTTCAAAGGAGAATTTTAAGCTACATTTTGTCTCACCTCTAATTTGCTGAGTAATTGTTTTGTGTCATTCCTGTGTTTCCATCCGTTTTTATTTCTCGATCAGGATTTTTGAGTATTGTTGTGTATTGGATTCTGATAAGGGTGGGTGGGCCTTGGTCACCAGGAGTGGGCCTGAATGAGAGGAAAATATTTTCTTTTCTCTGAAATTACTAAGACCATAGTAATGACGATGATGATGATAATAATGATAACATTGAAATGTTTGTTTTAAATAGAGAAAATATTTTTTTTAACTGCAGGGCTGGGGAATGCTGCAAGGGGCAAAACTACAAGACATGTTGGTCTTTATAAGTATATTATGCTGAGGTATTAAATTATGATTAACTAGAAGGAGAATTATAGAATTAACACTAGTTTCCTGCTATCCTTTTTTGCCTGGGTCAGATTTTATTTTTTATTCTTTGCAGGATGAAGAAACTCACGTTTTTGTGCACGTTTTCAAACTATTGTAGATCTGGGTGCAATTAAATTGTTGAAGAAATGAAATGCAGAAATTAAAAAAAAGATGTGAAATGCTTGAACGTGCCTCGCTCATTCATATGTTGATTCATGTTTTAGTCAGCTGACAAGACACCTTTTTTATTGACCCGTTATCAAGCTCAGATTTATTGATAATCCAAAAACATTGTCCTGTCTCATGGGGGGAATCTTATTTTAATGGCATACAGGTGTGAAAGGGCAAAACTGTAAGTCAGTAAATGACACTAGAACAGTTTGGGCATGCTTAGAGTCGTTGAAAATAGTCATTTATTTATCTTTTAGCTGTTTTTATGTGATGTAGCAACAGCACAAACTGTAGCTATAACACGACCCGTCTTTTTAAGCAAACATCACACTTTTTTTTTTTTTTTTAACCAATACATTATTTATTGTTGCTCATAATATTTTGCTTTTTGATATAATTCCTATGTTACAGGTACAATGTGCAATGCTGTATAAAAACAAAACATTTCTATTCAAACCCAAAGGATACTTACTTTTTTTTTTTTTTCGACTAGTAACCACCACAGAGAAGTGCTCTATTCCTTATCTGGCTACTTCCGCAGTAATCTTAAAGGGTAAAAGGAACAGTGGAGGTTTTTAAGAAGCCTACCAACATCGTGAACTATAGGAGTCCTTGTGGTTCTGTACAAAAGCACCTTCACCTGTGTGTGTTCATCACTGAAGCACCTGCACCAGTGTTGTTGCTGAGAGAGTTGAAGCATAAGATGTTAGCTTGGTTAGAAATACTAGTGCGTGTCAGAAGAGGTCATTGCTGTGCATCCTAATAATAAAAGACGACAATTTCAGAAACCGGTAGAGCAGTATCTACTGTACAATAGTAGAAGTGCTTTTTGAGTGAACTCAAAGGTCTCCCATTCTATCACAAATTCGATAACCTTAATAAAAACCTCACGCATGTCTTCCGTGTATTTGAAACTCAGTAGTTAGGAGGGTTAAAAAAAATAATATATATTACCTACTGAGAACCCTAATTACGCATCATGATTGATGTCTTGGTGAGATTTTCATTCCATTATGACTTTTTTCCCCCCCTTTTTTTTCAGTGCTGACATTTATTAACATAAACAAAATAACTGAAGTAATACTTTCAGGATTAAAAAAGTGTAAACTTTCACAAAATATAAAACGGACACATTCGAACCATAAATTATAAACATGTAGTCATGCATTTGTTCACAGGGCTGCATACCGTTTAGTCTTACATTTTTATCTTACAAATAAAATAAAGTTAGATATTTCTCATGTGGTATGTAATGGATATTTACATTATTATTCATTAGTATTTAATGCATTAGTGTATGGAGTATCAGGATGCTCCCAGAGTGAGGGTTAGAGTGTTTAAAGGACTAAGAGTGTGGTGTCTTGTGCGTGTGTGTCTGTGGAAGGGTTTTTGCTAAACTGGAGCGGTGGCTACGGTTACCTTGGTAACTATTTTGCCTAGAAAACCCTACTGAACTTACATGACATTTATCTGATGTCACAAGCTGCCAAAAAATATGATGTCAGGTTATGACAAATGTCCTATGTCATCTGATGTAGGTTTGCCAGCCAACAAACTTATGAGACACCATAAGTCAACTTGTCATAGTCTGAGTGGTGTAGTAGGTGTGATCCCTCATGACAACAGTAATGTACTGCACTGACAGATTGGTGTACGCCTGTGATGGTTGTTCACTGTAGGGTAGCTGGAGTGTCCCGTGGTCTACGGAGGTCCTGTATGAGGCGCCTGCGGAGACCCCTGATAGGGTAACGGTTGAGACGGCGGCAGCCACGCTCCAGCGCTGGGAGGACGGCTGAGCTCTCCGCTACCTGACTGATCCAGCTCAGCACTGTCGCAGTCAGAGTCATCGCACAGTGCCCGACTCTGAGAGAAGAGAGAGCAGGAAGACATAAGTGTTTTTAGAGTAAGAAAATGACAAACTGACGCACGCAGTCATCTGTGGCGCTGCTTTACCTCATTAGGATTCTGCCCGGCGTCCAGCTGAGCTTTGGCCTGGCCCGTGGCGCTGTCTCTTTCCGACAGGCCGTCGGAAGCCTGCACAGGATCCGTGTTGTCCGCCGGGATTTCGGATCCCTGAGAGAGGAGGTCATCGCTGCGGTCGTCCAACCTGTCGTCTGTGTTGGTGCTGACCACGTCGGGGGTGCCGCTGTGGGAGTGGTCAGTAGTGTGGCCCTCCTCGCCGTCTGATACCGACAGGTTCTCTGAGCTGAAGGTAGACACCGACTGGCACTTGGTGATGCTGGTCGGACGTCTAAAGAGATTAAAAAAACCAACAACAACAATACAAGGTTTTAAAATCACTGAATTGACCATGTAAAAGTCAAAATGATTTAGTACTGTAAATAAATCAGCAACTTGTCAGTGAGGGAAGATGGCTTGAGGGAATTTTCCAGTGACGAAGGACAGCAACTCACCGTCTCCGTGGTAACTCAACCTCACTGTCAACTTCACCCTCCTCCTCTTCTGATGACACTCCACGCCTCTGTAGTCACAGGCAAGAAAAATGCACAAGTGAACATTATGAAAGTATTCACAGGAGAATACTGAGGAATGTGAACAGATACATCCAGCACTCTCACCTGTTTGCGTGTGATAGCTGCCCTGTACAGAATGGCTGAAGGTGTGAGGTGCTGACTTCCGATTCCCCCCGATGCCCCCCGTGGCATCCTCACAGCACCGGCTCCCTCCTCTTTGTCCTCCCCGTCATGGGGCAGGCGTGGGGATCCCAGAGATCCCCGCCCTGCTGCCGCCCCCCTCCCACACGGTGAGTCTGGGCTGCTGGAGAATGGGAATGATGCAGCATCCTCACTGGGAGTGTCACTGCGGGGAGGAGTTTCTGTGAGATCATCCAGACCGGCTGCCCCCACTTCTGATCCCCCTAAACCTGCAGAGGCACTGAGGCTCCCCCCTCTCTCCAGCCCGCCCACGGAAGGATCCCCTTTTCCCTGGCCTTCTGCCTCCAGCGTGGTGCAGATGAGGTCAGGGCTGGAGGAGGACAGCTGCCTCTGCTGCTGCTCGTGGCTGAGGCCCCGCAGGGCTGCAGAAGGCTCCAGCAGCTGCTTGGAGGTGTTAGTGGTTGAACTGTTAGCCTGGACAGTTGTGTCCCTATTAGGTGATGACTGATTTGCCTTAAGTCCAGCCAGGTCCCCACTGCTGCCCTTACCGGGCTTGCGATGGCGGGTCTTTACCCTCCGAGACCGACTGGGAGAGGTGGAGCTTCTGTTGGGGCAGGCTGGGATAGTGACTTGCATCACGGAGGAATCCATTTTGGGAATGATTACCTCAGACTTTAGGATGTCTGGCCTGAAAGAGTAGTAGGGATTCGTCATCAGCTATAATCCACAAGCTTGATAAGAGTATCAAACTTTTATCAAATAAACACTGAAATGAGATCTCAAACCTCTTTCCTGAAGGCAGTTTCTGTGGGACATTTCTCTTCTTGATGAGTTTGTCCATGGAGTTAGAGGAGCTGCTCTGTCTGGAGCTGTGGTGCTTAAACAAGCCGGGATACTTCTTATCTAAAGATTGCTCTCTCCTGGGGGGAAAAAAAACACCAAATGACACCAAAGTGCATAAAGAATGTTAATATTATACAAAAACATACCTCCAAAGCCAAAATGTGTTCATGGGTTTATTCATACCTCTGCAACTCTTTCTCTTTGAGTTCCAGCTGCAGCATGACAGCACTGAGCTCCATATAAAGGTTATTAGCCCTCTCCAGTTTCCTCTCATAGTGCTCACGGATGTCCAAAGCATGCCTGAGAAGAAAAGAGGCTGCTGACGTCATTGTGCATCCGCATGAGAGAATCCAAATCCTCTATAATAGACATGCACTCAAGGCACTTATTTTCATGCATAAGGGGTGGACAAAGGAGTGACATTGAGAAATGGGACAGAGTGAAAGTGGTCTTATACATGTATGCTAAGATAACTTAACAAAAATACCACCGTGTACTGGTACTAATCTGGCACATCAGTGTGAAAACCTGCTGCAAGAGAAGAGGTGCCATGAAACATGTATGTGAGTAAAAAACAAACCTGAGCTCCTCTCTGCGTCGGTTGATCAGTTCCTCATCGAGTCGGTGGAGACAAGTACCCTCAGATTTAATCTTCTCAAAGTGCTGTTTCACCTCTTCTCGCCATTCAGCCTGATGAGAGCACATTTCTATTAACCAGCTGTGTCTGCCCAGTGCTGACTTTAGAACCAGCTCTCTAATCAGTTGTCTGATTACTGTTTAAGCATATGTGGGTGCATTTGTGCCTATTTGTGTACATCCATGTCTGTATATTTAAATGTATGATTTGTGTGTCTTTTGGTGCATCTACAGATATTCTTCTCCCATTTGTTATTCACACAGGAAATCAGAAAAGAAACCACACCTGAGACTTGAAGTACGTCTCTTGCGGAGTGGACAGCACATCAGCTGACGCTATATCCAGATGGAGAAGGATCTGACGGAAAGAAGGTCTATTCCTGGGCTTACAGTTCCTGCAAATCCAAGATGGGAAAGACAACTGTGTCCATCAATAAAGTCCTTAAACCACAGACACCTTCTCATGTATACTACTCTCATACTGCTCATTTTCTACCACTTTTGTCTTTTGCTGTCTACATTCCAACTGTCCATATCCAAGAATTGCTCACCAGCACTGTCTGAGGAGGATCTTGAAGCCGTCAGGGCAGCTCTCAGGTATGGGTAGCTGAAGGCTGTTGTTACCCACACCCCAGATGATGGCAGATGAGTCCACATCTTTATAAGGGATCTCCCCAGTTAGCATCTCCCATAGCACCACTCCAAAGGACCTTAAAGTTAAGTAAAAGCTTTATTTTATTCAGAAAGTCTCATTTGGATCAAGATCATTTTAAAATAAGAGACTTGAGAACAAACGACATACATATAACATCACATAAGTCAGTCATCACATGCATAATATATCACTATGTATACATTTAAATCCCTCAGAGGAATTAATATCTTTAAAACATTGAAATCACAACCATTAACCCACAATACTGGTGCATTATCTGCACTTCTACTGTAGTGCAGTACATTAAAGATAATTGCTAAATTGCTACACTGAGTCAAGAAAAAAAAACATGTTGATATAATGTCTCTTTATCTGCTAGAAAAAAATGTGAATGTTTATCGGACTTACCAGATGTCCACCTTTTCTGACACTGGCTCATTCCGAATGACTTCAGGGGCCATCCAGGCTACGGTGCCAGCAAATGACATTTTGGTGCTCTTGTCACTGAGCTCCTTTGAGGTGCCGAAGTCTGAGATCTTTACCAGGTCGTCGTGTGTGATCAGCATACTGCAAAAGTGAGATTATAACGCTAATTTTCTCGATCCATAAAATGTAAATTTTACAAATCGGTCATGAAATTTCAGGTCTTGTTTGAGTGAATCTCTCTTCATTCAGGCAAGCTGTGTTGAGGCTGTTGACTTACTTGGGGGACTTGAGGTCTCGGTGGATGATTTTGTGGAGGTGTAGGTAGTTCATGCCGCCTGCAATGCCCATGGACCAGTCAACCAGGAGGGAGGGGGTGATTTTACGGCCGGCCCTCAACACCTCATACAGTTGGCCTTGGGCACAGTATTCCATCAAGATACAGTAACAAGGAGCCTGTGTGCACACACCCCTAGAAGGAAGCAAGGCAGTCAAATAACAGCAAAGGTGAACAGAAAAGGAAAGTGTTATATCAAAGCCAGATTTATGCATTAAATGATTGGTATGTTGATACGTGACCCTGTGAAATACACCCACAGGCCACTTTTTTAGGTACACCTCTGAAATCTAATGCAATCTCTGAAATCTAATGCAAACAGCTCTGCCATAAATTCTACATTCATGAAGCTTATACATTTTTTTGACACTGTCAGAAAGGTGATAATTCTACTTTATGTTTATTATAGAGGTTGTAGTGGGTGGTGGTGGTGTACTGGAGTACATTATATTGAAAAGCGTTCCTAATATTTTGCCCTCCACATGTATGTTAATGGAGTGGACAAAATATTAGGAACATCATTCAATATAATGCACTCCAGTACACCACCACCACCCACTACAACCTCTATAACAAACATAAAGGAGAATTATCACCTTCCTGACAATGGCAACAAAAACTGAAAATGTATAAGCTTTGTAAATGTAGAATTTATGGCAGAGCTGTTGTATTGGATTGCATTAGATCACACAGGTGTACTTAATAAAGTGGCTGGTAAGTGTATACTATCAATAGTCTCCTCACTTGAAAGTGATGATGTTGGGGTGCTTGAGTTTGCGTAGGTGTTTGATCTCAGTCTCTTTGATGTCCCGCACTTTCTTTACAGCCACGTCTTCTCCGTGGAACTTTCCGAGGAAGACGGCCCCCTGTGCCCCGCTGCCCACCCACTGCAGGTCCGAGATTTCCTCAAAGGGAACCTCCCAGGACTCTAAACGCAGACCAACAAGTCGAAAAAACAAAACTACATGAATAAACGTGAAATCGTGGAGCATTACACAGAATTAACACGACCATTGATACAAAAACTTTTCTTCCATGCATCAATCATAAGTAAACAAGAGCATCCTTAGAGGAATTACTTAAATTATATCCATCCCACGTTGCAAGGCTTCCAAATGTCAATGTGCACTCTTGCCAGTTTGAAAAAGGAGGAGTCAGAGGGTTTGCTGAGCAAATGCTAGGTCCATGCTACACATTAGGGCTGGCAAGACACAATTACATCATACAAAGTGCCTGCCATGTTCAAACAAATGGTATATCGACAACTTATCCACTGGACCAATACATTTCTATCAGGCTACACAGAGATAAGTGAAAAATTGAGGGGAAAAACAACAATCTGCTCATTGTCTTTTCCATGTGTCATCTGTCATACTGACACTACTCAAATGAGTGAGAGAGCATGGTCACTAAAGAGAGATGAGCTGCGCAGAATAAAAGAGACAGGCAGATCAATTCTTCATGAGGTCCACTGAAGTGTCAAGCTCTCTGGAGACCTGCTGCAGCGGAGGCAGATGCTCACGACGCTTCCCCTAGCCAGCTGTGAAAACTCACTGTAGCTGAAGACTGAATAAGCAGGCCTGAAGGACTCATAAACAAAGTCTCAAGTACTGTAGCATTTGAGTTACTTGTACTTGGTTATGCTACTTTATTCCACTCCTCTACATTTCAGGGGGATATATTGCACTTTTTACCTCACTACATATATCTGAAAACTACAGTTACTTTTCAGATTAAGATTTTACATAAAAAACATATATTAAACTTATAAAATACAATATATTGTTAAAAATTAAACCAGAGATTCCCAACCTTATTGGCTTGTGACCTCTTACAAAGGTGAAGTCAGTTGGGGTCTGTGGTCATGTTTCAGATGTCTATTAGTAAATCCACCAAAGAGACATATCCTCTCTAAACTTCTCAGATGGTTTAGCAGATAGCAGATTTTTTTTCTTCTTCCTTACCCCATTAATCATCTCATGACCACTCAGATTCATCTTGCGACCCTTTAAAGGGGGCCAGATCCTTAGGTTAGGAACCTCTGGACTAAACTACCTGACTGTATATAAAGTAGTTAAACTTACTCCACCTCAACCAGCTGCAAAGGAAAATGCTAGTTATGCACTGATGCATAATGTAATAATGCCATATGTAATGATAAATCAGTAATTTTTCTGCAGAACAAATACTTTTGCTTATAAAACTTTATGTACCATTTGCTGATAATAATTCTGTTCTTAAATGTAGGATTTTACTTGTAGTATTTGTAGATTATTGTATTGGTTCAAGGCTCATGAAGTTCAAGCTTCATCATTGAGCTCAGATATTCTCTACGGTGCAGCTCTGTGGTTATAAAGGCACCACAACATATCTCACATATTGAATGACTGACATGTTTAACTCACAAACTAGTGAGACTTGTTTTGTTCTATGACATTTAAAAATACTATCCACAGCAGATGGTCAGATAGCATAGAGGTGGGACATTTTCTGTTATCTTCACATACCTTCATGGCTATGTTTGTGTTCAGTGGAGTAGGCTTTTCCAATCATGGTCCAGACTGGTTTTAGACAGCCAAACAGTCCCTCCAAAAAACCTCCACTTCCTGATTGTAGCCGAATGTTCTCCGACTGGCTCCGAACAGCGCCAGCCTCTGGACTGTGCCCCGCCTCAGCCCCGCCGCCACACTGGCAGGCCTCATGTTCGTGTAGTTTTAGTACGCTGTTGTCAAAGTGGGGTCCATCACTGGGAGTGGGGCTGCTGCCACCCGGTGCCCCCTGTCCACCGGTGTCAATGGACAGCACGTTTCGGAGGACACACTGTGTGGGGGTCAGGTCCGTTTCGGGGGTGCAGGCAGGGGTGTCTCCATCGAGTCTTCGATAGGGGGGTTCTGAGATGGGGGTACTGAAGCCTGACAGGGAGGGGGAAGGGGCACGGGGCTCATGGATACAGGTCCCACTCATCAGGGGTTTCCCCAACACAGCAGGTTAGGGTGGATGGAGGATGGAAAGATGAGAAGTAAACCTAAAGGGGAAGATTTATGATAACAAATGCATTAGAATGATCTATAACACATTCAATAGCCATACTTCATCTGCAAAACAAGATAAAAAGAAGCCAAGATTAACTTCAGCACTGGACAGCTCCATGTTACTCATGGAGCTGTCCAGTGCTGAAATGACTGCTAACTTCACTTCTGGTATGTCTTCTGATTTTTAAAGAAATTACCAGACTTTGGACAAACTTTTCTTTCATTCAAGCAATACAAGACACAAAAAAAGGCAGAGTCGTGCTGTGAGTTGGGCAGTCCGCCAGTTCTCCAGCCTAACCACTCATCTCCAAAACCAAATTCTGTCTGAATTGTTCAGTAAAACCTCATCTCTGTGAATGGGGAAACCAGCCTGCCCAGTGGAGCCATCAACCAGAGTGGATATGGGCTTTGTGAATGAATTTACCAAAAGGAGCTTGTGCAGTCCACAACCCTGACTGTCACCTGTTCTTTAACTGTCCCTCTGAGGAGCATCAGGGTCTGACATGATCAGAGCAAAGCTACCCAGCAGCTCCCATATGCTGCTCGTCATGCATCAACTGAAGAGCATTGTGTGCATCTGAGGAATATGACGAATTGCATAACCGTTCTGGTGTGAATGTGTACGTACGTACGTGCGTGCGTGCGTGCATGTGTGTGTGAAAGCGAGAGAGAGAGCGAGAGAGGCCACATGTACCCAATTCACATATCCTACACCAGCTCCATGTCTTGTACTGCACCACTGCATGAGAAGAGCCACGGCGACTGAGCGAAATGGGAGCGTGAAAAAACGGGCAACAAACAACCACCGGGCCTGTGCGAAGGAGCAGTGCACACACACACACACACACACACACACAAACGCAGGAAGATCAATCTTTAAATAACCGAGGATGTGATGATGACACTCAGCAGCATCATAGCCGACGTGCATGAATTGCAAGCCCGATGCCTACTATGGTCCATGCCAAGTGAAACTGCCGCAGCGTCTGTACATTTACTCAATGTTGGCATCAACACAAATAATTCGGAATGTGGGCTTTCTCGCTGCACAAATATGATTTTCTAGCATTCATCGACGATGAATCGTTTCTTGGCAGGATCAGTCCATTGGTGCAGTGTGAGCGGCGTGAACGCTACCGCACCGAGCATCATACCTAAACGTCCTGTGATACCAGATTTCTTATTCAACCAGCATTTAACCGGATAGTGTGACATTCCCATACCTTTCTGCCTGGTTGATGTCGCGTTGTCAAGTGAAGGGGTGGGCTCGGCTTTCTATTTGTCGGTGATTAAGAGCGAATCGTTCTTTCTCTTCGGTCCGGGCTGTCTCTTGTATCTCCAGTCCCTATATCCACGAGTTTCACGTTACTGGGATGGATCCCAGCGGGCAAATCGTGTTATCAATAACCGGGGACCCATGCAACGTGAGGCGCGCTGGGTTTTGGGGGGAGGGAGCTGTCTCCTTCCCAGTGCTGAATTGACGTCACGGAAATGCGAGGTGTGCCGCAAGGGGGCGCTACCCCGCCCCTCTGCACAACACGGACACACAGACGAAACTAGGCTATGAGTTTTCCATCATTTCCATTTCCATAATGTGTCATTATGGGCCCCTTTTTATCCGGTGATTTCTATGTTTGACCCGTGTTTCAACCTGAACGGTCCCGGATCATACCCCATGTCTGTCAGCATCCACCCTGCTTCTGCTGCTATTGCTGATGTGTCCTTGAGCAAGACATCCTGAATCCTCACTGGCTCCAAGGGATGCTGGTGCACAGCTGACCATGGCAAGGCTAAGCTTTGTCAAACACAAAGGCAATTCAAAGTGCTTTACATAAGGTGAATAAATGCATTATGCAACAGCATTTAAATTAAACAATAAGCAATAAAACCCCACATTAAAATCAATTAAAAATAGATATAAGAAAAAAAAAGATTAAATAAAATGAAAAAATAGATTTAAATAACAATAGACCAGAACTACAGTTACAGTGCAATTACAATGCAGTAATAAGTTGTATTGTATTTGGTGCCCCAGACAGACAGACAGATAGATAGATAGATAGATAGATAGATAGATAGATAGATAGATAGATAGATAGATAGATAGATAGATAGATCGATAGATAGATTATGTGCAAACAAAACCAATTAAATAATATAATAACAAATATAATAATAAAATAATAATAACAAATGCAATAAATAAAAAGGCAATACTAACTAGTAAAATAGGCAGAGAAAAGACTGATAAAATCTAGCAGATTAAATAATAAGAGATAATATGACATGATACACCAATGATGAGTAGATGAGACGTGATAAACTAGTCACTGTAACAACTAAATGGGGACTGTACATGAATGCACAGAAGACAAATGCAACAAAGGAAATTAAAGCACAGTAGAGAAATCAATCAATCAAAGGTGCAGGAGAACAGCAGAGTTCATGTGCTCTGTCCTCCCTGATGAGGAGAGAAAGACATCATTATAAGATAAGATAAGATAAGATAAGATAAGATAAGATAAGATAAGATAAGATAAGATAAGATACTTACATACATACATTCATACAAAACAAAGCAAAAACAACACAAAACAACACACAAACCACAATAAGAACATATGTTGTTTCATTTCAGCTATCTAAACTCTTTTATAAGTAAGAATAAGAAAGTCCTGAGGAGGGCAGCACATCAGCTCTGTGCAGTTTGTGCTAAGCAGTCCGCACTGTTTGATCCTGTGACTTGCCGTAGCTCACACGGCGGGACTGACTTTAAATAGGAAACCGTAAGTGTCACAACAGCTTAGCATGCGCTTTTATCTTTGTTGATTGGAAACGCAGCGCAGGATAATTGACAACACTACATCAGGACACACTACAAGGTAATTTCCACGATACATAAAACGATAAAAAAGAGCAGCTGTTGCCAAAACCGAGCCGACATTAAAGTAGTTAACTAGTTAGAGCTGGCTAGCTTCCGTTAGCCGCAGTTAGCTCTTTTTTTCCTAGGACGGCGAAGTCATGGCCCGCCCTACTCTGCCTCTGATTGGCTATTACTTGTTACAGTCATTGGTTGGGTTGTTTAGGGTTAGGGTAAGAATATCAGAGTAAGCCAATCAGAGGCAGAGTAGGCTGGGTCATGACTTCGCCATCCTATGAAAAAAAAAATCCTTAACCGTTGGTGCTAGTGTTTGACTTAATAATTGATGGTGTGTTTCCAGGGTCGGTGGCAGAGTTTCAACGTGTTAAAAGATGTGCTCTCTGGCGCTGTTCCCCCCTCCTCTATCCTCCGGACAGACCACCCTGTGTGAGTCCAACAACCAGCTGCTGTCAGGAACCAACACCGAGGACCGACTGAAACAGGTCTGACTCAAAGGATGTTAGTCATGGTAGTGTAACGTTATCGGTGGAAGAGGTCTTCAGATCCTTAACTAAAGCAAAAGTAGCGTTACCGATACAGCAATGTAAAAATACTCCATTACAAGTAAAAGTCCTATTTAAGTAGCAGCAAAATGTAGTTAAAGTATTGCAGTAAGAGTAGTGGTTTGGTCCCTCTGACTGATATATTATTATATATGACATCATTAGATTATTAATACTGAAGCATCAGTGTTAGAGCAGCATGTTACTGTTGTAGCTGCTGGAGGTGGAGCTAGTTTGAACTACTTTATATACAGTTAGGTAATTTAGTCCAGTGGTTCCCAAACTAGGGGTCCCTCGAGATGATTAATAGGAGAGGAAAGAAGAAAAAACAAAGTTCTGATACACAAATCTGTTTTCAGTTTTGGAACTTTTTCTCTAATCTTTGATTTTTGGTGAAATATTGGATCATTTGAACATTTTTTGAAAGGAAACCATGTGAGAAGTTTAGAGGGAAAAATCACTATTTGGTGGAGCTGTTAACAACTCATAGACATCTGAAATGTGACCCCGACTGCACACTGCTTTTTGTAAGACAGTTGGAAACCACTGGTTTCACCTTTTAACAATATGTTGTATTTTAAAAGCTTGTTATATTATCCATTGTGTCAAATCTTCTTTTGAAAAAGTAACTAAAGCTGTCAAATAAATGTAGTGCAGTAGAAAGTACAATATTTCCCTCTGAATGTAGTGCAGTGGAAGTGTAAAGTAGCATCAAATGGAAATATTCAGGTAAAGTACAAGTACCTCAAAATTGTACCTAAGCACAATACATGAGTAAATGTACTTAGTTACTTTCCACAACTGGTTAAACGTGTCTGCTGATGTGTTTTCTGCAGGATTCAAGTCCTCTGAGTCTGTATTTCCCCCGAGAGTCCCTGAAGCTTCACAGTCGCACAGAGAGCAGCAGCAAGGCAGCTTTCCTGGACCACTCTGAAACACTGTGGATGAGGAGTGCAGCAGCATGGTAGTTAACACACACACACACAGACAGTGACACACCATACAGTGTCACTTTTACACGTTGTGTGGCCTGACCAACACAGGATTTTATGGCTAGTATTGATATTTTTGATAAGAATCCCTTTAAGAGTATTTTAATGAACTGTGACCAACATGTCTAATGAGTGGGACATTTTACAGTTGAAAAACAAACATGTCAGTGCTCTCTAGTGGGCAAATGATGTGGTGGGCGACACTATTTTGAAACTACTTCAAACCTCTTTCTGTACTGTAACTTCTTATTACTCATCAGCTGTTTTATCTCTATAGTTCTAGATGTTATCAGATTACAGATTATTCTACAATACAAAACACATTGTGAGACTATGTTTGTGAAACTGAAAAGAGAAATATTCTAAAATGGAAATCTAATTGTTCACAAGGGTCTCGTCATATAACATTTCTGCAGCTTTCAACCACAAGAGTTGGTGGTTTGACCCCTCATCTCCTCATGTGTTCATGTTGTGATGTGTGTACAAGTGTCAGACTGTGCTGCAGACAAAAGTGTAGTAGTAACATTTACTTAGTGAATTATCAAGTGTTTTCAGTTTTATTTAAACGTGTGGACAACTGAGATGTACCATGTTGTTTTTAGCAACCTTAGCACACACAGCAACATGTAAACACCTGCCGTCATTCATTTTAATGTAAAACACACTTAAATTGGCAAATATTTAAGTGCCTGAAAACAGAACAGTCCTATTGTTAAAATGTTTTATAAAGAAGGATAAAGCTGCACCTCCATAATCACTCAAATCACTGCAATCTGCAAAACAAGTTTCACTTCATATCTATTGTGCTTGTGTTTGAATGTTTTTTTTCCAACTATGTTCATTTTATTTATTTTATATTTTGTCCTATTTTTAGAGACAAAATATATTTTTCTTTAATTTATTATAAACTTTATTAACTTTGTAACTGTTGTTTTGAGAAGTGCTATACAAATAAAATTATTATTATTAACTAAAAATGAAATTCTTTAGTCTTGTCTTTAGTCTCTAGTACTTGTACAACCTGCAGCAATATTAGCACTTTTATTTCAGCGATGTATCGCAAAGGATCATATCACAGTATTCTGGTCTTATCAGTTATTTTTCAATCATAAAGATCATTTATGCAGCTTCTCTCTGTTCCAGGCGGGATGGTGGTTTCACAGGGCTACTCGATGAAATTACCAACTCGCATGAAGAAGGTATGTCAGCTGCCAAAATCTTCTGTTGTGTTTAACTCATACTGATCCTTAATATATCGAGTGATGTGCACGTGCAGTAACTCTCCCCCGTGTATTGCGCTCTTGCAGTTCCTAAATGGTTGTCAATGAGTTCTGGTTGCATCCTGGCATTACTCCGAAGGGTTTCTTCCTTTCATGGCTCCCTGTTTCCTCATCTCACAGTAAGTTTTGCCTGCTGACGATAATACTACTCGTGATTATGTGATGTTTGTTGTGATATGTTAAAAATGTGTATCACCTGTTTGTCATTTGTTCTACAGTTGAGTAGTGAGAACATGATTGCTGAATTTTCACAAGTGCTGAACTGGTGAGTGACAAACTGATAACGTGTGGTTTATTTAGGAATTGATTCATTAATTATTGCAGTTTGCTCTCAGTGAACCAGCGATTAAAAATATATTCAAAAACTGGTAAACAGACATTCTGGTGAAAGACTGACAGTATTTAGAGAGAGCTGCAAATCTTGTTTTGTCAATCAACAGAAAATGAATTGACAATTGTCAAGCACAAAGTCCAAAGATTTGATGGTTGAAGGATCAACAAATATGAAAATCTACTTCTTTTTCCTGTCCTGCAATAAAGTAAATTGAATATCTTTGGGTTTTGAATTGTTGGTTGGATAGAACAAGACATTCAATGACGACACTTTTGGCTCCAGAACATTGTGCTGAACATTTTTCCCTGTTTTCCAATGTCTTATAGACTAATCACTTAATCTGAAAAATGATAGGAATATGAATCGATAAAGAAAATAATCATCATTATTAGCGCAACTGTGGGATCCTTGTATACATTTTCAATGTTTTAAAGCAATACCATGAAATGGTGTTTAAAAAAAAGAACAATGAATTGAATGTTGATGATCTTCCTCTGCTTTACCAGGTCTGACTGCGTGGTGCGAGCCTTTGCCTGGCATCCTCATACAGATAAATTTGCTGTGGCGCTACTGGACGACTCCATTAAAATCTACAACCCCAAAAGGTACCGAGACTAATCTCAGAAGAAGCCACACTGTTGCCGAAACATCAGTTTATGGAATAAAGTCTATGCTGCATATCAGTCGTCCTAAAGTGCTTTTGCTTTATTTGCAAATCAGCATACTTTTTAACCCAAAGAATACCATTAATGAGCTTTTAATCCGTGAACACAAATTTTTACAAAAGATCAGACAACCTCCATTCAGAAAACTAAGATAATGGGGCATAAGATTGTTAACGAAAGTGTTACAGTGCAAGATTATGTTGTAGAGCTGTAGAATACTGTATATAAAGTTTATTTAGCTGTTTTGATACTGAGACTGTAAAAAAAGGAGAGACCAGCCTTGAGAGAGTCAACCTTTCCATATTCGTGATAACAGAATATCAGTGTCAGTCTGTTGAAGTACTTTAATGCCACAGTGAACCTCTGATTCCAATCACAACAAAGCCGTATGTCCAAGACGGGCTACAAACACACAAAATCCGCCTGTGTGTCAGCCTCAGAGAGCGGTTTTGTTCTTTGACTTCTCAGTCACTCTGTCTCCTTTTGTACTCTTGTGTCAGCGCCACAACGCCCACGCTGAAGCACCGTCTACAGAGGAGTGTCGCAGCAGTACAGTGGAAGCCGCTGTGTGCGTCCGCTCTGGCTGTCGCTTGTCAGAACTGTTTGCTGATCTGGCATGTGGACCCTTGCTCACTGTCAACCAGGTATGTAAACTTACTGATACTGTTGCACTTTGTCTTTTCTTGTGCTGTATGTTTTCTTCATTATACATGTTTCTCCTTCTTCTTCTCGACCCATGCAGGCCTTCATCTGGTTGTGCACAAGTTCTGTCTCATCCCGGTCACTCTCCGGTCACTTCCATCGCCTGGTCGCCAAGCGGATCCCTCCTGGTGTCGGCCTCGCCTGTGGACACAGCAATGATGGTACAAAGGCTACTGCTTCATCTGAAATCCTGAAATGATTAAATTGCTGTGGTTGTTAATCTTTCTCCTCCTTTGGTGTCGATGTGTCTTGCAGGTATGGGATGTAGCCGCTGAAAGCTGCGTGCCGCTTCAGCGCGTTGGAGGTGGAGGGGTCACCTTCGTGTCCTGGTCCCCTAATGGCAGCCACGTTCTGGCTTCTACGCCGTCGGCCCTGTTCAGGTTAGAGATGGCACTTTGCATGGCTATTCAGAGATTTATAGCTCCACAAGAGTCTTCAATCTTTCTAATCTATATTGTAGTGCTGCAATAGCACATTTCAAGTTAAAGATATGTAAAGCCGCTGATGATTATGTGTGAAATTTTCTCTTTCATGATCAGCGTGTGGACCTCAATCACAGCCGCTTGCTGTGTTATAATAGAGGCCCACTCACCTTTCATGAATATTTATGAACATGTAAGGGATTAGTGGCATAGTCTGGAGTTTAGCAGGTATTATGAGATAATAAGTGGACAGAAAGTGGAGCGTTTACACGTGGATGAGTTAAGTTTTTTTTCTTCAGGGTTTGGGAGACCAGGATGTGGACCTGTGAGCGTTGGCCATGCGTGAAAGGGCGCTGTCAGGTGAAGACTCATCACCACATTTTAAAGGCATTCTTCATTAAGGTAGTAAAACATTTATACATCATAGATTTATTAAGTAACTATGAATTTGTTCATTTGTTTTGGTTAGTCTGGCTGTTGGAGTCCGGACGGGAGTCGACTTCTCTTCACTGTGCAGGGAGAGGCCGTCATCTACGGTCTGACCTTCACTGACACACCAGGTTAAATGTCTCAGTCTTTATTACACTGTCAAACATAACCAGGTATTTTATATGAAAATAAAACGTTAAAAAATAAATGCCATTTTTGAGAAATAATCGTACCTCTCTGATGTCATTGTTATTCAGCAGGCGTACCTACATGCACATCAAAAGGGCCACAGGCAGCAGCAGTGGTGGCTGACCTATCAGAGACAACCTTTAACACACCAGATGGAGACATCATGTAAGAGCTCTGGACTGAATAGCTAATTGGCCATCATTTAGCCTAACTACACCAAATACAGTGATGAGCATAAGGCTTCCAAAAAAGCCCACAGAGGAAGACAGTTTTGAAGCACTTTGCTTAAATCTGATGAGCACAAATCAGCAGGCAGACAGTATTCAATGCTGCTGAATTTCACATTACAGCTTCTTACAGTGAGCTCAGTGATTTCAAAATGTGTATGTTCTTCCATTTTTAAATCTTTAATGTAAAATGTGTGATTCTGGAAGTTTTAGTGTCACTCAGCAATGTCTAATTTGTCTGCCAGTGTTGGTGGAGAGATCCAGTCTTTAGCCTGGGACCCGAGAGGAGAGAGGCTTGCAGTGCTTCTTAAAGGTCTTGCTCATTTTTCTTCTATTAACCCTCATGAACTATATAAGTATTACATTGATTTTTATTTTTAGGATAAAATTTAATATCTCATCTTGTCCAATATTTATATTTTGTGGCTCAGTTTAATCTGTTCTTTCAGGCGATCCACAAGCAGCAGCCCGACCTGCAATGATAGCCGTGTTCAAGACAAGAACAAAGCCCATTTTTGAGCTTTTGCCATGGTTTGTACTTCTATGTGTGGCTGTATTTCATATTTGTGCACTTTAGTTCAGCTCAGAAGTATTGCATTCCCAGGGTAGTGTTGTACTGAACATTTCTTATGTTTCCCTCTTCAGTGGTTTTGTTCAAGGGGAGCCTGGCTCAGAGCCAAGACTGATGCAGTTCCATCCAAACTTCCAGCACGGAGCTCTGCTCACTGTGGTCAGTCTTAAAATAAATTCCTGTTTCCTCTCTCATATTATGTTCATTTGTTTTAATAGATAATGTGATTTCAGACATACCATATTAAGTGATGTTTCTTTGTCTGTTCTCAGTGTTGGTCCACTGGAAAAATTACCCATGTGCCTTTCTACTTCCTGAGCGCCGGCGTCCCCCATTTAGGCCTTGATGGCAGTCCATCACTGCAGCGCCCTCAAGAAAGACCTGCTGACTTTGCCAATCAGTCGCTCTTCACAGAGTTTATGTCTTGACTGACCCTCACCCACCATCACCCACTCACAAATCTGTTTTGTTATTATGAATTGTCAATAAATGTGTAGAAAGTTCTTGCTGTTTGTTCTCTGATTTGTCAAACATTTGTGCGAGATAGACGACATTGTGAGGTATTGATGAAAGGTGGAATTTGTGCTGCAGAGCAAAATGTTTCTGTTTAAAGTTAAATGTGATCTAGTTTATTTTATTCCGGTCTTAAACAAGAATCTTAAATGGTTTTTGTGTTATCAGAAGCAGAATAACTTACATACAGCATAAAAGCGTATTTTTATCTGCCTATGTATGAGATGTAAAGCAGTATGTTTGGATCACTGATGACACATTATATTTTAAATAAGAATATGTCACTGTGAAGGCTTAAGTCAAGCTTTTATTACTCAGGACAGACCGGAGAGGAAGCAGGCCACAGTACAGACAAGTAGTGATGCAGCTGTTTAGATGCATCATTACTCTACAAAATACTTAATTCCAGTCAACAAAATATTCTTTATTTATGCCTATTAGTCCAGACAAACAGGAGCTGACGACGCGCAGCCCCACCCTGAAACCGGAGAACCACTACAGTACTTTTGTTCTGTTTTGTTATGAGATTCTCTGAAATTACACGTTTGCATCAGTCTTAAACTTTCACACACACTCACACACACACTATGCACTCACAGTTGAGAGTAACTGACCTCAAGAAATACAAGTGTAACAAAAAAAGCAAATTTAAGCACACATGAATGGTTCTGTTGAAAGAAGAAATACTTCCCCACGCCATTTCTGTTTTTATTCAAAACTCAATTAAAAATCAACTTCATTCTTAATTCGGTTTTCCTTTTATTTCCAATTTACATCAATTAGAAGTGTAACAAAATAAAAACAAAAATGATCATGATCATAATAAAATTAATTAAAAAAATGTACACGCCCTCACACACACAGAGACAACCCACCCTGGTTGTTTTAGAGCGACCATCCTCTTGAGTCCCGCGTACAGCTTTGGGGTCTGGACTCCAGAGGAGGCCTCCAAGTAGCCCCTGTCTCCCCTGTCTTACCCGACTGCACCCCTCCTCCAGGGTGGAGTGTGAGTGTGTTGTGTGAGGCTAGTGGGAATTAAGGGTGGGGGGCGTTTGGTGAATTACAGAACTCATAGCACCTTCTGAAGAGAGAGCAACCCAAAGCAAAGATGGCCATTCAGATCCACCTGAAAGCTAATTTTTTGGTCAGCTCAGATTTAAAACTCTACATTTTCACTTTGTTTTTCAGCGTGAGGTAGCTTTAAACAATCTGGATGACTACAATAAAGAGCAAAACAAATTTCCCTCAAATTCTTCAAAACAAATTTTGGATGAGAACTGGGCAAATCGCCTTCTTCTGATGGGCAGTCAAGGGGTACAGGACATTGAAACACACATCCCAAATGTAACCTCATGTTCCAAAAAGTGTTGGTGTGCATATAGACACATGTACACACATAATGTGGAAATATATATAAAACCATCTGGTTGCTTATAAACACAGACTTTTACAACAATAGAACCAAGGATTTATAATACACAGTAAAGGTTTTGCTCCTGCTTATGATGGACAGGCCTGGAGCACCTGCATTTGATTTTACTTACTGAGAATATTTTTTTGGTCTACACTGATTCAAAATGCCGTATTAGTGTGTCAGGAGGGAAACAGGGAGGGAGGTGGAGTAGGACTGGGACAGAGGTTGTGCGGCTGTTCTGTAGTGGAAAGGGGCTTGTAATACTTACAAAGTAAACCCGTCCAGTCCTACCTCAACTCTGCCCATTCAGGTTAGACAATAAATAAGTGACATCAAGTCATGTTTCTGTTCTCCATAACTTGTTCGCTTGGTCCCTCTTCCTCCTGGCTCGGACTCATTCCCGTCAACAGTGGGCCATGGGAAACATGACTGGATCTCAGGAAGCGGGTTGACAGAGAATGCTGGTGTGATGTACAGATATTGCCGGTGCCCTTCAGTGCTAACATCCAGGGAGTACAACTTGGAGAGCACTTCGTTGTGAGAGAAAAAGTATCAATTTTCTTTATAATTTCCAGTCGTCTTTATTGTGGAAGTGTGTGTAGTGTTTCATGGTTGAGTTTATTTGTTTCCTGTTATTTTGGGGGGCCATTGTGATATTCCACTTTACAAGAAGCAGACTGCGCCTACATCCACTCCGAACTCCTGATCCGCTCCTCCGATATCCATAGGAGCAATGTCCACAATTGGCAGACGGGAGGTTTTCTGTGTTTTGTACTCAAAGACAGTCTTGCCCCACCGGTCTGTATGTTTCTGTTGGTTAAGAGTAGAGAAATGTGTCAACAACAGTCTAAGCATATGACAATTACATATATAAAACTTAAGAGAAAGAATATTTTCTGGCTCTATTCTGCAGCTCTCACCTTGCAGCCATCCTCCAACACGCTGTATGTGAAGCGGCTGTTGCCCTCTGCGCGGATCTCCACATCGTTGGAGCCCTGCAGCAGCAAAGCCTTCTTCAGGTTGCCTGTAGCCTGATCCATGTAGGCAATGCTGTTCTTGCAGTGGTAAGTGAGGTTCTGGGATGCTTCATTGGACAGAAGCCTCAAGAAGGTCAGCTGGACACTGGCAGCGCTGGCAGCAGGGCCGTCCTGAGAGTAGTCGAACTATACAACCAGACAAGAAGTTGAGGAGTTAATCAGCAGCTCTCATGTTGAGGATAATTTAGTTTTACTTCAGTTTATTGAAAGAAATTACTACAAAGTGTTATACTGTATAATATACTTACATGGAATCCTCCATTCATGGTCTCTCCGAACCAGACATGCTTGCGGTCCTTGCTCTTGCTGGTCCACCAGTTCTTCTTTGGTACCTTGGCGATGCTTGGGTAGACGCAGGTCTCTCCAGTCTCCATGTTACAGAAGACCTTGATGGCATCAGCTGTGCTGCCAATGTTGGGATCAACCCAGTAGTCACCTGGAGAGATGAGAGAAGTGGGTTAACAAGGAGTGAAGCTGAATCACTAAATGCAACTTTGGCAAAAGTTAGATATGTAAATATAAAATTTTTATACATAAGTTTCTTCAGTACACTACATCAGTGAATCCAGAGAATGGATCCCTGTGGAACTCCACCTGTCATACTGTTGCTGTTAAGAGATAAATTTACCAAAAGAGAAAGTCCCACTGGGATCTAGAAGTACAAGAATAGAAGGATTGTCTGAGTCAAAGTTCATATGAACAACACCTGTCCACCCAAACAGGTGTTTTCAGTGAGTTTTCAGGTGTCACGAAAATTCAGGGTGATGTCACTGAAGCACAATCTTTCCACAGACATTATCAGTGCTGTGGTGGTCCTACATCAAGACTAAAGACAGTCAAATTATCTGTGAGGAGTTTGATGATTACTAAGTTGGTTGTAAACATTCTTTCTTTAGGATTTTACTTAGATTTTTGCTCTTTTTTCAACCCAGGACTTAAGAGCATTTTTGACATATTTGAGAAACTAACATCTAAAAGAGAAGTGAGAAGAGAATCACTCACAAGAGGTAATTCACCAGTTAAGAACATGTAGCCTCTTAACATCTACCCTTTTTTTTTTTTTAATTTTTGCTTTTCCATTTGGCATACCCAAATGGAAAAGCTCATAACAGAAGAACTGTGAAGCTAAATGTATGTATTAAGCTTCATTTGAAAGGCAACATCTTCTAGTTTCTTGAAATGTGCTTGTTTAGCATGTGGCTAAAACACAACCAAAACTACATCAGTTCAGTTATGGCTCAAAAAAGTGTTTTTGGTCCTCGTCTATAATGAGTCATAATTGAATAACCATAACTAGGACATGCTTTATGCCAGAACTATGCAAATCACCACATACCCTCTACATCTTGTCAACCACACCTGTATAAAATTCTAGACCTCTAGACCTAACCTTATCGGATCTAGGAGGTTTTTATTTTGTGGTGTCCCTGGTGTCCCTGAACCTCTCTGAAACGTCTCCAAGTGGCCAAATTGTGTCAGTTGTTTTTACTCATTACTGCGTGACGCTAAGCTGCTTACAACTGACTTAAGCAGGTCATCGGTGATCCGGTGGATGTTAAGAGGTTAAAAAAAAAGGCTTACAGGACAAAAGTCAAGACCTAAGCAGACTTCCTTTTCTTTCTTTTTGTCCTTCTTCACCTCCCCCACTACTTACCACTCTTCCACTCAGGGTGGCACAGTTTCAGGTCTCTGCAGGTGCGAGCAGGGTTCTTCTGGGAGCCGTCAGGGCTGCGCAGGTTCTCAATCTGGTTGTTGAGGGACTTGAGTGTGGAATCAACCTCAACGTCGTGCTGTCTCAGGGAGCTGGAGGCCTCATCAGCCCTCATGTACCTGAGAGGATCAGTGGACTTCTCAGTCTGACCAAGACCGGCGAAGGCAGACATATCGATGCCAGGGCCAGGAGGTCCAGGAGGACCGGGGGGTCCGGCATTACCAGGAGGACCCTGAAGGAGGGCAAAAACAGGAAATGGATCAGGCTGTACAATCAGGTGTAGAAAGACAGTATGAAAATATAACATAGGCTTGTAGTGATTGTAGATTTCATTTTTCTAAGCATGTTACATACAGGAGGACCACTTTCTCCAGAGCGTCCACGAGGTCCAGGGGGTCCAATGGGGCCAGGCTGTCCGTTAGATCCATCTTTGCCAGCAGGTCCGCTTGGTCCAGGTGGTCCCTAAAGAAGCAGTGAGTGTTTAAGTAAAAGTCAGCAGATGCTAACATGGTTGTTTAAATATGAAACTTTATTTCATTTCCTGAACTTGTTCAAAGTGTAAAACTACATCAGTTATTTTTTAGATCCACCATGAAGTCTGGGTAAGAAAAAAAATCTGATAAAGTAATTCAAATGCACCAGCAGTTTCCCTCTATTACCCCAATCACCTCCACACCCTTTGTCTTAATATGCATGAAGTTTATTTGTATGGTGACATTTCCCTTCATTTTCCTTATCATGCACAGTGATAATCTAGAATAGATATTAAAGTCCATTTCCGATCTCAGCAGGAGTGGTTTCACAAATCATCAGTCTCCCCCGTCTGTCTGCCTCTTCTCCTCGCAGAGAGTAATTACAAAATGCCTCAGCTGCCCATCTTATCACAGCGGTAGGTAATTAAAGCACGTGGCCTTTCCTGTCCCCATCTTCGTCAGGTGATTGGAGAATTACAAAAAGACTAACCTGTGCCCTTCATTACCATCACATATCTCAGGTATTAAAGCGATAGGACGGAAATGTAATGAGAGTTTTTTTTTTTACTCTGCTCTTTGCTTTTGCTCAGCTTTCTCACCTTAGCACCGCTTGGTCCTGCAGGTCCAGAAGATCCACTATCTCCAGCGGGACCCTGTTTGGACAGACAGAGCAGACCATATTAGTGGGAGAAAAGACAGATGAGATAATACTTACATTATGATTATGTTACTTACAGGAGGTCCAGGAAGACCCTGAAGACCAGTGAATCCACGGTGACCCTTCTGTCCCCTCTCTCCAGCCTCACCAGCCTCTCCCTTGTCTCCACGTGGTCCTTGGGGTCCCTGGAATAAAGGTTTGACATGTATTAAAATCCATGGCTGCATATGTGTAGCACTTTAAAGAACCTAAATCAAATTTGATTAAAACAAACTTAATTATGAGGTTGCAGTTAGAGATGATACTCACAGCCATTCCTCTAGCGCCAGCAGATCCAGGAGGTCCTGCAGGTCCTTGAGCACCCTAAAGAAAGAAAGAAAGGTGTGGGTGTTTCCTCGTATTAACATTAAAAATGAGAATCAGTGCCCAACATTTATTCTATGGTCCCGACAGTGTGTTGTGTTACTTACAGACTCTCCTCTGTCTCCCTGCTTGCCGAGTGGTCCGACGGGTCCAGGAGCACCAGGGGCACCGGGAGCTCCAGGGGCGCCAGCAGGACCGGTGTTACCTCGCTCTCCCTACAGGAGGACACAAGGTAATGAGTCAGGGTAACAAGTAGGACAGCATGGTTGTCATCAAGTCATCTCACCAGCACCAGAACAAACCAGCAGATCAAGTAGATTTTTGTCAAACTGTGATTGGTTGGACTAGTTTCTCTCACCTTGACTCCAGCAGATCCGTCCCTACCAGGAGGTCCATCTGCTCCAGGGGTACCCTGAGATACAGAAACATATTTTTAATGATGTGACATGCAACAATTCAAGAGCACATTTGATTTGTCAAGTATTATTTCCTAATTGTATTGTTAATATGGCCATCCTTTAATTTTCTGCTATTATAAGTCATCATTGTATCTACAACCAGAAAAATTTTGTTAACGAGAAGTTTTTGTTGTTGCTATTGTTTACTTCTGACCTCTCTTCCAGTCTCTCCGGCAGGTCCAGTAAGTCCAGGGGGTCCCACAGGTCCAGGAGGTCCGCGGTCGCCAGCAGAACCAGATGATCCCTGTTTGCCAGGCTCTCCCTAAACACAAAGGAAATATTTGCATAATCAACTTAATAAATGTCAGTAGCTCCTTAGAAATTGAAGGCTCGGAATAATCTGACTTTCAGTGGATCAATATTTTGTGTCACATTACTAAGCAATGAAATCAATCATGAAGATAATAGCAAAAATTCAAGGATAACTAACAAGAGTACAAGAATCAGATTTTAGAAATCATAACAATCTGGCCCTTATCAAATTTTCACAGGAACACAGCTAAACAGAAAACATGCAAGAGGTTACTTACAGAAGGTCCAGGGAGACCAGGGAAGCCTCTCTCTCCACGCTGACCAGGCAAACCAACAATACCACGAGATCCAGCCAGACCCTGAGGACCTGAAGGCCCATCAGCACCCTACAGGAAAGAGAAGACTGAGTCATGAAGTGTTCTTATCTGGCTGTACCTGAGTTCAAAGACCTCCTCATATCAGACTTCTTCCTGATATGAGGAGGAAATCAAACCACAAGAGAGACTCACAGGTGGTCCATCCTCTCCAGGCTCTCCCTTCTCTCCTGGTGCACCAGCAGGTCCACGAAGCCCAGCGTCTCCCTGTCTTCCTGGGGGTCCAGCATCACCACGTGCACCCTTTGGTCCATCTTTACCGCCAGGACCAGCAGGGCCAGGAGCGCCAGGGTTACCCTGTGATGGAAAGACAGAGAATTTCAGCAGGTAAGAAAAACACAAACATGAATCATTTCAAATTGACTCTGCAAACTTATTTCTCTTCTGGGAATTTGTTGTTGATGAAATACTCACATTAGGGCCAGGAGATCCAACTCTGCCAGCAGCACCAGGGAAACCTGTGGCACCCTGTCAATGAGAGAGAGACCTCAGTAAACATAAACATACCCAACCTGTTGACTATGAAGGCAGATTTTATTTTTCCTATTCCCAACAGAGTTACAGCAGCTTACATTAATACTCATCTGGCAAAAAAAACTACTCATATACTGTAGCATACATGCTGTTAGACTGCCACCATTTTGTGTTTAACACACATATCACTGATTATCATTAAATGATACAAGTAGCTTCATTTTAAAGTCGTGTCAAAGTTTTGATGCAAACAATAAAAGAGGAAAATTTTGCTCTGGGGTGATATTATGGTTACTGGGGGGCCGGATTTGGCCCTAGGGCCGCTATTTGGCAACCACTGCTGTATGTTTTTCTGAATGCACAGAATCAAGCTCCTGTAAAATTTTCAAGAATCGCTTTGAACTTTAAAGATAAAGGTATTATCCATTTATATGCTGTCTATGTAAGCTACAGGTGATTTTAAAGTTATCCTCCTATATATTTATCTGACATTATTAGGTTGTTTCCTCAGTTGGCTGAGGAGCGGGGGTCAGTCTTTAACTTTTTCCTTTTCGTATTTGAGAGCCTGAGATGAAGTACTTGCTGATGTGGGTTTGTAAAGCCCAATGTGATATTGTACAGTACTGTGTGTGACATTGAGTCATACAAATAAACTTCACTTGACTTGAATCAGGTCATACATATATATATTTAATCTCTTGCTTGATTACAATATCTGCTTATCCACAGATAAGTAAATAAGTAAATAAGATTTCTGTTGGTAGCAGAGGAATCCCTGCTACCCTTAGTACTTCTGTTTAAGTTAGTGAAGCTAGCTCTATCAAATTTCTAATTAGATCAAAATAGAATCCTTTTTCATATAAATTGGTCTATGTCTACCCACTTGATTTGCCTAATAAATTGATTTATGGTATATTTCATATCCATATTATTTACCCCTGACATTGTGTATGTTGTGTGCAAAAAACACAAATCCTCACAATTGAGAGGCTGGAACTTAGTTTGGTACATTTGTTTGAAAAGTGACTTGATGTTTGATTAATTGATTATCGAAATAGCAGATTCATTTTCTGTCAATCGACTAATCGATTAAACGACTAATCGTTTGAGCTCTTCACTCCTTATCGTGCTTATGTGAAATGTTTTGAGTGATACTGATTTTGTTGCACTTTAGGTAAGTGAAGTGTTGTGAAATGGTTTGTTCATGTGATAGGAGTTACTTACAGGAGCTCCCTGAGCACCACGTGCTCCTTTAGGTCCAGTTACACCAGTGGGTCCCTGAAAAAGAGGAACAGCAAATAATTAATCATCTTCATATTACAATAGAGTGACTTTAGAGAATCTTGTGCCTCATTTTATAAGGTGTTTCCACTGCCAGTTTAATCTGATCCAGAAATGTGACCTAAGGTATATACATCTGGCTTCAGGGTTTTATTTGGGGCAGAGGTCAAGTACCCACCACAGGTCCAGGAGCACCGGATGGTCCCTGAGGTCCAGGAGCCCCAGCTTCTCCCTTCTGTCCACCCTCACCAAGCTCTCCCTTGGCACCAGGCTGACCATCTGCACCCTGAATATTTTAAACAGAACAGTAACAATAGCTGAATGTCAATAAAGGGGAGTAAAAATAGATTTTTGTTCAGTTATTGCATTCAAACAAAATATATCTTGTAGCTTTGAGTTTACTTACAGGAGGTCCAGCAAAGCCAGCAGGCCCAGGAGGACCAGCCTCACCACGGTCACCCTGCAAGAGCACAGAAGAGACGGTCGGTCAGTGCAAGCTTGGGTTCAGATATTGATGCTGTTTGTATCATCAGTTATTCCTTGATTTAAAATAGATCTTCTCCAAATCTTCCCTGCATTTACAAAAAAGCTCCCTGCCTGCTCCAGCATTAAATAACATAACATTAAATATAGATAAGTAATTACAAAGGGGAAAATGGGGCAAAAAATGGCAGTTGTCATCCTTTCCTGCCTCCATATTCACAACTATGTTACTCTAGCTGTAATGCAAGTTGCAAACAATCTTGGAGTGACAGCAAAATAACCAATTCTGGTCTGATCATACATTTACATAGTCAGGTCTGTCATGAAAGGTAAAAAAGGAACCCATCTCTCATAAAACCCTTTAACTTTACCTCTCACCATGTGTGTTTTTTGAGGCTAAAACTGAAACATCTCTTTGTGTTTCAAAATTATGAATCAAAATATTTAGAGAGTCTCAATCTTGTTCCATTTGAGTTTTATAATCACTGGAAAATGTCTCTACGCTGTACAAACTCAGCTTGTTGTCTTCCTTGTGGCTGTTTGATCCCCTCTGTTATGTTACTGTCATGCTATTAATCTGTGAGCAACAGCATAATTTTTTCAAGCCCTAGCTTAGTCCCCGACACACACCAGCTGATCAACCTTGGTGTGTACTGTGCATATGACACAAAATATGACAGAGATGCTGTACTTACAGGAGCACCACGAGTACCGGGAGCACCAGAAGGTCCAGAGGGTCCAGTCTCACCCTGAATAGAAGAGAAACAGTCAGCCAATGTAACCAAAATGACCAACAGTTTATTGTAATCAAACTTAGTTGATAATCGTCTTTTAACAATTCAACGTTAACACTGTTATTCTTACCTTGGCACCGTTGGGTCCAGATGGGCCAGGAGGACCGATGGGTCCAGTCAAACCCTGAGAAAGAACAGAATGTGGATGAGTAAGAAGAGCATTTAGGGGTGTTTGAATGTTTTTTGTTTGATGGCTGTCAAAAAAGCATCAATCTGTAATTTAAAAAAAGAAACCAAGAATTTATTTTGAACTCACTCTAGAACCGTCCTTTCCAGGAGCTCCCTCAGGCCCCTTTGATCCGCCGTCACCCTGTTGGACAAAGAGGAAAGCTGCATGTTAAACACACATGAAATTTCTATTTACCCTGTTTACATGTACTATACTAGACACTGAATGATTCACTTTCACTAATTTAATAAAATAAAAGTCTATTGTAACAACTTCTAAAAGAATCTGTTACTCACTCTGTCTCCTTTGGGTCCTGGGATGCCACCAGCTCCTCTCTCTCCGGGCATACCCTGCAGACCGGGGGGTCCCTGGGATCCAGCAGCACCAGCTGGTCCAATAGCTCCCTGAATTAGGATTAGGAGATCACTTGTTAGTCCAAATTTGTCATGTCTGCTAGTTTCCAAAGAACATATTGAATCTGAGGACAGACATACTGTATTTTATAATTGTTGTAAAAAGCCTTAAACTTAAGCAGAGTGCAGGTTCATGTTCAGCATGACCATCAAGGAATAAAAAGACCAGAAGGATCTTCTATATTTCTCTTTGCCCATTCTTTAAGAATATATTGATAATAATCCTGTTTGTGCTTTTCATGATTGAGTAAACAAATAAATCTTTCTGAAGTCACACCAAGGTGTATTTTTAATTATAGTTTTTCAAAACTAATTAATAAACAAGTCTACCTTGACGATTTTAATTGCAATACGTGAGCCTAACTAAAAGTCCTGAGAGGTTAGTTTCATATTGGAGAAAAAGCCTTGATTGGAGATGATACGTTCTTCTGGACTAAATTTGAGTTTTTTCGAGCTGCACATGGGACATGGTAAATACTTTAACACTTGTGGAGGAGGTACTGTTGTATAGCCAGGTATGAAGGATAATCGCTGGCCTGTAAGAAAGGCAGTTAAATAATAATCTGTTTCAGATTCATCCACTGACCTTGGGTCCATCACTTCCGGGTGTTCCAGGAAGTCCACGAGGTCCCTGAAGACCCTGAGCTCCAGCACCACCCCTCTCACCGGGGAAACCACGTTCACCCTGTTAGGAGACAAAAAGACACTGGATCAGTGGGCGAAACAGGAAATGGTAGCAAGTGCTCAGTTGTGTAATGTGAGGAAGAGAAAGTGCTTTGTTGGGATGATAAATTCATGGTGTATGAAAATGTATAAAACAAAAAATGTCATAACTGGCTGTGTGTATAGTACTATTTGCTTTGAAATCATTGGGAATGAAGATGAGAACATGGAAACTCACTCTTGGTCCAACAGCACCAGGAGCTCCACCCTCTCCAGGAACACCCTGCACAGAGAGAAAAAACACGGTTTTATTACAGTTTTTGGAATAATTACACATTCAAACAAATATCTTAAAACTTCTATTAAGTTTTCATTGTTATTCTTAGTATGAACAGCCAGGACAATTAATTTTACAACAAAATATAACCTCTATCCAGAATGCTGCAGTGTAATGAAAGTCATTTGTATGGTGTCGAAAACTGCTCTGCAGTAAGGAATGAGCCTTCTACAGTGCCGCACCGTGGAGAGGTCATTATTATATACACAAAATAAATTGCATCTTCAGCTATTAGTTTGCTTTCCTGTCCGTGACAGCAGAGTAGTTTAGTTATGGAGTGAGTTGAAATTGCTGGGCAGGAAGGAAGTAAGACATCTTAACTCAAGATGTTTAACCTTTCAAATATGTTTTTTTTTAGATATATAGATTTATAAAGTACTTTATTAATTCCAAAGGGAAACTGCAATGTTTCAGCAACAATTTCATTAATATCCTTAGCAATAGCAATTAATAAAAAATATACAATTAATACACCATAACTAAAATAAACTAAATAAAATGAAAATAAAGACTAAAGATAGGATCATAACTTAATCTAAGCTGTGACATTGAACTACTGGAAGAAAATTTGATTCCCAATGCAGGTTGCAGGGTTAATAAGTGATTTTAACTGAAAATGTAATGTGAAAAATGTTGAAACAATGCCAAGATTGATGCGTGTTTAACAGCCAGTTAGAGTATTGGGATATTTAAGGGGCTTCTTGTTGCTTACAACAGCAATTAGAGAGTGTGAGTTAAGTTAGACTGATGCTTGATTGAATAAGCAGCAGTTACCTTTAACATCTTGAACTAGAGGCTGTTTTATCTTGTCTTTCACTCCATTTACTGTATATCTAACCTTATAGCATTCTCCCTTCACATCTCAGCCATGTGTACCATATTGTTATTTTACCAGAAAAGTTTGGCTACTCAGAAATACCATCATTTGGCATGTACTGTAGGTGACACTGTTCAGGCTCTAGGATATTAACAGTTTGTGTCTAGAGGTTAATCAACAAAGATAGAGCAACAGATCCAACAAATCCTAAGCAATCCATTTGTATGAAAATATGTAAATGTTTACCTGATCTCCAGGTTTTCCAGCCTCTCCTGGGGAACCAGATGGTCCAGGCAGACCCTGTCCAACAACGACAAACACATTAGTTATATTAAATCTGTAAATATAGACTAGGTCAAAGTTGGCTGTTTTGCTAAAGAAATGACTGTGTTGATTTTCCTTCACGTACTCTGTTATGACCAGATCTGTAAGTATTTTCCTCTCACATTAGACATTGTATTTATTATTTTGCTTGTCAGACTGCTGAATCTGAGGTATGATGAGAAAATAAACTCACCTGGAAGCCAGAAGGTCCAGGCTGTCCTTGCTCTCCTCTCTCTCCAGCAGGTCCCTGATTAGACCCAAACACAGGTGATCAATCAAGGGTAAAGTCAAGTGAAAACTGAATGTAAGACAGATCTCATTTCATGTAATGATGATGGTTAATTTTAAATAATAGAAAAATAGATGTGCTTTCTAGTGTAGTAGTTGAAGCTCTAAAACCATAACTGAAATACTCACAGCAGGGCCAGGAGGTCCAGCAGGACCAGTCTCACCATCTTTTCCAGACAGACCCTGTTCAGAGAGGAGTACTTACATTATGAAAAGTAATCTGATGACAGAAGATGAGGTATACATTTGTGAGGTTTAAAGGATGATAAAGTATTTAAGGAGAAAATGTACTCACTCTCAGACCAGTACGACCCACAAGACCCTTCTCTCCTGGCTTTCCAGGTTCACCCTGTTGAGGAGAAAACACATTCAATTATCTGTAGAAAGTCTCTTCACCTTTGAGTGCTACAAGGTTTATGACAGTAGTGTTATTTGGCTACTTACATGCTGTATTACTGATTTGTCTTTTAGATTATCAGGTTTTCATGTTATGTGTAATAGTGAAGACACCCCTAGTGCTCCCAATCTACTGTATCCTGACAAACTTACATTGGCTCCCTTTGGTCCAGGGAATCCCATCACTCCAGGCTGTCCACGGGCTCCCTGAGGACCAGGTGGGCCGGGGCGACCATCCTCACCAGAGGCACCCTGTTGAAGGCACAAAAATTAAAAATCAGCACTGAAATACACAGATAATATAGATTAACCTGGGAGTTTAAAGTTGTGATTGCACAAAAAAAGGTCTTCTCAAGTCTAAATAGTGGTTTGTAGGTTGGGCGTGAAGCTCTGTGGCTGGTAAGAGAGCATGTTAACTGTTCTGACTCAAAGCTAGAATGAAATAGTGGACAACTCTACTAGTAAATTGTGAATAACAGTACAAAATATACTTAAGCCTCAGTCAATACAAGGCTTTTGTTTGAGAATGTGCTAAATCGAGTGTTGTGTTCATTGACCTCAGCCGATATTTCCGTTTTTTCTTTAAGCATGTGTAATTTTGCTGAAAAATGTTGCTGATAAGTCGCTCTGAATGGAACAGCTGCTCATTCTTTTCATTTCTAAGTCTCTAATCATGCTAGTAAACTTGTAAATCACTTTCTAAAACACTTTTATGTGCATTTTGTTTCAATGAAAATGTATCAAATTGTGATGCCAGCATATTTTATCAAAGCAAACTGTTGTGAATCATTACAGTCCTAAAAGAGTACTTTACATTTTTTAAAGATCATTGTTGGGAATTCTTGTCATTAATTGACAGTAAAAAGTAGAGAGGCAGACAGAAAATGTAGAGAGAAAGAGAGAGAGAGAGAGATGGTGACATACAACATAGGCCTGTGGGGGGATACAAACTGGGGACCTTGCACTTTATTTGGTACACGTCTAAGACTCCTAGATGCTCTGCAGTCTTTGCTTTTAGTTTTTTAAAACCCTTTATTATTTCAGAACTGCAAGTCTTCATAAGCATGATATGAAGACATACATGAGGATTAACATTGTACTCACAGAGGGTCCAACTTTGCCTTGAGGACCAGCATCTCCGGGACGACCAGTAAGACCCTATGAAAGGCAAATACAATTTTAGAGATTGTCAGTATCATTCAAGAGGGATTAATCATGTTAAACATCCGTCTGCCTTGAGACTAAGAAGACTATGAATGAGTAACACTGTCTGACTGATTCTGGGGTGGTAATGAGGGAAGAAGACTCACTCTGGCTCCGGGAAGGCCAGACTCTCCTGTGCGTCCAGGGTCTCCAGTAGCACCTTTAGGCCCAGCAGCACCAGGAACACCACGGTCGCCAGGGGCACCCTGAAGAAGATAGGACGAAAGAGGCCAATTTTAAATGTGAGTTACCAAGAAGCTGGTAGAAATACGGCAGCTACTTTCATGAACATAACAGCATCTTTCTTGTGCTGCAGTCATTGGAGCACAGATCAAGCCACAATGATAATGGTGTCAGTGAGCTGAAATCAGTTATGACTGTTAAAGAAATGTCATTTTACGCAGGACCCACCTTAGCACCAGCAAGACCATCCTGACCTGGGAAACCACGGTTACCAGGAGCTCCCTGAAAAGAATCACACACGTTTGATTAGTTTCTGCATAAAGTAGCCACAACTAATTCATAATGTCACTTTTTAAAAATGTAATTGTATATTCTGATAACTTACTCTCTCTCCTGGAGGTCCGAGTGGTCCAGCAGCTCCAGGCTCTCCTCTAGCGCCTCTCTTTCCTTCCTCACCAGCAGGGCCAGGGGGACCTTGAGGACCAGCAGGGCCCTGGAATAATCAAGATGTGTCAGTAAATCATTTATCTAGTCTAATTCTAAAATATGTTTTTGTAGTTGCTATGGCATGTATATCTATATATATATCTATATCAATAATCAATGAAATGAACTGTTCAACTCACAAGCTCTCCTTTGGGTCCAGCTTCACCTTTGAATCCAGGAAGACCAGGGTCTCCCTACACATGGCAAGAAAGAAGATGACCACAACAATAAATAATCATAACATGAACAAGTATCGCAGTTTCACAAAGTTTCACAAAGTTTCACAAAGTTTCACAAAGTTTCAGATTTTTCCCAGGTAACTTACAGACTGTCCCTTGGGCCCAAGAGGTCCTGTTGCTCCCTGTGGTCCTGGGGGGCCACGGGGTCCGGGGAATCCAGGAGCACCAGCAATACCAGGTGCACCCTTCAAAGAAGAAAGAAATGGTAAAATATGAGAAATTTAAGTAAAACAGTAATATTTCGAATTATAAAACAAGAGAAGGTAACAGAGGCCTCTAAATTCATGAATAAGGATAGTGGACTTACAGCAGATCCTTTAGCTCCAGGAATACCATCAGTACCGGGGTTACCCTATGAAGACAGTGAATAAAAAGCAATGCATCACAATGTGTCAACAACTGCTAAATACTAAGCACAGTGTAAAGATGGATGGTGTTGTTATATGAGTAAATCAATTTCTGGATGATCAGGATGAGTAATGACAAACAAACCGATGCTCCGGCGGGTCCAGGAGATCCTGGGGTACCAGCCTCTCCGCGGGGTCCCTGTTGGCCTTCAGCTCCACGGGCTCCAGTAGGACCAGCTTCTCCCTGACAGGACACAATAGATGTATCAGTAACAGGCAGAAAAACTGATTTATTCTAACTTTCGTTAACTTGTAAATTCAACGTTTGTACCTCCATATAGGGAAGGGAAGTGTATTTTACATGTTCCCATATGTATGATAGAAAATTGATCTGTCTGAGTTGCAAATGATTTGATCTAAATTATACATTTTTATTTAGTAACATGAATATGACATGATTTAAATCCATGGAGCCTGACTGAATAAACTTTCTGAAAGCACTAGAGGAAGAATTCACTAAGTGGAAAGGCAGAAATTGAAAATGCTGTTTACCACAAATGGTTGAAATGACCTTCACCAGGCTTTTACTGCTGTATTTTCATACATAATGTCTGCAACAGAAGAGAACTGGCTCAGGATACTGTGATCTGTACAAACCTTGGCTCCTGGGGATCCTGGGAAACCGGGAGCTCCAGCAGGACCAACAGGCCCCTGTAGACAGAACAAAAATATGAATGTTAGGGCTCATGTCTGATGAAAAAATCACTTTGTTGCTGTGTCATCAAAAAACATTTTAAATTAAAAATCAATTGGATGAATTGGATGCAAAATTGTAACTATGATACGTACAGGTGGACCAGCAGGACCGGGCAAGCCATCATTTCCACGGGCACCCTAAAGAGTGAAAAGACAGGATAGTCAGGTACACCAGTCACCATGAAGAGACCATTCAATAATTATGTTATATTATTATATTGGATTGAAGCAATATAAAACTGTTACTCACTGCAGCTCCAGCAGCTCCAGGACGTCCCCTCTCGCCAGGCAGACCACGTGGACCCTGTAACAGAAAACAAACTTATTCAGTTTTTCTTGATCATTATAAGACATATAGCTTAAATTTACAAAGCTGTTATTTGTCTTATCTTCATTTTTACATCACACAACTTTAAAAACTAAAGTAGAATGACGTGGAACTGAAATTGAACAGCGTAACAGTTCTGTTCCTGTTTTATTATTATAATTACTATTATTATTAAAACCCAGAATAATCTGAACAGGAAGACCAGATAAAGCATTGGAGACTCACCATGGGTCCAGGGGCACCGTTCTCTCCTGCAGCACCAGACTCACCCTGATAAGAGAAACGATTAGAAGAGGAACGAGGGAAACAATGGAAACAATAACTGAATAATGGAAATATGGATTTTTTTTAAACATTTGATGCTCTTACCTTGGCTCCTGCGGCACCAGTCTCTCCCTTTGCTCCATCCAGACCAGGATGACCCTACAGAGAAAGGTGACAGGCCTCATCAGGACTCACACTCATTAATCAGTCCTCAGGTGTAAACAATGAGCAGCTATGAGCTCTGTCTCTCATATGATATTGAGCACTTAGTTATACTGTTTCTTTTGTTAAGCACTTACTCTGTGTCCTTTGATTCCAGGAAGTCCAGGAGTTCCAGGGAATCCACGAGCTCCCTGAAATAAAAATACAAAAGATATTGATGAGGACTATTTCATTAACCTCTATTTACCTTTCCTGACTTTAAAATGTGAGTTGACAGCAGCTGAAAGTATGAGGTGATCAATTATTTGCTCACCTGAGGCCCAGCAGGTCCACGCTCACCAGGTTTTCCAGGTTTGCCAGCCTCACCCTGGGAACAAGCAGGAAGTGGAAGGGTTATTTATAACTGCAATGCACTTCACTGTGGTGGAAAGTTACTGTATACATGCAGCCAGTATTCTGTGAATTTTTTACTTTCGGCAGTGTAGTGAAGAGATAGACAGAGCCCCCTGGTGGTACATGTAGTTTATATTGTATGTATTTATGACTTATTCATCTCATTTTAAAAGACTGGTGTGATATAGTGAAATGAAAGTAAGAAAATAAGTAAACATGGTTCCTTTGGAACATTAGAGCTTTTTTTTTTTTTACTGAGAAATACTATATTTTATGCTGTTAAAGTAAAATGTGGTGCTGTTGTGTTAAACAGCAGATTTTATGCATTATGCTTATGTTTTAATTAGCTGTGGGTTTCAGTGAGATTTTGCGTGAGAAATGACTGTTTGCTGGATCCTAAATGATGTATCTAGCACATGTAGTTCAAGCCTTGACTCTTACATCACTTCCTGGTTTTCCAGAAGGTCCGGGTGGTCCACGAGGTCCCATTGATCCCTGTTATAAAACAAAGAAAGATAAATCATTAGTGACAGTTATCTACTTGATCCACATAAAGACAATTAGAAATGTTTATGTGATGCAAAATGTAAACACTGCTCTCATAGTTTCCATATGTTGAACTAAATAATTCCCTACAGCTCAAATGTTGGTGATTTCCACTCAGTACGTGATGTTAAACAGCAATGAACTCTACAATCTCTAGAATCATTTTAAGCTAAAATAAACTTTAATATTACTATGTTTCTATTCATCAACAGATGCTGTTGGTAAACCCCAAACATAACAACAAATCTGAGGAGTACAGTCTGTCTGATAGATACACAGATGCATTCTGGGATTCTTATGTTAATACTTACAGCTGGACCAGGCTCTCCAGCCTCTCCAGGGGAACCTTGGAAACCCTGTGGCCCCTATAGGTGCAAATGACAAAGAACAGTATTAGTATTTCTGTATATTTCCCCATTAGCTGATCAACTGTAATGACCAATCACACAGTGATTTAGTGCTGCAAATATTGTACTTACAGGAGCTCCAGTAGGTCCAGGAGGACCACGAGGACCCATAGGACCCTGCAAGAGAAACACAGGACATATAGAGAAATTAATTTACCTGCCATCCATTTTTACCTCACAGTGCGACAAAATAGGTAACTTGCATAAAGAACTTAACATCCTGTGCTATAACAGTGATATACAATGTAAACCAAGCTGCTTTTTGGGCTCAAAGAATTTCAGAAAACATATCTTTAGGTTTAAAGTAGCTAGACCCCACAATACCTCTCCTATAAAAACTTGAAGAAAAAAATTCTAAGGATTTTTAATGTGTAGTATATTTTTTTGAATATGATTTTTGTGTGCATATTTTAATGTGGTTCACACTCAAACACACTTGTTTTAATGAGTGTAAAATTCTGCTCTAATTCAATGACAACCATTAATGTTTAGTCAGCTGAAATCTCTGCATCAGAGTGAAACTATTTAGCCACAAGGTGGCAGCATTGCAAAGATCTCCATGAACGTGTGGGGTTTATTTTTAACAGCAGCAACTCTGAAAGTAAGCTAAATGTCAGAAAAGAGGGTTTGTCACTGTGACAGATGAACTCTCTCCACACCAAAAACAAACACACACACTCTGCTGAACCCACTGTACACAGAACTTACCATTGGTCCTTGCATCACACCCATCTGAGCACCTCCAGCCTTCTCATCAAAACCTCCAGCCATCTGAGCAGCAAAGTTCTGTAAACAGACAGAGAATCAGAGTCAGTTTGTGTAGTTTATCCAGCCTGAGCTGCCTGAACCAAGTGGGACATTTACACAGCCGCAAGTCAACAACATGGTCTGAATTACCGACTTCAATGGTAGCTCAGTTACTATAAAAGAAAACACACAGAGAACATTTACTTTCGCTTGATCCCTGCTAAAGAAAAGCACCATTATCACCCTGAACTTTTCTATGACAGCATGAGTGTCAGTAAAACTGCAGTATGCTGAACTGCTTGTTCAGGTGTTCTCTTTTTTTGTGTATTTAAATCTCCCTCTTTCCTCTTTGATAAATAAAATATTTTTTTGTACTAATTTTAAGCTGTTTCCATGTATGGGTTGAGTCAGTTTCAGAGCACAGACATACATTCATCAGTTCCATGCTTTACTTTGCAAATAGAGCAAACAAAGGATTTAGTGATGGAAAAACACTGATAATGATTGTGATTTATGTCAACAATATATCATTCAATCATATATATAAGACCCCAGTCTTCTTGTTTATCCAAACATTTTCAACCACTGTGTTGTGCGATATGAAGGTAACATTATAGTGTTTGGACTTAAATCTGAGGGAGGAAAGGTAGGTTTGGTAAATTGTTACTAATGCCATGTATAAGTTCCCTTTAGACTCACCCCTCCAAGCCCTGGTGGTCCAGGTGGTCCAGGTGGGCCAGCAGGTCCGGGGTTTCCAGGGGTGCCAGGCTCACCATCTCTTCCTCGAGGTCCAGGATTTCCCTAGGGAAAAAAAGGAAGGGACATTTGCTCTAAGTTACCGGACAGATTCAAGAAGATTTCAGGTAAGAAATGATAACTGTGAGAAGAAGGAGAAGCTAAGATCCTGGCAGGATAAAACCACCATCTGAATGACTTCAACCATCTGATGTGCACTGGTTTGTGTTAACTAGCAAGACTTCAGCATTAATTCTATCCTATAAGTTATAAAATATGTTTCTTCTCTTGTCTTTCCTCATCATATGATTCTTACAACCCACACAGGTACATGGAACTGTCTTCCCTAATAATAACCTGTTACAATAGTTTGTTGTTTGTTTTATCAATGCCTTTTACAATTTGGATGTTCCCATGCTTAAGTACACACACTCTACCACTGCAATGATCAGTCCGGCTGTTGCTTGACCCAATATTTAATGGCTCATTGTAACCATACACATTAATGTGAGGCAATTTCTTCTGGATGATGTATTGAGTGGATTTTATTTATGGACGCAGTGTATTGTCTCTTACCTTATCACCCTTAGCGCCAGCTTCTCCACGTGGTCCCTGCTCACCTGGGGGGCCCTGTAGAAACAAAGACATTTGTCTTAGCAACATTCACAGTATGCCTAAAACACATATTCAGAGCAAGAAACATGCAATTGTGCTCCAACAAACATCATCATCATAAGATGCTCAAATAAGTATAGAATGAAAATAGTAAACTTTCCTGTGTTTTTAGTAATCTGGATAAATTAATAAAACATGTGATATTTACCATAGGGCCTGATGGTCCTCTTGGTCCTACAACCTGCACAATGGTGAAAAATAAAACTTTATCACGAATGACTCATTATTAGAAGACCAATCTTTCATACTGTGTCCAGTGGTGCCAGTTTCTGAACAGCTAAATGCAGAGAAGAACATTCCAACTTTGTAGGAGGCGGATGTCAAGCTTAAAACAAAATCTGATGAGGATTTCATTTGACAGGACAAGTTTTGCTAAAAACATCACCTCTTCTTAACCTCTGGTTTGGCTGACTTAGTTCACCTGACGTGCACTTGCAGGAAAGTTGCTGAGAGGAGCTAAGAGGATTTGATTGGGTTCATTATGTCCGAGGAATGCAGGGTTTTTCCTCATTTAATAGAAAGTCCAATGAGGCATTGTTAGACGTTGTGGATAATCTCTAATGATCCCACATTTCTTCAAGGGAAATGTTTAAAATCGAAGGGAAAGTGGGATAACCGATAAACAAAGAAACAATGGACAATTTTTCAGGGTTTGTGGATAACTCTAAGTCAAGATACAAATATAAAAAACTATCAATCATTTTAATAAATAAGATCTGGAGAAATACTGTAGTTAACTGCATTGGTGATTAATATGAGCACCAGTTTTAGACATTTAAAGGAAGAAGAAGCAAAATGAAACTCTGTAATAAGTCCAAATAAAACCAATAGAGGCTATGAGGTTGGATTGGGCAACTTGTAGTTAACATCCAGGCCAATAATGAGTTCTTGGACAAGGCAGTTAATGTATAGCAGTGTATTTCAAGCATTACACACATTAACTGTTGCACAGGATTCATACTTACATCTGCAATCTCTCCTGGTTCGCCTTTCTGGCCCTGATTGATAAAAGAAAGAAGCAACATCAGCTGCCTGAAACACTGCCCTGACAAAAGTTACTTTTGCAAATTGTTTTTTGTTGTATGCATGGATATCAGTATTTTCCCACGACCCACTGCCTCACCTTAGCACCAATTGTCTCTGATGTTGCAGATGGATGGATGAAGGGAAAGAAAGAACAACATTAAAAATGGTAAACATTTTAGACACTTGATTGATTTTAATTCTAGTGTGATTCTTAGGAAAGGAGACCTGCATCTGATGATGCTAAAGTGATCAAATACCATTCACCAAACCCGAAGGCAAAGAACCCATCCAGATTATATTAATGATGAGAGAGATGAAGCAGAAGCAAGCATGGACTAGGAGATGAGAATTAAGTGTTTAGATACAATCATTAAGGCAAAATGTGAAAGCAGTTAAGTATTAAATAAGCAACTTGTAACAGCCTTAGTAAAAGCTGGTATCCAATGGACAAACAGACCACGCTTGGCTTACTGAATTAAGCATGGCATCCAGTACCAGTAAGTTGTTTATCTTACAGTATTATGAAAAACTGTTTATATCAAATTTGTTTCAAGTGATCTTAAACTTATTGTTTCTGATGGACTTACTGTGCAGAAACTGCAATGTCAGCAAACCTTTTTGTTGTGTTATGATTTCGATGAAATATAAAAACACATCTCTACATATTCTCTTTTCAGCAGCTTAGTATCAATTTGGCCAGGTAACTGCAATTTTAAAAGGCCTTAAACCTCTGGCACCTTCTATCTAGAAGAGGCCTTATACATAAAGGGTTGGAACAACTTTGGTCTTTCCAATGTTAAGGTTAAGGTTGAAGACACCTTAATTGTGTACAAAACCTCCAAATGTGTCAAATAAATTAATGTGTTGAAGCTCAGTATGAGTGTAGGCTTCATCTCAGTCATGAGTTAAAATGAGCAGAAGCATCTCAAACTGGTTAAGATGAAAACCAGACAACACATTTAAGGATTCATCCAATCCCACATGGAAAACACTTCCATTGGGAGCGAGATAATCCTGATAATGTAGCTTATCTGGTCACCATCAGAACCAAGCATGTAGAGGGCCACTTTGGAATAGGGAACATCAGGTGCTGATTGAGTAGATAATCACAAAACTAAATGATTATCACACCCAGACACGACAGTATAATTAGTGACTACTGCAGCCCTGATCAGGCAAAATATTTGCATCCTGTGGAAGTTCCCCATTCAGAAGTGTTGAGATAAATGCAAGATAAAAGAGTAATTTATTTATGGGTATGTGAATAAATAAATTACAACCAATGGGGGCACTGGCATCAGCAGGGCAGATGGGACAGCACTCTCCAGATGGGATGATAGGGTTGGCACACTCTTTGATCTCCTCGCAGATTATCTCATCACACAGAACCGCTCCGCTGTCACACACACAGATACGACACGGCTCTGGCTTCCAAACATCCTTATCATTATACTGCTGGCCGTCCTGGATGCAGCCACCTGCCTCCTCTGTGGTGACCAGCAGGGGGTGCACGGCAGGTGGACAGGGGAGGAATAAAAGCAATGAGAGGACAGACAGGTTGGTTCAAGAGAAAGTTAGATAAGGAAAGGTATTGGTTTGTGGGTTAGTATAGCAGATGTTATTAAAAAATGGTTTAAGAGAGAGAAGTGGGAATAAGAGGATGTAAGGGGGTCAGGGGGGCAAGGCGAGGAAGTAGGAGGAGTAAAATGGGGGTGAGATCGAGGAGGAGTGGTGAGTAGTGAGTGAAGGGGAGGTATGTAGAAGAAAGAGGGAGAAAGATAAAAGTTATCCTCTAACAAATGAAAGCTCTGAACACTTTATAAAGTATTGCAAAGTATACAAAAGTTGTTGCTCACATTCAAAAAAAATACATGAATAAAACATACGATTCTTAATGAATTTTAATGAATATGGAGTAAGAGTGCTTGTTCCTTTGATGCTCATGAACAGGTGCTTGTTTGACCCATAAATACACTGAGAGTTTTGTACAAATCAGTAGCTGTGGAGCACAAGTACAACTCACAAGTTTTAAATATAACTTATGAAGCAGACAGGAAAACACCACAGGCCTGCTCTGCTGCTTGTATGAATGAGCCTCTCTTACAGGGATACTGTGCCCAATTGACAAGCTGCTGCCTTAAGTAAACAGGGGGTCCTTCTAAATTTCTCCATCTGGATCCCATAGCTGTGTTAAGCACCAGTGCAAACACATTGGGGAATTAAGAATGGGTGATTTGTTTGGCTGGCTCTACTAACTGCTGCTGTTTGTTTTTTAAGCATATTTGTGAAAGTGATACTTTGCACATACATGTTACAAGACAAGCTTAATTCATGATTAGAAATGGAGTTTGGCTACTTGAAACTGAAAACTTTTCTTTCTACTCCACCACTGTTTCTTTTTTTAGTTTAACTTTTGGATTAACACAATGCCAACAGCCAATTAAAGCCAGAAGACAGAGAATTTAAGAGGCAGGAAATACAAAGAAAAAAGGCCAAAGTCCATCTTGCTATAAATACCACTATATGTCCCTCAACTGTTGACTCCCTGCTGTGCACCCTGTCCTGTGCCCTCCTGAGTTCAGAACTGCCGCTCCCTTCCTGCTACCCTTTGAGCCTGCTAGTCTGAGGTCAAGCACTGTGTGACCCTGTCACTTCACATCATGAAAACCCAGACTCTGCTCCAGCCAAACCCTGCGTGTGAGGTTAATTACACATGTCTTTAAAAAAAACAAAAAACAATTAGACTCACTTTTAACTTGCCTATAAATTGCTCAAGACTAATTTTCTGGAAAATCTTGAACAATGTTAACTTAACAGACAAGTGTTTCAAAGTATCCAAAGGCATTTAAGGCACCAAGATACTCTATAAAGCAGAATTGCTGCTGAGAACTGGCTCAGCAATTAGAGCAAACAACAGGAAAGGCTGAACGGTAGGACCCAGGTGAGAACAAATGGACACTTGTTCACCTGGTCCTCCATCCCACACAGATGTGCCTTGACAGCCTCACCTCTCCTACAAAAATAAATGGCTTACTTGGAAAGACCACCGGACTGCCTGACAATATGCACACACATCATCAGAAACAGTTAACAACTACTACATTATACATGTAACTGGCCACAGCAAAAAAACACTGTATCCCAGCCTGACAGAGTTGTGCTCTTCATATTCTTCATCTGATTTATTCTCCAACATTCTTCTAAAACATCAGGTAGAGAAGATTGGGATGGCAACAAAAAGTTGGTAATGTCATCACAGTAACAATCCAAATTTTTTTGCAAGTAAAAAGACAAAGATCAAGAAAACTGTGCAACTTACGGTCGTCCTCTTCTTGACATCTGACCACGGATAGTAAAACAACTTGGGATGCTACAAGTAGCAGAACAGTCCTTGAGTCCACAAAGCTGAACATGTCTAAATATTAGACATGCAGGAGCTTGGGTGAGAAGTGAAGGGATGGAGGAGACCAGGCTTTCAGTCAGTGGTGTGTAAGTGTGTGTTCCCAGAGACTAATGGTACCATGCAGTCAAACCCTCCAAAATCTAAGTGGAATCCAACGCGGGGCCCCAGCTGGCACTCTGCACCCACCGCGTCAGGGCAAGCACCGCGGTTTTATGTCCACTGTGCCTTGTATGGATCTTCGTATATTCCAAAATACCAGTCCTTCCCCCAGACCCCCAGTCAAGCTGAAACCCGAACCTTATCTCCCTCCCCTCAATTCAGCAGCATCTACACTCCCAGGGACTTTTTTTAACTCAAGCCCTCCTTCCTCCCTTGACCTGCTTGGCCCGGCCTGGCCAAGAGATGCACCTTCACTTTCACATTAAAAATGGAATGACAAGCAGTAGAGAACAGGCCTTTCTCTGACTCGACACTTAACCATTGTGCAATTGAATTAAGAAATCTCAAAGCTGACTGAAAACCTGGTAAATGAACTTTGAAAGGCTTATGTAAACATTTCAGGGCCATTCTCAGTGTTACAATGACCTATAGGTGATTTAATAAAACTAATGGTTTTTCTGTGAGTGAGCCTAAACCATTAAAGTCCACATTACTAATAAAGTATATACTGAATGTCCAATATGGGTTACACATCATGACAAGATTACCTTGAAATTTTAAAGGAAATTATGTCCTACTGCTTGACCATCTGGAAACTAATTGCAGACCAACTATAGTATTGTTTGTGTTGTGGGTCATGATGCTCAAAAATACACTTCTTGAAACGTGGATGGCCTAATCCTGGTCCTTCCGATCTTAATCCTGATTTTTCTAAAAACATAGCTGGAACTCTATCAACTGAAGTAATTATAAGAGAAACTTTGATCACAAACCTAAAATGAAAAAGGCACTTGCAAAGTCAGTTTTTTACTCATAAAAAATGTTAAAACTATAAAAGACACAAAATCATTTTGTGATTCACTCACTCAGTTGAATTAAACATGTTTTGAATCAGCAGATAAAACATAGTTTTCCTCTAACTGCTGTGTAAACCCAGCTGGTAGTTTCATCTCAGACCTGTTGATAAATATTATTTTTATATTATATATGAGGATCTCAAAGTTTATAGACTCTAGTGAAGACAAAATATAATTGCCAAAGTTTCTAGATTAATGAGCCACCAACAGTTCTACTTTCAGGTCATGGGAATTCAACGGTGGGTCAGCGGGGTAGCGGGTTTGTTCGTTTCGGTCTAGTCTGTGGATTATGGATTAATCTGCAGACCTTAGACAACCTCTAAGTGTTGATCTGACCAATCAACAGTACAGTTATGTCACATTACAGTCAAACTTTCTTAGACGTTTGTGTGTTTGGACAAAGACCATTGACAGGAAGTTGTGAGAAACAGTTAAAAGCACAATTGCACTGTGGCACTCAGAAACACTATTAAAAATTATGTTTGCCTTGAGATATACTTTAATATTCTGCAAATAGCAGTTAAAGCTATGCTCATGTCTGTATATCAAATGTCCATATACAGTTTACTAGGTCTGTAAGTGAGACTTATTTACCTTCATAGCGACATTCCAGACAAAATAGCACATATATGCCACAATTATCTATTGTAAAGCTGAGCCTAAAAGTTGATGAAATGTCTGTGTGATCTTTATCATGTACTTCTCTGGGAGATAGGACCAGGTGAGTGAGCTTGAAAGGGGGTCTTTGTCATGTGGAGAGGCACAGTAATTCCAGGGTCATGACCTGCTAGAGAGCTCCCCTCATTCCACATACAGGAAAGAAAGATTTGAACTGGCCATCTTAACTCTGGTCTACCAGGTATATGAGCTGTTTAGTAGATTGCAATAATGTTTTAGGACAAAAGTTAGTAGAAAACTGAATCCACATCAGCTCAAATCAGACTGCTGAAACCTAGAGACATCTCCTTTTTTGTGCAGAACTTAATGGTTTTAGTAACTTCAAGTTTACCAGGACACCACAATCAGCAATGATGCTGATGAGTCAGGCGACGAAAACATTTCAGGAATTTAAACAGCCAGTTTCCCAGCTGAATCAATAATCTGTGGACAATAGTAGGAGTACACAGTGCCATTCTGCACTAACACTAGTCTAGTTTGCTGTGTCAGGTCAAGTCACTGTTGCTGTGTCATGTAAAGAAAGATGAAGTTGCTGTTCTGTTGGAAGGGGCTTTAACTTAGAGAAAGACTGACAGCCTGCCATATTACAGCTGTTAACATCTATATATCAGTTTGTCAAAAGAGGAATACTTCACCACAGTGAAACCTAGAAGTAGTATCATATATTTCTATAGCCTGAAAACACAACTAACCAACCCTGTTATTATCAATATATACAAGAAATCAAAAAGATGATACTACAAAGATTGTTACTTAGTTGATGATGCCATATAAGAAGAAGCAACACTGGGGGAAAACAGAAATTAAATGCTAAAGAAATAACTGTTACCATTTATAGCATCCTACAAGTGCTGAAGATGTATAATCTCCCAACAACAACAACACAGCTGAGAGCTGCAATCATTCCACATTTATCAGTGCAGTACTGTCGCTGCTCTCTTTAAAACGATGTTGCACCAAAGTTGCTGAAAACCAGTGGAACTTAAATTAAAGAACTGCATCAATGTACAGCAGTAATACTGAGTCAATTTCAGCTCTACAAATCCATTTTCTCTGGTGCTCTGACTGTATACTGCCTTCACCGTCTCCCAGCACACACAATAGGCCTCTGTGTGCACGGCCCGCGGAATGCTGCGAGATGGCAAGGCAGTGGGATAGCTGCATGGTGAGGATGGGGGTTGGTGGGTGAGGAAGGGTGTGGAAGCTAGGAGGATGAAGAGGGAGGAGGAGGGGGGGGGTGTTGGTTTGAGGGTAGGGGAAGGGGAAGAGATGGCAGTGACGGAAGGAGGGTGGTGATGGGGGGGCTGATCTTTCACGACTGTACGGGTGCACAGAGGCTCCAGGGGTCTAGAGGGTGTCTAGGTTTCGGCACAGTGACCGCAGCAGAGGGGTGGCTGTGGTCCTCTGTGTACACACAAACTGGTGACGGGAGAGAAGTCAGCAGCACCCACCTGAGAGAGAGAGAGGGGAGGACGGACAGATCCTGAGGTCTGACAGTGTCTAATTATGTATCCTGTCCCTCATGAAAAACTGGCTGGGTCCAGATGTTAAGGTTGCAGTTAAGCAAAGGGAATAACAGGACAGATGAGATGCAAGTGGCCAAAACACTGTCAAAGCCCATTATTTAAAAAATCACCGTTCTTGTACTAAAAGGAAAATAACTGACTGAAGAAATTAAGCCAAATTTTGATGGGGAAAATCATAATGAATATTCATATACTGGGATTTTATTTCTAATTCAACAAGACTGAATAGCCAAGCTAGCGGCCCCATGAGGCTCTAATGCTCATTACACACCTGAAAACAAAATTGCTGGTTGGAAGAAAAAATACAGAAACAACTTTGCTATTCTTGTCTTTCTGCCGGGAACAGAAAATGTAAAGTTTGACCTGGGGGCGGTCAGAGGAAGGAGGAATGTTGTTACCTAAATTAAATGGGTTTATCCTCTGTACACTGGCCATTTTAGGACATCTCAGACTCAGCTTGTCAGCCTCAGCTTGAATAAGGGAAAAACTTCTTTAACAGGGAAGATATGGAAGAGATTAACTCAGCATTCATCTGTTTGAATGTTACTCTCAGGTGGACCACATCCGCCTGAGATGTAGGTACTCAGTCCAGCTGTACTTTCAGCTGAACGTCAGCTAGCTGGTTTGCAAATAAAATAGATATCTGCCACCACCCCAAAATAGTGTAGAGAATGTAATTACGTATGTGGTGCTGACTGAAATAATAATAATAATGATAAAAACATTTAAAACAGTAGTGTGTCACTCTGGCACACTCTGGCTCATACCAAACATGCCAAACATGTTATCATCAAAATTTGTCTTCATTTCTTGAAATCAACTTGTTTCCTTTTGTCATAATAATGGTCTTTTTTGACATGCACTCAGTGTTGTTGCCACAAGTGTCTTAGCATCTTGATTTGGCATGTTATCATGTTATGTTATACTGTATCTCAAAGTATTATGGAGGCTGATGGGAATTCAGTCGTTACTTTTAGAAGTATCTTGTCATACACTTAAAGATAACTTTTGACCTGATGGTGGTGCAGTATGAAAAGTCAGGTGATACTGAGTTCTTCATTCACCCTCCTAGGGCCGTGAATGTATCAGTTTCATGGCAATCCATTCAAAAGTTGACAAGATATTTAACTATCAACCAAAACTAGGATCAGCAGATCGACAACTAGCTAGGGTGGCTACAAACATATTACTGAAAACATTCTATCTACTGGAGATCTGACATAACTGCATAGCTAGATAGCTGGATAGATAGATACAAAAACCTCTCTCTTTCTCTTTCTGTGTGTGCGTGTGTGTGTGTGACTTATGTGGGTGAGAGTCAATTTAGAGAGAAGATGGAATTCCTCTCACCCTGGGTGGCACAGGGATAATGGCCCTTATCCTTTCACTTGAGAGATGCATTAAACGATGCATTAAATCTCTAAAAGCATTTAACAGTTTCTAATAAGGAGCTTCATTTCACCATGCGCAGTTTTTATTTCATGTCTTTTCTTAATGTCTGATTATTGCCTTGCAAGCAATGTTAAGTTTGACAGAGGTGTGGGCTTCAGGCTCAACTGAGCACCAGTAAATGAAGGTGTTTTAGCCACTTTCTCTCTGCAGTAACAGTCCAACATAAGAAGTGTGTCGTAGCCTGAGCAGAATAAGGCCCAGAAGGGCTTTGGGTGATTTAGGAAAATAAGCAGGCATCAATCCTATAAAAATTCCAGCTTAATTGGTTTAATGTGGGCAGGGCAGGCTGATTATGGGGATAAGTAATGTGCCTAAATGTTCTAAACTAGAACTAATAAATATCATCTGCTATGTTTATAGCACAAATTAGCTATGCTAAACTAACTTTGAATAAAGAGTGATATGATGATCAGCCTTCATCTTTAACCATATTTTTGTTAACCAGTTTATGTCTTATTTGTTTTACGATCCCAGACTAAAATGTTTATCTGATTAACCAATACACTGTTGCAAACACATTTCAGCAGCTTCTACAACTTTTTCTTCCTAAAGTCTCTAAAACTGGCCGTCTAAAATGGCCTCTAAGCCGGGGCTTTATCCAGACCTCCAGATTACTGAGCCTGAATCAAAGCACCAGGCCCGGTATGTTTCTTTTCCTGTGTGAGGTGGAGGGGGAAGAGGTTAAGTTTGTGCAGGCTTGGTGAGTGCAGCGAGGGGGGCTTTCTCACACAAGATGGAGGATGAAGGGACAAAGGTGGCATTCATTGGCCCAGGAATGGAAAACATTTTCTCCTGAAAACAGAGAAGCTACAACCGGCAGAAGTAGTGCAGAGAGGCCATGGGTTAGCATGCACCCCTTTGGAGAAGTCACACGCCTAGAAACACATATGAGACCACCATAATCTAGTGAGGCCTTGTTTATTTGGTAATGGAGATAATATCATGTCACCTTCAAGAGTCTGCTTGGAAACTGATACTATACAGTCTACAAACATACACACAGAATATGGATGTTTAGAATATGTGCTCTGAAACTGAACATGGTTGTGGTGGGTTATCATGAGGATCCTTGAACATCTCATGGTTTAAATTGCCTACATAAGAGACACCTTGAAAAGGGTGGGAGAAAAATGAAAAATAGTCCAGGTGTGCAATGTGCAGAGGGATAAAAAGTAAGATAAGATTCAAAATTTTAACTGATTTCTGGTACTTTCTATAAAAGGCTTTGTCACAGACAATTGCTGTCTTACTGAGGAGTAAAAAGTATTGTAGTGCTCCACACTGAGCATCTCACACAGCAGCTGACATCAAAGACAGGAAGCCAGGCCTCAAATGCAAGCAATCACAAATTGTACAATGAAATGTGTTTGAGGTACCAGGAAACCTGCCAAAAACACTCTCTGAGGAGAGGAAGCATCTCATGCACATGGCTGTGAAGTGTCCTCTGAACAAAACGTCAAAGATAGAGTACACATTGACCTGGGTCCTGGAGTGAGTACGCCACCTAGAGGACAAGATAGCAAGGTTTCAGTGCTACAGTGTGGTAAACTCACCATGGGGTGTCACCATCTTACAGCAGTAGAAATTATTCTGTCGTGACATCCTGACTTCTTATTCATATACAGTACATGATTTCTCAAACTGCATGTTTGATTAAAATGCTAATAACAAATAAATTAATAAAAGAGTAAAGCTGACACACAATTCATGCTATGATACTGACAACTGACTCAGCAAGTGAATGTCACATTTGACCAGATATTAGACGTACAGAAGAAAATAAACTATATACTTTCTCAAAGCTATTGGTAATGATAATAATATTAACAATAATAATACAAGTTGTAATAATGATAATAATAACAATGATGATGTTGATAATACAGTTATTGTAGCTATTATTATTATTACTGTTGTTTTTGTTGTTAGTAATAGCAGTAAACACAGTAGTTCAGCTACAGCAGAGCTTTATATTCTATAAACCCTCTAGAATATAAAGGCTTTATAGAATATAAAGCCTTTGCTGTAGCAGAAATTATATAATTCTATAATTTATAATTAACAGCACAAAAAGCTGCAAAAACCAAACCTTTAAAACGTATAAATGAAATATATGGAAAATAAATTCCACATATTAAAGTACACAAAATCAACAGGAATAGGCCTACTTAATCATGAATTCAGGTTTTAGCAAAGGCTAACTAGAATAATGGTGTAGTTTATGTGGTAACAGTTAAATAAACCTGTTTGCTGGCGTTCATCTACTAGTCCAAGGCCAGTTTATTTTAAATCCTGCAAAGTCTTGCCTAATTTACACTGCAGATATTCATGTCAATACTGTCCAGGGTGACTCCACTGAGCTTTTTTATTTAGGATTTGGGATGAAATACATCACAGGCATATTTTAAGACTATTAGGTGAAATTATAAGCACCCTTTCAGCACCCTATAATCACAGAGCACTTCCCGTAGGACTATAATTGAAGTATGAAACCCTTTTTTAATCAGCAGCTGCAGCCACAGTAGAAAATCCTTTTGGTTTCAGTAGCTGCTGGTTATTGACCCCCCACTCCCCCACCCCATCCCGTATGAGCCCGCCCCCCGAGCAACAGACTGTACTTGATCCAGTCTGACAGCAGCTGCTATTAATGCTCCGAGGACCAAGGGGCACTGGTCACAAGTATCTCTCTAGTCTAGATCAGCTTCTGGGAAAAAAATAAACTCCTCTGAATTATTAAAGATTAAGCCCTACTTATCACAATGCATTGCCTGAAAAGTCTGAGGACAGCCAACCCGGGAATCGTGCAGTTATTTAAAAATGCAGGGATCTCCGCCAGAGTTGGAGCTGACAGCTTTGTTTTGTCCAGGACGCAGCAACCTGTTCCTCTCCCCTGCTGGGCCGCAGCATCACCTCACACCCAAAGAGCCCTTCATCACCAGAAGGGTCCTGATGTGGACCAAGGGCAATCCAAGTAAGCCACAATAGGCTGTCTCTGAAAGAATACATCACCATTAATTAGCAAAAATATTATTAGTTAATATTATTAGTCATTTTAAAACAATATTCCCACATATAGTCCAGAGTGAAAACCATCAGCATCAGGAGTTTAAGTTGTCTGGTGGATTTAGTTGTCAGGTTGTGGTTGTCTCATAATTAATGCTGCTTTTTGACTCCTATTGTAACATAAAACTTTTGTAATACTTGTTGTGAGGTAAAATTTCAAGCCTGTAGCTCTCTCAAGTAATTATAAGCTAAATTAAAGAAATAGTTAGACATTTTGGGAGATATACTCACCGGTATTTGCTTTCTTGCTGAGAGTTTATGCTATCTATCAATTTTATACTGTGTAACATAATGTCAGATAAATATGAGGCTACAGGAGTTTAGCTTAGCTTTGCATAAAGACTGGAGCCAGAAACAGCTAGTAGCCTGCTATGTACAAAAGTTAATAAAAAACTCTTCCCTTCCAGCACCTCTAAAGCTTACTAATTAACATATTATATCGCATTGGTTGTTCTCGTACGAAAAAAGTCAAGTTGTATATTTACCAGAAGTTATGCCTGAGATTATTTCTTGGCTGGTGCAGTTTCCTGGAGTCTGCACTGGTTGCCTGGCAACCTAACTGCCATGACTCAAGTCTGGCGGTAACGACATAAAACCACAACTTGTAATTTAGCTTCTGTACTGGTTAAACTAATTAGATATTTGTGTTAATTAGTGAGCAAGAGGCTGTTAGGGCAATATTGTTACTTTTGGATAGAGCCCGCTAACTGTCTTCCCTTGTTTCCTCTCTTTATGCCAAGCTAAGCTAACAGTCTCTTAGCTCTAGCTTCATAGTTAGGTTAGAGTACAGACATTGATGATCACATATAGCATTAATTCTTGGCAAGAAAGCACTGAGCACATTTCCCAAAATCTCAAACTATCTTTAAAAACTACAATTTTTAAAATTATGTTATTCACAGATTGTACAGTTAGCATGAGGTAAGTGAGTTACAAGTAAATGCAAATAATTTTAGTTACTAATCTATTGACAATTTGGATGTTTCATTCTATTCTACACTTGCATATTTCATTTAATTTAAAGCTTGTTAAAGAAAGGGGGAGGGGACAAATATAAGTACAAGAAATGTGTTTAATTAACATAAAATTGATATGGTGTATAATATTTCAAAATACAAGTTTATAAGTATGGAGGTTTACTAGATCTAAGCAGTAAAGGTACCTGAGAAAGACATTATACTGTTTACTATCTAGGAATCCTTTATTTGTTTGATTGTATTTTATGTAGGCTACATACAGTACAGTCATGGCTTCTCTCATTTACACACATTTCATGTCAAAAACTAGGTCAATAGCTGGACGTTTGCCAGTATTTTCACTACTGGCCATGTTGTTGACATGAATGTCGAAATACTGCTCATGGTTTTGACTTGATTGGAGCCTGCACAGGGTTTAAAGATCACAGCATATCGTATGTTTTTGTTTTGGTATAGAAGAAGTAGGTTGATGTCCAGTATGGAGGACCTACTTTTCTACACCATCACCGAGGGCAAGGAGATGATCCCCCTCTCGCAGTTCATCTCTGTGAGTCAACAGCACGCTCCTCTGTCACGCCATGGACTGTTTTGATATTCCATGACATATGTGGACATGTACACAAACACACTTTTCTCCTACAGCAATGTTGTATTCCTAAAAACACGTTTGACTTTAGTTAAAGCAACCTCGGGGAATGACATAGGAGCTTACAACAGGAATCTGCAGAGTGTCTCCAGCTGAACTCAAGGTCAAGTTTAAAATGTGTTTAGGGACCTTCTTACGTAATCGGACTAAATATAGTGTGACACTGAGGTAATCACCAGAGAACATGGATTTTTCAAGTATTTGGGGGCTTTAATTCCAGTCATATTTTACAATTTTGAGGTTGTGATGTGATGACAACTTCATTAGGTTAAAGGCATTTAATTTAAACAATAGAACAGAGGTATATTGTAAGGTACAGACCTCCTTATACATGGGCTCACACACCACTGAAAAAATGTCAAGGAGCTTCTGTGAACCTGTGCACAGTTCATATTTTCAGAGTCTTGTGAGAGGCCAGTTTTTACTCTCCACATACTCAGAAGAGGAACCGTAGACTCTGTGGTGTGTTTGTGTGCACTGTGATAACTAACAAGCTTCTGCAAACCATCACACACCCTCATTTAGCTTCATGTGATGTGCTCTTTTACACAGTCACATAATAAAGGCAGACATCATGGACATCTGGTGACCTCGGTGTCTATGGCAACTCAGGCAATTTTAAAAAGGACTACGCATTTAGGGAAAGAGGCATGTGTCAACACAGGTGGTGTGTTGTTACAGCACGGATGACTGGATGTGTTTGTAGAGGTGACTGGGGGAGAACATAGATGGTGAAAGTGTTTATCACTGTTCTTGCATGTGAAAAAAACTGCAAAAACATTCATTTTACCAAGTCACTTAGACAAAATGTCAGCCTTTAAATAATATTTTTTCATAAAGAAAAAAATCTAAAAAGTAGAGTTAGAGTTAGTTAATTGCAGTGTATTTTCTATTGTTGCAGGAATAACAACATAGGATAGAAGCGTCAACAAAATGATAATTTCTTCTTTATTCTTATTCTTTATTTTTTAAACAAGCTGATTTGTATTGGAAAAAGGTGAAAAATTCCTAATCCATTAACAGATTTTAAAACTTTTACTCTTGTAAAGAAAATACAATCTTAGGGTTCATTAATGGGCTAGAAGCCTGGTTAGGATGTAGGCTTTCCATAGATGAGTTCAGCCTGTTAATCTATTGGAAATAAAATCTTTGTTTCTCTACCAAAAGCATTTAAATTGTATGTTATTATATTGCATTAGTGTACTCTACAGTGGCTCTTAACATAACATAAGTGATCATTTGTGAGGCAGGACCATGTGCACTTGAGCACAGTTGAGATATTCTATAGATTTAGGCATTTAGGGTAAACATATCATCATGATGACATCACCATAGCAGGCAAGATATTGTATTATGCTGCATGTAGCTCTCATTCAGAAGGTCTGTGTATGTTTTGTGTTGTTACTCCATTTGTGAGGGTAAAATCGGTCAGTTGAAAACCTTAAAATAAGCACAGAAACGCTGTGAGTGCCCAACTTCAACATCCTGCCCTGAAGCTAAGAATCACTCACAGACATACAATAACAGCAATAGCAAGCTTTCAGCCATGTGTTTGGTCTGTTTGCTCACTGAATCAGTTATCGGATGAGATGACTCAAAAAAACATTGGAGCCTTTGGGTCATGCACACGGTGTCCCCAAAATAGACACACATGTTTCATACAGTGACTGTCAGCCTGACGTGTGACTTGCAGGAGGGATTCCAGTGATCCGGTCCACGCCTGCATTTCCTCCTCAGTCCCATGTTTGCACCCCTGAGCCTTTGAAGTCCCCTAATTACACTTTCCCAATGGGAAAGTGGTCTCAGACTTTTGGACCCTACTGTATATACTCCATCGACACATGTTTGATATCCTGCTAATTGACATTACGTAAACACTGCAGTGCCCGCCAGTGTTTGCTAAAGTCTCTCCCTCTTTTCCTCCCTTGTGTATTAATTTGCACAAACCTACCTCATTTCCCTCCTCTCCAGGCTTTGAGAAAAACAGGTTTGTTGACATCTGACCCTCGGCTGCGTGACTGTGTCCGTCAGATGCGACAATCCACACGTGACTCTATCGGGCCAGTCATGATGGACAAGAAGCTTTTCAGGAGGTGAGAAAAGCTTTGTTTATTTATGGATACACAGTTATGCACACAATTCCTCAAAGGGGAGTATTCAACTTTTAACTGCATGGGAGAAATAGACAGAATACATTCTGTTTTCTCTTGCGGTAAATAAACACTGGGTTTCTATCAGTGCTGCATAAACAGTGTGAATTCTAATGTTTTTAATGTTCCCAAAGATAAACAAGGGAAATAAGATGGAAGGGTGCAAGGTTAGGTAAGGTTAAGGATCTTTCATACTTTTTTGTCAATATGTAAAGGAGGTGATCTGTTGCCAGTGCTATTTGAGTCCAAGAGACTGACAGAGACAGGCGTTTTTATAGCTGACAGCTGCTACAAACTAAATTCACGTGCGCACATGCAAGCCAAAGCAGTAGAGAGTGTAGGAAGACAGGGGGGTCTCTGGGGCTGTTAACTAAAGGGCATCATTCTGGTTGAGCTCCAGACTGCACAAATTACATTAGTAGAATCAACAGATCAGTAAACTCCATACAGACTGCTGTCCAAACAGTATCATTTCCTAATTGACAAGTGTGATTCAATTGTCAGTTCATCCTCCGGCCTAAAACAGTAGAGTGCTACATAGTCTGGTTGTCTTCCTCAAACTTAATTGGCCAGACCTGACTTTCCTTGCTTGTTTTCTTAAATCTGTGAGGTTATCCCTTCCTGAAGAACACTCAAGAGCTCACTATAAATATGCTGTTAGAAACACAGAGAGCTATCTCCTTTTTTTTTTCTTTTAGGAAATGACCCATATGAATAATGCAAGCTCTCTCCACTCTCTTGTCCTGGTGTCCCAAAACTTCACGCTAGCATCGCCTTAGATTAGTGAAGGCTGCAGACCAGATATTTTAGTTCAGACCAGCTGTGGCAGAATGTGCTTTCCTTAAGAGCACACGGCACTGCTGACCAATTATAGCAAAGCTATAATAACTATCAGAATCTGCTGATATAGGCTGTGTTTGTTTACCCTTTTAGCTGGACATGTATTGGCCTGAAGCAAGTTACTTTCAATCCAATGTGATAACGTTAAGTATTTCAATTAAATGGAAATTGATTGGAGTTTCAGTTGTGCAAACATTTCTCAGGCAGATCAGTGCGTGAGTCAAAAAAGTTGATTTAAACGCTGTCAAATAATGATTAGACAATATTTCATTAAAAAAGGCATAGGGTAAGACTGGGTGCTCATATTATGAAGCCTCATGCTGAAAATAATTCTTAAAAAATGCTATCTATCCATACAACAATAACTATAACTCTGTTTTGGCTAGTTAACAAAAATGTTAGCTTTCTTCAGACAAATCATCTCAGACCCAACAAATGTTCTCCACTCTGAGTATATCAGTTCCTCCCCTCAGGCAGACGGTACAGGGTTCCCCTAAGCAGGCATTCCTTTGTCCCCCTGTCCGTTAAAGCCCTTCACACCTCCTAGGCTGAAATATGTGTATGCTGTAGCTGTCCTTCTTGTCATAGATCACTGTTATATATTGTACTATGTGTTCACTTTTTTGATGTAGTTGAGCATTTGCAATTTGTGGATGAATGTATTTGTTGTTGTTTTTTCTGTTATTTTGCTGTGATTTTATACTGCAGATGATGTTCTCAGATGATGATCTTATCTTCTATCTATCTCATCTATCTTATCTTACAGAGGTCAAATTAGCCATACTAGCCTGTACTGTGAGCCTGCTAACTGTACATGATTCTTAAATGCTATGGCAATTTAATAAATTCACAAAAAGAAGAAATGATTACCATTTATATGAGTAGATTATGATTCACTCTTCAGATTCACTCTTTGCCGTTCAAGTTTGATTGTTATCTTGTGCTTGAACTTACTCCTATTAAATTGTTGGTACACCCAAATCACAAAAAGACATATTTTTTATATTACAGCAGACTTTTGGTTATATTTGCCAAGATTCCTGACTTCATTTTGATACAATAGAGGTGAATTGAATATCATTTTGTTTATAGAAAGTGTGCTTTGCATGATAGGCCTTTTTCACAGCCACATAGGTGTGAATAATAAAAATTAAAATGGTTGATTCCACTGAGCTGCTTCAGTTTCTGGATCCTGGTATCGTGCATGCTGGGTCCCACTGTCAGGGCTTACTGGGACAACTGGATAGAACAGAGCCATTGTTAATGTTATTAGTAACATCTGTGGTTTTCCTAATATGACAAGTCAAAAGGTGTGCTGTAAAAAAGGCCTATCCACAGACATTTTCATACGAGAGACTATGTCTTTGGGAGAAAGTAGTTGAAACTGTTTACGATGACATCTGTAGTTTGTTAGCTCTATGTAACTTGGACATTGGTTCTTGGAAAAGTTGTTGCTTTTTAAATATATTTTGTGATACTGTGAGCACCACAAAGGAAATTTTATTCACACTCACATTAAACTGTGGTGGTGGTAGAAGTGTTACAGGCTGATATCTCAAAACACAAAAGTGAACCAACAGTTCCAACATACCCTAAGGGCTGAGTGACAAAATATGTTTGTTTGTTTTTTTATTTATCTGTTTTTGGATGAAACTGACCTTTTAAGCTTTTAATAAAGCAATAGATCTACATTTTTATTCCTCCCAATCAGGTCTGCCTCATTTATGTCTTTTTTTTGCATTAAGTGTTGCACATGGAGGTGTTTTGCAACTCTCCTCATGACGTCAGTTCAATTAAGTGTCCTCTTGTAGGTGTGTGGGCAACAACATCATGCTGCTGACTAAGGCTTTCAAAAAAAAGTTCATCATCCCCAACTTTGAAGAGTTCACTCAGCAGATCAATAAGATATATGACAGTGCACAACAGCAGGAGGGAGGACAAGTAAGTAACAAACTAATCATGGAGACACACACACATGCATTCGTTGTTCATTAATGAAAGCATACTCATCATCATCATGTCCTCATGCAGGTAGCTGATTACATTCCTCAGCTTGCTAAGTTCAGTCCTGATCTCTGGGGTGTATCTCTGTGCACCATTGATGGACAGAGGTAACATCTCCTTCTTAATGCATGTTTCCATTCTGAAATCCTCCATCATGTATACCGTCTCACTAACATCCCTCCATTTGTTTGTTTGTTTCCATGTTTCTCCATTACATCCTCATGTCATGCAGACACTCTGTGGGTGACACCAAGGTTCCCTTCTGTCTGCAGTCGTGTGTGAAACCTCTGGAGTACGCCATCTCCGTGCATGAGATCGGCATGGAGCAAGTTCACCACTTTGTGGGCAAAGAGCCCAGTGGTCTCAAGTTCAACAAACTGTCACTAAATGAGGAAGGTAAGCAATTAGTGTAATAGAGACTTTCGTCCCAGTTATCCTCTCTACACAAGAGAGGCACACAGGATCGTACAGTATGTGTTCAGTTTATTAGCTGATGTTACTATAAGTCCCCCTGATGACATATTTCCTCTATTCTCAGCAGTTTATTGCTCTTGTGGTTAGGGGCAAAAATTGGTGATAACATTTGCTCATTTCTTGCACAGATAAACCACACAACCCGATGGTGAATGCCGGAGCTATCGTCATCAGTTCTTTAATAAAGGTAAAAATCTGCAGGCTTGTCACCACTGAATGCAGTTAGAGGTTTTCATTTTAGAGCACACACACAACATACTGCACAACTGGTTGTCATTAATGAGGGTGTTGGGGCAAAACAAAGAGCGGCATCTCAGGAAGTACCCAGTCATGCCCAAAAATAGACTCAGTTTTTCAACCAAGACCTTATTAAATGCTTTTCCTCTTCATTTATTATAGTGCAGCATAACACTCTGCTTCAGCCTTTTACTAGGCTTAAATACATTTCAATGGGGCAATAATTTAGGCCTTCAAAAATCATGATGAAGTGTCTTTTTGAAATCAGGACATTGTGTCTCTCTGTTCCACTGGTTTCTATCTTATCTTTCTCTTTATTTTCTCTCTTTTTCTACTTTGATACATCCTCATAAAAACTAAAAAGTACAGCCTGATTGAAAGCAAAGGTTATGACACTTTCACTAATACTACTTTTAATTGAAAATATGGTGTAAGGACATGTCATAGTATATTATGAACATCTTGTTTTTGAAAATTAAATCCATTGCACCATAAGACAGAGTGAGAAGCTACCTTATAATGCTCCTTTTCTTGAACTGAAGCTGTTGGTGATTTTGTATTTTTCACAATCAAAAATGACAGGAAACAACATTTTTATGCAAATTGGGGTTGAGAATCAATGAACAAACTCACTCCTGGAGCATGATATCAGGTCACTTGTTGCCCGTAGTGGCTGGACTATGATCATCATCGTCTGACTGACCAGCCGTCAAACTTTTCCATGAGCTTTGGCCTTACTGTAAACCATGAGGCGGATTTTAGCCATATATGGTTATGTATCTGTCCGCTGTGGAGTTTTCCTAAAGTTTAACAGCTGACTGAAGAGAAACTCTGGGCCTCTTATCATATGTGGGTCAGGTTCAGCAGCAAAGGGAGGGACTCTATGTTTGTCACTACAGGGGGGTGTGTGTGCTTCTGGCCAATTACAGCCGCCATAACAGAAGGTGTGTTAGCCGACCTCGCTTGTGTATGTCTGGAACGAGGGCAGTATTGTTTGAGCACAATTTGTATACTGTATTTGTGTATAATTTATATACATACTGAGGTGGTTACTGTATATATTTGTGTAATGTGCTTGACTTTCTGCAATATTCATGCTGCAGTGGGAACAGGTGAACCGTTTAAATGTCACAAATTTATGTTTGGTTCAAAAACTACTTGAAAAGACATAAAAATCTGCTTATTTATTGGAGGTTTAACCTCAAGTCATCCCTTCAACTCAGAGTACTATTTAATATCATCTTTAGCCTTCATAGGTCATAGAGTCATTAAATACGAATGTTGCTACCGTTCCTGTTTAGTATCTTTACAACTTGGTAATGATCCCTTACTGGACCGTGAAATTCAAGCACAGTCATAAACAGCCCCCTGTCCGCAGTGTGCACATTGCCACATGGACTGTCACGCTAAAAGACATCATGTGCACGTCATACCTAGATGCCCACCTAAGATTGGACTCAAAACTATGCTTCGGTGTCAAAGTACTCAAACACTGCCATCTGTAGGGGCGGACTGACTGTTGACATACTTAAAATTGGCATCAGAAGTTTTTTTCCTTTGTTTTGACAGCCGCATTCAAACAAGGCCGAGAGGTTCGACTATGTGAGTTAATGATTTTTTTTTATGATCAAACTTTTACTACTTATTTGCTTGTCCTGCCAATTGAACTCCCCCTCTGTAAATATGATGTACTGCAGGTGATGGAGTTCCTGAAGAGCATGGCTGGTACAGAGTATGTGGGGTTCAGTAATGCAACGTGAGTACTGCTACTGAGAAATGCAAGCTAATTATATTCTGACACATTAAATGCAGCTTTTTCACACTTGTCATGCTCCATTTTCAGTTTCCAGTCAGAGAGGGAGACTGGTGATAGGAATTATGCAATTGGTTATTACCTCAAAGAAAAAAAGGTGAGTTTTTTGGTGTTTAATTACAATCATTTCAACTGCTTGTTCAGTGCTTAGGTTTTCTGAAAATTTAATATCCTCAGTATGCTCTGACTCTGATTAAGGCTGTTGCCTCTGCAGTGCTTTCCTGACAGTGCCGACATGATTGCAGCCCTCGACTTCTACTTTCAGGTGAGACTGTTTGTCTTTAACATTTAGTATTCTGTGGATGAAACTTTAAATAGTTTTGGGAAATATATATATTCACTTTCTTGCCAATTAGAAGATCAATATCACTCTCATAATTGTCTGTTAAATGTGAAGCTACATCCAGCAGCTGGTTAGCGTAGCTTTCCATAAAGTCTCTGCTGATTCAGTCACTGGCCCGTTCCAAGATTTAGTCCTGCACATAAACCCATGTAAAACTACAACTTGTCATTTTTACATTTCGCTTCTTGTACGGATTAAACTAACAAGATATAATGTGTTAATTAATGAGCTTTAGAGGTGCTGGTGAGCAGATTTTGTTACCTTAGAAAGAGCCAGTGTAGCCGTTTCCAGTCTTTATGCTAAGTTGATCAGTTTCTGGCTGTAGTGTCGTATTTACACATGAGAGTAGTATTACTCTTGGCAATGAAACACATTTTCTTTTGTCCAGAATATCAAAATATTCCTTCAAAACTGTCCTTACATACCTCTTCAGTTCAAAAAGTTTTTTTTTTCCATTCAAGTTGTGCTCCATAGAGGTAACCTGTGAGTCAGGGAGTGTCATGGCTGCCACACTGGCCAATGGAGGTATTTGTCCAATCACAGGCGAGCGAGTGCTGAGCGCCGAGGCAGTTCGTAACACGCTGAGTCTCATGCATTCATGTGGAATGTACGATTTCTCCGGACAGTTTGCCTTCCATGTGAGTCACCGAGGATTTGATGATCTGTATCAAAGCTTTGTTGGCCTTGTAGATCTGAGTTGTAGCCAGATATGAGATGTTCCTACAAGGTTCCTAGTGTTGATTATTTTAATCCTCTTGTTCAGGTGGGCTTGCCTGCTAAATCCGGCGTTTCAGGTGCTGTACTGCTGGTGGTGCCCAACGTCATGGGCATGATGTGTTGGTCCCCACCTTTAGATCGGCTTGGGAACAGCGTGCGTGGCATTCACTTCTGTCAGGTATGTCAGTTTGTCTTTATCTAATTTGACTGAATCTGCATGTGTCAAATATTCCATCTTATCCAACTTTTAATTCTCTAGGAGCTGGTATCTTACTTCAACTTCCACAACTATGACAACCTGAGACACTTCACCAAGAAACACGACCCTAGAAGAAGATCAGATGAGGATCCAGTAAGTTCAGAGCTACAAGTTTTATATGCTGCAATTCTCATTTAGAAATAATGCAGACAGTATCTTTATGTAAAAGGTTTTAGAAACAGTTCACCATTATAATGTTTGCCTTTTGATCTATTAGAACAAGTCAGTTGTAAACCTGATGTTTGCCGCCTACAGTGGTGACGTCTCTGCTCTGAGGAGGTAAGTTAAAAATAGAAACGTGGCCTTTCATTCAGGACGAGTGGACATCAGTGGGATGATGTAATCTTAAAGAAATAGAGCAAAGCATTTTGGAAAATATGTTTATTCACTTTCTTGCAGAGAGTAGGATGAGAAGATCGATACCACTCTAATATCTGACTGTTAAATATGAAGCAACGGGCAGGAGACAGTAGCTTAGCATGAAGACTTGAAACAGGGGGAAACAGCTAGCCTGGTTCTGTTGAAAGGTTAAAAAATCTGCCTACCAGCATATCTAAATCTCACTAATTAACACGTCATATCTAGTTTGTTTAATTTGTACTAAAATCAAACTTTAAAAACATGTTGTGGTTTTATTGGGGCTATGTGTAGGAAATCACTGCACCCAGACAGAAATAGTAACATAACTAATAGTAATAATAATAGTAGCAATAACGCTATAATTACTGCGCCTCAGAGGTGTTGGTAGGAAGATCTTTTGGACAAAGCCAGACTATCTGTCCCCCCCCAACTTCCAGGCCTTATGCTAAGCTAAGCTAACCATCTCCTAGCAAGAAAGCAAATGCTGTAAATGTTGAACTATTTCTGTATTAGTTCATCCCCTGCTTTTTTTGAGAACATGTCTGCTATCATTAACAAGTCCTTTACTCAGGTAATTGTAGGGATACTCAGCTGTACTTAACACAGCTTTCTGACAAGTAGCCATCACTTGAGCTGACCTTTCCATCTGTGTTCCCTCACTCTCTGCTTCTCTGGCTTTTTTTTATCTCTCCAGGTTTGCCCTCTCAGCTTTGAACATGGAGCAAACAGACTACGACTCTCGCACAGCACTCCACATCGCTGCTGCAGAAGGTGACACTTCATTATTAGTTCATTCCTTCTTCAATAATCTCGGCTTTGATATTCAAACTAGGATAAATTAAATATGACATTTGCATTAAAATGTTTTGGGACGGTTTGAAAATATGATCGCATGGATATGAGAGTTCTTCCTTTGAAGTGAGATTGCTCTCTATTTTCTTTTAGGTCATGTGGAAGCGGTGATCTTCCTGACTGAAGTGTGTAAATTGAATCCTTACATGAAAGACAGGTAGAGATTTATTAATAAAAACTCATTTATCTGATATTGAATTAAAAATGTGAAAACTATTGACTTTAACAATCGATTCATCTCCATATTACATTGTGTTCTCTATCAGATGGGGAAACACACCCCTAGATGACGCCATGCAGTTTGGCCGTGATGTTGTTGTTTCGGTCCTGCAAGATTATCAGGGCGTGTACGCTGACAGAGACTCATCATGTGACACAGAGGAGCAGAAGAACATGCTGGATACGTTGAAGGGCATTGTTTAAGCTACAAAGGATCATGAGGGTTTGTAATGGAAATTCATCTGTTTTATTAAGCACCTGAGAGGACTAAAAGGACACTGGATGATTGACAGAAGTTATGAAAAACTGAGTTTATCTTAAATATGGGATTATTTAAGTTATATAACAATAATGTGGGGATCATCCTTTAGACTGTTGAAAAGCTGTACAGTGTAGGATTAAGTCCCTTTTATTGCTTTTCTGTACACTGGAGGAATTGTTCAACAATGTAAAGTATCAACAAAGCACTATATAAGACGCCAACAGGCAACGTGCTGCTTGTGTGGAGAAAATGATGTTAATTTAAGCTACGATTTGGTTTGTGTTGCAACATTAATTGTTTTGTATCTAATTTTGTATGTAATTACTGTGCTTATTTATTTTCCAAGTATTGAAATACTTAATATTCTGAATTATCAGTGTGGTATTTAATCAGAGGATTTTACGCCTCCTGTGTAATAACTGTATAAATATTACCAAAGCTGCTTGATTAATTTTCTACCTCAACAGGAGGTGATTCAGTTGCATTTGTGCCTGTTAACACAGAAAGGACTGTTTCATTGTAGTTGATGCTAGTTCACTGAGGCTAATAGGTCAGTTTATTCACCTCTGATACCTTTTGTTCATGTGGTTATTGATTGTTTCTTTTTTGGAGGAATTACTTTTTCATTAGTGTGAGCTTTTTTTTATTGGTTACTTGTGTGTCACAGAAACATCTGCATGTCTCAGGCACTGGGAACAATGCACAGTTTGGTTAATTTAACACAAATGAGACTAATTATTAAATTTAGTCATACAAGACACAGATGTGTTAAAAGTGATACTATCTTTATCAGGAGGAAAATTACAGCTTTTACTTCTTAATATGTAGTGTATCTATTTTAAAGTGATTACACTGTGCTAAATACACAGCTAAAATCACACCATATTCTACAGTATTCTTCTCAAATGAATGCAGTTTTTCATTCTGTTTTATTAAGTGTGCCATTTCATTTAACTGTGGCAGTGAAATGATACCTCATAAAGCATAACTTTACTGAGCCTTGGTATTTCCCTGTAAATATGTATCATCTTGTTGTAAACAAAAGAGAAATGTGAAAGTTATTTTATTAAAACAATATACAGTATGAACATGAGTCCCAAAAAGGTTTTGTGTTGATTTAAGCTTTGTAACTGTGAACAGAAGTATAAAAGAACAACTTGGCAGTTAATGCTCATCTCAAAAACACACACACACACACACACACAACCTTTTAACATCAGTTAGTCTGAGAGGTAATACATGAGGTACACACAAAAACAGCTTCTGTGATACATGCCTGAGGCTGGATGACATACACAAAGTATGAACTTGCATTGTTAAGAGTCATGATAATGTACCAATTGGACCACGGAAAATTTACCTGTAATTAAGCTGTATATGATTCCCCACACAGATATTGCTTTGTTTCCTGCTCACTTTTTAAAGATACTGATGTGATGAGCGTTGCCACAGCTACGTTTCACGGCCATTACAATCATCATCATCATCACCATTACTATTCAAAAGATGCTTCACTTCTCCAGGCCTTCAGGCTCTTCCAGACCAGAGTGTGTGAGCATCTCCCCGTCCCAAAGTCCAAACGCAGGGCAGATGGGAGTCTTGAACTGGACTCGGATGGAGTGAATGATCCTGGGCTTCTCAATGTCCACCAGCCCCAGAAGGCCTGCTTCATAGTCAACTAGGATGCCTAGACGGTCCGGCTTGCCCACCAGCGTCACGGGAACCATCTTGTTGCTGGTCATGGCGAACCACTTGCGCTGAGCGTAGCCGAACACCCAGGAGGAGCTGTTGGTGCCCACGCAGTCGTTCCGGCACATCAGCGCTTCAGCAACGCCTACACGAAACTCCTGAGACTTTTTGACCGTCACTTCCCAGTAGTGTCGTCCACTGCTGATCTTCTCGTTGCCAAACACAACCGCCCAGTCTCGGAAACGCTCGGGGTTGTCTTGCACATGGCTGGGGTCCAGACCCAGCATGCGGTAGATGACACCAGTGTCTTTCTTGAAGAGGTCCAGACTGCTGTGAGCCGTTCTCTCATCAAGCTTGAACTGCAGATCTACAGAGGAAAAAAAACAAAAAAACAACAGGAATTTATTTTTTCATGATGACTTTCAGTTCAATATTTAAAAATTGCAGCCTAATCAATGTCACCGTTGGAAACCAAATATAGCTGTCTTGTGTCGTCAAAGTCTGCAAAATTGATTCAAATATTATTTACGAGCTGTAAGTCTCTCATAAAATCATTACACCAGTGTCAAGCACAGGTGTGACTAATAAGATTAATTGCTGCACTGAATTGCCGTAATTGCTCCAACTGAGTCATCGTTACTGTTATTACTGTGCCACCTGTGCTTTTTCTGCTATGACATGTTGAGCTGTCTGCTGGGGAAAAAAGTCAATCAAATCTGACAAATTTTGAGAATGATAAAGGAACTCTGATGCTGGCAGGCTATTAAGACTCAGATTAGTGAGATTTATCTGCAGAGCAAAATGACATGTAAATTATAGGATGGAAAACAGACGATGCTCATCAAGCTTATCTTACTCCCAAATTCACTGTTAGCGAGAGAGCTGTGTTTTCCTTTGTGTGTAATAAAAACTCTTCTGCACAACATAAAATAATCAACACGGTGAAAAGAAACATGTAGTTCATGTTCTTGATTAATTTATTTCAATTAAACTCTACTTTGCTCTTTTTGTTACAGTTTCCCCCTTGATATTGTTACTGTGACCCATCAGATTCTGTGATCTGATTAGGATTTTACTATCATATATGACAAAGAAAAGCAGTAATTACTCACATGAAAAAAGCTTAAACTAGAGATTTACTTGAAATATGACTGAAACGATTATAATTTCTGATTAACTTCCTTTCGATCGACCGGTAGATTAATTGATTGATCGCTTCAGCTTTCGATTCAATCATTTGACCCGTTTAAAAGGACGAATCCCTGCAAGAATGGTTTAAGACGTTTGGGCGACCTAACAGTATATCCTTGCCTACTAGCTCCATTATCGGACACGCCCCAGACATGCGTGATTGAAGAATTCAGATTTCAAACTTTAATCGACGACCAGATACTTATTCGGCCACCAGTGTGTCAAATACATTATGCATCGACTCTGCAAGTTTTTTGCAAATATACATATGCTTTTCGGACAACAAAGTCAGTTTATTAGTGTTTTGAAAAACAACTAACAAGCGTGTCCGTCCGAGAAAAGTAGCGGAATGTTTCCTCCGCTTTCGCTCGCATGTTTGTCTGTTTAACCATAAAGATGTGTTAACTGTTTTATTGCCATGTTTACAGCCCATTTACAAAGTTGTAAAATCCAGAATAAAAACAAACTTTAGTGTAGTTTTCAGGCTCGGTTGCGCCTGATTGCATTGACCTCTGAGCTGCAACTACGACTTACAAGCTAACACCTGTTTTTAACTTTTAACAAAAACATTCACTCACTGCTCCCCGTCGAGGTGGATACGTAGCATCTCCTCACTGGCAGGCTGACCCCTTGCCTGTGTCTGGCTGTCAGGGAGGCTACAGTCCGTCCTGCCAGGCGACAGAGACGAGCTGCACTAGTAACGGGCGCTGCCATGTTTTCACTGCTGCTGCTCACGTTTCCGCTTCTTCTACGCGTGATAATGTAGTAGCAGCGCGCGCCGCTCCGTCGCCCCCTGCAGGCGTGGAGAGGAACAACATGTCAGCACCACGGACAGCAGCCGCCACTGAGTTTAAGAGATAAACATCACAGGTTTATGTCGAAATTAGCAGCTAGATCACTTCTCAGTAAGCAAACCCCACAAGCAAACCCACAAAACTTTACTCTAGATTCTAGTGGATATCCAAAAGTTTCAAAACATATTAAATAAGTCAGATTGACTTTAGGGGAAATAATTATAAATTGAAAACATCTAAAATATTATATCCTCCTGAGAACTATATGTTTAGAGTAAAAGAAACACCTAACAATTTATACAAAAATATTTTTATTTTTATTTTTACAGCATGTCCACTGATGGCATGTTTCAGTAGATTTCCTATTAAAACAGAAAGTTTCATTTTTAAAATTTAATTTGCTTTTCTTGTCACCCCTTGACTTCCCTGAGTGTGTGTGTGTTTTTTTTTTTTTTTTAATTTCAGCTAAGGAACCACTGAACAGTTAAACTCAAATCTCCTTTGATCTGTTATTGCTTTGGTATTTATGTCAAAATAATTAAAACTCAACAATATTTGACTTACCCTTTCTTTTTATAAAAAAGTTCTTGTTGATATAGAAGCCATTTTGTGACAAATGGAAGAGGAAGTTGCCACTATCCCACCCCTACCCACGTAGTATCACTGGGGCGCTGATTGTCCCCTTTAGAGTACTGCAGGAATTAATAGGGTTACTCAAATGAGTAAAAGGAGAGATGTAAAACCAAAATGTCCACTACAGAGGACACATATGAATAGGTTGGCTCTCTGGGATATTTATTATAAAAATAGACATGGACTCTTGGGTTTTAATATTTCACACAGTGTTAACATCATATGGCTTAAATAAACAGCTAGAACAATCTAAAACAAATACAAAGTACAGTAAATTCTGTTTTATGGTGTGGAATAACAACATTTTTCTGTAACTTGGCTGTCTTAATCTATTCTCTACACACAACATCTATTGCACATCTGTCCATCCTGGGAGAGTGATCCCTCCTCTGTTACTCCTCCTAAGCTTTCCTCCATTTTTTCCTGTTAAAGGGTTTTTTAGGGACTTTTTCTTTATTAGAATTGAGGCTCTAAGGACAGAGGATGTTGTATTGCTGTACAGTTTATAAAGTCCCCTGAGGCAAATTTGTGATCTGTGATATTGTGCTACACAAATAAAATTGACTTGACTTGAAAAAGATTATTTTAACAACTTCAAAGCTACTTCATGGGAAATAAAAAGGGGGAAACTGGCTGTGAAGGGATTAAATGGAGCAGTTAGAATAGTCTCGTAAACTCTGGGATAGGTACTGGAGACAAAAAAATCAATAAAAAACTATTTATATTACTGTTTTTTATTTGGATATCCTGGCACATGTGAATGTCATGAGATGATTTTGATGTCACTTGCCCCCTTTTTTTTATATATATCCCTCATTTCCTTCCTTGGCCTGAGGAAGACCTGTCGAAATGTCAAAAATATAATTAGAGGGAGCTGCGGGTTCTCCTTGTATTGCAATTAAATGGAGCAGTCTTCTGGAAAACTTAGCTCTTAACTGAAATAACAGTCTCTGAACATTGTGATTGTTTGCCCTATAAATACCAGATTACACAGTTCTCTGCAGGAAATCCTCCAGGAAATTATTAGTAAATTACTGGCCTGTAAAATAAAGTGTTGATGTTTTATTTCCCAGCATACAATAGAGGTTTAAATTCTGTTTTAAACAGTCAGTAGTTAAATTCTGCTGGAGAAATACTGACTCCTTTAATTGTTTATTTATTAAGCTGGTAGTCAAATTTAAAAATATTGAGTTTAAATTGCTGGAACCAGCCTATTAAATACTAATAATATGTGTATGTTTCTTATAGTAGAATATAAACTCCCCTGAGGTTGCTGCAGAAAACATAAAATTCCCAGAAAAATATATTGGGCACTGCCCTGTTGGCAGCTGCATAATTTCTCATTCATTTAAAAAAACTCAAAATGAAATGCAATAGAGGTTCAGCTCAACTGCATTTCACTCTTAATTAAAAACAATGTCGATCAGTACTAAGTGTTGGCCTTTAAATGAGAGACTGTAGGTTAAAACACTTTAACTTCAAACTTATAGTTGGATTTGATGACAAAAAAACAGCATTTGTTTGCTGCAGTGTCACAGTTTGTTACCCTACAGGTGATGTGACATAACATCGCACAGTCACATAACTAAAAACATCAACACATGAACCATGGGAAGAGTTTGCTTAAGCCTCATAAATATATCAAACTTAATACACATGTCTGCATTAGTTATCACTGTTTTGCCGGATTTGAGATATGAAATGCCCCCGGGCACATGCAGCGGCGAATGTAGAAGGACTTTTAATGTCACAGATTGCGTTTTTGTTTTTTTTTTCTCCTTCATGCTGATTCATTTAGGGTGGGTAATGCATCTTTCATGACATGTTATAAATATTTTGTTATATTAACAAAGCTTGAATTAGCCGTGTTGCTCAGCCAGATCCATTTTTCACTTCAGTATCCAGCTAGGGACACTAACTGTCGTTGTTTATTCATGATGGTCCAATCTAAACAGGGCACATAGTATTTTCTTTTTTTTTTTTGGGGGGGGGGGGGGCGACTGGTAATTAATTTGTTTTTGAGAGCAGCAAGTTAGGACACTCTGCACACACATCACATCCGCACCAGAATCTCTCTCGAATTCAAGTTTGAATTAAATTTACAGAGAATGTAGGACAAAATGATTTTTTTTAAAAATCATGACATACACACATATATTAAAAGATCAGATCTGGTTTAATAATGCAGTGGTAATGATGAGAACTAGATGAAAAAAGATAAAATAAAAAATCAAATGGAGGAGTCAGACTTTAAAGGAGCTCAGTAAAGTTTTATTTGTTTTTCCATTGCAGGGTGTAACATGCTCTGACATATTTGATATTTACCCCGAGTAAATACAGCATTATGTTTTGGCCTATGAGTGAATTCTGGGCATTTGAGTTGGATTTTGCTCTGTCTCTACTTCCTGTTGTCGGCAGAACTCTCAGCGGTCAGTTAGTTAAATATTTTGTTACTTTTTTACAGATAAAGTTCAGTTTACTCGTCATGAGGAGTACTACTCAGCCTGTGAAAACAGTTGTATAAAGTCTTACGTGGTTTTGCAGGGAGCTTTCCAGTTTGATAATTTAACCATGATGATGTCAGAGTGACATCATTGGGGTTATCACACATTAAGAGCCTGTTACAAACTGCTGGTTTGGAGTTTGAAAGAAAAAAAGTTTGTGTTAATAGGCAGGGGGAGTCTAATGAAATCCGGTATTAAGTTGCATTATGGGAAATGTAGGATCCATTGTTTTTGGGACATAACTCATACTAACGACAAAAAAGTCGAGATATCTCAACTTCTGCCGCTTCGATTTTGATAATTCTTTGTTATTTTTCTGTCCTTTAAGAGATACAAAGTGTAATACTGAATCACTGGAATGCCACTTTAATGCCTTGTTTGGCCTCTTAGTTTTGTGTTTTGATCCAAATAACACTGAAGTTTACTTTGAAGTGTTTTTTTTCCTTTTTTCTTGGCTATAGTTTTGTTGGTCCATATTATTTTAACCTCTAACCTTCTCTCTCTCTCTCTCTATCTCTCTCCTACGAAAAAAAAATATTATGTTGCAAAAAGAAAGCTGCAGAAAGATGCTTTCCAAATCACTACAATAGAAAATGGCACTTCATAAATGTCCCTAAAGGAATCAGTATCTCTCTCTCTCTGTCTCTCTCACTCCCTCTCTCTGTTTTCACTCATTTCTTGCTCACTGTGCGGGCTGCGGTGCTGTGTAGTGAAGATGTGAAACTACAGTAACTCAGAGCTCACAGGTGAAGAGCAGAGCATCAGTTCACTCTTCTCTCCTCTCTTCACCACCACTGCTGCTGCTGCTGCTGCCAGACAGACACAAACATGAGCGGAGGAAACCTCACGACTCACCACCGGACCAGAATAACCAACCGTCTGACTCTTTAACACGTTTTTATATTCCGTGAGTGGAGGAAACCTCCTGACTTGACCTGAAAATCTACGGATAGGAAGGGACATGAGTGCGGCGGAGCTACCAAGGAACTCTCAATAAATGAGCTGAAGTGTCAAAAGGATTTCTTTCTCTTTTCGGTCTCCGGGTTTCCTCTTGCTGGCGTGCAGGAATGATGTGTGCTTCGCTGGACTTATAATCGACCAGTAAATTCGCAGGCTGATGAAACACTTTGTCAGTCCTTGTTTCTCTTTGCTTTACTGCAACCCAGTGAGAGAACCGCTAAACATCACTGTAGTGCAGTGGTAATGGACTCTCGTTTTGGCATCTTGGTTATGCATGCTTTTGAGTCGCCCTGCTTTTGCATGTCTGCTTCTGTGAAATGCATAACTCACAAGTCCTGCTCGTCTGACTTCTTTAGAGAGCAGCGGATGCTCAAAATGTTTTCCCACCAATCTGCATGAGAGATGGCGACCAAAGTCCAAGGGTGGTTATCTACACGGTCACACCTGTTCGGGTGGACAGGTGAATGAATGCATGAATACTGGCTCAGTTTGTCTCAGCAGCAAGTGTTTTTTGAAGCTGTTTTCTGACTCCGGCATTCAGATCGAGCTTGTTGCACAGTAACGATGGATCTCAAAGTAGAAACCGAAGAAATGGACACAAATCAGCCTCCACCTCTAGAAGTTTTTGCGCACAGCTCGACCCTTCACGGGATCTCTCACATCTTCACGTACGAGCGGTTCTGCATCAAACGCTGCCTGTGGGTGGTGTTTTTCTTGGGCTCCCTGACCTTCTTGCTGTACGTGTGCGTGGACCGGATCCACTTCTATCTCGAGTACCCGCACGTCACCAAACTGGATGAGGTCACGACCCCGATCATGACGTTCCCCGCGGTCACCTTTTGCAACCTGAACGCGTTCCGCTTCAGTCGAGTGACACGCAACGACCTTTATCACGCAGGAGAGCTGCTGGCCCTGCTCAACCAGAGGTAACAAGTGCAATCACATTTATTTAAAAAAAAAAAAAAGTGCAAAATGAAGCCCAGAATTTAATGTCATGAGCTGTTTCTACTGTGCATGTGGCTTTTATCTCTAATAATTTATTCTGGTCATGTTTTTTTCAGTCTATATTTCCTCTTTAATATCAAATCATTTCTTAACCCTTACATACTGTTCATATTCTCACTCATATTTGAGTCCCTGTACCAAATTTTGAACCACAAATGTATTTTGAATCAATAAATATCTTATCGGTCATTACTAAATGATGTGATTGATCCTCCATTAATGTTTCAGAGAGCAGGAAGCAGAAATCACACTATATTATGATCTCATGTTATCTAATACATAACAGCCATGATTATTTTTATTAATTTATTGAATGTGAAGGATGCAACAGCATTGACCCAGAACACCCTCTATGTGCAAAAATGTATACCAACTGCAAAAAAAATAAATCATTTTGAAATATTTCCATTTTTGTTGGAAAAGTCATAATATTTCAGGTTTAGAGAAGGTCATATAGGATGTTTTTACTGCTTTCAAATGACAAATTGGTCAAATTTGACCCGAACAGTATGTAAGGGTTAAACTCTTCATCTTTTCAACCTGTCATTATAAATCTATGAATTGGTTTCATATTGCAATTATCAGTGGTGGAATGCAATTTACTGAAGTACAATCTTGTGGCTCATGTACTTTACTTTAGTATTCCAATTTTTTTGCCACGTTATACTTCTACTCCACTGAAATCCAGAGGGAAATATTGGTCCTTTGACTAGAAATGTGACGATTAGGCAATTAGTTGATCAAAAGGAAATAAATGGGCAAATATGATGATTGATTAGTTGTTTAAGTTGTTTTTTCATGCAAAAATACCAAACATTTCACAGTTTCAGGTTCTCAAATGTGAGAATTAGCTGCTTTTTTGGTCTTATACATTATAGTGAATTGAATATTTGGGGGTTTTGGACTGTTTGTCAGACATAATAAGAAATTTTATGACATCACTTTGTGATTAAGGACACTGTGATGGTCATTTTTCATGATTTTCTGATGTTTTATTGACTAAATGATTAATTGATTAACCGAGAAAATAATCAACAGATTAGCTGATAATGAAAGTAATCGCTAGTTGCAGCCCTACATTTGACTACACTATCAAATGTATTATTGACATACTTTGCAGATTAAGATTTTAGATACAAAACCTACATGATCTTATAAAATATGATACACATTGCTTCTTACACATTAATCCAACAGTATTAATAATGTAATAAAATGGGGTCAGGGGCCATTTTTCTGCATCGAGTACTACATTTTGCTAAAATACTTACACAGCTTGTGTAGTATGTTTAATGCAGAACCTTTACATGTAATGGAGTATTTTTACAGTGTTAGTATTGTTACTTTTACTTAAATAAAGGATATGAATTCTTCATCATCCACCACTGGAAATTTTGTCTCATACATCCAACAAACTCATAGTTTCTACATTTTTGAGTCAAACAGCGCTTGGAGAGCAGGCTTTTCAGGCTTGAATTAACTGAGGCATTATAATCAGAGAAGTCCAGCCGCCTTGTTGGTGCAGCTGAAGGCTCTGGATAGTGGATCTGGCAACAGCATGTACTGTATGCACAGGACAGAGCTCCAAAAGATTGAATCCACTTGTTTCTCAGTTGTCAGAGATTTTGCTTTCCTGGAAAGCAACCATACTGAAAAAAAAGAATGAATGAATAGCATATTTTCAGCAATTTAGAGCACGTACAGGGCTGTCCAAAAAACAGAAGAGAAAGAGGAAAGATCTCACAGAGAAAGAGAGGGAGAGAGGCTGTGACTAATCCTGGCTTTGGATGCCGTTTGAAACATGTTGCTATCCCTGCGGTGTTGTAATGTTGTTCCAAATGTCAACAGAGGCAGTGATAATGAAACAATCAGCAAGATGGCTTTAGTGCTACAGAGTATTTCAGGAGAAGAGAGAGTTGACCATAATCTGTCATCTGAATATTTAAAATAAATGAATAAAGTGAAAGCTTAGAGCTAAAACGATGTGAGTGTCTGACAGGCTGTCAGTTAAAGAGATAGAGGACAGTGCTAAAGGCCTCTAGTGGCTTTACTTTTATGTGGGTATACAGCCAACTTCTATCCTAAATTTTTAATGAAGATCCCAAACTGAACACTAAAATTAGCATTTTTTTTCTGTGACGCTGGTGTGACTGATAATCAACACTTGCCATCTGGATTTTATTTATTTTCATGAATGCATCTCCTAATCCCACATTTCCAGGCAGCAAATCACAAGGAAGACTTTTCAAAGTTGGAGACCAAAAGCATAAAGGGGCTGATTTTCCCTCTAAGTTTCTTTCTCCGTGTACTCATCTCAACTCTTACACTCTGATGTAGGTTTAGGGCTCATTATCCTGCCTCCCTCGGCAAGGTAGTGAGGCAATGCAACGGCACACTTAGCCGTTATACCCGCGGCCAGAAATGAAAGTGCTTGTGGCATGAAATCCATTTAAAAATGTTCTCCGCCCACTTCCCATGTTTGGAGTCACTGGTCTGGGAAATGTCTTGTGGCATGATAGTTAAGCTGCACACATGCTGAAGTGTCAGCCCTCGCTGATCCTGTCGGCTCATGCTTATGGGATTTTATCTCATAAGTGCCTTCTTGGCAGGTTTTTCCAATACACAAACAGCGAGGAGCAAATGCCTCTCCTCAATTAAGTTCTCCTTCAATCAAACAAAAACACTCTCTGCCTCTGACATAATGGGGTTTAGACTAATCTTAATGTGTTACGAGGGGCTGCAGAGCAAGTGAACCCGGATGCAAACACAGACGAAGAGACTGGAATTAAGTAAAAGAGATTTATTGCAGAGCACGGGGAAGTTTAGGCTGGTAGCTGAGAGCCAGGAACTGAGGCTGTGGCAGATAGTGGGCTGAGGAAGCAGGTCCAGAGTGAGATCCAGGGAGACTAAGTTGTGCAGGGCTGAAGGCAGAACAGCAGGACTTGACCAGGCGAGGGGTAGAAAACAGGGGCCGGAGGCAGAGCAGGCGAGACTGCGGGGGACAGGAGACAAGGGTCAGGAAACGGGCAGAATCAAAAAATTGCAATTTGCCAAGAATCAAAAAGAGCCTTCAAGCATATCAGCACTAACTAGTAGGAGAGACTACGATCTGGCAGAGTGGAAGCGGCAGGGCTGAATATATGTAGAGGTCTTGATTATTGAGATGACGTGCAGCTGGTGTAGCTCTGCTCAGACTCCGGCACACCTGCACACACACACACACACACACACACACACACACACACACAGGGAAAGAGAGGGAGGGAACCATTCAGGGAGTGGTAGCAGGTTAGGGAGACATTGAATTAGAGGTAGAAGGTGTGGCGGATGATGTTCCAGGGACAGATGTAACATAATGTCACAAAAAGAAAAAATCTATCAATTATTTTTTTTAACCTTATTGCAGCTCATTATTGATTTAGTATTTGGAAGATTTCAGTTAGAGTGTTAAATGTCTCTTTGCCCTCACGAAAATTTTTAAAAAAAGGATTATTGTGCGTAGTTGGAGGTTTTATAAAAAACTTTAATCATGTTTATGTTGTAATTTCACATCATACATTACCAGCTCTTGTTTAAATAAGGCAAGCCACAGAATCTCATTTGTATGGAATGCATTAACAATACCTTACACAAAAGATCAATAAGAGATCATATTCACATGAAAGTGGCTACTTTCATATGATAAATTTCTAAAAAAAAAAAAAAAAAGGCCTTTCATTTGAGGTAGAGTTTGAGAAAAAAAAAATCCAAGCAATCTGCTCTTTGGTGAGCCCATTAAAATTTTGACATTTTTAATAATAGCACAGTAGGAGATCACAGCAAGGGTAGAGAGCTGATACATTTACAGCTATTCTGCTCTCTTTTAATACAAGGCAGCGTGGTCAGATTTTTGCAAGCTCCATTAAATGAAAGGAAATTTCCCAATGCCACTGATAATGCTGTGTGTGATGTGGGTTGTCTGGCTCCCCACTCGCGGGCCTTTATTCTCAAAAGGGACTATGGCTGGTGATATAGACAAAATGAAATATCACAGAAATTTAACTGAATGCCACACTGCAGTATCGATAATGTGATTATGTAGGTGTGTCTTGGTGGTGTGGAATTATCGTTAGCTATAAAACATGGGGAGACATTCATTGTTCGTTTTATTAGACTATCTAATAAGTTTAGGATATTTTATTACTTCACTGTAGTCCAGCTTTAAAGACCAGAAAGAGACAACTTGATATCTCAATATTATGATATCCATTCCCAGCTCATACCTGGTCACACATGCATGCACACGAACACAGACACAACATACAGTATATGAAATAACTAGTTTGTTTCCCAAATAAAAACCATACAGTTGCTTGTAAAGAATCTATAATGACACAAAAACAAAACCAAGAATATGGTATCAATTAAGCTCAGTTTAATGTAAATGTATTATATAATTCATGAACGTTAACCCAAATGTAAATGAAAATTTTAAAAGACTTTAAAAACAATAAAACAGAAACGTGCAACCAAAGCAGCAAAAGTGTAATCATTTATCCTCTAATTATTGTGTAAAATAGCTGATTTTCATTTTCTGATTATTTTTTATGCTTTTACGTGTCTTGAATGAGCACCTGAAATGACTAAAGCATAAAAACATAAGATGTAATAACAAGGTCTTATAAATTTTTACAGCTCTTAAACTGTTTTCACCCTCGTTGTCACCTTGTTAAATACTGGTTTTTCATTTACATGGTTTTGGGCTGTTCAAGACGTCCAACAAGACAAGAGTTCACATTCATGATTAAAACAATATATTTACAGAATTTATTTTTTAAATTCATGACATGTTTTTTATGTTTACAACAAGCTGAGCATGTTTTGACCCTTTACAAGAGTTTACAGCCATGCTAGCAACTGTGTGACGCCATACACAGCTGTGTCTTGAGCTAAATGCTGATGTCAGCATGCTAATATACTCACATAAACAACTTATACATTTGTTTTTGTAGTTTTTTGCTCATCACCTTTTGCAAACAGAATAAATTGATTCTCTTTGCAGTTGACGCTAACATACTGATGTTTGCAGGTATTATGTTTTCCATGTTGACAATCCTAGTTTAGCATGGTAGCATGCTAATTAGTGCTAAATACAAAGTACAGCAAAGGTTGATGGGAGGGTCATTAGTTTTGCAGGAGTTTGGTCAAAAACCAAAGTACTGGGTAAAAATTAAAATTTTGACCTGATGATGGTGCTGGGTGAAAAGTTAAGGGATCACCGAAGTTATTACAATTCATTTTTAGGGCAACATGAATGTGCGTGCCAAATTTCATGGCAATCCATCCAATAGTTGTTGAGATATTTCACTTGAAACTACACATGGGAACATAGCTATGGTACATCATCTAGGAACCATGAATGTCTGCACGCAATCTTTTGCCTGTTTATCTTGTAGATAGACTGGTACATCCATCTTGATGATGTAGAGATATTTCACTTCATAAATAAAAACTTTGACCTGCTGGTGGTACTACAGGAAAAGTCAGGGGGTCACTGAAACCAGTAGGAATGATCCTCTGGAGACCATGAATATCTGTACAAATTTTATGGTAATTCCATCAAATAGTTGTTGAGATATTTCAGTCTGGACCAAAGAGGTGGACCAACGAACTGATACTGCCATCACTAGATCAACACTAAAAATCTGGAATGATATACAAAAAACAAACGACATGGAAAAGGCATCTTATTCTGCATGTTCTCGCTTATTTTTCCATGTGGGATTTAGATCAAAGCATGCCTTAATTCATGAAGATGTATCTAAGAAGTGACAGGAAGAATTCACAGATTGACAACATTAATGAGCAGAGATACTTGCAATGAGTGAATTTATTCAGAGTTAAAGGTAAAATGATTTATCTATTTTTTCAAAAAAAAAAAACTCTCAACAGTTCCCTTTCTTCTTCCTTAACCACGTCTTAAATATTTTAGTCAGCCTTACTCTTACAGCAGGATATCAATCAGTTTGAGAATTCACATGAAAATTTAACCGAATGTCCTCATGTCCAAGACAATTCAATCAACATAAACATAAACACATTTTTCACTAAGTTTTAATCCATTTAAGTCGAAGTAATGTGTAGCCTGGAGCTGCCACACCGACAATGAATGGACGACCAGCTTTATGGGCCCCCACAGCTCTTGTCTGAACTTTATTATATTCTGTACAATAAAACATTACACTCTGGTATTGCTATCAGTTCTGAGCCAAAAAATGCCACAGAAAAACCATCTTGTACGTTTTTACTGTCTGTTTTCTGTCCCTTTTGATTCACTCTGGACTGTATTATTTTTAGCTGTGTGTGAGCGGAGCAAAAGTTCACTGACAAAGACTCATAAACCTTCCTTGAGAGTGTGAAAAGAAATGTTTCAAGGCTGAAACTCACTTTTTATGAAGTCTGTTTTATCATCAGGCAGCGATTATTCGCTGTGAAGACGTATGTTCAAGGAAAATTCATAAATCCATCCCAGACTAGGGGATATAAAATTTGCATTTTGAAATGTATGAGATATTTCTTTGACCTCTCGTTCTCTCCGCTTGTCCACCCAGGTATGAGATCAGGGACATGCATCTTGTGGAGGAGAGCGTTCTGGAGAGCCTGAAGGTCAAAGCCGACTTCCACAATTTCAAGCCGCGACCCTTCAATATGCTGGAATTCTACGACCGCACCGGTCATGACATCAACGACATGTTGCTCTCCTGCCACTTCCACGGGACCGAGTGCAGAGCGGAGGATTTCAAAGTGGTAAGTTTGAAGAAGATGATCCGATCATGATTACAGAATAAGTCTCGTGATATTCTTTGTTTTCCTTATTGTCAACAAATCCCACGAAAAGACCAAAACCATGAATGATTTGATTCGACCAACAAAGTGTTGCCTGTGTAGACAAAGTCTGATATAGCTTATTCCTCTGTGCCATAGACCTCCACCAAAAACTATTAAAGTCAAACTGAAATTTAAATTCTTCTCACTTTCCTTTTTGTGTAAAGAAATTAAATAAATATAATCTATAATGACACTACAGCTATGTTGTGCACATTTCCCCATTTTTCAAAAAAGGATAAAGCCATTTTGTGACATATCTGTGGAAACAGCGTCTAAGCTTCAGTCCTCTGGGTGGCGTTTCCCATGTTGACTGACCTGTGAGAGGGTCGTGTCCAAAACAAGCGGCAACTACCACAACCTAAATCTTTCTGCTAATAATCATATTTTTATAAAAGCAAAAATTACTGTCGTGCGGCTCTACAGCTGACAGTGATTAAGTCCAAAATCTCAACTGACTGCTCACTACTGAGTGTCAATTATATAGGGGGTAGCAGATGAATGATTAAGGGAGTGGTTTCCGACACAGCCTCCCTCATTTACTCATCAGTGCACACTCAAAAAAAATGGCAGACAGTAAATATAGTGTACTGTTTGGTAAATATAGGGAGTGATTTCTGACACAGCCCCAGCGTTGCTAAGAGACGCCCCTTCAACTTTTATGTTGAGCTAATGACTGAAGCACAGTCATAGTCCTGTATAGCCTACAAACGCTGATAAAAGACATTGTTTTCCCCCTTTTCAACATAGTGTTGGTTGTGTACTGTTAGCATCTGTCCCTTTACAACATTCAACATTTTGGAGGACCCAACTCACTGTTAAGAAGCCACAGCAGCTCTGCTAAAGGTCTGCACCTGAGATTTTATAAGATTTTGTATTGTTACACCCTTTGCTGAATTTTCCCAGCAAAATGTCCTTATAGCTGTTGAATTCTCCCATAAATTTTAGTTAGAAAAGAACTCTTAATTTAACCAGACGTCATTGCAAATTAGTCTCTACTTCTCTGACATCTGACTATTATAGATATAAGCCATAGTCAAAGTCTATCTTTGTAAAACTAGTTGTTTGAATATTACAGTGCAGACAACACACACAGTAGAAATCACTGAATTATCTATTTATAGTGGGTTAAAGAATGATGAACCCCCTGCAGCAAAGGACCTCTGAGTGAGCTGAAGGAAAAGGCATGTGGTTTTCTGACCTCAGGATACCTGCTGTGTTTTTGCTGCTTTCAAACTTGAAAACTCTCTCAGGTGAAAGTTGGTGACAATACATGTTGTTGTGTAGACATATATGTCTTTTATATTCCCAGGCGTATGAACATTTATAGTATAAAGTCAGACTGATTCTTCTTGTCCTTGTTTTATGATGATAACGTAGGGTTTATGTTTTGAATCTGTGCCGACAAGTTCTCGTTAAAATTTATGATCAAACATTGTTTTCAGCTTTTTATCTATTCAGTTGAATCCCTACGGCTCTGTGTAAATGTTTACATCTACCTTTTCATCTTTTTATTATCATTCTCTACTTCAAAGCAATATCTGTCTTTGAAATCAAACAAATGCGGAGAAGGGATGTGGAGATGGTCAAAGAAATAAAAAAGTGTTAACAGTCCATTTACATTATATATGCAACTGACAAGTGAGTTTTCCCTGTAGCAAAGAGTAGAGCTGCTGGTTATAATCTCTCTGCCATAAAGGCCTGCTGTTGCTGCTGGCCCACCCAGACTCTGCTGCCAATAGTCTCTCTGGCATTGGACGTGGTTTTTAATTTGGAGCTGAACATTGATCATTCCACAGCAGCCTCCCTGAATAGATTAGATTAAGTTTAAGGTAGTTTTTCTTTTTTTTTCAAGAAGCCTCTCATATCTTTTCAGTGGATATCTGTGGTGGTGTGGAAGAAGTTGTCGATCCTTCTATACATATCATCCATTATGTGGTCACTAACATGTCACGTTGCCAAGTGTTTGAACTGTATAGCATCGATTTAACCAGGAGAGTTGACTAAAAACAAGCTTGTATGTGGTGGCCTGAAATATTTATTTTTGGCGGGGGAATATTAATACACATATTCATACATGAAGAAGAGCCACTTACTGTAGCAGCTGCACTGAAGTGGCTTTGAAGTGCTTTGATTTCTTCTTATGGGCAGAGAAAACTGTATAACTTTTATTATTTTCCCTATTAACCCAATGAAAGAAAAACCTTTTTGTCTCTGGGCTCAGTTTGAAGCACTGAAGCTGCAAGATTACCTCAAGTATTAGATGTCTCTGGTAGCACGGAGCAACTCTGACCTATTTTTTTTTATTTTTCTTCAATGACTCCTCTTCATATTTACAGTTCAGACACCTGCCTACATTAGTGAGCTACTACATCCCTGTAGGTCTCTTATGTTGCCTGATTCAGGCTTAAAAAAAAGGAGACTCTGCCTTCGAGGTTGTGTAAACTTTGGAACAACAGCTCAAGACCTTTGAACCTGTTTAGATCTGCCTTTATTTGGTTGTTTATTGTATTATTTTCATTTTGTGTTTGCATTTTATACTTGTTGCTTTTGTCTTAGTTGTGTAGCAACAAAGGACTGATCTAAAGAGGTGCTACAGTATCAATATCAGTATCGATACAGATAAATTACTTAATTACTCTGATCAAAGGTAGAAAAATACACCTTATCAAATGCTAAATATTAAAATTTAATAGCTTAGCATTTTCTTTTATTTTTCAGCTTTTTTTGCAGAGCTGATAATATAATATGAACATGAAAATACACTGTTGACCTTGTGGACACATATCTAAACTTTCTAAACGCAAGGTCCATTTACTTAGCTATTCCTGGAGCTTTCGATTGTATCCCACAGCCTTCTTTACTGAATGAAACTTGCTCCAGTGACATTCACCATGCCTCCACTGCTGTGTACGGTGGGGAGGAATCTTAACCCTTTCGCAGAGATATTAAAGTCAAACTGAAATTAAAGTGTGTTTTTTTGTCTAATACAGCATCCACATCTGCTCTGTGAATCTCTTTTCCTGTGTTCTCCTTTGAGCAAAAACTTAAACCAAAAGGGAGTAATTTATATTTTAAATTCTTTGATTTCATGATTTTGACCGCTAGTTTTACATAATTTTGATTAAATACTGTTCAATCATCTGCTTGTGGAGCTGTAGCCCTTATGTTGATACAGTAATTCAAATCTTGAATAAAGCGATAATGTGGTGTTCAATCATATGCAGAGCAGACGGTCGCACTGAGCCTGATAGCATCCTGCTACACAAGAGCCACAGACTCTGAACAACAACCCACATTAGCTTTCCTGCTAAAGTTTCCTTCTTCTTTAAATTACAAACACATCTTGTCCTGCACCTTAGCTTGCTGAATGAACCACCAAACAAACATTTGTCAAGGAAAAGTGAATGTTAGCAGGTTAGATGGCTAATTAGCTGCTCAGCTGCAGCACATTAAACAGCATGTTAACATACCTGCAAATGTCACTCTGGACCAATTAGATGCTGATTTGGTTGTTGCTCTCATGACAGTCTGTCTGCCCATAACTTGTAGCTGCAGCAGTTTGATAACTAACTCGGTAGCCTGCCAGTTATCGTCAGTCAAACACAGACACCAACATGCTGTCTGAGACAAAAAGGAGCATTTCTGATATTTGCCCAAATACCTTTTTTTCATTTTAATAATACAAAACTAGCAATACATTGAAAAACATTGTTTTTGACTGCAGGGATGATTAAATGTGATTTCAGTTGGATTTTAAAGTGTTCTCATAGTCCAGACAGATAAGGGAGTGCCACTGGGTTGTTCCTGGTGGTCCCTGTTGAGTTAGCAGCGTCCCTTCTGGCCATCATCCATCCCCGGTACAGATTCGTTGGCTTTAAGTCAACCCCACACATGTTGCACCTCCCTCTTTCTGTCCACCTCTTCGGTGACAAGATGTTTCACAGAGCAGAACATCTCATTAGATGTTGAGAATCCCGTCTGGATCAAAGGGGGTAAGGGTCAAAGTCATTGACCAGGAGTTAGTGGACAGCTGGAGAAAGATCGAGGAGGACAGGGGTTACCATCTTCCACCCATACACAACCACCAGTTGATATGTGACCGAGGTTCTGACCTTACTGTAGACCTGATGTCACCTGAGCAAGTTCCATTCACAGAGGAAAGCTGTGGGATTTGGTTTGTTTAGGATGTCTACCACAGAAATAGTCATATACTGTAATTGTTTAGCTGTTGAGCCATTTGCTGTGACTTTTGGCTCATCTAAACTGGAAATAAAACTTGATTAATTTCTTCTTACTTCGTTAGTGGTGAAATTAGAAACTTTATAATTACACAAGAATCAGAATCAGATTTATTCACACACAAGGAATTTGGTTCCAGCTGTTGGTGTCTCTCAAGCAATATAAAGGCAGTGTACATATTATTGACAGACAATACATAATATAGAAGCAATATACAGATTATACAGACGATAAACAACATACATAAAGTGCAAGTGTGTGTGGTATTGAAAATATTGCAAACAACAATAATGTGCATCATGTATGGGAATGAAACTGCGATGTGTGAGTATTTGTACAATACAATTACAATTACAGTTTTTAATTTTTATCCAAAGCGTCGTACACCTGAGAGGTGATGCAACACAAGTACGGATCTAGTCAGTAGAAAACAACACGAGTAAGTGCCATGCTAAGCTAAGTTTGAGTCCGATAGAACATAGATGCCAACAGACGGTGCACAGAGGCAATGCATAGAGTGCATAGATTGCATAGAAGCAGATTACAGTATTTGTAGATGTGAAGATCTGTAGTGCCTGCCGGAGGGGAGGATTTTGTCCCGAGTGTGAGGAATCTGTAATAATTTTCTCCTGCCTATTTCCTGGTTCTTGAAGAGTACAGTCCTGGAGGGTGGGCATGGGAGCACCAATGACTTTTTCTGCTGCCCTTACTGTTCACTGCAGTCTCTTCCTATCCTGTTTTGTGGCTCAACAGCTCCAGTGGCAGACAATACTTCCAGAAAGTACATCCTCTGCTGGGCCTTTTTGAGGATGGAGTTCATGTTGTCATCCCACTTTAGGTGTTGAGAAATGGTAGTTCCCACAAACTTGAAGGCCTCCTCAGTTGACACGGGGCTGTCGGATATTGTGAGGGGAGCAGTGCTTAGGGGTGTCTACAGTCTTGAGTGTGTTCAGCTCCAAGTTGTTCTGACTGCACCAGAGCACCTGCCATTCAACCTCCCTCTGATATGCAGACTCGTCACCATCTTGGATGAGTCCGATGATCGTAGTGTCATCTTAGTGCGAACTTCAGGAGTTTAACATATAATTAACTAATTACTTAATTACTTAACATTCACGTAAAGTACAGCCTGTCATTTAATTAGAACAAACTAAATTGAGAGAGAAATTTAAAGGTGTTTTTTGGTATTTTTGAGCGCATAGAATCGTAGTAATAGACCTCTTTCACAGACATTTTGACATGTCACAATAAGAAAAGCACAAGTGTTAATAATAAAATGAATGATGGCTGAATTCCATTTAGCTGCTTCACTTTCAAGGTCCTGGTATTGTGTGTGCTGGTTCACTGTCACACTGTCATGGCTACCAGGGACACTTGAAAATAATGGGGCCATTGTTAATATTATTAGTAACACCTGCGCTTTTCCTACTATGACAAGTCAAAATGTCTTCTTTGAAAAACACCTCTTAAGACTATGCATAGGCCACCTTTCAACCTCAGATCTCAGACACATAACGAGACCATAACTGACTTTGTCACCCTCAGAATGAGAAGAGAAAGTATTTATTTCCTCAAACTTGTTGGTGTGGTTCTGTTGCACTTTAATGATGCATTAGTGATGCAGTAGTGATGCAGTGGTGCCCTTATCTTAACCCAAACATTTCCTTATGACTTTTTCCCTGATAGGATTTGAGACAGCCCTTCTAGTCGTGAGCACATGCTTCCAAACATTTGGTTACTGCTGTCTCAATAATTCATTTCAGTTACAAAACACATACATATTAAGCACATAAATAGTTGTTTGAGTATGTGTGTGTTTGCATGTGTGTGTGTGTGTGTGTGTGTGTGTGTGTGTGTGTGTGTGTGATTGGTCTGTAGTCCTAACACCCACCCAAGCATTTTATTGACCTTTCTGTGTTTTCTTCTAATTTTAAGGGGGGATGGATAATTTATGTAGTAGTTAATTTATGTAACTCCCAAGTCAAAGACTGTTTCTCAAACTGTCCCCCTCCTCCCACCTCCTTCAGCTCTCTACTGTGTCTACTGTGATAAAGCAATTTCTCTTCACTTTGAAGAGCTGCGCGGTGCTCAGGAAATTGCATCTGGCCAGAACATAGTGGCAGCAGAGAGGTGTTTCCCCTGGAGAGGTTTAAGGCCTTTATTTCTCCCCTCTCAACTTCCCTTTGTTATCTACATCACCGCACAGCTCCAGAAAACTGGAAAATGCACTTCCTTTGAAGACCGTCTTTGATGCATTGCATTGTTAATCTTTTCATTGTTTCATTGCAAAGTGCCTGATGAATAAAGAAAGAGGTATATCCCAACTGACTGTTCTTTGTGAAAAGATCAAAAGAAAGAGAAAAAGGCTGATAAGACACTATTTTGAACCGTTTGCGATAAGAATACAGATTCCGTACTCAACTGAATTGACAGGATCGCTTCTTTTTTTTTTAAATAAGTAATTTCGTATCATATAATGGGAAAAACAAAAGAGTGATTCTACAACTGTAAGTGGCCTTGAGAGTAGACTTTTCTGATTGATGGTGCGTACAGAAAGTTGACGATACCTTGTCATCTGCTGTCACAGAATTATAAATGTACCAGTTTGTTTTTATGCATCTTCTCAGCTAATATTTCCTCTTCAGCTCGGGTAATGTTCAGTTATATATCAGCTTGATGAACAGTAGCCCCAAACAAGGTATTAAATATTAGTTTTAACTGTTGTTCATGCACACAAAAACAGATTATATCCACTTTAATATGAGATTCTCCTAGACAGGTTTCAAATTGTTCTTCTGCGATCTTGTATTTGATTTTAATTAAAAACTGAGACAGCATTTTCTTTCTGAGGCGTCTTTATTCTACTTATTAAAATGTTAAAGTCTCCCTCCACTCAAAAATGTATTTCCTCTTCTTGTTCCAGTTGAATGTTTGAGCTTCACTGTACAGAATGATGTATGTGTAGATTGACACTGGAAAGCGAGCATGATTTGCGAAATCACAACTAGTTTGGAGCCCATCGTGGTTCAGTAGGCAACTTAAACAAGTGTGATGTGGAAACTTGAAGCCTCCAGTGCACATACATTAAGAATGGACTTTACAGTGAAGAAGGAGACACTTGAACAATATTTTCATATTCATAGACTCTGGAATCTTAATAAATGCCTTTAGGGGATCTTTAACCCCTTATACAGCAGAAATAGTTTTTCTCATTGCTGAATTTGTGTTTTTCCACCATTTTTCAATGATATTCCTTGGTTAATTAATCATTTTCCAAGACAGTAAGACAGAAGACCAAACAGACTTGTGCAGAAGTTATTTTGTTGCTTCACTCAGCGAAGCACTTTGAGAAACAGATAAATGGCTCCGGTAGTTATTAGGGAGTTATCGAGAGAACCCAGTGCAGAATCATCACTGCTAATTGGACTCAGAGGTATTTCTGTAGTAAACAGCAAACTGTGCTTATTTTAAAACCCACTCACCAGTGAACTCCAGTAAAGGAAAACAGAGCCACAGTCCTACTCTGACGAGCCCTTCTCTTGGTCTGATGCGTGGCCCTTTTTTGTTTGTCAGAGTCAGGCTTTGACAGGTCTACCCGGGGAATAGATGTGTGTTTGCAAGCTCCCAGCACACTGCTGTCATGACAGTTGTGTTATAATTTCTGTACTCTGATCGCAGCTGTCATGTCTCAAGAAGGCAACATGCATTTGCAGATTTTGTAGACAAAATGTAAGACACGCCATCCCTAGAAGAAGAGAGGAGACAGCTTGGTGGTATGAGAATCACTGCATTTTATACTATTTCATAATTTGTAGGTCGTGCTGCTGTATATTAAGAAAGCCAGTTTGAGAAGTACAGTACTAAAAGCCTTAAAGGAGCATTTCAGCATGTTTTGGCTCATTAACTATAAATTCTGTATATCTTAATTACATCACCTATTAGGATCTTTTCCCAAAGCATTGCAGTTTTCAAAGCAGTTACCACTTGCATATTGCAGCAGAGATAAACTAACCTTGACAATAAATAAATTACTTAAGGCGACTAAATACTGTTTATACAGTGATGGATTACTTCTCTCCAGCAGGCTGCAAATTTCTGCAAGTTGATTTTCAAACTGTGCCGGCATGAACTGAATCCAATGGTTGTCTGGAAGGTAGGAAATTTAAAATGCACGGTCTGCTTTGGAAAATGGTCAGCAGTAATGTAAAATATATTCTCCAGGGATGGAATAAAACATACAAAGCCACTACCGTGGTCCTTTGAAATCCTCAGTATAATATCATTTCTGCACTGTGATGTTTTCATTGGAGTCGCAGGATTACAGTTGCAAATGCACTCAGCATGTTTTCATGTCTGATTTCCAGTTTGATTGCTGTAAAACTCATGTAGTGATGGTCTTTAGCCCCAACCTGAACTCTCTAAAAGCAACCCAGAGGGTGACAATGAGCTCAGATTTCCCTGACAACTACAGCACTGCTGGGAGCTGGAAAAGTACCAGGCTCTTTGGGGTGAAACAGTCCATCTTTCCCTTGGCAAGAATATACTTAAGCTTGCATTTCCTCTGGGTTTTGGGGCCTGAAGCGACAGATGTGAAGCACAGCCACCACCCACATCGCCCAGCGGCTTGTGGGTCAGCACAGCTGCGCTCCACATCCTGGCTCCTGAACCTGTCACATCCTCCTGCGCTGAGCTTGCAAAGTTATGTCACCTCTCAGTCACAGTGTTTATCCTGATTTTGTCCCCACTCTCTCTACCGTCTTTAAAATCGTTCTGCATTCCTCCTTCGTCTCAACCCCTGCGCGGTGCATTCCTCACATCAACCCCCATGGGCATGACAATCCTCATTATGTTTTCATGTCATGCTCTCTCCTCTCTCTCTCTATCTGTCTCTCTTTCCTTCCCTCACTCTTATGCCCTTTCCTTTGTTCTCATTGCTCCCATGACATCCCCTTTTCACTCCCCAATTCAGGAGCTCTGGTTTTTCAAAAACAAAAAAAAAAAGGAAGAAATCTTGATGGAAAGAAGATACTGTAGGTGGAACTATTAAGAGCACAGGAAATCACTTAAGCAGCCTCTTAAACGCATTCCCATTTCCCACCGCAGCGCTGTCGTAAACATACCAACACACTTACAGTAGAGGATTAAAGTAATATTTGCCCCACTGTGCTGAACGCAGGGCATTTAGTGCTGACCACCTCCAAAGACTGATTGAGGGGCGGAGTAACCACATTACCAAGATCAGCAGGTGAATACTCAGGGCTCTTAATGCAGAGTAATCCTGTACACGAAAGCCATCTGTCAGCAGTGAGACTGCCAAACGCAGCAGGAGAGTTTAAATGCAATTTTATTGAGCGTATTTTAAAACAGTAACTTTAATAAACATTCACCTGCGTCCCCACAAGAGCGACTGCAGATGAAACTATTGTATGTCATCACACAGACAACTTTAAAAGCCATGGTGAATTACAAGTCTGCCAGTCACCAGTCACCTCACTCTCTTTTTTTCTATCTTCCTTTCCCCATTTCTCTCTTAATCCCCTAACTTTGTCTCTCTGTTGCACAAAAAACTCTTTTGTTTCACGCCATTAAAGAATCCAACCCCCTGAGACCAGTGAAACCATACCACAGAGGGTTTTTTTAGGACAAGTAGTTGGAGGTTTAGAGCATCATTAAGTGCAGGTAAAGGAGGAGGAAGGGTGGAGGAAGGAAGGATTAATCATCTGCAAACATCGAGCTTCAAAACATCACCAGTTGTTTTAGCATACTAATAGCCTAATCAGTCTTTAACGTAACGCCCATTCCAATAACCCCGAACAAATCTGCTCATCTTAAACCCCAAGAGATATATTATCTCATGTTGTTAAAGGGCGGACAACCACACAGCATCTCCATGACTCCAGCTGGTTTCTAGACGGATCAGTACTGCTGCACGCTCTATTTGCCCGAGCCTGGGAGGGGGAAACGCTTTTTATGAAGACATTTTGGACCGGAGAAGAAGGGGAGGGTAAAAAAAAAAAAAGCACAGTGGGGCTGAAAATAGCCCGGGTTAGCTGCACTGCTTTGCACATGGTTTATTTATCCTGAGGATTAGTGCAGGTGACTTGAGGGCTGGGCTCTGGGTGGGCTGGACGCAGGCTTGCAAAGGGCTAGTTGTGACTCACTGACTGCTGGATGGAGTTTAGAAGGAGGAGACTGAGGAGAGATGATGCCGCAGTTCAGTATGCTGAGCTGCTCTGTACTCGACTGACCCCAAATCAGGCTAATTGTGTGTTTCCAGAAGTTGGCTGGGAGACACAAAAGCCTCTATTAGATGCAGCAGAGAGGCTGAGTAGCGCCGTGTGTTTGTATCTGCTGGATCAGTTTAACTCTTTGATATGATGTGCAGGCAGTAATTGTTAAAACCCACTGACGTTGATGTAAATTCAAAGGTGTCCGAGGTTAGCGTGCCACGCTGAATCACAATCACAAGACACTTTCATTTGATGTAACAGTGCAGCCATAAAAACATGACACATAGCATTTGAATATTTCACTCAGTATGAATCTGATATCTCCTTAATGAAGCGCAGTAACAAGCAGATGCAGAATATATGAGATATTGTCAAACAGAGTGGAAAAAAACGAAGCCACGTAACAGGAATTTAAGGGGGATGTTAACAATGTTTTCATGGTTTAAATGGATTATCCAGTCAGATGCACAGAAATGCACAAACACACACACACACAAGCAAACAGCAATTCCCAATAATCCTTCATTTGTCAGGGAACAAGGGCTGTAAACAGAGCTGAATGATAGCAGACAAGCACTAAACCTGTAAACAATCAAATAATCCAACCACAGTAGGCTACGAACATCACTGAGACAGACACAGACACACACAGAAGAAACGAGAGGCAGCTGCTGGGTTTTCACTCAGAGAAACCTGCTTTTATGTCTTTTTTTTTCATGTGTGAACTGCATAAAAACCGTGTGCAGACAGACGGAGACTCTGTGTGCGACCAGGTCGGAGAAATGGACGCAGGGCAGGACGAAGTGAGAAGAGACAGATGGGAGAAGTTGTAGTGACAGGTGTGGACGTACACTGCGGTCACTGTAGGTGTGAGAAAGGGGCGCAGAAATGAACTCGCTCTGAACTATAGATGAGAACAAACGCATGAAAGAATTGGGAGAGAAGAAAAGAAAATGAGCTGGAGGCATGCTATTTACTGTAGAACAAAAATGAGGGTTATAATGAGGAGGTTTTAAATGGGGGGAGAAAGCAGCGGAAGATAGGAACAAGTGGGGAACAAGGAGGTCTCTCTGTGCATGTGTTAATCTGACACTGGTATAATGAGTCATTTATTTGCATGTGCAAGAAGATCCAACCCAAATTTACTCTGCTCATATTAAAGGATTTTATTATTGTCAGAGGGAAACTACTGGGAAAGAAGGAGATATTCATTTCTAGCCACATGCAACACACAGAAACACGAACCTACACACAGATAAAATGCAGTTGCAGGAGGGAAGTGACATTCACAACAGCAGCCTCCTGGCAGAACAGTCTGGAGACTGATTAGTATTTCCTGGATGTGCCTTTGCACTTTTATATCAACCTCAGACTGGCATTTCCACCACAATTACTGAGCTAATCAGTTAACCGGCGATGGCTCTGGCTTGGCCTGCAGCCTGAGTTTAGGCAACATTTCTTACTGTTGTTTTTCCTTTTTAATGTGTTTGCAGGAAATAATGGCACGTCTGTGGAAATAAGCGGCAGGAGCCACAGTTCACTGGCTGATGTGTGCATGGTGTGTGGTTTTGTGTGTGATTGTGCGGTGTATTGTTGATTTGCTGAGACCCCGGCTCCTTGGGATGCTGTGCTTTCTTGAAAGATTATCATTATGACATTTTTGTGTTTACTGCACATAATTATAATGCAGACTGACAGGAGAGTTGGGAGACGGATAGAAAGACATTTACAGTCTGACAGGAAGGAGGAAAAAGGAAAAAGAAAAAGGACAGGATGATAAGGGAGACTGTTTAATATCACCACACGTCCGTTTATCATTGTTTAAGCCAACACAGTCAAATGTCTCAAGAGCTGTGTGAGTAAGACAGATGACAAGAAAACTGTGTTTCTTAATGTCACCTCTGAGGGAGACTTAAAGTAATCCAATAATAAAGTCAAATATCCTCTACAGCCAACTGAATAAACTTATTTCATATAAACATCAGTCTGTTCACAGATTTCTCACTGTCACAGGAAATGTTTTATATCTAGAGTAATGTTTAAAAAAATGACAAAAATGAACGTGTAGTAAAAACTAATTTCTCAATACAACAAATTAGGAACATTTAGAAATACAAATATAAATCCCCTCAACACATCGTTTGCTGTCCAAACAATCCTGTTTGTCTGTTCACAGAGTTTTTATGTTATATCTGTCCTAACAGTAAAATACATAGAAATGGCTCAGTACAACCTGACTGTACACACATTGCCCCTGAAAACTACATTTGAAAAGACACAATAAGTTGCACTAAAACCTGAGGATGAACATGTTACTAACTGAATCTGTGGATTCACATGTTATCAATGCTGAAAATAGGAAACATTTATGTTTGAAAGGTTATGATGGTTGGGTGCAATATTTAGCATTTGAGGATTTACACGATGAGCTTGTTGATAAATGTGCTTGACAGTAATACAAGCCATTAGAAAAGCAGAATAATCTGCAAAGTAAATGTATGACCGTGTCAAGCAAAAAGAAACGGATATGATAATGTTAGAAAATGAACAGTGGATTTCAGAATTGCACATGATGTGTTGAGAATAATGATTTTCATTTGACAGTAGTGCCAAAGCAACTGAGAAAAACAGTCTTATTCATTAAGTGTGGCAGAATCTAAACTGTATCCACTAGAAGTGTAGTGACTTTTACCTGACAAGATTTATTTGCTTGAAGCGCTCGGCAGGTGTTACTTTTCCCTGCATGTGCTCACTCTGCTGAAAATCATGGATGTGTGTCTAAGATGGCTGTCAAATGATTAATGACACTCTTGAGTAAAACTCTTTTATAGCATGTAAGATGTTGTCTTGTTTTTGCCTGGTTGCTGTATTTATAGGGGTAAAAATGTTCTTACACAGTCCTCTTGGTCTTACTTGAAAAAGAGATTTTAATCTCAATGAGACTTTATTTTCCTTCAAGCTGCTCTAATCAATATTTGATATTAACTGACTATCAAATGACTATCTAATGTGAAAGGTCTCGCTTTTAGAGTGAATTGACAACTGGTTGTACAGTTCCTTTCTGCTCTATGATGTATGTTAGCATCTTTCAGCTCATTGTTTTGGTTTTACTGTTTTGGTTCACTCTCACTGCTCTCATCTGTGTTGATTCCAACTACAACAAGTAGCTGTTTGCAGCAACAACAAAAAAAAGCTCTAAAAACCGTGAAGCTACCTGCTCAGTACCACTGCAGACAGACAAAGTTAGCAAATAACTAGTGAAGAACATTTAGCAGCTAAAGAGATACATATTTCTCTCAGGATTTGGTGAAGAGCAAACGAGACCTAAATGAGAGTGAATATTAAGACTCATATTTGTTGGTAGACACAAATAAGACTCCAGATGAAAGTTAATATTGCTTTGTGGTCAATGTGTAAATAGGGAACTGTTTGCTGATTGCCTTATCAGCTTTTTGTGGTGATATTATGTGGTTATGTCAATGTTCTGTTTGCAGTTTGTAAATCAATTAATTCCCTAAAAAGATCATTTTGACCTGTGAATATGTGGTTTATAGTTCAGTCAATTTCTCTTCTTGCTGCCAATGAAGCTCTTCTTTGCTCTGATCTATTGATTACTGATCATGACATGTACTTGTGTATGCATCTGTGTTCATGAATACAAAAGAAAGATCGCGCCACAATTTAGTTCACTTAACCTCCGTCTATGCACCTACTTTTTAACAAGCTAATATCCCTCATTATTCTGTGACTTAATGCGCTGTAGTGTCAGGTGTGAAGAGCTGAAATGGCTCTGGAGTGGCACTGAGGACAAATATTTAGTAACTGATGAGTGGGCTCGTCAGAGATGTAAATTGATCACTTCTTTTACCAAGGTGAGATAACAACAAAGCGAGTACATAGGAGAATTATCCTTTTTTCGCTGGATATCAAACACACGTGAGGATGAATGAACATTTTTCTCTGTTTACCTCCCACACACTCACAGTTAACATTCTGCAACTGTTCTCTTTATATAATGAAATGAAATTAAACCCATCACTCACACCACTATGCATTGACATTAGGTAAAACAGGCAATACCACTTAGTGAGTGATGTTCAGACAACCACCCAGAATAGAGGACATCAGTCATTTGCGGTGTGTGGCCACACTTGGGAATGACAGGTATATCTGAAAAAAGTAAATTGGCTTTGCGTTGGTTGTTTACTCTCTGCTGGTCATTGTTTCTCTGCTCCTCTGATAAGTGGAGCGGAGCTGAAGTTGAAGCCGAGGCCCAGTTGTCAGGCGTGCTTTCTCGCACGGCCCTCTCTCCTTCTCTGTGTCCTCCGGTTGACAGGGACACACCTGTTTAAGGTAGCGGCAGAAACTTATTATGCTCCTCCAGTCGTCAGTCTCCGCTGCCTGCAGATGCTGCTGTCTGGTCCAGCTACTCTTCCACCTCTCCACCTCGATAACACTTCTGTGTTCAATTAGGGGAACCGGCAATACGTTTTCAGCCCAAACAGCAAAAACCAGGTTGATGGAACACTTCTTAGACACCCTCAGGTTGTAGCGTTTGCTCTAACCCCTCACATGACTCAGAGCATCTACCTTTAAATTTTGCAAGGAGCCTTTTACCTCACAACACAGTAAAGAGGACGTCTGCAAAGTGATGTAGGATAGTTCACACACTTCCCCAGCTGACCTGATTTTAAGGTTTAAAGGTCAAAACTATGAACAGCATATATATTATCCAACCCAGTCGCCAGAAGAAAATGTTGGCATTGAATGTTTCTGCAAACCACAGAAATGTTGAATATATATATGTTTCAACACGTGAATTACGTATCATATCAACATTTCTACAAACGTAGCATATTAACATTTCTACCTGTTGAATAATGATGTTTTATGGTGTGACAACACTGGTTGGTTAAGGTCTGGTTAGGTTTAAGCACAAAGACCACATGGTTAGGGTTAGGGAAAGATCATGGTTTGGGTTAAAATAAAAATAAAAAATAAAGTAAAAACAGCCGGTTTTCTCACTTTTGTCGGTTGAAACGGGAAGCGGACATTGGTTTCAGTTTCGAGGTGGTCTCGAACCGTGTTCTCTGCTGCTGATTTCCAACTTGCTGCAAAGAAATGTACTAACCATCCACCTGCCCCTCCTCCTCCTATATAGGAAAGATCAACTCATATAGATCACATGTGAACTACGTCACTTTAGAAATGTTGAGATGATACGTATTTTGGAAATGTTGATAAAATACATTTTGTTGACATTTTGATATGATACATTTGGTTGAAATGTTAATATGCTACGTATTTCACGTGTTGAAATGTAGATATTCAACATTTCTGTGGTTTGCAGAAACGTACAGTGCCAATGTTTTATTCATGCGACCAGGCTGATATTATCACCTTTGAAGTTGATATGGTGAATTTGTTAGCAAACAGATGTCTATTAACAAATCCAGCAGATTTTTAAACTAATGATACAGGCTAAATGGCTGCATTTATATGGTGCTTTTGTCCAAAGCGCTCAGTATTTTTTGCTGTTCATTCACCCATTCACACAAGCTACCATGCAAGGTGCTGGTCTGACTATTGGGAGCAATTTGGGGTTCGGTACCTTGGCGAAGGACACTTCTACATGCAGACAGGAGGAGGTGGAGATCAAACTGTCACCCTATGATTTGTGAACGACCTGCTCTACCTCCTGAGCCACAGCCGCCCCTAATAATTAAACATTTATATAAGAATATTGATTATAGCTGCTTTAAATGAAGAATAAGAAATAGCTGAAGAATATAACTGTTGATTCAAAATTTCATCATTTGAAATTAGCTATAGCATAACGCAAAATATGCTAAAGAGAAATTACTGTATGTGTGAGGAGGAAAAAGGTTAATTAAAATAGTAAATAACTAAAGACAATAACCTACTTATAGAAGGCCACTGAGCAATCACAGCATTAGTCCTTATACTTCGAAATTAGTTTTGGCCCGATGGTCTCACTCATTATAACTCCATTGTTGCTTGGTAACGAGGGAATGATTGGGTGCATGCTTGTGTATGTGTATGTCTTTAAAGAGTTATCAGTGCCCTGCGTTATCACCTCTGACACGTTATTAAGAACAGTTTTGTTTTAATTATACAGTGATATCAGCGAGTGGAGATAATTTTGAGTGGCATTCATTATTTGTTCTACAGTATTAGCATTTGAAGACAGACAAATGAGTTCCACTTTGTGGAAGTGGGCCATACAGGTTCAAATATGGAAAAAAAAGGATGGAAGGATGCATAATAAATAGAGGAGGATGACTGAGACACACAAAGGCAGAGCAGAAAAGAGAGAGGTGACAAAGAAAGAGAATCAGATGGTTCCTGCTGTAAAATCCAGTTGAGATAACATCTATGTAATTGAAACTTTATCCGCAGATTCATACTTTTAAACAAGAACTTATTGGTGAATTTAGAGGTCAGTAGGCCTTTTTCATGGATGACATTTTAACATGTCTCAGTGGGAAAAGCACAAGTGTAAAAAATAATAAAATGAACAGTGGCTGAATTCTATTTAACTGCTTCAGTTTCAGGGTCTTCTCATTGTGCTTGCTGGCTCACTGTCCCTCTGTCACAGCTTATTGAGACTCTCATTAACAAGCTATTGTTACTGTTATTAGCACCTTTGCTTTCCTGACAAAGACGGGGCCAAATGTCTGCTGTGAAAAAGGTTTGTTGGTGTTGTAATGATTGTTGTTATTCTGCCCCCCCCCTTTCCCTCTTTCTTTCTCTCTCTCAACCCAACCGGTCAAAGCAGATGGCCGCCCACCAAGAGCCGGGTTCTGCTTGAGGTTTCTACCCGTTAAAGGGGAGTTTTTCCTTACCACTGTCGCCAAGTGCTTGCTCATGGGGGAATTGTCGGGTCTCTGTAAATTAAAGAGTACGGTCTTGACCTGCTCTATGTGAAAAGTGCCCTGAGATGACTTTTGTCGTGATTTGGCGCTACATAAATAAAAATTGATTGATTGATTGAGTGTAAAAAAAAAGGAAAAAGGATGGTCCTTTGCTGAATACACCTTTGCTGAGGTGTAAGGTAGGTAGACCTGTGAATGATAGGAGAGGGTCCAAAGGTGTAGTCAGACCAGTGAAATATAACTTGTGTTTTGTGGAAACAAAGCAGGGAGTAACATGGGTAGGGTTGTAAACAACCTGCAGCTAACATGGCTAGCACGCTAACAATAGCTGTCCACAAAGTTTTAAATGATATACAGCTTCCTATCAAACATGTCACTGTTATTAATCTCTATCACTGTCCTTGAAGCAGCATTCCTTACTTCTCTGCTGTTTGTATAATTTCATTGTGCACTTACAAAACAAGAAACAAAACAAACAACACTTCCAAAAGGAAGGAGGAGGAGGAGACAGCCCCATCCTCTCTCTCAAACTGACATTGGAGAACCTTGTGATTTTGCAAGTCGATGTTTTGTCAGATCAAGCTTTGAGTGAATTAAAAGAGGCAACTGTAAGCAAACATGTCTCACCCCGGTCCTCATAGAAATTAATAGAGTGAAATCTGGTCTGACTTAATATTTTTCAGTTAAGGCTAACAGGGGAGTGAGACAAATGTTAATTAGTCTGTACTCACTGACACAGTCTGAGAGAATGTCTAATCACCTGCACCTGTGTGGGTTCACCATGGACGCACAGGGCCTTGGTAAACACAACGCATCCATGGTAAACCCACACAGGTGATTTTAATTATCTCGGCTAATTAAACCTGTTCTCAGGTCTGTGTGAGTGTGTACAGACTGTATTTGATTGACACACACTCCCTGAGTGTCCTGTTAGGATGGGACAAATGACACCTTTATCATTCTTATCAGTACACAGAGTCAGGTCACCTCAAGTCATAGTTCAATCTGATTGAACTGTCCTGTCTGGGGCTGGAAATGACCTCTCATTCTATTGTTTCTATGCTTTTTTAAAAGTAACTCAATCATAGAGGTTAAAGACAACAAAGTGTTCTGCAGTTTATACTTACAGCCCTGCCCACGCAAGTATGCAGCTGCTTTTCGGTACACCATGTGAGTAAATTTCGACCAGCAAAATCCAGTCTGACTGCACCTGTGGGATTGTCATCTCCTTCACTCTCCAGTTAGCTGTTAGGGTGGGACATCTTCATCCTTGGCTGCACTCCATTTGGCCGTGTCAGTGCGAGCTGCTAGTTTCATAGCGGCAAGGACGAGCAAGCCTCTTAAAAAGAGTGCAGGCAAAACATGAGGCAGCAGCCATGACGCTGAATCTCTATTAGCTCATAATCAAACTGCAGCAAGTCGTGGAGATGATGTAGTAAACTTTAATTGATTCTTTCACAGCTTGTAAATGTGTGCATAGATACAGAACCCTTTCCATTTGGTGTCTGTAGTGTTTCCCACACTGTTGATATATGAGGTATTTTGTTAGCATGCCTGACAGAGACATTGTTTTAAGTTGGCATAAGCAGTATGTGCTATTTTATGTGCAGAAAACCAATAGAGTGGAAACCACACCCACGAGGCTCAAACAATCAGGTTTTGAAGTGCAACCATCCTCATTAACACATGGAGTTTGGTGAGTAAGTAATTCTCAGAACAGCCCCACCCACCTTCAACCAGAGCAGAGATCTAATCAGTCAGAAGGGTGCAGGTCCTTTAAAAGGGATATATCATGCTTTTTGTGATTTTCTGTTATTTTTATACTGTTATGATGTCAGATGTCTATGTTAAACATGGTTAAAGGTCCCAAACTTGAGGTGAACATGTATAAAAATGCTCTCTACAAGTCAAAAGCCAGGGCTTCAACCTGCTCTGAACGTTTACCTCTACTTCCTCCTTGTGATGACCTCAGATTGGCCACGAATGCCGTACATTTCGTAGACTTTGTTGCTACGGTTGTTCCACGGGTTGCTCCTGTTGTCCACTTGCATATTTTGAATCGGATTCGGATTCAAATATGTTCAGATGCATTTGAGAAGTTGACATTTTGAGTAAAGAACATGGAAAAGAAGTGAAACCCTACTACTATTGTTTGTTTATGTAGCCTCTGGAGCAACTGCTGAGCTAACCAATCAGAACAGAGTGGGCTCATCAGGAGGGGGGCCTTAAAGAGATGGGAGCTAAAACAGCCTGTTTCAGACAGAGGCTGAACTGAGGGGCTGCGTAAAGAACCAGTATAAGATAAATAAGGAGTTTTAAAACTGCAAAGACATTCCAGTAGAGCCCCAGAAGATAATAGACCTTGCAGTGTGCATGATATGGCCCCTTTAACTTAAAATAAAAGCAAATATTAAACTGAAGGTTAACAACACCTGAACATCCTATATCTCTATTCTTCCATCCATCCGTCCATCCATCCATCTGTTTTCTTATTCTTATTCAGGGTCACAGAAGGGACGGTACCTATATCCCAGCATGCACTGGGATACCCTCGGGACCTTCTAACTGTGAGGCTCCACTGTGCCGCACAGAACATTAATGTATTACAAAACATATAGTTTCAAAGAAACACCTTGCAGTAGTTCAAGAAAGAAAAAAGAAGCTGGGTTTTTCATCTTTTTTTTAGAAAAGTTTTTAGTTTCCTTCCAGTCCTATAAACAACAATCCAGACAAGCTCATGACCAGCTTGAACGAAGGATTTAGAGGTACACACGGGGCACTGCTGCTCCTGAATGCTCAGAGAATGTCAATGTGGTAAAAGTGAACAGCGTTTTAGGGTATAAGACTCACAGGGCCAGTCATGGCAATGCTGAGGGGTGTAATATTCAAGAAGAAAATACCTCACTATCAAAGGCCTATGAAATCACTGAGGGACAAAATCTGCTTTCCTGCTCCCTAAACCTCAAGAGGTTTCATCCAATCTCTGGCAGTATCGAGCCAATATTCAGGCTGTTGTAGCACCAGCATTAAGAGTCTCACTATTACATCCTGGTATTTTTTAATAGAAGTTTAATTCAAACTTCCCCTGTCCCTCAAACGTGCCTCCGTTTGATTGGAGTCTCACATGCAGTTGCAAAATGTCAATATGCAGATGCCGCTCCAGACAGAGTGCTGTGTGTCTCTGTTTTTGGCTTTCTCTCTGATTTGTGTGCAGCAGCATCGAGGCACTTATCAAGTCGTCATTTGATTACATCGTGTACTTCGATAAAAAGGTGCCATTGCCTTGAGTGATGCCTCTCATTAGCCGCGCCTTAGACATGGGCTGCTCCTCCAGATGAGCGACATGACTGCAGTGTTTGTTTTGTCTTTTCTTTCCTGTTCTTGTAGGCTACCTTGAAAACATCTCTACTTACAGAAAAACGAACATATAAACACAGAGACGCTCTCTCACAACTCTTTTAGAAGAGGAAGACCTGTAGTAGGATCCTTGTTAGGATTACAGCGAATCTCTGTCTAAACGAGCTGTTAGCCTCACACAATCCCCTTTTCAGGTCACCATGGCAACCTCAGCCTGTTAAGAGGCTGCACAGACCTGACCCTCAACTTTCACCGACACTCTACACTTGCTGTAAGCTCAGTGGGATTTTAAAAATAAACCACTCCTTATGTAAAAATGGAAAAAAACACTTTTTTTGGTTTTGTGGATAAGACATCCCACTACTCCTAACTGATAAGAAAAGAACTGAAATCCTTATTAGCCATTCTAGAGGAGAAATCATTTATAAGAACCAATGGTTTACAGATGCAAATCAATTTCATATCCATTCGTCACAGATAAGTGTGCCTCTGTTAATAATTGATCGCTTCTATCACGTATTGGTGGTGTGAAATATTGCTTGAAATGCTTTTCCTTATTTTCCACATCTTCCAATTATTTTTTGAGTGTTTTGCAAATGGGCCCAGATAGTTCTGCCATTTCATTTTGCATTCAGTCTTTCACATCCACATACACTTCACCAGCAGTGTTTTTTTTTTTTTTTTACTCTCTGTCTTGTTAGTGGGACTTACACATCGAGGCCGTTTCCTGCTTTAAGCCACCAGCCGTCCCACACAATTCTGACAACTTTTGTGACTGATTTGACAGCGCAGATGTGATTGTTAGCCTGAATGCACGGCTCTCTATATGCAACTTTACAGTATGAAACTGCTTCTTTAAAAGTGTATGTGTGTGTGTGAGTTGTGTTATATGTTTTCAGCGGGGCTCGTGTCGTTGTCTGCTGTCCTTTTCTCTCTGACAGGACGCAGCGGGGTGGCCGAGTTTGCCGCTCTGAGTGTTTATTTCTCTGAGCGCGTTTAGAGTTCTCACAGTAAACACACCAAACCTCCTGCCCTCTTGACATACACACACTCACATCAATCCAACCAACCAAAGAAACACACACAGCATGAGGCAAATAAAAAAAAAAGGATTGATTCTTTGAAAGACTTTGCACAACACAGAAAAGAATGGATGAATGACGGCTGAGTCGAAAGTTATGAAGTAAAACATTTTCTTTCATTTTCTCCAAAATAGAATTATAGACATGTAGGCTAATGACGAGGAAATATTCATCCAAAGAATTTTAAACCTCGTCTTCTAATATAGTTTGACCGCTGCCGGAGCTCTGTTTCTGTGAAAAGCATAGTGTTGTCTTCAATAAAACTCCCAATGGCTTTGCTGTTCAGTTGATAGAGGACTCTCAAGAGACAGGGCATATAGTTTTATGCTGTTTAATGACTGCTGCGCTGAAAATAGTGCATTTAATTTATTATTCACAAGGTTGTTAAATGAGTTTGACCAGGATCTCGTGGCTCGTTCATTCAACAAACTGGATATTTTGTTCAACAAACTGAAAAATAGTGACATGTTGACCTTTGTGTGTATGTGTGTGTGTGTGTGTGTTATCTTGCCTCCCAGCTTGAATTTTCCCTTGTTGTCGCTTTGAGATTGGGCAGGTAGTGACGCCTTGAAACTGCATGTTTGGGAGTTGGGGTAGCTTACATGCACTATCTGGGAAATGAATTAATCTCTCGGTATTCAGAAACAGCATGTGACAGGCTGGGAAATCTAAAGCCTCAGCGGATTTCTCTCAGTAGAGTGTGAAATTTGTCACACAGAGGAGGTTCACTCCAGGGGAAGAGCTGCAGGGCCTTTTTCCCCTCCTGACAGTTTTTCCCGCCCTCTAAACTGCACCAAAAAAGTGACAAGAATCCCTGTAATGAATGCATTCATTAATTGCTGCTCATCCCACCTTCGCTGTATGGTATTTTGGGAGTAGCAAAATGAAAGACAGCTGATGAAAGAGGGGTTTGTTGGCTGCACAGAAGCGAAAAAAGGTGCTCTACTCCAGGAGGAGAGTGTGCTCCAGCAGCACCTCTGTCTTTTGATGTTTTCTTATTAATGAGGGAGATGGCTTCTTCCTTCTCCTCTGTTGGGATGCAGTCCCTGATGATCAAATTGGCCGGTAAACAAAAGCTCAGGGCAGGCTGCAATAACTCTTCCTGCTGTCCAACCTCCAGCCTGGGGCAGATCTACTGTACAAGCTGGTCCCAACTCATCTCCCAGAGGAGCTCAACTGCTTTATTACAGCCACTCAGATGTTGAATCATGGAGCTATTCCTAAAATAAATCTATGAGTACTCTATTGTGCAACTAGACTATGTGTGAGTGTGTGTGTGTGTGTGTGTGTGTGTGTGTGTGTGTGTGTGTGTGTGTTTTACAAGAGGAGTTCAGAGGGAATGAAGATGCACGTATATCACGCATCATCCGTCAGCGTATCCCTATTGTGCATCTGTGCATGTATGTGTACTGTTACCCTCTAAAATATTACCATATGTCCATGTACTTACTCCTGGTTTCCATCTCACCACAGAGCATGCTGTGTTTGACTTATTCATGTGGATTTTTTCATAGGAAGCAGTCTGACTGTTGCACAGCATCCACAGCACTTCATAATGTGAGGTGTCCATTTTGTTTCACAGCGCACATTAGAAGCACAGAGAACGGCACCACTGTGCCGAAAGTGGTTGTGGACACTTGTAAATGAGATTTGATCTAATTTATTTTGTTTACCTCAGATGACATAGAAAAAGTAATTACTGTAAGACTAACTTAAAGCAAGGTACACAATTTCATTAAGCGGGGGAAGACGGTATCGATTTAAGTCAGTGTAAATTATGAGGAAAGCCGGGACGTTGCCACAAAGTGAAACATGCAATTTCGAGAGCCTTCTGGGTCCATTACTGAGTTCAAGTCAGGTGTCAGATGAAATGGTTGGTGACAGCCTTTTGGCGCTCGTAAATGAATTTTCCTGCACCCTGCTGGAAGGTGATTACAGCTCATTATTATACATTGCATATTATTAGACATGCACTGAATTGACATCCTCACAAATTTAAACAGTCAAATGAACACACATATATAGACAGACAGACAGACAGACAGACAGACAGACATATAGCCTATGCACATACACCTTCCAATAAACAGCGAGCCATTATCAGGGAAAAGTATAGCACCACCTATTACGGCTAATCACGAGTAATTCATAACCAAGCTTTTGTCTTGGTCTGCAGCCAGATGAACATGCAATCATCTGACTCTGGAGACTAATTTAAACTCTCTCAAAATGACCCATCATTATAAGGCTCCACTCAAGTACAGGTCATATAGACCCATCTGGCTGTGATGTATAGTACAGTTAGTTTGCATAGACTGCTGCAATATAGCAAAATATAGATGATAATTTTTGTAAAGGATTTTAAGATGTAACCAATTACTTTATTAGCATTTAATCAATTATTTACCAATGAATTATATATCAGTTATAAGCAACGACCACAGCTTGAATTGGAAGTCAATGTGGAAAGTGCAATGCCACCGACGGCTGCTAGATTAAACATTATTGTGTGTTATGACAGTGTTTTGTGTACTACCTTGTATATTTCTTCATTACAAAGTCAAGAGGTTCTGATATGTAGCACAAGCTAGCTAAGCTCTGTAAACAGAGCCGTGCTACTGGTGTCTGCTGTACAAGGAACCTCTCTCCTGAGAGTTACAATCTTATCGCTGTTATTAGTCTTTGGAGCCGTTTCTAGACAAGTTAGGAACATGTCAGCCAGTGCAACAGTGTGGCTCACTGACATGTTTTTGGACAACGACAGAGGTCTATGGCACAGATAAGATATATCAGACTTTGGATACACACAAAATACCTGTTAGTAGGATGAGTTTATTGTTGGTTTGGCTCTGAGATTTGTTGATAATAAGAAAAATATAAAAAATTGCCAATCTTATCTTTGAGAGAGTTAAACAGACAAGCAAGTAGGAGGATAAACAGAAGCAACAGGGACTTTTCACAACCTGGCGACCAGAAAGTTGTTTTTAACAAGACTTTATTATATAGCAGTTAATTAGCATTCATAAACCTTTTATAAAAGAGCCTTAGTAGAAAGTGGAATTTACATACAAAACATATGATCAGCTCATAAGATTTGATGATTTGTTACCCAAAGTAGTAAAAAATTTGACCTGCAGCAACATTAAAATGCTGCTCACACATGAATGCATCAGTAATAATAATAATACAATAACATGATAATGATGTAACTTTCTGCCTAATCAGAACTTTACTTTTGATACTTTAAGGGCATTTTATTTGAGTAAAACTGTGAATGAGCTGAGATAGATATTCTAAGACACACTTCACCCTTGACACACAAGGATTTCATTCTTGTTAACCCTGCTGTCTGCCACTTAAAATGCCCTCAGCTGTAGTAGGGCCCCTGCCTGTGTCTTGCCCATCTGACTGGGCTTGGGGCTGTTTCTCCCTCAATGTTAACTCAGCTTTGTGTGACAAGAGGGTGGTGCACACTGGAGTTATAGCACAGCGAGCTGCTGCTGTGATGGCCTCTCTGCCTGCCTGGCATTTCTCTCACAGCAGAGACCGAGCGTGGGTTCTGGCACAAGCAGGCCGGCAGGAGATTTGTAGGCGACAGTGATGATTGAGACATGCAGGGAATAGTGCAGGCAGAGGAGGTTTTAACATCCCATATGGATCTGTTGCATATCATGATGTAGCACGAGTGATGGAAGGAGAAAAATGATGAGATTAATGTGTCATGTCACAATTTGCAAGCAGTGCAAGTACTTTTAAGATGCCATATACCTATTTAACTTCATCTAATTATGTCATAAAAATGTACAGCAAACAGCAGTACATAACTCATAGTGAATGCCGTAGTCCTCGAAGCAGCTATTTACCATCTCACTCTATTCTCACCTGAGGGAGAGTAAGAGGCGGCCTGATAATACTGCAAGAGATCCTATAGAAAATTGAACAGTTCTGTATAAATGTGAACCAGCAACTCCAAGACATTTATGTCTCCCATTCAGATTCACAAGACCATTTCCATCATTCACCAAGACGCATCCGTACTAGAGAAATCTGAAAGTATCATTTTTCAGTAGTTATTTAAAGTAGACTTTCAACAAAAATTCCCCTATTTCTTCATTTGGGTGAACCACAGACGAAGGTGGGAGGAATCATAGGGAGTCTTCCCCCAGGGCGTTATTTCCTCTCAGTGTGTGGTGCCATTGCAGGTCCATCCAACATAGAAACCAGTGATTGCATTGAGCCAACAATTAGTTGTCCTCAGAGACTGATAGTGGCCCACAGGCTCTGCTGCCTCCGCTTAATCTCTGTTTTTCTCAGGAAGGGTCTCTCTTTAATGCTCCGCTGATTCGGATCCCTCTGTACCACAACATGGTGGTGATATGAAAAAGTCGGTGCCATTTCCTAATAAGGTGGATTTTTATAAAGGAGTTCAGGGCTTCAACTAAAAATATTTTCTTGATGAATAGATTCATTGTTTGGTCTAAAAATATTTTAAAAATCTTCAAATGTTCTGTTTTGTTTGACAGCGGATCAACACTCGACTAGAAGAAAAAACAGCAAATATCCACAGTTGAGAAGCTGGAACCAGTGATTTTTGGCATTTTGCTTAAAAAAATAACAATCAATTACCAAAATAATAATGAAATATTGATTAATCAACTTCTTATATCAGCTCTAAAGGTAATAGATAGATAGAATGACAACTGATGCCTTTGTTAATGTTTAATAAATAATATCTGGACTGAGAGGTATTCTCCACAATGTCAGAAGTTCTAAACATGCAATGTATATTTATTGCAGATATCGTAAGGCATCTTTTTCTCTACTGAGCAAACTTCAACCACTCATCAAACTCTGTAGCATTTACGTCTTTACAGGATCGATGACTTACAGTATTGAAATGGAAAACACCTCAGCACTATAAGATGTAAAGATATCCTTCTCTATGTTACCCTTGAACCTTTTCTATGACCCCTGAAAGACCCCCCCATAAAAATTTTACAAGACCTGCAAACATTTTATTTCCTGTGTGGAAAAGTTTTCATCAGTGCAGTGACGCCCACACTAAAGTCAGCAAACATGCTCAACCACTTATTTACATTAACATTAATTTATTACCAACTTATAAACATTTACAGATTTGATGATTAAAACCCTTTAATAATGACTTATTATCACTTGTGACTATAGACTTGAACATTAAGGGAAACAAACACCAAAGCACATACAAAAAGGAAAACGCTACAAAGCTAATTGCTACACCGGAACTGCTCCACAACGCTAGTGGGAATGATGGGCTTGATTTGAATAAGCAGCAGCGAGTATAAAGACACTATCACATGCCCATCAGGCTATATGACTCAGCAGTCAGTGGCAAAGAAACAAGGGACTGTTATCATGGTACTTTATTAAGTTTTGATATTTCTTCAGGTGAGAGAGTAACCCTTCATATTTCTAACATGTGTCCTTAAGGGCCACCATAAATTTTTAATAGATTACCATAATTTATAACTGTATTATCACCAAATATAAGAGATAAACACTAGCTACAGGAATGTTTTTCAATCTGACAATCAAATTATTTTTAATGGCTTATTATGGATCTAAAAAGCATTAGTAAAGCATTAATAAAGCAATTCATTACAACTTATAAATCCATTAAAAAGGGTGCCTCATTAGAAATATGTTCTGAAAATTTGATGTCTCAATCATTTCTAAAACCTGTGAAGCTGCTTCTGTTTCTGAACAGTTCAAATGCATTAGAGTTGAGTTAAACCTCCACAATATCATAATGCATCCACGCAGCTTAAACCGCCTCCTCACTCCTCCTCCTCTTCTCACCTGCTGGGCCTTATATTGAAACACCTGCCTGATTTAACCCTTATCTGAGATTCACTTGGCAATGCTGCGATAGTGCTAAGGTCAGCACAGTCCTGATTTTTAGATAGAAGCAGCACTCTGAGGCACATCTAACTTAAGTGAATACACACTTCCATTTTTCTTCATATGATATGCTCCCCGCTCTCCTCCGGTCTCCTGAGGTACCTCTTACCCGGCGCTATGATGCTATCGTCTCTGAAGGTGATAGGTACTGAGAGCCAGGACGGTGTCTGGGAATAGGATGAGAGAGGAGGACTGTCTCTACTGGCCTGTGAAATATTCATCAAATGAAGCAGGTGGGGAAGTGCGGCAGGAGATGGAGAGAAGTCCAAAGGGGAAAGAACATCATAGTTCAGGAGACACAAGGGAACATGGGAAGAGCGATGCCGACTAGAGAGGAAGGAAATGTAGGAGGGAAAGAAATATTTTTATCGTGTGGGAGCTGGTGGTTAAAATCCCAAATATGATAGATAAAAATTCCCTTCACAACAGCGGAGGAGGTGTTATGATATTTCATCTGTGAAGCAGCAGGTAAGGTAGGAGAGAGACTGATGAAGTTTTCCTATAAAATAAAGTTTTGATATATGAACTGATTTCAAATAAACACTCCTTTTATTCAATCGCTGGAAAAGTTCGCCTGCTGTTTTCTCCTCTGTTGTCAATAACATCAGGAGGACTTGCTGCCCAAACCGATTAGAAGATCGTTACACAGCTCTGCCCTACAGCCTGCACCGCCCCAAGGTGTCATCCAACAGTCAATGCACTGGACATGATGCTCTTGATTTGCATGATCAATTCTCACTCATTATTCTGACTTTGACCTCCAGAAAAAAATACAATGGTTCAGCCTCTTTTAAGTTATGCAGAATACTGGTCAAATATTTAAATCACAAGTCTGGTTATAGTCTATATTTTTCTAAGTATTACCAAATCCCATGAAACGATTAAATCCGACGATGAATTGGTCCTATAACAAGTATTACCTGTGTAGATAAAGTAAAAACAGAGTACTGTAGCCTCTTCCTGAAAACAGCCCCCAACAATGCATTATTTAGGCTATGTGTTTGCCAAAAACTGCAGTCCCCAGCCATTTTAACCTTTTTGACCCAGACTGAAATATCTCCACAACTACGAGTTGGATTGACATGACTTTAGGTGCAGATATTCATGGTGCCTAGAGGACAAATCCTAATGACTTTGGTAATCCTAACATTTTACCTGCTAAACACCAGCACAATATCATCGTCATTGTGAGCATGTTAGCCTGCTAATATTAGCATCTCCACAAGGGTAAAAAGCCATGATAGTGGCTCCGTGTCTCTGTGAGATAGGCATAGCCAGGCCCGCTGCGTGTCTGCCCCCCCCCCCCACCTCCCATAGGCCATTTGCGCACGGCAATAGAGCTCTCCTCTTCCCCACGCTATTTAATCCAAATATAGGCTAACTCAAAGGGTAGCCCCACAGGTTCACCCTGTCAGAGTCAGTCATTTTATCCGACCATTAACAAGGATCACTAAAATTAGTCTCTGATGCTATTTCGCTTGTGCTCTTATCATCCACCTGCTGCTCTGACTCCAGGGTGGGCGCTGTGTCTCCCTCTCTCTCCTCTCCCACCCTGCTCTCATCTGCAGGCTGCATCTCTCCTCTCTGTCCCTCCTCTAATAGCTAATGGATGTTGAAGTTAAAGCTAGGTGGTAGCTATTAGTGGCTGTGTTTGCCAGATGTTCAAGCTAGCTAAATAGATGTCTCACCTTGCTCTCGATGAATACCCATCAGCCCCATTGCAGGTGGGGCTCTGTTTGCTGTATCTTCTACTTCGATATCTTTTTTTTTTTTCCAAATAACTGGCCATAAAGTCAATTGCACCTCTGCTATCATTTTCTCTTTTTCATTTCTCTCTTCTTTTCTGAGCACCTGACTTTTGATGACTGGCCATTTTGAAAGCTTACTGGAGGGGTGAGCGGTTGGCTAGATGTTAAACTTTACAGTAGTGTGACCGAACAAACATTTTTTTTCATTATAGGGAGGGAAAGTAAAATTGTTTTCGACCACTATGTTAAGGAAAATTAGGAAGATAAAAAAATAACAAGCTTTTACTCACAAATACGAGATAAAATTTTCACAAATATGTATTTTTGACAAATTATTCCAGCGGATTATTTAAAGGGGCCCTCCCTTGGGCATAGCGATGCTTTGAGTTAAATCCTAATGTCAGCATTCGTTTCTGCTTTTTCAATCATTGAATATGTTGTCACAAATTGTAGCTCATATTTTGTAGAAAAATCTTGGTTTTGAAGTATAAACTGAAGTGATTGAAAAAAAGAATAATGAAAGAAAAGAAAGCATGTTCACCATCTTAGTTTAGCATGTTAGCATGCAAACATTTGCTAAAGAGCACCAAACACAAAGTATAGCTGAGGAAAATGTCATTGATTTTGCAGGTATTTGGTCATAAATAATTATTATCATACATTTTGACCTGATTGCTCTAAATAAAGTCAGTGACTTTTCAAAGTTATTACAGTTTATCCTGAGTTTTCATTTCATGACAACAGTTGTCAAGACATGTCATTCAAAACCACAAATGTCAATTCTAGAGGTAAAGTCAGGGGATCAACAAGTCAAAATATGATTAATCCTCTGGAAACCATGAATGTGTGGGTAGATTTTGTGGCAGACCATCTGGTAGATGTGGAGATATTGCACTGAATAGATGAAAACTTTGAACTTGCAAGTGGTCAGCGCTAGACATAAAGTCAGGGGAACAAAATCCTTAGGATTCATCCTCTGAGGACAGTTAATGTTTGTGTAAAATTTCAGGGAAATCCACCTAATACTTATTGAGATATTTCAGTCTGGATCAAAGTGCTGGATCGACCATCTGACCAACATCCTGTTCCTATTGCCACACCATTAGCAAAGGCTAAAAATACAATCAAATTGTAGTGAGGACAAATATAAACCAGTCACTTTTAGGTTTTCACGTTTCTAACCACTGAAACTACAAGTACAAGGATAGCTTATATCCATGCAGCCAGTATCAAAGTGTGTTTTGTCAGTGCAATACAGTCTTTGGTCTCCCTCTAATTAAGAAAAAGAGCTTCTGCATGAAGCCTTTTAGTTATCCATGCTCCCGAGAAGCCCTGCGGTTCTCCTCTACCTATTCTTGTTTGCCTCTCATCTTGACTTCTTTATTTTTTTTTTGACAACCAGTGACTCAGGGCATCATTATTTCATCATTACACACATACATGAACACACTGTGCCTTAGGCTTCCAATCCCCTGCCTATAGTTTATTTTCTCATTTGAGTGGCTCCCTGTTCCACCCAAGACTAGTTATTAGTGTGGCGAGTCAGTGATTCATTCAGAACCAAAAAGAGGCAGTGAGGGGGGGTTTGGCTGTAATATGTTTTTATGTTTACATGTCTTGGTGCTGTGGGCAGTATTTCCAAAACAGAATAGGCATACATTAGCCACTAGATCCAAGTAGATATATAAGAGGAAGTGGGGTTGCATTTTTTTTATTGGTTTATTTATTTGTTTGTTCTGTGACATGAGCACTGTTTAAGGATTTTTATTAATTTTCCTAGAGATAAATAAAGTACTTTTACTTATGAATTAGTTCACATTTATCAGAACATTTTAAGGTGTATCTTCACCCCCAGGTCTGAGCCTAACTCCACCCACTGCATAATTTTGAAAAATGGAAAAAAAAAGTGGGCAAGAGGGCTGAGATTGGGGGTGTGTGTTTGATCATGATGATGAGAGGAAGACAAACAGTGCGATGATATTTAAAGAAGCCAGAAGTCATTTTTAAATAAACCTGTCTTGATTTATTTTCACATGAAGACAGTTTTAGCTTCAGGAGCTAACAGCGGCAAAGACCTGCTGGAGGAAATCTCTGTCTGTGACTGTGTGTGTCTGTTCCTGCAGTTTTCAGTGGGTAAAACTGCTGCTCCACAGCAGACAGGTTCAGTAACAGCTCTCTGGTTACACCACGATTTAACGTTTTGAAACAAGATTTTACCAGCTGATAACTGCAGGAAAAGACAGCCGGAGAGTTAAAGAGCTACAGGACAAAATGTGAAGAGGATTTCTGTTGTTTGTGTGGCTGCCAGCAGCATTTCCTCCTGCAGACAGTCACAGACGGAGAGAGTTCCTCCAACAGGTCTGTGCTGCTATTAGCTTCTGAAGCTAAAACTGTTGCAATCAGCATATATTTGAAATATATTTGAATGCGGGTGGGCTGGGCGGTTTCACAGACTTTCAAGAGTGGGGGAGGTGGACGTTAACATTCTACCATTTATATAAAATTTCATGACATAGAGACCTCCCAAACAGTCGACTTTACATCAGCGTTGGCCCCGCCTTTTCAGGGCTGATTTTAAATAGCAGATGACAGGTTGAGTCATTTTCAACCTATGAAATGCCGATTTTTATAAATTTGTCGTCAGTGTTAATATTAACACCAGCATTGATGTATTTCATCACTGTACAATCATATAATTTAGTTTACACCTCAAAAAACACATGTAAGTGATGTTTGATGCTTTGGTTGCAATATATTTTATTGCATTATTTGGTAACACTTTACAATAAATTACCCATTAATTTAAAAACAATTAAAGATTTTGATTTCGTAAAAAATTAACCTTACTGTTTAGATAAATATTTATCTAATCCAAATATTTATTTTAGTAATTAGGCACAGACCCCCCTAAAGTTTTGTTTTGAGATTGTCAGGGGGTCCCAGCTGTCAGTACAACACCCTCTATCCATAGACCCACTCATCATAAACATGCCAAACTAAGATGGTGAACATGGAAAACATTATACAGCGTGTTACGTCAGCCTGTTAGCATTAAGCTCAAAGCACGACTGTGAAATGTCGCCTCACGCTAGCACGGCTGTTGACTCTCAGTCTTATCAATATTAATCTCTTTATTTATTTCCATAAATTTTATTTATGTATGAAGACACTCAGTATAGTGTGAAATATTCCAGTTTTTCCAGGTCAACTGAAATCCTCATTGGATTAGAATAATAAATCACACAAGGATGCAACAAATGTGGAAATGTTTGAGTGCTGGTCACCGTGGGCCACTGCCTGCTCGCTGTTGCATTTAAATAGCATTTTCCCGGTGATAGCTGTTTAAGCGTACAGCATAATAACAGCTTAAGTGTTTGCACTTCAGCAAGACAGCTTTAAAGAAAAACCTTCCTGTAAAACAACAGAGCACTAATGGATTGAACTTACCCTGCTGAGACATCTTTGAGCAGCTCACAGATTACAAGACTGTATTAAGACCTTGCTAAATATATGGGAAAGTGCATGGCTTTGTGATTCAGAGATTCTTTTGAAGTCTGATGTGTCTCTAAAAACAGATATGTATAATTATGTGCATAATGATTAATTACAGCAGAGCCCTGTTGAGTGCTTTTCAATCCTGGGGAAATTGTGAGTGAGTGACAGCTTTATTGATCACAGAGCCCTGAAGATTATACTCTGTATAAACTGCAGTCTAGTAATACATTAAATCCTGTGGAAAAAAAAGGATTGATTTGCTTTTTAAAATACCTTTGATAGTGGGAAAAGAGTGGGAAAAGCGCACACACGTCAAAATTAACAAGTAAACTAAACTTCAACTTTCACAAGTTAGAATTTCTCTGGAAAGTACACATGTATTCCTCTTTGATGTAACACTTATCTCTCATCATGTTCCATATGATTCCTGCTGCAGAAAACCTCTTTCATGTGTGCGCAATCATTTATTCATTCATCATAACAAGCAGAACAAGCACACGCCGTTTGCACACTGTGAGGACATTGTGCATTATACATGTCTGATGTTTTTTACTCTCACCACCTCTGTCACAACATTCACAACTATTCATCAAAAAGTAGAGGGCAAGTCTTACCTGACATTACCTCATGTCTGTGTATCAATCAGGATGCTGGTGAACATCATGCGCCCATCATACACATGGATTTAACACTTAGGCAATGATTGAATTATTTATAAAGTACAGTAAGTGCAGCCACTGTGTGATCTGACACATTTATGCTCTCATTTGTAAAGAAAGGGCAGAACCTCTCTGACAGCTGGGTTACCTCTTACAGATGTCTGAGGCGTCTGTAAGACTGATCAATAAGTGTGAATGAATGTGCCACCTGCAGCAGGCTGACAAAACTAGATAAGAATAGGAAGACTGGGTAGATTGAAGCAGATTTTTCACTTGAAACAAACATTTCCTTTCAGTGAAACATCCCCTTCATGTGTGTCAGTATGAGTCTAAATGTGTGCACACATGTTGTTTGTAGCTTGCCGTTCCTTTCGTTTGCCTGCCTTGATAGAACTGAAAGTTTTTTTCCCCACTCAGATTGATGTCTTCTTCTGAAACCAGCAGTCGCTCGCTGATAGATGGCCGAAATGTTTAAACTGCCCTTGGCAGGATCCAAACTCTTTATCAACAATTCCTTGGTTGGTTTGTTCTTTCTAATCATAGATATGTCATTCTGGGCCATAACGCTGAACAATAGCCTGCTCCAAGCGGTAGCAGCTAAACTCACCCCCCCTCTCTGTCTCTTTCACTTTGCGTCCCTGCTCTCCGTTGCTCTCTGCTCTCCCGCTCTCTCACTCACTCTCCCTGCATGGATTATGTGACTCATACAACACTAAACACTCTAATGCAAGATTAACTCTTCGCCGAAGAAAGCTCAGCATTGATACATTTCTGTCTATTTACTATCATGCAGTCATGGCTGTCTAAACATGTCACATGGGCATTTGCTGATATCTCACACAGCTTAAAACTAACATCTATGTCCTTTCCTTTAAAAATTAAGGCGGCAATCTTCCTGACTGGGATGCTTGGTCTCCATGGTAACATCAGGTCCATTATAAGTGCCATAAAGAGCATGTGAGGGAATGTTAAATCACCAGTCTGCCAGTCTCCATCACCTCACTGCGTTGACTGTGTGACTCCCAAACCCGAAAGAAGGAATTCTTTCTTTATTTTTCTCCTCCACTCTCCTTGTCCTCTTCCTCCTTCTGGCACACATGCTCCTTTTTCTCTCACACCCTCTCTGTCGTATGCACACACACATTACCACACACAGACACACACTTGCATATTAGAAATTGAGACAAACACTGACCCCCAGTGGAAAAGCATCGTTAAGAAACCTTTCAGGATGAGAAATCTCCTTAACTACACAAGTGAGAGTTTTGCTTAGCTACAGTACAGTATTTGATGATGAAAAATCTGTCTCATGTGTCTCACAGGTTTTCACTCGCTACGGGAAGTGTTATACCTTTAACGCAGGGGGTGATGGACGTCCTCCCCTCATCACCACCAAGGGAGGTATGGGTAATGGACTGGAGCTCATGCTGGACATTCAGCAGGATGAATACCTGCCTGTATGGGGAGAAACAGGTGAGGGGGAATATCATTCACTTCATTCAGAGGCTTTCACTGGCGAGCAGAGCTGGTTATCTGTCACACTCTCTAACAGTGTGTTTTGGCAGGTGTGTGCTGGTGTGTGTGGGTGTTAATATCTCAGAGTGTGAAACTCTGTTAAAAAAAAAAAATCTTCAAAGCATCTGGAATCATTAGTGAAATAACCTTTTACTGCGTGTTGCACTGATCCCACACTATTCTATTCATCTTGCAGATGAAACATCGTTTGAAGCCGGGGTCAAAGTTCAGATCCACAGTCAGGACGAGCCGTCTTTCATTGATCAGCTCGGGTTCGGAGTAGCTCCTGGATTCCAGACGTTTGTTTCCTGCCAGGAACAGAGGGTACAGACTTTTGCATTGCTTTATAAAAAATGGTATTTGTTAAAGGATAATTCTGGTTTATTATGACTTGTTTCTAGGTTTAAAGTCGCTATTTATTTTGGGTAATAACATTGTACGCACTAGAGAAAGTGCTGAGATCTGGGAACATCTGGCAACATAGCTACAACAAAGTCTGACAGATCAAGACACACGAGAGTTTAAACAATCAGATGGATCAAGTAACATTTTCAGATTAGAACCATAAAACACAAATGTGTGCACGGCTGAAATGTTGATAATAATTCCTCAGAAATACTATGTGTGCACAACTCAGTAGGTTGGTCTTTAAACTGTGTCTGAATTACTATTCATTAATTACAAGTCACTACACGATGCATCATTTTACTTGAGGGTGAGGGATACTGTTGTACTATTTAAATGTACTATTTATGTTGTACTATTTAAATAAGTAATTAGAAATGAATGACGAGCTACTGTTTTGTGCCGCTAAGCGTCTGGTTGAGATTTAATCAGGAATGACTCATGAAGAAAATGGTCAGTACGTCAATAAACAGATAGTTAGAAATTAATCATGACACAATGATTAATATAATAATCTTTTCTCATAACTTATTATCTACAATTTAGTCATTGATTCAGAGTTATTTTAGGTTTACAATTGATGGTTTCAGTAAATGTTTGCATGTACGTTTCCCTTCATCCTTGTTTAAAATCTGTCTGATGGTCTGACAGCTCATTTTTCTTAATCTGTTGCTGTGTTTCCTTATTTCAGCAAGTTAACTTGATGAGTGCAATGTTATTATTACTGATAGGAATGATGGCAAAAAGGAATAAGACACAAGTCACATTATTTGTCATTTTAAATTACTTGTTGATATATATACAGATTTAGAATAAAATTAAATTTGATTTTCCTGTTTTCCTCTTGTATTTGCATAATGTATTCTTTGATTGCTGTGGCATTTGTGTTCATCATTTGCCTTTATTTACTGTTATACTGTATACTATATTTACTGTTGTCTCATTTTTATTTGTATAGCACCTTTCATGCACAATGGCAGTTCAAGGTGCTTAACATCTGCATAAAAGCAATTAATCGACATGATAAAATCGTTTTACAGCAAAGTTTAAAAATACATAAATACAACAATTTCAGTCTATGATTTCCAGTTTTCAAAATAGCAAAATAAATAAAATGTATTTATTATTTTATACAACATGCTTGACTTGAAAGTATCAGTAACAGTATTAATACGTGTGCTAATATTGGGGAAAACAGTGGCTTGTGTATAATAATTGATATGATGTATGATGTGTCCTGTTGCAGCTGATATATCTTCCCCCGCCCTGGGGAGACTGTAAGGTGACACCCATGGATTCAGACTTCTTTGACAGTTACAGCATCACAGCCTGTCGCATTGATTGTGAAACACGCTACCTGGTGGACAACTGTAACTGTCGCATGGTACACATGCCTGGTAGGAAACCGCTGCTACTATGTGTTGTATCAGAGTTGCATTAACGATGCTGCAGGGGGATAAAAATACTGTAGGGACTTCAAAGAAGGAAAGCAAAGAAAATCGCACTGACAGGCGTATGTGTTGCTTTGGCTGCAGGCGATGCACCCTACTGCACCCCCGAGCTGTACAAAGAATGTGCTGATCCAGCTCTTGGTAAGAAAGAGGCTTTGTCCATGTCTGATCTGATTTTTTACAGAACAGACATACGCACATCATCCCATGACATCTAAGTCACAGCTGCACTGATCTGTTCCAAAGGTCAAACTGTGCTCTGGCTTTCTTCCTTCCAGATTTCTTGGTGCAGAAAGATAATGATTTCTGTGTGTGTGAGACACCGTGTAACATGACCAGATACAGCAAAGAGCTGTCCTTCGTCAAGATCCCCAGCAAGGCCTCTGCTAAATATCTTGCAAAGAAATACAACAAATCTGAGCAGTATATCAAGTAAGTATCAACAATGCCTTTATATATAATATTGCTTCAATTGTATGAATGTGAAGGTGGTCATAATAATAAACCCACAGTGAATTATCACCCGACTCTGCAGATCCCTTTGGCTCTACAGAGCTTTAAAGTGTCTTTCAGCTCATTGTTTTGATTTTACATCCTGCAGCTTTACTGTTTTGGTTCACTCTCACCACTCTCATAGCGTCAATTCCAGACACAGCAGGCAAATGTTTTCTGCAAAAAAAGCTCTGATAAACTGTACACTACCTGCCCATCTCCAAACAGCAGACAAGCTGGTGAACATAGTGGAGCATTTAGCAGCTAAAGAGCCAGATATTTACCTCAGAAGTTTATTGTAGAGCAAAACAGAGCTAAAAAGAAGAGTGAATATTATATTGACATTAGCCAGGTGGCCAGAAACATGACTCCAAATGAATGCTAATGTTCCTAGATATCTGCTGGATGCATAAATAGTCAACTGTTGGCTAACCAGTTTGCTATTTCAACTCAATGTATCTGTATTCACAGCTTGTTTCTGCCACCCCCAAGTGGCCAAAAATCACTCATTGCAGGTTTAAGCTAATAGGTGCAAATGGAATATTATTGTTCTGACTGTCTTTGTTTCCACAGGGAAAACATCCTGGTTCTAGACATCTTTTTTGAGGCTCTAAACTATGAAACTATTGAACAGAAGAAGGCGTATGAAGTGGCTGGACTTTTAGGTACAGCTTTATTGAATTCTATTCTAAACACGTGTTATAATTTAAGTGTTGTAATATTGACAACTCCTTTTGTCCTTTTTGGAAAAAAATATTGTTATTTTTTACTATATTATATGCTTACATTTTATTATTCCAGGTGATATTGGTGGTCAAATGGGACTTTTTATTGGGGCAAGCATACTCACCATTCTGGAGCTATTTGACTATCTTTATGAGGTGAGACGTCTTTGAGAAAGTAGATAAAAGAATCTTGTCTGTGAAAATTCTCAGTCATCCAGATCATGGCTATCCAAGGAGGGTTGAATCGAAACTGATTGGTGGGGAGTCCCGGGTATTTAACTTCTTTGGGGTCATTATCAGGGTCATTGATACCACTTGGTTCATTAGTGCCGCTGGCTGTTGTAAGGACAGTCATTAGAGTCACTGGAGTCGTTGGAGTTTGTTCATCACTTACTGTGACTGTGGCTCTAGGCTCAGGACCAAGCTCAGGGCCGAACCAAGTGGTATCAATTGCCTTGATAACGACCCCACAAAGGTTAAATACCTGGGACTTCCCACAAGGCAGTTAGAACTGAAGAAGCCCCTTGGATGAGGGGCGAAACGTCTACAAGTATCTACAACCAAGTCCAGTTGCTCTTGATTGAACCCTCTTTGGATAAAAGAATCCTGTGTTTTTACTCTAAAGTCGTTGTTGAGCCAAAACTGACAGGAGGTGACCTACTCTGTTTTTATCCTCTCAGGTAATAAAGTACAAGCTGTGTCGCTGCTCTGATAAGAAGCACAAGCACAACAACAACAATGACCAGGGTACAGTCCTGAGCCTAGACGATGTCAAGTGTCACGTCAGTAACTTTCACTAGGCTTCCGCAGCTGTGAACAGGGAGCTGCTGCTCTCTCTTGTCTCTAAGGGGATCCATGGACTTTGTTCGTTGCAGTAAGCCAGACTGCTGGAGCAACAGAGAGCGTGTTTGAACTGTGCCTGGATAATGTTTGTGAACAGTGCGATGAACACGTGGCTAAGGTGACAGGAGAGCCACACGGACAGCAGGACAGCAGAAACCAGTGATCAACATGTTGTAATGAATAAAAAAACTGCATGGTCATCTGTAAACAGCTTTTCAAGACATATGGTAGTAACAGATACAATAAATGGGGGCATGAACTAAGCTTAAGTTCATATGTTTTCAGTAAATCAGCATTTAAAATCACAGCTATGTGGTGGTGTTTGATTTTTGTTTAAGCTGGCTTTTTGTTTGTGTTTGAGTTTTTTTGTAAAATAATTGATGTGAAGGGTTTTCTTATTATTTTAGGTCATTTTCTTTAGGGATTGCATGTCAGAACTGCATTTTCTTTACACTTTTGTCTTGAAATTGTTTTCATAAATCAGGTTTTACTTGACTTTTTCCATTTTTCACCACCTTTCCATTTTTATATTAATGTCATTCAACCTCATAACAGTCTTCCCTTGTGAAACCCTGTGCATTTTGACAATATGCTATACTACCTCATCTTGCAGGGTGACAGCACTCTGAAGACTTTATGAGCCAAGCAAAACTGGCTTTAAAAAGGCAAATTTCATGTCTTGAAATTAGCAGAATTTGGCATTTAAGCAAGCCTTTGTAACATTTACTGAATGGCAGTCATGGCCTTTTTCATGGAAGACATTTTGACATGTCACAGTAGAAAAGCGCAGGTGTTCATAAAATTAAATGATAGCTGCTTCAGTTTCAGGTTCCTGGTATTGTGCATGATGGGTCAATGTCACACGGTTACACTTGAATAGAACAGATCCATTATTAATATTATTAGTAGCACCTGTGCTTCTCTCACTATGACAAGTCAAAATGTCTGCTGTGAAAAAGCTATATTGTGGCCACAAGGGACTATTAAAGTATACTTTTTTTTATACTGACTCAGTATACAGCAGTATGTATCTAAAATTTGCTAACATTAGCCACCATAAGCTACTGGTCATACCAGACCAAATAAAGCTGTAGCAGAAAAACTTCTGAGTCTATTTAACTCAGCAATTGAGTGTTTTATTGCTTATGATTTCAACCTTTCCTCCATAAAAGGAAGAATGTGTTATTTTTTTCTTTCCAAAGTTATATATAGTCTCACTTTAAAGGGAAAGTTCGACATTTTGGGAAATACATCTATTTACTTTCTGGCGTTAGAGTTAGACAGCATAGTTGATACCACTCCTATATTTGTCCGTTGAATATGAAGCTACAGCTACCAGCCGGTTAGCTTAGCTTAGCACAAAAACTGGAAACAGGGAAACAGCCAGCCTGGCTCCATCAATTGGTAACAAAATCCACCTACCAGCACCTCTAGGGCTCACTAATTAACACATTTCATGTAATTAATCCATACAGAAAAGTATAAAAACGATACACCAATTTGCCATAATACGGATGGTTGTCTGGCAACCTCACTGTGACCATAAGACCCCAGGAAGTCACTATAGTCCTGCACAAAACCCAACCAAACAGGGTTGGTGCTAGATTGGATCAGCCAGAGGGATGATTTGTGAAACTCTTGCAAGATTTGTAACATGTTGTGTTTCTTCATTGTGTGCATGACCCTAACCTTAACCTTAACATAGCCCTAACCTTAACTTTAACCTTAACTGTAACCACATTCACAAGAGTTTGTCCTTCCAGCTGATCCAACCTAGCATTTACTATCAAACAGCATTTTGTTTTTACACTCCAGTTTTGCAAGGAAATGAGGTACAACATAGAGTGTAAATTAATGAGCTTTGGAGGTGTTTGTAGACAGATTTTGTTACCTTTGGACAGAGCCACAAAATTCAATTTACACGAACCCAACTATGAAGAAATACTTAAAAAGCTTTTTTCTTTCATATAATTTGGCTCCAAATTCCCTTTCAATGGCAATCACTGAAAACTGTAGAAAAAAAACCCCAAATCTCCTGGCAAGAGTATAAAACAGAATTTAATTCATTCATTTAAGGGAATGTCATACATTTTTACATGTAGATGCTGTTCATCACATTTAAGGGAACTAACCTTCAGGTGTGTTAACGTGGCAAGATAAAAAATGAATAAGAAGACATTTTTTTGAATGTGTTTGACATCTTCTAGGGCTCGAGTTGCATGTAGCACTGTACAGCCGGCATCCTTAATGTGGTCCATCGATGAACAGTTAATCTGCACGTCTGACTGCAGTTTGTTTCATCATCTGTTTGTGTGTTTGGTTGTATATTGTGAGCATGTATTTATTTGTACATACATACTGTATATATGTTTGTGTGTGCAATGTTGCCCGACATCAGTGCCAAATTCTGAAGTTGATAAAGGAAGATTTGAAATGCTGCCCTCATATCCAAAAAAAAAACAGTTATCTGTTATGAGTTAGGCTGTAGTTGGTAAAACATGTTGGCTCTGGCAGTGCATGTTTAAGGGTTTGTCTCTGTTCTGATTGTGTTTACAAAAATTGAACCATTTTACAATATTCTGTTGTAATTAACCTACTTGCACTCATTTCCATTGAGCTCTATGTTATTCTCAACACAAAATGGGAATTATATAGCTGTGTAGCTGTGTAGTGTTACTATCAAGCACAATCATGCAGCTGAAATTAAATGTAAATATTGCAATGACTATGGATAATAATCTTATTGTATTAGCATAGTCTAAACTGTCTAATGTTGTACTTGTTGTATTTATTTAATATAGATTATAGCTGTGTGTCTCAAATCAATTTTTCTGTACATACAGTATGATGCTAATCAGTTAATATGATTGTAACAAGAACAATTATTTATCAAAGACAACATTTAAGTATGAGGCTATTTAGTTTTTTGTTTGTATTGCTACAATCACAGCTGCTTATGCTGTATTCATCAGGAAATTAAAATGAACAGCTGGATTGTTGTTTTCCAGTGTCCACTGCATGAAGTCATGCATCTCAAAATAAGTCCCCATGACCGCCATGCTTTCAGGTTCAGTTTGGTTTTGGCCTCCATTTTCTTTTCTTTTTCTTTTTTTTTTAGATATGACAGGACGATTATTTTTGTCTGATGATATATAGATGAATTATGAACTTGAAGCAGTTGTTATATTAAAAATTAAATGCTAACTTTATGTAACTTTTATTCACTTCCAGGTGTCATGTGTCATCATTTATACTTCTACTATACTACTACTACTACTACTACTACTACTACTACTACTACTATACAATCAAGAGCTACGCTTTTGCACAATAACATGCACTTTTTTATCATCATGTTTTGAAGTGAAATGGAAATTAGAATAATTCAGGGCAAAACAATGACTTCGACATGTTGTTCCAGTGTTGCTTTTCACTGTATATCATTATCACACAATTTACCATTTTTATCCATGCTAGCGGCGTGGGTCTAGGGATGTTGGTCTGTTGGTTGGTCCACCACTTTGGTCCAGACTGAAATATCTCAACAACTGATGGATTGCCATGAAATCTGGTACAAACATTCATGGTGTCCAGAAAATGTATTATAATAACTTTGGTGACCCTCTGACTTTTGATCTAGCATCAAGTAGGTCAAAGTTTTCACTTTCTGTGAAATATCACAAGAAGACTTCGGTGATCCCCTTAGTTTCCCTTTAGCGCCATGAGGAGGTTAATATGTGGTATGAATGAAATGTCTCAAAAGCTGTTTGGATACATTTCTATGAATTTTTTTATACACATTCATGTCCCCCTCAAGGTGAATTGTAATCCCTTTGGTGATCGCCAGATCCAAAATCCAGTTTGTCCAATATGGTTTATGACCAAATACCTGAAAAACTACATTAGTATCAGCTTCAGCTGCTAAGATGGAGAATGTAAACATTATATCTGCATTATATCTGAATGTTATAACTGTCAATGTGAGCATGTTTGCATCATTAGTGTCTACTTTTATGGAAAGGCAATGCATGTGAGGGCCATATAAGCAAATATTTTTGTGGCTTGGAGGGTTGGGAATAATTAAAATACGACCAATCAGCGTTTGATTCTAGTGACCAAATGAGGAAGACCATTTGACTACCACCAAGGTGTCAAATACAAACATCTGAGGTGTGAAAACCCCTCACAGAATACCCCAGGGGGGCTTTGTTTAGCTGTTCACAATTTGGTACACTTTCCCAGATAAATACAGCTATGTGGTTCTGTTGAAACAGACTTTTGTGGTCTGTGAAACCAGACAAACCTGTTATGTGTGCAGAGGTTTACTGATCCGTTTCCACCTCTTTTCATGCAATGTTAGCGACAAGCGCCACTGTCCCTTAAGTAGCTACAGCCTCACAGAGCCGCTAGCTTAGACTCTTATAGAGTATTACAGTGTTGTTAGAGTGTGTTATTTCACAAATATATTAAGATTTGGCAAAGTCACTGATGTCATCTTTAACAAGGCAAGTTTAAGTAAAACTACAAACAACATCAGTGAATGTTTAGTAAATGAGAACTCAGATGGGCTCCTCCAAAGTAGCACTTGTAGTTCATTAAAATACGACTTTATGATACTACCGTTTGAAGTGAATAGTTTTTAGTCAAGTAAGCTGTATTTTCTCAGTTTGTGCTTGCTCATAGAAATCAGACTGCTGAATCTGAAGTTTATAGTTCCTTCCTACACCCCCTCTTCTGTTGGTTGTTCCAAGTCTTACACAACAATGTCCCCTTTTGTTTGAGTCCTTCAGACCAAAAAATTTCTCCCATACTGATCTTTCTGTGGTCGCTCTTGTGACTTTTAATGCGCTGATTGCATTAAAAGTCGGAGTTAAAACTCAGTATGACATACGTACTGTGAATGTAATGTAGGCTAATCCACACAGTGGTTTATCCATTGGTGGAGAAAGTATTCTGTTCCTTGGGTAAAAGTATCATTAACATGCTATAGAAATACTTCAATGCAAACTCCTGCATTTATCATTTTAATATGCATTATTAGCTAAATTAAGTATCAAAAGTAAAAGTATTCCTTACTGTGTAGAATGTCCCTTTACATATTATATTAATTGTATTATTATTACTGATGCTTTATCATGTAAGCAACATTTTAATCTGGTAGTTGGTTGAGGTAGAGCTTTTATACCATTAAATAGTTTAATAAACGCATCATACTTTATACACTCAGAGGACAATTTATTAGTATTTTTTCCTGAGGGGTATTTCAAATATTTAGTCTACCCTCACTGATATAAATGCGGTGGATGAAATATTAGAAACACCTCTCAGTTTAACGCAATACAATTCAACTGCACCACAAAGTACAATACAGCCTCTAAAATGACACTAAAGTTGATTTGACAGGTCTTTAAAACAGTTCCAACAAAAACTGAACATGATAACCTTCATGACGGACTAGTGACTGTAGGATTGTTGTACTAGACTTTTAGTTTTAGCTAAATCGACAACTGAGTGTACTGTAGATGATCATATGTTTTGTGTGTGAACTCTGAATCTGCAAAGTAATGTGGGAAAAAAAGTTTAATATTTCCTTCTGATATGAACTGGTGTAGAAGTATAACACGGTATCACAATTAAATATGTAAGTAGTGGATAAATTCCTCTACTTACATTAAACTTTACTTTCCAGCACTGGCTTTATGACTTTATGACACTGATAGTGTTTCACAGGATTTAATTTATTTATGCGTCTGTTCACTGAAATCACAAAGTTGTCAATACCTTAGGGACTTTGTTGTAATAACTGTCTCCTCCAACACATCCCAAGAACATAAATGGAAAGACAGTTCAGACAAAGTTCAAGGACTGAATGATGAAAGGACTGAGTGTGGTGTAACCAGTGGTGGAAGATGTACCACAAATTTTAGATCTTAGATTATACCATGTTTACAATACATAAGTATTATCAGTACAATACACTTAAAGTATGAAAAGTGAAAGTACTCATACAAAATGTTGCCTTTCAGAGGTTTATATTATTATACATATTATATTATTTGATTATAATAATTGATATATGCAAGTAGCATCTAAATGTTGCTGCTTGGTTTAACTACTTTATATAGTGTTGGGCATTTTTATGTCAAATAGTGCATCATAGTTTATCAAATAAATATGTCCATGAAAACATAATATCTTATGAAAATGTTAATCTGAGGAACTAGTAGCTATAGCTGTCTAATGTCTAAATGTAGTGAAGTACAGCATACACCGTTTTAATATTATTGTATTATTATATTATTGTCTCAAATCTTGATTTTAACTCTGAGGTAACTTTGCTGATGGATAAACAAATACAAAATTACTAGTTTTTTTTCATGTAGTTTGGCACAGTGTTGCCTCCACACTGAGAAAAGATAGCCACATTTTTCTGCTTATCTTGTGTACAGTTTGTATAACTGTCTAATGTCTAAATATGAAGTAAAGCATACAGTGTTCTCCCTGAAATGTAGTGGAGTAGAAATATGAAGTTGCATAAATTGGAAATACTTCAGTAAAGTACCTCAAAATTATACTTAAAGGACAGGTTCACAATTTTTCCAAGTCTGTCTTAAAACAATAGTCATTATGAAGATCCCTTTATAATGCAATTTAAGTGATGAGGGACAAACGCCACAGTCCTCCTTCTTTGCAAAAATGTATTTAAAAGTTTGTTTGAAGCTAATATAAAGCTTCAGCTATCCAAATTTAGTCAAATCAAGTAGATATCTTTCAACATTACAGTCCTTTTAGTGCTATAGTCCCTCTTTTTGTTACTATACTTCCACTGCAGCTCAACAGGGAAACACTGTCCAAGGACACACAAAGAGGGAATTTGATCCTGATGATATCCACCTGATATAACTATCTCAGACTGCTAAAGCCCCACATAAGCCTCAGATAAACCTTTAGTACAAAATGACTGTGTGGACACACTGTGGATTTTGGCTCCAGCACATTTGAAGAGGATCTTTTAACTTTTAAGTCAGTATGAACAGCAGGAATGATTACAGCGAGAAAAAAAAACCCTCTGTCAGTGTGTCACCTGACTGTTGTTTTAAGACAGACTTGAAAAATTGTGACCCTATCCTTTAAGTTCTTGATTAAATGTATTAATTATTTTCCGTCACTGGATGTAAATTGGTGTGTCTGGACAATAAGTCTACTGAGGCAGCCTTAGTAACTTCTCAGGTTGTTATTTCATGTGTTGGCCCATGTTTTCACCATAAATCCTATAAGCGAAGCAAGTCTGCAAAGCTCTCCTAGACTTTTGTCCGATTTACTTTGAGCCTACTGACCTCTCAATGTCTGTATGAATGAGTGACCAGACTTGGCCCTCGCTATCATGGGCGGGCCAGTGTCTCCCCCTCCGACAGGCCAATAAAATCAGAGGTCTGCTTGCAGCTGCGTTTGAGCGTTGCATAACCAGACTGCAGGTCCACACAGCGGCAGTCAGTCAGTGCAGCTTCACCCCCTCCCAACTCATCGGTTTACCACTTCACCATGGCAGCTCCGAAGAAAGTCTGCATCATCGGCTCTGGAAATTGGTAAGTTAACGTGTTAGTGTATGTAACCGTACACATGCGGTGTGTTCAACATGGCTTACTTTATGTTTGAGTGACCATCAGCTCGTGTTCAGAGATATAGCTTGTCAACCCGGTGCACCGTTGCTAGCCAACTTAGCATCACCAGGCAAACAGGCAGCTAACGTTAATTAGCCGCATTTTCCATAGTAACGTCAGTTTGATTTAAGAGCCGTTATACTGTTGCTATGTAACGTTTCATAAGCTGTGTTCTTAACAGTTGTCAGTTTTAGCTTTAATTAAAGTCACGTGCGAAGAAACTGGCTGAGAATAGCGAAAACTGGCCACCTGTCAGTCACGACTACGGGGAATTTTGCGTTCATGTAGTCATAATGTGTCAGAAATGCATAAATAACTTATATAACATGTTAAATTAGCTCAGTCTCACCAGCATCTCTCCTGTTAGACGTTAATGTTAAATTACAGCCATCATTCAGTCGCCCATCCGCCATGGGGCAGCATGGCTTAATGTTCTTGCCATCAGTAGCCCTCAATTGGTGCTTTCTCTGCAGGCAAACCAAACTCCATTCAACAGTTGGGCAATTTAAAGCTACCTTGTCAACTTTAAAATCCCAAAAGGGGTAAAAACATAATATTAGGCAAAAAAAAAAAAAAAAAAGAATCTTTAAAGTCGTCTGTACAATTCGGCATGTAGCTTTACTTAATCAGACAAACAAAATTAGATTTACACACAGTGGTTTTTACTATTGTAGTTACAATACTGATCAAATGTTAAGTTTAAATATGAATAGGTTCATTGATGCTTTGTGCATTATGTTAATGCCGAATTGATGTATGGCCCAGTCATTTGCATGGTGTCTCAAATCTTGTTTTTAACCATAAGATAACGTTGCTGTTTAATAACCCAAAATCAGTAAATCTTTCCATGTAGTTTGGTGCAGTTTTGTTTCCACACTGAGCAAACATACTGAGGAGAGATAGTCACATATTTCAGCTTACAGGTTGCCAGGTCATCCTGCTCAGAAAGCAGCAGTTTATGATCAAAGAGTGACATGAATAGTCCTGATGATCACACCAGCAGTCAGGTGATAGTAAAAAAAAAAAAAAAAAGAAAAAAAGTGTTATCTACTGTCTATCTACTATCTAGATTTAAAAGGCCTAATCAGTGTAGGATGTATCATCTCAAACACCTCCACTGATCATAAGCGCACCTCTTCTGCTACCCACGCTGACTGTTTTCCTGCCATGTTATTCCTAATAAACACTAATGGAAATTCAGTGTGAATTTTACATGATTTCTAATCTAAACAATACAGGGGTTCTGCCATCGCCAAGATAGTGGGTGCCAATGCTGCTCAGAATTCAAAATTTGATGACACTGTAAAAATGTGGGTGTTTGAGGAGACGGTGAATGGGCGCAAACTGACTGAAGTAATCAACACTGACCACGAAAATGTGAAGTACCTTCCTGGTCACAAGCTACCAGCAAATGTGGTAAGAAAATGTTGGTTTCTCATAATTTATCCTAACAGTAGTACAAATTTAATGCCTGTTTCTTTGCTGTTACTGTGAATGGATGTGGTCTCAAATTTTTATTATTTTTGGGTCCTTGAGGCATTTTCTTTGTACTTGAATTTGTCCTTTTCCTTTAAATAGCTTCTTCCATCGCAGCCTCCACATTAACTTCATAGTCTTTTTTTTATAATGGATTTAAAACCATGGTAAAATCAGTGTTTTGAACATGCTCTCAAAGCAGATTGTTACACCAGTTCAAAGGTAGCTTACATCAGACTTTGATGTATCTTCTCTCTTTTACGACACCATCCTCACCCCCCTCACCCACCCCCCCCTCCCAGCTGGCGGTCCCGGACCTGGTGGAGGCATCCCGCGATGCAGACATTTTGGTGTTTGTGATCCCACACCAGTTTGTTGGGAAAGTGTGTGACACCATTAAAGGCAAGATAAAGGCTGACGCACTGGGGATTTCCCTCATCAAGGTTTGACTTTGCTCATTGTGTTGCATTGTTATAATTGTTTATGAATTTGTCTTTGAAGCTTTGTGTGGATGTAATTCATGTTGTACGCCAGACTGCAGTGGCGAGTTTAAAGTACAGTGTGGTCTTTGACCCAAATACCAACCACTCTGTGTGTAACTTAATGTAATTACACAACTTGTGTTTGCTGTTCTCCAGGGTGTGGACGAGGGGCCTGATGGACTTAAACTCATCTCTGATGTAATCCAGGAGAAGCTCGGTATCACTATGAGTGTGCTGATGGGGGCCAACATTGCCAATGAGGTTGCTGATGAAAAGTTTTGTGAAACCACCATTGGTTAGTCCGATTACTGTGTTGTATGGTTGTGTTTTGTAAGTCTCGCCTTGTCACATTTTTGATTGCTTATTATAGGACTGATCAAGATTTAAAGTCACAAACCACAAGTTTTGGCCTTGACAGAGAAAGCAAGTTGTTAGTCTTCCTGCCAGTTTGTGTTCTTCATTAAACTTTCTGCACCGTCATCTCGGGGGTAAAAGTTTAATCTGCTTTGTAGTTGCTGTGTAAATGACAGAGCCGGCTGGTTCACTTTGACATTTACTTTTTTCATGTCTTAGCACGCACCACATGACGGCATGCTTCATGGGATCAGTGTATTCTAAAACCAAAGAACACAAACTAGTTTTGACAGGATTAATATTTGTTTAAGCAGGACGGGCAAACCTAACCTGTTAGAGGTTTACTCTAAAAGTTGCTGGTTTTTTTGTTTTTTTTACCATGACTCTCATATTTGCACAGAGGTGACAGTTGTAACAAGTAGTTTTTCAGAGATGTTAAAAGATAATCAAGTCCTTCTTTCTGTGTCCAGGAAGTAAGAATAAAAACCACGGGGCTCTCCTGAAGGAGCTCATGCAGACCAACAACTTCCGAGTGACTGTAGTGGAGGAGCATGATGTGGTGGAGATCTGTGGAGCCCTGAAGGTGAGATTTCAGTGTATGTTGGCCTGTAACGTGTGATATCAGTGTATAACTACACATTTACTACCATAACAGTCACATTTCTCTAGCAGGTTTGTTTTGGAATTGGTGACACTAAAACCAGTGATATACTGTATATAGCGAGAGAGATCAATAGGGCGGACTTTGAACTCACCACTCAGGTCACACAGATGGAAGGAAAATGGACGAAAGGCTCTGAACTCATTATACATTTCTAAATAGCACCAGCATTGATTTTTTTTTTTTTTTTTTTTTTGTCATAGCAGTCGGCTAATGTTGCCATTATGCAACATGGAAAATAGTTTAGACAAGTTTAACTAGTGTCCATTTAGCCCGCATGACAGCTGCAGAACTATCTGCAGGTCTGTGTTTGTGAGCAAACAAGTTCAAAAACAATTTTTTTTTTTTTTTTTTTTTTTTATACACAAAATCATACAGCCATTACAGGAATGCTGACAAATCACAGAAAGTGACATGTATTTAGTTTAAGCTTCTCATAAGCAGCAAATCTGCTCCAGGGATACATGCCAAATGTTAAAAAACCAGAACCCAGTGTATTCGGGTTTCTCCTCTACTTGAATGTAATACGATTAAGTTTGTTTTAGTCTCCGTTTCGGGCACACCAGCTGACAGGAATCGAATCAACCAATCGACATGCTTGATGTGCAGGTCCTCATGATGTGTTGTTTAAATTTGAAAAGTATGCATGTTGGTTCCTCTGCAAGTGTCTGTGACCTACAGTTACCCATAACACTTCCACCCTCTCTGCATAGGTTTGCAGAGACATTTTCATGTATCTTTGGAGAAGCGTAATTCCAGCTTCATGTCTATGTACCAAACATTGGGTCTTCCTAGTTCTCAAATAGTGTTATTCTGCATAAATGCTTCATGAACCCAGCTCAACTTTTGTTATAAATTGGCAAATGGACAAATCGCTGTTGTGACAGACAGTGTTGTCTGGGGCTATGCCTTTATGAAATATATTGGTGAGTCAAATTTTTTTTTTTTTTTTAAAATATGTTCAATTATTGCAGTGTTTACACATACAAATTTGAATGTGTACAAAACTGGGTATAGATAAACAGGAAAAAAACTCAGAGGAAAAGTACAGCACTCCCTGGAGATTGCATTTTCCATTATGATTTCATCATAATCAGTGTTTACCTTGGAGCTTCATCACAGGTCCTCCGTCAGACCCACTCCACTCATATTTATTTGAACACTGTTCTCCTCCAGGTAGTCTGCCTTGTCTAAATTTTCCAGCTCTCGCTTACTCTTTCCTCCTTTCCTTTAGAACATTGTTGCGGTCGGGGCAGGTTTCTGTGACGGACTGGGCTTCGGGGACAACACTAAGGCAGCGGTGATCAGGTTGGGCCTGATGGAGATGATCGCCTTTGCTCGCATTTTCTGCACGGCCGGGCCTGTGTCCTCTGCAACCTTCTTGGAGAGCTGCGGCGTGGCTGACCTCATCACAACCTGCTACGGCGGCCGTAACCGCAAAGTAGCCGAAGCTTTTGTGAAGACAGGGAAGGTGAGAGCTTAGATTTTGTGTGTGTGTGTGTGTGTGTGTGTGTGTGTTGTTCTTACAGCAAATAAACCCATCTTTTTTTCTTTTTTTTTTTTGAGAACTTATGAAATATGTCACATTTCATCTCTTGCTCAGTCCATCGAGGAGCTGGAGAAAGAGATGCTGAATGGTCAGAAGCTGCAGGGACCAGCAACAGCAGCTGAGGTCTATCTCATCCTCAAGCACAAAAACTTGATTGACAAGTAAGTTAAGCTCCAACACAATGCACAACATAGGGAGCCAAATACACTGCAGCACTGTTTTCCTTTTGCACTGGATAGAAAAGCCGTCGATCAGCATTATTTTTTCACTCATCAGCAACTCCTCCTTCCTCCAGGTTCCCACTGTTCAATGCAGTGTATCAGATCTGCTACCAGGGCCATCCAGTCACAGAGTTTATCAGCTGTTTGCAGAACCATCCAGAGCACATGTAGAGAAAAAAAAAGAAAAAGAAAAACAAAGTGCCTTCTAAATGGAGAACATTACCACTTTTTCATCTGTTACCTGTCAGATATAGACTGGTGATGACCAACCACTCCACAGCTGTCATGCTACGAAATGGCTCCAGGCAGTGAGTGGAAGATGTTGCATGACATTTGTGTGTGATCAGCTCTAGTTCAACCACTTTATCCTTAACATTCAGTTTCTAACATCTTTTTTTTTTTTTTTTTCTTTCATTTCCTGACATATACCGAAACTTGAAGGATAATTGTTGAGGTGTCTTTCCTCATGAGATGGTCTGATAGGTCTTTTTACCTGAGGAGGTTTTTCTTTTTTCTGAGCCAGATGAAATCAGAATGCATAGTGTCACTTCAAGAACAGCAGCCAACTCGCAACTGGAACATCCAGACTTCACAGGATATCAAAAATATCATAATTAAATTAAATTAAATTAGAAAATGTTTGATTTGACTCCTGTCTTGACTGCCCTTCAGTCACTAACATTGCACAATGTTTAAATGGCATTAAATCATGCATTCAGATTTTGACAGCCGCTCAGGGTAAAGACCTTTTGACAGCCCTCAGTAGGGGAACTTATCCTTATGTAACATTTATGTTGCCGTCCAGTGAATGCTTGTCCATCACCAGAAAATATTTAATTATAGATGTAATACCTCACCTCTTTGTGCCGTTCACGTTATGCTCTGTCTTACATAATACACTATATTTCCTGTCTCGTACTGTATTAACATAATGCCGATCGCACAGCAACTGTTTTTAACAAAAAATGCAAGTGCCTTAAAAAGCGCAGTTGCAAAGTCTTTTTTTTTTTTTTTTTTTCTTTTTTGTTAAACCAAAGACTTACCTCCTTAATTTCCGTCCACTACGCCATTTGTCACTGTGATCCTTCCTAGTCGTGTTTTCACTCAGTTACGGCTAATGTGTGTTGGAAATTATGTCAACATTTGTCTGTGAATAAATTAACAATCATCAAATCATTGTTGGAATCATTTTTCTCACACTCTCACTCTCACATTAGAATACACAGCACCGCAATACTGACGGAAAACTACTGCATTACAGAACAGACAACTGATACCGCACTGCTCTATTAACAGAACTGACAGTATCACATTCATGGCAGAATGAATGGAAAGATCCATTACATGAAAATACCAGTAATAGTACTATGACACTGTGCATCATATCCAAAGTAATTCATTTCAAACTCTGACTTAAAATGAACTAATATCAACTAAAATGTTGAACAAAGTTTAATTCTACAGTTGAACATTTTTTTGTAAAATTGAAACGTGGATACAGGAGAAAGAAATGTTGCTCTTAAACCTTCATCAGAGAATAAGGGGAGAAACTGCTGACCAACGGCAAGTAAACAATGGTTTTGTAGCAATAAGAGACATGTAAACACAAGATTTCTGGCTATGAAAATGTCTTCTGTGATCTTAAGCCTGTAATTGTGTTGCACTTTTACCCAGAACCTTATGATGCGGCAGAAGACTTTTTCATCAGCTGTCAAGCTGCTGTAACATCACTGTAGTGTGGCAGAACACAGCAGTACTAGTAGTCATAGTCAGTGAATTTGTTACTGACACTGCTGTTAAGTCTGGTAGTTGGTAGATAAATTATCTTTTCTTGCAACTTGTGTACTTCTATGGGATTACACACTAGGCCTGCAACTAATGATTATTTCTGTTATCAATTCATATTCAGGTTATCTTAATTCATTGTGTAGTCTATAAAATGTAAAAAAAAAAAAAAAAAAAGTGAAAATGTCCATCACAGGGACTCTTAATTGTTTTATCTGACTAACAAACAAAATCCAAACATGCTGAGTTTCTATCACATAAGACAAAGGCAGCAAATCCTCACAATCAACAAGCTGGAACCAATGAAACATTTTCACTAAAAAATGACAAACTATTAATTCATTATCAAAATAGTTTCTGATTAATTTCTATTCTAATTTCTGATTGTGTCAGCCATCTTTGTAGTTTGAACTAGCAAATACACTTATCTAGAACTGTTCCATGTAAGAATCAACCAAACGTAAAGAAAAACATATTAGACATAAGCTTTTTTATTTAAAGGCTGATAATTTAAAATATCCTCTCCAAATATACCTATTTAAAAAAGGTTTGAAACAATAAGAAACCAGCAGCACCACAAACATGAAACACATTCACAGAGAAGCAAAACTAGTTTATTACAAGTTGTGGAAATATAGCTAGCTTTACATGTGAGTGTGCAGTTAACAGCAGTATACAGTACGTTGTTACAAAGACATTCTGTTGACCAGTGGAAGAGACATCGCTGCTTGCCTGGATATTTGAAATATGGAATGAACATCAGTAATTTAAATAAACATTAAATAATGTAACAAAAAGGAATGAAACTCAGATGGGGGGGGGGCTACTAAACAAGACAGAGAGCTCGCTTTGCTTGTCCATAAGGACACTTAAGACTATTCCAGTATGAATGCTTTGAAGAGACACTGCCTGCATTGACCTTCGGAAACCACAGTCTGTTTATATTAAACAGCCATGATGTCCTTGGTCCCAGGCAGTGGGGGCAAACAGAGCACACAAGTTATAAAAAGAAATTCCACTAAGTGTGATTAATAAATGCAGTCAAAGCATATGGTATTACAATCGCAATTGTTATAAGAGTGTCAGCTGGTGGACAATCACTCCTGTTGTTTCTCGTCTCTGCTGTGTTCAGTTACCATCTTTGGTACGGTGTTTTCACCGGGTGAGCATGACTCAGCTGTGTGTTTTGTTGTTGCTCTGCTCTAGTTACTCATTCCATTTACCATCCTGACAAAAACCATGACCTAATTAATGGAGACAGGAACATGGAGCCACTTCATCAGACATTATTTTGTTCACAAAAGTAACTAACTCAAGATTTTATTTGTTCCCTCTCCAAATGACTTGGTCCCCCATCTTTAAAATTAAAATACAGAAAGTTGCCGTGCTGCTATGAAAAATAAACTACCACCAAAACTGTGGTATAAGCTAATGTGTAAATTCACAACTCTTTTTTGAATGTCTGATGAATTAGCTCCGAAGAATAATTGCTTTACCTGAGAAATACTCAATTTTTTTTAAAAATAGCTTCTTTCTTCTTTGCTGCTACTGTGATGGATCCACATGGTGGAAACACCTCCTTCCTCAAAAGACACTCCAGTATTGGAACATTACACGGCTCGCTCACCCTGCTGCACCCCGCCCACTATTCTACCTCTATATTCCTCCCTCATCTCATCACAATTCAAAGTCTGTGAGGGTTGACCCATTTGTAAGTGCCTTCGTAGCGAAATCCGACCCTCTTCGCAAGCTCGTCTGCTTCTACTGGTCCACGGCTACGAAGAAAAAAAGAGAAGCCGTTACGACCTACTCCTGGTATTAAATTCCAATTAAGGGCAGAGTTAACAACATTTCCTACCTTCCATATTTGTAAATCGTAGGTTTTGGCTTCTCCCTGTCTATCTGATGAAGGAGAGGTGTGAAGATCCTCCATGCTTCCCTTAGTTCATCACTGCAAAATTGACATAGAGACATAAAAATGGCTGCTTTGTGTAAAAAAATATCAGATTTTAAAACAGGTGTCAGTCATGCAGAGGCAGAGAAAAGATGCACTATGGCGCCATCTTGTGTTAACATGCTATTTCACAACAAGGTTCAGTTTGCAAGTATGACATGAGACAACTGTTGTGGAAATCAAAGACAGACCTGCGTACAAAGTGCATCTGACTCCCACAGAAGACATCCAGGATGAGACGTTCGTAAGCGTCTGGAAGCTTCACATCCTGAAAACAGGAAACAAGTTGTTTGAAATTACGTTTTAAATTAGAAAACAAGGCAGAAAAATTGAACATGTGATGTACATAACTTGATTAGCTTTTTTAGTCCCGTTATTTAAAGCTCTAGCTGGATTTATCTGCATATCTAAATGTGTTTGGACCTGCCTTGTATCTACTCTTGTAGGTGAGGTCCAGCTCAGTTTCCTCGGGGCTGAAGTACACGCCGGGTTTCTTGCTCATCATCTTGGCATAGACGGCCTCGTTCGGCTGCACACGCACCACCAGCTCATTCCTGCGACACTGATTTCCAAAAATGTCCCCAGGGACATCTGTGAACTGCAGCCGCACCTCGGCCTTCCTCTCATTCAAAGCTTTTCCACAGCGTAGGATGAAAGGAACACCTGAAGAGGAAAAAAAAAATGTTCATGCTAATGTATCTTTGAAAGGAAAATGTGAGATCAGCAGGATTTGTTTCATGAAAAGGCAAATTATCTTTACCATCCCAGCGCTCGTTGTGCACATAGAGCACAACTGTGGCGAAGGTGGCTTGAGTTGATCCTTTAGGTACAGTGGTATCATCAAGGTAACCCAGTTTGGCATCTCCTTCACCCTCTGGATCCCCCACATACTGACCCAGCACCACTTCGGACATGGATGCTGGAGCAATGCACTTCAGCACTTTCACCTATAAGAGGGAACGCATGATAAGAGAACACTACATACTCTCAAACATAAAACATAACAAATCTCCATATTTGTAGCGTTGAGAGTGTTGTAGTGTTGTGAACCTTTTCATCCCTGACATCGTCAGAGCTGGTGGAAGCTGGTTTCTCCATGGCAACCAGACAAAGCATCTGGAGCAAGTGGTTCTGCATGACATCGCTGATCACGACAAAGGAAACAGATGGTCACACAACAGACAGAGAGGAGACAGTGATGCTTGTGATCGTGTTCATTAAAATGATAAGTGATACTGATACACTATTAACACTAGTCAAAGCTATCCATCATCAATAGAGTAATTCGCAGTGAGCTGTCAGTATTGAGATACTGATGATTACAATATAACTAAAAATGGTTAAAATAACTTCCCTTTATACCTGGTGCAGAGGCAGTACATCTTATTACTGCAGTGCAAAGACAAACTATAGGTTTTTCTTTTTCCCACTCACCGGATGATGCCAAAATCATCAAAGTATCCTCCTCGTCCCTGAGTGCCAAAGGGTTCTTTAAAGGTGAGGACAACACAAGCCACACTGTCCCTGTTCCAGATTGGCCCAAAGATGCGGTTTCCAAACCTGCAACAAACATCACATCAACATAACAGTTCTCCGCGCAGCAGCACGACAGCTGCTCGTGACAACATGAATAGACATTTATCTTCTGTTTTGTTCTCAGTTAAAGGCTGACTTCTATTTACTTTGTGTAACATGCTTGGGGACTTTTCTAAACCACAAACCAGCTTAAACTGAAGTGTTGCATAATTCTAATTAATACCTTAAATCAACAGCAGATCTTTGGTTAAGTATGAAATTAAATAATCCCTCCTTTGTCCATATTTCACAAGATTATTTAAAATTAACACCAGCGATGCTGAGAAAAAAACCTGCATAACGTGTTTCGAGTTGTATTCATCATGATGGCTGTTCAGTTACAGGCTCTCTGAGACTTTGTTCTTTTATACTTGTTCACCAGAAAACTTTATTCCAATTTACAGCATTTGATAATATCCTACTTGACAATCACCAAGCATTATATACAGTAATAAATAAATCTTATGTATGAATTGTCACACCTTGAAGATTGCAAATCCTTGCAGGGCTGTAAGGAGTCTGAAGATGTTTTTTTCTTACCTGAGCACCATGAGGTTCTGCACCATTTCTTTGCCCAGATAGTGATCTATACGGTAGATCTGTTCCTCGGTGAAGAGCGAGGAGAGGTGAGTGGACAGCTCCTCAGAGCTCTGAAGGTCATGTCCAAACGGCTTCTCTACAATCACCCTGTTCCAGCCTCTACAGTACACACACACACACACACACACACACATACACAAACAGAAGAAAATGAACATATCAAGTCCTGTCCACTTTGTTTCATACTTTGGTCATCTTTCCTCACACATCACCATAATAATCATGAGTGGGTTTCCACTTGAATCATGATAGGATTGGTCTTTTTACACTCTGGGATTGATTTCACTATAGAGTTCAAAAGTAAGTGAGATAGTAGCTTGTGAGGATAACTTTTCTCCTCCATCAGACCTACTTATGGCGGAAACAGATGAGGTCAAAGAGAAAGGACAGGTTTTTCTCTTGTGCCTATGGAAGCGCCTAGAACTTCCACCTGTACCGGTAATGTTGCCTATGTTACTACTGCTGGTGATGGTAGACCTGTTTTATGTCCTAAAATGCAAAAAATGAAGCTTTACATAAAAAGGCTGGAGTTTGGGCACACTGTCACATCTAAAAGAATGGCAGCCTTCTCATTGCCTGCTGGGAGTGACTTCTAGTTGTTTGCAGATATTCAGACATAGCAGGTGAAACAGACGCTTGCAAAGCAACGAGTAAAACCATATGACACAGTTAGTGAGAGAGGTGTGTGTACTGACTTTGTGCTCATACAGTGGTGCTTGATGTTCTTGGTAACATCGTGGTAGACGGTGGGCGGCAGGGCCAGGTAGAAGAGACGGTTTGCCTCGGTTCCTCCGGGCAGAGACTGGATGTGTGTGTTGAGCTTGGAGAAGGAACCTTCTTCTGCATATTTCCCACTGATGTAGGTGTTCCTGCTGAAGAAGGCTGTCAACCGATCTGCTTCTGAGTCTGCCACCTGGGCCAGAGAGTGAAAACATTTAAGCAAGCATGGATTTAACTAGGATCATTAAAAATTGTGTGAAAAAAAATTCTATTGACAAGAAAATCGCTTTAAAATAAGTGAAAAGAGAATTCATACAGTAAGTTTTAATTTAGAGCAGAAAAATTCACACTGGAAAAGTTAAAAAGTGAGTATATTTATTATCTTTTTTTTTTTTTTTTTTTTTTTTTTTTTAAAATGGTATGCATTTGTGTTATGACTCATTTATTTGATAACTATCACCTTGAGATTAAGTTCAGTTGGATTTTTTATTGTTTTGTTTTGTTTCTTTCTTTCATTTTTTTCTATATTTATTTTCTTGCCTTGAAAGGTTTTTATTTACATGGTGTTTGTATAATGTTTGCTACTATCTGCAGTAAATCCTACTACCTCCTCTCAATTAAAAATGAAAAATTATATTACAAGGGGAAAAAAAACTGTTACTTAAAAGGTCAAGTTGTACCTTCAGGTATGGCATGCATGATGTCCGGATGGCATCAACTGTCAGGTCAGAGCGAGCAAATCCCACAAAATACGTCTGCTCGGGGAGGAGGCCGTCTCTGAACAACCACCTGAGAGAAAACAGAGAAACATGTTTTATTATACGCAACTTCAGAAGCACCGGTCCAGATTTGAATAGTATCTTTCATCGGCCTCTGCTGTGTTAGTGATGTGAAAGCCTTTCACTGGGGTTCACTTACCATAGAGTTGGGTAGATTTTCTTCTTGGCCAGATCCCCCTACAGGTGCAAACACACGATCAGAAATATGATTTCACCTTAAAAATATATGTTATGTACACAATCATTAAATGCTGACGCAGTGTTTGGGACCAACTGTGGTGCTATTTAATCAGTGCACGCTGTGAGGCTGCCAATTATTTTCCACTGTACTAAAGTCTCAAGATGCAGCAGCTCTACAGGTCACACTGTGTGGTAACAGGTAAGTAGGCTGCTTTGGCTTATTTAAGAATGACGCAACCTTAGTAATCCCACTGGAAGCAAGTGCCAACCACCAAGAGACAGTGTGGAAACAAAGGATGGTCCAGTTGCTTAATGAAATCATGTGGAAGAACCAGTTGCTTAGTGGATTAACTATTAGGCAAGGCAAGTTTATTTGTACAGCACCTTTCAAAAACAAGGCAACTCAAAGTGTTCAGATATAGAAAGATATATAAAAAAAGAGACGCATAACACATAAAATTTAATCTAAGTAAAATAAAGCGGAAGATAAAATGAGGTACTATAGAAGGAAATGTAACACAATCATCTTTTGACAGTGTTTGACGTGTTTCACAGAGAACACCAGGCCCTCAGTCTCTGTTAGATAAAAGGCGTCTGCTGGACATTGTTCAACCTGACAGGAGACATCAGGTTTCATTAGTGATGACTTAAGACAAACTTCAATACAAGGACAAATTGGGCAACATTTTACTTTAACCTTCACTAGTTGGCATTCATAAGCAGTATATAAACATTTAAGAAATTGATTATAATGCAATATAATGTAGTTGTTAGCAGATATAAGTTATTATAAATTTGTTAACCCCTCTGAGGATGTGCATAAGTGGAGGCTGGTGTATAAACAGATAATTAATGACAACACAGTAAAACAGTTTTAATAATACAAAATTGTCTTCATGGGAGAAGTTAGAATTGTGTGCATTAATAAATACTTAAAAATGTCCTTATAACTGCGTACAACTGCTGCAATATAGTGTTATAAACTATTTATTAAACGTTTAAATAGTGCTTATAAATGTTCAATAGGGAGTAAGTGTAAAAAGTAAAGTGTTACCATGAATTGTGCCACATAACATGACATTAAAAGTCAAATTAATTGAAAGTAATTCCCATTATAACAGTAAACTGTTGGCCACTCTGTTCCTTAGCTGTGAATTAATTAGAGGGCAGCAGATTTGGTTTGCACAGTGTCCTGCAACATTAGCAAAGGACTAACTTGTTGCACTCAGTCAAACCTCTCATATCGGCATGAAGCTGGAATGCAATAACTGTTGAATTAGTGGTGGTGAGTAAATGTTAGCAAAATGTAGTGATAAACGTGACAGGGCCATTTAAAAAAAGAAAACCAACAAAAGAAAAAAACCACTAGCTTGCAACAGGTCATACACACGTATCCATGAAAAAAACACAACCAGAGTGAGACTGCACACTGCCAAGGCGTTCCCCTGATCCGCCTGTGTATCGTACTGAAAGGAAAACGCTGACAGCCAATGACACTGCAGAATTCAATGACAGCGACTCTCTCCTCACCCGAGAGCAAACAGTGCAAGAGACAGAAGGACACAGCCGGTGAGCTACTGTAGCCTGGCCAAACTATCTATTTCCACACAAGTTGTGTCTTTAAGGATTATAAAAAGATGATAAGAAAATGGTTGTTTTGAAAAAAAAAAAAAAACATGGTTTGACTAGTGAAAGCAAATTTATTGCTAAATGTTAAGATGTAACTGGGTATTAGTATACATGGTATCATAGATAGTTATGTTTAGATTTACAGTAGTGTTGGGCATGTTATTTTTTAATTATAGAAACAATTTAAGAAGAAGGAGACACATTTGGATAGACTGAAGCCCTGGCAGAGAAAGAGAAGGCACAGAGGGGGAATAAATGGAGACATAATGTAACAAAGAAAGAAGGAAACAGGACTAAAAAAGTTTCAGAGTGCCTGAAATAGTTTAACTTCCTCAACTCAACACCTAAATGGTATGAGGAAATATAGTAAGTGGTGAAAAAAAACTGACTTTCCTTATTACATTCTTTGGATGGAAAGAAACTAAACGTATCACATTTTCAAGTAACAAACAAACTCAACAGAATATTGAAACAGAATATCACAAAACATTTAACTGTAATACTCAATCTGATTTTAAGCCTGGTTTATTTTGCTGGTTAAACCTGGAATAACTGATTTCTGACGTACCATTATCACCTTTTAAGTTAATATGGAAAACTTGTTAGCAAACATTTGCTTGTTTTGCTCATTTATTCATGTATTAACATTTATTCATTTAGCACTTAAGGAGCAACAATGTCCTTTAACTTAGTTTTTGGTCCCTACCAACACCTGAGAGAAATATCTGGCCCTTTAGCAGCTAAATGCTCCATTATGTTCACCAGCTAGTCGCTAACTGTTTGCCATTTTTGTGCTGAGCAGGTAGTGTACAATGGATTCTTTGAGAGAAAAGAACACTATGAGAGCAGTGAGACAAACCAAAAGAGTAAAACTGCTAGCCAGACAGCTAAACAATGAGCTGAAACTCACTATAAAGCTCCGTAAAGCCGAGAGGAGCTGCAGTCGGTTGTGACAGTTGTGGTACAATTAGTTCATCACCACAAGTAACGCCTCTCACATAATACATTTGATACATATTATACATGTTATAATGAAAATATAAATTATAGCCGCTTTAACTTAAATTTTGTAATAATTAAATAAAAATGCTGTTAATTTTACTGTATTTTATTTTTTTAAAAATTAAAGTATGTTTATGTTTCACAGTGTGAAATATTAGACAAAAAAGTTACAGCACAAAAACTTTGAGTATTACATTGGCAAAATTCTTGAATAATACCCAGTGCTCCTGACTATGACTGTACTAAATCATAGCTATCAAACACTATTGAAATGATAAATAAAGAGGAACCTTGAGGTTTTCACTGTCCCAATTCTAGTCTTTTGAAAGCTGGGTCGACTGAGAGGTGCTTGTTTGCAGAAGTTTGGTGAAATCAGTTTCAACATTTCCTTAATCAGATCATGTGCAATTATTGCAGTATTTTGGAAGATTTCAACACACTTTCTTTGAAAAGACGGCCAAAAAAATCTTGCCCAAGTTGCACTGTACATTATACATGTACCAAAAATAATAGTAATAATTAAGTGAACAAGCATCTTAAAAGCCTCATTATTTTCTGAATCACATTGTACATTTTGTGTGATCAAGATTGCTCCAGATCATTAACCCTTTCATTTAATTTCACAAGCATGCATTGCCTTATCAGTTCCCATTTTTACACCTTACTTATACAATCACTAAACAGACTATTAAGTCCCCTCCCCGGCTCTCACCGAGGCTCCCATGATGATGAAGATGTGAGCATCAGACTGATGGAATTCTTCATCTTCATGAAGCTCCTTCCTCAGCTCCCCAAACACCTCTGAGCGAGAGAGGGGGATGGTGGTTGTTTTCTCTAAAAAGTAGACAAAAAGAAAACTCCAGTTAAAAAAAAAAAAGAATTTAAATATTAAACCAACCATCAAGAGGACAAATACAGGCTGTGAACCAAACAGGAATTTGCCAGGGGCACTAAACCTGCATAACAATTAGTACAGTGTTGAGAACATTACTCAACATTTGGCTGGTGGAGTTACTGTCTTGCATGCAACAACACAAAAAAGAAGATAATGCGCGTGCAAGTTTTAGCTCCTTAACTACATTCATCATGCACACTTAACATTTCTGCTGACCTTTGTCAAAGGCTGTACACTTTTAGTGCATTTTTCCTACCGTTCCAGGCAGCCATTGATTTCCACTCGTTTCTGAATGAGTGAAATGAGTATTAAATCAGTTGGCAGCCTATTATAGATCACGGTGGACTGTTGCCAATGATTTAATAAAAAAGAAAAATGTTAAAAAAGAAAGTTTGTGAGTGCACACCTAGTATGTGAAGCCAATAGACTTTTTCTCCTGGCTGGTAGCACCCTAACGGATTTCAAGAGACTAAATATAAAAAGGCAACAAGTAGAGCCCGTTCCTTCCATTTCTTTTGCATAAGCAGCCCTCTGAAGTTTGCATTAGACATGTAATCTATCCCAGAGTAAACAAAGCTTGCATGTCATATTTGTCAATGTAATACTGCTGATAAGGAGAGCAGTTTAGGTAATGCAGCACAGTGGAATTTGAAAAGTCTGCACTGGCATTGACATAAGTTATAGACTTGATGTTCATGGTAATATTTCAGTTTCAATCACTTTTCAAGCAAAAAACCTCAACATTCACTGGTTTTTAGCCTTTCAAATGTGACGATTTGCTGCATTTTTCTGTTTTGTAATATTGTAAATTGAATATCTTTGGGGACTGTTAGTCAGACAAAAACTATACTATACTGTTCTGGTTGCAACTGGACAACTGCTTGGCGTCCTCTTCATCACATTCTTCATATATATCATAAATCCATTATAATTTTGTTACCCTGTTTGATGCTGTATTCTGTAATTTGTGTTCTATTCTGTACACACAACATCTATTGCACATCTGTCCGTCCTGGGAGAGGGATCCCACCTCTGTTGCTCTTCCGTTTTTTTTTTTTAAACCTGTTAAAAAGGGGTTTTATGGGGAGTTTTTCCTTATTTGACTCAAGGGTCTAAAGGGCAGATGATGTTGTATTGCTGTACAGGCTGAAAAGTCCCCTGAAGCAAATTTGTGATCTGTGATATTGGGTTATACAAATAAAATCGACTTGACTTGATATCTGACAACATCACCTTCCCTGAAGTTGGGGTATTTTTCATCATTTTCTGACATTTCATAGACTAAATGTCAGAAAATACACTGCCTCTATGTTCTACTTGATTAATAAAAGAAACTGCAACAACTATCATTTTGAGTCACGAGTCACCTTTCTCTGGTTCCAGGAGTTGCTGGTTTCCTTGGTTTTCTGCAACTGTAAAGTGAATATCTTTGGATTTTGGACCCAAAAAAAGACATTTGCAGACATGTAGGGGAGTGGAATGGACATTTTATACCATTTTATGACTTTTATGGCCCAAGTGGTTAATAGATTAATACATCTAATTAAATTTGCTGTAATTTAATAAATTAAATTAGTAGTTGCAGCCCTAAAAAGGAAACCAACTGATGCCTGAAACTGTGGAAAAAAATACATTTGTAAAGCTCAACAGCATTGTTAAACATGGTTAGCTCTGATGTAAAGTATATGTGGTGTGACAGGAAAAACCATTGGCACTGGTCCTACATTTAACAATACTTAAATGATAAGGAGCGGCATATTCGAGAGAATGGGCAATCTCAGATTTCCTTGTGACTAATTTCATTTGGTAACAGTGAGTCAAATCAGGAAGTACTACACTATTTTTTTAATCATATCAACACTGACTTCCCTGTTTTCACCCTTAGCTGAACCTGCAGGCTGCGTTGGTTATAGGAAATCTGCTATGCATCCCTGAAGTGTCTCTATGACGATGGATAGACCTCAACAGTCGTGTAAGGTTATATATACATATCATCCTTGACATAGTAAACAACACTCAGGAGGGACTACACGTGGATTTATGTCAGATGGTCAATACAGCTCCCAGAAATAGCCTGACGCTCACACAACGCACAACAAACTATAATGATATTAGTCAAATCCTCCACCAAATCCCTTATTTAAAGGGCTAAACCTCACCTCACTGCAACAACACCGTGATGAAGCTCGTTTGGCTAACAAATCGAGGCTAACATTTTTGTTTCACATGAGTGACTCAGTTAACGTTAGCTGCTAACATCAAGGATGAAACGGGTCAGATAAAGCTGCTAAACTGAGCTCCACGGTGTTTTATATACTGTAAACTTGTGGCTAATACTAAAAATCCGCACTGTCATCAGCTCTTGGCTTTACATGGTGATATGACAACATGACAATTCACAAATTACCATTTACAGCTAGCAGGCGGCACATAGCTTACGAGTAGCTACGTGCAATTACATATAAAAACGGTTAATTAAACAACGGAAGCGATAGTAACGGCTACTTACGAGTCGACATGATAACCTGGCAGTCAAAGCTGTGACTAAGGCAGCTGGACGACAGGACTCAGACTTTATATATACACACACACACACAGCGAGCCTCGGCACTGCTGCTCCACATTTGCCTACTTCCCTGTTCAAGTGACAAAGCAGAAATGAGAGATTTTATTGGTTTGGGAGAAACTCACCAGCGCTCGCTCGAGTCCCCATCACTGTAGACTGAGTGACGTAACCCGCTCTGCAGGTGGGCGTGGTTTAACTGTACCACCCCACCACCCCCGTTCACCCTCCTCCTCCTACTCTCTGCACACACATACTTTTCAACATAATGAAAACTGGACAGGTAAGTACATAAGTATGAGGAAACACAAGAACGAGAAGGTGTAAAATAAAACAAAATTCAATCTGTTTTAAATCTTTATTTTAAAAAAAATATATATACAGTTTTTGAAGGATAGGTTAACAATTTTTCAAGTCTGTCAGGTGCCCATATGAACCCTGAAAAAGGTTTTCCTCGTTGTAATCATTCCTCCTGTTCATACTGGTTATTCAAAGATCTTCAAATGCATTTTCAGTGTAAATGATGGTGGCTAAAATCCAGTGTGTTCACACATTTTGTGCAAAAATGCGTTTAAAAGTTTATCTAAAGCTTATATGAGGCTTCAGCAGTCTGAGTTAGTCATATCAAGTGGATATCTGCCTTATTTACTTCCTGATGTTGTGTTTTCCTGTTGAGCTGCGGAGGAAGTATAGTAACAAAGAGGGACTTTGGCACTAAAAAGACTAACGTTGAAAGATATCTACTTGATTTGACTAACTGAAGCGTCATATTATCTTCAGATAAACTTTTAAATACATTTTTGCACAGAAGGAGGCATGTGGATTTTGCCCCCCATGACTTACATTTAAAGTGTATTATGAAGGGATCTTCTAATGGAAAGAAAAACCTGTTTCAATGTTCATTTGGACACCTGACTGTGGTTTTAAGACAGACATGAAAAACTGTGAAACTGTTTTAAGTTATTGACTTTTTTTTTTCTTTTGTCAAGAAACATTTACAAATACTTTTAAAGGAAAGGTTCATGTTTTTAATATTGATTTTAAAGGATAAAGCTGGTGATGTTCTGTAGTTTTGTTACTGACAATAAATCCCATGAAAAGCCCAAAACCAACAGTCTTAGTCCATGTCTCAATACTTTATGACTCTCCTGCTTGAGTGTGGCTCTCAGCCACAAGCCCACTGATTCATGCTGAAGACATAAATCTTTAAAAATGGGTCTCAAATATAGTTTTATTTTTAAGAAAGAGTCTACAGCCACACTAGCAGCTCTGTGAGGCTGTAGAGACAGTGGTGCTTTTATCTAAAAGCGAATATATTCACAATAACAATGCTAACACACCCTACTAATGATTAGCAGGTAATATTTACCAGTTTAGTAATGCAGACAGAAACTTAATCTGCAACATTATTTTTAATGCAGTAAATTAATACATTTATCAATACTTGCAGCCCTAAAATGGAAAGCAATGGATGCCTGAAATCATGGGAAAAAAGCATTGTTAAACATGGTTAGCTCTAATGTAAATTATATGTGATTTGTACTAAATGAGCAAAACATTGGCACTGGTCCTTTACTTTCTCCTGCATTATCCAACACTTAAAGAGCAGCATATTTGAGAGAATGGATAGTGGTAATTTTTACCACCATCTTAGTTTAGCATGTTATCATTTGCCAATTAGTACTAAACATAAAGTATGGCTGAGGCTGATGGAAATGTTATTAGTTATGCAGGTATTTTGTCATAAGCCAAATAGAACAAACTAAATTTTGACTTAGGGCTGGTTCTAAATTGATTTTTTCAGACCCTTGGGGTCAGCTGAAGCAAGTTGTGAAAACAACAGTCATGTCATCATCTTTTTAGCTGATATGTTGAACTTGTTAGCAAACAGTTGTTTATTTAAACATCTAGCAGTTATGGAGCAACATCATCATTCATTTGGAGTATTTCTGTCCACCTGGTGAATGCAAATCAAGTACTCTCTTTTAGCTCTCTGCCAATTCCTGAGGGAAATATCTGGCTCTTAAGCTGCCAAATGCTCAACTATGTTCACCAGCTAGTTGCTAACTGTGTCTGTTTGCTGTTTGGTGCTAAGCAGGTAGTTTACAGTTTGTTCTTAGCGCTGAAACAGCTGCCTATGAGAGCAGTGAGAGTGAATCAAAACAGTAAAGCTGCAGGCCAGACAGCTAAAAAGTTATATAAAGGGAGCTGCAGAGTTGCATGACAATTCTCTGTTGGTGTAATGAGCAACACCTCTCACATTACACATTGTCATTTAATACACTGTTGTTAAAACTATCAACTATACCAGCTTTGAGAAATCACCAAATGTTTTATGATTCATCCTGAGGGGAATATTGATGTCTGTACCAAATATCATGGCTCCATCCAATAGGTGATGAGCTATTTCAGTCAAATCAACACTAGCATGGCTGAAAAGACAATTCCCTAAAACAGCTCGGCACTGTAGTTGTTAGCAAACGTTTCTCAAACAGGAGTAAAAAGTGCATTTTCTGAGCACTATTTTCAGCTACAGATTAATACACATTTAGTGCTCTAAAGAATATTTCCAGCAACAGGATGGTGTGTGTCAGAATGATTCAAAATAAACTACAGTCCCCAAGGTACAATAATGAAGAAACATGTCACCCAGTGCAATGGTTTGGCCCGCTGATGTGTTTTAATAGTCTTTGGACAACAATGGAGGTCTATGGCACAAAGAGACAAGATACACAGACAATACTTACTGTATTAGGATCAATTCACTGTTGGTTTTGGTCTTTTCATGGGATTTGTTAAGAATGAGAAAAATAGAGTATAACCAGACTCATCCTTTAATTCAATACAAACATGCCATATGTGCACTGAAGCAGAGGCTGTAACATGATCCCTTCCTAGTGCCAATCCAGTGTAAAAGACAAGCATCAAAATCCACAAGTATTTAATTAAAATAGACATGAAAAAATATGAAAATATCCTTGAAGTAAAGCTAAATGCACAAGTCCACATAGAAAAATCCATAATTGGTGTCAGATGAAGACCCAGCTTTGACTGGCACTGGTGGATTTGCAGGTAGTCACCATCACGTTTCCTCCTGCTATTGTCAAACATTTTTCTGATGAGGGGTTCTTTAGATGGTGTGTCTGAAAACAACAACAGTGTAAACTTTTAATATCTTCTGGTGTGTTTAAGAGTTTTAGATTTAGCAACTGTGAAACAAACTCAGAGGCAGAGTGACAAGAATGAGGAAATAGAAATCAGTATTTCCCTGTGCAACTGCGGAGAGTGTTGTAACATCAGTTGCTGCAGCAGTTGGGTTGATGTAGAAATGTGGGTTATACCTGTGTAAAGATCCAGACTTGTTCAGGAGCTGCTGTGGTTACATTTCCCTTCAGTTGACACAGTTCAAGAGACACCAGAGCTCTTCCAGGGGTTGCATGTAAACACAGCTCAAATTTGCCGGCGCTGAGCCGTAGCTCTTTCTGGGATGTGTACTCAAAATACTAAAAGTCACACAGAAAAAAACATTGTATTTAAGAGGGGTAAGATAATGCTTAATCCCATTGCCAGCAATACTTTTAAATCTGTACTGTAGCTTATGTTGATCTAACTCAGTGATTTTATAATGTGAGCCCTCATCACAAGTTGTGAATTATGAGCAGTTCAACCAAAGTTTGTTTTTGAATTGTTTTTGGAGTCCAGGAGTTTAAAGTATCTGAACACAATGTCTTATCCCTTTATTCAACATGGTGACCCCTCAGACTTGACGGGTCCTGGCCTCCAGGCTGGGAACCACTGATCCAACAGAAGTAGCTGATGTACCTGCGCTCCACCTTCATTGTTACATTTTAACATGTCAACAGGCCTCCATCGCCTAGTTTTCTTTCTTGCCTCCAGGCAGCACTTCCAACCAGTGTTTTCCAACTGCAGAAGAAAACATAACACAGCAATTAGATAGCAAACAAAATTTTCAAGGTGCCTTTTTAGGCAAGTGTGAATGTCCATGTAATTTACTGTACTGAACTATGTTATTAAAAACAGTTCTTGATATGCAAATGCATTGCTCATCAATATACGTCAATCTCCGTATATCAACCTTCTTTTTGTTGAACCTCACACTCAGATCATATAATAGAAATATAACTTTAGGCTGAAACAAACTGCAATAATCACATTAAACACTAGGGGGCATCTACAGCCCCTTTTAGGTGCTAAACAGTCAAATTGTGTTCGTCCTTATTTACTAAAGGACTGACCACTGAGGCAGGTTTGTTACCACCTTACTTCTTAAAGTGTATAAGACTGAAAGCTGAGATCTTAATTGATGTGATTTATGCAATAAAACAAAACTCCTTCAGGCTTATATTATTCATATCTTCGGCATAATGTAAATTAAAAATGTTTTAGAGCTACAAACTGTATCATCCCATAAAAGATGATCAAATGTTGGTAAAGTAGTTTACCTGTCCATGCATAACAGGCCTGATGTCAGGCACGTAGGCCTCTGGGTAAATGTTGTTCAGGTACCAAGAGAAGTTCCTGCACTTTAATCTCTCCCTGAGTTTATGACGTGCAGAAAGATTTCCAAATAAATTCTGAGGGGGAAATGACAACAGAAAAACAACATATCGTGAGGTAGGTCAACATCATAAATGTGAAATGACTAACTTGTAGACTACTGTAAAATTGCACTATCCAACCTCTTTAAATACAAAAGCAGCCTTTCTGTTTGCACGATAGAAGATCCATTTGTAGTCGTCCATCCAGACCTCAGCCAGGCGGACCAGGTTGCTGGTGATCACAGAACGGCCTTTAGGGAAGGTGTGGGGGGTATTTTTGCGGAAAATGTGCCCTACAACAGAACAAGGAATAATCTCCAGCTGACCTCCACATTGCCAGACCTACAGTAAACAGGACACACAGCACAAGGTTACTGAAGCTGTAAAGTGCACTATATGTATATACAGTATATCTGTAGGAAAACACTGAAGGACTCTTACCCTGAAAGACATTTCCAAATTCTCACCTCCCCAGAACTCCATCTGGTCATCATAAGTTCCAATATGCTCAAAGTATGATTTGGATACAGAGAAAAGACCACCAGCAAAGGTAGGGGTTCTACAAAATCAGACACAAACCAGTCGCTATCAATGACCATAACTGCCAAAAGAAAACATAGTGTGAAAATGACTATTTGTGATGTTGCCATTCTGCGAGTGGAAACTAGAGTTACTCCTCCCAGCTTTAAAACAATCTAGCACATAAGTCCCCGTAAAAAATGTCAAATTCCCCCGTTTCCAATCTTTATGCTAAGCTAAGCTAACAAGTTGCTAGCTCCAGCTACATATTAAGTGTACAGACATGAAAGTGGTATCAATCTTCCCATCTAGATCTCTGCAAGAAAGCAAATAAGCTTATTTAAAAAATGTTGAACTATTTCTTTAAATCAGCTAATTTGTCAACAGATTTCAGAGAAATTTGGTAAAAATAGGCCATGTGCCATGAATGAACTGATCAGACTTTGGTGTGACTAGAGCCACCATGTGGATATTTTATAGTCCTGTACATTTTGGCTCATAAAACTTGCAGTGAGCAGTGAGATGTAGAAGAAAGAGCATTTGCATTATGGATCCCTTATCCCTATGCCAATAACTGCCTAAACAGATTTTCTGCCATTTAGCAGTTTTTGCAATTTTTTCACCACTCCCACTCATTTCACCCAATCCTTATCAAACTGGGTGCATATCATGCAGTATTTGGATTACTTCAATTTCAAGGAAGGAAGGAATAATCAAAAGATGGTACAGCAACATGATATAGTATGAAAGACCATAACTCAGTGGTTATGAGTCTGACTCACTTGAAATTCTGCACAATTCATCCTTGCACAAAGCCTTAATATTCCTATTCCAAAAATCACATCTGCCATCAGACAATCCGAATATTTCTCAATTATCACTATGTGTATTTGATGCAGAATCCAGATGCATATTAAACATTCAATCATAAAAGTAGCAAATCCAGATGATCCAAAGAGGATTGTGCAGCATTGATGCAGGTGCTTTCTAGATTTAAAGTATATGTGTATATATATATTTGTATACCTAATAGGGTATGTCTCCTTTTTCCTTTGTTTCTTCTCCTCTTCAGGGACAACCTCCCATCCAAATTTGAGATTCCAGTCAAAATTCCCTCGAATGCGATGACGGGGTTTAGGATTTGGTTTACTGAACTTTAGGTTATCTTCGTCAATACTGACAATTTCTGGACTCACCACAGCAGTAGGCTGCTCTACTATCCGAGCTAGAAGAGGCTCCAGCCATCCAGGGAAGCATTCACCTGAGCAGGAATGTAGAAGATAAGAGTGACATTTGTCAGTCAGGTTAAAAAGTTTTCACAGTCCAGGGTGTAGCTTGAAAGTTATATGGGTCAAATGTGGTGACTCATGGCCCTCGTAAAGTTTATTTGTTATCTTCCCACTATTTACACCTACTGTGTGCCCTATAACCTTCAGAGAAACAACTCTGAACAACAGACACCTGTTCAAAATCTACAAACAACTGAATCATGCATGAAAATAATGGCATGCACTGCATTATGGGATACATACAGTGGGAATCAAGGAAGGTGAGGACCTGTCCTCGTGCAGCCTGCGCCCCCAACAGCCTGGCTGTGATCAAGCCTTTCCTCTCTCTCTGACGTAACACACGCACTATATTCAGCTGCTGCACATACTCATCCAAACGAGTCTTCAAGTGATCTAGTAAATTATTGGAGGGAGAAATCCAAACAAGTTATTGTAGCTTTAGAACAACAACTGTTATCATGTCTATAAATTCAACTGTATCAATTTGTCATGGTAATAAAGAATAGATCATTTACACTTGTTTGGTTTCCAGTGAGTAAAAATATTAGCAGTTACATTATATTGTTAGCATTGGAAATAGTGTTACCACAGCAGTGGTAGGATGGAACTAGCTTTATTTACTCAAGTGCTGTATTTAAGTACAAATATGAGATACTTGTACTTTACCTGAGTATTTATTCCATTTCATGCCACTCTATACTTATACTACTCCACTACAATTTATTTATTTACTACAACATATTGTTAGTTTAAAATATATTGTGGTTTATACTCCACTGTCTATATAGTATCTGACAGTTATAGTTACTTTTAAAAATGATGATTTTACATACAAAACATATGGTTAGGTTATAAGATGTGATACAATGTTAGAGATTAAACAGCCCAGCAGTCTAACAAGAAGATAAAACTGGCTATAGCTCAACCAACTACAACAAAAATGCACAAAATTACACACTAATGCACCAGCTAATCTATTAATAATAAAATATATAACGGTAACGCAGTGTCCATTTTTCTGCTTACTTTTAATATATATTTAAATATATTTAGATAATACTTAAGTAACATTTTGAATGCAGGATATTTGCTTCTAAAAATATTTTTATGATGCGGTGTTGCTACTTTTACTTAAGTACATGGATATGAAACATCTTTCACTACTGATATATAGTATGTGCTTGGTGCTATGGTAACTAAAATATTTTAAGGATGTTTTAGGAATCTATGATGTGCATTATGAACAGAGATACATCAGTCTATGCATGTGGATCCATCATTACTGTACATGCAGCATTGTGAAGCTCTGTACACTCACCATCTGTGCTGGCATCATCCACCAGTAAGATCTCTGTGAGCAGGGCAGCAGGAGCTGTGTGTAAGACGCTGTAGACGGTCCGCAGCAGAGTGGACCAGGCCTCATTATGAAACACGATGATCACACTGGTGGTGGGGAGGCCAGGACAACGCCGAAACGTCTGTTCCAAGCAACTGTCAGAGCCAAACTGAAAGTTAAAGGACGGGTTCACAATTTTTCAAGTCTGTCTTGAAAAAACAGTCAGGTGCCCAAATGAACATTGAAATAGGCTTTTCTTGCCATAATCATTCCTCCTGTTCATACTCACCATTAGAAGATCCCTTCATGATGCACCTCACAATGTAAGTGATGGAGGCCAAAATCTACAAGCCTCCTTCTGTGCAAAAATGTGTTTACAAGTTTATCTGAAGTCAATATGAAGCTTCAGCCGTCCAAATTAGCCAAATCAAGTCAATATCTTTCAACATTACAGTCTTTTTAGTGCCATAGTCCCTCTTTTTGTTACTATATTTCCACTGCAGTTCAACAGGGAAACACTGTACAAGGAAACACAAAGAGGGAATTTGATGCTAAAAAGATGGTAAATGTGGCAGATATCCACTTGATATGACTAACTCAGACTGCTGAAGCCTCATATAAGCTTCAGATAAACTTTTAAATACATTTTTGCACAAAATGACTGTGCAAAATGAAGTGATGGGGGCCACTGTGGATTTTGGCCCCCATCACTTACATTGAAAGCACATTTAAAGGGGATCTTTTAATAGCCAGTATGAACAGGAGGAATGATTACAGCAAGGAAAACCTCTTATGGTGTTCATATGGGCACCTGACTGTTTCAAGACAGACTTGAAAAATTGTGAACCTATCCTTAAACAGGTATCAGCATGATATACATTTCTTCTTGAATCATATGTCAGTTGTAATTGATCCTCTACTGAGATAATGAACAATGGGTTTACTCACTCTGGGTGCCGTGTGTCTTCGCCTAGATCACGGTGCAGGGAGATTCGATCACTGGCAAACTGGTTGAACTGGTTTTTACTAAATCCACGTAACTGCTCTTTTTCTTCTTCAGAAGTCAACCAGTCTGACTCGAAGGCTTCACCATTTGCGCCCTGTGCTGTGGGATCTTGAAGAGGTCTCTGAAAGTGAGGCTTGAGTTCCTGTTTACTGTAAAAGCCAGGTGGACACTTGGGAACCAGGCCGTCCACAGGTATGCTGGCTTGATGGTGTGATGGTCGTTGGAATGCTTTGTATTTTATGTTGTAACGCATGATGACAAGTAAAAGCAGAAAGCAGGAAGCTGTGACCTTTACTGGAAAGGTGAGTCGACAAAACCGCATGGTATGCAGAAGGAAGAACTGACCTAAAACAAAGCTGAAATGAGATTCATCAGTATAGAAAGTATACGCAAAAAACTTAAAAAGCATTGAATCTAAGTTAATTCAAAGACTGATAAACCAGCACCTCACATACCAAATTTATTTTCATTTTTTTGTTGTTGTTTTTACTGTTTTTTTACTGGCCAACAACTGTAAAAACTGTGACAGACAAGCATTAGAGATGCATTAAATTTTCATTCAATTCTTCAAACAAGACACCTGGAAACCATCTGTATCTATGTGTCGATCATACAAAGTTGGCAAAGACAGCATGTTTGCAGAGAATTACTGAACTCATACATATATATGATACCCATAAGAGTAGATTTTTGTGTTTTTTGTGTGTTACATATGATGTAAAATGTAAAATTAATATACAAAGAAATGTAAGAATTTACAAGCTAAAAGTATAGACACATCCCTCTCTTCAAGTGTGCTTTGGGCCTACTGTAAAATTAAAATCATATGTTGTAAATTAATAATTCATATAATTTCTGTATTATTTTTAAACATACTACACAATGTTTGCTTATTTTGCTTTACATGATTATAGATACATCCACACAGGCTTCATATAACATCAAGACATATACTTGTGTTTTGTATCTAGCACATGTTTTGTAATTCATTTTTGTAATCTATATTGTACTTACATTTTATAACATTTGGAGACAAAATACCCAATAAACAACAAAAATCACACATGGCCATAACAGTACTATGCACAGTGCTATATACCTGTCATATATTATACAAATGATTTATAAAAAAAACTTTCAATCAGTACTTACAATACTTTGGTTGCAAGCCATGAACAAGTCCTTGCACTGGTGTTCCTGTTTCTCATGTGTCACACACTTTTCTTTCAGGCATGAGGGAAATTCTTCTCAGGTTTGCATACAAACGTGTGGCAACCTGGTTGGTGTGACTGTAGTAAACAAAATCAGGAAGAACGATGACAGTAAAACAGTCTTTGATTGTTAGAAATGATTGTGCTCAGTCCACAACTGTAGTAGGCATAGGCCTACACATCACATTAATTATTCACATTAGAGGTTACAATAGGTTAGATACTCAGATGCCCAGACCTTTCTTCCCTTCCTAAGCTGCCAGTGGAAGTGACAGGGGATAAAATCTACAATCCTATTTTATGCAAACAATATACTCCAACATTTTTCTGAGGTTAGTTTGAGGCTTCGTCATACACATTTGGTATTTTTCAAAAATTTTACAGTCTACACAGTTCTACAGTCTTTTTATTCAGAAATTCCACATTTTATCTCCCTGAAAAGTTATTTCATGCTGAGCTGCTACACATAAAAAACAGGATAGTAATGCATCAGATAAACTTTGTATTTTTGTCTCCCATTTCCTATGTAAGAAATGCATTAGGAATTAATGCTTACAGCAAGCAAAAACAGTTAAGCACATGATTATTATTTTAAGACAGACTTGAAAAAATAGTGAACCAAAGATTTCCAAGTGGCAGCTTAAACAGTGATAACACTTGTGACCAAATATTGTGAGTAAAGAAAAATAAATTGTGTTATCAAAGGTGAAATTAAGATATAGAATTTAGGATATTTTTACAGCCCCAGTTACCTATAGGTTGTCAGCCACAGAGAGGCGTATAAAGCTTATTATTTCACAAATTAATGTGAACATGTGAGGAAATAAAACATATTCCGTGTATGGTCGAAACCATAGACTGTAACAAAATAATGGACGTAGCCACCGTGATGTCACCCATTGGTTTGTGGTGCACTCCCGTTTAAAGGCATGGCTATATTTTAAGAGCTCTTATAATATATCCATATTTGGTAGCCTCGAGTTTGCCATTTAGACTGTCGCTATCTTGGATTTTTGGAGCCGGAAGTGACGACCCTAACCCTCGCTGCTAGCTTGTTAGCACAGTGCATTATCTCTTTATACATCCTTGGTTAAATGGTTAAATGTCATAATGCTAATGCTTAAAACAAAATGTACTTACCGGAAAGACTAAACATCCAACTTCTTAGAAGGTTTTTTAGTACAACCAAACGCTGAACAAGACTTTTTAGGCGACCAAAATGTTACAATTAACTTTCTTGAACTGAAAACATACTGAAATAGCTACGACTAAGGCTACGTCTATACTCTGTGAATCTGTGGTTACGCCATGTTTACGTTACCTAACCAACGTTGTCGCCATAGTACCAACTTGTTAATCACAATGTAGCCACGCCATAAAGCATACCCTGCTTTATCGTCAAATTTAAATTAAATGGGACCATAATTGACAAATTGAACATCATGTTGTATTGAAGAAGACTTGAAAGTAGCGACTGAGACCATAAACTCATTAGGAAAAGGTTTACTGAGGTGGTAACATAGACTGTATAAAAATAGGGTGTTAAGAGAAGTATGGTCGTTTTCTCATAGACTTCCATATAATCTGACCTCTTTTTGGAGCCAGTGGACTCGCCCCCTGATGGCCATTCGCGAGAATGCAGGTTTAAAGCACTTCCGCATTGGCTTCACTTTTTTTTTTTTTTTGGCTTCACTTTTCAGACCGGAGCAAATCGCTTGGTCGAAACCATAGACTGTATAAAAATAGGTCGAAACCTATGGTCGAAACTCACAGAATGTTGCTATAGTAACGGTCAGTTAAGCAAAAAAAATAAAAAAATAAATAAAACTCTTGACGATAAATCCTGCTCTTTATCAGGCAAAGAATAAATTAAATGCATATTTATTTGCCCATAATTATATATTTATCCTGTTATTTTGTTTGTTTGTACGTTTATTTGTGCATTTATTTATTTTTAGTATCATGTATTCCAATGTTTTCCTCACGGGACACTGTGGGCGGGCGGAGCTTGTTCCCATGGTTACATCTAAACCAACCAAAAGTTGTGATTTATTTACACGCTGTCTGTCTCTGTATCTGCATTGCAAGGCTTGTTTACTGGGTCGATTTAAGGCAAACTGTGACACATATGGCCTTCTTCGGTTTAACACATTTGGGTTATCAAAACCCAATTGGCGACAAGTTGATAGTGAATCCCAAAGGAGCGTCTCGCCCTCAGGGTAAGAGGAGCTGGAGCTTGGTTTAGCGTTTGCTAGCGTCAGTGAGGGTCGCTTTTTATTGTATTAGTCAACTGTAGATATATCCACAGGGAAACCAAAGACATTATCTTACTCATAACTAACAACAGTAAGTACTCAATACTTCAAAATACTTTAGAAAATAGCATGCTACAGAGCTAATATTAACAGGATAGTACAGAGCAGGGTAATATTTGCTAATATGAGCAAGCAAGTTGCTGTGTGTCCCTTGAGTGCCTTTATATATTGTGGAAGATTTTAATCCCACAGATTAAGACTTAAATCAGGTAGTATAACTTAGATCAAGATCTCAAGAGAGACCTTAGAGCAAGAGACATTCATAGTTAGACAACCACACAACTGGCATATAAGTACATTCTTCAAATATTTGTCGATTTATTGTTGGCTGTATGGCCAAAAGGAGTTAATAAAAACAACTGCAAGAGTCATAAAATACATCAGAGCTTTAAATTGTAAGGCATAAACCCATCAAATATGGCTTTGAGGTCAAATGCATTGTGACTTTGATGTAATTATGCTATATTTTGGCATTTCAGTAAAATCTCAAGGAATACAATCATGATAGAATACAAGTTTAACTGTGACTTGATTGTGCCTTTTTAATAGCTTTAAGCATAATAATGTAATCCATGTACCTGTAAAGGGCCGCACACCCCTCTCCCATAGGAGCAAGACTCCCAGATCATCCTTTGACATTTTGCAGGTGAAGCAGAGCTCTCAGGTGCTGCTGTTGGTTGAAAACTGAACAGCTGAACTTAAGTATTTAGTTCATGCTGGAGATGAAGAGATGCTGTCTGAACAGCAAATCCACATCGACACTCCTCTGTATAAATACCACAGCACACTCTACGAAATATTACTATCAAAGAAAGCCTGAGATGCTTAATATAATTTTTATTAAAGTAGAGCAATTCTGCTGCTTTGATTTAAATTGCTTTACATATTTTACTGTATTTTAATGAAATGCTATAGTCTCAGAATGCGGTGCAGGTGAATTATGAAAGAAATAATAATCAAAAACAGATATTAGATTAGATTTGGTTGGCAGATACTCAACTTTAAAATCTCTGCTTTTAACTGAACATAGCTCAGAAACTTTCTAAGAAGAAATGTTAACAATTACTTCAAACACAGGCCTTGACCCCTTAGGCGTGTGCCCAGTGGGCCATGTTCAGAAATCCTTCCATGCAATTAATGATCAATCTATACTATAGTAACATATTTCTTTACAGGTGGTGGGCTTAACATCAGCGCAGGACTGCCTCCGTCTCTTCAAGAACAACAGGGCCCCCTCAGATGTACGGACATATGCAACGTTTACCACCAGCCTCTTGCCTACGGCACTGACATACACCAAGGAAGCCATGAGCGATACAAGGAGATGGTCAAACGGGGTCAAACACCCAGATGTGAGTTTGCATAAAGACATTAGTCATATAGTATGGAGCATTGGTTCCCAACCTGGGGGTTGGGACCTCCACAAGAGGTCGCTGGATTAATTGCAAGATGATTAGACAGGATAGGATAACAAAAACATACTATTGACACACAAAATTTTTGTTTTTTTGCAAGTTTTCTTCTATTTTTTGCTTTATTTATTGTGTATTGATGTATTTTATCTCGTTAAGCCTCCAAAAGTTATCCAAATTCATCTTCCATTTGTAACGTGTGATAAGGGGTCCCAGGTAAGAGTTTGATTAATTTTAAGGGGCCCCAAGCCAAATAGTTTGGGAACCTCTGGTATGGAGGACTTGAACTAAGATGGATTCAAATCACAGCTGTATGACTGGCAACAAGTAAAATACATTAAACTGAGCAGTTGTAACAAGGACTGAAAGTGAGATTGGTGAATGTCTCTGTCTCCTCTCTTCTCCAGCCCCGAACCAGCTGTACATAATGCCTCTGACAGACAGCCAGCAATATGGATGGTTGATGTCCAACAGTCCTGCACCATGGACACAAGTCAAAAGGTTTCCCCGAAAGAACAGTGAGATGACCAAGTAAGTAACATTTCCAAATCTAAAATTGTTCTTCAGTTCTTTACATATTATCTAGATCTCTGTGAGTGTAATCCACCTGTTGCTTTCACAGGTTTGTTAAGGAAATGTCAGTGACAGACCGGGAGTTCAGCCTGTTCTGATAGCCCTCTCCATTTTTCTTCTTCAGTTCTAATACACACATGCTGATGCTGCTTAAATACAGAAGCAGCATCAGTTTTGATGTGAATTTCTGAAATTAAAGTGATCCACTTGTGGAGATTTTTCATGCTGCATTTTGCTTATTCTTTTATTAATGATACAGCTATTTTTATAGCTGTTTTTTGTTGTTGTTTTTTTTACAGTGAAGTACTTATTTAACTGCCTCTCTAGAACAATACTTCTTAATCTTTTTAGCTCACAACTTTTAGAAATGTAGTCTGGAGGTGTAAATATTCAAAATAGTGATATTCTGTTGCATACAAAATTTAGATGCTACCTAAAAGGCCATAAAATTCAGTGATCAACAAGCAAAATTTGAATTTATCAAACGAATTCAAGACAAATTATCTCATTTATATATTACAAATCAATTTGACATAGATGGTAAGATAAGAAATCATCTGGCAAGAATCATCAGAGGTCCAGACCTGCAGGTCTGAAGGCACAACTGGAGTGGTCTATAGAGAAACTGAGATTGTGCTGCCCTCTAGAGGAAAAAATAACTACTTCTGAATTTTGACTTGATGTGAATAGTTGAAAGATGAGTTCAAAATGCAGCCAGAGTTGAGTTTAGTTACTGGGGCATGGGTAGTTCCTTACTTGATGAACAAGAGGTGCCTTGAACACCTGCAGCAAGAAAACAAATTTTACCGTATAGTTTCAGAACAAATAACATTCAGCCTCTTGAGGAAATCTTACACTGATATTTAAGTGCAGAAGGGTTCAAGTCTGATGGTGCCATAATGGACACAGGCTTGTTTTCTCAGATGATCAGCGAGACGTGGGAAGTCAAAAGAAATCTGGACATTCTCTGGCTGGACATAAGCACTAAATCTGAACTGCTCAAAGGCTGTTTCAAAAAGGCTTGAAATGCCCCGAGAAAGACTTGATGGACTTCATTCAGTGCTACAAAAGTGTAAACTCAATGAAAACTACGTGAAGCACATCAGCTGGAACGGAGGATCACCACTGGAATGCAGGGTCACTTCTTTAGGGGAGTCTCAGAGCTTCCAGTGATGACCATGAATGTGTCAAAGCACCAGCACATGACATGAAGAGTTCAAGGTCACTTGTTTCAAACAAAGTGGTGCAATAGAGGCAACTTACCGATACAGAAATGGAAAGGGAAGGAGGAAGGCATTGGATTTAAATGTATAAATCAGTGACTAGTGGCATCTAGACTGACAGTAAATGTCACTATATGTTGGCATGGATAGCTGATATTCCTGCATGTTGAAAATAAGTATAAACTGCAGTTGTAATTCTAACCAAACCTGTAAGCAGGTATGCTGGGGTCCAAGCTCCCAATACAACTTGGCACCGAAGACGCACTAATTATCTGTACGTGGCTCAAGTGTCAAAATTCGATGGGCAATTACTTAATTTTCCTGTAGATGGTGCAAATTGGCTCATGATGAACAGAAAATCATCATTTTTAATATTCATTACAAGTACTATCATATATACCTTCGAGATTTCAGTTGTTTGAAGACTTGTGTTGTCTAACATATGTTTATGATGCTGTCATTCCCAGTACAGAATAGTCAGCACCCACGGAATCTGAATGGATGCTTTTAAGAATTAAAATAGCTGTGTCTATTAAATATATGTATATTGAACACTGAAAACACTTTCTACATCTATAAGAGGAATGGAAAACTAACTTTGCAGTACATAAAAACATCAGTAAATATATGAACACACAAAACAGCCATTGATTTTTTTTTATTTTTTTCTTCAAGGGGAAATGTTATTTTTCTCTTTGTCATAGTCCTCAACTCTTCTTGTCCTTCAGCTTTGCAAAACACTCCCCTTTCAACTCCTCCAACTCAGGGAAAATACAAATAAAACAAAACAAATACGGAAGGATTCATCAGGCCTGAGCAAAACACTGTTTCAGTAGTATGGGGGCAACCTTCCTCCCCGCTCCTGCTCCCCCCAAAAACATCCCAAGAGTTAACAATCAACACAAGTCTATGGACAGCCAATAGAAATAGAATACATACAATGCACATTTTTATAAACTCATGTCCATTCTATAAACTCTTTGCTTATATGAATCACTCTTCATTGGTCACAGTTCACTTAATAGTTGGTGATCTCCACTACATTACTGTCCTCTGGTGTTCCCACCACGCCCGAGGCCAAATATCATTGCACAGGAGGGACCAATAGCACAAGGCTGCGTGAGCTGGCTTTGGTACAAACATGATCAACTGTTGGTTGCCATTGTTGAATGTGGCGGAAGAGCTAAGTCAGGGCGGATTCTCCCAATTACGAAAAAAAAAAAGAAAGGTGGAGCTGGAGAAACAAAAGATCATTTTCGACGATTAGATGTTAACTGAAAGTATTCTCGACAAGCCCTTATCCCTTTCTCTCCGTTCAAACATTGGTAGTCCAGACAGGGCAAGCAGGCACAGTTCCTGTTTTAGTGTAATTCTATGATTTGTTTTATATTAACTTAAGGCAATCAAACTCAGCAATTAGTATGTCCACTTTTTGCTGAAAGACTGAGTGGGAGGGGCGGGGGTATAATACTAGAAATGAATGAAATGATTCTGAAAGATACATGTAGGCCTACTTCTTCTGCCTTGTCCACTTCACTACATAGTGTAATACCAGGGATGAGGATTATGTTCTGTTTAATGTGTGGAAGGGAGAGGTCACCTTAAAGCCTGACTGAGATTTACAATACTGCAGTAGTGGCATAAATACAAAAAAAAAAAAAAAAGCACAGTGAATCATCTGTATATGTGTTTACTGCTATGCTTATGTGAGCATACACCACTCGGGTTCTGCTGCAAAGGCAGCTAATGGTTATTACTTACTATACATGATCACACCTATCGCCAGTTGAAATACTGTATTGTACATTAGGATTTAACAGCAGAATTCATTGGCTGCAGTTGATCAGTTGGTACCAGTGAGCTTGAGCTTTACAACTGGCATTTTACAAGAAAGCGTGCTGGTCTTTGATCCTTTTCATTGGAATGGAATCATCATAATAAGCATAATAATTAATCAGAATCATCATAATAATAATAACAACATTAAGAATATACAAATGATGGATACAGAAGTGATACAAAATACCCTACGTTAAAACAAACAAAAATGAAAACAAGATACCACAATCAGACATGCTTCGAAGCGGTTATGTTTGGCAAGAAAGCAGTTTTGTTGTATCATAAAAACCTCACAGTGAAAATAGTTATGCCCCTTCAGGATTACAAAGCACAGTATTCAGTCAAAATCAATATATATTTCTCTCCTTCATCTATTTCTTCTTCATAGAAGAATCAGGCTTTGTGGTACCACTGCGCTGAAATCCGAGGTTTCCCCCCGTGATGGCTCTGGAACAACTCGCTGATCTAAGTTCCTTCATTTCCATTTGCACCGAAAATACTTCTCTGAAAGGGAAGGAGCAGTCGATGACGATATACTGATACGGCTGAAACCAGCTGTATTCTGGCTGCTCAAGCTCTGAGGAACCAATCTGACATGAAACGAGGATGAAGAGGATCCTAATCCTAGCTGGAGCTACTTCTACTCCTCAGAGAGTGGAGATAAAAATATAGATTTCAGATATCACCTTCGGAGAACATCCTTAGTCGTCTTTAGTAATCTTGTCTAGATGTTGAGGGCAATATCATAATTTAGAGTTAATGTGATCAGCTCTTTGCTGCCTGAATGACAGACGAAATTAAATTAATTGTACGTATTTTATGAAAACAATGAAGCAGTCTTTGCTGCCAGCAGTTGGGCAAAAGGACAAAGGGTTCAGGCCTTCTGCCTAAAAAACAGAGGCGGTGATCATTGCTGACTTTAGCAAGAACATATCAAACATGTCTTGCCTTGCTTTTAGTAAATACTTTAGTCTTTGGTCAATATATTCCTCCTCATTTTATACATATATTCATACACACACAAATATGCATGTACATACACACTTATAAACGTGTAATAAACTGGATATTTGTGCACGTATGTATTCACACTTTTTCATAAAGGACCTTTTGCACAAAACATCGAGATTGAAATAAATAATTAATCCAGAAACAAAATATGAGTACCTGTTCATAATTCATGTGAAATAAAAATTACAGGAAAAAAAGAAACAAACACAAAGTAAAATAAAAACTAGCCTTATGTACAGCGTTAATCTTCTTTTGACACAGGCTAAAAGGCGTTGTTTTAAATAAACAGACTTTGCATCTTTCAAGAAGCCTGAGAGAGAGGCTAGACATGAGAAAAACACTTGTCCTTCAACATGTATGTGGGCCAAAATGGCTGTCAAACGAGAACATTTTCCTCTCATCAAGAACACTTTTCCTTTTGAAGTCTTAAAAGTTTTTCTTTCCTCCTTGCTTGGGATTCAAGTGATGGCGTTTATTTTAGTTTTTAGCCATTCGCTCACACTGTGAGTCCTCGCTCAGTGGTGCTGTGTCCTTGCAGTGGGGATCGTCAAAGCATCTGCTGTTGCCATGGCTGCTAACTGTTGGGTGGCCCGTCGTTCAGGAAGTAGGTTGTCATCTCCCCTTTCCCTTTGACTTTAACAACCCCGCGACACTCCAGCACGTACCCTTTGTTTGCAAGCACCTGGTAGAGGTCTGTAGTCACCTGAGAGCAGAACGGCAGAATGCATATTTACATGAAGCTGCATAAACATTTAGATGATGAAATTGATATACACAATGCATTTTTTGGTAACACTTGATTTCACGGGTCCCTTAATTTTATACTAATTTCCTGGAATTTTCTGAGGAATTTGCAGGTATTTAATGGTTAAATTTTAGGACATTTTACAGACAGAGTGGTGCAATTTCGTATAAATTATAGGAAAAGACAGAAAACATTGTTAAGCTTTTTAGTTGATAAGTACCCACTTATTATATTGGGTTCATATGTAGTTGTTAATTAGACTCTTGACAATTCTTTAACTGACAGAAATAGTTTTCAGTGTGTAGTTTTGTGTGTCAAACAATATATTAGCATATTGGGTTGTTTTCAATAATTTCCTGAAAGTAGATGCTGTGCAACTGTTAATTCTTCATTTTTTTGAATGGGTTGCAATTAGGTAGTATACAATACTACACACTGAAAACTAAGTATTTTCTGTCGTTAAAAAATTGTTAAGCGTCTAATTTATTAAGAATTTATTTAGGCAAATAAACAACTGGGTATAGTACAGATTAAATTTTTTAAAGTGCCCAAAAAAGTGACACTTTTAAACAAAAACTAATGAGTTATTACAGTAATCTATTGAGGACTCAATCTTATGTTTTATAGTAATTCTGTATAAATATTAAATGTTATAGATATTAAATGTTGACTTAAATTCCATTCTTTTTATATTATATATATTATATATTATTTCATTTTTAAAAACCAGTTTGAGCTGAACTTTCATATGAGACCTACCTGTATGCGGTCAGGTACACCTGTGCTGTCCATGCGACTGGCCACATTGACTGTGTTTCCCCAAATATCATATTGAGGTTTCCGTGCCCCAATGACCCCTGCTACCACTGGCCCAATGTTCAGACCTGGAAATTTAAGAAAAAAGCATTACACTGCACCCAAAACAAAACAAAACAAAAACAGTTTTTTAAACCATTTTAAATAATTAGAAAACTTTTCATTTCTGTGATTTCCAAACATTTTAACCTTTTTCTGAATTCTACATGCTGCTTCAGAGAGACAGCAGTTACTTCCGCCTTACCTATCTTCATCTGGAAGTTGTTGAAGGAATGCTCATTGATGTATTTCATCTGCTCCCTCAGTCTCATGGCATAGTCGGCCAGTGCAGTAATATGGGAACGGCCCTCCTTGTCGTAGGTGGAGTCATTGAGACCAGAGGCTGCCATATAAGTGGAACCAATGGTCTTGATCTTCTCTAGCTGCCTGTACTTCTCTTCACTGATAATCTGAGATGGGAATAAATGACAAAACAGCAAAGGTCAAATCTACACTTTCCTGGAGAGATGTCGACACACTGAGCTTTACAAAAACACATTCACAAACTTCACCTCATCAAAGTCAGCGATGATCTCGTTGAGCAGCCGGAGACACTCCACTCCCTCGTTGTTGGCCTCCAGCTCCACGTAGAACTCGGAGAAATTGCTGATGGAGGCGAACATGACAGCCACACACTCACAGGACTGGTAGTACAGCTCGTCATTACGCCGCTCACGCGCCAAGAAGTGAGCAGCTACGTCCTTAGGCAGAATATTATGGAGGAGACGACGATTGTAGGCTTGTAGTTCCTCCATCTCCTCCTTCTCCTCTGTGGCCTGAGAGTGAAGGTTATTTATTAGATATATTCATCAGCAAAGATATTAATAAAACATAGTGTATCACTGTGAGACAGCTTTATCAGTTTGTTAACTGATGCACAACTCTGAGGCCTTTGCCACAGTGTTGAGGGGTTAACATGGTCAGGTGACGCCCTCTAGTGGACGCAGTACATACCTGTAATTTCCACAGGAAGTCGAGGCGTGCAGTAGATTCAACCTGCTGGGCGTGCAGGTACAGTGCCAGGACAAAGACTGTGAGGATCACTGGAGTCATGACCCTCAGGGACACTTTGGACACAACAAATGGGCTGCAAAGAGACAAACACATGGTCAGGTTAAAAGAAGGCAGATTTTGTGTACTGTGAAAAAGAAACACAAGTGCTGGCATGACAGAATAGGAGATGAAAGCCTCCAAAAGTGACACTGAATGTATCTTACCACTGGTTTGTAGTTTCATTGAAACTGGGCCTAAATGTACAAACATTAAATAAATCAACTCTGGCCAATACAAAATAAATCAAACAAACAATAGTTATTATGATATTAATCAATTTAAGGGGCATGGAACTAATTAATACAAATTAAATTTCTTACCCTTGAGCACTAGTTTCATTTAAATCACTAGAAAGAGAAAAAAAACATATATCATTAGAACAAATAATGAAATATACAGAAGTCTGACATACAACTTCAATAAAATTGTATCTTCAAGTTCAGATATGGTTAAATTTGAGGGATAAATAAGGGCTTGTTTGGATTTTTTTGTTACCTACACTAATAGATAGTGGAGTTTTGGTACCACTATCAATACAATCGTTTTTTCAATACGTTCATTTGGTGAATATAAATTAAATCTGGAGTGCAGGACTTTTGTCTCCCCCTTCTGGCAGTGAGAATAAATGGGGGCACTCGGCTGTGATTGCCTGACACAGGTATGCAGCACACTCTCATGCGCACCCCGAATGACAGGCACACAGAGAGGGGTGATAAAAACGGATATTCCACCAGGATTTGTCTAGGTATGCCCAATGGCCAGCACACCACTGGCTGTAAGTTGCTGTTGAGGCTGTAAAACGAAAGATAAATTGTTTTGACCATAACACATCCCCCGTGAAATGACTCAGAATTTGATCCATTCGGCCTGATAACATTATGGAAAGTCTTGAAGGGCCGTACGATTAACGGCCATCTTTCTAGCAGTGATAGGCTAAATCAACATTGTGTGAACTTATTTGGCAAGGGCTTGAATATAATGGAAATTCATTTATATGTTAAAGTTCCACACTGCAGGTTTAATGTTCAATGCATCAGGGTTAAAAGAATAACTCTGTCTAGACAAAATATAGTCTAAAGTTGGAAAGGTTTAGATCATGAAATATCTGATCAAAGAGTAAGTAGAAAAGACACTTGGTACTACAGAAAATATCAATATTTCAGTTGTTTTTGAGGCTCAATACCCAAACACAAATCCAAGACATATAGAAACTATCAGTACAAATTGAGAAAAAGCTCTATTTGCATTACAAACAACATAAATCTGTTTCCTGCTCCCCTCATAAGTATCCATCCTGTTGCACTTACATGGCATTGGAGGTGACAAAGAGGTCTGCGTTGTCGAATAGTGCTACTTGTGGCCACTCCACCAGCAGCAGGAAGGTGAGCTGGATGAGCAGCATAAGGGCCAGCTTCCCTATGCTGCTGATCTGCAAGAACACTGAGCAGGCCAGCAGCGTCAGCAGCACACTGTAGCTGAAATACTGGCACAAAAAAGGAGAGCGGCATCACAAAGAGGTGATATCAACAATAGATCTCACAAACACAAATGCAAATGTGACATTTTCTTTTTTGAAACGGCTCAAACGGTTGCGTAAAGGAACACAAACGGTGACATACAATGAACTCAGAGTAGCGGCTCACCTCGGGAAAGGGGCAGGAAGGACCTTGGCTAGGACAGATCTCGAGACCCCCTTCAACAGACACATTCAAGCTGTGGATCACACAGGGCGTCACCATGGCTGCAGAAGTGTTCAGCTTCTCAGCAACGCACTCCGCTAAGCTCTTGGTGTCACAGGCAAACTACAGTGAAGAAACACATAGACACGAGCATGTACTCAGTATGATTTTCAACATAATGTATGAATGTGCTGCCTCTTTGTTCGGTTTAGTTTTTACTTTGATCTTACCATATTGACAAAGGCAGAGATGAAGACGAGGATAATGGTTAATACTCCGACCAGTGTGCTGTTGGTGCGAGACTGGACAATCTTCTTTGAAACAGTCTGCATCGCAGCTGGAAAGAGCTACGATAAGATTGAGGAGAGTGAAAATAAAGTATTTACACATTACACAAAAGATATATTAGCAAAAGATTTGTTGGTGTGTTTTGATAAGTTCCACTACCTTGATGCAGGAGTATATGGCACAGATGAAAAGGATGTTGGCGAGTATGATGAAGATACTGATGTAGATTCCCAGCATGACCGGGGTGCTGCAAGGAAGAATACAGAAGTACAGTTGTAAAGAAACTTTCACAACAAACCTGTTTGCTTCGGGTTAGGGTTAAACTGAACTACAAGTATGAAAACACTGTCAAGCCTATAGTTTGTTTGCTCTGGTCTGAATTAGTGGATGAGGTGGTAAATTTGTTGCATTTCCCCCTTGGTTCAGTTTCTTTTCACCCAGAAAAAAATTCAAGCGAACTAAAAGTTACTCTGCTCATAGGTCAGCTGTGTATGAGGCAGGAGTGAGAACATAAACACAGGAAGAGGGTCCTGAAGCTCCTATCTCCCAAATATCAAGGAAGCAATGCACTTTGTTGCTAGTGCAGGTCGAACCACAATTTATTCTACGGCTGGCTGCTCACAACTGTCTCGCTCATCCGCATCCCGATATGCAAAGCACTCCTGGCTTCGGGAGACATTTAGCTCAAACTTGCAGAGTGCAACTTGGTTAGTTCGGTCAGATCAAGGTCAGATTATGTTCCCAGCACAAACAAACTGCTCCAGAGTTTGTGACCAAAGTGAGACTACTTCCTCTGAAAAGTTTGATGTGGTAAACAAAGCAGGTTTGAAAGCACCCTTAAACATGTATAGAACATATTAGAGGATCTACATTATATTATGTGAACATGTGATTTACTCACTGTGGAAAGATAACAATCTGTATGAAGGATATGAAGCAGAATACTAGTAGAGTACAGGCAACATAGCCTCCGAAACGATCGTCCACCTTCTTGGAATACTGCAACAGGAGACAAAATAATGAAGCAGAGAGTCAGATTTGAGAGGTTGTGGTTTTAAAAATGCATAAAATGATAATTAGGTTGTAGTTTGAACCTTCTTCTCCAAGCTAGAGGTCTGGAAGGTGAGCAGGAACTTCTTCACGTGGTCTTTTCTTAGCTGGTCAATGCTGCGAGCGTCAATGGCTCGTCCCAGGAACTCATCCACCTCATCTTCTGGGTTCATGGCCTCCTGAACACCACGGCTAAAAAAAAGAGAAATCAAAGATCGAGCAGGAGACAAGAAACAGAACAGAAAGAGTTAAAGAGGTTAGTTAAATCTAGTAAAGCAGTGCAGCAGTTTTCACACATGTTCACGCTTTAATAGTCAATACTTACTTGTCTTTACTGGAGGTCTCATCAATCCCCTAAAGAAGAGAAAGAACATCACAATCAGAAAGCAAAAGAAGGTTTTTCAAAAGCATCAAACACAAAAAAACATGACTCTACCAACGTGAAGCAGTGTGTAGATGTTAAGTCTCACCATTTGTCTGAAGACTTTTGAGTCTTTGGTCCTGGAGAAGGTTCTGTCAGGGACCCAGCGTGGCATCAGCCCCTCGTTAGAGTTGGCTCTCGTCCGCTGCATCTTAGCCATCATCGCCTTCTCCTCCTTCTGCTCAGAGAGAAAAACATGAGGGCTTGACCAACTGTTCTCACAACACCCAGTGAAAAACAATACAAGTGATTGAATACCCCAGAAAAAGTCTTTTTAATTCTGGCTTTTGTTACACTTAAGGGTGGCATATAGTCCATTCAGGGTCTAGAAGACGACTTCATTCACAAATCTATTACCTCTCATCAGTTAAGATTATGTCTCTACAGTTCTGCTTCCTTCACAAACTATTACTCGATTTGTAAATGTATTTTCCAAAATTATTCCTTTAAGCATATACAAACCTTCTCTCATTCCCGTTTGCGAATCAATAACAAATAATGGACTCTATGCAACATTGATCAGCTAATTATGTTACATTCACTGTCATAGTCGATGTTGACCTGCACCTCACTGCTACCAGCGTAAAGATCCCCTCCAGACATGTTTTAGCATTAAAAAAACGGTCTCCCTCACTCAAAAATTCTGAATATATGAAAATGGACTTATTTTTCATTTCAGAAGTTTAACTTCTGGACACAAGATATCTCCTATTTCACTGAAAAGTCCATTGTCAGTGTTTGTGCACTTCAGGTTTCCACATCACACTTGGTGTATGTTGCATACTGGACCACAACTGGCCTCAAACTAGTTGTGATGTCACAAATCATGCTCGTAGTTACACGCCTTAAACATAGTGAGCACAGATAAACTTTCTACTTTCAGCAAATGCGTGTGAAAAGCCTTCTAGTTTCAAATTCTGCACTTACATACATCATTCTGCACAGTGAAGCTCAAACATCCAACTGAAGTAACAAGAAGACAATTTTGACTGGAGGGGGGACTTTAAGCATCTGACTCCACGTAGTTACTCAGAGTGAAGGAATATCTACTGTATCTGTCATATATTTTTAGGCCCATTTTAGCCTCAATTAAGTTTGCCAAATTTTAAACCTATTATATCCTCACTGAGCTGTGTATGTTTTTGTGCACTGACCCGTTTTTGGCTGCAGCCGAGGACCAGGAAGGTCTCGATGCTGTTCTCCTTCAGATACGCATTCCTCTCGCCTCCAAAACCTGGCTCCACCTCATAGTCTCCATTAAGATACTGCAGGGTGGCCTTAGTGATGTGGATCCGTCTAGCAGGGACAAAAACACCAAGAATTCAATATAACACATGCGTGTGTGTGTGTGTGTGTGTCCATGTTTGCATGTGCAAATAGGTATGTGACCCTGTGCTTCACCCTGCTTTGCCTCCCGCCTCCATGTGATTGGCCAGCGTGACATCGTTAGACCACACGTCAAACTGCCACTTCCTGAGTCCCAGCACGCCGCAGTGCACACGGCCACTGTGAATGCCAACGCGCATGTTAACGTTGACCCCCGTGACCTCGCGCACCAGCCTGCAGACACACAAGCCTAAAGGATCAGCGATCTCCTCTACAGTAGAAAATAACTCCAAAACAAACACAAACACAGGCTTTCTACTCACGAGATGGCCTCGATCATGTCAACGCCCATCTCCACACAGCAGTGGGCGTGGTCCGCCCGCGGTTCAGGCAGCCCCGACACACAGTAGTAACAATCACCCAAAATTTTAATACGTAGACAGTGGTTCTCCTGAGAAAAGGGGGGTGCAGAGCAAGAGAGAGAAAAGAGGAGACAAAGAGGGAGGAAAAAATGAGGTTGCAAAGTGTCCATAAGGTGTCTGAGAAAGAAAAAAATTAAAGGAATAGTTCAACATTTTAGGAAATACACTTAATTGCTTTCTTGCTGAGAGTTAGATGATAGGATTAATACCACCTCATATCTATCTGTTAAGTTTATGGATATGCAGGATTCATAGAGCTACATTTCAGACTTTTGAAGACCTTTTTAATACCAAACAGAACGCAATTTAATACCGGCTTCTTGGTCATAACAGCAGTATGAAAGTATGATAGTATGGTAGGTATACAAGTATATAACAATGATTCCTAATGATTTAATTGATTTAAGTAATGAGCTGTGGACCCGGATAAGTGGCAGAAAAAGGGTGAATGGATTAACCAATGAAAACTGATCAATTTGCCCAATATGAGTTGATGAGCTTCCTCACTACTGTAGCTATTAGTAGCTATCAGTATCAGTAGCGCCTTTGGACTGTGCAATAACAACGACCATGTACGTTTATGTGTATGTCAGAGCACCAAATCTGACACGTCTCACAGTGCGATCTAGGACCACCATTTTGGATTGATGACCAAAGATTTTACCACAATTGTCAACTTTCATCTCAGACAGTTGAAAAATTGTTATGGCAGGCAAGAGAAAATATTTGACCTCCAAGGCCTTTTCTAGGTAAAAATAAATTCAAAGCTTTTTAAAGACTTCTCAAGACCTGCAGATACCCTGTATGAAGCTTACGGCAGGACATGATTAGCTTAGCTTAGCATAAAGACTGGAAACAAGGGGAAACAGTTAGCCTGGTTCTCTCCTAAAGCTAAAAGAAAATCTGCCTACCAGCTCCTTTAAAGCTATTTCCCAAAACATCTGACTATTCCTTTAAGAAAACATTTGAAGACACAGAAAGAGAAGATAGAAACTGTGGCTTCTTACCGATGCCAGCTTGTCAAAACGGGCAAAGAGTTCATTGAGTGTCATGACGAGCTCCTGAGCTGTGCACTGAGAGGCCAGGCTGGTAAAACCCTCAATGTCTGCAAACAGGATACTGAGGACGAGATCAAGAGTTGGAAAGACAGGGTGAAACAGAGAGAAACATTATTAATCCTCTGCTGTTATTGATAAAAACATTTTCAGTTAGTTATATTATATTGATTATATTTTCATCACTACACAGCAGCAGTATTGCATAACGTTACTATCAGGGCTGCTGACCTTGAGAGACGCAGGAAGTTTGACCTTAAAGTCTTTTGAAGGAGATTCATGCACGTTTAATGTGTGTGTGTGTGTGTGTGTGTGGACTGTGTGCAGTGTGTTTGCTCAGTGCTGTAATTGAATGTGTGCTGAAGTTCTCCATCTTTGGGGATTATCTTATCTTGGCTGCTGGTGATTAAGTATTCCCTCACTAGTGTTAATTAGCCTCCACTCTGCCAAACCACTCTACCCTCCTCTGACTCTGTGTGCGCGCACATGTGTGTATGTGTGTGTTTGTGCTCAAATGTGTGTGAATCTCAAGAAGAATTAAGGAAAAATGTTTGTTTTGTGTTGAATTTTGTATTCTCATGTTTTGAGGATGAAGTGCCACAAGATGATGAACTATGTCGTTACTTCCTTGTGTATCATATCAGGTCCTCAAGGGGTATCTTGCGCAAAAATTCACCAGACCAAACAGAAAAAAAAGACGATTAAGCGACTGAATTCTTAATTCACGGTTAAAACATGAAAGAAAGACCGTCGAGTGACCAGGCTGACCTGACATTGTCATGTTTCTGGATATAGATCTTATGGAACATCATGTCTTCCTTCTTGGCATTGATGTCAGCCTTCATCTCCATGGCAACATGCCTTGGCAACACTGAAAGCAACAGACGCTCCTGGAAAACACACAAAAAAAAGAAACGAAATGCAGATTGTGTCATTCATAATATTATTGTCTGTATGCAACATGTCAGGTGTCCATGCTTGTGTTAGTGAGTGTGTGTCATGTGGCGAAAACTTTGAGTTTTAGGTAAAAGCTACGTTAAAGAATAACTAACCCTCTGACATTTTGACAATAGAGACTAGTGATATACCCTCCATGTCTGAGTCCACTGTGCTCTTTGATGGTGTTTGTAAAGGCCCTGAAAACTTAATTTCTTAATAAACTGCTTAATATGAGCAAAGCACAGAATCTTCTGCCAAATTTCGAACCGTTTTGGTTATTTTATGTGATCAATTTGTGTTTTTGTCTGTGTGCCTCTCACTGGAAAAAAAGATGGAAAAGGTGATGTGATGTACTTCCGTGCACCAATCAGGATTTAGCAATATTTGATTCAGAATCTGATGACAGGTGTGAGGTTGTTTGCTTGTGTTGCCAGGCCACTGTCAATCAAATCTGATCAAAACCACAAACACACAGTCCTGATGAAGGCAGTTGGCTGAGATTTTGAGTGCTAAACTCTTGATATATACTGTGATAATATTACTCAACTTGATTGTCACTTATTTAGTCATGAATATTTAATCTCATAGATAAATACTTGCAATCTGAAACAAAGTTTTCAGGGGCGTTAAAGTATTTTTGGCTTTATTTGACACCTAACAGTAGAGAGGTGACAGGAAAAGAGGGGAGACGACATGTAACAAAGGTCCCTGGCTGGACTCGCACCAGTGACTTTGCAATCACATGGTAAGCAACTTAGACTTCCACCAGCACGGCCCCACTCTTGTTAATGCAGCTATCTGGCTAAACATAGATGTGACACATCCAGTCATCAAAGAGGTTCCACTTAAGTTCAAGTAAGCAGTGAATGTCAGATTTTAATGTTACACTCTCAGAATCAAAGAAGGTCATTTTTTCAACACTTTCCATTTTGCACCAGAGCAAAGACTGATCATGCACTGATATGCCGGATTGGTATCGGTGCCAGAAACAAAGTGAATCCTCGAGCCGCACTGATACATTCACACGTAACATGCCCCTCTCTGCATCACCTATCAATTTGGGGGTCTGTTTAAACTCATCTGATTCATGCTTCGTTCTCGGGAGAGGATATCCGCTATCATCACTCCCCAATCTCTCTCTCTGTCTCTCTGTGTATCCTACGGGGAGTGATGAGGTCGGAGCTTAAACGCCAAACGTTAATTATCGCTGTGCTGTTTTCACATGTAAATAATCTTTTCTACGTGAGCTGGATGAATGAACTGAAGCCTTTTGAAGCAGATCAGGTATCAGCTGATGACTTTAAACACAATTTAATCAAATAAGATTGGTACTCTGTATTAGAAGATATTCAGAGTTTAGATAATATGGAAAATATACCATTTTGGCTAAAATACAAGACAATATTTCTTAAATGTAGGTTGTGTTATATTCCAAGACAAGATGTTTATGTATTCACAACATCAGATATTCTTTTTTAGTGTAGATTGCACATTTGTTGCATTGTTGTTTGTAGCCTCATTGTTGCTATGCTAGTGAGTTTCTTTTAGGGTAAATCAGCCTTAAAAGTGTTTTGTTAGCCCAGTTTAACCTACAGGAGTGAGATGTGACATGTTTTGCTCCAACAAAGGAAATAATTTCCTGATGAGTGGAAACGAGTCTTCTAACATCTTTGCTGCAGAAATGCACCAGGGGACTGAATCACCTGTCAAGCAGCCAAGAATCACCACTGAATGTCACGATGAGGAGCTCAAACTGACCGGATACTAACCGCCAGGAAAAAATAAGTCTAGCTGTTTCCAAGAGCCTGACAGAAGAGCATGTGAGTATGAGACTAATAAACACGATGAAGAATTAACTGCATTTGAAAAAAAAAACATAACTGGACAAGCTACACAAATGTAGGATTTATGTTATGCCTTAATGGAAGTGAGGGAATCTTTCCCAACAGGAGGTCATATAGACAAATGTGTGTGTGTGTGCGTGCGTGCGTGTGTGTGTGCAGGCCTACCTGTTGTTGATTCTCCCTCTGCAGATGTAATCGGGCCTGGATGTATCCTCTGGTCTCCTGGAAGGCTTGTCTCTGGGAAACCTCAGCGGGGTAGTGGGTGCAGATTCCAATGATGTTAGTGCACAGGAAGATCAGGACATTAGCACTCACCTGCAGAGGAGAAGATGAAGAGGGAGAAAGAGGTGATCAAGAACAAGAGGAAGGAGGGGGAATTACTGCCAGGTGACAGAGGGAGAAACTCTGGATGTGATGTTCCCACATCATCATGATTTAAGCATAATAGTAAGCGGGTAAAGAATAAAAAGTGGGGAAATAGATCACTGAAAATGCTTTCTCATTAAATTACACTTGTTAGATTTGTTTCTCATGTGCTTATGTACTTGTTATTGCTTCTGGGACAAAATGGTTTCAGAAATCAGTCTTTACTGAATAAAATGGATAAAATGTACTCATTTAAATAGTGTAAATAAATTATTTTATCTTCAAAACATGCCAGGATGTTTTTTTTTGTTTTTTTTTCTGTGGGTTTAATCTTCAAAGTAAAGCTGTCAGCTGACTGGTTCCATTGAGATAGACAGAGATAAGTCTACAGTGCATCTCAGGTGCTCGACTTTACCGGGAAATCCTCACATAAAAAGGCATTAAAAACATTATCTGGTGACTTTTATTAGACTCTTTGTAAAGATTAAATTATGATACAAGTGGTATGAATTTCATTCCTCTGTTTACTCCTTTTCTCAAATATTCTGTTCCCTATCTCTAACCAGAGACTCAAGACAGACTATATGTCTGTATGTATGTATGTATATGTACAGTACATTCACATCAGTACGTCAACAAGATAACAAGACAGTGTATTTAGTTGTGAATCAGTTAATTATATGAAAAATACAGAAACATGTTCAGTGCCAGAGTTTGCTATGAATTAGGGTTACAACTAATGATTCTTTTCATTATCAATTAATCTGCCGATTATTTTCTCCATTAATGATTTTGTCTATAAAATGTCCAAAAATAGTGAAAAATGCCTGTTATAATTTTTTAGAGCCCACGGTGACGTCTTCAGATGTCAAAAATCTGAAGATATTCAGTTTCCTGTCAAGTATGACGCATAAACATTTCAAATCCTCATATTTGAGAAGCTGCAACCAGCAACTATTTATCATTTCTGCTTGAAAAAAATTACTAAAACAATAAGCCGATTATCAAAATAGTTTTCAATTAATCGACTAATTGTTGCAGCTCTACTATAAATATACATACATATATTTATATACAGTATATTTTAAATACACCTGTTTAATTGCATCTACAACTGCATTTACTTGCAGGTCTTGAGATGGTTATTCTGTTAAATGCCTCACACACACACACTCACACACACACACACATTTCCTCTGACAGGATATGGCCCTGTTTGTGGGATCAGTTGTCCCCTCACAGTCCACTGACCACCTAATAATTTTAACAGCATGCTTTCTGTGAAGCGTTGGTCATGTGTTCTGTGATGGGATAACCTTCAGTGTCCAAAAAAATGTCCCCCTACTGCATCGTGGGAATTGCTGTTGACCCGTTACAGGGCCACTTCCTCACAAGATCTGCTCTTGTTTACGGCATGAACGTGACGCTCCTCACTCCAGAGGCTACATTTGGACACTAACAATGAGAATGCACCAGAAGGAAGCCCGGAGATGATACATCCTGTATAAAACACCGAGAGGAGCGAAGAAATGGTTTCCCATCTAATTATAAGCCCTAATTCAATTCAAATGTCATATTTTACCCTGCAATTGAGATGAGATCAGTTTCCAAAGCGACTCTCCCTTTTAATCTTTTTACTTCTCTTCTTTCTCAAGGATCTATGATCAACATTTATACAGTATTTGGGTATGTAGCCAGAAACCATTACACACTGACATCTCCTGGGTAGAAATGGAAATACACAAAGGCCAAGGGGTTTGTTAATGTTACTATCAATTCACATTTTACACCACAGAACAGAAGAAAACTGAACAAAACACATGCAAGCAGAGGATCACTCTTATTATATAGATGTTCATATGGATTATTTAATAATATTTGTGTTGTCTTAAAAACATGAAGCCAGGAGTTCAATTGCAAAAAGAAAAGAGAAGAAATCAGATAAACAATCAAATAAACAACGCTTTGGTATATTGTTTTGTTTCAGTTGTACTCCATAATATATTCAAGTAAAACATAAAAGAAGAAACTCAAATATATGTCACTAAATGCTTTATTTGCATTGCAGGATAGACGTGAAATGTCATGCATAAGTCTGCATAATTAATCACAATCATGAGTCAACTATTGCCAACAGAATATCTTTTTAACCAAACTGATTCAGTATTTATCAATTGAGGTAGCATGTATTCAAGTATTTTTGCTTCTGGCTTAATAATCTTATAGTTATTGTCCAAAGAAGTCAATGTCTAAGGGGATCTTTATTCATACATGAAGGCCCTTTTCATGGTTAAAGTTTAAAAGTATAATAAATACAGATTCCTCCATAATTTTGATCTACATGTGAAGTATCAAAAATTAAGGTTCCTCTACCAGCTAATTGCTAATTATTTTCTGTGGTTACCATGTTGTTGTATACTTCAAATCTTTCACAGCTTTCTACATGTCAGCTGATATCTGATGTTTCTTAAATGATACATGAAATTATTTGTCCTCTTAATGTACTTTCAGCACTTTCCCAAATAATTCTCTGATATTTTAAAGAATCAGTATCCTCACATATTCTAAATGTTCATTATCTGAACGATTATGTGCATTTCTTGCAGAACTGCAACAGGAGAACTGCTTTTGTAATCCTTTGATATTTCATTATATTACCTTTAAATCAAAATTAGATGTTAAGAAGCATTTTGGTAACAGATCAAAGCCTGAGTTTGTAGGAAAAAACTCTTCTTTTTAAAGCTGAAAATGTTGGTCCTGAGGAAAGTTAAGTCATCTTTGAGCTCACGTTGAATATAGGTTGAATGTACTTTTTGGTAGTTCCAAACAAAAACAGACTTTTCTTTCTCCTGCTTTTTTCAAAATCGTCCGATTTGATTTTCCAGAATTATGACTCAGGATCCTTTTACTGTTAAGATCCATTACTCTTCCTTTAGAAATCCTCCCTCAAGTGTTTAGTCTATAAATCACCATGCTTATTTTACTTTTGAAATTTCACTGGAAAGGTATGTATGCGTGTATAAAGAAGTCTGAGTGTCAGAATATTGAGTCTTCAGTTAAAATATTATCAGAGCAAGAAAAGTGTATTTTTTTTATGCACTTCTGCTCCACTTGACCCTTATATAGTGTCCATTTGAGAGCAGTAAAAACACCCTAAACACTGTTTTAGCCTGATATTTTATGACTTCTACTAAAAGGTCTCAACATTTTTTTATTTTTGTGCAGCTAATACACATTTTTGCACATAAAGGGTGTTCTGGGTTAAATTTGAACCTTATTTATTCAAAAATTACCATTCTTGCAATCCTCACATTCAATAAAACTCACTGAAATCATAATGGCTGTTATGTTCTCCTGTTTCTGGTAACACAGGACCATAATATAGTGTTATTGTGAATGTTTTTTTCTCCATAAACACATTGCGTAGAACCTAAAGAATACACTCTCTCTGCTCTCTGAAAGCTTAATTAGTTAATTAATTTGTGGTTAAGAAATTTAGTATAGAGACTTAATTATGAGGGGATACTGTGAAGGGTCAGAATATAAACAGTATGTAAGGGTTAATGTCTGATCCTTGTTTGTTCAGTGAATTTCCTGCTGTTTTATATATAACATGTGTACATAGTTACCTTCTCAAATTTCATTCAATCTTAATTTTACTAGAGATGATAAATAGTACTTGCTTAATCGCCTATGACAAGAGCTCTCTACTGTCGTAATATTGGTTTTAAGAAACCAGTTTAAGGGGAGCGTGTGGAAAAACAGAAGAGTATGAATGAATGAAAATGAATAAAAAAGGGACACCACGGCTACAAAAAGAGGATAAGGAGGATAAAGGTGAACCAAGGTGAAACAGAGTATCACAGACACGAGAATAGCAACAGATGGGTAATGGACCGATGAGTTTAAAAAGAAAGCAAACAAGGGGTGGGGTAAAAAATAGAACAGCAGTATAATGGACAACACAGATAAAGTGGAAGACTGACAGATGTTGAGGGTAGGAAGGAAATTAGTGGTAAGGAGTGGGATGAGGAAGGAAGAAGACAATGTGAGGATGAAAACAGAGAGAAGAGTACGAGTGAGTGAGAGTAAAAAGAGACCAAAAGACAGAGATGGAGAGCAGGACAGATATAGGCCAAAGTGACATTAGGCAGATGGCTCACAGCGCTCAGCTCTGTTTACATTACTCTCACTGTTCAAGCAAAAACAGCCGTGAGACAAAAGTGAAACCTGCAGCACGACGTGTGTTTGCAGGTGAACTCCTCCTGTCAGTCTATACAGTTTATGTGTGCAGACTTTTATGTGTGGATTTGGGATTTTTTTCTCCATATGCAAAGAGCTTCAGCTCTTATAAGGATTTATCTGCTGAGAGTCACACAACATGCGTATCGCACTCCATGTGTCTGAGCTCACAGGCTCAAACTAATTGCTTGCTTTTCTCAAGAGGGCAAGGGCTAGTGGGTTTACAGAGTACACAGTAAGGTCCTGTGTTTACGCAACAGCACTCCACCTCTTTAGGAGCTCTGCTTGGCAGCGTTTACCTGCTACCTGTGCATGCTGCCATGCTTCCCAGTTCAAGGCCACTGCACCTGCTCATATCCTCTGTGCTCAACAACAACTCATTTATCTAAACTCATCACTTATTACCTTATCCTGCCGTCCTGTGCTTCGCTGCTTTGCTCCTGCACCATTATAATCATACCACTACACATTATGATCTTCATCGTAAACTCCCCCCGTCAGGTAGGGTTCATGACTGAGTTACCAATGTGATTATGGCCTTTTTTTGTTAAAGGTTAAAATAAACCAGGAATTGAACATTACGTCACTGGAACATCACATTGTTTTCTGCCATAAAAGCAGTCGTCATTTCCCCAGGGGTGACATGATGGAAGCAGCCAGCCAGCCAGCCGACCAGTCAGTGAAGAGGACCTCGGCCTAATCCCTGGATATCAAAATGGCATTATGTAAGAGCTGCTCTCATCTAGGCAGGACAGGCAAAACAGCAGTAATACTGGCTATTCAGCACAACACAGATTAAAATGTGTTTTTACCACAAAAAGCCTCCAACAGCTTAGGGAGGATGTGCAGGCTTAATCAATAAATGATCAACATGGCTCTATGGATGCATAGCTGAATAAATGACCAATTGTATGCATGACAAGTGACTCTGTGGCATACAATCAACTGAGACAACCCTCTAAAAATGTACATTTACTCATCCTTAAAGGTTTCCAAACACCTACATGATCCACATACATGTACAGAAGCCCAGTTTCTGCCACTTGCAAAAACTCAAACTTAATTTCTAAATTATAGTTGGTATCCCAAAGTTTCTACAGACAGCATATAGGTGAAGGGAAATGTGTGTAAAATGATGCACAACAATATTTATTTTAAAGGGAACAGTGCAGTCGTACTGTTAGGTTCCAATATTTCACTAGATGTAAACATCATAAAGCTTCAATGAAGAGCTGGAAGAACATGATACAAAATATATTTTAAATACTGTCAGACAGAGTGAAATAAGATGATTTTAACAACTTTATAGCATCTGAAGAGGGAAATTAAAGTAGAAAACTGTATGTTAAGTGGTTAATAATTGCACCTTTTTTCTTATAATGACTGCCAAAATTATGAGAAAGTCATATTTATTATCATCATTATGAGCCATAATAAGCCATTTTCAGTCTTTGTTAGCATGTTAGCAAGCTGACATTTTCTAATTGGCACTAAACACAAACTGCAGCTGAGGTTAATGGGATTGTCATTAGTTTTGCAAAGTATTGGACAAAGTGAAATTTTGACATGATTATGGTGCTAAATAAAAACTTAAGTAAACTTAACAAAGTTATTAAAGTTCACCCTGTGGGAGACATGAATGCTTAAACCAAATTTCATGACGATCCATCCAATAGTTGTTGAGACATTTCACTAAAAGCCCAAAATATCTCAACCTCATGGTGACACTGGAGGAAAAGCCAGAGGATCACAGAAGTCAGTAGGATTTATCATCTGGGAACCATGAATGTTCATACAAAAATTCATGAAAATCCATCAAATAATTGTAGAGATATTTCAGTCTGGACCAAAGTAGTGGACTAACCGACAGATCAACGCTGGCATCCACAGAGCCGCACTGCTAGCATGGCTAAAAACTCATTATAATGGAAGAAAATTCAGTGGTGGATCTTTACAATTGGTCTAAATGAGGAATACATATGTCAAAACAAACAAGAGACAAATGCAACTCAGCAGCAACACTTCACCTCCTCTCCACGTCACCACTGTGCATCTAATAAAAGCCCTCTGAAGCTACCGTCTCCAAGTTGGACAAGCAGGCGAGGATGAGAGGGCTAATGGAATATTCCGAAACTTTATTTATAATATTTCTCCTCCTTTATGATGGATTTAGCACAGCAGCCATTTACTTTAGCAGGAAGTCTGTGGTCCTAACAGTGAGTCTATAAACATTGACTTTTAAGGCCATTAGGCCCCCTTTCAGACTGGGAGAGAGTGTTCTTTAAAGAGGAGAGAGCATGTGGGAGAATGTGGACAAATGGGACATTTAACAGCATCCTACACAGACACACATGAATGTAATGTATCAGGATAAATTATTTAAAGCTGATTTATATATATATACGTCTATATAAACAATATACCACATAGCTAATTATTTGTGAAAGGAAAAGCTCATAGAGATGAACCCTACAGAGAATTATAATGTGACTCTGTCATTCCCCTCAGTTCCGCAGGACTTTATAGCATCTTTCATCTCATTGTTTTGGTTTTCTGGCCTGCAACTTTATTGTTTTGATTCCCTCTTGCCGCTCTCATAATGTTGTTTTCATCTGCAACAGGCTGTTGTTTTCAGCAAAAAGGGCTCTAAAAAACCCAGTATACACTACCTGCTTAGCACCAAACAACAAACAGACAAAATTATCAACTAGCTGGTGGACTAGCGGAGCATTTAGCAGCTAAAGGAGACAAATATTGGAGACCAAAGCTACAAGGAGAGTCGATTGGACTTACATTCACCAAATGGCCATAAAGACGAGTCCAAATTAATGGATGTGTAAATAGGCATGTAAATAAGTTTTTCATATCAAATTGCATTATGACAGTTTTGCTAGCGACACAGCACCAGACAGCTGACAGACACAGTTAGCGACCAGCTGGTGAACACAGTGGGGCATTTAGCAGCTAAAGAGCCACATATTTCCCTCAGGAGTTGGTGGAGACCAAAAATAGAGCTAAAAGGAGAGTCAATATTGGACTTACATTCACCAAATGAAAAGAAACACAACTCCAAATGAATACTAATGTTGCTTTGTATCTGTTGGATGCATAAATAAGCAACTGTTTGCTAACAAGTTTGCCATATCAAATTACAAGTGACAATATTTCAATGAAATAACTAAAAATCCTCACCAAGACAGACAGTATATAGGATGTGACTAAAAGCAGCACTTACAAGCCAATTCCATGTCAAACCATTGAACAGAACCATGGGCCAGTTTTTTTCCCGCAATACTTATTTGGGGGCCGACGTTGCACAGGAGAGGTGAAAACAGAAGTCTTATATGTTGTTTATATGTTTTGTTTTTTTATTACTTTTAATTAATTCAAGAATAAAATTAGGTTTAGGGTTGTATCTGAGGGCAGATGTCATAATTCCCACTAGTAAGTGAGGGATAACAGAGTGACATCAGCTTATGTTAATACTCATTTGGCAAAAACTGACGCATAAACATGAACATATCTTCTGTGTTACACTACGAGACTAGAAATGTAATTGATAAACAGTAGCCGGTCAGTCACAAATCTGTTCTGGTCAGATCGGCCTGTGTTTTACCCGTGTTTTACATCTCGTAAGTTATGAGATGTTACTTGTATTGATGTATTTAATATTTTTGTTGGAGAGTGCTATTTTTTCTACCACTGCCACACAATCTTAATCAAACTGGCAAATGTTTTTCGTATAGTGCATACATAGTCCGTCTGGAGAAGAAAGTGTCTTTTCTTTTTTCTCAGCATGTTCACATAGAGCAGCAGTAGGTGATCTGCCCCCTCCTTTAATCCCCCCATCCTGCTCTCCATTCCACTTTAACAATACTCAGCCAACACCCAACACTGAGACGCTGATCACAGGAAGGTGTGTGTGTGTGTGTGTGTGTGTGTGTGTGTGTGTGTGTGCATACAAATACACAAAACTAGCAGGTCAGGAGGGAAGATCTTAAAGGACGAGTTCACAGTTTTTCACATCTGTCTTAAAACAACAGTGAGGTACCCAAATGAACACTGAAATTGATTTTTCTTGCCATGATGGGAGCCAAAATCCACAGCCCTCCTTCTGCGCAAAAATGTATTTAAAAGTTTATCTGAAGCGAATATGAAGCTTCGGTCATCCAAATGAGTCAAATCTAGTAGATAACTTTCAATGTTACAGTCTTTTTAGTGCCAAAGTCCCTCTTTTTGTTACTATACTTCCACCACAGCTCAACAGGGAAACACTGTCAGAGTAAACACAAATAGGGGAGTTTATGCTAAAAAAATGCATATATATGCTTCAGATAAATACTTCTTTGTATTTTATATTTCGTTCAAAATGACCCCCCCCCCAACCCATCACTAACTTTGAAAGCACAATTGAAGGGGATCTTTTAATAGCCAGTATGAACAGGAGGAATGATTACAGCGAGGAAAACCTGACTGATGTTTTAAGACAGATGTGAAAAATTGTGAACCTATCCTTTAACATTTCCCCATAACTTGTACAACTTCACTTATTTAGACCCTGATATCAGTTGACAGACAAATGAATACTGAAGATGCACATGCATATGCTAAAATGTTTCATGTAGTGTAATTTACACTTTAAATCCCTTTAGTTACATCTGTAAGAAAAAAAAAGATACATTTTTCCACAGAGACATGCTTTGTCTCTTATGTTGCTTTAGAAGCTGTTGATATGCAAAAACAAGGCTTTGCTATAATGTGTATGCAGGTGTTATGTTCAATTTCCTGACTTAATATTCCAGTTAGACAGTTCATTTTGAAGCCAGCAGTCATTACAGGCCTCTTAAACATGGGAGATGGAGATGTGATGATGATTTTATATTTAACTCAGTCTTGTTGAAGAGAGTCACTCTCTCTCTCTCTCTGCATTTGTGTCTTTCTCAGTCTTATGAAAGGTTCTGCTTAGTGTTGGCCCGAGACTCACACCCACGGTGACTGTGAATTATCAGAGATGGCAGCAGCACAGCTTTCACTTAGCAACTATCACCCACATTCCTCAGCCTCCCTCCAAAGACCTGCAGCCCCCCACCCGGGTTCAGGGAGGGTGCAGCGTGGGGACCGTCCGAAGAGGAGGAGGGTAGATGGCTGATGACTTTTACAGGCTCATTACACCAGCATACCACAGTGAGAACATAATATATTCTTATGTATGTCCTGACTGTCAACTAACAAGTGTTTTCATTTTGCCCTAATCAGAACCAAGCCAACCAAGGCCCACCTCTCTAAGTTACTGTTGCTACGCCCGTCAAGCTTTCCAGCATATATGCAGTTTCATATATGCATACATGCAAGGGGACATATTTAGCTTTTGGTGATTTTCTGTTATTTATATAATGTAATGATGTTGGATATCTATGTTAAACATGGTCAAAGTTTCAAAACTTTAAGTTAAGATATGTAGAAATGCTGCCCGCAATTCAAAAGCCAAGACTTGAACCTGCCCTGAATGCTTTGTTTGCAATGGTTTTTTTTCTACCATGTCCATAAACGTCCGTCTGTTCCGTAGCCTTTGTTGCTAAGGTTGTTGCTAAGAGTTTTACACAGGTTGTTCCCGTTGTCCACACGTATATTTCGGATGAGATTCTGGCTCTAACATTTTCGAATGTATATGAGAAGTTGACATTGTGAGAATGAGCAAAAGTAGGGAAATCTTACTACTACAGTTTGTTTCATGTTTTTTTTTTTATAACATAGCCTCCCAGGTGGCCGGAAGTTGGCTGAGATGCAAGCTGGCCAATCAGAACAGAGTGGGCTCATCAGGAGGGGGGCCTTAAAGAGACAGGAGCTAAAACAGCCTGTTTCAGACAGAGGCTGAACTGAGGGGCTGCATAACGGCCCAGTATAAGATAAATATGGAGTTTTTTTTAACTATAAATCATGCAAAGATATTTCAGTAGAGTCTCAGATTAAAAATATAGAAATGGAAATGTGAACATATGCCCCCCTTAAAATGTAATCGGGCAGATTAAAAAAAAAGTTCTAAATAATTTTTGAAACACTGGGTCCCTGATTTCTGACAGAAGTGGACAAAAGCAGGTTTCTCATTTCTAGCCAGCAGATGTTATCAGCTTTAGCTAGCTAGCTAATAAAAAGAACCCTGTAAAAGGGGTCTTAAATATGCACTTTATGGCTACATACATGAAGTTGATAATTTCAGTACATTTAACATCATTCACAACCATGAAACCAGGAACAATCATCAGCTTCGGTCTGAATTTTCAAGAACTTCAAATATCTAATTTAGAATTTCAATTCTATCAAATCGAAATAAACAATTTGTTGATTTTAGTTTGCACAGATGAGCACATGAATGTTGATTGTACACATTTTGCTCCTGAAATATGATGATGATGAAATTTAAAATTCTTCTAGAGGAATCACACGGCAAACCTTTTGGCTTTTTGGCTCTGCCTGCACACCTATGTGATTGTATTAACATTTCCTCATATTTTAACCTGTTATAATCTTTTATATTTTACTATTTTATCTTCTATTTTGATATTGTGCAAATGAATAAACAAACAAACAAACACACAAGCTAAAGCTGCATGTCCCAGAAAAAAAGTCAACATCATCACCACTTGATGATCCATGTATTCGACATGGAAATAAAGAAACAGCTTTGTTCTTGCTAGTTAGTCGTAGTATTATAAGTATGATAAGAACAAATGTAAGAGGAGAGATTTTTAGGATGAGGATTAACCGATGTGCTTAGTGAACATAACGCTATCTCGGATAGCGCTGGGTGGGGTTACTGGAGTGTAAACTTTCACAAATCTAATAAAGAACAGGACAGAGTTAGCTGCTGACTCTGATAGCATCCAGGACCAACTGTGGCTGTGCTAGTTGTGAACAGGGCTTTTTCTAACATAATCTGTAGTTAGTTAAAGGATATGGCTGGTAATTTTCTATATTGTCTTGTTGCCAAACCAACAATGACTTTGTACTTAAGTTGTTTGAGAAATGTACAATCTAGTCAAAGTCAAGGGGTTGTGATATGCAGCACAACATCTAACGAAGCTCTGTAAACAGAAACACAGTGGTGTCTGTCTTATCATGAACTACTCTCCTGAGACTGAAAACATTATCGCTGTTGTTAGTCTTTGGAGCCGGTTCTAAACAAACTAACGTGACCGTAATCTTCATGGTGAAGGAACATGTCACCCAGTGCAACAGCGTGACTCAACAACGTGTTTTTGGACAACAACAAAGGTCTACAGCTAGTTAGCCGGGCATGATAACGATTGCAGACAATCACAGTATTAAATCCTTTCCTTACACTTAAGTTTTGAAGAAGCTAAAAAAGATCAGAATTCTTTATCAAGTTAGAAATTATTGATTATCTACAGCCTCATGTACACCACTAGTAATCCAAAGCTTGATGGGCCTAGTTACGGTTGCTGACAGTCACCGTTTGAAGGGGAAGATTTTAGCGAACAGTTAATTAATCAACCAATCTTTTCAGCACTGCCTTACTTCAAATATAAGTTGGGAGCTGTCGTGAACTGCTGAGGTTATTTAAATACACTGAGAGCCATATTTCATGCTGACATGGAAAAAATCATTTAGCTGGACAGAAAACCTTATGGAGAGCAAGACGCTGAATTTATAAGACCTTTTCCCAGAGGGAGCATTGACTGATGGGATATTGTTGTTGAAACAGGGCCAGCGAGAGTGCAAGTCGGAGCTCATCTGCCTTTGAGAAGCATCTGGAACTCCTTACAACATCTGTGTTAGATCAGGCTCTGTAAAACACACTCCAGCACCCCGAACACAATGACAGTGCTTGCCTCGTGACAAAACATAAGAGTCTCCCCGGTAGGTTGCCCCTTATCTTTCCTTGGTTATTTATTTCTATATTCTTTCATTTCATTTATTTTTTCCTGCCTCCTCCCGTGCAGACTCGCGTTCGCTGTCACTTTAGTCTTTTGTGAAAGGGTCTGTGTATGTGTGCGGTGCCAGGCAGCTGCTGGGTTTGTGTACTCAGGCTGAGCCTCATGTCTACACACAGCTCTCATTGCCCTTATCAGAAATGACCAGAACCACATCAACAGATAAAGAATCAAGCCCCGCCTGTTCACTCTGCTCCCTCACTCAGCCGGGTGGGCTATACTCTGTCTGGAGGTAACCGTCAACTGGCTACAATCAGACAAAACTTCACATTCAAAAAATAATCTTTTAAGCTGCAGAGAACAAAAAGTATTTTGGAGCACAATCACCTGTACCGTCTTGTCATTTCTGCAAACGATATTCAGTAATTTGTGATGAACAGTTTTGTCAGGAAATCATTTCCAGGACAACATCAATCAAAGTGTTTAAAGGTATTCTCAGTTTCCAAAATCTTTCACCACTGTGACTGACATGAAGCAGTGTCATTTAAAAAAAATATAATAAATCACCATCTTGTGAGTTTTTTTCAATTACATTTTTCTCCCTTTTAAAGTTGTTTCCACTGCAGAGAACGTAATTTAGTTACCCTTCAACACACAAATGAAAAAATACAATTTATCTTGTATTTTACATGTGAACACAAACAGTCTGTGGATTCCCATCATAGATCTTTACATGCAAATAAACCGACTGTGAAACGGGGAAGAAAAACGTTGCAGGAAATGTTGACTTGTGTAAATATCATGAATATGTTGATCCAAAAAATGTCACATTAAAAAGCCTGTGACAAAGTTCAGTCCACACACACTGCTGTTTCTACTAAAGAAACATAGATGAAAAAGGGGCCAATTCACTTATTGTAGATATAAAAATGATTTACTTTGAGAGATTTGTTCCACTCCAGTCCAGACAACAGACAAGGAGTTCAGGGATAACTAAACAAGAAGCCTCTTAGAGGAGTTATGTCAGTATTAGAAGAATGTAAAGGAGTTGTTATTGGCAATAAAACAAATTATCAGTGCCAGATGAAGAAGCTCTTATAAATACAGGCTAAAAATCAGTAGGGTCAAAATTTTACCCATTTCTGGTAAATATACTGTAACACTGATGCAATATTGGGTTAATTTCACTCAGCAGCACTCTGTTGTTTTGACCCATGTATGAGTGTTATTTTTTTAGATTACTTTTGGGTAATTTATCCAAACTGAAACATACTGCAAAAGATACACAAGTTATTAACAATCAATAACAAGCAAGTTTAAAAACAATAGATTTAGTTTGGGTAAATAACCCAACAGTTATATAAAAAAATAACACTAAAACTGGGTCTTTCTGGGTAACGTTAACCCAGTATTGTGTTGGTGTTATGATGACCAAAATTTGGTTATAACAGAAGCATAAAAGGTCAATTTTTCAAGCTTTCTGTATATGCAAGGCCTGAAAACACATCTTGCACTGTTTCCACAGCATTGGGTCTAAAAACATGCACAGTCATAGCAAGCTGACCAGAGATAAGCTTCCCTGAACCAGACAACTGGCAAACAACATCCTGTGCATCCCTCCCTCTCGACTCCCCACCACCTCCACTCATATGACCTCTCCTCTGTCATCGCCATGTTTAATTATGGACTGTCTCATTTCGACAGCGGGGGGGAGGAAAACAAAGCATGAATCTATCCGAGCAGCTAAACAGCAAACGTGTCTAGAAAGCTCGGACCCTTCCAACACCCGCCCGCAAGCTTTCTGATTCTCAGAAGGAAAGTAAACGGCAGAAATCAATTTTGGCCTGATTTTTTCTTTTTTTTTTCTTTTTTGTCCTTACTTGAAGCAGAGATTACCAAACTGTATACCAGCAGGCTGAACTGGGTCTCGGCTGCTTGAGTCGTACCTGTTTCCATGGCAACCGCTGGACCAACTGAACACAAGCACTGAGGGAGACACTTAGCAATGCTGTTTATTCCCCATCATTCTCAGAAGTGATGCTAAACTGATAATTCATTTGCAGCGCTCTCATTGGTCCACAGACTGACTGACTGACGGCGGTGGTATATATATGTGTGTGTGTGTGTGTGTGTGTGTGTGTGTGTGTGTGTGTGTGTTTATGTGTGTCTGTATCCATGTAATTATTATACAAGTAAATACAGGCAAGAAAATGTATTTACGCAAAGAAACAATTATCACCTTCAGCTATAAGTAGTTAAATTTTGATACACTGCAAACCTATCTGGGTCCTTTGAGTAAAGCTGTGGTGTGTGTGTGTGTGTGTGTGTGTGTGTGTGTGTGCCAGTGTGTGATCCCATCGGTCAGCACCCATCCTGCTTGTGAGCAAAGTGTACATGTGACAGGTATCCTCGTTAAAATGCTGCTGCCGCGTTAAACACACAAATTATTTATCAAGGAGGCTGTGGAAGGACTGCGTGGGGAGAATATCGGATTCTCCTCCGATCACACCACCTTGCCGCCTCCTCCTTTGCTTATACTGGGTGTCCTATTCTATAGCGGCAGCTTCGCATAGGTGATCACGGCCTGACACTTCCTCCACTGGGATCCAAGTCTCCCGTCTTGATGCATGATGCACACAAGGTTATTCCAGCACTGGGAGCTGCTGTGAAACTGTGAACAGCTGATACACTCAATACTGTGTGAGATTTGCTCTGATTAACATGCATTTATTCTCTGTATAACATCCTGGAAATTTAAAAATTAAGTAAACAGCCTTTTCGGAAAGTTTGACGTGAGACCGTTTCGGTCTTGGGTACAAACTAAGCACATTCCTATTTAAACTCTATTCCCTTATCTTATCTAATGAATACAAAACACTTAGTGGGAGCTTGACAAGGAGACCAGGGAAACATATTGACTGTCCCCTGACCCAGAGTCCATGCAGAGGCCTGATTTGCCCTCCATGCTGCTTAATGGGCTTTTAGGGGCTTAACCCACCATTTCTGCTGTGGTCAAAGATAAAAGATCTATCCCAAAATGCATTAGGTTATGCTTCATTTACGCACAGCATAAAAAGATCACTCTAGTGTGTGTGAACATACAGAATGAGCAGCCCCTGCACCTGTGTGAGAGTGTGTGTTTCAGTGTGAAAAGGCGGGCCCATGTGTATGCAGAGAAAAGGGGGATAGAGTGACCTGCCTGTTGCTCTGACGCAGGCTCTGATAAGACTGTTCCATGTGACGCAACAGTTAGCAGAAACGCCAAGGGCCGGGTATTTTTAGGAACCAGTCTTTGACCTCTCACAGCACTTGTGTCAACAACATCCACGCAACAATGCTAGCCATTGTCAGGGGCCATAAAGCAAATAACGTCGAGGTGAAGAATGTTAAAATCATGACAAAGGTTCAGTGACAACACCAAAAAAATTTCATTGACAAACATATCAGCGGGGGCCAGTGTGCGTGCAAAGTAAAGTATGGCCCGTCAGAGTGCCCTGTATAAAACAGACAGGAGCACGCACATGTCAGTATTCACACACTCAAATAGACACCCACACACACACACACAGGCAGGACAATAGTTATGTGATTTTTTTTGTCCCCAAAGAAAACAAACTGCAGCAATTCTGACAAACATTCAACAGAGACTATAAGAGAAGGCGTCAACCATAACAAAGCATGGGATGGCGTGTGTGTGTGTGTGTATGTGTGTGTGTATATGTGTGTGTGTGGTTGGTTGGGTGGGACATGCGTGCACATGTGTGTGTACTGTACCGCTATGGCTAACTGATTTCAGCTGTGAAGTCCGAGGATCACAGAATGAAGGAGTAACAGCAGAGTGACACTCACATGTTATAGAACACTACGTCTCCAGTACAAACCACTACTACCAGTTAAAGCTGATTGGTGTTTGTTACAAAAGCAATCCTACTTTAGTTTATGGTAGTTTATGGTGCGAGCATGTACAATAAGACACTGAAAAGTTGACACTCAATTCTACTGTATGCAGCTGTAACAACACACATAGCAACCAACGCCAAGAGCAATACAGCTCAGAGAACTAGCAGACGGACCGTGTGTGTTTTGACAGGTTTGAAGGGATTAAGGATCATAAATTTCAAGAGCTGAACATGAAGTACTTCTCATACAGAGGACAGACCCCATCAAGACTTACATGACAGATTCTATTAGCAACAATAGTGAATTAAAACAGGACAACAACCTTGAACAGTATTCTGTTACTCATACTCACATATACAGACATTTATTTATCATACTCAGACAATTGTTGTCAGATTTAAATTATTATTTTACGGGGTATTTTAAAAGTGGTGATAAGGGGATTTACTTTACTTACTTGTGTTGAAGTAAATGCACTATTTTTTATTACTGTTCTATTTTCAGAATGGATGTCTTAAATTAAGTCTTTCTTTTATATTTTCTTTTATATTTTAAATGATCAATTTAATACCACATCATGGTAACAAATGAATAAATAACTCAACTTTTTTTTTAATCAAAATGTTGCTAAACCATGATTGGTGCATGTAGGTACCTGACATCACCATATTCTTATCCCTTCCCATTTCAAACGAGTGAAAAGAGCTCAGACAAAACACAAAAAATCAGAAAATCTTTAAAATAACTAAATTTGTTGTGAGAGAGTTCTTATAAACAAAGCTAAATTTATATTTTCATTCAGTGTTTCTCCCCAAATCACATTGTGTGTATCCTTAAGGTCTAACAAACGTGTTGAGTGTATTTCCTTCCTTCGTAAAACCTTTGCAAAGTCGATTTTTCAGAACATTTTAAACCCTGAATTGTTTACATTTTTATTTGCTTATGTGTAGTCTTCTTCTCTGCATATGTTGGCAGATATCTTGATTTCTTGGCACTTCAACACTGACACCTGCTCAGTGGAATAACATGAAACTGACAGCAGGAATGTGGATCCCACCATGACTAAGGGGGTAGTTCTGGGTCTGAAAAGTGAAGCCAATGTTGAAGTGCCTCAAACCGTTTGTATAGAAGTTTATCAGAAAATGACACTACTTCTCAATCGCTAGTTTCATGTCTTCTTCAATACAGCATGATGTTCATTTTGTAAATTATGGCCCCATTTAATTTAAGTTTGACAATAAAGTAGGGTATACTTTAGGGTGTGGCTACGTTGTGATTGACAACGACCACAGCGACAACGTTGGTTAGGTGACGTAAACATGGCCTTACCCCAGTTTAGCAGAGTATAGGCGTAGCCGTCTCTATTTCAGTGTGTTTTCAGTTAAAGAAGGTTAATTGTAACATTTTGGTCACCTAAAAAAGTCTTGTTCAGTGTTTGGTTGTACTAAAAGACCCTTCTAAGGACTCAACTGTTCAGTTTTTCCTGTAAGTACATTTTCTTTCAATGGTTTTAAGTATGTTTTTCACTAGCGAAAATTAGCATTAGCGCATTAGCATCACAGTTACCCAAAGACTGTAAATGCACTGTGCTAACCAAGCTAGCAGCTAGCATAAGGGTCAGCTCCACCCTTTCACCCAAATATGGTGACTTCTGGCTCCAAAAATCCAAGATGGCAATGGTGAATATGTCAAACTTGAGGCTTCAAAACGCGAGTCCACAAACCAGTGGGTGACATCACGGTGGCTACGTCCATTATATTTATACAGTCTACGGTTATGATCAACACAATGCTCCACAGTGCTACTAGTGATCAAAAACACCACAGGGCACCTTTCGCAGAAGAGTGTGTTTATGTAAGACCACATCACTCATAATAAAAAGCCAATTGGGAAAGTTGACTTTCAGGGCCTTTAAAGACTCTTTTTTGCAGCTCTTTGGTGGTTTTCAGGTCGTCACATTGCTATCGGCCCCCTGTGTGGTGATTAGAGCAGCTCTGACATTGACCTTGTGTTTCTCAGGCAGGTAAGTCAGGTAAAGAAGTTTAGCAGCTTGAGGCACTAAACAGTCCTCACATTTTCATGTATTACCTGAATTTATAGTGTTTTGTGTGTGATCTCATATCTCAGTTATTTATATTTTTCATGAGTTGAAGTATATAAGACACATGATTGTGGGGAAAGTGCCTTAAAAAACATCTATAGTTGGTCATTGATTTGCAGCTTATGAAACAACAGTCCAATATACAAATAACACATCATTTACTGCACAAGGACGAAGATAAATCAGCTTCTGAGCTCAGACTTTTTCAAAAATCAACACAACTAGGGCTGCAACTAACGATTATTTTCATCATCAGTTACACTGACAATATATAATATTGTCAGATACAGATACAATAATATCATTTCTTAGAGCCCAAGGTGATGTCTTTGAATGTCTTGTTTTGTCCGATCAACAGTCTAAAAATATTAAAATGATTATTCGGTTATCAAAATAGTTGACGATTAATTTTCTGTCAACAGACTAATCCATTAATAGACTATTTGTTGAAGCCCTACACACACTCATGATTGAGAGGACAGATCCAAGTGAAACCAAACATCCAGAATCTAGTTCATCCCCATCATGGCTCACTCAACAGAAATCTCTCAACCCGAACTCGATGGCACAGATTCCCTCTCAATTCCCACGTTTAAATCTGCAGCGCCAGCAAAGAAAAGATGGGAATAACAAGACAAGCAGAAAAGAAGATCAACATTTACACCACACCTCATACTATACAACTTAACCATTATCTGTACCCATCAACACCAGCAACCGAAACCCAGTGAGGTTAATGAGTTATTGGAGAAAGAGGAAATACTTGCACACAAGCGTGAAGCAGTGATTGATGACACTGTATTACTGTGTCACATAGTACACACACAACCTTAGGAATAAGCAGCTATCTCATGACATTTGTACGATGGCAAACAATGTTGGAGCCTGTGATGGATTGCACTATGGGTATATCATGTATTATGTTAAAGAGCACACAGCCATTACCGAGTTCCCACAAATCTGCCTTTTTTTTTAAGGAACAGTCCTATACTTCAATAATTAATTTATAATAAACAATGAAATTATTAACAAAGTGAGTTGTGTTTGTGGTTGTTTTCTGCAAAATGAAACATATTCTTTATAGAAGCAAGCTAATATGTAACAGACTATGTTTGAAACGTTAAAGAGATTGAACATTAAGTCCTATATCCCTCTATTGTTTTCAAGTTATGGCCTTCCCATTATAGTTTCCATAACTTTTCCCCGGGGAGACCGACAGTTGTAAAACCGCTATGGCAGCTCAGAATGCAAGCAGCCACCATACTGTGCCCCCCCCCCCCCCTTCAGCCTCACCCCCGTCACCCCACCCTGGGAGAAAAGTACAAAGCGTCCCTTGTGTGCGAGCACAGAGACCTGAGTGATACTGCTTTATATCATGGTATTCTCCCACTGTCACACAACACACACACACACACACACCCACACAGAGCCGTCCAGCCGGAGCGGTTCACTCGGCCCACTGACCTTCAGCGAGCCCCTAGGTCCTTGGCATGACGCACAAACAACACACTGTACAGCGAGACCCATAAGCCCCAAAGTACATGTAAATACGTAGATACAATGTGGTGACAGTAGAATTGTACTGCAGTTCACACATTATCACCCCATCATAAATATCATGCCAAAGGAGACACTTTAAATGCACCCAGACATGTAGGGACATAATAATGTGTCAAGCTCAGTTAAATTATAGTGACGACTCTTGTAGCTGTATATCACAATTTATCTGTTTCCTGATGTTTTTAGTTACTGGTCAGTTATTTCCACCACAATGTTTCCTATTTTATTCTTAACATAGTTTCAAATTTTGATGACACATTTTTTAGGGCTACTGATTAATCAATTAACCGTTTGGTCTGGCGAGTGTCAGTGTAAGAGCCAAAATTGACCATTGATCCATTATATATTACATTGTTCAGTTCATTGTTTTGGTGGCAAAACGCTCTGATAAACACCCACTCTACCTGCCCTGCACCAAACAGAAGACGGACAAATTTAGCGACCAGCTGGTGATTATAGTCGAGCATTTAGCAGCTAAAAAGCCGGATATTTCTCTCAGGAGCTGGTGGAGACCAAAGCAGAGCTAAAAGGAGAGACAATAATGGACTAACATTCGGCAGGTGACCACAGAATTAATACTAATATTGCTCCGTAAATGCTGGATGTGTAAACAGGCAACTGTTTGCTAACAGCTTGCTATGCTGGCCAAAAATGGCCAAAAAAAACAACAAATACAGGTTTAAAATAAAGTTCATACACTGAATAAGGCTGAACCACATGAACTAAATGGAGAGATTAATCGATTGTGTTTTCTTTGAAGTATATTTACATATACTGTGGCAATATGACATCAGCTACGTGTAAGCAGTGACAAGAACTTGTTCGCCAATGAGAGATGTAATTTAAATGTCTCCACTGTCACAATCTCTTCTTTCTCTGGTGAAGACATGCTTTGTGTTGAAAAGTTAGCTGCTCCACTTTATTAGAAAGCTCAAACTATAACTGTGTGCTCCAGGCCTCATCTGTTCACATCTTTAAAATAAAGTTCCTTGGATTTGAACAACTTTTGGCTTCACAACAAATATTTGTGCAGATGGACTCAACAAAGGGTCTGTGTGCTTGAAGAGGTGATATATGATTGGGGTGTATTGAACTTTAGAAGAAACTTAAACTTAATAGACCAGGAAAACTGCAGGATACAATGTCCACATAATATCTGAGATATATAGATATAAAATAACAGAAAGGGAAAACCAAAGTGCTTTCTAAATGTGGAACTGTCAAAATATTTTCCATCCTGTTCACTGTCTGTGTCAGTTCAAGTCAACCGTGACAAGCAAAGAGAACAGTCAAACAGTCATTACCTGTTTCCAGAGAAATTTGTCTTCCTGGTTGATCTGCCAGGTGGTGACCACGTGTATGATGGACAGCACAGCTCCACTCAGTACCGCTGCTCTCATCCTCACCGGCAGCAGTGTGTAGATGATGTAGATGAAGAACACGGACCACCAGATGCCTTCTGAAGCGCTCCGAGGTGCCACCATGAGCACCCCGAACACCTGCACCGACACCAAGACTCCGATCACCAGGTAACTGACCATCCACATGTAGTCCTGGTGGAAGCCGTTGCGGTTGCACACTACCATAAGAGCCATAAAGAGCGCCATCGCCACCGACAGGGCTGACGAATAAGCCACATGAGGGACGGCGTGGACACAGTGGAAGGTCAGCATGATGCCGCACACAATCACGAGTACCCCCATTAGCATGGTCAAGGAGCTCTGGTTCAGCCTGAAGAAGTAACGCTGGTATAGGCGCTCCAGTTTGCGGGACTGGAATTTTTTTGACTGGAATACTCGCACCACCCTGAGCCAGCAGTCCGCAGCCGTTACCACCCCTGCTGCGCCGTTGGGACCCTCATCGCCCATGTCCCCGCTTCCTCCGTTACACCCCCCTTTCCTGCCTTTCAAATCCCCATCCTCAAAGCCCAAGTCGACCGATTTCAGCCCCACCCCTTCCCCGGGAGCCCCTCCCCTTTTGCCGTAGTGGTCCTCCTGCCATCCGCAACGGACGCCGAAGTTACCCCCGCCTCCCACGGCCCCCGCCACCCCTCCGCGGTGGTGCTGATGGAGGGGGGCTCCAGATGGGGGGTCCATAGCATCTGGGTCCCGCAGACAGCTCATGTAACGCGGGTTGCAGAGAGATGAGCCTCCCTTCCGTTTGGACTTCTTGCCATTGCGCTCCCCCCACGCAGTCTTGCGGTCGTCCACTCTGGCGACTAGGAAACCACTGAACCAGGACATTCTGTGTGAGCAGAGAGAGGAACGTTCAGTACAGCAACAGGTCAAAGGCAGACAACAGACAAAGTCCTCTATCCACCTGTGGGAGTTGCTCATTTACCTGTTGGGGTTCTGGTACATGTCCCAGCCCTTTCCCTTGAAGCCGGTTCACTCATTTATCCCCGTGGACGAAATTTTGAAGAAGTGAGGAGTTTGTAGAGGCCACAGTGCAGGGCCGCAGGGTGGGAATGACTGGATCGGGTCAAAAGGTGCACCAGCCGCTTCACACAGCTCCAGATGTTTGTGCCAGAGCCAATGATCAAAGAGCAAGGTTAATGAGAGGACCAGTCTCTGCTGCCAGGCCTACAGTATCTCCACGGCTTCTGCTGGGTCTAGAAGAAAAATAGCACACAGAGTGACAAACAGGAATAGCTGATGCACAAATACTGAAGATCTGTGATGGTGTCATGACAATTAAATGGCACTAATTTAAGCAAAGAGTAGATAGTTATATGGATGTCTTGTGCAGTCTGAAATTGATGCTAATATAATTACAAACTGGCCTGTTCAAGTCTTTTGAATAGCTTGTTAGCAAAGAGTTCCTTCATCCCAAATCTGACAGGAAATAAAACGCATCATTGTCAGCTAAATGCACATGAATCTAATTTCCTGGATAACCAGACACACTTGAGATTTTGTCTCGTCTGAAAACTGAGAAAGATTCATAGACTAGAACGAGCTACTTCCAAAACTGGAGGGAGGGGGAGGGAGAGGTAGGGTCGGACCCAAAATAGATTGTAGGTCTGGGTTTTTTGAGGTGAAACTGCACTTTCTGACCCCCATGCAAAAAAACACATCCCCTGGTATAAACACACAACAGCTTTTTGGAGCCAGCTGGACTGAAGATAAAGAGGAGACTCCTTCAAGCTCTGTTTATTATCACAATCAACGATAAAAGACGAGTAATAAATACAGATAAATGCCACCGGACAACAGGACACTGTCAAGACGAATATCAAGACAGTCATGGTATACACACCATGACGGCGCCAGCTCTGTAGGCCCTACAGCGTTAAACCAAAAGTCCGTTAAAATCAATTCCAGCATCACATAACATACATAAATCACAGACATGTGTGTAATTAAATCAGTCTGGTGTTGTTGGATGAAATTACAAAGTAAAGATTATATTACTGTCCACTCTCTCATGAACTTCATAATCTTTGAGTTCAGCTTTTTCTAAAAATGTGACATGACAGATAATGAATCAGATAATGATCTGTTATATATGAGGTCTTTGAAAGTGTTATATGTTTAATTAAGTTTATATTTGATACACTACATGTTTTGACATATATTGGGCTGCTGTATATAATCTAAATTGTGTCTAGTTTTTTTTTGGATGCATTGCTCCAATACATCTGATTGGTATCTGGGTGTATACTGTCCTTATTAAACAGATTGGGGATTAGAGCTGCAATGATTATTCAATTAATCGATCAACCAATCAACTGAAAATTAATCAGCAATGATTTTGATAATCAAATAGTCGTTTAAATTCACTGGTTCCAGCTTCCCAAATGTGAATATTTTCTGATATTCATGCTCCTCTATAACAATAAGCTGCTCATCTTTGGGTTTTGGACTATATGGCGGCAAAATAAGATATTTTGAAGAGTAACAATGGACTCTGGGAACTTGGATGGACATTTTACAGGCTGAACGAATAATCGATTTACCAAGAAAACAATCAGCAACCATTCTACAGTTCTTTGTCAGTGTCTTCATAACATTTTGTGCTTCTGTTATCATTTACTTTCATTAAGTCACAACAGGCCACTAATTCAGTTTTTAGTGTCACAGCGATGTCTGCCTTCATGTTACCTTACAAGAGAGAGATCCCAGTGAGTTCCTCACAGTGAGATACACAGATTTTACATTTGTGAGAAAAAGGGTGCGTTGAGGTATCAGTATTGGGAGAGAAAAAGTGAAATCAGTGCATCAGATTTTTAACAGAAAATATCTAAAATATTCCCCTAATGGTCTCTAGGGACTAAAAACGGGGGTTTCTGTCATATTCAGTTATGGGTTTATGCTGACCAGCTCACATTTAATCTACTTTTATTAAATAAACTCATAAACTTTTTGAAACGCTTCCCTCCGGCAAGAGGTTGAGGTCTGTCACGACCAAAACATCACAACACAAGAACAGTTTCTTCCCATCTGCAGCCGGCCTCATCAACAAAGCCCGAGACCCCCACTGGCACGGCCTCTATCCCTCCCACGGACATTACACGTTATATTAACGTAAAACCCCATAATCTCATAACTGCACATCTGTGAGCTTTGATCTAACATGGCACGTTAGTAAAGTCTATATTTACATATTTTTTTCACTGTAAATTCTTTCTTTTTTATATTATTGATGTCTCCTCTGATATCACTATAATATCCCTACAGCATTTTACCATAGAAGTTAATATAATAATATATTAGTGTGATTATTTATTGTAAGTACTGTTTGTTTTCGTGCTGACTGAATTATAAAACAGCCACAGCACCTGCTACCATCTGATCTCACCAGCCAGGCCTCCACGCTCATGAGCCCCACAGAGTACTGAGCAGTGGTTCTCAAAGTGAGGTCCGGGGGTCCCTAGCATAAAGGGGAATAATTTATTTTCACTAAAATTCAATCCTTATGTAACACAATGACTGAATGTATGACTATTCTGGTCATGGGTTTCATACACTTCCTGTAATAAAACATCTAAAAGCAAAAATGTCATCAGATGGGGGTCTGTGGTCTAATTTGTGTCAGTTTGAGAACCACTGCTATAGAGAGACATGCAAACGCAACGCACCTCCTCGCCTCTGTTATCACCGGTGAGGCACACTGAGTTGTTAAAGCAAGAATAGCATTTCAAGCTTGTTTTTGTCCCAATTAAAGAAACACTGACTGTAGAGCTGATTGACTGCCTATCTGTGGCCTCTGAAACACCGTGTTTGATTACTATGTCTGACTGATTCCTGTATCTCGGAGGACAATATGGATTATCCATTACACGATGTGGGTTATCTCATATTATAGCTTGTCATTATGTCATTAGGAACTTCCGGTCTTACTGTTGGCTGTACAGACGCCCCCCCCCCCCCCCCCCCCCCCCCTTTTTCCTTTTTTTTCTTTTCCTTTCTTTTTTGTATTGTTTGGTGGTTGTTGTTTTTGTTTTGTTTTTTGTTGTTAATTAGTTTTATATTGTCTTGAGTATGTTTGTATGAGTCACTGTCATATTTGATATTAGTTATGTTACTTGATTTATATTTATGAAGGTCATGTGAAGTTATTACCAGACTGTTTTGTTTTTGTTTTTTTGTGTGTTTCTTATTGTTCTGCTTAGTTTTACAGTTTGCAAAAAAAGAAAATGTATGGAGGTTTTATGGTGTCTGTAAAAATATCAATTTAAAAAAAAAAAAAAGCAAAAGTAGAGCATTTCCTCTCTATACTATCTCTTGCATGCGTGCGCCTTCTCTGGCACGTCCACGCCGTATCCCTCCTCCCTGGCAGCGGATCGACAAGATTCAAGGAGAACCCCCCCCCCCCCTCCTCCTCCTCCTCTCTCTCTCACACACACACCTCCCTCCCCCTCCTCCTCCACCGTCCCTGCGTCCCTCACTCCCCTGCACAAGGTCGACCAGCTTGTACCCATTTGCAAACGTCGCGGTGTTGCCAGTCGCTCGGTTGTGTGTTTGCATGGTGCTGCTTGGCTGTACTCTCCGGTTTCCCCCACTAGCGCTTAGCAGAGGAGCGGGAAGGGGAGGGGAGGGGAGAGTGAAGAGGGGAGAGAGGGGAGAGAGAGGGAAGGCGGGGGTGACTGACTATTCCTAGGGGACATTTTCAACCGGACAGCCGCTACAGTGGCGTTAACAGCCACAAACAACGCGCATAAAGTCATTCATTGTGGGCTTGTGATGATGTCCGAGGCTGTGCATGCTTCTCTCTCTCTCTTTCTCTCTCTCTCTCTCCTTCTCTCTCTCTCTCTCTCTCTCTCTGTGTGGCTCACTTATCAGCCAGATGATGATGATGATGATACAGACGCGAGAACAGATCAAGCAATTAGGGGAAATCAAAGGCATGCACAGCGTTCAATGGACATTTTTTGCGTTTTTTTGCGGCTGTTTTGCTCATGTGCGGATGATCCGGTGTATTAAAAAAAAAACCATGCACAGGCCGTGTGTGAGGGCCCGCATTCAAACAGCGTAGGCTTCTTGTTACATAACACCGTGGCCTATGTGACAACCATAGCGGGGACCATAAAACCATTCCGCTGCGTCCGGTGCGACCAACTTAACGCACAAACACACCGCTGTCAGCTCTTTATTTTATCTCATATTTATTGCAAACGTCCTTCAACCAGCAGCTAAGCAATAGCTGGCGGGATTTAGTGTATTGACAAACATGAGTCTTGGGTAAATAAACAGGTATAAACACGTTATTGCTGCTGCACATTCCTCAGCATCAGTCAGTGGATGGAGGACTGATTAACACTTTAAAAAAATCATTTATAAAAATAAAAAACACACACACACATGTGCACACATAGAGGCGAGGAGGGTGTCTACGTGGAGATGTTTAAGTTTAAAGTTGTGTAATTATTGGAATAAAATGCGGCTGCAGTGGATCATTTTTTTGAGCATCTAAAATGCAACCTGCAAGCGTGTGAATGCAGCCTATGAACAGCCTTCAAGATCAGCTGGAATAAGAAGCGCACAGTGATGCGGCTCATCCTCCTTATATGTTATGTATCCGTATATGAAAACATGTAGTGACCGTGTATCCTTTGCCACCACCACCAACCAGCAGCAGCAGCAGCAGCAGCAGCATGAAGCAGCAGCAGCAGCATGAAGCAGCAACGGAGGCCTTATGTCATTCACTCCGGCAGAAATGGTGTATTGACGGAGAAGTGGCAGAGGCGTCTACGGTCCAATGCAACAGCGTTTGAGACGTTTGTGTGACGGGAGAACATATATTATATATGTCGGCCTGCAGTGTGCAGCAACAGCAGCAGCAGCAGAAGCAGCAGAAGCAGCAGCAGAAGCACTCACATACGGTCAGAAAGACGGACTCACCGTGATCATCTTGTGTTTCTGCTCCCCGGCAGGACCGCAGCACAGCGGCCAGGGTGGAGGACCATTGGTGGGGGCGAGCTGTCCGAAGATGGTCCGGTTAAAGTGGTCACCCTGTGGATCTCCTCCTGTCGTCTTCTCGTTCCACTCCCTTGCCTCTCCTCCCCCTGACCCTCTCGGCTCCAAGCACCACTGTCAAGATGGTGATGAAATACAAACACCACACTTCCGGTTATTGTTCACATTAAAGCTCCTTGCAGAGAGTAATAGTGGAAGAAGTATTCAGATCCATTACTGCAGTAAAAGTACCACTACAGCAATGTAAAAATACTACATTGCAAGTAAAAGTCCTGCATGAAAATCCTACTAAAGTAAAAGTACATAAGTATTAGCAGAAAAATGTAGTTAAAGTATCGCAGTAAAAGTAGTCATTTCATCCCTCTGACCGATATATTACCATACATGACATGATGAGATTATTAATACTGAAGCGTCAGTGTTAGAGCAGCATGTTACTGTTGTAGCTGCTGGAGGTGGAGCTAGTTTGAACTACTTTATATACAGTTAGCTAGTTTAGTCCAGTAGTTTCCAACCTAGGGGTCGGCCCCTCCAAAAGGGTCACCAGATAAATCTGAGGGGTCGTGAGATGATTAATATTGAACACCCAAAGTGTTCAACAATATTACATAAATTATAAAACATATAATTCATATTGAATACATTATACAATCAATACAAACAGAATAACAATGAAATAATGAGATGAGACAATGAGACAAAGAGATAATCAATACATCTAATCTCAATACACACAGTTTATTGTTATGAAATGTATTTTCAACCTGTTTTTTTTTTCACAATAACAGAGTTTAGTGCAGATTTTTTTTCATTCAATCAGTTCTTCACGTCCCTTTCCTCAAGTTTTTATCTTGCAGCACATTTTTGTTTCCAATAACTGTTTTATTTCATGTCACTTTTCATCATAGATTATTTATTTAATTTATTTATTTTTTTGTCAGATATATTTTGTAAAAGGGCCATTTCAAAATAGAAACAGCTAGAATTAAATATAAATTACATGTAATAAACTCTATTATAGTTACAACAAGTAATTATGACATGCAATTTCATGATTATGAGTTTTAAATTTTTACTTACTTATTTAAAATTGAATTTATATTATATATATTACTGTATTATATGATTATTTATTTCATAATGTCTCTCTGTTTTATTCTAAACAATAAACATGTTTCCATCCTATCAGCAGTAAACATGATGCTGCCAGTGACTGCTGTTATACAGAAACATCATCAACATGTGCATTTATTTTACTTACCAGACTCTGGTTTATATATCTGTGCAAATTTACAGAAATAAATGAGATTAAACAAAATGTGCATGTTTACTCTCCCTCGGACAAAACATTAAAATAATTCATATATAATATAATTTAGTTTTCTACCTGCATTTGACTGTGTTGTGTTGTATTGTTTGTGGTTGTGTTCACCCTCCGTCTCCTCCATGTTATAAGTTTTAATGTTGAGGTACGATAAGTCTCACTTCCGGTGTTTTTCTGTCTGTAACTTTGGCTGGTTTGACGCAGCTGTCCTCAGCCCTGCTCACACCACTCTCTCATTCCCACTTTAGTAACTCGGCACTCCCTCTAGAGGTGAACCGAGTCTGCAGTTGTGATCTGGGCCCAGTTGTTTAAAAAGTTTCATCTGGATCACAATGATCCGGATATGGAAATCCAGTGTTTTGCTATCCAGGATCAGGTAATCCATATTACTTTTGTGCCGGTTATTCAAAGCATCATTGGATTAGATCACTCTGATCCAGATTTTCAGGATTACCAAATCTGGATTACCAGTGCTCTAAATGGGACTACACATCACAATGTAGACTACTGGCTCTGTAAAGACCAACAGGTAGAAGAGCCAGCATGGGGTCACTAAAAACTGTTTTTATCTGAGGAGACAGAAAACTGCACAATGAAACAAAACAAAAATCTACTTTCATTTTCAATTCCTTTTAAACAGTCAGACCCTCAACAAATAAATACAAGCACACAAATATTCATTAAATATATTATATACATATACATATTACACACACACACACACACACACACACACACATAATATATAAGTTTATATGAGTATATATAAGTTTAAGCTCTTTAAATCAGAGCTTCCTCTTCTACAACAACAACAAAAACAAACCATAAGTACGTGAATATTATTACTGCATTTATATATTAACTTAAATCTCACCATTAACACATTATCATGAAATTAGTTAACATGCTTTCCCAATTAATGGTGGTCTAATGAAAACAATAATTATAAGTAAATTACTTTAATATCAATAGAATAGAATAGAATAGAATAGAATAGAATAGAATAGAATAGAATAGAATGGATCTTTCTTATAGTGGAAAATTCTTTTTCTCACCAAAACATGAAGATAAACTACACATGATTCTTACAGTAAAGAGATAAAAAGTGAAGCAATCTGCATAACAAACATAGGGACAAGGCTACATTACACATTAAAAACAGTTCATGTCATGTCTGTGGATTAAATCTCATCAGTCACTTGAGATGAAAGACTTCTTCAATACACTTCTAGTAGCCAGATGAACTCTACAGCGCCTCCCGGAGCTCAAAGACTCAAACTGGTTGAACAGAGGACTGGATTGAATCAAGGACATTTAGGGTTATTCTGCTGGCTGTCAGTTTATTCTTAGATCTGCAGTTTAAGTGACTGTACCAAAATGAAAAGTTAAAACACTCTCAACAAGAGTTTTGTACACTAGTTATAAAATTTGCTGACTAACACCAAGGCTGCTGAGTCTTCTGAGAAGATAAAGTGGCTGTGAGCATTTCTTGGAAATATACTCTGTATTTTCAGAGAAGATCACCTTGAAGTCAAGAACGGTACCGAGATGTTTAAAACTTTGCACAGTTTCAACATGTTGGGCGTCAAGTGAAACTTTTAAATCTTGTTTTGTACAGATAATTAGTTGTTTTGTCTTTGCCGTGCTGATTTCCAGCTGGCTAATATGACAGTAAAACTCTACACAGTAACTGATTGATATTATGATGATAATTGTATGAATATTGAGTTTGCATCTTTCCAACAAATAGCATTGTCCTTCCTTGTATTGTCTATGATTGATACTCAATAGCATCCTTTTAGGAGAATGTACACTGTGAATATTGTAAATAAAAATGTGTAAAAGATGTATTTTTCCAGCATTGAGTACCGTATGTAGCCCTCATTTTCTTCAAAATTAGGGGAAAAGCAAGTCTTGCTGCTGCTTGTAAAGCTTATTGCTGTGAGCTCACAGTGAAAGTTAAAAGCGAGCTAGATGAGCGTTGAAATTTTTGATATTGATTGTCAACTTCTTGAGATGATATCATCTGGATTTTAGCAGCTGAGGAAAGTCAGAGAACACTGATGATAATCTAAAACTAAAACTGTAAAAGTAGTGGAACCCTTCTCTGTAAATAAACTATATCACTGATAAAGTTGTATGTTGATGAAAGATGTCCTTTTTGACTTACTTCCCTTGCTTTTGTGTATTGTTTCAAAAAATCAGAATAAGTCTAATAAGTCTGAAATACAGTATAAACAACAACAGTTCTGACAAACCTTTAGTGAATTCTGGGAATCGAACAAAGCTCTTTCACAGGATCAGGTTTCTAAGGAACATCTAGTGATTTATTGTCAGTGTCTAAACGACTGTAAATCAGACCTGACAGAGACGTATTTACAAAAGCTGATAGGTGATAAAGGCCCTGTCAAAACACTTTAACTGTTAAACAAACAGAAATGAACAGGTGACGTTGCAGAAACACTAATTGCAGTTGTTGACAGTTAACCTGTGAGCTGTAAGATACAACCGTTCACTAGTGTGAGACTCTAAACATGGACGTTTTTTCACTTTAACACTGCATATAAAGCCCACAATCATCTTTAATATGTTTTTTCATAACTGTTGAGTAAGTCAGCATCTACAATTATTCATTTAAACTGAAGAGATCCTTTCATTTTATCTGGTTTTGAACAATGTGCCTATTAGAAGATAATATAAACCCATTATGAGTTTGTGTAATTTGCATTTAGTTCCTTTAACTTATTACAAGAGTCACTGTGCATTATCAAGACTTTAGTAAGATTCTGTTAAGTACCATAATGAATTTAATACAGAAATATTAAGTAGTATCAAAATTAAAGGTGCTCATTTTGAATAAAGAAAGTATTGATGCATGACCTTGTGCACATTATGTAATTTTGTTACCGACATACTTTATCAGGTTGTGTTGATGAGGTACTACTGCATGGAGTATTACAGCTGGATTAAACTGTAACAAGAAATTATCTTTTATGAGCTATTATCTTTTATAAAAGTGTAAAGCTTCACAAAATGGTGTCAGTTCCTCAGGTTAATTTACATTTTTGGTAAATTTGTTACTTTCGATTGGGCAGGATGAGTGTTATTACATAGATATCACAAGAGACTGTGTATGAAATAAGGAATCACGTTGGCTTTTGGAGGTATCATTAAGATTTTCACAATAATATTTAGTCTTCTGTGTCTGAATAGCAAGCTGCCAGTAGCAGGTATCTACGGCAGGACTGCGGTTTGGAAACAGCAGAGGAAATGTTAGGTGGAATGGAGCAGATGGACCCAAATGCAGGAGATTTTAGGCTGAGTGAGGCTGAAGAAATAACTTCTTTATTTAAGGCTTGTGCAGGCAAAAACAAAGCTGGCAGGTCAAAGCAAAACTGAGACAGAATGCAGCACAAACAGAGCAGACTGAACAAACTGAACAAAGGATCCAACAAAACTGAACTGAAAACCAGGGAGCTGATTGGCTGGGGGAGACACAGGGGGCAGGGCAGGACTTGAATGCAGGGCAGGTGTGAGAGGAAAAGCAGGCTGAGGAGGAGAACATGAACACAGAAGGAAAAACACAAGGCAAACAGAAAACCATAAACCCAGAAACACAATGCACAATGAATACAGTCTAACTAATAAAGGTGATGATATCATGCCAGAAGTCTTTAAAGATACAACTCAAAACAGCTTTCTCCCAGTCAGACCAGTCCAAACAAACAGGGAGAAAAGTCTGAGGGCCTCTGGAGGACCAGTGGAGAACGGCAGCTAGAGACACAGACTGTGAACAGAACCAGAACAGAACTTAGTGTCTGCTGGTTCCACATTATGCTAGGTGGAGCTGAAACAATTAGTCAAATAATAAATTTGTCAATCATCAGAAAATTAATAAATTCATCATGTTTGAGTCTTTTTTTCAAAAAATGCAAAAATACCAGACCATCTCTGGTTGCAGCTTCTCAATTGTGAGGATTTTCTTTTGCTTTTCTTTGCTTTATGTGATAGTAAACTGAATATTTTTTGGTTTTGAACTGTTCGTCAGACAAAAAAAGCAAACTGAAGATGTCACTTTGGAGTCTGGGAAATTGTGAAGAGCAATTTTCACCATTTTCTGACATTTTTTCGGACCAAACAGTTAACGGAGAAAGTAATCGTTCGGTCCATCTTTGGCCAGATTGAACTGTAACAATGGCTGACTGAGCTCAGCAGACTTGTACAACACAAGGCGGATGTAGGAAAAAAAAAAAGCAGTTTACTTCATTCAAGTTCAAAAATAGATTCAGTCTCAGCAGCAAAGTCACATAACTGGCAAATTGATGTGAAAAACCTTCCTGTTTATATAAGCGAATGGAAAGATGTGCCCAAACTTTTGACTGGTGTATTTGGGAGAAATGTTTTAATACTCATCTACGTTAGTGTGGACATGAGTTAAGTCACAGCACTGCAACCTGCAGAGGACTGTCAGCTCAGGATAAAGTTATAGCAGGAAGGTCTGTGACTAAATGTCCATGTCAGCGTCATCTGTCAGGACTTTTTTGAATTAATCGTTATTTAATCAGTCACTCTCATTCAGATTAAGATCTCTTTTTCAAGAAAGACCCGAGAACAAGAAACATTCATAAGACAAGCACACAATCGGCAATCAGAAACAACTGCACAATCAATAAAAGTATTGATGAAAACAGTTACAAGAGTCATAAAAACATCCGATAATAAAGCTTTAAAATCTCTTCTGTGAAGGAAAAACAGATAATGTACCAGGCTTAAAACTACTTTTCATACCAAACAAGAAGGCTTCATTTAACGGCTAAATGTGATTTAGTTAAGAAAGGGTAAATATTTACTACATTACCAACTGACCCAAATGTTACTTAGTTAAGTTATTAAGTTAGTTATACTTATTTAGTTATTGTAATACTCCTAAATTTCAATAACAAATATTCTATAATGCATCTTCAAAATAACGCTGACATTTCGGGATATGTGCTCAAATGCCAGAATAAGAAAGAAAGGCTGATATGAATTTAATCTCTGTGCATTAATTGATTGATTGATTGATTGTTTGATTGATTTTATGGATTAAACAGACATAAAAAAAAACTTAAATCTGAAGAGTAGCATGTTAAAGTGACACTTATTTCCAACATGGTCCCAAGATGTTCAAAGACAAAGAAAATATAAAGAAACACAAAGACATTCATCATAAAAATTAAACAATACACTCCTGAAATCCCCAAACACATCATCACAGTTTGTAAAGTAAAAGTGTCATTTCAGATTATAAATCTGACTTCGATACGATCATCTCATATTTAAAAACATGATGTGTAGCAGAAGGTTGTTCCACAACATGGCACCAGTGTAAAAAAAAGAGGAACTTCTGGCTACGTTGTTCACTCGAGGCACTTAAGCATTCAGTACAGACATACTGTATGTGTAGGAAGTGATTAAATATGCCAATAAAGCTAGTCTATGTTGAAATAACACATGAGGCATTCATTCCAGCAACTCCACAGGTGTCTAATTTGCATGTTGCATTTAATATATTTCACAGGTGTAAAAAAGCTTTTTCCCAATAGCTGCACCCTCAGCTGGCACCAGTAGTAGAAGAAGTATTCAGATCCTTCATTTAAGTAAAAGTACCAATACAACAATGTAGAAATACTCCAGTACAAGTAAAAGTCCTGCATGAAAAACCCTACTAAGGTAAAAGTACATAAGTATTAACAGCTTGATGTAGTTAAAGTATTGCAGTAAAAGTAGTGGTTTTGTCCCTCTGACTGATATATTATTATATTATTATATATGACATCATTAGATTATTAATACTGAAGCATCAGTGTTAGAGCAGCATGTTACTGTTGTAGCTGCTGGAGGTGGAGCTAATTTGAACTACTTTATATACAGTTAGCTAGTTTAGTCCATAGATTCCCAACCTAGGGGTCGGGCTCCCCCAAAGGGTCACCAGATAAATCTGAGGGGTCATGAGATGATTAATGGGAGAGGAAAGAAGAAAAGACAAAGTTCTGATACACAAATCTGTTTTCAATTGAGGAGTTTTTCTTTAATTTTGATTTTTGGTGAAATATTGGATCATTTGAATATTTATTGGAATGAAACCATGTGACAAGTTTAGAGGGAAAAATCACTATTTGGTGGAGCTGTTAACAACTCATAGACATCTCAAATGTGACCTCGACTACACACTGCTTTTTGTAAGACGTCAAAAGCCAAAAAGGTTGGAAACCACTGGTTTCATCTTTAACAATGTGTTGTATTTTAAAAGCTTGTTATATTATCCATTGTGTCAAATCTTCATCTGAAAAGTAACTAAAGCTGTCAAATAAATGTAGGGGAGTAGAAAGTACAACATTTCTCCCTGAAATGTGGTGGAGTGGAAGTATAAAGTAGCATGAAATGGAAATACTCAAGTAAAGTACAAGTACTTCAGAATTGTACAGTACTTGCGTAAATGTACTTAGTTACTTTCCACCAGTAGAGTTTGGTTCTGGTCAGGCAGCATGTAGTAGCTTGTTTGCTTTAAATTACAGCCTGTTTCTGGAGACAGAGCTGATACTGGTGAGGTCAAACTGTACAGTAAATGTAGGCTGTAAAACCAAAACAATGAGCTAAAAGCTCATTAGAGCTGCACGGTTAGATGATAATTCTCTGTGGACTCATCTATATGCAACCACTTTCACATTTAGTCATTTGACTCAGTAATATATAAATATCATTACAGCCCAATTTATAGTGGATTTTAAGTTCAGTTGAAAAATAAACTTGTCAGTGCTCTCTGGTGGACAAATTGCATGATGCTGTCACTGTTTCTAACCCAAAACATGTTGGTGCAACAGCTGGAGTACAATCAGGCCACTGAGCGGAGCAGAAGGAGGATGCTGTGGTTTTCCTTCAGATGCAAAATATAGACAAGAACGCGGCTTTGTGGCTTTGTACAGTAATTAAAATGGGCCACAAAACATGTTGCCACACAGATCATTAATGAGCTGCAAATGTGTTTTCAATGAGCTTAATAACTTTCTTGCACACAGTTAGATTTGAACATTGATACCACTCTTGTCATTGTTGTAGGTTACTATGATATGAAACAAAGGCTCGGAGACGTTTAGCTTAGCTTAGCATAAAGACTGGAAACAGGGGGAAACAGTTAACCTTGCTCTGTCCACAGGTAACAGTTCCACCTACCAGCATGTCTAAAGTTTACTAATTAAGATATTATATCTCGTTCTGTACAAAACTATTCCTTGATCAGGCGCAAGGACTACATGGAGTCTCACTCTGTATTCTGTCTGTAGCTTAATACATAGCATACACACATTAAAGTGGTCGGTAAGAAAGCGAATGAACTGAACTTTTCCTTTAATTAGGTTCTCCTGAAAAACTTGAATGTGATGAGAAACTGGAACGTGATACAGCTCCATCATCCAAGATAAATTCTGCTACTTCAAGGGGGTACCTGGGTGGCCTTGGGGTGCTGAGGTGAAACAAGGTGCATGTCGTTCCCCATCTCTCACCCTTAATGTCATCTTTCAACTGCATATAAAACATATCTTTGGCATTTCTCTGTTGCAATTTCTTGTTATTTATTGGTTGACATCTACTGTTAACATTGATATATCTGTTAACCTAATACTGGCCAGCAGTTGGTTTATTGGTCAGGCTTTATTAAAAATACTAACAAAGAAGTTCCTCCAAATAGTTATATGCAAGAATCCAAAGCCATAATTTAATAAAAATAGGTGTTTTTAAAAAAAAACACCTATTTTGACAAACAGCGTAGACAGACATAGCTCGCACAGACAAAAATATAATCAATTTTTTTTTATTGAGCTTTCCTCTGATATTTCTTTTCTAAAAAAAATTTGAGAGTGCAAAAAAAGTTTCACAAGAACCTGATCTCGCCGATTTTATGAATTCCAGGATCGAGTCTTTGAAGATCCCACATATACTGTACATTTGACTGTGGTTTAGCCGAAGTCCTTTAACAAACAAATATTATGCACAAACGAGAAGGAAAAGCGTGTCTGTATAAAACCACACACTTCTACAAAAAAAAAAAAAAGAAATATACAAATTATATTAATGTATCCTGGTATGAGTCATTTTTTTATGTTAACAGGGATGGACTTCACTATTAGGCAAAGCAGGCAACTGCCTGTGACCCCCAAGTAAAAGGGCCCCAAACAGCTATAGATTTATTATGATGTTTAGATATAAATATTTAATTATGTTACTATTCAAAGTCATTATACACAGAAAAAAGCTCCACCTTGAACACAAGTAAATTGAAGTCCAATGCGCTGATAATGTCTCTCTTTCACTCTTCACGTTTAACCCCAATCGTTCCAGTGGACATAACTTTTCTAGGAAGTCCAGATCTACGATTACTGTCATCTGACTCCACCCGAATGCACAAACTGATTTGAATGGATGTCTATGTTATGGGTGTATGTGTTGCCTGTGCTTTTTGTCCTTTTCCTCTCCTGTCTATTGCTCCACCCAGGTCTACATAATCAGTCCACAATGAGGTGCACCTGGCCAGGGAGGAAGGGTTAAATGTTCCAGGTTCCTGTTGCAGAGAGAGGCTTCCTGTTTGTGGACTGCTGGTCTTGCTGCCTCTCAGCCTGGGATGTTATTTTATTTAGTCTTTCTGTAGTTTGATTGTTTATAGTATGTAATTAGTGTCTTTGTTGTTTTGTATGTTTTTGTTAATAAATCCCATGGTTTGGGTATTTTAAAAGGTGTTAGGGTTTTACCCCTCATAGGGCCGACTAAGTCTACAGACCAATCACAGTGGTCCACATCATCTAAAGTGGGCTGCAGTAGAGCAACACCCCCTTTGTCAGCAGGCATGGCCGACCGTGAGGCAAGGAGGAAGCGGATGGCACATTTTAATCTATCAATCATATTGTTAAAGTACATAATTTGTGTTTTAAAGTAAACATGAGATGTTATATTACTTATATAAGTCAACATATCATATGAAAGATTTATAGCTTTTACTCAGGACCATTGGATTGGTCGGGGGATCTGAATGTTTGTTAAAATAATAAAAAAATATATGCTGTGTGTTTTAAAGCACCCTTTTATTCATTGATATGAGTTAATCATTCATGAAAAATAAATAAACTCATGTTTTTTGTTATAAAAAAAAGGTCTCTAAGACTGTTTATTGTCATGGTTTCCCGCATTGATTCTCCGTTCATTGGAAAGGACAGAAAAAAATAACACGTAATAAAGTATTTTAATAGTTTTTTATTGCCATTGATTTATTTGTGCATTTAGAATAGTAGCAGAGTAATATTTTTGTGTGTGTGTTTGGAACAAAATCGGGCTCTGAACGGGGTTCAGTAAAAATTTGAATACTTTTACAGCTTTTTTTTTTTTTTTTTTACTGTGCCGTATTACTAGTTTTACTTAAGAAAACAGTTTTGTGCACCTCTTCTACCACTGCCAGTACCAGCATTCCCAGTTGGAAAAAAGGGTGAAAATGAAGCCCGGTGGCCCCCATATTCAGTGAATCCGCCCCTGCGCGTCGACTCCCCCGGCACAGACACACAGTTAGTACGGGCCTCTGCACGACGGATGACGCTCCAGTCTCTACGGGTTATTTTAGCTCCGGTATCTTTCCTGCCTCCTTCACCTTTTTTCACCCCCCCAATGTAACACGTTTTTATTTTCTTTTATTTATTTTTTCCTCCGGGAGTATGAGCATAGCTTGGATATTAACGGCCTTTTTCCTCTCTCTTTTCGCGCCTGTGTGCCGCCTCCTCGCTGTCTTTGATGCATTCAGATGTATTTTGTATCCCTTGTTGTTTCCTCCAGTAACCCATGTCTGTGCGCATCCCGCCTCCCTGCGCTCTCAATAGATGGTGCAAGTCAAAATGTCCAAATCGCCCGTAGACCCTCTGTCTGCTGTGGAAACCGGCTCTCAATCGCACTATTTCCAGGTACGTCCGCTCACTTTTTATTCACACATTTGTCTGATTACCGAGCGAAGTGTAAGAAGAAAAAAAAAGGTCTTGCTACTTGTTGTTTGAAATTGAGGCGTCGCGTTTTGGCACCGAGCTACTTTTTTTCACCTCCGCCTTCACTGAAACTGCAGATTGATGCTTGATCGATGAAAAGCCAGTGATTAGAAAGTGTCCTCTCTTACGATTAATGATGCGACACACACACACACACACACACACAAAACAGCATTAAATCTCCATAGATGTTGCTGTTTTTAGTCTGAACTCGCAGATCAGGCCTTTTTTTTTTCTAAATGGATTCTGTATTGATTATTTATTTCAATGCATTTCCTCAATCTACACTTAATGTAGGGAAGGAAAGGCACAGATGCTGTATGTAACATGATGGGACTTGTACGCTGGTGCTTTCTCTGAAGGTGCAGACCATGACTCTGACTCACCTGTAGCCTGAATCTACAGGGGCCTGTCAACACACTGCAACATCCATACTGTCTTATTAATGGGCTGCGTTATAGGAGGCCACAGGAAAACTGTCTCCTGCATTACACAGACATCTGTGTGCAGCTAGATTAATGTAGTCCTGATTTTTTTGGCAAAGCTATAGCTGATTATAGCAGCTCTTTTAGCTTCCTTAAAGCTACTTTTATGTCAAAATTATAAAGAAAAGCCTTTAAAAAAAATCATCATAGCGGAAGCTGGTTTCATGCTGCTGTCTGTTCATCCAACAATACATATCTATCTGTTCATCTGTTGCTCTCTCTTTTTTTCTCTCTCACCTGTATGTGTGTCTCTTTCATCACAGCTGCCCAGGAAGTTGCCTAAACGCAAGAGCCGCTTCAAACGCTCCGATGGCAGCACGTCCTCTGACACAACATCCAGCTTCATCAAACGGCAGGTAAAAAGCTCTCGGAGGGAGCCATTTCTTGACTTCTCCTTCCTTATTTATGCATGCATTGTAGAGGCTGCTGGTACATCACAGTCACTAGCAGGTTGTCTCACAAATACATTGTCAGTGGGAGGGCAGATCTGTGGCTTACATGGAAAATTAAGACATTAAGGTGTGAATAAAGCTGCCATTAAAGGGTCTGATGTTGCTTTTTGATCAGTATAGGCAGATTTTGTTGGCATCAGTAAGGTTCCTATAGTTTTTTCAGATATATTCTGCTGGTTTGGACTCATAATAGGTAAAAAATGGCATTAGTAGTGCTGTATTTATCCAATATATGAGCATTTCTGCCCTGCATCTTCCTCCTCAGAGCTGTGTCCTTAGTTGCAGTTGTTCTTTTGCCCGACAGAGAGCAGCAGAATGATGCTTGAAAGTGTTAGTGTGCTACATCAAAATCCCAACACAGCCTGGTTTTTCTAATTAATGTTTTCAGGTCAAGCACGTGCAACAGACTCAGATGGAGATTTGGTTTTTATTTAAGACTGAAAACAAGCAACAGAGATTTTCAGATTCCCCTCAGATGTCACTGTATGGATGTTGTGAATCAAGCACATTTAGATCTGCTGATTTAATGTTTTATAATGAAGACAATGTTAATTTATCTTCATGTGTTGTTTCCGATGATTATATTTGATTTGATTTGTGTGTCAGTGTGGAGGAGAGCTGGTTGTAGTTTCACAGAGAGTCCAGCAGAGGGGAGAAAACGATCCCTGTAGAAATGAGGTTGTGACTTTTTCTCTGAGCCACAGACGGACTGTGCATGCAGAGCTCATCCCAAACCGCTAGATCCCCAAGGTTCATGACATCAAAGAGGGAAAGTCGGGAGCTGGGAAGGACTCAAATATCCCTTCTCAAAAAAAAGAGTCTGGTGTGCTAACGACAGAAACTACAAGGCGGTCTCCTTTTTCCCTGCAGGATTTGACACCATCTATAGAGTATTTCCATCCGTTTAAACTCAATTAATTAATCTAGAGCTGAAATGATTTGAACAGAATGCAGCTTTATTGCCTACAAAGGTGGGATGTTGTCTTTGGATCATCTGGCAGTTCAATAAAACAATAAAACGTACAGACACGTCACATAACAACACTGACAGTATCAACAAGTCCGTTAGTCGATTGACAGAAAGACAGCCGCCACTTTGATAAATTATCAATAGTTTAAGTCATTTTTGGTTATTTTTATTTTTTTCTTTCTCATATATGATAGTAAACTTATCAGTCTTTGGGATTTGGACTGTTATTCGTACAAAACAAGCAATTTAAAGACATCGCTGGACTTCAGGAAATTGTTTTCAGGCTTATAATTAACCGAGAAAGTAATCAGCAGATTCATCAATAATGAAAATAATTGTTAGTTGAAGCCTTTAAGTGTTCAAACCAGCTTTGGTCTGGACTCACTAAACTAAATCCTAAACTGAAAATCTAAAAATGTAGTTTATAGGACAAGAAGTAGAAATGCCTCTTTATTGAAATAAAGTAGCACTGAAACAATTAGTTTGTTTACTTTATTCGTTGATCATCAGAAAATGTATTGTTTTGACGATCGATTAATTATTTAAAGTGAAATTGTGTAACTTTTGAATGAAGAAATAAAAGTCTTCCTCTTATAAATGAAAAGCTAAACTCATAAGCAATAAAACAATAAAACAAACCCTTTAGAGCTGCAATGATTAGTCTATTAATCTATGAATGGATCGACAGAGGTTTAATCGGCAACGGTTTTGGTAATCAAGCAGTTATTTTAGTCTTTTTTTTTTTTAAAGGAAAAATGCCAAAATTTGCTCTTTGCAGCTTCTCAAATGTGAGGATTTGAAGATTTTATTTGACAAACATGATAGTAAACTGAATATGTTTGGGTTTCTAATTGTTGATCTGACAAAACAAGACATTAGAAAACATCACTTTTATCTTTTATAGATAAAATGATTAATTGATGAATTGAAAAAGTCATCAGCAGATGAATCGATAATGAAAATAATCTTAAGTTGCAGCCGTAGTACCTTTACTCAGTCCAGCACACTCAGATGTTTCGCCTCTTCAGTCTGACTGGTCTGTTATGATCAGTAGCTTTTTGAGGCTAATGTTAGCAAACTTCACATAGACGCAGTGCTGCTGCAACATTACTGAGACTGTTACTATCAGCATTTCCGTTTGTCACATAATTGTCACTTGTGGAAACAGTGGCTGCTTAGCAAAAGTTACAAAGTCTCACTTAAAGTAATTTATCAAGCAAAACCACCAAACTAGGGCTGCCAGTAACAATTATTTTAATTTTATCAGTCAGTCTGCTAATAATTTGTTCAATAAATCGCTTGGTTTATAAAACGCCAGCAAATCCCAATATTTCATAATTACAATCTCCTAAAGCCCAAAGTGACGTCTTCCAAAGATTCAGTTTATTATCTCATAAGATCAAGAAAAAACAGCAAATCCTCCCTACGGAGAAACTGGAACCATGTCTGTTGATTTGATTAATTGATTAATTGTTTCAGCTCCACAAAATACTCAATAAGGCCCAAATTTGGAAAGTCCTTCAACCCATCATGAGTAACACAGGACCTGTTTATTTATAATACTATTCAAATATCAAATTACAGCTGAAACAATTAGTCAATTAATCTACAACTTTTGATAATCAATTAATAGTTTAGCAAAAATACTTCTCAGTTATCAGTTGTGATTGTGAGGGTTTTTTTTGTATTATGTGATTAATGAATATCTTCAGGCTTTGGAGCAGTTGAAGACGACATATTGACCTCCGGAAAACTGTTTTCACTATTTTCTGACATTCAATAGAACAACTGATTGATGGAGAAAATAACTGGCAGATTAATCTACAATGTCTTATGTCAAATATATTTATGTTCGATATTAAATTCAAAAATTAAAATGAATAAAAAAGGAAATCTTTTGCAAAGAAAGGAAAAACCAAGGCTGTGGTATTCAACATTCAAAGCAGATGCATATTAAATAAATTGTCAAAGTGAAATAACTTTTAAAAAAGTGCAGAATTCAGCTTTTGTTTAGACTTAAGCACAAACTAAAAATTCTCAAAATGTTGTTAAAAAGACAGTAGTTGAAATGTTTCTTTAAAAGTTTTTCATTAAAACTCACACTGGAGGTTTTAAGGACTTGTGAGATGTGAATCCTCTTTTACCAGAAAGAGTCAGAATGGTTTAATACCTGTAAACATGAAATAAACAAACACCATGAAAAAATACTTTTGTTACATGCAGAGCAGCATTAACGTGGAGGGAAAGTGGAGCAGTGAGGCTGCGAGGCGTTCATGGGAGAAGAAAAAAAAAAAGGGCTGAGCAGACATCTTCTTCAGAAGGGGGACATTAGTTATCCTGATCGGAGTGGGGGGGCGGGAGGGGGGCTTAATGACAATCTCCAGATTCCCTGAGAATATTGCGCGGCTTAAAATATTCATGATGCTCATTTTGAAGGCCTCGGGCGATGTGACGTGTGGGTTCATTGTTCACACACAAGCACCTTTTAGTTTCTTTGAATCATTACCTTCTCTCTGCACGCACAACAGGCACAAACCCCCCCCACCCCCCCCTCACTCATCCCCCCACCCCCCCTCACTCCCCTCATAGGTGATACAGTATATGTTTTATGCAGAAGGAGTAGATTTCACAAACAGAGCAGATAGTTTCTTGTCTGTGATAGGGGTGGGGTGTCTATGGAGGAGCAGTGGAGTATGACTCATTTCTGCAGCAGGATACAATAAGCAGTATGCTGCCATAAGTGTGGATGTATGTGTTATATGTAGGACATGACGCTTTGAGAAAAAGGGGGGAGGAGGGGGGGTGGGAGGAGGAGGAGGTGAGGGGGGGGGGGTCTATTTACAGCAGTTTCCACTCTGTTTCTTCTCCACCTGTGCACGCTGGAGTTTGATCTGAAATAACAAATAATGTGAGAGAGGTGGTTTGATCAAGTGATGCGAAAGCTGCGTTGGTTGTTGTTACTCTGTGTGTTTCTGTGTGTGTGTGTGTTTCTGTGTGTGTGTGTGTGTGTGTTGGGATGAGGTGGGGGTAAGAATAGAATAGAAGGTGTTGCCAGTTGTCTGCTCCAGTGCAGGTCGTCCCTGGTTAGGGGATGGGACACAGTACAGTGTATCTGCGTACAGCATGTAGTGTATATATATATAGAGAGAGGGAGGGACCGGCAGCAGCAGCATCACCACATTAAATGAGTAAGTACAAATGACTCCCAACACAGTCAGCTTCTTCTTCTTCTTCTTCTCTCCGTCTGAAACTCCCGTCTTCCCCCTCCTCATGTCTCTTCTTTGTAGCGTTTCCATCGGATTGTTGCCGCTCGTCTCTGTTTTCCTTTGTCTTCCTCCTTCGCCTCGCTTCTTCACACACACACACACACACACACACATGCACATCAACAATGCTTTTTTTTTTACTTTCTTGCCCGTGTGCAATCTCCTTCTCACCTTTTACAGCTTTCACCGTCTCGTCTTAACACTTCCTCGCCGAGTCGTGTGATTGATCAATCTGACACGTGCCTGATCTTGACTTTGATATTGATGTAACTACTGAGTGATTTATTACAGTGTGTATCAGAGAGCTCTGTGCATGTGTAACTTGCTGACGTTGAATTATGACTGCACAGTTAATCGAACACTTTTTGAAATTGGATATTTGGCTACAGGATTTCCAAATCGCTGGAGCTTGCAGTTTTTGGGGGCTTTTTTTTTTGTTGCACTGAGGGAAAGGTGTTCCAGCTTCTTGAATAATATATTCTGCTGTTGAGCAGAATCTGATTTTAGCTTTAGCATGCACTCTCTGCACATTATTTACATAATTTCAAAGGAACATACTATGTTTTGTATTTCTTTATGTATTTATTACAAATCATTTATACTTACAAGATGATTTTTATTTCCAAATCGTGTTTTGAAAGAGTGCAATTTTTTAATTTCAAGAGTTGTGGTTGTAATAAACTTACATATTAATAGTGTCTTAAATTTTATCCGCCTCCATTGATTTCATCGTCTATATTTCATCCTACTGAGGAGACTCTTTAGTGCTTTTTTTGGAGAATCATTGCAGTGGTTTAGAGTATGTACGCTCAGTTGCTATTAATTAGCAAACCAACAGAAAAGAAATCTTGGCTGCTGTCTGGTTAAAATACTCTCTGCATGCCGATGTCTGTTCGTTTACACTTGGCCAAAGATGGTTTTGTGGAAGCAGAAGCACCACTCTGTGTGTCTTTGGTCATTCCCAACAGAGTGTGAATTTTAGTTAACTCTCAGAAATACTAAGTTAGAAGTTGACTTTTCTCTAACTGACGTAACTGTTAAGAGGACTTTAACAACAATATTTTATTTAATTGTAATAAAGTAAAACAAGATACATTTGTGATGTTTGGTACAATCATTTCTTGTTTACAACCAAATAAAGTTAAAACCACCTGTTGGCATGTAACAGCTTCATCTCGCTCCGTTTTTGCTTTGTGGTCCTGCGTGACCAAAGATGACCTCTCACACTTCTCATTGGGATGTTGTTGGTTTTTTGCTTTTGATGTTCAGACTGAACTTTTTGTGTATGTTTGCATTGTGTCTGTACTTCAACAGATGTATCAAATAAGCACAATTTTCCATTTCACTATGTATAAATGACAATGAAACAAATGACAGTAAATGTCTGGAGTCTTCTATAGTTTGACATTATCTAGAAGTTGTCTAGTAAGACGTGCAGCTACAATTAGAGGACTTAAAAACTTTCATGTCCGTGTGACTGAGCGCTCACCAAGCATGACTGTCTGAGGTTTCACATTGAGGAAAAATTTATCTGATCTTGAAACAAGTGAATGACAGCATGTCAGACCCAAACCTGTCAATAAACAATAACATCACTTCTTAATGATTCAATAAGGAATTAAGCTTTACATTAATGTTAAAAATATACTTTTTTACTATAACAATTTGAAGTCAATTGACTTACACAACTTAAGCATTTGAGTTATGAATTAAAAATCTACATTTTTTGTTTTTCCTTAAGCAATCATTCTTGAAATTAAAGTTTTTTTCAAACCAAGGTTCACAAATATTAATATAAACTAATATAAATTAAAGCTGCTATAATCAATATGTGTATGTTATCAATGGCTCAGTTGACTGTGTATAATGTGAAAGTGGTCGCTCGTTGTGACAAACCCACAGAGAATTATCACTCGACTCTGCAGTTCTTCTCAGCTCTACGGAGCATTTCAGTGTCTTTCAGCTCATTATTTTGTTTTTCGGGTCCTGCGACTTTACCGGTTTGGTTCACTGTCACGGCTCTCATAGCGTTGTTTCCAGCAGCAGCATTTAGCAACAAGCTGGTGAACATAGTGGAGCATTTTGTGGATAAAGAGACAGATATTTCCCTCAGGAGTTGGTGAAGACCAAAACATTGGACGTCTTGACTTGGATTCGTCAGATGGACACAAACACGAGTCTAAATACATCTGCCCCTTTATAAGGTGATAATACTGTTTGTCAAAATTATGTTGGTGTGTTTACAGCCTCTTGTGGCGACCCAAGTGTCCAAAAAATCAATTAATGCACATTTGTTTACAGCTGAAAACATGAATTAACATTAAATAATGTAATAGATAACGTGAAAACACCTGTCAATCAATTTTAGAGTGGTAGATCACAATTAAGCATTTCTTTAGTTTTGGTCGTGGGTTTTTGTTTACATTTGCATGAATAAAATTATGACCCACACTACCATTTACCATTTAACAATAGAGCCACATGTCTTATCTACATGTATTATAAAAAGAATATAAGGAAAAATGAACACATTCGAAAGTAAAATATAAAACCACTGAACAACGTGTTTGTGAAACTGTAGTGAAATTAGAATAGAGATCCCCTGTCGTTCTGTCCGTAAACTGTAGGATGACTTGGCCCTCCCGAGGACTCAACTAGCTGGATGACACGCTTCCCCGTCGGCCCCTCCCTGTGGAGTTGAGGCCATCAGTGTTGCAGTGTGTGAAGAATAATCACAGAAACAGAATATTGAAGGAACAGAGTTAAATTTAGCCTCCAGACGGGGGACATTAGCAGTGGAAAAACAAGACATCCTCACACCAGACGATAAAGATGTAGTCATGTCGTTACGCTCTGCAATGCAGCTCAGCTTCACCTGCAAAATTCACAAATATTTTTTTGTCTGTCACTAGTTTTTTTTGGGGGGGGGGGGGGGGTTTACAGGTAGTCAGGACAGAGAGCGTGCAGCAGCCTCGTGTCCAAACATTAATAATGAAAAGCAATCACAGCCGAGGCAGCTCTCTGTGTTCTGGCATCATTAAACAGCCATCTGACATAACGCCTTTCCCCTGCGCCCACCACCACATTTATTCCACTTTTATGTCTGTGTGTGTTTGAGTGCGTTCCCAGTGAAGACAGGGACGCCGTTATAGTGAGAAAATTCAGATTCATGTCTTTATCAGGCTCTAGCGCCGTCCTCCTAATCAGCCAGGTATGCAACTCTCTCTGACCGTTTCTATCTGTGTTTTTCTGTCTCTCGTGGTCTTTTTCCTCGCCCCCCTCCACCCCCCCATTCCCCTCCTCCTCCTCTGCTGTGTTTCCCCTCTTTTCTTCTATCTGCGGTGAGGATAGATATCTAGGTCTCACTCCACTCCTTCATAGCATTTTATTATGTTCTAATCTCATCTTCCCCTTGAGATAGCCTCGCTTTATCTCGTCGTATAAATCGTTTATACCTCTCTCGTCGCGCCAACCATCCGTCAGTCACGCTCACTCTCCGTCCTCGTAAACATACTTCTCTTTTCAGTATATCTTGTCAAAGATATTCACCCCTTACTTCTCTCTTTCTCCCTCTCTCTCTCTATCTATCCCGTTCTTCCTCACCCTCCTTTTCTTTCTCAGTGCTGCTCCGGCACTGCTGCAGTGTTGCCTTGCAGAGCTTGTGAGTGCTAGAAATCAGATCTAGTTATCTAACATAGACACACACACACACAAACACACACACACACAAAAGAGCGAGGAGATGTTTGCTTGCCGTTTCTCTTGGGCTTGAAGTGGCATCGTAGATAAAAATATATTTTGGATGTATCCTGAAGTGCAGAACGAGAAAAGGTGGTGGTTGTTTTTCATGTCTGGGCACTTTTTTTGTGTGTGTATTTTGAGCCTGAATTTCCTTTTTGTTGTGCTGTTGTTAATTGGTCCTCTAGAGGATCTGTTTGTATATGTTGGCAAGATGGATGACCAGGACTAAGTCACCGCACTCTGGAGAAGTGGAAAACCAAAGTGAAAACTGTATTACTGTTTCTGTTCCTGCTGTTTCTTTACATCTTGCTTTATTTGCAAGAATATGCCTGAATGTCTTAGTACATAGGAATGTCATTATGAGTGTGTGTGTGTCTCATCCATCACTTCTTTTATTTCTTGTTTTGTCTGCTGTCTCACCTTTCTGTTGCCTGACTTGGTTTTGTTTGCTGCAGCGTTTTTTTTTCTACTGACAGATTCAGGACTGAGCTCCTTCAGAGAAGCCGAATAGATACCAAATATAGGAGAGCTGACACACACACACACACACACACACACACATAGAAACACACAGAGTACCCAAACCGCATCTAGACCACTTCATATTCTTCTCCTTTTCATCTTTTTCTCTTTGGAAATCAGCGTCATGGTTTCTGTCAGAATGTCCCACAGCAACATGATTATTTTAACATACAGTTTATGATACAGACATTTAAGAAAACAATCACCAGAGTCTTCTCATAGGTTGTGAATAAAAGCCAGCAGCAACACCTAAAGGGCAGTTTTCACCATTTTACTTTGTGTAAATTGTGTCTTTGCTTTATCTGTCGCTTTCAGCATAATGTGCGAACCATCCCTGCGATGTGTCCTTAAACCGCTTACAATGAAAAATGATAGCCAGCATATATTTTACTAATGGGGAGATGTCCTTGGAGAATAAACAGGGGAATAAAGGATGTATATGTGCTGCACTGTGGGGGATGATGGAATGGATTGGGGCCAAGCAGGAGAGAAGAGGAAGCAGTTGCCTCTTTTGTGCTATATTTGGTCTGCCAGAGGATGGCTGGTGTGGGAGAGCAACGCATTGTATTGTAGATACACGCAGGCTCACACATGAATGTGTGTGTGAATACAGACACGTATTTGCATGCACACCTGCACACAAACAGGAACAGAGAGCGGATGAAAGCACAAGTAAAAACAGAAACAGCAGATCTCTAGCCTCATAGTAATACGCCTCAGTAACCTCAGTGTGACTAGATAATCTTCATGTAAGTAATGAAATGATCATATAATTCCTATATGACAAATAATATCCCTAACATGTCCAACTCCAACTGTCTCCTGACAGGGGTCGGCTGATTCGTACACCAGTAGACCGTCGGATTCAGACCTGTCAGCAGAGGAGGACCGCGAGGCGTATCGGCGTGAAGCCGAACGCCAGGCACAACTGCAGCTCGACAGAGCTAAGGTAGGTCATACAGTGATTTATACTTGCTGTGGTGTTATAAGAGTTTTTCAAGTTTAATAATGTGTTAAAGGATGAGGCTGGGGATATTCTATATTTTTGCTATTGTCAACAAATCTCATGAAATCTAAGAACTTTCCAACTTCACTGTGTTGTCCGTGACTCTCAGCCCAAAGCCCATTGGTTCATACTGAAGTCGTAAAACTTTAAATATGGGTCACGGATATATATTTTCATGTTTTCAAATGGCTCATTGATTTCCTAAAACAGCTGGATGCTGTAGTTTGGGACCACTTTCAGTCGAGGAATTGGTGCGTTTGTCAGTATTTACTGTATCCAGATGGTGTTTGTGGGATCGACTCAACATTAACTGCAGTCTCCATGTTCATCGGTTTGGCTCATCAATCTGTTTTTAATATTTTTTGGACAACAATGGAGGTCTGAAGGACCACAGAGGAGTAAGTATATATCAGGGTTTTAGGTTGTTTCATGGGATTTGTTGACAACCAAAAAAATAATGAATATCACGAGACTTATCCTTCATGTCTTTATGAGCCACAAGTGGAGCTCTACTGCGTCAGGAGACCTTTCTTATTTTTCTCACCGAGCTACTCTGACCCTACCATCTGTAAAGAATAATAAAGCACAGTTGAAAATATTAATCCAGAGGCATTATTCAGTCAAACAAACAAGTTAAATCTACTGTACATCTGCAGTCAAAATTCGTTTTTCAGTGGACATAGTCAGAGCTGCAACGATTAGTCAATTAATCGATTAGTCGATCCACAGAAAATGAATCGTCAACTATTTTGATAATCAAATAATCATTTTAGTCATTTTTTAAGCAAAAATGCCAAACATTTGCTGGCTTCAGTTTCTCATATGTGATGATTTAATGCTTTTTTTTATCAGACATGATGGCGCTGGTCTTTAGTTGCAGCCCTAGACACAATCTTATAGCTCTCTTCTGTAGTTTCCATCATTGATGACGGTTTTTCTTGTACTTATTTATTGTCGCTACAGTCCAAACCTGTAGCGTTTGCAGTGAAGACGAATGTGAGTTACTGTGGAGCTCTCGATGAGGACTGTCCGGTCCAAGGAGCTGCAGTCAACTTTGATGCCAAAGACTTTCTGCACATCAAAGAAGTGAGTGATTATTTATTATTTAATGATGAAGAACTCCTCCTTTACATTAAAACGACAAAGATATATAGTTTGTGACATGAGACTGTTGTTGTACTGAACTTAACAGAAGTACAATAATGACTGGTGGATCGGACGGCTAGTAAAAGAGGGTGCGGACATCACCTTCATCCCCAGCCCTCTACGACTGGAAGCGATGAGGCTCAAACAGGAGCAGAAACAGAGGTTGGTTAAACCCCTGAACCAGGATACATTTACCTTCAACCATGTGGGCCTCTGAGACGATGTGTTTCCACAGTGTAAGTTTGATAATTTAGTTTTCTGTTGTTGCAGGAAAACAGGGGGTAACTCCTCTAGTCTGGGCGACATGGTGACTGGGAGCTGGAGGACCACACCGCCATCTGCAGGTGAATGTAAGTACTACAAACCTGTCCTGTGTGCTCCAACAGAAACTCTCTTTGCCTTCTGCTGCCTTCTTTCTGTTTTCCTTCATTGATTCCTGCATTATTTTCTTGTTTTCACAAGCTAAACAGAAGCAAAAACAGGTAGGTTTGCATGAAGTGATACCTCATAATACATAGTTTTTGACTTTTACCTTCAAGGGACATTGTGTTTTATAGCTTTTCCCGATAAACATACCCTTCCCCCATTATTTATCACCCCTTCTTTCTTTGTTTTTCATCCCTCTCCTCTCGTCCTCCCCTATTTCTGGCAGGAACATGTCCCTCCCTACGACGTGGTGCCCTCTATGAGGCCGGTGGTCCTCGTGGGACCATCGCTGAAGGGCTACGAGGTCAGCCTCTCCCCATTTCACCTCCAGCAGACAGAAAACAACTGCTTCACTCTGCATTATTTGCTCTGTTGAAACTGTTCCTGCACTGTTAAATTCTTTGTTAGCCAACCATCTGAATTTCACATTTGATCATGTGTGTGCTATTTTGAAGGTTTGCGTTTGTTTAAACAAATCTGTTTGTTTCCTCTTATCCTTTCACCTAGGTGACGGATATGATGCAGAAAGCTCTTTTTGACTTCCTGAAACACAGATTTGAGGGAAGGTCAGTAAAACAGAGAGATAATAGAATAAACTCTGTACTTGTGGAAAGTCAGACCATCTTTATATCCAATCAAAATGATTTATCACTGTCATTTGTGACTTTGTTTGCAGAATCTCAATCACCCGTGTAACTGCCGACCTGTCCTTAGCGAAAAGATCTGTCCTCAACAAAAGACCCATAATGGAGAGATCCAACACTCGTTCCAGTCTAGGTAACCACACTAATGTTAGCATGAAAAAAAACACAGATGTTTGGTCTAAAGACGCAATGAGTTGTGTGAAATCTCATGTGTGTTGTCCGTGCAGCGGAGGTTCAGAGTGAAATCGAGAGGATATTTGAGCTCGCCAAAACCCTGCAGCTGGTGGTTCTGGATGCGGACACCATCAATCATCCCGCACAGCTAGCCAAAACCTCCCTTGCACCCATCATTGTCTATGTGAAAGTTTCCTCACCAAAGGTACCTCACTCATGAGCGATTTGCTTGGCTTTAGGCTGCCTCATTTTCTTTGACCTCTAACGTCATCTTTCTCTTTCTCTCAGGTGCTCCAGAGGCTGATCAAATCCAGGGGGAAGTCTCAGAGCAAGCACCTGAATGTGCAGATGATGGCTGCAGACAAACTCTCTCAGTGCCCCCCTGTGAGTAGAGCGAGCAGGTTCATTTATTTCCATTGCTATAATGTTTGGTCCTTCCTAAACAACTGGTACAATCTGAATATTTTATATGAACAAGTCATATTTACAAGGTGAAAAAGAAAAGAAATGTCCCTGATCATAAATTTAAATGGGCTAAGTTTGCAGTACCTACCATTGTTTTTTCTAATCATATATACAAGGTGTTTGCACTTGAGTCGTGGTAATTTTATTATGAGAACAATTTGTAGTGAATCTCCTCTCGAGGCTCAGTGCTTCTTTTTCTGACTGACTGAACCTAGTTGGTCAGATATGAAGATCCTTGACACACATTACAATAAAAAATATTACTTTCATGGATATTTACCATTAATGCTTCCCAGTTGTTCACCTTTTCATGAATTATTGTTTGGAAATTCTGCTATCATGGAACATTTGTATTGCTGGTATTCACAATTTTGACAGCTGCTGGTCATAAATTAAATGACTAAACGGATGAAAGTCTGATGATACTCTACATAAATGTATTCTTATTGTCAACCAATCCAATGAAAATACCAAAAACAGCAATAAATTGACTTTAATCCTATTAATAAGTATTGTCTGTGCAGTCAAAGCCTGTTATAGCTCTTTTCTGTATACTTATAGCTTCATTGTGGTAAAAAAAAAAAAAAGCTATTAAAAACACAACAATGAGCCACACTGTTGCACTGGGTGACATGTTGCTTCATTACAATGAACATGGGCACTATAGTTTATTTTGAGTATATTACATACAGTAAACACCGTCCTGCTGCTGTAAATAGTCACCAAATGTGTACTAATCCACGGCTGAAAATAGTCAAGGAAACAACATAAATGCACTGTTTACTCCTATTTGAGTAATGTTTATTAAAAACTACAGTGCCCAGCAGTTATAGGGAAACTACTGAGCCTTTTATAAACTATGTGTGAACCATTTTTAAAGCCCTCAGTAGGAACTAATGGGCTCGGGACCGAGTCCCTCAGACAGAGGAGGGAAGTCACAAAATATTGAAATATAGAGGACCAAGGCATTGTTGGTTTTCGGCTTTTCATGATTTTCTTCTACAACACCTGATAACATCAGCTTTATCCTTTAACAGCATTATGATAAAGAAATATTACTTAATGCACATACTTACTATAAACCTGCTATATATTTTTTTCCAGTTGTACCCCTTCAGTCATACTGCATGATTTGGAAATTCAGCTATCATGGAACTTGTTTCCTGCTAGTATTTACAATTTTGTCGCCCATTGGTGGTAAACTTCTAAGAGTCCAGCTTGAATTGAGAAAGTCTAACCAAAGGCAACACAATTCCTTGTAAAAAATCATGTAAAATGTTATTGTTTCTCACCTGCAGGATATGTTTGATGTCATTTTGGATGAGAACCAGCTGGAAGATGCTTGTGAACATTTGTCTGAATACCTGGACGTTTACTGGCGTGCCACTCATCTCCCAGGCACCACCCCTCTCAATCCCTTATTGGAGCAGAGTCTGATGACTCCGCCTTCTGCCATCTCGAGCCTACAGGTGAGTTTGTTGTCCTCGTTTGTTTAAAACGAGGAGAGCTCGAACACTGTTTTGATACTCTTTTAAGACTCTTCAGTAGGAATCTTGTATGTTGTCACTGTCTTTACCAGCTCTTCCCATCTCAGATTCTCACTCTTGTGTTTTTAGTTAATTGTCTCCAGTTGTCTTGTGTGTCCTCTCACTCATCCATGCTTAACATTTTTGCAGTTTTCTGAAACACAGGAATTAATTGAATGATCGCTTACAAAATGGGGTGAGTAGTAGGGTTTATATATATATATATTTATATTTGCACTATCAACCCCAAAAATCCCCTTTTACACACCTTCCGACACCTGAACGCAGCACACAGGTTGAGACAGTGAATGAACAGCATTTTATTCATTCAGATCTCACCACAGAAAAGATGTTTTTTATTGTTTTTTTTTTAAATTGCATCCTGCCTCCTTTTCCTTAGTTGATGGTCTCAGATGAATCAACACTGCACCACAAGCTCTCTGGGAGAAAATTCACAAAGCAGGGCTTCAATTTAATACTATTATTGAAAACATGCTTGAAATCACAAAAACATTTGCTTAAAATGTCAGCTGAGAAAATTTCACCACTGTTCTCTATTTTCAATCGGTGTTGATCCTTTTCCAGGCATGCTTTGTGAATGGAGCCCCCGCTCACAGTGGCACATAATAACGCTATCTTGAATGACGATGCTAATTAACAGCACATGATCGATGCTTAAACAGTGTATTTACTGGAACCAAATACACAACAATATACTGAGACCATAATGTTAGTGTAACAACATTTTATGTCCGAGAGTAACCCCCTCAACTGTTGAACTGGCATTTCTTTTGCTCAGTGTCTGTAGTATTAACCTGTATACACACAGACAAAACAATGGAAACACTTTGAAGAAGGCTTTACCAACACTGCAAACCAGTGCAGAACAGTTAGGTTATTAACTGTATTTTAGCTGTAGATTATAGCAGGTTATGTTTAGGATGTAATGTCATGATTTCCAAAGATTTTCTTCTTGACATATTAGAAACTTTCACTGTTTCTTTGAGCAGTGCACCTGTAGTTTTGTTGCTCTGCTGCTTGTGGCTTTGAACACTAGAAACAGAGACAGCCATCATAAATATCAAATAGCATTTCAAAACCCAGTTAAAAAAAATAATCAGCAGGTCTTAAATAATCAGAAAGGTCTTTTTAAAGGAAAATCACCAAACATTTGTTGGTTCCAGCATCTCAATGTGAGGATTTGCTGCTTCATTGTAAATTGAAAACCTTCAGGGTTTAACTCTTGATCGACAAAGTAAGCGATTTGAAAATATCTTACGACATGATACAGACAAAACAATTTATCAACTAATCGGAAAAATAATTGATGGATTAATCGATAATGAAAATACGATTCAGTGAATTTACGGTTCTTTTCATTATCATTTAATCTGACCAACATTTTCTCGACTAATCAATTAATCATTTGGTCCATAAAATGTCAGAAAGTAGTGAAAGATGCATAATTTCTATTTTCGAATTGCTTTGCTTTGTCTGACCAACCAATATTTTATTTATAATCATATAAAACGGAGAAAAGCAGAAGATCCTCACATGGAAACAACAAATGTTTGCTCTTTTTTTTCTTGTAAGATTTTTGCTTCCATATAATTGGCATCGAAAGTGATATGAGACTGCAGTGTTTGTAATCCTAACAGTTATGTAAGTCCTTCTTCATGTGGTGTTTGCATTATTTTGTCCACCCTCTCTGTGCGTTTGCTGTCTATGAAAAGTAGCTGCGACAGAAAAACTGTGACAACTGTTACCAGAAGCTACTTAGAGATGTTGTCCTGGTTTCTGAGGCGGAGCCGTGTTCTGATTCATTCTGCTTTTTTTTTTTTTTCTCTTCATCACCGTTTGAATCCTCCAGAACCAGAACAAGAACCAGTCGCAGCCTCGTGAGGCGGTGGGCTTGGAGGGCGACGAGGAGGAGGAGGTGGGCGAGGAGGCTCACTCCCCCTTGGAGCAGGACAGTCTAATGCCGTCTGATGAGGCCAGTGACTCCCTGTCTCGCGGCCGGAGGGGGAGCCCGTGCCACAGGGGGGGTGAGGAGGAGGAGGATGAAGAAGAGGAGGAAGAAGAAGAAGAAGAAGAGGAGGAAGAGGAGGATGAGTATGCTTCTCCGTGCCATGCTCGCACATACAGGGACATGTACCCCCCTCACCGTGGGCACACAGGCAGTGCCCACAGTGCCAACGGGCACGAGTCACAGGACAGGCTGCTCCAACGCGAAGCTCAGCAAGGTCACAACCAGAGGAACAACCGCCAGCGCAGCCGCCCCTGGCCCCGAGACACCTACTGAGGAACAAGAGCCCCCCACTGGCCTCCAGATCAGCACCTAGACCCCCCCCCCGAGCCCTCCAACTGTCTCCATAAACACGATTTAAAGATGAAACAGCTTTCCCGAAATCAGCTCCAAACTGTAACGCCAATCAGAAACAAACAGAAACAGATTTATTAAATCCACAAGTGTTTAGTATTTACAATCACTCTCTTCCAGACTCCCAGTTTTACTTTATCTAAACCGAGGGGATGTAACGACCTCTCCAGGGTCAGATCATTCAGATTGTCAACAGGGCTACTCAAATCTGCAATGGAAAGGTTTCAGGCTACCAGCTGTACGCAAACTTTAGCTGCTTTGCCGAAGGTTTCTCTATTGTAGGATGTCTCATATACTGGCCTTAAAATTCCTAAGACTTTTAAATATCTTTACTATTGCATGTATGAATATAATTATTTTAAGACTATTTGCACATTAACGTCAGAACAGGAACTGAATGATCTTTACGGATAAACTAATGTAGGAATGTCTACTGTTGAATCCATTTATGGGAAATAGTAATGCATTTGATTACAATGTATATACCGAATGGGCACCTGGTTTTGTTTCATTGCTACTTTATTTATTTGTTTGATCGATTTATGTTCATACGGACTCGTTTGTTGTTTCAGAGAAATGTTTCCACCCATGTGTTCGGTCAGTTTACACTCTGAAGACGGTGAATGGCATTAGGGAGACACACATACGATTTATCAGCCTCTAAACGGTCACAATATGAGTGTAAGCGATATGTATGGGATTAGATTTTTTTTTCATGATAGCCGAAAAAAGTCAAGAATCAAACTACAAAAATTAATAAATTGAAAGTGAATAAAAATCATTTCAAAACGGAAAAAATCACCTCAAAGACAAAACTTATAATTAAATTACACAAAAGTGCTACAATTAACTACAATATTCTCAATTTTTCTTTCACTGATCAGGATTTCTCTTTTGATGTCACTTTTTTTAGTTTTGTACCACTTGTTGCATTTCCAGACTGTTGACCTGTCCCTCCAAAAAGTAACTGGCCAATGTGGACGCAGAAGCCCTCTAATACCCGCCCATTAGAGCTGCATCGAGTAGTCGATTAATCGATCGACAAAATTAATCGCCTACTATTTGTTTTCTTTCGATCAACTAATTGATTAAATGACTTAATGGCTGCAGCTCTACCAAAGAGCAAACTTCAGGCACTCGCTTAGAGGGGCAGGTATAATAAAACAACTCAAAAATACATAACAGCAGGTAACTCAAATGAAAAACATGCTGTACATGAGTTATTTTTCTGATTGACACTCATTATCTCCCACCTGTTGTCCTAAATATTGAGAAAATAATTGTCAGATTAATCGACAATGAGATTAATCGTTTGTTTCAGCTCTAGCACCCACACAAGAGCTTTGTGTCAGAACTGAAAAATTCAACAGCAAAACTGAAGAAAGTGAAAGAAAAGTGGAGATTATTGTAATCTAAAAAATTTTTTTGAAGCCTTTGATGTTGTTTTTGGTTCCAAATTATTTTCATTCACTTTCAATTCAATTTTTTGTTTCTATTTGGATTTTGGGGGATTTTGTTAAATTATTATGAAACAAATCTAATCCCATCATATGAAGCTGCAGTACATTCTGGGCATCACTTGTCTTTGCTGTTGCACAATCACTCTCTAAACACCTCTAAGAATCTTTAAAAAAAAAAAAAAAACAGGCACAGAGAATGTAAACACAACTAAGAAAGGGAACTTTTAAAGGACGAATTATATTTGCCAAACTGTTTGTTTACATCGACTCATTCACATATATCAAGCACATGCTGCACCGCGGCAGCTCCTCTTCAAATCCAGGCTTCAGAGAATGTAAGCTTGCATGCCTTTGCACCTCCAGCACCGCCTGGTGTCTCCCAACCCAACCGATTACCCTGTAATTCGATTGTAGCACGTTATTGATTGTAGCATCCACAGTTTCTACACTAATCTCAGCCCCTTGTATGTCAAGCATTCAGTTCAGTTTGTGTACTGCAGTTTAACAGTTGAGCACTGATTAGTTGTTTTTTTTTTTTTTTTTAACAAAGGCAGATCCTCAGGTGTCCCTTTGAGGGTGAGTCCTAAACTCTGTTTCCACCAAAAGTTCCAGATACTTTAGAACCGATCCCAGGACTAAACTTGGAACTTTTAAGTCCCTGTAGTGCAGTCCTGTTGGCGTTTCCACCGCATCTGAGGAACCGTGTTGGTCATGCAAATTACACCCATAAGGAGTTTTAAAATGATGGCAGCATTTGAGACACAGTATTAACACATGAGGAAACAACGACACAGATTTGTCCTGTTGTTCTTTGTATTTACTGCTGCATGAGTTGGATGTAATGAATGAATGAAGAGAGCGTCTGTCTCCACAGTAAATCATCTGTTGAGTGTTTGATGCTTATTTATTTGTGCTTTAGAACGTAACCGCCAATAACAATCAGAAAATGTATTTCTCTCATTCACCGGCTTTGTTCTCGCTACCGCAGCTCCCTCTCTTCACTCGACCACCTCATAGCTTGCTTGGTCTCTCGTTCTTTTTCCCTCAATCCTTTTTAAAATGAGTCAGGACGCCAACAACAATGGCTTCCTTGACTTTTAATGTTAACAAAGAAAGAGAAATGTCCTTCCCTTGTTCTAAACTGGTCCTTAATTAAGAGTACTTCCCTTTTTTTTGAATGAAGCGGCACACAAGTTGAAGCAGCTGCGCTGTGTTTGTTTGACCAATCAGTGACGGTCATCCCTGCAAACCCCGCCCCTGTAGTTCTTGTGCTTTTGTAAGTACCCATCAGGGACTTTTTGGGGGGTAAAATAATTTCCCTTGAACTTAATTCAGACCCTGGTCCCTCCGGTGGAAACGCAAAAGGTTCTTAGTACCTGAGGAAAAGTTCCTGCGGTGGAAACGCGGCTCTACACACTCATCACGCTCAACTGCTCACTCCCATGTAATGAATGTGTCGTGCTCCTGAAGGACTTGCAGCTGTAGCACCTCATGACACTATGATGTCACTCTGCGCCATTATCAGTCTACGAGCCGATGATGAGTTGGTGACGAGCAGTGACCTGCTTTTCTGTTCATACAGGGGGTTGATACACAGCCGGCTTTAGGAAATACTGGTTTACTGCTTCCATGTCTCACAGGTATCTCTATCTAGTGTTCTGTATATTTTGAAGAGAAAAAAAAAATCAGCATGATTGAGAAAAAAAAAAAAGAAAAGAAAAAAAATCTATGCAAGTGTTGCATGAAATCTGATTGTTTCTTTTCATGGTTAAGTATTTTAGTACTGCATTGATTCTGATTCTCCTTGTCGTCTTGTAGTGATAGTCTTGTCTTTGGGGCTATTCACTCTGTGAAATGCAGCAGTTCACCCCCACCACTAACAACACTATTACTAAAAATCAGAGCGCATCACTTTAGTTTTCCACAAACCTTAATATTGGGGGACATTTTATCCCACAATATTAGACGGACGCACTTTTAAAGTCACTCACTAAAAATTGTCCCAGATCAGGCTTATGATTTTTTTTTTTAATTTGTGATTAAAGGAACGAGTGAATTATCAAAGCCCTGCATGTCTTAGTTCACCAATTAGCTATTTCCATTATACTTTGGCAATTTTTCAAAGCGGACCAATTTAGCAACTGATAAAGCAGTTGAGGTTTTTTCAATTTATGAAGCACAATTTTTACAAGGGTTATAATTTAGTTTCCTCTGTCTTATTCTGTATGCAATACTAAGCCTAACATTGAAAAAACTTTAAACGCCTTAGACCATCTGGACTTCCTCTTTTTTGTGTGAGTAGAGAAATAAAAAAAAAAAGAAGAATTGCACTACTTTTTTTGGGGGATGGTTGCTTTGTAATGCAATAACTGCACTAATATAACCATGTATCCACCAGATGACCACAGCGTGCTAGCGTGACCCAAACACGCCTGTTCCCTCTATTTATCAGAAGAGACAGCAAATGTGTAAAAAAGTGAGACATTTCCTGCCTGATGCTGTAAAGAATGCTTTCTATTTGAAAATAGATTTACAATGCTATGTGAAATAAACAAAATAAACATGACATTTTATGTACTTTTAATGGTTTGGGTCCGTTTTGTGTTTCATTATAACACACTCGCTGGTAAATGTAGTCTTTGATGTACTTTGTCAGTCATGTAAGTGATGAGAGAATGGAGTGATGGAAGAAGTATTCAGGAAAGTACCAATACAGTAATGTAAACCTACTCCGTTATAAGTAAAAGTCCTGCATGAAAAATCCTACTTAAGTAAAAGTACATAAGTATCAGCAGCAAAATGTAGTTGAAGTATTGCAGTAAAAGTAGTGGTTTGGTCCCTCTGACATTGTCAGATTATTAATACTGAGGCATCAGTGTTACAGCAGCATGTTACTGCTGTAGCTGCTGGAGGTGGAGCTAGTTTGAACTACTTTATATACAGTTAGCTAGTTTAGTCCAGTGGTTCCCAACCTAGGGGTTGGGTCCCTCTAAAGGGTCACCAGATAAATCTGAGGGGTCGTGAGATGATTAATGGGAAGGAAGAAATACACAAATCTGCTTTAATTTTCCTAAATTAACACTCATTATCTCAAACCTGTTGTCATACATATCCAATCAGGAAACAGCTCTGAATGAATGCATAAAGGTATTATCTATTGATCTAAACCATTAAAAATGTTTCATGAATAAGCCATGTTACCAATTAGGGCTTGTTAACAAAACTCCACATTACACTTGCCTGACATTTGGCCTTTATTTACATGTTTGAAGATTTTAACTCTTTCTCTGCATCTTAAGATTTAGTCATTGAACACATCGCTCTCTTTTTGGACTATAAACACTTCCTGTGCCTTCCACATTTCTAACAATGTGGTCGAGCAGATGTCAGTCTTTCACAATATTTTTTTTTAGGCAGTGAGGAGAGAAATGTCAGACACATTTTCTGTATTCACTTCATACAAATGTTTATATTTAAAACGGTGCATTGTAATTTAGTCAGCGAAAAACAATAAGCCATCACTTCTGGAATTGGTCTCTTACTGAAAGTCAGGAAACTCAAAGTATAATGACTGAAAATTAAAAAAGAAAGAAAGATGCACAACACAGTACTTATTACTACTCATCTGTACTCACATTCTGGCTGGTATTTATCACATTTCAAAACAGAAGAGAAGCTTTTTTTTACAGTAGAGCTCAGCTACATAATCAGTGATCCTGGACCTGCACTCGTCTATAGAAACATTACAAGCATCGTAACATTTATTACACAGATTTGAACTGTGTAAAAATAGTCAAATTCACACATATTGAGGAGTACTGTCCAAATTTGAGCCTCACAATGCGAAACCCAGTGCTGAGATGATTTCTGCACTAGTTACTGTGTTTTAAATCAGACAAAAGAAGGATATCACTACCCACAGAATGGACTAAAAACTGACAGAAAGGGAAATCAGAAATACTCAGACCAAATCCTAAATGTGAGACAAATACATATTCTGAGATACAACAGAGGAAGAGGTGATAATTTTTAATGTATACAGTCCAACCACCGGGGTAAATCAGGCAAAGATGGTCTCCTCGCGTCTCTTCTTGGTCAGGATGGTTCCAGGTTTGTGCTGAGCGTCCGGGTGGTTGGCCAGCTCTGGAGGGCAGGTGGAAACCGGGCTCTCCAGGATGGCCTGCTTTAGGTCGTAAAACACCGCCGAGTCCTCTTTAGTGAGGAAGGTCATGGCCACACCACTCTTACCAGCACGACCAGTACGACCGATACGATGGATGTAGTCTGCGGGAGGAGAGAGAAGAGCACTTTGTTACCAGAGTAATAACAATAACACCAAGAAAACAAATATACTAGACAAAGAAGAAACTTAGATAGTGAGGAAACACTGCGTGATTCTTACCTTCGATGTTCTTCGCCATGTCGTAGTTAATGACCATGGAGACGTCCTGGATATCAATACCTCGACCAGCAACGTCTGTGGCCACCAGGATATCTTTGGCTCCTGCCTTGAGGTTGGAAAGCGCAAACTCTCTCTGTTCCTGGCCTTTGCCACCGTGCAACGTGCAAGCATTGTACTGCAAGAAGTGACAGAGAGGGAAGAAGAGACGGGTTAGATTTTGTTCTATATGATCAGCATTCTGGAAATCCAACAGCCCATTTCACAAAGGTGATTACACACATATCACAAGTAGTGATGGTGAAACCGCCAGACGAGTCTACAGTGACTTACCCCCATCTTCTCCAGAGACTTGGCCAGCACGTCGCAACCCTTCTTCTGGTTGACAAAGATAATGATGGGAGGCTCGAAACCGTGTGCCAACACCTCCAGCAGCTTCTTCCTGCACCACACATAAAAAAACAAAAAACACTCAGTACTCGAAGACACTTTGACACAAAGTAAACATGACATTTGGGGTTTAAAGTGTCCGTCTCACCTCTTCTCTCCCTCTGACATGAGCAGGACCTTCTGTTCGACTCTCTCGTGAGGTTTGCCTGCAGAGCCGATGTAAACCACAGCGGGACGTCTCAAGTAGCTCCTGGCCAGTCGCTCCACAGCTGGAGGCATAGTGGCTGTGAACATGACCGTCTGTAGGATGCAATAAAATACAGTTTGAGTTTAGAAACGCATACAGACAGTAAGAGCACCTGCACAACAGCATCATTCATAAATGATGTTGGCAAATGTCTGACAGATAAACATACTTGTCTGTATTTATGTTTTCCAGATTCAAAGTTCATCGTCATTTTCTCGGGGTCCTCTGCTTCGTCTGTGTCTGGTTTCTGATTGGTTACTGGGATGTACTCCAGAATCTTCTGGACGTCAGGCTCGAAACCCATGTCAATCATACGATCGGCCTCATCCAGGACCACGTAGGTGCAGCGGCCCAGGACCAGGTAGCGGTTCTCCAGCACATCAATCAGACGACCGGGGGTGGCGATCACAATCTGTTAGACGAGTAAAACAAACAGTTGGTGTATATTTGTGTTTTGTGAACACAGTATCGTTACCTTAAAACATACCAAAAGGATAAACTTCTTGTTGGCGTTTGCTCGTCTATGGTGTCAGAAAGGAACTTTTTCATTGAATTTCAGAGGTTTGATAAGCTGAAGAAACAGCTGCTATGATTCACTTTTACAAAACAAAATAATTTGTTGTTTTCGCCATCATTTAACCCTTTGAACCTGGCTTTTAGGTTTTTAGCAGAGTCACTACATGTCGTGTCCCTTTACATCTGGTACTAACATGTGATCTATATCTGGATATGTTGTCTTGATAGTGAAATCTGATCCACAGGTCTTTGAATTTACACCTGGTTTTAAAGAGCACCTATTTTATGATTTCTAGCTATATTTGTGGATGTTTAATTGTCACTACAATATTTGTAACCCTTAAGAGTGCAAGTGACACTGAATCTAACAGTATGTGCATCATGTCTGTGTGTTCAGATTTAAGTAAACCAACAAGAATGTAATCTTAGGGTATTGAATATGATGAATTACTTATTTTGTTGCAAACATAATGAATCGAGAGTGTAATTCTTCACCAAGAGCTGTTACTGTCAAAATGAGACAGCACCAAAGACAGATTTTAGTAACATTTGGTGCTCGCTGAATGCTGAGCCAAAGAACAGAATGTCTATCTACTGTTTCGGTGGTGTTTTGAGTCCACTAAGAAAGTATAAATGCTGCATGTTTCACCTCACAGCCCATCCTGAGACGGAAGCCCTGGTCCTCTCTGGAGATTCCTCCGATCACAGCCACCGTACGGATGCCGAGCGGTTTACCAAACTTAATGGTCTCCTCTTCGATCTGCTGTGCCAACTCACGAGTGGGAGCCAGGATCACAGCATACGGACCCTGATCAGAGTCCTCAATCCTGCACGAACAGCCAAACAGAGAGCAGATGTGATTAAAAAAAAAAAAGAAAAAAGAACACAAAGCAAATACATTAACACATTTTCATGTGATTACTTGAGCCTCGACTGTGTTACCTGTCTATTTTTGGCAGGGTTGTAATCCAGACCAGCAGTGGAATCAGGAAAGCAGCAGTTTTACCGCTACCAGTCTCGGCCACACCAATGATGTCACGGTTCTGTAAGCCAATAGGAATGGCCTGCCTCTGAATAGGTGTCGGATCCTGGATTTTAAGGTGGAAAAAGATATTATTAGTGATTAAATTCACTGAGGACAGTTAAGAGATATCAGTTTTCTAGGTCAATTAGAGGACGATTAAAGGTCAACGAGGTGACTCAGTGAACTGACCTTGTAGCCACATTTGTCGATGACCTCCAGGATGTGTGCGGGCAGCTGGTACTCCTTCCAGTTCCTGATGGGGTTGGGGATCTTTCCTCCCTTGGTGGTGATGCTGTAGTCCTCTCTGAAGATTCTCCAGTCTCTGTCCGTCATCTCCTCCAGCTTCTTCTGAGACCAGTGTCTGTCGTCCCAGCGCTGCTTGGCTTCCTTCTTACGCATCTTCTTCAGTCTTGTCCTGAGAGGAGTAAAGATCGGGGATTGGATAGTGGTTGGTTGGAGGCCAGACAGAGGGTGGAGTAACTTTAAGTTGTTGCCAAGTCAGTTTTAGGTTCAGTTTTTACATTCCAGTTAGCTTTATGAAAGTTTAAAAACTTGAAGTTGCTTTTGGAAACAGTATTCTTTTTAAAAGCCAAACAGAGATGATCATTTTATGTTTTACTCACTCCTCCTGCTCTTTTTCTTCCAGCGTGCGCCTTTTCTCCATCAGGTCACCATAGAAACGTGACTGCTCTCTTTTCTGCTGCTTCAAGTCGATGCCAGCGATGAAGCCTCGTCCGTACAGCTGTACCTGATGCTTTTCTTTGTAGCTAGGAGACAGACGGGGAAACATCGTGTTGTTTTATACATGAAGACGTGCTGGCTAAACAAAACCTCTGCCTCAAATCTAGGAGGTGCATGTTTGAGTGATACGGTGTGTTCATGTTGACTCACATCGGGTTGTAGTCGACTGACGTGTCTTCGGAAGCGTCCCACTCAAACACGAACTTCCTGTCGTTCAGGTGACGCGTTCTCCGGCGTTTCTTGAGCCCGCCCAGGTAACGCTCCTGTAAAGGTTAGATATTCAAAGTACATGATTCAAAGATGCATGAAGAAGCAGTCTTCTCTTGTTATGGACCAAAACTGAGCCTGTCCATAAATATCCAACATGCAAGTTCTTTGAATTCCTCTTAAGACTTATCTTTTTAATCTTCCTCTTAAGTAGTTTTTAGTTGCCTTAAGTTATTTTATTGAAATATTTGTTTTATACTCTGTAACCTTTTAATCTGTTTAAATCTTATGTAAGGCACTTTAAGCTGCAACTTATTTATGAAAGATTCTGTGCTAATAAAGTTTATTATTATCTTTTAAAAGGTTTTATTTGTATGCATGTTTGGTCATGTTTTGGGAAGCACATTTTTACAGTTAATGTTTGCAATGCCTAAATAATAAAAGTTAACAGATCAATGACATATTGTGGTGATAAATACAAATATGGTGCATTAGATATTCAGCTGCCACTAAAGTGCAGTTTCACAGAAGAAATTTAAGGGTTTAATTTGATGAAAAACTAAAACTGCCCAAATACACCAAGACTCAGCTTAATGTTTAAACCTGTACAACATCTAACTCCTCTGCTTTATACAATAGTCAAATTTCTCTAACCTTGATGGCCTGGAGTTCTTTGCCTTTATCTTTCTCCTCTCTCAGCTTCTGTCGTCCGTCATCATCTTCGTTCCCGTTGTTCTCCCGCTCCATTCGCTCTCTTCGCTCTCGTCTCTCTCTTTCCTGCGGGTCCTCTGTGACACACATCCTCAGTTAGGATCAACACACTTCTACAGTGTAACAAAATTGCAGATTGTCTATAACTGAACCAACCAGAGGCTGATACGCACCCAGCATTTTTCGTCCGGTGTCCTGGAACAACCTTCTCTTCTTCCTCTCCTCTTCTATCATCCTCTTCCTCTCCTCTGTCGCCTGCTCGCGCCGTTTAATGGCCTCGGCTTCTCGCTCTGCCTTTGAGAGGAACTTGGGCTGGAAAGGACCAAAAAAGAAGTGAGGACAAAACAATCTTGGGTTTACAAAAGGAAAAGAAAATGTGTATCTCAGGGAACTTCTCACCTTTGCCTCCGCTTCCTCTTCTGCCTTCTTCTTGGCGAGAAGCTCTTCCAAAGATAGTGGCTGGACCTGAATAGAGGCAACACTGGTCAAACACTCAAAATAACAACATTAGAAACAATGCAACACCAGGAAAGATTCAGCCAAACCAGATTCATACCTTCTCTTTCTTCTTTGTATCATCTTCATCCTCTTCTGTTTTTATGTCCTTCTCTCTCTTTAACTTGGAATCTTTTGACTTGGGTGATGTGCTTCTGTAAAAAAAGAGCAACAGACTGTATTTAACATGTCAGTAAAGAAATTGGATTGTGAACACTATTCACAAGTTTAAAAACAGTAATTCAGATAATGAGAATGTGGCTTAAATGTCAATTTTTATAAAGTTGTTTGAAAGTTTTTTAGAGTGCTGTGGGCAAATAGTCACAACCTGAAGTTGTAAACTAAATTACAGCGTAAAAAATTCTTGGTTTTGCTCAAAGACAATAAATCAGCATTTATTGCATTTGTGATCCTTTTCTATCTCACACTGCAGTGCGTTTCAGCCTTCACATACCTGGACCTCTTGCTGCGATCTTTATCACGTCGATGGCTGTCTCTGTCCTTACGGCCCCTGTCTCTGTCCTTGTCTCTGTCACGTTCCTTGTCCCTATCCTTGTCTTTCATGCGACGATCTCTGTAGGCATAATCAAAAAAGGTAGAAAAAAAAAAAACAAAGTTTTTACATCAGACAAGCTGAAGCCTGGCGATGCAGAAAATGAAACAGCAAGGATTGTCAGAAAACATTTAGAAAGCATAACATTTACAACTTCCAGTCTAGCAGTTTTATTACCTTTCTGCAGATTTGGAGCGATTTCGTTCACGAGACCGATGGCGTTTGCGTGAAGGGGAGGATTTACGATCTCGTTCTCGTGTCCTCTCTCTGTCTTTGGTCCCTGAGGATTCAGCATCCTTTTTGTCTGCGGAGTCGGCTGCCATCTGCAAACACAGCAAGTAGGTGTGGGTGGCTGAATTTACTTGAACTGACTTGTCATACATATAATACATTTTTATAATCAGTTATTTTACTTTCACTTGGATAGGTAGGTTTTAGATAAGGTACTGCACTATTATTTTTCAGATGGCTTGCATTAACAAACAGCCTGAGACTGAAAAAGGAGCCATTACATTTAAACTTGCACTGAACAATTTTTTCTCAAAAAACTTTTCTTTTTTTTTTTTTTTATACAGATAAGACTCTGGGCAATTTTCAGGTCATGCGTAATGCATGATGGATAATTTGTGCCTGGTTAGTAACTATCATTAAAAAAAACTACTTCCTGTTGTAGTCCACCAATAATATTCACTATATTGCTCAGTGTTACCATCAAAATGTCACAAAAATACTTTTTTCTTCCTTCAGTTTAACTGAACACTTAATTTTATGCATTCAAAAAGGTAGAGTATAATTCGTAGACAAATAAGCCACAAATATGAGCAGTACAGCAGACAACGACATACATTACCAACATATAATAACTTTTAAAACTCAGCCTGAGTTAGCAAAGGTGAGGTTCAATACTTTCAAGTAAAGTATGCAGCCTTATTTCACGTATTATTTCCATGAATTTAACTTCATTTGACTATAAATTAAGCAACGGGTTCACAATTTTTCCAAGTCTGTCTTAAAACAACAGTCAGCTCCACAAATTAACATTGAAATTGTTTTTTCTTGCCATAATAATTCCTCCTGTTCATTCTGGCCATTAGAAGATCCCTTCATAATGCACTTACAATGTAAGTGATGGGGGACAAAATCCACAGTCCTCCTTCTATGTGAAAATGTATTTAAAAGTTTATCTGAAGCTAATATAAAGCTTCAGCCATCCAGATGAGTCAAATCAAGTAGATATCTTGCAACGTTACAGCCTTTTTGTGCAAAAGTCCCTCTTTTTGTTACTATACTTCCACCACAACTCAACAGGGAAACACTTTCCAAGGAAACACAAACAGGAAATTTGATGCTAAAAAGACCGTAAATGTGGCAGATATTCACTTGATATAACTAACTCAGACTGCTGAAGCCTCATATAAGCTTCAGATAAACTTTTAAATGACTGTGGACACACTGTGGATTTTGGCACCCGTCACTTACATTCAAAGCACATTTGAAGGGGATCTTTTAAAAGCCAGTATGATTAGGAAGGAGGATTAAAGCGAGGAAAACCTCTTACCGTGTTCATATGGACAGCTGACTGATGTTTTAAGACAGACTTTGAAAAATTGTGAACCCGCCCTTTAACGTTAAAAGAAGGCAAAGCTTAAAAAAACACTTACATATAGTTTTCTACCAAAGACAAAGAAAAACTCGCGCATTACTAGATCATTATTTGACATTAACTGCTTGTGTGGTGGGTTAGCATATGGTTTACATGTTTTCAACATAGTATGTGTATTTTATTATGTTTTGTGTTAAAGTACATTTACATTCTAATTATTATTGCTTATATTGAGATAACGTACAGCATTAAGTCGTACAGAGAAAGCGTCAGGCTTGTTTTGTTTCCGTCAAAATTCACCATCAATGTTTGCAAAACACAATTTGTCAAATGAAACGTAATTAATTAAATAAAAGTAAGACGGTTAACTCAGCTTCTGCAGAATGAATGTGGTGTAATAGTGAGCACAAGCTACGTTAGCTAACAAGTGAGAAAATAAACGACTTATCTTCAAGAAACTGCACAAACATTAAACTTTAAGACTACAATCAAGACAAACGTTTACGCTTCATAAAAGATACATCAAAATGGGAAGTGCGTAGTTCAACATTTAAAGCTTACCTTGACCACTTGTCAACAAAACTATTACGATTTCTCTTCGCTTCAAGAAGACGCCATAGCGGTCGACACGAGCTTCAGCCAGCAAGGTTTTGTGGGAGTCGTAGTACTGAGCGCGCCAAACAGAGTGGAGGCAAAGAGAGCTTTGAACTACATTTCCCGTCGAGGAGGAGGCATTCCCTCAGGGCCCCGATTGTTTGGCGCATGAATACCTAAATGCCTGCCTAAAAATAATTTTCTAGGCAGCATCTCGGGCACAAGGTGGCAACCGTGTTACAATTTAGGGCGAAACTGTTTTTATATTTATTCTAGCTGAATTTTATACCAGGTGGTAGGTTTAGATTGTACAAATGAAACAGTATAACCGTCAATTGTCCAGACTTTGATGCATTTGACAGTATTAAGTTTTTATTAAATCTAAATGGAGTTTTTCTCTACCATAGATGGTAAGAGAAATACACACTTAAAAACAATAAAAATTGTGAAATACATTCAAAAGAAAATAAATGAAATAAGACGCAAAGTAACATCAAATTAAAAAATGAGCCACAATCAAAAAAATATGTAGGTCATTTTAAACAGTGCCAGACACAGCTAGTTTATGTTCCCCAGACAGGGCATTTCATACTGTCAGGAGTGAAACACAAAACCTGAATCTATTTAGACCAGCCGGTCAGTCTTCAGTGTGGTGGAAAGTAAGTAATAACATATACTCAAGTACTGTACTAAGGTACAATTTTGAGGTACGTACTTTACATGAGGATTTCAATTTTATACTACTTTACACTTCCACTCCACTACATTTCAGAGAGAAATGTTGTACTTTCTACTCCACTACATTTGTTTGACAGCTTTAGTTACTTTTCAGACGAAGATTTAACACAATGGATAATATAACAAGCTTTTAAAATACAACACATTTTTAAAGATTAAACCAGTGGTTTTCTGCCTTTTTGACTTTAGACATCTTACAAAAAGCAGTGTGTAGTTGGGGTCACATTTCAGATGCGTTGTAAACGGCTCCACCAAATAGTGATTTTTCCCTCTAAACTTCTCACATGGTTTCATTTCAATGAATGTTCAAATGATCCAATATTTCACCAAAAATCAAAGATCAGAGAAAAAGTCCAAAAACTTTGTGTATCAGAACTTTGTTTATTCTTCTTCCCTCTGCCATTAATCATCTCACGACCCCTCAAATTTATATGGTGACCCTTTGGGAGGGCCCGAACTCTAGGTTGGGAATCACTGGACTAAATTATCTAACTGTATACAAAGTAGTTCAAACTAGCTCCACCTCCAGCGACTACAACAGTAACATGCTGCTTACACACTGAAGCTTCGGTATTAATAATCTAATGATGTCATATATAATAATATATCAGTCAGAGGGACCAAACCACTACTTTTACTGCAATACTTTAAGTACATATTGCTGCCAATACTTATGTACTTTTAATTAAGTGGGATTTTTCGTGCAGTACTTTTATTTGTAATGGAGAATTTTTACATTGCTGTATTGGTACTTTTACATAAGTAAAGGATCTGAATCCTTGTTTCACTACTGCTTATTAGTCTGCTTTTTACCCGATACAAGACTAAAAGGTCTGCAGTAGGAGCAGGCCGTATCACTCTGTTGCATAGACTGTAGTGTGGCCATGATGAAATAGGTCTGTCAGCTCAGTAGCACTTAAAAATACTAGCCTCAGAGACAGATTAACATTCAAGAAGTGCTGTTAGTGCAGAGACGAGACTGTAATCTAAACCGTCCTCTGGTGTGTATGTGCGTATACATGCTTCTGCAGAAAGATAAAAGACTTTTTAGATGCTGCGAAGCTTGACTACAGTCCGGATTGGCTCAGTGCTGATTCATATTCTGGACCTGCCTCTTCATCCATGGGGAGAACGAGTGAGATTTATGGAGCCCTTCTGAAGGTGAAACACTTTCAGTAGGAACAGATCAAAGTTGATGGGATAAAAAATAAAAATCACAAAGGGGAAAGATTCTGAGAAGAGAACAATGAACTGGTTGGACAGATAAAGTCAGGATTTGTATTTTATGTACTGAACTATAGTCATTAGCATTTCTTTGTTTTTCTTGATTAGTTTTTATTAAATAATTCTAAACAAGTTTGAATACAAGGCTGAAGATCAAAGCAGCAAATGATGAATTCCCTCTGTCTCATACATTAACTACTAATGTGCAAATGGATATTATTCTTTAATCTGTTTCAGTCCAATAGACCTTTTTTCACAGCAGACATTTTGACTTTTTGACACAGGTATAATTAATAACATTAATGATGGCTCTGTTCCATTTAGGTGTCATGGTCAAGGTAAACTTTATTATCCATCTATTAAATGTACAATATGCAGTCCCCCCTTCCATCCCCCTAACACATGTCACACACACACACACTCACGCACACAAACAGAGCATTTCCAAGCTCCATCACTCAAGCATACACTGACACACACACAGACACACTAATGTAGAGACATAAATACTTCATGTACAGTGAACTACATGGTCCCTGAGGAACAAACTCTGCATAAGTAGAACCAACTAATAAAATAAAATATATTGCATCATACAAGTGTTGCACAAGGATTACCACTGCACATAGCCATGGCCAAAAAAACATCAAATCGCATGTTTTGTACTGTCCTTCTCATTTAAAAGTCTAATTGCTGAAGGAACAAAAGACTTTGCTAAACCTGTTTTTTTTTTTATTTTCCTTTGCAGGATCCTTCCTTTGCCCCGATAGCTTAGTTGGAACCTGTGACGTAGAGGTTGCGTAGGGTCACTGAGGATGTACTCAGCCTTACTCAGAATGATGTCACAACTGAGCACCTGGCACCTGGTCACACCCAATGACTCTATTCACGTGTTGCTACTTATCTTAGTCTTGGCTGCGTTACCAAACACACAAATCAGGCCAAAGGACAAGACGATCTGAAGGACAGCCTTGTAAAACAGTTGAAGGACATACCGATCAACATTAAAACATGTACAATTTTCATTAGAAAATCATTCACTGTTACAGTTCACGGTTTAAAAGTTTTGTTGAACTTCAACTGGTCATGAATTTCTATCCCTAAGTATTTATAAGTATTCACTCTTTCAGTGGGTACATTGTTGACATTTGTGAGTGGGACTTCTCCTTCACTACGTCTAAAATCTGCAACCATTTTCTTTGTTTTAGTCACGTTAACCTCAAGGAAATTGTCAGAACACCATTTAATGAAGTTCCCTACCTAACTGTGTCCCAGTAAGCCAATCCAGTGAGTCAGCATTCATAATATGAGGGCCCTGAAACCTACAGAAATAAATGAAATATACCTGTTAATTTCCTGCTATGACATGTTAAAATGCCCGCCATGAACAAAATCTATTCTGTTTCTCTTTTATTAATCTTTTTTTCTTCCATTCACAAGCTAAACTGTTGTCCTTTTGTCTCAAGGACTAATATAAAGTATATTTTCATGGTGTACTAACCCTAGGCAATGGGCCAGAGACCACAATGTGCTGCTGTTTCTGCATGGTCAGGGTTTGAGAAACCCTGGACTGGACTGACTAGTCATGATGATCTGATTGTCTCTGCCCATTTTGTCACAATCTAGCAAAGCTGGGATAAGACAGTCTTTATCATGAGGCAGTAAGGTTGTGCAAACAAACCCAATAGGCCTTTCTCACAGCAGACATTTTGACTTGTCATTGCAGGAAAAGCACAGGTTTACTAATAACATTAACAATGGCTCTGTTCTATTCAAGTGTCCCAGTAAGCCATGGCGGTGAGCCAGCATACACAGTACCAGGACGCTGTAACTGAAGCAGAAAAATGTTATTCAGACATCATTCATTTTATTATTTACACCTGTGCTTTTTCTACTGTGACATGTCCAAGTGTCATCAGTGGAAAAAGGCCTATGAGCAAAGGCAGGCAGAACAGAAATAGAACTGGCCCACTGCGTCTTCATAGACAGTCTGCGAGGAGTAGTGGCAAACAGATATTATGGTTATGAAAAAACTAGCACTAATTTGGTAATGAGGTGCAGGTGTGCAGGCAGGTAATTAGTTAGCGGGGAGAACTCAGTGGGAACAACTGGTGGACAGGTGCAGAATGGCAGGTCTGGAATAACAGGCAGATGTGGGTAAGAGTAGATGATGAAGTCTCCTCAACACTAGTTTTAGGGGTTTTTTTTATATTGTATCAGGTATTTCATTGAACATCTGGATTGACCAGTTGTTTTTTATGCTTCAGCGCTCCATTGACATCTTTGTCACTCTTCAGTTTTGATAAACCTTTCCATAACAACTTATACCTTTATCACTTTTTATTAGTGCACCAACATTTTTCTGACCTTCCATAATTGTCAACTTAGCGTTGCCTAACTTCAACCTGAACTGAGTCAATCAGCCAGAATAAATGATAACATCTGTACGGATGTGGAGGGTCATTACAAAGTCTTTCAATCTCATGTTGTCACTTCGAGTGGTTATGAACGAGAAAAACAACATAGAGAAAGAGAATGTAGATTTATAATATGAAAAATATATATGAATGAATAAAATGAATTTCTTCATCTGTGTGTAAGTGAAAACTCAGTGAAACATGTTATAAAATGGACTTTTTACTATGTTTGTGTATCTTATATGGTTACAAATTTCCTGCATTATTTTAACGTATATGTTATATGGTGGTTAATTACTGCGCTGTGTGTATGTACAGTATGTCATGTGGTGTAAATCTACGGTGCTAACTTTCTCATACACAACATGTAATGTATAAAATTTGTACAAAAGCAGCAGTAATCATGTAAACTAAACTCAGAAACATTGTTCATTGATATAAAATAGTAAATTGACAGTAAATGGCACTTTTTTACAATTTCCATGACCATATTCTTATAAATTTATTATCACAACTATGCTCCATCACAACTAAAAACATGAGACGTGAAAGTGTTTGATTTATATAATTTGGCTGTCCGTTTTAGGTAAAATTGTTTGTCATGCATTGGAAACATCAAGGTGGTGTTATTTCTATTCAGTGCCCATAACATATTGTCTCTGCTGGTGTTGACATGCTTCGCTCACACATAAACACACTGTCTTGATACTTTTGCGCTTCACCATTGCCATGACTACCCTATGTTTGCCATTATGAGCCTGTCTTATACAATATGTCTACAGTTGCCCCTAGCGAGTTATGCATAGAGGGAAAATTGAATACAACAGTTGAATTAAAAAAATATACTCATTATCATAACTCTGTCATGATTCTCCTAACATGCTACTGCCCTATTTTTGGTGTTTTTACAGTGATGATACAGCATACAGGTACAGCAACAAAAGGCAGGAAGATGAGGATTGATGACTGTGACGGCGTGGCAGGAGATAAACACACGCAGGCACAATTAATGGAAGATTTTCCAGGTAAGCCCACACATACATTCAATTAGTTTTTTATTCTTATTTTGAGTGAATTGGGAAATTCATTGTGCTTGTGGGGAAAGTTTTGCATTAAAAGCAGGGAAATATTTTGTAAATGTACTGTAAACAAGCAAAAAATATATATATTTTACCCTTATTCAACTTTTTTATGCATTTTTTACCACCTGAAGTCTCTGTGGTTCCACGTTTTGTTTGCGTAATGGCTAGTTAATTATTCTTCAGGTCCGGAAGCTGAATTGCTATCAACCAGCGTTGTGTAATGATGACTATTACCTAATTCTGATCCCTAACAGCTCACTATTGATAACAGTTAGGCATGTGCAAGCAAGAGATCAATATTAGTGGGTTGACAAATCATATTGTCAAGGGTCAATTGTTGTGGCAAAAACACTTTCGATTTAAAGATACAACATGGAAATGACTTCAACTGATCAGCAAATATTTACCCCTTTAAAAGCCCTAGAAACAGCCTTTTCCTGGAGTTGCATGATTGGATGACACAGATATGACTGTGTTTAGCTTTTGAAGGGATGTTTACCAGATGTACACACCACATATCCAACAGTAACCCTCCCTGCCAACTCCTAACTACAGTCATCCCCCCATCTCAGGCACCTCATGTGCCCCAGCCTGGGCTCCCTTCCCCCAATATTCCCCGATGCCAAGTATGGCTGTCTAATTAAACCACTAGAAGAGCACTCATTCTTGACATGCCCTCAGGGTGTGGCAAACGGGGCACATGGGCATGAAAGGGGGGTTGGATCTGGTGAAGGTGAACAGTGTGGGTAAATGGGGATTTCTGGGGTGCCATAATATGGCGAATGAGGGGGCGGGGGGTTGGATGGGGCGTACCAGGGGACTCTATTTACCTCTGGCAGGGACACAAGGGGTCTTATCATTCCTGCAGACCTGAGCTGAGCGCCGGTGCATGTGAACCTGGCTCACCCCACCTCACTGCACTGGGAACAAGGAAATATGCAGAGCAGACAAGATAAACTGCTTAGTATACACAGCACACACTGACACACATTCATACATCAATTCGTATGTACATCGTCATGCATGGATGCCCTTAGTTGCAAATACGGTACTCACAGACACACGCATGAACAGATAACAGGACTGCACTGACAGTAAATGAAACAAAGAAACTTGGTTTAATAACAGCAGTCGTAAATGTATAGTTGAATTTTTTTTAAAAATCACAGACGCAGCCTTATATTTATTGAATATTTGACTTGATTTTCAGCACATTATGCACAGTATGCTAATGCTACCCCGTGATATGGTTAATAATCATATGAGCCAGTCCTCAGGGTTCAGGGCTATATAGAAAGGCTGTAGTTTATGCTGTCTGGTGATGTCTGTGCGCCTCATTGGAAAGTTAAAAAGAAACACACAGACATGCACAGACTGAGCGCTGCTCTGCTGCCTGAATCTGTCACATCAGAGCAGCTTTGGACTAAGAAATCAGAGAGCGAGTGACGGATTGATTGAGCAAAACTTCACTTCAGTAAGTCCTCTACAATCAGACACATTCAGGTATGGTTTTTGTGCCAGTACTGGGTTCTTTTAAAGAAATAAACACAACTGCAATTTGAATACACAATAAAAACTTGCATTTGTAATCTAAATATGTCTTTTTCAGTGACATGAATTATGCAAACATACAGTAGTGCAGTATATCAAAACAATATCTGGAAAGACATCATAGCGGCCATGTCTGTGTGATTGAACCGCAGAGAGGCAGATGCCCATATGGGACACTGGAGAATGTCACTCCTCAGCCAGCTGAGCCTGTGACATACAACCCCATTTTCCATCCTGAGACAGGAGTTATGATACTGTCAGAGCAGCTGTGGTAAGGCTCACTGTTATAGTGGATGTGTGTGTTCGGTGTGCGCGGCGCGGGCATATGAGGGAATGTGATCTATATGTCAGTCTGCAGATAGCTCATCAGTAACCAGGCAGCATAGCTTTGCAAACCCCCCATCCTTCCTCTCATCAGCCCTTTGCTTCCCTCTCTGCCGCTGCAGCGCTGGAGAGGTCTGATAGGTTGATTGTGCGAGTGTGTGAGACTGCATCTTGTGTGTTGTTATGTGTGCCTGCCTGCCTGCGCTGCCATGTCTGATAGATGATGTGCTTATGTGGTAATGAGCCACGCTGCACAGCGTCCATTTTCTCTTGACTCCCCCAGAGGGTTTCGGATGGCAGCACTCTTCTTTAAATCATCCCTCCTCTGGTTCCAGATCCTGATCTGCAGCAGGCTCACCGTCTCCGCTGCAGGCACCTATCTATCCAGGGAGGAAGGGACAAAATGTCTAGACTGCACAGATCACTTGCTGACCTGTTCATTAGTTTACATCATATATGTCAGTTTCATACATGTGTCATTGTTGGCCTGTACAAATCTATTTTCAGAAATTGTCCTGGACATGGTGGTAATTTTATCAATAAATCTACAGCACAGACACCTGTTTCTTTTTTGTGATTGGAGTTTTTATTTTCTGTATGCATTCTCAAGTAGAAAGAAAAGAAAAGAAAGGAAAATAAAATAAAAAGAAAGAAAAAATATAGACAAATCCAGGTTGTAGGTGGAAGTAGACAAGTTGCCATGTGGTCCAGGAGATCCTGTAGAGCTGCTTCTATGTTGAACATATAGTCATCAAAATGTCAGTTTTATCAGACAGCTATTAGTTTTATCAATCATATAACATCTAATTCCATAATTAAAGCAATAATAAAAACAATATATCCCTGAAAACAGGGCCAGGAACCTCCCTTTTCTAAGTTTGGGACAACATAAAGAGGACAGCACAGTAAACCTGATTTTACAGGAATAGTTCAACATTTTGAGAGATACTTATTTGCCTCCTTGCTAACAGTTAAATGCCTTAAATGTGCACCAGGCCACAAAAAAAGTATTTTTTGTTTGTACAAATTAGGCAAACAAGATATAACATGTAAATTAGTGATCTTTAAAGGTGCTGATATGCTTAAGACAGACGCAGGCTAGCTGTTTCCTCTGAGTAGTATTGATCTTCTCTTATAAATCTTGGCAACAAAGCAAATAACTGTTTCCTAAACCGTGGAACTATCCCTTTAAATGTAGTCTGCGAGCACAAAAAGGTGCAGTCTTTGACAAAAGAACTGCAGAATCCCAGTGCTTGAGTTTAACATCAGCTATGGTCGTACAGTATAATCACGCCTTGGAGCAACATGTCATAGATGACACGCTCAATACGCCTTCATCAGAGGTTTATCTGATTTGCAGACACGTGTAATGTACATTGGCCAATTTTTGATAAATGTGGGCGTGTGTATGTATGTATCTGTGCGCAAGAGACAGGGAGACAGATCAAACGGTATAAAAAGATAAGAAAGAGGAGCTACGTAGACAGACAGGCAGGCAGCCCAGTTTATCCACAAGACAATCAAACCACTGCTCCATTTCAAGCTGTAGAAAATCAATGTTGGAGCAGACAAGAGATGAAATTTATCTGAGTCCAGTGATGCAGAGTATACTCTCACAATTGCCTCTCCTTGTTGTTTAAAGGTGATGGATAAGGAGGTCATGAGTCATTGCTGTATTGTGTGTGTGATAGTTCAGGAATGACAAACAGTAACTACATCCGTGTTGTATCATCAGCGGGCAGACTGTGACAGCCAGGGAGATCCCGATAAGAGCAAATATCAGTGAAGTGAAAGACTAAGCAAATATAGTAATGGAGGTCAGGGAGGATGTTTGCTTACATAAGGAAAAGCAAGAGGAAGGGAAACAGTAAAACCAGAAGTAGCAGTTAAGTAACCTTCAGAGAGAGAGAAAAGGACATGTTACTCACCTGGATCTGTTATGGCCTCAAACACAAGTGAGCCCTTTATGAGTAGGGTAACATGGCTACTGGAGCTGGCAAAGCCTGGTTACTTATAACATAAGTGTTTACTTGGGCATAAGGGATGATAGTAAATGTATAAAACGTGCTGCTGCTGTAGAAACTCTGCTCCATTTGTTGAGGGGCTGCAATAAAAAACCTCTGGATTGGTATAACAAAGCAAGCAATGATCCAAACTAAAAGAAGCTTATCATGAATAACTGCAATGTTTTATATACGCCAACTCAGAGAGAATGGATCAGTGAAGCAATAGAAATGATAAAGGTAGAAAAGGTAGCCTTTAGACTGCAAAATAATGAGACAGAATATTCTGAAACATGAGCACCAGGAAAAGTTTTTTCTCTTTTTTGACTTAAATTAATAATTGTTGTCTTCTTTTTCTGTCACTGCTGCTCTACCTGTGCTGTAAGATGTAAGTACAGTGAGAATTGAAGCATAGTAATGATGTTTATGACTGATATTGTTTGATGGGTGGGTAAAGGGTTGGTTCAGATTTGTAAATTGGTTTGGTTTCTGTTTTTCTGTTTGTATTTTTGTGAGTCAATAGAAATCAAATGAAAAAAAAACGAGTGTTCACTGAGTGTAAAGTGTTTCACATGACTAACTAAATTAAAATGGATTGCACCATTCAAACTCTAGCTACACAACGATGAGTTGTTACTAAATATTTACACTTACTAGCTGCTGTGTAACTGCTTTGTACTGACTGAAATAACGTTAGCTTGCTAGCTTGCTAATAATACACAGGTAGAATGGAATAAGGTCAATTATGGCCTGCCTCTTGAATAAAACGCTGTTTGATAAGTAAAACAGTTTTTCCACAAAAAACATATTCAATCCACACATTACACCGCATCATGCCGGCAATATTAAACTAACTGACCAAACAACATCAGTTAGTTCAGCTCTCGCTCTAAACCACTAACGTTAATACACATACAGTATTTGTCCATTTATCTTTACATGAATAAAGCAAGTCATACCTACATTTACAAAGGATTGGTGGTTGACATTTTTTCAATTCTGTCTTAAAACAATAGTCAGGTGCCCAAATGAACATTGAAATAGGTTTTTCTTGCCATAATCATTCTTCCTGTCTACTCTACCTCCTGGGTGGCTGTGGCTCAGGAGGTAGAGTGGATTGTCCACTAATTGGGAGATTCCTCCAGTCCTCCGGTCCGCATGTCGAAGTGTCCTTGGGCAAAATACTGAACCCCAAATTGCTGCCGAAGGCTGTGCCATCCCATCACTGTGTGAATGTGTGTGTGAATTAGCATTAGCACTCCTGATGAGCAGGTTGGCACCTTGCATGGCAGCCTCTGCCATCAATTTATGAATGTGTGTGTGATTGGGTGAAAGTTGGCATGTAGTGTAAAGTGCTTTGAGTGGTTGGAAGACTAGAAAGGCACTATATAAATGCAGCCTATTTATATGGATCATTAAAAAACCCTTCATAATGAACTTACAATGTATGTGATTGGGACCAAAATCTATAGGCAATCCACAAAGTGTTTTTAAAAGTTTATCTGAAGCTAATATGAAGCTCCAGTCGTCCAAATTAGTTAAATTAAGTAGATATTTTTCAACGTATTTTTAGCTCAACAGAGAAACACTGTCCAAGGAAACACAAAGAGGGAATTTTATGCTAAAAAGACTGTAAATGTGGCCGATATCCACTTGATATGACTGACACAGACTGTTGAAGCCTCATATAAGCTTCAAATAAATTTTTAAATGCATTTTTGCACAAAATGACTGTGAGGACACACTGTGGATTTTGGCCCCCATTACTTACATTGGAAGCACATTTGAAGGGGATCTTTTAATAGCAAGTATGAACAGGATGAATTATTACAGTGAGGAAAAACCTCTTTCAGTGTCCATGTGGACACCTGACTGTTGTTTTAAGACAGACTTGAAAAATTACGAACCTATCCTTTAAGTTCAATATTTAGTTTGGCCTCCTAAAAATATTATATCCATACAGGTCATGATGTGACTTAGCCAAGTAAAATATTTTGTAAAACATTTCTGAAGCTCTTAAGTACTAAATCAACCTGATAAATCACTAGTTTGAAACTAGCTAGTGGTCGGACTTTACACACCAAGTTAGTGAAGGATTTATGAATATCTGATAATCATCCTCAGCTGCTCAAGTAGGACACCACAGTATCAACAAATCCCTTTTTTTCCCCCAAACAAAACAATAGAAAGTGGCATGTTTTCAAAACGAATCACACATGTAACATGATGTACTTATGTGTGTGGCATTCGGCATGTGTGTGTTGGGGGAAGGGGTTGATCCCTTAGGCTCTGTTCATGCTTCAGTGATATAACTTCCACAGGCTTGTTTTGACACCATACTGTGTATCTGCCATCATCATCTAATTGTAGGCCATGCAGTCCTTTAGGGACTGGACAAAAAAGTTCAGTTTGATGTCCAGAAATCCAACCCAAACCTGATTGCACTTAATTTTCACACTAAGCTGAAACAGGTTTAGTGGCATTAATATTATTTTGTAGAGCTACAGTTAATAACCTTCAGGACGTAGGTTAGTCAGTTGGCTTGAAATACAGTAGAGTCGTATGTTATCTGTGTTTTGGTCTTAGTAGGAGCATGAAGTGAACTGCTGTGCTCTTGACCTGGGAAATAAGGATATATTATCATTCTTAAGACAAAATAGACAATGTGCTGCTTAGCTATCAGTCTGCGTTTCTCTTTGGGAGCCTTGAATTTGATTAAATTCCCCAAATAATCATTTTCTCGAATATGATACAGCTCCTGACACTCTGCATGAGACAAAACTGAAATAAAGGGTGAGAGAAGTGTGAAAAGTGTGGCATACAAAGATCATGCAGTGTATTACCCATAATGAGTGTCAGTGATCAATAGATGCATTAAATGTCTAAAATATTTTAATGGATTTTACACAGAAATACACACTGACTAAGAAATTTACTTCAGACATATTTATTTAAATAAAGATTTAAAGATGAAAATAGCGTATGACAATAACAAATACAGAATTCAGTCAATAATTTAAGCCATAATTGGCAATTTCACACAAACATTTTGTTTTGCCTCAGTAACATTCTTCTGGGACTTTTTAACAAACAAGAGGAAGGATATGTACAAAAAAAACAAGTCTGTGTGCCAGAAATGAGCAAGAGAGTAAACTGTGAAATGACAGCTTTACATTATAGCTTGTTTAGGATACCATGATGCTCCAGATAGGACTGAGAAGTGAAATGAATGACTGCAGCAGAGCGACAGAGACACGTTTTAGATGGCGATGTCGTTTCCAACATCCCACTCGTGGGCTGCTACCAGCGTGGGGTCTTTTAAAACCACACAGAGATCATCAACAGTCCGCTGCCCGGCCATCACCTTCGCTGCGGTTTCTGTCTAATGCTACAAATAAAAGGTGAGGCGCCCTCTCGGAGAGCCATCCCTCCCTCTCTCGGTGAGACAGGAACCCCGCTCACGCCTGACCCTGCTCACACTGTTGCTAAGCAACACGTTAAATTCCAGTGTTCTGTACATCCAGAGAACTCCGGGCTTCAGACCTACAAATCATCAAGTCCTCCATTAGCCGAGCTGTCAACAGCCACTAATGCCAGAAGACTCAAGTGAATACAAGAACAACATCAACAGCTACAAACAGAAAAAAAACAAACAAACAAAAAAAAAACCCACCAAAGACAGCCACAAGCAAGTAGAAACATCCAGAAAGGCTATTTTATAAATGGAGAAATGCCAAGAATACTTTTATGGGAACTTGGAAAAATAAAACCAAATATTTTTAAAGCATAAAAAGAGGAAGAAAAAACATCTCTTTCCCCACACAGGACCAGCCTGTTTGTGTGATTCAACTTAACCTCCCTCCCCCATATTGTCCAACATCAGCTCAGGGACGTTTTATGCGGTGTTAACGCAGCCATCAAGGCTGGAAATGGCAGCGGGGGCATCTTGGATAACAGCAAATATTCAGCTTAACCCAGTTATAGTCCAAAGTTCAAAGCTGAGGACTATTTCTCTTGAGGAAGAAGATTCAAAAACAAAGATTTCTAAGACTCCTTTTGGTACATTAAATAAATCCATCCAGGCTGGCGTGTGTAAAAAACCAACAAAAAAAAACCAAACAATATTTGTTTTATATTTTAAAAACCAAGATAGAGTGATTCTTTTTTTTTTTTTTTTTTGCTGGAACGTGTATTAAAAACTGGTATCCAATTTTAAGCAGCTCTTAAGGTAGCAGGGGGTAGTGAGATGATGCATCATTAATGTAACACCACTAAAATCAAGGCTTATGGTTAATAACACTGAATTAAGACTGTTGTGATGATGGTTGATGGAAGGGGATCTGACAAAAAAAAACAAAAAAAAACAGTCTTTACATGGCGCAGGTTTTTATGTTTGTTTTTGTCACAGCGTGTCCACCCTAGACTGTTAGGCTCATGTGAGTGCTGAGTCACATTGCGCTCCTTCTCCTTCAGATGTGCTCTCAGTTCGTCCTCCCACTGCCTTTTGCAAATGAACACTCCTCTTGCCAAATCGCTCCCCTCTCTACCGTTTTCTCCACTGTCAGCTTTAATTTCAAAATGAAATACTGCAAAGGGGGTTGGGGGGGGGATTGTGGGGGGGTGGGTTGGGGGTGGTGGGTGGGGTAATAATTTCTTCAAGGACCACTGTTTTGCTGTTTTAAATTCCCCAAGCCACATTTCTGTAGATACCACTTCCTGTCACTGTCACATTGTACATTTCATCTCGTCACGTAGCCCGTATTGTGACCTTAAGAGACATTCGGATAAAGAGATGGATGGGAAAGGGCGACGCTATCAGAATTTCAAATGGGTCTCATCAGAGTAATGCAGTCAAACGCAGTGTTTACAACCACTTTCCCAATGGAAAAGAGGAGGCACTGACCTTATTTAAGCAGACTCTCTCACAGCAACCTCTACGTGAGGAGTCTTAAAGTGCCTGCTATGCTCTGTTTGTACACGTGTGCAGGATTGTTCTACATATAAAATGCAAGTTAATTATTCAAGGAATATATTAAACATCATTGTCACTCTTGTCTCTGCACTGTGCGCTGGTGACATGTCAAGATCAAAAGTTCAGTGTCAGAGTTGGATATAGAGTGGTGTAGCAGTCTTTTTGAAGTGGTTGACGGGGAGTTTGGGGAGGATGCTGCAAAGGAGAGAGAGGCTTTGTAGAAATCCACATCATAGCTCTCTTTCCCTTGCGCACCCTGCACCCCCGCTGACCACCTGTAGTCTGCTTGTCCTTGCTATCTCTTATTCCCAGTAACAGTATTCACATGATGATGCAGCTCTTGGACTTGTCCTTGCTGAAGGTGGAGGAGAGGAGATCTGTCTTGCTTGGCAGGTGTAGGAGTCTCTTGGAGAGGCGGCGGACCGGGCTGGGTTTATTGGCAGGCTGGAGTTTGTTCATGCAGGCCAGAGCTGCAGCCCGGAAAACACTGTGGATGCTCTTCTCTGACGTGAAGGCGGAGCACTCCAGGTAAGCCTCAGCTCCGAGCTGCTTGGCCAAGGAAGAACCCTGCAATGCGAAGGAAAAGTTGTACGCATGTTAAATGTGTAACTGAGTCTGAGACTATGTCGACATTAAGCCGGCTAAATTCTAAAACATCAAAACACCAAAATGGGTAATTCTCCACCTACTGGGCATGTGCCACAGAAAACCAGAGAAGAAGAAATGGTACACTATTTCCATTTCTGCAGCTGCTTCCTGACATTTTGTTTATTGCAAGCAGATTACAATAATTTCAGCGAGAGAAAGGTGGTAGATAGCTACGTTTAACTCTATGCAAGCTACCAAAGTAGACAATAAGGAGAACAACACTTGCACAAAGCTGTCCGCCATTGTCGTTATTGTGTTAATTCTTCTTTCTCTTCCAATGAAATGCCAATGAAAAACAATGAAATGTCAAGCTCCATTTTCCCCTTACACACTACAACACTGTACAGATTTACACACTCTGGAGGCCATTTCTACACAGCTCCATTTTTGGGGGAGAAACACGCTGTTTTAGGGCCAAAATGTGTTTATGAATTTAGCCGGCTTAGTGTGGACATGGTCTGAGTTAGAGTAGATCAAAACCAAGGGCAGGATTTCTTTCTTCTTTAGACAGGACACACACAGAAACCTGAACAGACACACAAAAGAGGAAAAGAGAAGATATGGAACAAACCTGTTCATGGGAGATGGGAGTCTGTTTCTGATTGGACAGCTCCATTCGTGTGCACACATCTGTGCGCAGGTCTGTCTTGCAGCCTATTAGCAGGATCCGTGTGCTGGGACAGAAGTCCTGGATCTCTGCTTTCCACTGCAAGGAAAAAAAAACACAGGTGTCAGCGGTCTGTCATTTGAGTGTGTAATTAGTAAATGGTACAATATGTAAGGAGTGTATATAGGGGAGGGTAGATTATTGACCAAGGAGGCTTCCACATTCAACCAAGTAAGATTAGCAGCCTGTCATGTTCACAATGCAGCAGTTCATACCTTCTTCAGTGCACTGTCTACTGTGTCTGGTCGGCTGATGTCAAAGCATAAGAGCACTGCGTCTGAGTCGCTGTAGCAGAGAGGCCTGACGTTGTCGTAGTATGGAGAACCTAGAGAGACAGAGTAGAGTTTTAGAAAATACCTCCGGTAGCTGAGGGACATGCTCACAATTTATTGAACATGTGGTTTTGGAAGGTGGGCCCTTAACATCTTAAAAATTTAAAACTTTTAGTGAAGTTTTTCCACTTGTCAGAAAGCAGAAATAGAAACAAAATAACTCTCTCTTCAGTTTGAATCCAGATGACACTATTATAAAGTTCTATCACAATCACCCTCCTCATATTCACACTGTACAAACACAAACGGACACCTCTGCCAAAGTAAGTAAGTGAGATAAGAGAGCAAATAATTTCACCAAGCCCAACACCTTCCTACTGAGTGGAATTTTTCCAGTAAAGTCAACTAACTCACTGAGTCACAGGTTGTAATTCTGCACTAATCTTATCTTTCCATTATTGGTCAGTAGTAAACTTAATAGATCAAACCACTTCCTGTGAGTAAAAAAATAAACTACCAGGAATCAAGTAAAAGTAAATTACCATCATATTATCTGTTTGGCATGCATGCTCACTGATAAAATACAGACGGTATGTCTGATACAGTCTGCAACATCTGAGAGCAAGATTGGCAATTTTAATATCTGTTAAATTAAGTCAGTCTGTATCAGAAAACATTCTATATAGGTATATATATATATATATAAAAAAAGCTAAGTCACTGAAAGAGTTGACTCTTAAAAGTTCATTTACATTTAATGCTGTTATATTAACAAAAATGAAATATAACTAGGATGGGTATTTTCTGGAGAAACTGTGTGTGATTGCTGCCAGCTAAAGATACAGTAAAATGTTCCATTGTTCCAAAAGTCAAACGCTTGAATCGCAATTGTAGAGCCATCCGGTGTCCAATTACACCCAAACTTTACACCATATTCTACAATCCACAGATGCACATAGTCACAAAAATTCAAGCTGACAGAGCATTTCTAACCTTGCCATATTGATGCTGAAATCTGATCTGGAAAAAAATAGCTAATTATGTTGGAGAATATTTAATGAAAACCAATGAAATGACCAGCTGGTCATTTAAAATGACATCTTGCCATCAAATTTTATAGGATTGTTGGATGTTCATACGCGCACGTCACCCAAAGTTGGCTGCGTTTGCGTGTTGCATTCAAGAGTTTTGTGCAGCTTGCAGCAATCACACTAATTAAATACAAGAGTTAAGCAAAAAGTCAGTAATATTACTATAGGCTCCATTGGTTTCTTCCATTTGTTCCCCATTAAAAGGGTTTTTTAGGGAGTTTTTCCTTATTCTAATCGAGGGTCTAAGGGTAGAGAATTTCGTTATTTGTGATTTGTGCTACACAAATAAAACTGACTATGACTATTTAGACTTTAGTTGCAATATTTGATGTGTATCTTCTTACCTTTCAGATATTACTGATGCACTGACATCATTACCACACATTTATGACCCTGCAGCCGATGCCTTTACTAAAGCAGCCAGTGGTAACTTTTCTTTTCCAACATTTATAACCCCCACTACTCCTAATCCTCAACACAACATACACTATCCATCACCTCACTCAGACAGTCTACCCTGACACTTTAGTTTTGAGAATGTAGTTTATGTGTGCGTTTGCGAAGGAAATATGTTTTGCTTACATTGCCATAAATATCTTTTTTAACTCTCAGGAAGGCTCCTGTGCTAAAAACAGACTGACAGGATGTCCGCTCTCTATTGTCTTCCCTCTGCCACCTAATCACTCCCCACACACCAACACTGAGATTTAATTTCCTACTCTTGTCCTCAGGGGCTAAACATGCACCAGAAGCTTTCCTTGCAAATATAAAGAGGATATAATTATATCCTTAAAATAATATCAGGAATAGATACTTCTAATAAGCTTCTACCGGAACAAACTAACAATCATGTTGCCTTGATGAATTTGGCCCCTGAGACATTAATGAAAAAGGTTTTTATGACAATAAAACCATCAAAACAGCACTTCCATTCAACGAGCCCTGCTGGTTTTTCTCAGTTGGTCTGAATCTTCGGCTTGAATCTGCAAAGTAGGACAACTTATACAACTACAATCTATCAATATCATATTTTTTTTAGAGGGAATCAAAGCTGCCATCACATAACTATCCAGGGTGATGTAAGGCTTGGGAAAGAGGAGGCAGAGAGATCTAAGAGGACACAACTTCTGGCACCTACCACCTCCTACACATTAGCAGCCCCCTGCCTGGACACGCAAACACACAAACCAAACAACACACATACACACACACACACACACAACGGCTTTAGTTGAGCAAAGCACGAATTGATGCATTTGAAAGTGTCCTCGCTACTGTGAACGAAAGAAAGAGAATGGAAGGAGTCATCCTCTGTCCATCTCTTGGTAAAAGATGCAACATTAACTTGAAATATACACTTCTGAGCCTTTTTATAGTGAGAAAGCTTGTGGTACACACAGATTTGAGGTGAAACATTAAACTATAAGTCTTCTCTTTTCTGTTTTGTACGTGAAAGACCATATTATATCAGAGAGGCACACCCTGAGTAATATTATTAGAGCTGAAATCATTAGATTCGATTGGTGAATAGACAAAAAATTAATGACACTTTTCATTGTCTTTTACTTATGTGATGGTTAAACTCAGTATCTTTCGGTTTTTTGGTCTTTTGCTTGGACAAAACACAACATTTGAAGATATAAACTTGGACTTTGGGAAATTGTGATTGTAAAATATGTAGTTATTCATTATTTTGTAACCAACCATGAATCAGTTAATTGAGAAAATAATGAGCATTATTGATCAAAAATAAAAAATAATCTTTAGTTGCAGCCCTAAATGAGAAGAGAGAGAGACTGAAAAGAAAAATAAAGAGTGAGGGGAACTTTGTGTTTGTGCATGTCTGTGTATTGAAAATGTAAATATGTCTTATGCAATGTTTCCTCTAGAAAGGGCGACTGTCCAGAAAGTTTTTACTCTGTGGGAGATAAACAGACAAACCTACATTAGTTCAGTGTTGGTTTCAGTTACATAAGACCTTTTTTTTTTTTTTTTTTTAGGCAGCACACACCATAAGGCAGTGAGGAGGTCATGCATTTCATTTCTCTCGGTCTCCCTCACTTGCGCCTTCTGTTCACAGCGACTGTACGCCGTACACACATAGTAAGAGAGGACACACATACACACACGCTTGCCAACACTCTTACAGACTTCCACCCCCTGCATGGTCGAGGCAACCCCTAAAACAACCCCTCTGCAGGCCAACTGGCACTGCTCAACTTCCTCTGAGCACAATGCCTCAGCCAATGCTGTTATGAAAGAAATCCATAATGGAGTGGACGACTTTTCTTATTGATCTTATCTACGTAACTCTTTATGTATGTTTAAGGTCATCATGTCAGTAGGACACTGCAATTAACCCAGTTACACAGCTCATTTTAAAAAGGAAGATACTGTATAGATACTAAAACCTTTCTTACAAAATATTTAGTTTTAAAGCCACACTGTCTTGAATATGGGGAGGCAACTATGTTCACTATCAATTAATCTGTTGATTATTTTCTCGTTACATCGATTAGTTTTGTCTATAAAATGTCAGTAAATGGTGAAAAATGTCGATCACTGTTTCCCAAAGCTCAAGATGACGTCCTCAAATGTCTTATTTTGTCCTGACCAACAGTCCACAACACAAAGATATTTAATTTACTGTCATAGAGGACTAAAGAAACCAGAAAATATTCACATTTGAGAAGCTGGAATCAGAGAATTTGGACTTTTTTTCTTAAAAAAAAAAAAATGACTCAATTAAATTAAATCAGAAGAAATAAAATACCTTGTACTTCATCTTGAAATATGAAAACCATTGTAAAGATCAGTCCATGCAAGTCTCACCGCGAGTTTATTGTCCACTCTTAACTTAACATATATGTGGGATTAAAGGAACAGTCTGACATTTCAGGAAACACTTTTATTCACTTTATTGTCAAGAATCAGATGAGAAGATCAATACCACTCTTATATTTGTCTGTTAAATATGAGGCTACACCTGGGAGACCGTTAGCTTAGCGTACTTTTGTTTAGCGTAAAGACTGAAAACAGGGGGAAACAGCTAGCCTGGCTCTCTCTCTCTGGCTCCTTGAACAGATTAATCAAATGACATGTAACATATTAATTAGTGAGCTTTAAAAGGTGCTGGTAGGTGGAGGGCGAGGCTAGCTGTTTCTCCTTGTTCTCAGTCTTTATGCTAAGCTAAGCTAAGCATCTCTTTTACCGACATGAGAGTGGTATCGATCTTCTCATCTATTCTCAGCAAAAACGCTAATAAGTGTCTTTCCCAAAATGTCAAGTAATTCCTTAAACAATAATACAATTTGCTCAAAGCTCCAATAATACTGTAATAATAGTTTTACTCTCAAAATCTTGGAGATCAGACTGATATGTCGGACAAGTTTAGGGTCTAATATCTACAATCATAACTTAGTTTTGCAAAACAATGCTGTTAAGCAATATATGTGTTAATATATATGTCAAGTAGGGCTGCAACTAACAATTATTTTCATTATCAATTAATCTATCCATTAATTTCTCAATTAATTGATTAGTTGTTTGGCCTATAAAATGTCAGAAAAGGGTGAAACATGTCAATCACTGTTTCCCAAAGTCCAAGATGATGTTCTCAAATGTCTTCTTTTGTCATGAGCAACAGTCCACAATCCAAAGATATTCAGTTTACTATCATAGAGCACTAAAGAAACCAGAAAATATTCACATTTAAGGGGGTGAAATTGGAGATTTTTGACTTTTTTTTCCCTTAAAAAATGACTCAAAATGAATGAAAATAGCGATTAACTGATTAGTTGACAACTAATCAGTTAATCAACTAATCATTGCAGCTCTAATCTCAAGGCCCAAAATAATATTAATATTACATATATATATTATATATAATATAGACACTTAGTATGTAGTTAACTTGATGTAGCTTTAGGGATTTTACATTCCTGGTTATCACTTGGTTGTGTTTTGTTCCATTTAAGTTTCTGAAACTGAGACCCCTGTTTTGTCTTTAGTTGTTGAGCCCATGTTTAATTCAGATTTGGATAATTTGTATTTCATGTAAAACTGTGGTTTTTGGGCCCCGCTGGCCCTGTGAGTAATCCAGATATGTTTATTGCCCGGGAGTGTCGTTCATCGCCTGCTCCACTCTACCAAAAGAAGATCTCTCAACAGATTTCATATCAGTGTAAAGCTGCTTAACTGCATCAAAACAGGATTGACAGATAGTGATGTCTGGGTAAACAGCAACAACACTGTTTAGTATAACAATGAATGAGATGGAGCCTCATTTACAGATGTTACCCGACTCCAGCCTGACTGTGTTGTTGGGAGGGTAAACAAGTTCCACAAATTAGCCATGAATACAGCACTAAAACTAGTCAACTCGTTGCTCAAGGACAAACATTGGCAATAAAAGCTCAGGGAGAGGTTTAAATTAGCAGTGAGGCAAAGATAGAGGGGAGGGCAAATCATTTTGTCTTTAATAGTTTAATGCTGAGCAAGATTTTAATAGAAAATAGCAGAGTATCCTCACCTGATGTGTCCCAAAGGCTGAGCTCAACACGCTGGTCCTCAAGCTCCAGACAGGCTGTGTAGTTCTCAAACACAGTAGGGACATAAGTCTAGAAATGGACAATTGAGAGAACAGCTTAGAGAGCATTTATAATTTCTCTTTTTTATCACAAATTCTAATGGAAAGGTATAAAATTATTCGTCATTTAGTGTAAAATTTAAGAAACAGGAACAAAGAACAACGCCTTGAGTCTCACCAACCACGAATAGTGTTAAAATAGACAAACAGTGCTTTGCATTTTTGTAGCATTATTATTTTTAAAAGACAATAATCATATTAATAAGTTAGCTATGATCAATTTATCTCTTAAATAAACTAATCAATATATAAGTTAATCATTTACAGCATATCACTGATCTAACACTGGTATTATTACCACAGAAAGTATTTTGTGACTTAGAGCTTAGTGAATGAAAATTTTTCCTATAGTCAAATATCGTTTATTTCATATACGCCAATAATTATATAAGCTACATAGTATCACACAATGGTAACATGGGAGTTTAAAAATATAAAACAAGGCTAAAAAGATCACTATAAATTCAGTTAAGTACCACTTAGATACTATATGTCTCTAACACTATTAGAAACACACACACAAAAAAAGTATTATATAATATAGTCCAGGAAAACTATGGGCTATGTCCTCATAAATATGAAAATTCACTCTCCCTCAGGGAATAAATAAATTGTGTAAACATGAGCTGTAAAATAAATCTTAGATATTATTTTTCTGTTCCAAAATACACCAGAAAAGTATCTGCAGACATAATAAGATTGTAGATAAATCTGGTACCTCTGGATAGCAGTCCTTGGCCAACACTTGTAACATCGCTGTTTTACCGCATTGGACGTCCCCGACCAGCACTAGTTTGCACCGCGCTACAAAAGGCTGTGTGAGTCTTCTTTCCTTCATGGTGAAGATAAATAACACGAGTATCGACTGATGGAAGAAACAGTAGTGGATATAATGACGGTAAACTTTGTAAATCCTTCCTGTGGTCGGCTGTGTTCACTCTCCTGCTCGGTCAGTGAGTGAGTGAGGCAGAGCAGCAGCAGCAGCAGCAGTCAATGAGGGAGTCACTGCGGAACTTTATATTGTCGCGCCAACCAATGAGCGCTGCGGCGCGCGCGAGCCGGCGCTCCCACAGAGGAGGGCAGTGCACGAGACACGAGGTCTGATCTTGTTATTTGTCTAATGATGGAGGAGGATCAAAGGTGGAAGAAGTATTCAGATCCTTTAAGTACAAATACAGCAATGTAAAAATTCTCCATTACAAGTAAAAGTCCTGCATAAAAAATCCTACTTAATTAAAAGTACATAAGTGTTAGCAGCAAAAAGTAGTGAAAGTATTGCGGTAAAAGTATTGGGTTGGTCTCTCTGACTGATTTATGATATATGACATCATTAGATGATTAATACTGAAACGCCAGCGTGTAAGCAGCATGTTGTAGCTGCTGGAGGTGGAGCTAGTTTAAACTACTTTATATACAGTTAGTTTAGTCCAGTGGTTCCCAACCTAGGGGTCAGGCCCCTCTAAAGGGTCACTAAATAAATCTGAGGGGAGATGATTAATGAGAGAGGAAAGAATTTTTAAAAATTCACATCTGAAATGTGTGTATGTAAATTGTATTTTAAAAGCTTGTTATATTATCCATTGTGTCAAATCTTCATCTGAAAAGTAACTAAAGCTGTCAAATAAATGAGTGGAGTAGAAAGTACAATATTTCCCTCTGAAATGTAGTGGAGTGGAAGTACAAAATAAAAATGGAAATACTCAAGTAAAGTACAAGTACCTCAAAATTGTACTTAAGCACTCTATGGGCTAACTTCCCGCTACCCTCTGGTTAGCCCTCTGCTAACTTGAATGGAGATAAAATAATTTAATCGTGTGGCTCTTCTAGACTTTCCAAATGTTATAAGACCTAATGGATCAAATTCTGATATTGAGACAATTCATTTCGTGGGAGTTGTATTATGCTCAAAACTATTTATCCACCGTTTTACAGCCACAACAGTAGTGATGGAGTAGGCTACAGTGGAGTTAGTCTTGTTTTTAATTATTTGAATTGTCCATATTTTATTTTTTCACTGACTATGACAATTAACTTATACTTCCGGTAAATATTATTTTTCAATATGAAGGTATGTTTCAAAGGCATCTCCACACCGCCATAAAATTGAATAGGAATAAATGCTCAGGCCTTTGTTTATTTTTAAGTAGTTACATTTTGAAAGCATTGAGAGTAAAAGCTCTGATAAAATACCCTACCTACCTGCTACCATGTGTAGGTTTTTAATAATAGAATATAAACTCCCTGCAAGTCTCACACATACACACACACACACACACACACACACACACATACATACAAAGATTTCAGTCCTCTCATGCTGTGGAAAACCTGATGTGTCTCTTAATAGGCCTAAATTTAATTTTGCTCACAGCTGCAACAGCAAAAAGTACTCACAAAGATATTCAACAACCTTGCAGGAAATGGTGATTGATGTATGTTATCAGCATTATTTTTTCCTCTGTGTCTGTGTCCATAGCTTGTGTGTGTGCAAGTATATATAGTCACATTCAATAAAACCAGAAGTCATTAGATAGGAACACATCTGTTATCTGACTTGTGTCAATAGTACAAGTGGTTGTGTGCAGGTATCTTAACACATGTTTGTGGAGTTTTATGACTCCAAAGCCTTGTAGTAGCTCAGTTCATAGGTCAGAGCCTCAGCGACATGTAATTTCTGTCAAATGGTTGAAAAATGACAGTGTACATGAAAAGGTTCAAAGGAGGACATTACAAAGATATTCAGCTAATCAGAATTTGCTCTACATGGTAAATAACAACTGTTTTAGTGAGGTGTATTCACAGCCAGGAGGACACACACATACTGCATTCACAGATTTTAAATGATTTTTACATGAAACATACAAGTGTCGGTATGTGTACATATGTTTATATAATATGTAGCATGTGGTGACGGCTGCTCAAACAGTACAGGGCTTAGTGCTGCCTGCCAACCATAAACAGATGACAGATGGCTTCATCAATCTGAAGTATAACCGAGAATCCAAGTGTGTCAGCCATTCGGAGAGGAAGTGAAGCATGGCGAGTTGTGCTGAACATAAATGGAAACAACTGCTCAACTGTCACAGAGGCTCTTGGATGCCATTAATGTATAGCGTGAAACTCTGAATGGCAACATTAATTGCACCTGCTGCCTAGTGCAGTGAGAAACAAGGTAAACAGTGTCCCTTTGTCAATTAAATTTCTATCTTCTTAATCTGTTCCTTCCCTTTACACTAATGGACACCATCGACTAATAACATGCCATAACCTTGCCATTTTTTTAAAATTAAACTTGTTTTTAGTTTTGGGCTGTTATTACAGTCGACATTAAAGGAAAACTCATCCCCTTTAATCTATTATTTACACTGGATAGTTAAGAAAGGGTGAGTTTAAAGGAATAGATCAACATTTGGGGAAATACTTCTTTCTGTGAGATAGCTGACAAGATAGATACCACTCTTTGTCTGGTAAACATTGTAAACACCATACATCAATATGTTAGCATTATCAATTGTCATTTTGAGCATGCATGCTGATATTAGCATTTACCTCAAAACAGTGCAGACCCACTAGCTCTTTTAGTTTTGATGCATCGTGTATGGATTAAACAAATGAAGTACACATGTTAATTAGTGAGCTTTAAAAGGTGCTGATTGGGAGATTTTTTTTACCTGTTTTGTCCCTTTGTGATCTGAATAGGGATGAATATGGACGACTCAGCTGTATTTCCAGCATAAATGTTTCTTATCATACTATATTTTGATAGGTATTGGCATATTATGTGCCACATAATGGCTATTTAGACAGGGTCACAAATTTTGACAGCTGCCAAAATGTGTGGCTCTACATATTCAGATATTAGATAGTCTAGACAGTCTAACTGTGATGGCAAAAACCTAAGTGTCTGTCTGTGGAACAATATGACACCATCTAACAATATTTAGTACGTTGGTCTTTTTCATATGAGTGATTCTCTAGTGTCATAGACTTTGATAGGTCGCAAATTTTGATACACCGAAATCACAGCTATCAAACTTTGTGATCCCATCTAAATAATTTGTGGCATCATAAAGCATGAAATAAAGTGTTCAGTGTCACTGCAGACTGTGCTTTAGAGGATTTGTACTGACCTATGTGTCACCAATGTTTTCCTGATGAAGGGCGACAGCACTCTGAGATGGTGGCACACTTTGGTTATCGGAAGATGCAGTGACTTTTATATAATCCTTTAACTATGACTCCTTGTGTACTGCGAACACATTGACCTATTGTGCCGGCCAACTTGCTCCATGGGCACCTGACGACTGTCTGACCTAGATTTATCATACACAACTGGAGGTTACATTTTCACCTTACCTAACTCGCCCCACTGACATTTAGTGTGTGTACATGTGTGTCAATAGATGTTTGCAAGCAGTAGGTATCTGTTATACTGGTACATGCATGATAAGCCACAGGAAAACTGAAGTATAACAGTTAAGAGACGGCCAGTAAGGATATAGGATAGGAGCTACTGAATGTAACGTGCATTAATATGGACCAACGTTGTTAAAATACAGTAAGAATGACAGACAGTGGGTATTAATCCAAAGTTCATTTCAAATAATTTCTAAGAAAGGACCCCCCAAAAAATAAAAATCCATCACATTTCCTTTGCCTTGCAGCCGATGAATTTGCATAATTCAAGTAAGATGTGGTTGAGAGCTCTTGCATTATGTAAATCAGGGTATGATTAAAGAATATTACCATAAACACAAGCGCAATCATGAAGTGGAAATGTATTGGCGACGCTTGTCTGTTAATTGCTTTTGAACATGTCATAGTCAACTGATGCTGCAAAGGAGAAACTATAATTCATTACCATGTATCTAGATCACAGATATTTTACATACTGTAAGTAATGATAGCAGCTGGGTAATTACAGGTTGAGTGTAGTCCTCACTCTCAGCAACTACCTGTGTGACAATTTTGGAAAAAAAACTTAACGGATAAAATTGAGTGCTTAAAAATGAAAGCCTCTTCTGAAGTTAGTAGTGCACAAAAATATTGATATGCTTGTTTTATTTTTTTTCTTAAAAGCTTCATACCATCTAGTTAAAGTTACCGCCAGTGAAGGAGGACGACCCCTGATTTAATACATTTAATAGCAGAGGCACTGTAGTTAAAAAGGTTTTAATACAGAAAAACGTCTTGACATTTGCATTCTGTCATATTTCCATTTTGTGTGAAATGAAGACAGAATGGCAGAGACACAAAGAGAGAAATTATAGAGAAAGGTTCTAATGACAACAATGGACACGTCAGGAGATCAGACAGAGAAGTGGATGAATAAAATTACAGAGCTAGTCATATTTAATGCACAGCAACAGTGCAAAGGGCTAGAGGTATTTTTTTTTATCACAAGTACAATAACTGACAAGAGCTCTTATCGCTGCATAGCCCTCAACCTTCAGTGTGAACAGCACCACTTGAGTCAGAGGGAGTTTGAGACATGCTGGGTGAAAATATAACCATAAAGCCACATTATCATTAAGTAATCAGTGTTGCCACTGGGTGCAGCAAATGCAGCATCCAGTCTAATGAGTAGGACAAAAAGGGGCACCACCCCTGCCCCTTTTTGTCTTGGATGTAAAAGTGCCCTTTTCAAATGTCAAATCAAAGACTATCCTTGTGCTTTGCATGTACCTACAACTGCATCTGAATGAAGAGAGAATGGCATAAATTTGACCAATTTAACATTTTTTTATCCAGAGAGGAACAAAAGTAAACACTCACTTCCCTGTTTGGCCCATCTGGACCCTGTATCCCGGGTCATATCCATGCCTGTTCTATTTAAAACCAGGGAAGTCCCCTTTTTGTTTTGCACCTCTTTCCAGAGAGTATCTGTGTGTTAATCTCAGCTGACATTTTTACATAAATTATGACAGTGTTCTTACTTTAGTTGCAAGAAAAGAAGAAATTGTATCAGTGTTTCAGTACCATTGATCTCTAATGATGAAAAATACCATCACATTTCCTTAGGTGGGGTTCAGTGTGTGGCAACCCTGAATATATTGTCATGGAACTGCACTGCCCTCTAAAGGTGTAGAGAATAAATTACAGTCTACATGCCATGAAATCAGAACACATCGAACAGGGTCTAGTACTAGTTTTTGCTGGTGGATTAAATAGGCATGGTTTCCTTCTCTGAAACAACAGATTTCTATAGAAAATATCTTGGTACTGCTATTATTTGACGGGCAAAGTACAGTATAATTGGAAGTCAGGAACTCATTGCATTTTACAATATAAAGCTAGAGTCTTTAAAGTTTCCCCAAAATTTGCAGCATTTCTAAATGAATTTAAATTGTATAAGATTTTTTTTTTTACCAACATAAAAAGTGTACTTTATTATTTTAATAGTTCTTATATTATCAAAACTCCACCTAGCCTAATTGTGTTTTATTTTATGGACTATTTTTTATATTATCTTCTAAGTTGTATTTTACTTAACATTTTATATTACATGTTTCAATATGTTTGTTTTGTTTTCATATTCAGAGGTTTACATTCAGTGTAAAATGATAAACGTCTCTTGTTGTTTTCTAATATGGATAACATACCATAATTGTTTGCAAATTAAACCGTAAATTTTGAGAAAAAAATCTCCTTATTTACCATCTTGCTTGAAAGCGCTCATGTATGTAACCGACATTATAGCCAAATGACTACACGTCCCATAATGCTCTCTTCCTAAAGCCCCACTGCAGTTCCGCCTTCTCTTTCATAGTAGGACAAATATTACAAGGTTGAGTTAAACCAAAAGTTTAAGAAAGCCAGCCAAGAAAGCTTAACCTCAACTCGCTTGCGATTACATTTTTTTATCATAATCTTGCTGTGTGTCCTAACCGAGAAAATAATTATGTTCTTTAAAAAAATATCAGTTGCTAACCGGTTGCTAACGAGCACGTTTCCTAGCTTCGGTGACGTCATTGTCTGACCCTCTTCTCATTGGTTCTCTTTCCTGAAAGCGTTTCCCGCGCTATCATCGGTGTAAAACAACACACCGAGCCGTCAGCCCGTTACGGTAGCTAGCTAGCAGGTGTCTTTGTGACAACTGAACATACGTTAACACCGGTACCGGAGCTGTTACTATAGCCACGCTATGCCATTAGCATTAACATCATCGTCAGATTATGACCCGGCGTGTTTGCCGGATTTATTACCGCTTTACTACCGGCGGCTGTTTCCATTCTCCCAGTACTATCGCTGGCTAAACTATGGAGGAGGTGAGTATCCTGATTAGACAGTGCAGGAAAGCAAGCAAAAGCTCATTTCAACAAGCTAAGTGACTGGGGCTGTTAATGACATTTTTCACTCTCATGCTTGTCCCTGTTGATACCATATTAGTCTGTCCTGTTCAACATGGTGTCCAGTAATCCATCATGCCTGAGCCAACAACACTAACATGTTCTTGTTTCTTCTACAACCTCAGTGCAGAAGAACTACTTTACGAATCGAGAGTTCTCCTTCACACTCAAAGATGACATCTACGTCCGCTACCAGTCTTTCAGCACACAGAATGAACTGGAGAAGGAAATGCAGAAGATGAACCCATACAAGATTGATATTGGAGCAATATACAGTCACAGGGTATGACTGCATGCTTCTACCACACTTTCACACGTCTCTGTGTCAGAGCAGACATATATGGAGAGATTTTCTTCTGTTTGTTTGTCACCCACAGCCTAATCAACACAACACAGTGAAGTCAGGAACCTTCCAGGCTTTGGAGAAGGAGCTGGTGTTTGATATCGATATGACGGATTATGATGATGTCAGAAGCTGTTGCAGGTAAATTAATTTATGTGGTGCGTTTTGTTGACTGATGTTTGGAATGACTGTAAACAACGACTTTATTCCACGTCACCTTGACCTAATAATTCAGAATATCCCCACAGTCACATTACTGAGATAACACTAAGTTTTCAATTTTAGTGCTGCAGACATTTGCTCCAAGTGCTGGACCCTGATGACAGTCGCTATACGTATCCTGGATCGAGCTCTTCGGGGTTTGTTTTTCATTTGTTTGTTTGTTTTTTTGTTGGCTATTATCTAGTGATTGACAGAAAATTAATTAACAACTATTTTGATAGCTGATTCATTGTTTTCAGTCGATTCTCTGATTCCAACTTCTTAAATTTGAATATTTTCTGCTTTCTTTAGTCAATGAAAGTAAACTGAATATTTTTAGATTGTGGACTGCTGGTTGGGGCAAAACAAGACATTTGAGGTTGCATCTTGTGCTTTGAGTAGCAGTGATCAACATTTTTCACCATTTTCTGATATTTTATCGAATTTTATCAACTAATAGATTAATCTAGAAAATGATTGACAGATTAATTGACACTGACAATGTTCGTTATATGCAGCCTTACTATATACTCATGTTCTCTCGAATTTTTATTAAGTGTAATCTGTGGAAAGGTGACTTTGAAAGCAGGCATAATCAGCGTCATACACTTATGTGATATTCCAGACGACTTTGGTTTCCAGCACCTCCTGTGGGTTTATTCTGGCAGAAGAGGAGTGCATTGCTGGGTGTGTGATGAAGCTGCCAGGAAGCTCTCTGTGGCAGCACGCTCTGCAGTGGCAGAATACCTCAGCCTGGTTAAGGTACCAGTATTTTAGATAACACACTCAAGAGCAGCACTTTGGTTTTTCAGAGCTGTGAGGAATGGGATGATAGATGTGTACTGACCTAGAATCCTTTATTCCTTTAGTTGACTGCGATTGCTGCCAAAAATTATGTTGCTATAGAGCAACTTCACTGATCTTTAAGTTGATTTCTATGGTTCTAATGTGGGAAGTACCTATATATAAATGACATTAAACTTTCCTCTGTCTTCCCTGTATTAAAATATCCCTCTTCATCCAGCTGCAAAAGTCTGCCAGATGAAGCAAAATGTGGGAATCTACAGCAATTCTCTTAATTTTTCCTAGTCATAAGGCTCCAATTTGGAAAAGAATTGCACATTTCTACTACACAAGGGACCTAGTTTTAAGAAATCATCCTATTTACAGCAGTGACATTCCTCTTTAATGAACTTTATTCATCTGCTATATTTAACAGGCGTTACTGGGTATGACCACAGTGTTTAGTGTGATAATAATAAGGACATAACTTAGAAGTTTTAAACTCAGTTTGGGTTCATTATCATTTAGTTTAGTAGAAATGTATGTACAAAGCCAGAGTTAATATTTAAGATGTGATATACTGATCACTGGTATTTTTACAGGGCGGTGATGAGACAGTGAAGAAAGTAGTGCTGACAGATCCAATTCATCCTTTTATCAGGTATCCATGTGTTGTTTTGATGTTGATCTCTAACTGCATAGACTGTTATCGATGTTGTTGCCTCTGTCGGGTTCTGCGGCTTCAGCTGTACCTTTAATCTCAACAGAGAGTCTTTGGCAGTGGTGGAGCATTACTTTCCCCAGTACGCACTGCAGGAACAGGACATACTGGGCCGCAAGGAATCTGTAGACAAAGTGCTGGCCCTCATGCCTGAAGATATCCTTTTCACAACGTGTTACATATGTATCTCAGGATTGACAAAAACTGCATTTTCTTTCTCTCAGATATGATTCAGATATAGGCGTACAATTGCTTTTTCTGTTGTTTAAAAAATGAGTCGCCACTATGCAGAAATCTTTGTGAAAACGTGTGGATTTGACCCTTAACTCAGCTCTTACATGTTAGAAATGAAGTGCAGCAGGACTTCAAAAATGAGAAGAAACCTGAGATTCGTTGGAAACTGGTCAAAGAACACGCTGCTAGGAAACAGGTTGGTAATCCTTCTCGCAGTTACAGTTATTTAACACATTTTATACACATATGAAGAAGATTTATTACAAACATGATACAATCTTTCTTCCTCCAGGCCACTGCCAAGAAGGGCCAGCACTTTGAGAAAGAAATCATGCTGCAGTATTGTTACCCGCGGCTCGATGTGAATGTCAGTAAAGGGGTGAACCATTTGTTGAAGAGCCCCTTCAGCGTGCATCCCAAAACAGGTGAGCATAGACCTAATAAGATTTAATCAGGACAGCATGTTGGATACACCGCTGACAAAATAGCTGAGTCTCACTGTGGTCTATCTCTTTTAACTCTGGCCAGGGCGCATCTCCGTTCCCATGGATCTCAAAGAACTAGATACGTTTGATCCTTTTGCTGTGCCCACAATCAGGTATTTGATAATTAAATGTCTCATATTCTGCTGTGTGTAGAGTTTGATACTCATCAGAGCTGATGTTATAACTTTTTTTTCTAGTCTGATCTGTGAAGAGTTGGATCGGCCAAGGACAGGCGAAGAGGAAGAAAAAGTGGATGATGACAAGGAGAAGGAAAATGAGAAGGATGCAGCAGAGAGACGGAAGATCAGAGGTGCCTGAGAAAATACTAAAAACACACAAGATTTTTTTTCTTCTGAAAATTATGAGTTGGTTCACAATAAGTATAATCCAGCAAAATGTGGCAAATGTGTTAAAACAATGACCTGCTGAACCTTGATTTAATTTCCTATTTTAACTATTACAATAGAGTTATAGGAAGATAGGATAGGAATTACTCCATCATTCTTGCATTATTATATAGTTTATAGTTATATTACATAGTATAGTCAAATTTTTGTTCCATCTTTAGTCTCCTCTATTTTATTTTATTCTATTTATTTTTACATTTCATTTAGTCTTTTTTGTTGTATTTCAATTTCCTATTATTATTATTATTATTATTATTATTATTATTATTATTATTATTATTATTATTATTATTATTAAGGATTAATAAAGTCCTCTAACAATCTATGTATATATCTATCTATAAAGCTCAATTATAATAGTTTTTATTTTTTCTAAAAAAAAAAAAAACTGAGCAAATTAATGTTTCAGCTCACTGATTACGTTTCTTCACAGATTACAAAAGAACCAGCCTGGCGAAATATGTGAAACACTTTGATCAGTTTCTGGATGGGATGGCTCGTACGTGGAAAGGAGAACTTCTCAGAAAGAGCGGTAAGTTTTAGTTTTATGTGAGGAAAGGAGGAAAGCATCTCTATTATGTAGTCAATTTTCTTGTTTCTTTTCTCTCTTTTAGATCTTCAGAAGGAATTCTGAGCTGGATCAGTAATCAGGAAGTGATATTCTGAGCAGGCACTGTCTCTAGCTACCTATTACTTCATGGGGATGATGTTGCAAACCGTCCTGTTTTTTGGGGCTTTGTGTGGTGGTGGAATGAAATGTTGCCATTTGTTTCTGATAAACAATTATTTCATCTAAATCTATTTTATAATAATCCTCTCTTTCTTACTGCAGATTTTTGTTGTAAAATGACAATTTTGTATTGTTTGTCTACCAGTTGCCTACATGTTGCTATTGTACAGTCAGTTGTGAAAATAAATTTGATACTCATCTCTTTCAAAACTTTGACTCCCAGTTGTTTTTTTACAGAACAGAAGAGGTTTTGCAGCTTTAGTCTTTCCACTTAAATCAAATTATCTGGAAGAACAAGCAGTTTGTTGTGCCAGTGAAGGGTTACATATTACCTGTACGTTGTAAAATTTCAGTTGATATGTATTAAGGTTTAAATAGGGTCTCTTGTTTTACCAGAGGTTTTTTTTTAATTTCTTACCTTTATCCTACAGATTAATATTATCTAGGTTAATGTATAGAGCATTTCTTCTATTATATCATTCTGTATTGATTTCCTGCAGTTGACTGTAAGAACATTTGTGTTCTATTACAATTTTGATAGGTCTTTGGTACTTGGATACTCAGATCCTTAAGTAAAAGTAGCAATACTGCAATATAAATACATATATAAGTCCTGCATTATAAATATCAATGTCGCCTGTGAGAGATATATTAACTATTACATTTTTATATATTACAGGATGTTGAAGTAGCATTTTATTGTTGTAGTTGGCCAAGGTGGAACAAATTTTAACTATTTTATATATTTTGATTATTAAATCTGTAACGATGCATCATATTTTATAAGCTCATTCTGAAAAGTAAATGGTAACTTGAGCTGTCAAATAAATGTGCCGGAGTAAAAAGTACAATATTTCTCTTTGAAATACAGTGGAGTATAAAGTAGCGTAAGTACCTCAAATGTATATATAAGTACACTACTTGAGTAAATGTAATTATTAAATTCCACCACTGTCCATTTTATGCTACTTTATATTAATACTCCACAACGTTAAAGAGGGAAACATTATACTTTTCTCCATTACATTAATTTGTTCACCATAGTTTGCAGATTCATTTTTAAAATACAAAAAAATAAAATCATACAAAACACGATTTAGATTAAACAACCCAACAGTATATTAAGTAGTTGAAATTAGCTCCACCTTAACTAATTATATCATTAAAATGCTACTTACACATTAACGCATAAATGAAGATATTTCAATAAAATAGTCTATAAGGATATATGACTTACAGGAGCCATTTTTTGCATATGAGTACTTTTGCTGTAAAAGTGCATTTTGCTGATAATATGCGTACTTAATACGATGTTGAATGTAGGCTTTCTACTCGTAGTGGTGGTTTTTTTTACCTTTGTATTGCTAATATTACTCAAGTACAGGAGCTGGATACTTCTCATATCGCCGTCCTTCTTACTTGATACTTAGGCTAATTCATTCTCATGATATTAATGCCAGTAAAATTGTTGAATATGACAGTACATACAAAAGATGTGCAGCAGGCAAGTTAATGATGCCACTGTGATTGAAAAATAAATCACAGTTCACTACCTTACACCACCAAACTTGCAGAAAACAAGATTGGAATCTGTTATCTCCCAAGACTATAAGTTTTCTTGTTTGTGTTGATTTCTGATGCTGTTAAATGGTTGTTTACATCAGCTATATCTGTAAAAATAGCAGGAAACAGGTAATTAGTATCTGCAGGTCTTGAAAAGTCTTTAAAAGCATTGAATTCAGTTCCAAACAGCCCAAAAATGGCCTGTTGTGGAATAAGTAAATCCTTCACTTAAAGTCCCTCACCACTCAAAAATGTGTTTTTGTTCTTGTTCCTACAGTTGAAGGTTTGAGCTTCACTGTGCAGAATGATATACATACAGGTGACAAATTAAAGGAAAAACCAGTACAAGCCTGAATGCTTGACCCCTACAGTGAGGGGAAACAGTGGCTCTGGTATGCTTTGGGGGCCATTTTGCTGGCATGGTTTGGGTCCACTTGTACCTTTAGGGGGAAGGGTCACTGCAAATCAATACAGAGTTCTGAGTGATCTGCTTTATCCTATGAAGAAACATTTCTATCCTGATGGGAGTGGTCTCTTCCAGGATGACAATGCTGCACAGGATGCGAGGGGTCACTGAGTGGTTTAATGAGTATGAAAATGATGTGAATCATATGCTGTGGCCTTCACAGTCACCAGATCTCAACCCACTTGAACACCTATGAGAGATTTAGGACTAACGTGTTAGACACCGCTCTCCACCACCATCATCAAAACACGAAATGAGGGAATATCTTTTTGAAGAATGGTGTTCACCGCTCCAGAAGAGTTCCAGAGACTTGGCAAGGCTGAGGAACAACCATAGTATTATCAATATGTTTCTGTGTTTTAACTGTGATTCTCATTGTTGAAGTGACATTGTTTTCTCTTCTCATGCGCCATATTTCTTAATAAAAATATTTAAACAAATAACAAAACATCAATCTGTACATTACTACCCATTTTCCTTTTCATAAAGTTTTGTATATCTATCCAAAATAAATTTGAATGAGCACAGTGAAAAAAATAAATGAAATATTGTTTCCCTGTCTGACTTATGAAGTAGCCTACAGACTGTTCTTGGCCACTTCAGGCTGAATTAACTTTGGTGATTCCTAACTTAAACATTAACTGCCATCATCGGGTCCAATTTTTAATTATTTGTCATGTAGTTTGGTTTCTGACCAAATAAAAACAAATGCCATTCCCATCAGCATCAACTGTACTTTGGATTTAGTGCTAATTAGCACTAATTAGCAAATGTTAGCTAATACGCTTTAAAGTTCGGATAAAAACGTCATTTCAAGAGTATCTAACTTCTGCATCTGTATTTCTGGGTGAAACGGGATAGACAGGTGGGACATAACGTTGGGAGGATTTTGATTTGAACATTGAAACCTGGGCATCTTAATGAATCTCAACTCTGTGCCGCTAAAGTTAAAGATTGATTGATGGGTGGATCTCATGCTATTATCGGTTGAAATTGGTTGGTTCAAGCCCACGTAAGCACACGTCATATTTTGTTTTACAGATGGAAAACATGATTGGATTTTGATATAAAAATACAAAGAAAACATTTTTTTGTTATATTTTTTGCCATGTATTGTTAAATAGGTGCACAATATCACTGGGGATGTGATCTAAAACGGTTAAAAAGGCATTTTTCATTTCATCTCAACTTTAACATGGTAAACGTGGTATACCTGCAAAACATCAGCATTTTAGCATTGTCATTGTAAGCGTGTTAGCATGCTAATGTTAGCATTTAGCTTAAGCACTGCTATGCCCTACAGAGATAGTGTGGCTAGACTCATGAAGTAGGCTAGTATAATTAAATATAAAAGTGTGGTGGTCCTGAGGTGCAAAACACAACATTTCTCAAAACACAGTGACATTTCACAAAACACAACATTTCACAAAACACATCAACATTTCTGAAATATTGTTGTTTCCTCAAATGTTGTTGTGTTTTGTGAAATGTTGTTGTGTTTTGCACTTCAGTGCCACTGTATAAAAAAGGATTGTAATTTCTATGGTTACAAAAATGAGTCTGTGTCCCTTTAAGTAACCCGGAAGAAGAAGATGCGGCCCTAAACCGGATATTACCGAGAAACGGAGGTTAGAAGTTCTCTCTCACAGCCATCTTGGATATAACGTCCCAAGTCGGTGAGTATCTCCGCTGATAATCCAATATCATCCAGCTATTTTTCACATATTACTGTCCGTACCAACGGTTTCATACGTTTAAGTAAACAGCGGTCATCAGGCCGGTGTAGCTATTATTTACATTTCGTTTCTCTATGCGGTGATATTTGTGCCGTTGTACCGCCGATTACCGGTTCAAAATGGGCGAACATCATGACTACCAGCTCCTTAGCAGCCTGTCAGGGCCGCAGTGAACTGTGTGACAACTGGCTGGTTACTTTGATTAGTTCAGATTGTGGGGAATGTGATGTTATATTTGCTTATTAATTGATAGCTTTCCTCTGTTGAAGCTGACAGATCCTAACATCAGCTCAGTTAAACGTCGCTGTAATACAGACTGAGCTCTCAGGCTAAAGCGTGGTCACCTGTTCAACTAGTTCTGTCAACTGAGAGTCAACGTGAGAATTGGCTAACCCATTCAGTGTTATTGTGCTAAAGAAGCTATCCCAAATTACTATAAGAAGTTTGTATCTGCAGGTCTTAAAAGTCCTAACAGCACTGAATTATGTGTTCTCTTTAACAGTGGTTTTTAAAGTGGGGTCCCGGGACCCCCAGGGGTTTTTTTTAGGGGGTCCTCAGCAAAATGGGGAATAATTTATTTTCACTATAATTCCATTCATAAGTAACAGTGATAGGATATATAACTATTTTGGTCATGGGTTTCATACACTTTCTGTGATGAAATATCTAAAAAGCTAAAATCTTATCAGACGGGGGACTCTGGTATAAAATCTTATTAAATGGGGGTCTGTGGTGTAATTCATGTCAGCGTAGGTGGTCCATGACGTGAAAAAGTTTGAGAACCACTGCTCTATACAATGTTGAATATAGGATTTCTACTCATAGTGGTGTATTTTTACATTTGTATTGCTGACATTACTCAAGTATGGGAGCTGAGTACTTCTCCCATTGCTGTCCTTACTTGATACTTTGTCTAAATCATTCTCATGATATTAATGCTAGTAAAGTTGTTGAATATGATAGTACATACAAGAGATGTGCAGCAATAAATCACAATTTACTACCTTATACTATCAGAATTGGGGGAAAAAAATAAAGAATCGGAACCTGTTATCACCCAAAACTAACTTTTTTTAGTTGTTTGTGTTGATTTCTGATGCTGTCGTAGGGTTGTTTACATCAGCTATATCTGTAAAAACAGCAGGAAATGGGTAATTTGCATCTACAGGTCTTGAAAAGTCTTTAAAAACCTTGAGTTCCCTCAACAGAAAAGGCCTTAGCAGGTTTTAAAGAATCTTACATTTCCTGTCCAAAGGTCTTGAATATTTCCTCTTTCCAGCTGTAGACAGTAACATTTATTGTAAGTTGTACGTGTTTGTACTTCATAAATAATTGCAGGCCTTTTTGTCCCTACTGGTTTTCTCTCATTCTTAGAACAGCATGACAGTGAATAATGTATTAAATTACATTGTGTGTAGTATTTTAAAATGTCTTAAATTTAATTGTCTTTGCCTCATTTTTCTCACCAGCAACCATGCCTGGTGAAGCCACAGAAACGGTCCCAGTCACTGAGCAGGAGATGCAGCAGCCTCAAGTGGAGACTGGTTTGTATATTTTTACTTATCTTGCATGCAATGCTGCATATTGACTGTACTAACGGGGTCCTGGAGCTCAGAGAACGCGTGAATTGTTCAACAAATAGCCGTCTGTTGAAGGTAATTTGTCAAGTAGAGGATCAATATTGAATGATTATTTGGTTCGGGGAGTTGACTCAGCTGGCTGGACACTGAGTTGATGTAACAGGTGACATATTTTGATTGTCACTAGCCAGGTGTTGGGACATTTGTAACAGTTGTTTTCCCACTGAGGGATCTGCATTGGGTTAATATGGCTTGGCTTGAAAAGAGTAATCCAGGACCCCTCCTTTTTTTTTTTTTTCTTTTTTTTTTTTTTTTTTAAATTCACACAAACTCACAATGGCGTGTGGTGACTTGCACTGACAACTGGATCTAGCGCACAATGCATGGTGATGAGTGTGGTTTCTCTGTGCACAATAAATGCCTTGAAAACCCACTTTGTGTAGATGGGACGTAACCTTGTTAGCAATGGCACAGATCTTTGCATTGCCTATTTATTTTAGCCTCACCTGTAAAGCCTTATCATAGCAATATATATAGAAACCATTATTCTCAGTTGGAAAAATGTGGTTAGTTATTTACTTTCTAGCTGTATGTGATCAAACTATAACTTGGTGCCAGCACGACTTTCAAAAAGGACTTACAAGTGCCGAAGAAAGAATGAAACAAACTGTGAAAAATAGTGGACAGACTGTGAAAGTCATCATTGTGCATATTGTACGTGATGCTCTGTGACCAAAAATTAAGATAAGTGTTTTTAATAAAGTGAAAAATAGATGACTGTTTTTCATGGTTTAGTTTTAGTCACTGTTGAGGTGGATATGTCAAGGAGGGTGTTGGAGGAAAAAATCCCAAAACAGTGAATCATAAGTGCTCAAATTTCAGCATAACTGTGCAATTGCACATACATCTGTATTAATTCTTGGGTGTCACTTTTTTACCAGTATGCACCAGTTTTCCACTAAAACTGTTCTGTTTGTGGGAGGAGATGCTTGGCCAGGGGTGGGGCTCTGACTCGAACACCCAACTGATAAGTTGCAGTTAGCACCAGTGAAACAGCTAACAGGGCGGCTAGCCCGTCAGTCAGTAGTAGCTATCACTCTACAACCAAATGTAAAAATAGAAAAGAGGCTTCAGAGACATTCACTGCACATGTACTGTTACTGACTGACATTAAACTGCTGTGAGTTCGATTTGAAACAGTTTCCCAACATTTGTATGTGTGCAGCACAGATGAGACTTTCAAAGGAAGCAATTAATAGTCAATAACTTTGAACTTATTCATTCAACTCATAAGGGGATTTTTGAGTGGTCTGTAGTATTTAATAAATGTACAATGTAAAGATGAAGAACAATAAGCTCCATAATCTACCCTTTTTATTTTTCCTTTAAAATGTAGTCTCAATTCTCACTTAGTCCATTTGAGATCTGAATTTGAATTTATTGATATTATATTTTTGACTATCAGAGTATTGCTCAACCCCCATCATAAAGCTCTACTGAAAAATACATCTTTGTAGTGCTTTAACTACAGTACATCTGTTAAAAAACTGACAAGAACTTAGAAAATACAGTTTTACTGTGAGAGCAGTGAAATACACATGGTGATTTAATTGTGGTTTGATTTGTACAGTCTGAATAGAGGTTTATTAATGTGACGATGCTTGTCAGCTTATTCATCAGGTAAAATAAACAGAGCTCAATATTTTACATTCTGTTCAGCCATGTGGGAGGAACTTGGTGAAAAATCGTGCTTGCAGTAGTAGCTGTACACTCGTTTGGACATTTTCTGTGCAAATACAAACTCCAAGGAAACAAAAGATGACAGATCCTATTATGCAACAGTCATCAGTAACTGACAATGTTACATGTTTGAGAGAGAACTTCTGACAATGATAAGGACAAATACTGATGCAACTTCAACCCCAGATGGATTAGTACTGTACATTATTCAAAATAAGTGTTGGGTCATTATTTCACAGGGATGTGATTGTGTTGGTGTCATGTGGACCAGAGCTCTTCTCTGACCATAAATGTTCTCATCTTTGAATAAAAGGCCTTTTACAATGGAGGAAGTGTAACTATTAAGTAATTACACCACATAGCCTTTTCCATAAAGCAGTATAGTAATGTACAATGCTGAACTGTCTAAATAATTTAGGATTTTAGTCAGTTAGTCTAGTTTGTTGCTTTAAAAAGTGATCTTGGACTGTTAATGGATTTATAGCTTACCTTCATGTATGGGCTGTTTTGGACGATGGGTGGTCTTCCAGTGCTTATCTCACGTTTGGACACTGCATGGAGTTTGGGACATTGGGCACTTTTGTTTCTTTTGGAGAGCACCCAACACGCCCCCCTCCCCTACTTTGGCAAATCAAGAGCCATTTCCACATCACTGAACTTTTTTCCACAAACTCATCGTTTCTATTCACGTGTGGAGCACAATTCCCTTTTTCACAAAGTTTGTGTTGAGCTAGTAAAATTGCTCGTTAACTACTGTGACGGCCCTTCCCCCTGTTACTCCTCTTGCTCTTACTTCATCAGCTGCAGGAGTATTGAGTTCTTCTGCTCCTCCTGAGATGGCTGTTCCTTCAGTAAATAAGGCAATCCCATTGGAGAATCCTCCAGAAACCTCTATTCCTGCTCAAGAGATAGGCTCCCCTGAAGAAACTAGCATTCAGGCTCCTGCCGATCAACCAAACGGTGTGGCTGCTGTTCAAGACATGACCAAGCAATCTGAAGAGACTGGGTTGGAGGCAACACCTGTCTCACCGCAAGGGGCAACTGCTGACCCAGCAGCTGATTTGCCTGTTCCTGAAGAGACCGTGCCTTCTGCTGAGGCTCCCGTTTCTTCCTCAGAGCCGCACATTCAGGAGGTAGCAGCTCCCCCTGAAGAGGTTCAAAATCAGGAGTCAGCTGTTGCTGCTGAAGAACCAGCCAGCCAAGAGGTTACACAGATATCTGTTAAAGAAGAGGCCACTGGAGAAGAGCCGGCAGCAGTGGCAGAAAAAATCCCTGATGATCCAAAACCATCTGCCTCTGAGGACATCAGTGCAAACACTGAAGATGGGAAGACGACTGACGCACCAAAGACTGCGGAAGAATGCCAGAAGAATCTCTGCCCGGACGCAACTCATGAAGTATTGCCTGGTGATGTGAACGTCGATGTGGCTACTCAAAATGAAAACGTAGACAAGAAGGAACCCGTTATACTTCTCTCCAAGGCCATTCAGTCGAAGGGGACTTCCAAATGTGAAGGTCCACCTCTTTCTACCCGCCACCTGTCAGGTTGGTTTATCTTTTTGTGAAAGGCAGACTCTCCTCTTCCCCATACTTTTTGTCCCCATCTTTGAAAAGAACCTTTGTGATTAGGTTCACTTCAACAAAGGTTTAATGTTTTCCATACAGTGCATATAGTTTGTCATATTTTTCAACATGAGAAAGTTGGCTAAATGGATTCATGCCATTCTGCTGCCTGTGTTAGTGTTTTCTGTCTGGATGGGTCATGACTTATTTTATAGTTAATATTGTTTTTGTCTGCATCTTTAATGCTGTAATATCTAAACGGATAGTTAACATTTTCTATTAGACTTATATAACCCTTGTCTGCAACTGATCATGTCTCCCTCATCACCAGTGAAGAATGTTGGTAATTTTAAAAAATGGAAAATAAATGAGTGTAGTTTGGCTAGGAACTGTTTTTGTTTCATTTAAGTTATTTGTATCCATTCTAATACATATTTGACATATATTAGAGACATTCAGTATGTCGCTCCTGCATTTCACTGCACATTGAGAAATGAGTGTCACAAATCTTGACCTGTTTGGCCAGGTGTTGGTCCGTTCTGCTTTGAGGCACCAGTTTAATGGTGCAAGAGTAGTTGCATTTTTGGACTTGCTATGTCTGCGTAACATAGCCCTGTGCTGTGTGATATTTCATTGAGATGTGGTGATGTGCATTGCAAATACTTTTTTGTCTTTAGTGCATCCTAACTAAATATAGAATGCAGTTTTCTGTGTGGAAGTGGGTAGTATGTACCGTGCATTTTGAGTAGCAGTTTGCATCAAACTCTAAAGTTAGGTAGGTGTGTCCTTTTTCCTAACCCTAAGAAAGATGATTCCGTCTTGGTTTGATCGTTTAACCCGCATGAGCAAGCCTTCCACTTTCCCTTCAAAAATGTTTAAAGAATCTTTTTCTATTCAGCTACACCTCCTGCCCCAGCGCAGGCAGCTTCTGGCCCTGCTAAGCCCAAAGGCAAAGATGCCAAGAATGCAAAGGGCTCCTCTGCCCCAAAGGCTGTCCCTGGCAGAAGGAAACGCTCATCAATGTCTGCCTCCTCTTCCTCTCCCACCTCACCAAAATCTACTTCCTCAACCCCCCTGTCACCTGTGCAATCTCCCCTTGCTTCCTCACCTGCTAACCAGGGTAACCGCTCCGGTCCAAAAGTTGTCAAGGCTGGCAAACAAGGAAAGGCTAAGAAAGGAGAGGCATTTGTGCCTGCTCCTGCCCCTGTGGAGAGCAAGGTCACAGGAGCAAATGAAAAACCAGCAGAGTCTATCCCCAAGCAAGCTGCAGTTGAGGCTAAACCTGCCCCAGCTGAGCCAAAAAAATCCCCACCAGCTGCTACAAAGCCTGCTGCTTTTAAAGTTACCTCAAAGCCTGCTGTAGCTGCCCCAGTTTCATTTTCAGATACTATTGCTTCTAGCCCTCCCAAATCAGCTGAAGTTAAGGCACCTTTACCAAAAGCTGCTCCTGTTACTGCAGTAGCTGATGAGGATCTCCCTCCCCTTATCCCACCTGAGAAGCACGTTAAAATGCCAGTGTTTGTACCCCCTGTTGAGAAGGAGTGTGCAAAACCTGCTGCACCTGTTACTAAGGTTCCCAAAGCAGCAGCCCCAGTAAAATCTGCTCCAGTTGAAGGTGCTAAAGTGGTTGCTGAAGCTTTAGCTCTACCTGTTGAGGCTGTTAAACCTGTTGAAGCTCCTAAAACCGTTTCAAAGGCCAAACCTGTACCTATTAAGGCTGCTGAACCAGCAGTCAAAGTTGAAGCTGTTAAAGCAGCAGCCCCAGCCAAACCTGTTCCTGTTGAAGCTCCTAAACCAGTTGTTGAGGCCAAACCTGCTCCTGTTGAAGCTCCTAAACCAGTTGTTGAGGCCAAACCTGCTCCTGTTGAGGCTACTAAGCCAGCTGGTAAGGCCAAACCTGTCCCTGTCGAGGCTGCTGAACCTGTCCCTGTCGAGGCTGCTGAACCTGTCCCTGTCGAGGCTGCTGAACCTGCCCCTGTCGAGGCTGCTAAACCTGCCCCTGTCGAGCCTGCTAACCCTGCCCCGGTCGAGGCTGCTAACCCTGCCCCGGTCGAGGCTGCTAAACCTGCCCCGGTCGAGGCTGCTAAACCTGCCCCGGTCGAGCCTGCTAACCCTGCCCCGGTCGAGCCTGCTAACCCTGCCCCTGTCGAGCCTGCTAACCCTGCCCCTGTCGAGGCTGCTAAACCTGCCCCGGTCGAGGCTGCTAAACCTGCCCCGGTCGAGGCTGCTAAACCTGCCCCGGTCGAGGCTGCTAAACCTGCCCCTGTCGAGGCTGCTAACCCTGCCCCTGTCGAGGCTGCTAAACCCGCCCCGGTCGAGGCTGCTAAACCCGCCCCGGTCGAGGCTGCTAAACCCGCCCCGGTCGAGGCTGCTAAACAAGTTGAAAAAACTAAATCTGCAAAGCCAGATGCAGAGGTTGTTAAGCCTGCTGCAGAACCTAAGCCAGCTGCCGCTGAGGTTACCGAGCCAGCCCCTGTAAAGGCTGCCGAGCCAGTTACTGAGGCCAAATTGGTTGAGGTTAAGGCTGGACCTGCTGAGGTTGCCAAGCCTGCTGTTCCAGCAGCCAAACCAGCAGCTGAGCCTTCATCCGCTCCCTTAAAACCTGCCCCTATTGAGCCTGCTGTTTCTGACGCAGCTCCCCGTAAACTCACATTTGCTGAGGCAGTTGCAAAACCTACCACTGTTAAACCTGAGGTTGAGGTAACTCCTTCTGAACCTGTCTCATCACCCAAACCTGCTCCCACACCTGCTAAAACCCCAGCCAAGGTGGAGCCTGTGATCAAGAATGATAAGGGTATTTTCTTCTTTCTTTCCTCCTGTGTGCTGTTTTTCCTACTATCGCTGCGTTTTTGGAACTGCTCAGATGCTTAAATGTGCTATTCTGTTAAAAAGCAAATAATGTGTAAGTAAGTATGCTCTTGCTTTGATGTAAAGTTTAACTCCTAACATGCTCCTAGTCGTTGAAATGGACGCTCCTGTTATTGGAAACAGTTGGTTCTGTTGTTGCATACTGTTAGCTACGTTGCAGTTTAATTTATGCAAATATATGATGTCTAATGAGGTTTTGTTTTTTTTTTGTTTTTTTCAGCAGTGATGTGTAGTGTCAGTCTGATAAATGATATTGGATATTAGGGTGTTGCGTTCACATACTTGGAGTACACAATAATTTGGATTTGAGTTCATTATTATTGCAGTCTTTGTTAACTTACATGTTGGAATTGTCCACATGTTGGGTGGGTATAGTTCATCTCCAGTAACAACAAACATACTGTATTTTGAACCATTATTGACCAACCTGTTTTCCTTCCCCAGGATCAATGCAGCTTTTTTCCTGCATGAGCACATGTTTGAAACAGGTGGCATGTTGTGACTAACTTTTGGTTTCTGTCGGCGTTTTCTGTAGGATCTGGCACTGAGTCGGACAGTGACGACTCAGTCCCTGAGCTGGAGGAACAGGACTCTGCCCAGACACAGACACAGCAAGCTCAGGTGAGAATTTAGTCTGGTCTGGAATATTGTATTCACTGATACAGACTTTAACCTAAACAGAAAAGATCATGAGCGTCAAACATTTTGAGCAGATGTTTTTGGTCTTTTGACTCTTCAGTGATGATTTACACAGTGACTTTCGTTCTTCTGAGCCTCCTGAAGCCACCCTTTCTGTCCTGAGAAGAGAAATTGTTAAAAGCATTTCAATGTTTTTGAGTTCATATCCAAACTTAATTCACATTTACTCGTTGACATTAAACGTGGATGAATATTCTGTCTCCTATAGCTTGCAGCAGCTGCTGAAATAGACGAGGAACCTGTCAGCAAAGCCAAACAGAGCCGCAGTGAAAAGAAGGCACGAAAGGTAATGATCTTGTTTTAATGACAGTATTTTTCTTTACTGCTTGCTTTTCTGCTTTCTTTCTTTTAGTTAAACTTGGCCACATCTGTAAAATATGACTTGTGTTTCTTACAGGCGATGTCAAAGCTTGGTCTCAGGCAGGTAACAGGGGTCACCAGAGTCACCATTCGCAAGTCAAAGAACATCTTGTTCGTCATTACCAAACCAGACGTCTACAAGAGCCCCGCATCAGACACATACATCGTCTTCGGTGAAGCTAAGGTATGTAGCCAGCAATGACGATAGCCTTCATTAGTCGTCTTGAGCCTTTAAAGGATTATAATGGTTATATTGTCTTGTCTTAGCTTTTTATAAGGCAGCAGAACAGATTCATTGAGAGATTCAGGTCACGGTTACCATAGTGATAGTCAAAATAGTACAAAATGTCCTCAACTAAATGTTATTGCCAAATGGTGTATTGATTTTTCATTTTACTGTGTGTGCACCCTAGATCGAAGATCTTTCCCAGCAAGCCCAGCTGGCTGCTGCAGAAAAATTCAAGGTACAGGGAGAAGCTGTATCAAACATCCAGGAAAACACACAGACGCCAACAGTACAGGAGGAGAGCGAAGAAGAAGAGGTAAGACTTTTTCATTCAGATGAAAAGGAGCTAAAACTAATGGGTGTTTCTTGCTTCATAATATGATGTAATACAAATTTCTCATTATTTTTATAGGTTGATGAGACCGGAGTTGAGGTTAAGGACATTGAACTCGTCATGTCACAAGCCAACGTGTCGCGGGCGAAGGCTGTACGCGCCCTGAAAAACAACAACAACGACATTGTCAATGCTATTATGGTAAGATATAAAAACCCTTTTTCAGTGGTAGCAAAGTGGAGTCTTTATTCAGCCATTTTAAATGGTTTGCTCAAATCTGAACTAATGTGTATGGAAAACTCTTCAGTGATGATTGATACAGTGACTTTCGTTCTTCTGAGTTTACTGAAGCCAACATTTCTGTCCTGAGAAGAGAGAAACTCTTTAACATATGGGTCAAAAAGAATGTCTTGACACAAACGCTAACAAACCTTTTTTTTTGTTCCCTTTGCAGGAGTTGACGATGTAAGGGGACGCTGGCAACAAAGGGTCGAAGAGAGGTTGCTGATTTAATCTAAGCTCGTTTATACAATTTATACCCAAGATGGAAATAAAGTTGTGGCTTGATAAAATGAAATTTTGTTGTTTGTACTTCATTGGAAAAAATGGGAGGTTTTTTTTTTTTTTTTTTCATTGTGATTTGGTTACAAAGACTGATGAACCTGGTCAAGGTAGCAGTAAGTTGAGCTTCATTTGAACCCCAACCCTAAAATTTCAGAAAACGTTTATTTGTAATATCAATTCTACCAATCATAATTTTTTACCCACATATTCCTATATAGGGTCACAGGGTGCAGCAATACCAGTATTGCACTGGACAGGACACCAGTGTTTATACAGATTCCTCAAGTCAAATCCCAGTATTCACACCAAGGCTGAGTTTTGAGCCTGTAGTGCTCCCAGGGAGCCACTGCGGTGTAGCAATCAAAATATATGAATTCAAAGTAATGATCATTTAATTTTGTGTGGGTGACACGGCTGGAAATCCAGTGTCAGTTCATCTGGTTTCAGAGTGCCTTGGGCCTGATTTGATCTTTAACACACCCAATACCAGGCAGAGGTGAGTTGGCGTATCTTATTAGCACAGATAAGTAGCAGTCAAATCAGAAATATGCCGTCTCGAAGGATCGCAAGTCACACCTCAATTCTCGTGCTTTGAAAAATCAGGATGAACGTGGGAGTGTACAGCTCACTGTCTTAGAGCAAGCTGAAATGAAATGTTTGCCTGCTTCATATCTGCAAATTAGTTTTGGCAAAAGTTGATTCTGTGTCAAGATGGCTGCTGAACTGTCTCCATTTTGTCTCAAATGCCAATACAAAAAGGCTCAATTTTCTCACTGGGAGAAATAAGTAAGTGCTGAGTATGGACATCCTCTATTATGGTTAGCTGTAGTACCACAAAGCCTCATATTTATATTATAATTCTCTCAAACTGAATCCCTCATGAAACAGATCAAAACAAATTTCCTCAATCATTAAAGCAGAGGCTAAGATATCCTGACATTTTCCATCCATTGGATGAGTTGAGCTCCAAAAATGTTGGATCCTACACTTCCCATAATGCAACTTGATAGCACTCATTCAGTTAGACCCTCCCTTTCTGGTAAATGCTCATGTCTTTCTATCTTCCCAGCGGAAATGCAGGTTTTCTGTTTAAAAAATTGTTGTCCCAAAGACCAGGCTGACAAACCTGATGGATGTCACTTCAATTATTTCCTCAGTTTTGACAAATCTCCCTCCAGAACTACAGAATAACAATATTAAAGACTAACTTTGATGTGTTAAATCATCAGAGTTCACATTTAAAAACACTTCATAGCATCTACACACTCATCCTGTAGCCAAGCGGGTAATTTATCTTATTTAGGCTCGTTAGATGTCTTCTTGTACAGTTTTGTTGCACTTGTTAGGTCGGGACAGACAGCCTCGTATCTTTATGACTCTTTTAATCACTGGTTTATGGAGTTTGGTGACTTCATCAAAGCTCCGAGTGTTTTATGCAACACCCCCCAAAAAAACCTGCCTTCTTTTGAGATGGTAAAGCTTTGGTTCATCTTTGGGACTTCCAGTCTGCAGCTGGACCATGTCGGCACAGGTGGAAATCCAAAAACACAACTTAATTTTCAACTGAATAAACAAATAAAGCTAAATTATTATTTTCCTTGTGATTTTAAACAGGTGAATCATGAATCTGAAACTGTAACATTATAAAGAGTAAAATAGACAATACAAATGTGAAGGCCCACAGTTAATGGGAGACTGAGAATGGAGGGCATAACAAGCATAAATCTGGTAAAAAGACAAATGAAAAATTATAATGGAAAAGATACAAACATAGTTGGGAATGTGTAGAAAATCCTGCAGGGAGAATATGAAATAAAAATTGGTGCTATTAAGACAAAATGGGAACAAAAGTAAGATGAAGAATGGAAACGGATGTTTAATGAGGTTCAGAAAACTACAAATCTAAACTCTGGAGGAACTGTGGTGAAATTAGGGCAAACAATATGCATCTTTTTCTTTTTATTCCTGTGAGTCTTTGAATAAATTTTGTTAGCAAATGTTGCAGTTAATAGAGGAAGTTATCAAAAACAAACAAACATTGTATTTCAAAGCAGAGTATATTCTACAGTGAAAATCCCCAGGTGGATTTAGTGAAGATGAAAATTATTTATTGAGAATCCTGAGAATCACAACACTGAAGCAAATTACAAGAAGAAGGAGGTGGATAAAGACTTAACTAGCTGGAAAAGCACAATTCAACAGATACAATTTATGGAGAAAATGACTCAAAAAAATAAGAAATATGGGGGATGCATTTGAAAAAAGATGGATTCTGGTGACATAAAGTTATAACTATGCATGAAGAATAAAAGTTATGTATCAACTTGTCCACTTTTTGCAATTAGTCAGATGATTTTTACTTTACTCTCTGTGCCTAGCTATAAGTTCCTGTTCTGTTAAATATAAATGTCTATATAAATGATGTAGCTATATTTTCTTATATGTATAGTAGGATAATTGTATGTTATATCAAATCTAGTATTAATTGAATGTACCTTTTTTAAAAGTTGAATTCTGCTTCGCCTTTTCTGTTAAGATAACTTCTATATCATAAATTGTTGAAAGTGGAAAACAACATGAAAACAACTAAAGTATTAAAAGAAGAAGACAATCATTTGGTCATCATTTAATCATTTGAAGGGCACACATTCACCAAAGACAAAAAGAGGAAGGGAGGATGTGAGATGCCCATTGCATTTATGAAAATTTCTATTTATCTTTCCACTATCATTTTGATGACTGAATCACTCAAAGTAGCCATTCAGATTAGATGACTACAATGTACACTTTAGAATCGACAACTGCATTTATTAATATTGTGTTTTGTCCTTTTTTTTCCTTACACTTACTGCTACACAAGTGAACGACACTAGAAAGTAGATAAACCTTTCAACAAATAGGATTACAGCCTTAAATATGCATCTGGATTACTGTCATGCATTTTCTTGTGTATTCTTGTATGAAATTAAGACATGTTTGCCTCTTTGTCTGTAACAGTCTTGGTAAAAGTTGCAATATTTTAAACGCTGGGTTAACAATTTTTCCAAGTCAGGTGTCCATATGAACCCTGAAAGAGGTTTTCCTCGCTGTAATCATTCCTCCTGTTCATACTGGCTATTAAAAGATCACCTTCCAATGCACTTTCAATGTAAGTGATGGAGGCCAAAATCCAGTGTGTCCACAAGTCATTTTGTGCAAAAATGCATTTAAAAGTTTATCTGAAGCTTATATGAGGCTTCAGCAGTCTGGGTTAGTCATATCAAGTGGATATCTGCCATTTACAGTCTTTTTAGCATCAAATTCCCTCTTTATGTTTCCTCGGACAGTGTTTCCCTGTTGAGCTGCGATGGAAGTATTGTAACAAAAAGAGGGACTTTAGCACTAAAAGACTGTAACATTGAAAGGTATCTACTTGATTTGACTCATTTGGATGGCGGAAGCTTCATATTAGCTTCAGATAAACTTTTAAATACATTTTTTTGCACAGAATGAGGACTGTAGATTTTGTCCCCCATCACTTACATTGTAAGTGCATTATGAAGGGATCTTCTAATGGTCATTATGAACAGGAGGAATGATTACAGCCAGAAAAACCTATTTCAGTGTTCATTTTGGCACCTGACTATTGTTTAAAGAGAGAGTTGAAAAATCATGAACTTATCCTTTAAAGTGCTATAAAATGTATTGTAATGTAAAATACTGTGCAGTACAATTTTGTGCATTTTCCTTTAACCCCCCCAGACTCATCCTTAAATTGTTCGGGGATAAGGGATAAGATTATTTGAGGCTGGCTGGGGACCATGGCAAAGCACATTAAATGTATTGAAGTCCAGGGCAGATCACACGCCGCCTCCCTCACATCGCCCACAGCCGTGACTGAAAGCTCTAGAAACGTCTCGTACGCTGTAGCTGCGTCAGAACTGCAATTCTCATCCTGTTGTACGCAAGAAGATCCGGCGTACAGTCCACAAGCTAGAGGCGTTTGCATTGGTTGTGTGTGGGCAGCATTTCCTTCTTTTTTACAGGCATTTCTATTCTTTCCAGAAGGCTGTTTTATCAGTGAAAAAGAAGCTCACTTTCACGCCGACATGTAAGTTGTGGGAAGTGTAAAAATGGTGGGGAAAAAGGTGATAATACAAACTGAGTAGCCAGTTTAGCTAACGTTAGCCGTCCGACAACATGCTTCGGCCAAGGCGGGAGGTTGGCCTTACCTCAGTGAACTGTGAGCTAACGGGAACACGCTGCCTAGCTGGAATTTCATATAATGGGTTTTTTAAAAAAGCCTTAGGCACCATCAGAGTTATTGTAGCAGAACAGGTTTCGCTGCGTTAGCTGTAAAGACAGTTACGTTTACTTTACGTTATTTCATGTGTCAGGTGCACCGCATGGCTTCACTAACGTCAATGCTGTTAGCTCGGCTAGCAGAGTGTTCATTTAAGTGCTTCATACAAGGCTATCGTTAGATTAGCATGTGGTCTGTGCCAGCAATCATGACTTAAGCGTTATACAGAAAATGTGGGATGTGTTATGACAACAGCGAAGCCAAGTGTTATTAATCTTTGGCGGATTTATAGTGTAGTTATGAGGGAGAGAGCAACAGCGTTTGTATTCAACGCTAGCGCCCATCCACCGCCTTGGTTGCCCCTCGATCATTTGTAAGAGGATTTGAAAGCTAAAGAGGCCATCATCATTTCAGTGCATAGAGGAGAAAGGTGCTAATAAACATAACGCTAGAGTTTAAGTAATGGCTACAACTCGTGTGACTTGCATAAAATGAATCGAAACATCAATTAACGCGGATGTGAGTCGTTATAGATGAGTGGTAACCACTGATATGTACTGAAGATGTGTTTCTCATTGATGTAGTTGACGGTAAGTTTGTATTAATGGAGGAGCAATCATATATCATTTAATAAGGTTTAAAGGACGGGTGCACAATTTTTCAAGTATGTCTTTAAAACAACATTGAAATAGTTTTTTATTGCCATAATCATTCCCCCTGTTCATACTGGTTAGTAGAAGATACCTTCATTATGCACTTATAATGTAAATGATGGGGGCCACAAGTCTCCTTTTGTGCAAAAATCTATTCGAAAGTTTATCTGAAGCTAATATGAAGCTTCAGCCATCCAAATGAGTCAAGATATCTTTCAACGTTAGTCTTTTTGGTGCCAAAGTCCCTCTCTTTGTTACTATACTTCCATTTGATATGACCAATTCAGACTGACGAAGCCTCTTATAAGTTTCATATAAACTTGCATTTTTGCACAAAGTGACTGTGTGGACACACTGCATTCCGGTCCCCACCACTTACATTGAAAGCACATTTGAAGTGGATCTTTCATCAGCAAGTATGAACAGGAGGACTGATTACAGCGTGGAAAACCTCTTTCGGTTTTTGTTCGGGCACCTGACTTGTTTTAAGACAGACTTGAACAGTTGTGAATCATGAATGAGCATGAATTCTTCCCTCATATCTTGCATTAACTGTATTAGTGGGTATTACTAATTGGATTGAGCATCACTATTTATTTTATGATGAATTTGGTATATTAGTCACACCGAAGGACTTAAAAAAAAACCTGATTATAACTTTGGCATCGACAGGTTAAAAGCAGTACAATAATATTCATCGTTTCTAGGAAAACCTGAGGTGAACCCATGCAAAACATATTGACTTTTAGTGAGCACAGATGTGTTACTTTTGAGGTGTCTTGATACAGGATCACACTGTGTAACTGGATTCTGTGTGGTAACCTGATACACAGGCTTTTTTTTGCCCACCTGTTACCTGTACTGGTGACCTGTATCATGTATTTTTTATGAAAATTGTGGCTCTGATGAGCTGCACTATGTACTTTTACAAAACATGGGAAAGGGTAGAAATTTTCAAGTCATTGTTGCTTATTTTTGGACCAGATCCTAACATTGTGTAAAGCTCTGGCTAAAAGTACCAAGATCTGTGCTCTAAATGAACATTGTGAATTACAACTGGCCACACATTTTGTTTAGAAAACCATTCATGCTGTAAAACCATTAAGTGTTGAGCTCTCCAACATGCTATTGATGTTTTGACATCTTCTGTTTCTTCACAGGCATCCAGCAACTGCCAAGTGGTACGACAGGAGGGACTCTGTTTTTATAGAGTTCTGTGTGGCAGACAGCAAAGATGTTAAAGTCAATTTTGATAAAACAAAGTGCGGTTTCAGGTACGTTTGCCTCATGCTGGCTGTTTAAAACAAACTATCAAGAGCAGTATCCAATGAGAGTGCAACGTGAAGCAGGAGGCAGCGGACACACACACACTCCAAACTAAAATAGCACAGTCAATTATTTTATTAATTAACAGGAAGCATTGAATGAGCTGCAAGAGTGACACAGTAGGATGCTTCAAAAACATGCAGAAAATGCTGATCAAGATAACAAGTGTGAAGTTGCACGCCTTTTTATTATTACGCTTAGTTGAATGCCAAGTTCATCAGAACACAAACCACAACTAACGCCCTGTTTGTTATTGCATTTGGATTAAGTATGGCACTCTAATTCTTTTTCGTTTTATTTCACGTCTCATGTTATTGTTAAATATCACGATTGCTTGGATTTGCTCCTTTCATGGGTTTTTAAAGGTGGAGTAACCTTGTTATCAGTGCACCTCATTTGGGAGAAGTTTTGTACACACTCACATCAACATGATAACAGTTTGGGACAAAAAATGTCTCTGGTGTAAGCAGCACAGCAGTTCTGAGATTTTTGAAAGTCCTGTGGTCTGCACTTGGCTTGACCTCTGTTTGTTGTTTCGTTCCTCCCAGAATTTTAACTGTCTCTTCTTTTTCCTCAGTTGTCTTGGTGGAACTGACAATGTCAAACACGAGAATGAAATAGAACTTTTTGAAGCCATTGATGAAAATGTAAGTTATAACAAGTTATTGTCTGAATCACTGCTTTAGAACATTTAGCCAGTACCGCAGATTGCATTGCACGAAATGTATCCAAAAATTAACCACACATTGGTGTTTTCTTTCCTCCTAAACACAGGAATCCAAACATAAACGCACAGATCGCTCAGTGTTGTGCTATCTACGAAAAGCGCAGCCAGGGAAGGCGTGGCCGAGGCTAACAAAAGAGAAGGCAAAGGTCAGAAACGCACAAGCAAACCGTTCTTAAATATAAAGGACAGCGTGTGTCATAAATTTGGCTTGAAATGTTAATCGTTAACAGTGCGATACAGTCAGCCGAAACTAAAATGTCACAAATTAGGTTGTTTAAATGCATCTCATTGCTATTATGAGGAATTTTAATTTTTGTGTCTCTACAGCTGAGTTGGCTCAGTGTTGACTTCAACAACTGGAAAGACTGGGAGGATGATTCAGATGAGGAGATGGGCAACTTCGATCAATTCTCAGATGTAAGCACTGTTCATTGACTAGTATCAGTTAAAATTCATCATTACTTTAAAGAGGTAAATGTTTGACATAATTAGGAGCTTTTTCCATATTATTGTATCAGCTATTATACCATCAATCAAAATAACAAACAGGCCCATCCAAAAAAGCCCAGAATGGCATTTTGACCAGGCCCAAAGTGTAAGAGATAATGTTACAGAATATAGCGATGACTCCTAAAGATGTCTCAAGGTTGTTTTTTAACATCTTTTTTATTTCAGTCATATAATACGAGGACGATACAGAGTCTCAAGTTGATGTTTATGTTTGTTTTCCAACATAACACAACTGAATATTGCACACTTGGCATGAAATAGTCCTAATTTGTATTCTAGTGAAGTACAGTTTTCAAGTTGAAAAAGGACAAAAAGTAGGAGTGCCCAAGCTCCCCAATTCACGTTCAGCTTGGAACCTTTTTTTGCATGTCATTCCCTCCTCTCTCTCTCTCTCTTTTAATTTCCTGTGATCTCTCCACTGTTGCTAAAAGAAAACAGCACTGGTATCAGAAGGGTGCTTGTTGTTGACATGTAACATAATTGGTACTAGGAGACAAAGCGTGATGCATCTCCACTGTCTAATCTTATTAAGTAGGAAAGTGCATCAACATGCTCTGTCATTCCAGCTGTAGTCGATTCATTCTGTCATCATGACAAATGACATTATTGAAGTACAGTATGAACCAAGCTTAAAGTGAGAAAGATGCAAAGGATTTTCCACCACTGTCTTACTTCGGGTGCCTGGGTTTAAGAAGCATTTAAGAAAAGTAAATGACTCTTTTGGTGTAATATTACAGATGATGAACAACATGGGAGGTGAGGATGACCTACCCGATCTAGACGGTGCAGATGACGTAAGAATCCTTTTTTTACCCCCTTTTTATTTGCTTTCTAAGCAGTTGGCTTATATGCAGTAATGAAAACGGATCATTAAATTTAGGCTTATTGTAGTGAACTCCTGTTGAACCTTATGCTACATTTCTCCACTTCATCTTTTACCTTTTGTCTTTTTTAGGACGAGTCTGCAGATAGCGACGACGAGAGTAAGTATTAATGAGCCTTTACAACAACTTTATAGGATGACTACGACCTTTTTGATAAGTGTTTTTTTGTTCTGATAGAAGGTTTTAATTTTTTTTTTTTTTCTGTTTGACTTCACTTTCAGAAATGCCAGATTTGGAGTAGAAAGACTGTAAGACTCTGGAAAGAAAATGGAAGAACAGACGGCAAGAAGAATCAAAACAAATGTATATCTTGAAAATCGAAGGCAGTGACAAACAACTGTACATATGAGTCAGTAGCCATATTTAAAATCCATAGCCTCAGCTCCAAACTCTTGACCGATCAGTCCACTGAAGGTTGATATGCATGGTATTGTACAGAGCAGCTATCTCCACTTCCATTTGCTGTACTGCACCTTTTTGGGTATCTCGTTTTACTGTTAAATATTACAACTAAGCACACATTATTTGTTGGAAAAGCTGTATAGTTGTCCTCAACTGAGCAATACGTGTTAAGAGATTTACAACTTGTTTTCAAATAAACTGTGGTTAAAAATGATAAGGCCCACCCATTCCCAATGTTGTGGTTTTAAGTTAGTCGACCAGTGTAGTTTCTCATGATTTTAAGAAGACACTAGCTATGTACATCTGAGAATTAGATGCGTTTACTGATTGGGTTCCTCTAAAGCCTTCCATGTGCCGTGAATTAGATATCCAGGAAGCCAGTCTTTGTTTCTGTAGCTTAACCTTCCAGCTTACATGTTTCCCTTTACTTATTGTTTAATGTATGTGAAATTGGAATCATTGCAGAAATATTTGCATCTTCCCACTGATCATCTGGTAATTTGAATGAATCCCACACAGTCAGTATCTTAACAGTTCCTCTCTCCATACCCGCCTAACATGCACACTCACGTTAAGACTGAAGAAGCAAGATGAAATGTTTTGCAGCTGATATAAAGAGGCTTGAAGCTCGGTTGGGCCTCAACATCATGTGGTTCGTTGCTATCCTCCAGGTTCTTTCCGTTTGTTCATCTAGAGTAGATCCTCCCTTGTCGGTGAGGGAGTGTCGGAAAGATATGGCGACATGTAATGACCAAATTATATTTGCACTGTCAATAAAATGTAAGGGGAGACAAGTAATGTTGAATTACAGTGGAAATTCTTTTTTTATTGTCTACATCTTTCTAATAAACTGTTTAAGAATCATTTTCAATGAGTTTTTTTTTTTTTCTTAATGACATCGGATTTATTTATACAAGTGTGACTTTCTGTCAAAAGGAGGGCCAGTGATGGTGGGTTTCAACCCCCCACAAATATCACTGGGAATTAAACATTTTTTGGATAGAAGACATGATTTTAAATTCAACACAACACCTCTGCCATAGATTTTTCTTTGATGAAGTTTATACATTATTAGTTTTTGTTAACACTGTCAGAAAGGTAATAATTCTAATTTGTTATTGAGGTTGTAGTTGGTGGTGGTGGTAGTGTACTGGAGTGAATATATTGTATTGAAAAGTGTTCCTAATATTTTGCACCCCTCATGTATGTTAATAGGGTGGACAGAATATTAGGAACTCTTCTATTTAATGGTGAGTGTATGCACTAAAGTTAATTTAAGTGAGTAATAAACTATTACTATTATTATTATATATATTATTAGAGAATTACGTAAGTATTATAGTGTTGTGGCCCTGCCAGCAGGGTGCTCTCTTAAACATAGAAAAATCAATCTCAAGATTGATCACCTTTACAGTGCACCACTTGATTGAAATGGCATATTCATAATGGAATTGTTTACAGGATACAATATTGGCTCTTTCATGTTTTTAAAAAATAACTTTGTTGTATTTAATAGAGGTAATCATACTTTAAGTAGAGTATTCCTACTCGAGTATTCCTGAGTATATGTCGGCGCTAGGACCCAGAAGGCTGCACGCTCCTCCGCCGAGAACGAAGACTTCCTCTTCAGGCCTGATTTCCTCACTGTCATTTCCGAGAAGATTTCTATAATATGCGAAACTAATTTCCTGTTTTCACTCTGAAGCACTTTAAAATTAAAGCGTAGATTTTATTTTGCAGCTGTAAAAGGATGACTGGGTGGGATTAGCACTGGATTGTTTAAATTTGCTTCACAAATAACCTAACCTGAACAATTTAAAAACAAGGTTTTTGAGGCGAAAAATTCCCTTACACCTGGTTAATTTAAAAAAAAAGGTAGACATAGTTGACTAGCTGTAAACTCACATCAGTAAATGCCAATGAACCACTTTGTTTTGTCACTGTTTAGTGGTGGAAATGAGTAAACTTAACTCAAGTAGCCCACTTAAGTACATCTGAGGTACTATGGGCTACTTTACTTGAGTATTCCCATTTTATGCTACTTTGTACTTTTACTCCACTACATTTCATATTCCACTTTTTGCTCCATTACAGTTACTTGACAGCTATTATTGAGTATAATAAGTGGTGTAAGAAGTATTCAGATCCTTTACTTCAGTAAAAGTACCAATACAGCAATGTAAAAATACTCCACTAGAAGTAAACGTCCTGCATGAAAAATCCTACTTACGTAAAAGTACATAAGTATCAGCAGCAAAATGTAGTTAAAGTATTGCAGTACAAGTAGTGGTTTGGTCCCTCTGGCTGATATATTATTATATAGGACATCATTAGATTATTAATACTGAATCATCAGTGTTAGAGCAGCATGTTACTGTTGTAGCTGCTGGAGGTGGAGCTAGTTTGAACTACTTCATATACAGTTAGATAGTTTAGTCCAGTGGTTCCCAACCTAGGGGTCGGGTCCCTCCAAAGGGTCACCAGATAAATCTGTGGAGTCATGAGATGATTAATGGGAGAGGAAAGACGAAAAAACAAAGTTCTGATACACAAATCTGTTTTCAGTTTTTGGACTTTTTCTCTGATCTTTGATTTTTGGTGAAATATTGGATCATTTGAACATTTATTGAAATGAAACCATGTGATAAGTTTAGAGGGAAAAATCACTATTTGGTGGAGCTGTTAACAATTCATAGACATCTGAAATGTGACCCCGACTACACACTGCTTTTTGTAAGACGTCAAAAGTCAAAAAGGTTGGAAACCACTTTCAGGTTTCATCTTTAACAATGTGTTGTATTTTAAAAACTTGTTATATTATCCATTGTGTCAAATCTTTATATGAAAAGTAACTAAAGCTGTCAAATAAATGTGAGCATAATAAAATACGATGCATTTTATATGGTGCATTAAACCACCGACAGTATATAAAAAGAGGTATCACATTACATATTAATGCAGCAGTCATAATAATCCAATAATATATTAACAGTGCATCAGACAGGGGCCTATTTAATAGTTTTACTTTTGATACTTTATAATAACATTTTGCTGATAATATGTTTATTAGAAATAGCAAATAGTAATATAAATAGTAGTGGCGGAAAGAAAGTAAGTACATTTACTCAAGTACTGTACTTAATTACAACTTTGAGGAACTTGTACTTTACTTGAGTATTTCCATTTGATGCTACCTTATACTTTATAAAACTTACTTTACAAAAAGCAGTGTGCAGTGGGGGTCATATTTCAGATGTCTATGAGTTGTAAACAGCTCCAACAAATAGTGATTTTTCCCTCTAAACAAAATTTCACCAAAAATCAAAGATTAGAGAAAAAGTTCAAAAACTGAAAACAGATTTGTGTATCAGAACTTTGTTTTTTCTACTTTCCTCTCCGATTAATCATCTCACGACCCCTCAGATTTATCTGGTGACCCTTTTGGAGGGACCCCTAGTTTGGGAACCACTGGACTAAACTATCTAACCGTATATGAAGTAGTTCAAACTAGCTCCACCTCCAGCAGCTACAACAGTAACATGCTGCTCTAACACTGATGCTTCAGTATTAATAATCTAATGTCATATATAATAATATATCAGCCAGAGGGACAAAACCACTACTTTTACTGCAATACTTTAACTACGTTTTGCTGCTGATACTTATGTACTTTTACGTAAGTAAGATTTTTCATGCAGGACTTTTCCTTGTAATGGAGCATGTCGATATTGCATTGGTACTTTCACTTTAGTAAAGGATCTGAATACTTCTTCCACCACTGAAAAATAGTATTATTCATAAAATAATAATAACAGTACATAATTCGTATTACTCTTTTATTATTGTGTTATACGATTGTTGCGTTGTTGTTGTTGTTGATGATGATTAATAACAATAGATTATTAATAGGTGTTTTGTTTTGAAGTTTGTTGAAGAAACGTGACCGGATGTGTGAGTGGTGATCATCGGGACGTTTACATCGCTGCTGTTCGCTCTGTTCTGTGATCATGGCTGCACTGGACCACACCAGCCATGTTTGCTAATTTAAACCCCAAAGGTTCGGGAATAGTTGTTTATTATTTATCGCTGTGCCCATCTCCACTCGCATATCCGCTAAGACGAAGGTTTTAGAGGCAGCTGTGCCTTCGCGATCCAAGGACTGAAAGGTTGGATAGCTTTAATTGAAATATCAGCGAAACTTTTGATGGTGGTGGTGTGGGAGGATGATGCTCTGCAAGCAAAAAAAAATGTGTCTGTGTGCGTGCAGCGTAAACAATGTAACTTCATCTGGCTGCTAGCTGACGTTAGCCTGTGAACAAAAGGGAGCACGGCTCCATCTGTTAACAAGCGAGTCTGACTGAGTTTTAGTTATTATCAGCAAACCGGTTGATATTTATTTTCCACCCGCGGTTCCCTCTATCGCTGCTGGACATCATGGATACAAACCAGCGTGGTTGCGGTACCTGCTACCTGGCTATCGGCTAACATCGCAGCTTAAAGTAACGTAACGTACTCCTAGTAAAAACGTTAAGGATGCTATCAGTTAGCTGTCTGGCTAACGTGTGCTAGCTAGGTTATATTGTGATGATTTAGCAAAAATAACCTTGGAGCTGAAGCTGGGGGTGATATTTTTTTCATTACGCTAAAGTAAACGGCCTCTTGATGAGTTGAGCTCGTATTTAACGTCAAGAGCATCAGTTGTTAGTTAGCACAGCCGGCTAAGCGACGCTTTAAAGTGAATTGTTCGTTTGAGGACGCGGCTAGCGCGACGTAGCTAGCGCGGCGACGGCCTTGTTGAAATTAGGAAATCAAGTATCCACAGAGGGCTACTTTTGTAATACGAGGGCATGGAGCTGTTAAATTGCGAGAGGTGTAGTCACAGTCATTCAGGCCTCGGGGTGACTGTAAGATATTCTCGCTAATCCCTCCATTGTTAGTTGGCCGAGGCCGGGTCTCGAGTGCTGTTTGTGCGCCTGGGCCGTAAGTACATTTATCGTCTGTGCTCAATGTTAGCAGCAGCGCCTCATCAGCGGTAATGATGAGCTTCATCGTAATATTCCGGCTGTCCATTACGGCTTCGCTAGGGCCTGGCATCTGCTGTTGCTGTTTGCTGTAGCTGGTTGCGACATTTTGACGGTTGTTGTTGTTGGAAGGAAATGGTGCTGTCACAAGGCTGCAGATGCCAAAACCATTTTTTAGGATAGGCATTTCACGGAGGAAATCGTACGTATTGTGTAGCATCGAGTGTGCTCAGAAACTGCATGGAAATAAATGGAAAAATGAATTAAATAATACATTTGTGATGCGCATCGTGCACATGCATCTCTGTCTTGTACAGTTGCTATACATGTTACTGGAGATGAACATTGAGTACCAGAGTCTGAATTTCTGTATTTATGTTTTCTTGCTCTTTTTGCTTGTTTGTTTGTTTGTTTTTTTAGATGGAGGCAAATAATCATTTCAACTATGGCACTCACTCCTCAGCAAACTCAGGACTGAAACTCTCCTCAGGGGATTCTCTTTATACTAACGGGTCCTCCATGAGTTTTCCTCAGCAGGGGAAGAGTGAGTATTTTTATCCTTTAGCACTTAATCAAAATGGGAATAAAATTAGCCTTATTTTGACAACAGTTGCCAGTTCACATACTCTATGAAGCCAAACCTCACTCTCTCCTTCCACTAGACCACTTAATGTTTTAACCTATCCCACCAACAAATACTGTGTTTTACTAAAGCAAACTGTAAACTTTTAAACTTTCCTAATGGTCTCATGTCTAACAGATATGAATGGCGAAATGAATGTGAATGGCGTCACTACTGTACTCGGGTCCGGTGTGCCTGGTTCCCACCCACCAACAGCTCCTTACCCACACATGAGCAACCACCACCAGAGCAACATGGGCTATGACTACTTGTGGGGAGGGCACCCACAGTATGGTCCAGGCATGAGCACCTCTCCTGGGCACGGGATGCACCAGAAGCAGCCCGCACCCGGGATGGTGCAGCCTCAGTCACAGCACCATTTCCAGGGTCATGGACAGTACCAACTGAATGGTGGTATCGAAAGCTCCCACCAGCCGCCTGTGGCAGGCCCACCAAACATGCCTCTTACTGGGAGTCAGTACTGGAACAGGAGTAACCCTGGCCCGCAGCAGATAAGTTATAATTCCCACAATATGTATGGGACCTACCAGAGTCAGGCACATCCTGGGATTACACCGTCACAACATCACCAGCAGCAGTCCTTACAGCCACCCCCGCATCAGCCGTCACAGCAGCACCTCCACTCCCACCGTCACCCGCACCATCACCACCAGCAGCACCAGCAACCACAGCATTATGGCTTGATGCCTAATGGGATGCCCTACTACCAGCATCAGCCCCAGCACCCGTCCCTGCCGTCTCCTCAGCAGCAGCCACCACAGCAGTCTCAGCCTCAAGGTCAGGCTCAGATGATGCCCCCAGCTGCCCAGAATTTTACTCCTCCTCGTGGCAGCCCACAGCACCACAGTTTAGGCAGAGGGGGTACTGGCAGCCCTCTCCCTGTGGGCATGTCCTCAGTACCAATGATGTCACCATCAAACGTGCAGGATAGTGGATCACCTAAGAGCCACAGCAGGGAAAGGAGCCCCCATGCTAGCAACGTGGCGATGTCTACTGCCATGCAAGGTGACCACTTTACACTTGTAGATGTTTTTGTGAAACTTTTTGACTCATTTAATCTCGTCAGTCTTCTTGTTTTTACCCCGTTTCCATAAAAAAAACTTCTTGTGCCAGGACGTGATTAGTTCTTCATTTTGTTAACGCTGTGTTTCCTCATAAATGAAGCTCGACTCCTCTATCTTACATTTCCTCCTTTAAAGCCAAGAGTGGGGTGATACTCATGTTGTCTAACGGTCTTCTTCTTTTGTGGCCAGCTTGGCATAGTCATCCCAGTTGCTGATCATATTAAACCGTGACTCACTAGTTGCGTTGACAGAATTACATGTCTTCATAAAATAGTATTGTTGAAGTAACAGTTATTTCTTGCAACCTATTTTATTGGTTGCACTTTATCTATGTTAGTTATAACTTGCACACACATTTCTAGTAACATGTCAGTCTCACTGCCAGTGCTTAATGTTGGGATCGTGCCAACATTTAACCAGCAGGTGTCACTGTTTGACTGTGTGCTACACTGGCCAACCTTTGAAAATAAACTGTCTCTGACATGGTTTGCCAGGGATAGCTAATGCCTACAGAACATTTCTGATTATAACATGTCATTATTTCTATATAATTATAGTTAGTATGTAAATCCACTGCCTGAATGACCATCAATTGTTTCAATATATTTCAATATATATAATACCGTCACTCTGAATGAATCATAATAAAACACTTTTATTTAAAAGAAACTTTTTATTCACTATTTTGTTGATTCTCTTCTTTTTCAGGGCATGCGAGGGAAGCTGTCAAGGAGGTAGATACAAGCTATAACGGTATGGAAAGGGCACCTGTTGCTCAGAGGCTATCCAAAAGTGACAGTTACCAATCCAAACCTTCTGCAGCTCATACGGCACCTGCAGGTGATTATCATGAGCATTCTGAAAATCCAGCATCTCAGTGTCCAGATATTGCTTCCCCTGTCAGAGAGCCTACAGTGATGAATACACCTCCCCAGTCTGCGTCATCTCATCTCTCTGCATCTACATCACCTGCAGCAGTGTCACCGTCTCTAAACAAGGCCTCAACACCTCCACGGGTCTCTGCAGCTCCTGCTGTCTCTGGATCCCCTATATCAGCCCTTGGGCCCCCTGTAGTTTCATCGCCTGATGTAGAATCTACTCCACCACAAATCTCAACACCTCCCAATGTGTCCTTGGCTTCATCCCCAGCTGCTCCTCCTAGACTTTCCTCACCTCCCCTAATGATGCAAGGCCTCAGGCCTCCCCCTTCTGCTGCAGCTGAGATAACTTCTGCTGGATCCAAGCATCTGTCAGCGGGATCCTCTTCCTCTTCCTTGCCTGCATCACCTTCAAAGTTGTCTACACCTCTAGCGTCTCCTTCATCAGAGTCTTCAGCTCATCAGAGCAAGTCAGCATTGCCTCCTACAGCTTCTGGACCCCTTCCTGCACCCATCTCATCTCTTCAACAGATGGTTCAAGGGTCCATGACATCTTGCCTTCCTGATACATCTGGAGCTCAGCATGAAAAGCCTGGAGCCCTAAAGTTGATGTCCGCCTCTTCATCAGCGTCTGACACATCTGTGGGTGCAAATTCCTCATCAGCTGGTGTGGCTCCATCTCTAATGTCAATATCAGGACCTTCAACCTCAAAACCACCTGGCCCTTCTTTATTTACATCTGGATCTCCCACATCTGTGTCTAAAACTCCTTCTGTTGGCAATAAACCTTGTGACCCAGGACCCACGCCCCAGCGTCAGACATTGTACACTCCTCCAGCTGTTGACTCTGGTCTTTCCACTGCTTCTGCAGCATCCTCACCACCAGAAGGGGTGAATTTACCTTCCCTAGCAGCCCAGGAAAGTCCTACAGTCCGACCTCTGTCTACCCTACCTCTTCTAACCACTCAAGCCTCCAGGACTGCACCTGTGTCCGCCCCTCCTGCCTTGGTGTCTGTGCCTCCTGCTATGGGTACATCTTCTGGAGTGGTCCAAAGTTCTGACTCTGAGCAGCGTCCTTCTAACACCACTCCTCATCGTACGCTAAAACAGTCGTCTCTCGAGCCAGAGCACCATGGTCATGGTGAGGATAGGAAAAACATTGGAATACCAGAAGAAAGCCTCCCTCAGCTTGATTCAGGCACAAGAAAGAAACCACAGAACGTCAAAGCTACTGAGACTGAAACTCAGAAATCAGAAATTCGCACACACAAGTCCTTCAGCGATCTTCCTGGAAAACCTTTGCAGACCACAGTGGCTCCTGATCGAAAGCCCAATAGTAAACAGATGGAGCGTGAAAAGCGCCACATGCAAAGCAGTGTCAGTGACATCTGTGAGGCAGAGGACTGCATGATGGAGCAAACTCCACTCCGAGAGTCCCCACATCTCCACAGCACTAGGATAGAACGTCTGACCGATGAAGAAAGTTTTGATAACTCTTCACGTACTGCCTCTCGATTTGATGGCAATTCAACGTGCAACACCGCCTCTAGAATCGATGCCAGCTCTTTCTTGGAAAAGACCTCTCTCTTAGACGGTGACAGCTCATGTGTAGATGACTATGCTCACTTTGACAGCAGCTTTCACCTGAGAAAAGACACTTCTCAGTTTGACAGCACTTCAAATACGGAAGAGGAACCATCTACTGCATTTGACACAACTAGAGATAGCAGTTCCTCTTTGGAAGACTCCAGAGATGACACACTAGATTCCACCAGGGAAAGGGAAACCTCTGAGGCAGAAGAGACCAAGAACAGTAGCCAAATCACCGGAGAATCCATGCTGGAGTCTTCTCTAAACAACACTTCTCAGATGGAAGATCCCCCTGTTGATTCAAGTGATGTGTCCATCTCGCGCTCATTTGCGCCATCTCAGCCAGGTTGTCAAGGTACTTTCTTAAATTTTATGATCAAGGAAACTAGTAGATACATAAACTTTTTTTTCACTCAATAAAAAGTTAATTTTCTTTCTTTTTTTTCCCTTTCTTTGTCACCAAATTGAGCGAGCTTTATTTCCAATATAAATTATTGCTCTACCTTGCTCTACCAACACAGTTTAATGTTGTCTTTTCCCCTTTGATTAGGACCTGAAGCAGAGTGGGACCCCAGAGGACATGATACACCAGACTCAGTTGGACGCATTAGCATGAAGACCACTGTTGATGAGACAATGACTCCCCCGAGTTTCAAGATGAGAGATGAGAACTTCATCGCCTTCAGCACCCCAGCAGAGAGCCCTGCTGTACACCCACTCCAACCAGTCACTGATCAGATTGTGTCAGCTTCTGGAGGACATCTGAAAACCCCAGGGAAACCACGTAAACCTCAAGCTCCAAAGGCAATATGGACTAGAACCCCAGGTATTCAGCAGTCTGAATTCAATAAAATGTTACTTTAAATAGCCTAAATATTTGACTTTATTTTAAACATTTTCCTCTCCTTCTTTTCCTCCAAGCTCCTGAAGGGGCCCAGAGGAAGCCTCGGGTTCGAACCCCTAAAGTGGAGAAGATAAAGCCTGATGGAGGAGACAACAAAGAGCAGGGAGCCAAGGGTAGAAAGAGGAAGAAGTCTCTCAAGGTGGATGTCAAAGAAACATCAGATGTATGTGAAGAGGCTGGGCCTACAACCGAAGAGGTTGATCCAATCACAGCCACAATTGATGCTGTCCTGGCCAATGCTTCAGCCATCAGCACAGCTCTCGACAAACCCAAGAAGCTGAAAAGGGCCAAGAAGCAAGACCAAGATGGAAACGGGGTAAAAACACCTAAACAAAATGCCGAAACAACTGGTGATGATGTTGAAGACAACGATGACGACAGCTCCACTGCAGGTAATAAAGAAGGTCAAAAGAGTTTTGTGGGGATCTTGTTGAGGATATCACAGATTAACAGTCTAACGCTAAGCCTGGTTGTGTGCGTTTTCTTAACAGGTGAATCTAACAAGCGGAGGATTGCGACAGAGGAGCAGGTTCAGTTTCCTCTGGTGCATGGGTAATGATCCTTTTCACTACTTATCGAGGCTTTAAAGCAGAATAAAGTGATATGTGAAGGAATCAGATCAGTTTTTAGCTCAGCAACTAAATACATGTCAGTCCTCTGCATTTTAATTGTAACTGTAAGTTGGTTTAAGTCAACACCGTCAGACACACACACAGAAAAAGTGTTTTGATTTAGTCTGTGTACAAGATACAAAATCTTCAATGGAGGTTTCTTTATTGTATTAGTATTCAATAGTTTGTAAAGCAGTAGTGGTGCAAAAGGAGGTCCAGACAGAGGGCCCTTATCACCCAAAATTTCACTGCTTGCACAGCTTACTATTTTGTCTTCTAAGTCTGATTAAAATGGAAACAATCATATGTAAGATTCACCAAAATATGCCCAACAATCATGATTACTATTAACTGGATAACTGCTCTGAATGACCCTCACTTTTAATCAGCAAGATAATTTATTAATTGTCCACTGCAACTATATAATACGTTTTGTTTAAAGTCTTTGCATGCTGACATTCATCTCTCACTTAATACTAGTGAAATAAAGTAGCAAATTACTGGACGAGGGTTGCATCTGTGACACATCTTGTCAAAGATCTCTGTTTTTATTTAGTTTTGACAGGTTTGCAAATGTGTGCAGTGTTGATATATTATACTCCAACTCCTGTTGGCTTGCTATGCTTCTGTCTCTAAAAAACCTATGACAGGATTGTAATAATGATCTCTCTTCTTGATAGTTGGAGGAGGGAGATTCGTGTGAAAAAAATGGAGAATCGCATGAAAGGTGAAACCTGGTATTACACACCTTGTGGACGGAGGATGAAGCAGTTCCCAGAAATAATCAAGGTAAACAACAACCAAACAGGTGTTTTAAAGCTGTTGAAATCATGGTCTTTCCCAACAAATACAACACATGATGATGTATTGATCATGTATTGGTCAAAATATCGACCATTATTTTTTTCCTCTTAACCTTGTCTCTCTTATTTCTGAATTGCTTCGCTCAGTACTTGAAGAAACACCAGGACAGCGTGGTCACCAGAGAACACTTCAGCTTCAGCCCACGCATGCCTGTTGGAGACTTCTACGAAGAGAGAGAAACTCATGAGGTCTGTATACCAGCTGTGCTTAATTTAAGTTTTTATTATGACATTTTTTACATGACGTTACAGTACAGTCATCTCCAGAGGTTTTGATCTAAACCACAGCAGTTAAACTGTTATGACAAACATGTCAGAAATGTGCAAAAGACATAATGAGGACTCTGTATTCTCTACTATATGTTACAGGGTATGAAGTGGGTCCTCTTGGCCAATGAGGAGGTTCCTTCTATGATCATGGCCATCACTGGTCGGCGAGGTCGACCCCCAAACCCTGATAAAGAGAAATCACGCAGGGTTCGTGGTATTAGGGGAGGGCAGGCCCGCCGCCCTGGTAGACCTCCCAAACCCAAGATGATTGACCTCCTGAGCAAAGTTGACGCCAAACTGTTGAAGCGACTTGAGGCCAAGGGTGAGTGGATGTCAATTTGACGACGTGTTCAGGGGTGTGTGTAGCTGCTAGTCAGGAAATGGCATTAAGATCTAAGACAAGACGACTTGCTTAGCAGGAAACATTGAGAAGTTTGTACTGTGTGTAAATGTTTGTATTCTCTTTTTTGTAGAAGCTCTCACAGAGGAAGAAAAGGAGAAACTAGCAAAAATCAAGAAGAAAATGAAGCGAAAGGTATGTACTCCACACTTTTTGTAATGTTAATGTGTTTATTGTTAAGGTGTTTATGTGTAATCCTGATTTTGTTGCTGCGATTCATTATTTAGGCAAGAATGAAGAGAAAGGAAGATGCAAAGATCAAGAAGATGAAAGAGGAGAAAAAGAAAGCCAAGGTAAAGAAAAGACTGTACACTGCAAAAAATGACTTATCTTTATGTCATACCAATCCTGTCCTCAGCAACACCTGTTCTTTCTTTCCATTGTGGTTTCAGCTTGAGCAAGAAGCCAAGGGCCTGGAGTTGAAGGCTGAACCAACAGACCCGACTGCCCCACAGGTCAAACAGCTGGCATCAGAGTCTGCTGCAGAGCCCAAGAAGCCTGGCCGCAGGAGGTCAATCAAGGTTGAGGCTACACCACTGATACAGCAGACAGATGAGGAGAGGATAGCCCAGGGTAAGCGGGTTCTGGGTGCTCGGAGTAAAGCCAAGGCCCTGGCTAAAGCTCAGGCTGAGGCAGAGGCGGCAGCTCAAGCTGCTTTGGCAGCTAAGAGGACGGCAGAGAGGAGAGCGCAGGCCCAGAGACGTCTGGAGGAACGGAAGAGGCAGCAGTTGATCACAGAAGAGCTGAAGAAGCCCACGGAGGACATGTGTCTCACTGACCACAAAGTGAGTTTTATCATTTAAACCCTGTGTGTGTCAGTCCGCTCTTCAACTGTAGGTTTTGTCAAGGTGATCATGACCTTTGCATTTTGCTTCCTCTAGCCCCTGCCAGAGCTGTCTCGTATCCCTGGCGTGGTTCTCTCTGGCACAGCCTTTGCACACTGCCTGGCTGTGGTTGAATTCCTTCATGGTTATGGGAAGGTGATTGGTCTCAATGTACCCAAGGACATCCCCACCCTTGCTTCCCTGCAGGAGGGCCTGCTAGGCCTGGGTGACAGCCAAGGAGAGTTCCAAGACCTAGTCATAAAGCTGATGGAGGCAGCACTCCATGATCCAGGCCTGCCGTCATATTATCAGGTGTGTAATACACTTTGAGAATTTTCTCCTTTAATGCAATCCAACGATCAACCTTTTTAATTTTCCTCTCCATCTTCCCATCCCAACCTGCAGTCAGTAAAGATCCTCGGGGACAAGCTTGTTGAGGTGGAGCTGACCCGCAGCACAGTTTCAGAAGTACTTCGCATCTTTTTGGAATCTCATGGTTATGACACAGAGGTGTGCAACACACTGAGGACCAAAACATTTCATGCCCTGCCTCCTGACACCAAGGCAGCCATCCTGGCTTTCTTGGTGGATGAGCTTAACGGCAGCAACATTGTGACAAGGTGAGAACAAGAACTCACCATTTACTCTGTAGGTTACTCTTGAAACTAAGAAGACAAAGATGATGATGACATTTGTTACTCCCACATTCCTATAACTTTATATTTTGTATTTCAGTGACATTGACAACACATTAGAGAACATGGCAACCTACAGGAAGAACAAGTGGATCATTGAGGGGAAATTACGCAAGTAAGATCCTGGTTTTCTCTCTTCAAATGAAGGAAATTAAATGAATCACAGATCTTCTATCAGTCAAAGCCTTTTGATATGTTGATCCTTATTGTTTTCTCTCTTGCAGACTGAAGGCGGCACTAGCGCGTCGGACAGGACGTTCGGAGGAAGAGCTGTGTTTTGAGGAGAGGAGGCGCAGTGCCAGAGTGGCTGAGGAAGAGAACCTCAGTCTGGAAGAGAGTGTAGTCATGGAGAGAGGGAACCGCCGTGTACGCAAAGAAGAGCCCAAACTCAGTGATGTACGTATCTTCTCCGGTGTTTTTCTAGAATTTGAAACTGATCATTTCTTTCCTTTTCTTTTTTATTATTTTTTGGGCTTTTTGCTTTTATTCAGGTCAGTAGAAAGAAACAGCAATACAGGGGGTGAAAGCGGAGAATGAAATTCAACAACCTAACCTTGGACATTGTAATTTGGTATGTGCCCCAGAAACTGATCATTTCTAAATCTAATTCCTTCTTTTCTGCTACAGACTGAGAGCCCTACAAATGCCAGCATTCCAGAGCTTGAAAGGCAGATAGATAAGCTAACCAAGGTAAGACTGATGCTCTGCAGACACAGTGTTTTATACAAACATATACTGTATATTAAGTATTCCCCTTTGTTTGCTCTTCACAGCGCCAAGCATTTTTCCGTAAAAAGCTGCTACAGTCGTCTCATTCCATGCGGGCCATATTGCTTGGCCAGGACCGTTACCGGCGCAGATACTTGGCCCTACCTCACCTCGGAGGAGTTCTAGTTGAGGGTCCAGAAGAGCTCTTGAGTGAGTCTGATAATGAATTTGAAGGAGATGAATTGCAATCCTATTTCTATACTTTATAAACCCCTGGCTTGTCCATCTTCATCTAAACTTTTTCCTTACCTTTCTGTCTTGCAGCTTCAGGAGAAGCCCTTGTAGCTGAGGTGCCTGTCACCTTCCTCAAAAAGGAGCCAAAAGTTGAGGAGGCCCCCATGCCCACCTCTCCCCCTCCTACTCTACCTTCCTCCCCTTCCTCTGCTACCCCTGGCCAAGCCCAGACTTTGTCTCCGGAGGAGGACCCCCTCCCTGGCACGGCATCCCTCATGAGCAGGCCAAGAGGACGAGGACGGCCCCGAAAAATCAAACCAGAAGTGGAGCTCCACCTCCGCCAAGCAAAGATTCGCCGCCGGCGTCGGAGTAGCGTCAGGTCCGGGGGCGAAGAAGGGCCAGGATCACCGACCAGCGGCGCACATGACCTCACACAGGCTGCTTTCCAGAGCTGGCTCAGCCAATCGCAGGAAGCAGTGACCAACGGCACATGCTCAGCAACAGGGGAGGCTCCAGAGGGTAATCGACCAGAGGAGAGCGTGAAGGAGATGGCAGAGAAGCAGGGACAGTGGTTCAACCTGCTCCCCAAACAACCGTGTGATGACAACTCTCTGACCGAGTCCCAGATACCCAGCTCACCTCCCAAACTCCTCCCTCAGATCCCGAGTGCTCTGCCCGCACTCGCTGCTCCACTCATGCAGGTTTGCCTACGTCAATCATTCAAAACTACAAATACATTTAATCATGCTGTAATAATGCACTTTGAGTCTTGTGTGCAACGTATTCATAAGGCATCTCTCCCCACCTTTCAGCCGGACCCACTCTTGCCTCCTGTCGGCCTGGCTCCTGTTGACCACACGACCCCAGCAACACCGCAGGACATCCCACCTACACCACCGACTTCTGCTGTTCCTGCTGGTGCCCCGCCACCTCCTCTTCCTCCTCTTCTTCTTCCAGCTCCCATTCCTCCTGCAACACCTGCTCCGACCACCCCCACCAGGCCAGGTCGCAGGCGGAGGAGAGGTAGCAGAGGCAGCAGTCCTGCCCGCAGAGGGCCACGAGGAGCCGCAGCCAAGCGCAGAGGCCGCCCTCCCAACTCTGTGTTCCAGGAGCTCGAACAGCAGTACTTCACGCAGCTGGTGGTCAAACCCATCCCAGCATGTAAGTAGTACCTGGTTAAAAGGGGAATTATGATTTTTAAGCCAGCATTGTGAGATATGCAACTGCTTTCCTTTTAAATTAATTTGACTGCTGCCACATTGAAACAATTCCTAAACATTTAAGATTTAGGACTCCTGCTGAAATTTATTGTACAAAAATATACAGGAAACACCATACATATCATGGTCACTTACTGTGTGGCACTCCTGATACTCTGTGTTTATGCTTTCTTCTAACTGTGATGTGTAATTCATCTTTTCTTTTCCAGCGATGGTGCGTGGCTGGTGGTGGATCAAGGATCCAGAGGAACTGTATAGCACCTTACAGGGTCTCCATCCAAGAGGCATCAGGGAGAGGGTGCTCCATAAACATTTAGCCAAACACATGGAGAGCTTAGCTGAGATGTGCACCAAACCTATCAACGGTGAGTGTTGTTGATATCGTGCCGTCATCCTTTTTCTCCAGTTGTACCGCGTTCCCCTTACAACTTGTCTTTTGTGTTCTTCTTCGACCAGACCCTCTGTTCGAGTTGAAGGTAGAAGAGAAGGATGTGCTATTGGAGGCTCTGCAGCAACCTTGGCAGGTGCAGGAGAAAGCGATGGAGACTGACATCAGCGCCCTGCAGTGGGTGGAGGACCTAGAGCAGCGGGTCATTGCTGCTGACCTCCATCTGAAGGTGAGAAGTCACCATAGTGTTTGCCCGTCACCATTGTGCATCATCTAATTGGTCCAATTATGTCACAACAGTTACAATTTAGGTGTATTTTTTTAAAACTACAAAAACAAGATATAACAATGAGTTGCTTTTTATTGAAAATTGAAGAAAAGAGAGGAGCACAGAAAATATTGGGACTAATGTGTTGCAGACTTTGAAACAAATCCCCAACAAATTACCTATTAGTGGCATATTTGGCTTGTGCTGTGGCCATTTGTGTTTATGTGAAAAGTAGCCAAAACAACTCACAGCAACATACAGCTTGGAAGTAGTAAAACATTATATTTTCCGTTTGTGTTTCTTCAAGGCACCTCCTCAGAGTGCGATGAATGATACCGAATCTAACCAAGAGACTCCAATGGCAGAATTTCAGGTAACTATTAAAACATTCTGCAAATTTGCAAATTTTATATAAACAAATCTTTAGTCTTGGAAAAGTTGTGCTGTGAAGTCATCACTGTCAACTGATACTTCAACTCTCCCCGTCTTCCCTTTTTTAAGCCCTACACAATCCCGGATCCAGACTCCACACGTGACGACCTCCAATACTACGAACATGATGCTGACCCACGCGATGACTGGATCGTGCGAACGAAGAAGGAGTGGTCCGGCCTGCCCCGCATCGCCACACACCCGCTGGACCTGGGCGTGCTGCGGCTAGCCAATCTCGAGCGAAACATTGAGAGGCGTTACCTGAAGGAGCCGCTCTGGAACCCAGCTGAAGTGATGCGCCTCGCTCCTCTCACCCCCACCCCAGGAGAAGAGCATCCCATGGATGTCATCAGGTGAGAAGAACAGCCTTTATTGCTTGTGCGGGGGAGGATTTTTATGTGTGTGTGTGTGTGTGTAATATTTTAACCATATTTTCTTCTGTTCCAGTCTGGAAAGTGAGATCACCTCTCGACTACGAACATGGCGTCAGGCTCTAGATCGCTGCCGCAGCGCTCCTCAGCTCTGTCTGTGTTTACTACAGCTGGAGAAGGCTATTGCCTGGGAGAGATCTGTGACTAAAGTGGTAAGGAGTCACACAATTATCTGTTCAGACTGTATATAAATAAGGACTTCATGACAGCTCCCCAAAAGTGAAGTTAAAACATCTCCATTGCCCTCTGGTGGCTGGCTGCAGTATAGCTCATAAATCCTCCGAATGTGTTGTTATTTTACACTAAGGATTACTCATTTGGAATCTGTGTTTTTCTAGACTTGCCAGGTTTGCAGGAAAGGAGACAATGACGAGTGCTTGTTGCTGTGTGACGGCTGTGATCGTGGCTGCCACATGTACTGCCTGAGGCCTAAAATCACCCAGGTGCCAGACGGAGACTGGTTTTGCCCTACCTGCGTTGCCAAGGTCAGAACTCGTCCTGTTGATTCTTAACTGAGAAATACCTCAAATCACAGCTCACAGGGAAAATTAGGAATGTTTCGCAGCATTAGTTTCCTACCAGAAAATGTGTTCTCTGCTTCGTTTGTTCGTCATCGTCTCAGTCTGTTTCCTCCTTTTGCTCTGTCTCTCAGGACGACTGTGATTCACCGCGCTCATCCAAAAAGCGGACCAGGGTGAAAAAGAGGAGATATGAAGACGACAGCTCCGAAGATGACATGACGACGACAACGCGACGCAGTTCTGGCATGGCAACACGGCACAAGGAGACCGTGGTACCCTCCTCATCCTCTCGTCACTCTGGAGAAGGAGGGGCTGCTAAACGCCGACGCATGACAACCCGCAACCAGCCGGACCTCACCTTCTGCGAGTGAGTCGAAATAATGATTTTTAAAGTCACTTAGGGAAATGTTTCTTTGTACGGTTACACTACTTTGCGATGGATTAGTGTTAATTATTTTATTTCCCGGCAGGATCATTCTCATGGAGATGGAGGCTCATGCAGATGCCTGGCCATTCCTTGAACCCGTCAACCCCCGACTGGTGCCAGGCTACCGCCGCATCATCAAGAACCCCATGGACTTCCTCACCATGAGAGAAAGGCTGCTACAGGGAGGGTAAGAGCAGCTCACAGATCGCCTGAATAAAGCTGGAATCATCGGTCTCTGATATGTTTTAACGTCAGTCTTTTCTCTGCCGTTTCCTCGTCTCAGGTACTGCAGCTGTGAGGAGTTTGCGGCAGACGCTCAGCTGGTCTTCAACAACTGCGAGCAGTTCAACGAGGACACGTCAGAGGTCGGAATGGCCGGACACTCCATGAGGCGCTTCTTTGAGAGCCGCTGGGCGGAGTTCTACTCAAACAAGGACAAATAGGATCCTACGACGTTCCCCCTGATGGCAGGACTGTCGACTGTTGGTGCTTTCACCGTCCCAGTCACACTATCCATTACTGCAAAGACTGTCTGGAGGTTCTTCCAGCTCTGTGTATTCTCTCATGTATAGGTATATATGTATAGATTTGGCTATTTGTCTGTTATTGTTTCCTCTACTGGCCTGATCTTTTCCAAGGCCCGCAGCTGAACTGTCTTGAACTTGTACCCATTCCCCATCTCAGAGAGTGACAGCACGTCTCTGTTCACCTCCTTTCCGTGTCTCTTCATCTTCACCTCAGCACCTCATCTCCTGTTTGCGTTCTCCTGTCACGTCCTTTCACGAGCCCCATGTCGTAGCGAGGCCTTTGGTCAATGATGACACGGTCTCAGGCCCTGAGTTTTTTGGGTGTCAGACTCATACTGAAGGTCAGGGACTGATCACACTAATGCAGCCTAACTGCTGCATACTGGACCTGCTTAGCACCCTTCCACGACAAAATGGATCAAAACTCTTCACAGAGCTTGGGCCATTTCTTACCTGTTCAATGGAAATGTAATGTAATGTGGTCTTATGCCTAGAAGTTTTTTTGCTCAATATATTTTTATTATATATTCTATATATAAATATATATAAAGATTACAATAGCTGGGATTATTTAATAGCAATAGCTTGTAGTGAATGTGTACAGATTACCTTATAGAGATGTCTAGACAATTTATGAAAAGGCCAGTTAAACTAAAAGGAATCTGTTCATGGACTGTCACGAGTAGACGTTGTATAACCTCCACTTAAAGTCTTGCACGCACACATACACAGTTTTTACTCACACACACACACAGACACACACACACACACAACAACAACAACAACATGCACACAAGTTTCACACACACCCACCTTCTGCTGCTGTGTGAAAGACACTGGTTTCTGAAACTGGAGGATTTTTAATGTTGGTCAGTCAGTCTGGGCTTCGACTCATGTATTTCACTGTCCCTCCTGTTGAGAGTAAATAATCGGGGTGTTACACCTGATCTGTGTCACAGACTGAAAGGATGCTACGGCAGTTGTAGCATCTATGGATTTGTTAAATATCTGTCTGTTTTTAGAGATTACACAGTTCACTCTTATACTGTAATTGTAATTGCCACGACTGACACGATAAAGTCTGCAGCTTCAAGCCAACAATTGACCAACTAATCCGTGTTTTAAAAAAAAAAAAAAAAAAAGACACTTCTGTTTGTAGCTAGTCCGACTAGGTGAAAAACATCTAAAGGTGGTTATGTAGGAGGCTAAAATCCTCTCATTTTAATGATAGAACTGCGAAGGAGCTCTGATTGTGAATTACTGGGCACATTCCTGCCTGGTTTTCTGTCTTACATTCCTTTAATCGATTTTATGTTTTTTGTGCTGTACGAGGGCCAATGTACAATGTTGCACGGCATGGTTGGTCTACTATGAAGGCGACAGGATGACTCCACAGTCCGGGTTTTATTTAAACTTGTTTCTTACACTGAACTCAAATCCGTTGATAGGAAATACACTTTGATGTTCCTTATGACACTTAAAGGGACATGACGTTTTTTCAAAAAAGAAAAAAAAAAAAGACATGAAAACCAAACGTGGTGTTAAGTGAATTTTTAATAATGTACAGTTTTGGTGACTTTAAATTTTGTTCCTTTATATTTTTAGGACCAATTCATCATTTTTAAGAGGAGGTATTACAAGACTCTGTTGTATTAAGGTGATGTAACACGTGTGCATCTGTAGAATGTACTGTGAGTTGAATAAAAACCACATCTAGTAGAAAGTATCTTTTTTTTTTTTTGGTCACTGCATCTTCTGTTCTCCTCTTCTTCCATCTTTGGCCTTACAGTTATATCTTTTCTTTCTGTTCTCCATCTGTCTCCCAAATGTACGGTGTCCCAGTTTCCTCACACAGCCTCTGGCCCAGTGCATGCTGGGATAGAGACTCTGAACAGGGTAAGTGAAACAGATGGATATACTGCACATCTCCACCAGGTGCAGCTTTAGGTTCATTGTGAGGTTATGTTGAAATAATTTCTTTGTATGAGTTTATTGAATATTCTGCTTAAATATGCAGTATTTTTAAGCAAGTGGATACAACTTACTGCAGCCAGCATTATGTTCAAGTGGATATGGTTTAAATATTTCACAGTAATTTGATATACATGTATTACTGGACCCACTGGTGTGTCCTCTACCTCTGTGCTGAAATGCAGCCATCTGCTGGTCACTCCTTGTTAAAAGAACTCAGGAGCTACCTAACAGAAAATCATTTGGGAGATCTGAGATTAATTCTTGACACTAAGAAACTTAATTGCATGGCACTTATTCTTAATTTTAAGAATTATAAGCCTGTGTCTTTACTATTGGAATTTATTGGACAATTTCATTGAGAAGCATAAATTGTTGATGGACAGTCAGTATGGATTCAGAACAAACAGATCAACATCTATGGCATTAATGGAGTTAATAGAAAAAATAAGCAGTTGTATCGCTAACAAGAAGTAAGCAACAGGAGTATTTATAGATTTTTAAAAAAGTATTTGATACCATTGATCATGATATATATTAAAATGGAAAGGTATGGTGTCAGAGGTTTTGCTCCATTGGTTGAAAAGCTATAAATGAAACAGGCAACAATTTGTGCAGATCGGTGACTACAAAACATTTTTGGATATTACTTGTGGAGTCCCACAGAGGTCAGTATTAGGCCCGAAATTGTTTATTTTGTATATAAACGACATATGTAAGGTATCAAAAAATATTGAAATTTGTTTTATTTTCAGAGGGCACTAATGTTTTCTATTCTGATGAAGATTTGCAGCAGCTTTTGGAGGTGGTCATGACAGAAATGAGTAAGTTGAAAATGTGGTTTGACACAAACAAATAATCATTAAATTTGATCAAAACTAAAACTAAACTTACGTTGTTTGGAAATCGTAAAATAAATACAAGTTCAAGTGATGATACACAATGTAAATATAGGAAGAGTATATGAAAATACATTTCTGGGTGTGATATAATACAAAATCTGCTGGAAGCATCATATAAGATATATGTGAGCAAAGTTGGCACTCTGGTAAAAACAAGACACATTTTGGATCATAAAGTGTTGTAAAATCTATATTGTTCACTTGTAACTGAATTACTGTGTGGAGGTGTGGAGCAGCACCTACAAAAACACCTTATGATCATTATGCATACTACAAAAAAGAGCCATAAGGATAGTAAACAATGTAGGATATAATGAACCCACAAACAAGCTGTTTTTAAAGTCTCAGTTCATGGATCTAGTGGAATTTAAGACGGCACAAACAATGTACAAAACAGGAAATAATTTACTTCCTGGCAACATACAAACAATGTTCTTAGACAGAGAGGAGGGGTTATAACTGAAGAGGAAATTTTAATTTGAAACAGCATTGTGTTTACACCAATCTTAAAAGTATGTGTATTTCAGTTTGTGCAGTGACTGGATGAAGAAATCAGAGTAAAAATATCAGACAGTTTTAAAAAAAAAAAGTACAAAAAAGCAATTTTTACAGGTACAGAAATGAGGAATTTAACGCTAACTAATGGTGACGTTGTTGTTATTGGTTTTCTTTTTTTCTTTTTCTCACATTCTTGATTTGGTAGTGTTTGATTATGTATGAAGAGGATGAACATGAGGTTTAGTTGTGCATGATGGACACTGGGGCGGACAGTTGGACTATGTGAATCTTTAAATTGATTGATTAGTATAGAATAGGGGTAGGACTAGACAAGCATGTTGCTTCTTCCTACACTTTTCAAACGTGAAATGTTTATTTATGTTGCTTTTTGAGGGTCTATTGTATATGTTCATTGTTAATTTTATTTGTTATTTTTGTGTCATTTCTACTTCCAATCTTCCAAAGTGGGACGCCAAGAGTGCTGCAGAATTTTTCACATCATTCCACATTTATTGTGCATTTTCACTATCATTTCACTATATTAAACTAAGGTGATGTTTACATAAAATATGTTTTATGTTATGTTTTACTATTAAAAATGCTTAATATGTAGTAACACCTCAGTTAATGACAACTCATGGTTTCCAGCTGTCATAGTAATGCAACACACTTTGTTATTTGTCCACTGATCCAGATCAGTGGTTTCCAACCGTTTTTGTCTGACGTTCCTCCACAGCTCTGTCAGATGGGCTCATACTTTAATTGACACTGGCCGTCCTGATCTCAACCATCTTGTCAGTTCCTGTAAAATATTGTTTATTTAAATAAATAAATAAATAGATAAATAAATAGTATATTTATTAGTATATATATATGTTTTGGAGCAAAGCATGTGCTGATTTAAGATCATGTGCATGCTTGCGTTCCCATGGACACATTATGAGTTAAATAGAAAACACATGTATAAAATAATTTAACACTGTAACCCTCCCCCTGCCTCCTTCTACTGGTTTGTCTTGTCACATCCTTGTATCATCATACATAATCTGTAATAAAATCTAAATGGGAAGACACCGGCCTTCATGTTTCAAATGTGTTAGTTTGAACTGATTTTAAACACTTAAATAAATATCATTACAATAATCTTTTCATTCAAGACATAGTGAACCTGGAGTTGAGTTGTTACATGTGACTCAGGTTGGTGGGAAGTTTGTCATGTACAGTCATTTATTGGTTATTGTGACAATTAGAATATTACACATCAGCCTCACAACAATTTGTAATCCTGTTTGTTTGTTTTTTTTCCCTTTAAACACAAACATATGACGACATAAAGTCTTCTTACTGCTGAAAGAAAATTAATCTGCAACTATTTTGACCACCTACCCACTGTTTAAGTCATTTATCAAGCCAACTATCCTATGAGTTTGCATTTGCTGCTTTTCTTTGATTTATAACTGAAAACGTTTGGGATTTTGATTATTGGTCAGGCAGAACAAGACATTAGAAGACATCACCCCGGACTCTGGGAAACTGTGATTGACATTTTTCTTTTTTAGATGTATCAAGAATGAAAAGAATTGTTGGTTGAAGTTCTAATATATTTTGTTACCAAAGCATAATTTCTATTTATCACATGATTTCTAATAGCTGAGCTCCTCCACAATCTTCCCAGTTACCCTCAAGGGCGCTCATATATACAGCTTCATAGAAGGTCTGCAGTTTATTAGATGAGAATGAAGGATCAACTTTTGGTATTTGTGGTATGTTTGTGATGTGGATTCCAGTGTAGTTAAAACGTCTCTCTACCACATTTCAGTATAATTTACATCCGTTCTGCAGAAACAAAACACTTGTTTTTGCAAATTATTTATGAAATTTATGTTACATTTACAGTGTGCTGAAAAGAAAATGATACTGTTATTGTCAGATGAACATTTTCCACATAGTCTCACACTCTGACATGCAGCCTGCCTCCCTCAAACCTATAATATACCTCACTGTACATCACAGGACAAGCGCACTGCAATGTGCCGTTTAAGAGTGAAAAAGAACATTTAACCATGACAGAAATCTGGTGAAGTGTTTGGGTGGAGCTCTGAAGATCCCTGGAGTGTCCTGTCTGAGGCACATGCTGCTGGGAACGTCCTTCCATCACTCCCAGCTGCTCTACAGTGGACTCAAGTACAACACACTCACACACACTTAGATTCTACATGCATATAACAGATTAAAATAAAAAAAAATTAAGGATATACTCAGAATTTAAAAAATAAAAATGTGTGTACCATGTCTCTTGGTGCTTCTCTCCCTTTGCCCTCTCTCACTCCCTCAAATCCCTTAGCTCGCACTTTGTGTGAGTGAGTGTGTGTATATTTGTGTGTGAAATTGTGTCAGTGTCAGCACTCTGGGCGGAGGGGGCTGAAAACTCCCCACGCCAGCGGGTTCCAGTGTGCCCCCCGCCCGTCCCACTCAACACAGTTGGGCTTAGCCCCACAAAAGGGGGGATAACAATTTAACAGTTGCCGTGGAGAGGAGGGGGTAATCCACGGCATAATGGGGCACGCCATCACTCCTCCCCCCCACCACCCCCCACCCCTTCAACCAGTTCATTCTGGACTCAGTCTGCCAGATTGAGGGCCCCTGATGCCTGGAGAATCAGTTCGGACTCCAAACATCTCCACCTATACATCACATCATGTTAGCTGCCTCTATTCTGCTGTTAAAATATAGAAATAGAAATAATATAGTAACATATTTAAAAACATAAATTTACTGATGATGCAAAGCAGCTTCGACTTGTCACGTCCCCGACGTCGCCGGGCTGAATATTCCCAGTTTTGAGCTAAACAGAGGAATTCTGTGTCTTTTGCAAAACGTCTTCACAAGCTGTATGTTTGTCTGATATCAAAGGATGAAAATGAAAAGCGTGCACAGATGCATAAACACAATAGGCACTATGGCAACAGCATCATGAAAGAGTTTGTCCCCATGGTGATCAGAGGGGTACCGTAGGAGTAGTTAGTGGATGGGAAAAAAGAAGGTTAGGAGGACGTCATATTAAAGACCTTTGAGTATGATGTCAACGTAACACAGCAGGCAGTGTTACATTTAGTTGTAACCTTAATCCTTCAAAATAGAATGAGAAGTCTGTCCATCTCACTGCAAATGATTTTGCAAACCTAATTTCCTTCTCTAGGATGTAAATCATTAGAAGACAGAATAAATGTTTATCATGTTTATCTCATATTTATCGGAAAATGCAATATATCACCAACTAAATGATTTCAAAGCGGATGATGTGGTCTGTTCTTTTTGCTCTTCATGCTCCCTCCTCACTAATGCTCCCTTTCTCCTATAATTGATATGAAAATTAGGCTGAGCAGCAGTAATGGGTGCCAGGTGCTCAGGACACGCTAACACATCTCAGCCCAACAGGAGACAACTGAGGAACAGGACGAGCTGCAGAAACCATCATGTTCAACTACAGTGTTATAGAGCAAAATATTCAAACAGATACACAGAGATGGACGACTCCCCCCTCCAGACTTTATCTCTAGAATCCAGGTGGTTAAGATGAATATTGTACCAAGGTTGTGATATCTATTTCACTCTTTACCAGTATTGACACCAAAGAACAGGTTCATCACTTGGGATAAAAAAAATATCAAGGTTTATTTGGCAAAAAAACCCCAGAATGAGATATACAACACTCCAGCTCCTAAAAGCTAAAGGAGGAATGTCCTTATCAAATCTGCAAGAATATTTCTACGCAGCACGGTTAAGACCTCTTGAGTCTACAAATTCCAGTTTTGTTAAGAAATATAGAACAGTCAGGAACTATAAAACACACAATGGATCCAATAACAACATTGACACTAGAAATCTAGGAAAATATAGTTATGAAATATAAACTTGAGAGGGATAGAAGTCTACTGAACTGGGTTGCATATGACCCAAAATTCAAACAATGGGCAGAAAAAGGTATTACTGCTCAAAGATGGGACATGTATGAGCTTCCTAGAACTAAAGGTGAAATTTGGTCTGGAAAAACTTCTTTAGATACCTATAAATATGGGACTATTTTATGAAAGATGTGAAAAACGACCCTGACATAGATTTGAATGGTATTATTAAAATTATAGTGGATGAATATCAACAGGGCAGATCTCGGGTCATTTCTGCCTTCTATCAAGCCTCAGGGGAAAGTAGAGGAAACTCAACATCATACATAGAAAAAAAACAAATGGGAGTCAGAACTAAATATAGAAATTTCAGATGAAGCATGGTACAAAATGTGTATGACACAGTGTACTACTACTAACTCACGAGTATGGAGAGAGTTTAGTTGGAAGAATCTAACTATGTTCTCCATAACACCCAGGATCAAAAGCGACCTTCCGACCTGGAGGCCAAACACAGACATATTTTAAGGAGCTGCACTAAACTAAAGCCTTTCTGGGATAATGTAAACACAACTATTAAAAAGACATTATGTTCTATGATGTACCAAGGGAACATTGAGGAGGCTGTACAAAGAAGAGATAGATATCTGGTAAAAAATCTATAACAAGAAATTGGTATAAAGCTGATCCTCCAGGGAAAGAACAATAGTTTGAGATTATCCAGGATCTTTTCAATGGAAAAGTTAGCATAACCTGATAAGAGTTAAAGGCAATATTTTCAACAAGAACTAGGAAAAGTGGATCATTTACATGTAACATGACGCCAACAAATAACTGAACTGTTAAGTTGCAGAATAAGAATGAGAATGTGTACATGTCTGAACTGCCCTGGACAACTGACTCTGATGTATTTGTTCAGTGTGGTATTGTTTTGTATTATATTATATGTGTGCTGTAAGCAGAGCTGAAAATGCAATAAAAATTGAAGTATATATATATATATATATATATATATATATATATATATATATATAAAGAAACCTTTATATTATGGTTATGTTGTAATCTTGAGGTGATCAAATGTTTTGTTAAAGGATGAGACTGACAGTATTCAATATTTTTGTTTTGTTAACAAATCTCATGCAAAGACTGAAGACTTTCACCTTCTTCCACCTCGTATGTAAAAGCTCTCAACCTCAATAAAACCCCACCAGCTGTCCCCCAATCTAGACTTAAATCTAAAATGGATGCATTTGTTGTAAGGCCCCAAAACTCTGGAAGATTCCTCCTGTTGAATTTTGTCTTGATGACTTCCTTTAAAAACTTTTTTTTTTTTTTTATAAATTTGCATTTCTGCATTAATTTGTTTTTATGTGCCATGTCACTTTTAACTTCTACTTTGCTATTTACCAATAATTTTTTACCGTTTTATCTTATGTTCTGCGGTTGTTTGTTTTTTGTGGAACACTTTGTGACACTGCTTTGAAAAATGCTATAAATTAAAGGTCATTGTGATCATTATTGCTATTTGTGACCTCAGAACCATTATGTCCTACTGAAGAATTAAAGGATAAGGTTGGAAATTTTCTATATTTTGCTTATTGTCAACAAATCTCGATCTACTTACAAGTATCATGTGAGCATTCAAAGCCTGATATATTGTATTCCTCTGCGCTGTAGATCTCTGTTGTTCTCCAAAAACTGAAAAAAAACCATTGATGAACCACACAGTTGCACTGGCTGACATGTTCATTTATTGGTCTTGTTAGTTTGTTTAGAAACAGCTTGAGAGACTAATAACATCGATCACATTTTCAGTGTCTGATGAGTTGTTTCTCTAAGACAGACGAGCTTCACCAGCTTGTTGTGTTACATATCACAACCTCTTGACTTTGTACTGAAGATCTTTCCAATGAAGTAGGCCTACAAAGTCAAGAGGTCGTGATATGTAGCACAAGCCATACCCTTTAAATAATTAAAAAGGGGTCACAAATATATTGTTTCGTTTCCAAAAAAGGCTCAGTAGTTTGTTTAAACAGCTGGGCACTAGAGTGTTTAGCAAATTCACACAAGCATAAATGGTGCATTTGTTGGGGACTATTTTCAGCTGCGGATTTGTTTGGCAAGTGAGTATTTACAGCAGCGGAGCAGTGTATGTAGGATTGACTTGAAATGGCTCGTTGATGTGTTTTTGTGCATTTTTGGACAGCAATGGAGGACAATACTTGATAATAAGATCAGTTTGTTGTTTTGGAAAAATAGAGAACAAGGCCAGACTTATCCTTTAATGTCATTCATACTTTGGCATGTAGCACTGGGAGTTTAGATACACCATTCCTCAAGAATGTATTGTTATTGATCAGTTCACCTGCACAAATGATTTGGTCTCTTTTGTTTGAGCTTTGAATTCATGTGTGTGTCACTAACTGAGCTACTAACTGGCATTCAACTTCCACCTTAAAAGACTCTGTGCTTACAACTGTGACTGAGTTATTTCAATCCTTTTCTTTAAGTGGTTATATTATTTTGTGTCCTCCCTGCAATGTTTCGACCAGCTGCGTTGATTTATCCAGACATTGTGCAACCCTGTGAAGTGGCCACAATCACTTCAGATAAGTGAAAGGCTCCTCGTAGTTTTCTGAAGATGTATTAAATTGCTCAAGGTCAGAAGTACTGTTGGGTAGAGATCTGTCAGAGTAAAAAGGTTAGGGTTTTTTATACACGCGGCCTTGGACAGAAATACTTTCAGGACTTGCAGTGACTGATGTTTGCGCGCAGGGAGACAGAGACTTGAGGTGTAGAGTAAGGAAAGGGTGAGGAGAGAGAGAGAGAGACAGAGAGGGAGGAGGCTGCTCTCATCAAAGGTCCTCTCAGACTCTACAAGTTAATGAGGGATGTAGCAGAGACCCTGAAGCCTTCAGACCCCAGCAGATACAGAACACACAGACAGACGGACTAACAGAAAAGAAAGAAAAAAAACCCGAGGACAACACTGAGTTTGAAATGACGTGGCGTGAGGTAAGCATCTTATTTTACTGCCTTACTCTTTAAATCCTTCATGTTCTTGAACGAATATCCTGAAACAAAAAAAGGAACTAATTTCACCAACATTGCTTTCACTAAGGAGTGTGTAAAAAGTTCTGCATTTTAGAGCAAAAGCAGCACTATGTGATTAGGTCAGAAGTGTTTGTAAAGTGTGTCGTCAAAAATACTTTAAACAGAATGAAGTGAAGGATTAAATACAGGTTACTGACGTGTAGTTGACTTGTTTATGTTAGACCTGGTGATACAACAAATGTTGTGTATGCCTCTTTTTTTTAAGATGGCTTGTATCATCATATTTTTTATCATTTTCAATATGCGGTAGAAGAAGTTAATTGATAAACCTAATCATCATAATCATTGTGATTAAAAAGGTATGTATGTTTTTATAATGGCTTTTATCAGGATTCCTGTTTTTCTGTCATAATTTGCCCACATTTAAAAAAAAAAAAAAAAGATGTTTGGTGAACTAAATATAGGCCATCGTTGTTTTTGTGCCCTTCCTCTGTGGAGCTTCGAAGTCGTCAGTTCTGGCGTTCCATACTGGCAGAGCTGCTTGGCACCATGGTGTTGGTGAGCGCTGTGTTGGGTGCATCTGTGCCAGGCCCTGGAGAGGCCCCCGGGGGACCCCTGTACCCAGCAGTGGCAGTGGGTGTAGTGATTGTTTCACTGGCCCACTGTTTTGGAGAGATTAGTGGGGCACAGGTGAACGTCTCATAGTTACACGTTGAGTTTTAGATATTATTTTTCTTTCTCTTTTCTTCCTCTGGTAGTTTTTATGTTATTTAATTGTTTCTCAACATTTATAATATTTGTTTAATATGTAAATGTGTGTTTTTGTTCCCTGATCAGGTGAACCCTGCTGTGACTCTGGCTCTGCTGGCCACACGGAGGCTAGAGGTCCTCAGGGCCCTTGTTTATATCGTTGCACAGTGTTTGGGGGCTTCTTTAGGGGCCGGGGCCCTCTACCTGGCCCTGCCGCTCAAAACCACTGCAGACTACTTTGTCAACAAGGTCAGTTCTCAGAATATTAGTGAATTACCTTTTAAAATGTGACATCTTTTCTGACAATTGTCCTGCTCCTCTTCCTCTCTCCTTACTCCTGTTTTATGTCCCTCAGGTGCCAATAGAGTTGTATGCAGCCCAGGCTCTGGGCATAGAGGTTTTGTGCACCTTCCAGATGGTCTTCACTGTGTTCTCAGTGGAGGACCAGCGGCGGAGGGAGAGCCCAGAACCAGGAAATCTGGCCATTGGATTAGCACACTCTGCTGGAGTGCTAATAGGGGTAAGAGGAGCTTTCATGCATGATTGTGTTATTTTCTGTCATAAAGAATTGACTCAAAATTAATTTATAAAAACAAGTAACTAGTCACGAAAGTGGAAAGGAAGTTTAATTTAGAGCTACAACTGAGGATTATTTTCATTATCGATTAATCTGTGGATTATTTTCTCAATTAATTGTTTAGTCTATAAAATGTCAAAATGAAAAATCACAAAATTACCTTTTTAATTTGCTATGAGTCCAAGGTGACGTCTTCAAATTTGTTTGTTTTTTTGGGGGTTTTTTTGACCAACATCCAAACCCAACATTTTTATTACTACCTTACATGACAAACACAAGCAGCAAATTCTCACATTTATGGACCTGAAACTAAAAATATTTGGCTTTTTGCCTGAAAAGGGATTAAAACATTTATTCAGTCATCAAAATAATTGGTGATTAATTTTCTCCATAATCGACTAATCATTGCAGTTTAATTCTACCTTTCACCACATCTCATATTTTATTCAGGCTTTCCAGGATGACATAATGTCTGAATTTTTAGCACTATTATCTTCCAGAAAGTAGGATGTTTTTGTCAAACTGTGGTGTTTAATCAATGTCTGTTGATTAAGCATTTACTTAAAGTTTTCGTGGGTTTCGTCCCACAGTCCAAGAACATGCAGGTCAGGTGAACTGGACACAAAGATCTGAGTGTGTTTGTCTCTGATGGACTGGTGGTCTGTTCAAGGTATTTCTACTGTTATCCTGAGAGGCCCACTAGCAACAGGAAAAAGGAATTTGATAAAATGAATGAATAAATAAACGACTTGTTTAAATTGTACTTGTTTCTGACTTGGTTTAATTTACCAATATGAATCTGTTAATGTGTGTATGTGTGTGTTGTTTACCTGTCAGGCGCGGTTCTCTGGTGCAAGTATGAACCCTGCACGTTCTCTGGGTCCAGCCATCATCACTGGCTTCTGGGAAAACCACTGGGTGAGAGAGAGCCTCAAAATCCAAATCAGTCTCCTCTGGTACCACTCGTCCAAGCAATACTATTCTTTTACAATTGTTGACAATGTTCTTATGATAATCATAAGCTATAGGCAATAACATTTATTGATCAAAACTAACAATATGTTAGCAGGTCTATAAAAAATCTCCAGCCTCTCTGTGGTTCCGAGCCCCGAGTCCATTCATTCCTACTGAAGATGAAAGTTTTTAAAAACATTCATTTTTTAAAAAGGCTAAATAATTTCCTAAAACAGCTGGGCACTGTAGTTTTTAGCCAACATTATTCAAACAGGAGTAGATTGTGTATTTGTTGGGGACTATTTTCAGCCACAGATTTGTTGTGTTAGTGAATATTCACGGCAGCAGGACAGTGTATGTGGGATTAACTCAAAATAAACTGCAATGCTCATGTTCATCAGGCTCACTGATACGTTTTAATGGCTTTTGGACAACAGTGGAGGTCTATGGCACAGACGAATCAGCTATGGATACACAGATAACACTTGTTATTGGGATCAAATCATTACTACAATAAGAAAAATATAGAATATCACCAGACTTATTTAACATTGCCTCACTTGTAAAGTCCAGTTCTGTCTTGGATTGTCCAGACAAAGTGAGATCACCTCCTTTGTCTTTACCTCTCTTACATCTTATTATAACCTGTCTCTCTTTTGTGCTCCCCCTACCTGCAGGTGTACTGGATGGGACCGGTGATCGGTGCTATACTGGCCGGTGTGTGCCACGAGTTCTTCTTTGCACGCAGCGCCTCTCGCCAGAAGCTGGTGGCATGTCTGACCTGTAAGGACATCGAGATCGTGGAGACGGCCAGCATGACCGGATCATCGCTGTCCACGGTCACACAGAACGCCATGAGAGCCAAGCAGGCCAACAAACAAGAGAACAGAGGAGAGAACTGAGGAGACATGCATGAAAACAGAGAAATACACAAAACACACATTCTGCAATAATGCAGTGATGTTTATGAAGATGCATAGTGTACAGTTAATGTCACAATCATGTAGATCAGGCTCGACTGGTGGCAGCCAAAGAGGGGGAGAAGCTATACATAAGCTTAAACTTCTCACACATGAAACCTCCATATAACATTAATAATATAGTCTAATATATAAGATGATACAGTAGCTGCCAATGAAAAAAAAATGGTATCCAAAGATTTTTCATATATTCAGTATGAACATTTTAAAAGACTGTATGAATTCATCCAGTCCAGTGATGAATAAATACTCAAATCTTTTACTCCAGTGGAAATAGTAACACCACAATAGAAAACCTGATGATCTCTGGCTTTTCCTGTTGAACACTGAACCTCAAAATGCTGCCAACATGTGGATGTACATAGAAAATGCTGGGCTGCAACTACTGATGATATTTTTACCATCGATTAATCTGTCGATTGCTCTCTCAATTAATAGATGTAGTCTATAAAATGTCAGAAAATAGTGAAAAATGCTGTTTATAATCTCCCCAGAGCCTATAAAATGACAGATTCAAATGTCCTGTTTCATTTGACCAACAGCCTAAAACCCCCAAATATTAAGTTTACAATGATATAAAACAGAGAAAAGAAGCAAATCTTCACATTAGAGAAGGTGAGGCTGATGAATGTTTGGCACTCTTGCTTGAAAAATGACAAAAAAATGTGAAAAATTCAATTGATAAGATAGTTACTGTTAATTGTCTGTCTATCGATTAATTGACTGATCATTTTAGTGCTATAAAAACATATATTGCTTTGGATTAACGATTCTACCAATTTGTTTGTTAATTATAAAACATTTCTCAAATAAAAGAAAAAGTTTGAATTCTAAATGTAAAAAGTATTGGCTATAAAATGTTGTCAAGTATCAAAAACAAAAAATACTCATAGTGAAGACTGGTTCCCATCAAAATGTTAAAATATTGATGCATCAACAACAGTAATGAAAATGTAAATTTAAATCTAAAATGCTCAGCTGAAAAGGACCTGAAAAGTCAATATTTTAGTGATACAAAATTTCTACACAAAAACAGACTTTTTTTTTTTTTACGTTTGTTTATTGATATTTTGGTTAGTGATTGAACAGTAAGCACTGTATACAAATTATACAAAATATTACAAGAACGATACAGAATTTACATACAAGGACACACATGAAAACAGCAGGACATGTACAGTACAAGTATTGACTGAGGTACAAAGCTGCTTTACGTGATGATTACTGACATCTTACATTTAATTGTAACCTAGTTATAGTAGCAAAGAGTTAAGAGGATATCTATTGCTGAGTCTCTACATAATCAATAAAGGGTTGCCAGGTCTTATGGAAGTTCTCAGTGGAACCTTATAAAGTGAATCTGAGTTTTTCCAGTTTAATATGTTGCAACATCTTTGATCAACGTAGTGTAAGTGGGGGAGCTGCACCTGTTTCCAGTTCAGTAGAATTAATCTGTATGTTAAAAGGATCTATGAACCTTTTTACAGTGGAAGTGAGTCCTGTAAGAGGACTGTCCTCTCCCAGTACCCCAGTACACAGCCAACACTGTGTCCCAGGATATTAGACTAAGTTTTAAATATGGAGTTCCAAATATTGGATAATTTTGGGCCAGACCATGCGCCCAAACATGGCAGGAAATGTCCCACAACGGTCGCACAAAGGATCTTTATCAGGATACATTTTAGAAAAAGCTTGACCTTTGAAAGACAGAGCCGTTGCAACATCCTGAACTGTATAAGACCATGCCTAATACATTTAGATGCTGAGTGCACACCCTCCTGTGCCTCTATCCATTGCTCCTCCGTTAAGCCAATGCCCAAGTCCTCCTCCCAAGTGGATTTTAGAAAACCCAGGGATATATCTAACTGATGAGACATAAAGTTGTAGATATATGATATGATAGATATATATTACCCCCCCCTAGATGAAGAATCAACAGAAAACAAAGATCCCATCTGGGTGCTATTAGGTGCACTAGGAAAGGTGGTTTTATTGGATCTAATATAGTTGTGAATTTGTAGAAATCGAAAGAAATGGGTTTAAGGCAGGTTGAATTTATTGCGGGCTAATTCAAACGAGGGAAACGTACCATTACTATAAAGATCTTTCATTTTTATAATGCCATTACGAGTCCATAATTGAAAGGAGATATCTAGTACAAAGGGATGGAAATAGTGAAAAAAGACATATTTCAAGAGTTGAGTACCTAGTTAACTACAACTGTTGATGGAGTAAAAAAGTACAATATTTCCCCATAAATCACAGTGAAAGAGACGCAGAATGTAGCACAAATGGAAACCAAACTGCCAGTGCCTCAAAATTTAAAGGAAATGTAGTTAGTTATTTCCCACCTCTAATGATCTGAAACTTTAGAAGGTAAAAACATATAGTTAAAATTTTTTAATGATTATTTCCTTTCCTTATTTCCTGAAGTATTGCAGCATCTTAGGCATCCAACATTTTCCAGTTTTTATTTTAAAGGAACCACGGTAAATGTAAAACTCACATGTTGCTCAGGAGGCAATAAATAAGGCAACAAAAGTTAAGGTCACTTTGAAACAATCACAGTGTTCACCTGCCACATTTCGGTATTTTATCGAGCACATACTGGAGGTTCATAATGTTCTAAAAGTTCTTTTTTCCTTGTTTGACTTCACATGTGGAGAGAAGTTAATATGGAGGCTGCATTTTAAAGGGGCTGAATGTGACCTATGAGGTCCTAGTTGCCTGTCATTAGTGCATGTAAAAGTGTATCCAATATTGTGAGATTCAGTATTGTTACTTTCACATTTGCACATCATTAGAATATATAATGGAGACTCATTGAAATCCAGCTGAAAAACACCCTCATGTTCGTCATTTTCAACTGCATCACGTGTCTAAATGCTTTGAAATGCTAAAGAGGTCCTTGCCCCTTCAGTGATGCTCTCAACAAGCAGGCCAGCATCTCTCTCATGTCCGTGCCTCTTCTCCGAGGCCTCCTATTCACAATCAAATGGACCTTCATACCTCTGTAATGGCTCCACGGAGGAAAAAAAAACAAAAAAAAAACACCTTCACTGGGAGTAAGCTTTGTAATTTGAAATGGATAAAATGAGTGTGTGTGTGCATGCATGTGTGGGAGACAAAGGTTTGCTTTTGTATGTTACAAACTGCTTTCATGAAGCCTTTATTCATATTTGTAAATAGCAGTGTTGTTCTTGTCTTAAAACATATTTAGCATGTGTTTTAAAGGGTCAGTTCACCAAAATAAATTTTTAAAAAAGCAAATTTTCTCTGTAACTTCTAGTAGATTTGCTTTCCTTTGTTTTCCTATATCCATCAGATTTATAATTTAATCCCAATACAATGGATGTAAACTAGCTTTCCCAGATCCTAAGATGACACATTCAGATTTTATATTTGTCCACCCATCACACTAAAACTCCAAAATATGCAGTTTAAAATGATATAAAACAAAGAAAAGCAGAAAATCCTCACATTTGAGAGGCTGGAACCAGAAACCAGGAACCAAAAATGATAATTAATTGATTATTAAGGTAATTGTCTGTCGATCGACTCATTGATTAATTCACTAATTGCTTTAACTTGATGGAGAAAATATGTTTTTTGTAATTTGGATGAACCCACCCTTTAATATCAATATTTAATATAGTAAACATTTATTAAGTGTTAATATCAATAATTGAGGTAAAACATACTGTACACTGGCTTTTATGGATTTGACAGAATGTCTAAAATAAAACCATGTTAGCAACACTATAGCAGTGTCATTTGAATACACACACACACACACACACACACACACACACACACACACACACACACACACACACAAATACACACATACTACAATAAACTACAATAAACTATTTACACACACACACCGACACACACAACGTGCACAATAACTGCCACAGTGCCGCCAGCATTTTGCATTGTGTGTGTTCTTTCTAACATGTATAAAAGGGAGTTAAAATGGCAAGCTCAGCATTCTGCATTCATGACCCCCCCACCCTCTCCCACCTCACTCCCCCCCCCAACAGTGATGGCTCTCGACTGGTCAGCGCGATGCCCCTGGTGCTGCTCAGTAACCCCACCGTCCCCCTCCCCCACCCCCCCCCTCCACACACACACATCCCTGCTGCTGCCCCGTTGCACCTCTGCCTTTCCCCAGCATCACACAAACACACAAACACACACACACACACATACACACACACACACACACACACAAACTAACACACACAGAACTTTCAGGGCTTTGGTCGTACCTGCAACACAAACACACTCTCACATAATGCAAACCTTTGCCCAGCACCTCCTAGAAGCCAACAGAAGACACAATCCGCTGTGTTTGTGTGAATTATTGTTAGTTGGTTGTGTTTTTCCAAACTCTACCTTAATTTTTTAGTTTCCCTGTTGTATTGTTGTTTTACCTCTTTGCACATGACTTTTTCCTCACCTTTTGGCATCTCCACCTCATGGCGTTTGGCTGTGCGGCAGTGCCAGTGCAGGCTCTCAGAGCCCTGAGGTGATTCCAAGTTCAGCTCTTAGTGCTGCTGCAACTAGAAAGTGACATTTCTTTATTGTCCTCATAAAGATTGCTGAATATCAACAGCACGGGTTGGTGGCGTAGGCCTATATGTCTCCAAAACAATAAACAGATGCAATAAACTGTAAACTTTAGCTGTAGCTTTAGCATTTAGGTGTAGCATTTAGCATTTGAAATGCGAGACAATGCTTTGTTAGCTGTTAGCTTCTGTGCTTTAGTTTAATATATATTTTCGTCTTGTCTCTGTCCATACGTTGCCCACATGCTTGTTACAGACAATGGTTTCACAGGGTCAGGCATTTCAGTGTATGGGTCAGTTCAGCGCTGTTAGCTTTGGGCACTTCCGTCCGGGGCCCCAACTGTATTATCTGCATGTGTGTAGGCCCTATACGTGTGTGTGTGTGCATGCGCGTGTCTTTGTGCACGCATGTGTGCTTTCTGTCCTTGTCCATCAGCATTTGCATCCCCTGATTATGACAGTTATGATATGTCAACAGATGACATATGCCCCAAAGAAAACTTTCTCCTCTCAGCTGCAGCTGCTCTTCACCTCAGCTCATCCTCCTAGTTTCCCCATGAATAAAACATATAATCCTCCCTGTCATCTCTTTCTGCAGAATCTCTCTCCCCATTAAATGTTTTTCACATATTTCCACTCATTCTCGCTTTATCTGTTTCTCTTCTTGGAAACACTGCCTCTCTTTTGGCCTTGGTGTGTTATAGGGGGGCGACAGAGGGGTTAAGTTTGTTTGATTTAGGATGTCCAGCACCGCCGCCCCCCACCCTTGGCCCTACAGGGGGATTATGGCGTCACCTGGGGCCCCTGGGGGGGTATTATAAAGCCCCTGTCTGGCCCTCTCCCCTCCGTCAGAGAGGCTAAAAGGTCCACCGGACACTCTGTCTATCCCCGTCTCTTCTTTAGAAACACCCCTTTAGCATTGATGCCCACCTCCTCTTGACAACTCATCCCACCTGAGATCTCTAACCACCCTCCCACATATCTCACACCTATGTCTTTGCGACAGGTGGACAGAGGTGGCAAGCGAACGCAGCTGAGTTGACTTTACCAACCCAGTTCACGGCTTGGTAAAGATCCGTTGAGTGGATTCGTCTGTTGACGTTCTGAAATCCTGTTTTGTCTTTGAACTGACTCTCTGAGTGTTTTTCGGTCAGCCGAGTTAGCTGACTACAAAAGGGAGATCTTTTTTTTGTTATTTTTGGCATTTGAAGAGGACTGAGAAGGTACATATTTACCTTTTCTAGACTCACCCTGACAGATTTGTTTTTAAAGAATATTCTTCATCTGGTGGAGAGCCTCAAGTGAACAGTCACCATGTGGGAGTTCCGGTCCATGAATTTTTGGCGGGCAGTCTTCGCAGAGTTCTTCGGGACCATGTTCTTCGTATTTTTCGGCATGGGTGCTGCCTTGCGCTGGACCACCGGGCCTCATCATGTCCTACATGTGGCCCTGTGCTTCGGTCTGGCAGCTGCCACCCTCATCCAGTCCATTGGCCATATCAGCGGCGGTCACATTAACCCTGCCGTTACCTTTGCCTACCTTGTTGGCTCTCAGATGTCTCTTTTCCGCGCCATTTTCTACATGGCCGCCCAGTGCCTGGGTGCCGTGGCTGGGGCCGCTGTGCTGTATGGAGTCACACCTGGCAACATGAGAGGCAACATGGCAATGAACACGGTAAGGACCCAAAATGGATGTTTCAGAAACATGTGTAGCAATCGTGGGAGAGGTGAGATAGGTTGTTTTGGGGTAGGTTGATTTAATCCGTGGGATAAATGGCATTTATGTTAAGATATTTGTCAAATCTGGAAAAGGAGGATTCCATCAGTGGCATCAGTCCAGCAAAGCATGTTCAAGTCCATTAAAACTATAGTTAAAAATACCTTTATTGTAATTTCAGGTAACTCGTAATTTATCTGAAATGAAAGACATCTCAAAATCAGCAGCTCTGTGACCAACCAGTCCATCAGTGCTCTGGCATGATTTTCTTTAATTTTTGATTTCTGGCATGATATTTGTAATTTGTGTTTTGTTTAATTTGTGATTTAATTTTTTCCATCTGTGTCTCCAGCTGCAGCCTGGTGTCAGTCTGGGAATGGCCACCACTGTGGAGGTTTTCCTCACCATGCAGCTGGTGGTGTGCATCTTCGCTGTGACTGATGAGAGAAGAAACGGACGTCTGGGATCTGCTGCCCTTTCCATCGGCTTCTCCGTCACCATTGGACATCTCATGGGGGTGAGACACATTGAAATATAGAGACGAGGTCACACAAATGTTCACAGATAAGTATGAATATTTCACAACACAATCCAGTAACAAGTGACTTGTGTTTCAGATGTACTACACCGGTGCTGGGATGAACCCTGCCAGGTCTTTTGCTCCTGCTGTGCTCTTCAGGAACTTCATCAACCACTGGGTAAGACCTGCAATCACACTGAGGAGATCAATCATTCCCTTTGCTTTCACTCCTCTCTCAGCAGGAGTCATAAATGACTCAATGATGTGTGGACTCATAATGTTAACGCTGATGTTTTCTGCTGGCAGGTGTACTGGGTCGGACCTATGATAGGAGGTGCCATGGGTGCCCTCCTGTACGATTTCATGCTGTTCCCACGCATGAGGGGTCTGGCCGAGCGCCTGGCCACACTGAAGGGCAGTCGGCCCCCAGAGAGTGAGACCCAGCAGGACACCCGCGGGGAGCCCATCGAGCTCAAGACGCAAGCCCTATAAACCTGCCTCTACCCCCTTCTCCGACTGGGGCCGAGGGATGAGGGACAAGGCCCTGAGCTACGCCAACCCCACCTCCACTGACCCCCCCATGCCTTCACACACCATCGCACAAGACTAACCCAAATACTCACATCTAGACTAACACCACATGAGATTTTCCAGTGCCACTGTAAAAACCGACACACATACACACACGCACATGCACACGCGCGCACACACACACACAAACGCACGCACGCACAGGTTCACAACCTTCAACCTCAACACACAACAAGACTCCTCTACCCCCTGGTCCTCACTCTGTATTCAGAACTGGACATTGTGTTTTTAATAAATGGTGACCAGAGCCTGAGCCAGCAGTTGCCTTGTCATCTCCCCCCGCCTGCCTGTCTGACTGCCTGACTGCTTCCTCCTTCCCAGCCAGGCCTTCTTCTGCGACGCAGAGGAGCGTGGAAACCCTGAAATCCAGCAGAGAGGTTTGGGGAGGCGGGTGTTGGAAGAGGGGGAAGACATAACGGCAGGATGAGGGTGAGGCGGGGATGTGGGTATGATATGAGAAGGGTAAGAGGGCATGGGGCAGGTGAGGGTGGAGTAGAGGGGTGGGGGTTGGGGTTTGGGTAGGGCAGAGAGGGCAACACTCTGGGTTTGTGGTCGTTTCAAGTTGGGTTAGACCAGTGAAGATGGGCATGCTTTTCATTATTCATCTGAATTTATCTCCATTCTAGTTTTTTTTTAGGTTCATTTTGTTTTCTGCACTTCAGACACAAGACGTGGATGTATGATACCATTAGATTTTACCAGGGTTTCACTATTTTCAAATCACTACATTTTATCTGTGGGTTTGTGTTTGTGTGTGGATACAAGTGTGTGCGTGAGAGTGAGCGTGCGCATGTGTGTGCCTGCCCGTATGTATGAGTGTGTTTGCAAGTGAGTGTGTATATGTGTGTATGTGTGTGCGTGAGATCAAGATTGCAGATACAGTACTTTTTATTTTGTTTTATTTTCATTACCGCTCTCCTGTTTCGTACCATTAACTGTGTTCATTTTGTCATCAATTTTTAAGACATGATCATTTCTCCTCCCCTCACTGTGGTATTTGCTATGATATTCATTTTTACATAAACCATCTGCTTTTTTGTTCTGAACCAGCGCAATCCAAAGGACATGTTGTATCCCAGACTTACTTGATAGTAGGTCTGTTCACTGCAGATCGGCTGTGCGAGCTTTACATTGAGTCTCCTTTTATTATTTAATCCTTACTGGGAGCACAAGGCGTTTCAATAAAATTTCAATGATAATAAACATAAAAACTTGATAGAAGGTTTGGCTCATTTTTGTTGCTTTAAATGTTATCATTTTCTGGAGTTACTGGGCTTTGAAATGTGAGCTGCAATACATAATTGTGGCCAGAAGATGGCGAAAAGAGCACGTCAGACTCACATTTAAACTTGGTATCAGTTGAAGGATCCTGAATAGTTTTTGTACAAAAATGAACCATCTTAGGCAAGAGCTCACACGACACATTAGTTGGAGGTATGAAAGGAGATGTGGTGAAGGGAGAGGTTATTTGGGTTAAACTGGGTCCACCCCACAGGCTGACTATTGCTTGTGTTTGATAAGAAAACTGACATATTCATTTATCTTCCACTGTCTTCTGTTCTTGTGCATAACAGCTGATAAACTACAGTGTGACTCCACCTCCAGAGCCCTGAAAAAACAAAGACAATTAAAGGATAACTGGTGGTGTTTTATATTTTTCTTATAATTAACAAATTCCATAAAAAAGACCAAAACAATGACTACTAACAGGTCTGCCCAAAGCCTGATATAATATAGCTTATTCCTCTGTGCTATAGACCTCCATTGTTGTCCAGAAACTATTAAAAACACACCAATAATCCACACTGTTGCACTAGTTGACATGTTTCTTCATTATGATCAACACGGACACTGTTGTTTAATAGGAATACTCACTCAAGCACCAAATGTGTATTAATCTCCTCTTTGCTAAAAACTTGAGCTACAATGACAAGTCAATCAACAGAAAATTAATATGCAACAATTTTGTTAAATTAATAATCATTTAAACAATTTCTTTCAGAAGAAACAGAAAAACTGAGAATATTTTCTAGGATTCATACTCCTCTCTGATGATAAACTGATTATCTTTGAATTTTGGATGATGGTCAAAACAAGACATTTTGAAGAATAAATATGGGCTCTGGGAACTTGTACGGACATCTTCACATTTTTACAGACCACACAAATAACTGATTAATCGATAATGAAAATAATTGTTAGTTGCAGTCCTACTAAAAACTACAGTGCCCGGCTGTTGTAGGATATTATTTAGCCCCTGCAAAAAGAAGAAACTACATGTGTGTTTGTTTTTTAGATTTTATTCTTTAGATTTAAGTCTTCAGTAGGAACCAGTGGGCTCGGGGCTGAGAGCCACAGACAGACAGGTGAAGTCAGAAAATACTGAGAAATAGACAAAATACATTGTTGGTTTTGGTCTTTTCATGGGACTTGTTGGAAATAAAAAAATATAAAACATTTCTTGAGAGATGAGAAAACAATGTTGCCTACAGTGCAGTCACATCAGCAACTACAAGCCTTAAAAAAATGTTGTGTAATGTAAATGTTAAAAAATAAAAAACGAATTCAACGTAGCCTTCACCTACACACTTTTACCAGTCCATCAGTGTAAAGTATTTCTCTTCAATAAAGAAATGATGACTCATCTGTGACTCTCCAGACTTGAGCCTTCAAGGCAACAACTGTGTCATGCAGCAGCAGATATCTCACCACAGTTATCATCCACACTCAGAAAATGATAGCATGTGTTATTTAGAAATATTCTTTTTATTTTGCATATTTGTTTTAAATGTGATGTATGGCTTGGTTTAAGACTACTAAGGTGGTGCCACAGCACGGTGGGACTTCAATATCTTTGCTAAAGCATCTGTCTGTATTCTGTAGCTGGAAAAAAAAAAAGAACATAACAAAGAAACATCTCTGACCAGTACAATGGGCTGGAAAAGGAGCTCGATCCTGACACTGGCGTATACTGCATCGCTCTATTTCTCTCTCACTCGCATACACACAGAAAAAGACAGCAAAAACACACATACACATTCAGCAACAACATACTTCTTGACATTTACTTGATATGTATTGACAACAATGTAATTTAAGTATCACAAACACCAGATCTAGACTCTGTTGCTCCAAAAGTTGCAGGTCAGAAATAGCCTAAGTTGCTGCAGGAACCTTATGTGATGAATATTGTGTTTTAAGTGTTAACAAGGTCTTTCACTGAGTAATGATGTAGCAGTAGCAATACAGAAAACAATATACCAGTGTTGTCTACCTTATTCATGCTCATCCTTCATCGTCGTAATTGCATATTCTGTTAAACTGTGATTATCACTGTGTAATAACTTGCCAGCGGTGGACAAAAGGCAGTAAAATAAACATTTTGTTCATTTGAGATGAGACACTAATAACAATGACTAACACAAACTGAACCAGGTACAGAGAGATCTCTAAGGCCGTAGACAGAAAGGTAACCTTGAAGAGGAGGTAATTGGACCTGCATTTCTGAAAGAGGAACTGGCTCACGGCTTGGCCAATGTCCAGCGTTCAGCCCAGTACCTTTGGAGAAACTGCAGCCGCAGCATCATGTCAAACAGACGTATTTCTCATTGTCTTTACCCGTTCACTCTCCAGCAGAAAGCGCTGAGGGCCAGGGGTAAGAGAGAAACTTCCAGAGGATTACCATGTCATCTCATTCCGGTTCCTGACGTTTGCCACTTATGAAAAACATTCAGATCGTATGCTGATGACAATAGCAGTAGAACATTTTCATTAACTATTACAACAATAATATAAAAAAAGACAGGAGTGAGAGTGCTTTCTGAAAGCCCTTTTGATTACATCACACTCTCCCCCTGCTTCTCCAGTCTCATCCTGATGATGGCACAGGTCGTAGCGCAACAGTTCCGACTCATCAGTCCGGCAGCTCCAGCTCCGCTCAGAGCTGCTCACTGCATGCGGTCGGGCTGGTGCAGCGGGTAGTGGAGGAAGGCCTGAGGGGCGGCAGACACTGTGCTGAGTGCAGCCAGCGGAGGAGGAGGAGGAGGAGGATGGAGGGCAGCCGGAGGGGTCGGCGAGGCGGTAAGAGCGGGTGCCGGCGTGCCGGGGGAGAAGCTGTAGCTGAGGTATCCAGCAGAGGGCGACGGTGAAGGCGTGTAGGGGTACTGCTCCAGTCCCGTGGGGGCGTAGTGGCTGTAGGCGGAGTTGTAGTCCAGGTAAGGGGAGGCGAGGGCTGCCGCTGTGGGGCTGAGTTGAGACTGCAGCACCAGGCTGGGCTGGAGGAATGCTTGAGGGTAGACGTACTGCTGGGCGAGTCTGGACGGACAGAGGAACATGGGTTAGAAATGGTGGTGAAATAATTGGTCAGTTAATCAATTTGTTGATCAAAAGAAAACTAATCAGCAACAATTTTGATAAGAGATTAATAGTTTCACAAATGTGAATATTTGCTGGATTTCTTAGTCTTCTATGACAGCAAACCAAATATCATTATTTTCTGACATTTATAGGCAAAAAAGTGCATCAACAAAATAATCAGTAGCTAAATTAATAGTGATAATAATAATTACTTGCAGCCACAACCAGTGTTCCCTGAGGTGTTGTGGTGCACAGATGTGGAAAACAAAATAAAACATGTGATTAAGATCACACTATCATTTTAAAACTTTGAACAAGAAATTGTCATTACAGTTAGAGAAATTTACATTTGGTACTTTTATCTTGTTCTTTAAGACTGTATATTTTATATTGGGCACTTGGCTCTATATCTTTGAAGGGCTTCACCACCTGAGTGGAGATGCAGCAACAATTTTGTTGTTGATCATTGCCTGCAGTTACATTTTGTGTGCCTTTTATTTTCCTTTATTGTTTGCATTTATGACTTTTTCCCCCTTTATGTTCTGTATATGGCATTTTTAGCTGTCAGGTCCACTGCATACAGGTTTATGACCTCTGCTTTCACATTTTCTCTTCATCTGTTTTTAAATCAGTTTTAACGGTTATATGTTCAGAAAGCAAACGGAAAACAAAACATAAATACAGTAAATGACACCAAAGTTTAAGAAAGGAAGATGATTGATGTAGCTGATACTCATCTGGGGCCCCCAGAGTAAAAGACATGAGATACAGAAGAGTGTTTTATGAAAATATAAAGAATTTACACACATACACAATCCTGACAGCATCTTGGTGAAATCTGATCTAATTATTGAGAGTCACTGAAACGACAACAGTAACCAGACACACACAGTCAGAGTTGCATGTTTAACATAAACAAACGGGCAACGGTTTCTTTAGGAGCAGCTTCCTATCTTTACACCCCAAAACTAAAAACCTGAGTCCTATAAAGGCATCCTCCTCCTCCTTTAATAGCAATTATCAGCACTGTTGCTGTCACTTTATAAATAGACCATCTCCCTTGTGTTTAAGATTAATTAGCACATTGCCTGAGAAACACTTTGTTCCAAAATGAAAAATCACACATTTAAAAACTAAACAATGAATAACGAGAAGTTACTTTTAATCACAATCTCTTGTATTTCTTGATAATAATAATTAATAAGTTGTTGCTCTAAAATTTGGCCTCTGCATTGAAAGCCTGTACGCGCACACACACACATACACACACACAACTCGCCACAATAGATGAAGTGTATCACATTGTTGGTACTTCGAGCCTCAGCAATAATGAGAGAAAAAAGTGCTCTCCTGTCCTTTTGTATTCAGTCATGCCCTTGCTTGAGGCTGCCCACTTAACCTGAACTGCCTCATCTGGCAACAGCAACAGCGATCATATCAGAAGAACTAGGTTACGCCGCTGCGCTTAAGTAAAAACAACAGAACATGACAGTACTTAACACTTAACACTCCTGTGATCAGTGCCTACAGTCAGACCCATTAACCTGACAGTAACCTTGTCACTGAGTCTGAGCAGGTGATCAGTGCAGCAAGAGGCGGCCTGCTGCTGCTGCTACTGCTGCTGCTGCTGCTACTGCTGCTGCTGCTTACCCCTAAACAGAGCAGGAGCAGGGATCAGGTGTGCTTACACAACAAACACTGACACTGGGCCTGTTCACACCCACACTGGTGTATACACAACACACACAGACACACACCGGTATGTATACCTGCCAATTTACTACAGTGCCCATATGTACTGTAAGTTAGACAACATATTTAACCTACTGTGTCCTTCTGAGGAACCCTAAAGTCCAAAATATCCCTGTTAAATTTCTCATTGACTAACTTGAAACTTGAACCTGAAAAGACAGATTTCTGTGTTGGATTGTTTTCATTAAAGCCAAACTAATATCATACTTAAATTGAGTGAAACATTATAATTATGAAATATTATATAATATATTGAAACACCATGTTTTGGCATCTGTACTATCACATCAAATGGATTTATGTTATACTTTCCTAAATTCTGCCAGTAGGAGAAGTATGCAGTCATTACTTCACCAGTCAGCTTGATGCTGATGTAAAAAAGGACCAAGAGTGAAATAACAACTCGGTGACACTAAGTTGACTAACTAGAAGAAACTTTTTTATTTCACCAATGCTTTTTGGCTCGGAGACTGCAGATCCAGAATCCAGATCAATACCAATAAGAGAAAAGTCCATCAGTGAATGTTTGACCTCCGAAATATGTCTGGCTGTCTTAAAAGCTTACATCCAAGGGGAATGAATAAAGATTTTAGTATTAGAAGGTGTTTTTTTGTCATTTTTACAATTATTTAATAAAGGTTTTGCTGTTTTTAATGAGTTAATTAATAATTTTAAACATTTAAAACAGGTTTTAAATTGTATCCTTGTTTTTTTTTTTAGATGTTTTCTGCTGTTTATAATTCATTTTGCTCTGTACTTTTTTAAAAATTTATGTGCTGGAAGTGCATCATCCTTTGGAGGCTGGCCATCAATGTGTCAAGCTCTCACTGGATAACTGATGAGGATTCAGCCTTCGAGTAGAGTTAACTGTATAACGGCTGTGTCTTTTTCATATTCTGTAAATCACCCTGATGAATCACCCATGTGTCGGTGAAATAAAAAACATTTTTTTTGGTAATTTTTGGAAACCGTACAGTCTGGACTAGAATTTAAAATAAAACTCTCCGGGTTCAAACAATACAAACAAGTCTGTGAAGGTTTTCAAAACCTCTTTAACTCACACTTAAGGGAGTAGTTTCATATCTTGGGAAATACCCTTTGCCACAGCCAGCAGCTGGTCAGCTTAGCTTAGCATTAACACTGGAAACAAGAGGAAACAGCTAGCCTGCCTGTCCAAATCTGCTTTACACTTTCACTTTTTTTTTTTAGCTCACTAATTAACATGCTGTATTTAGTTTGTTAAATCCAACAACAATATGTGCTTTAGGCTTGTGTACGCATTAAACAAACGAGATACTTAGTTAATTAGTGAGTTTTAGAATATGAAACTACAAAAGTGTTGATCTTCTCATCTAACTCTCTGCATAAAAGCAAATTAAATGCATTTTCCCAAAATGTTTAAAGAATAGTTTTGCTGTTTTCAGTTCAGACCTTATTAAAAAAGTTTCATGTCTTGATCTTGTGTAACACATCACCAACTGTTGCTTAGCAGTTAGAAAATAACCACTCAGCTGCAGCTTCTTGATGAGCTTCAACACATTAAGATGGTTCAAATGTTAAAACACAGGAAGCTCTCAGTAAAGTCAGAGATATTTGTTTTATTCTTTATTTCTCTTAGCTACAAGAAGCAGAAGTTGAGCAAAGTGAAGTCAATTAGAAGTAAAGTTCATAACCCTCTCTACTGGTGCGTCGGTTTGACTGGACTGTGAGCTTCCTGTTTTTGAAAACAAGATCGATCACGATGTTTGACTGACTGACTGATCTGTGTTTGTGCCAAGTGAGACGTGAAATGATGCCAACCAAAATTTTAATAAGGTCTGGGCTTACAAACACTAGCTGTGCCCAGTTCCATACTTACTGTACAAAGTAAGTACTAATATTTATAGAATACTGAAACATTTCCTACTAACAGGAAATGATGCCACATGTGCTGACTGGCAACAACCAAACTGTGACTTTAGAATGACACTGTGAATTCACAAAGAGAAAACAAAATGTCTCTCTGCAGATATATACTTATGTTTTCACTTTCTGGAGCTTTCTCAGCTCTCATTTTGTCCAGCTGTGAGCAGCTCCTCCATTTCCTTCGTGCATTGCATTGCGGGACGAGTAGGACAGCTTCTCAAATGTGACGATTTTCTGCTTTTCTTTGTCAAATTAAAAAAATCTTTTGTGTTCGACTGTCGGTTGGAATAAAACAAGCAAATTGAAGACATCACTGCGGGCTCTGAGAAACTGTGAATGCCACTTTTTCAGTCTTTTCAAAAATCTTATAGACCAAACGACGATAGATTAATCGATGATGAGAATAATCCTTACTTGCAGCCCTATACGAGTGCAATGTTATATCTGTGGGGAGTCCTGGGCAAAGAGCAGCACCATGCCAAACATCATATCTACAGACTAATGACATACAACAAGCATGAAGTCAAAAGACAGCTGTAGCTAATACTGCGCCCCCCCACCCATCTGTATCTCTCCTTTCTCAACTCCGTGAGTCTCTCCCAGAGCAGAAGTGCAGTGTCATTCCCACGGCTGTGTGCCGCTGCCCGCCTGTGCACCGGCCTGACTGATCCAATGTGACAGCGGCATCGTACGAGAGAGATAGAGAGAGAGAGCTGCGCCTCGCCTCTCTCTTCCCCGTGCCTGGCATCATCGCGGGCTGTCAAACACACATTTGTATATACGTATTTGTACATACGAACGGGAGGGAGAGGGGGGCGGTGGGGGGGGGTGTAGACAGATATACTCACAAACACTCACGTACAAACATTAATTTAGAAGCACACATTTGCTTGAACACATCATGTGCTCAAAAATGAACGTGCAAGTCTGAATGTACCAAAAATAAAACATACTTAACAGGTTGTGTGTGTGTGGTCAGTTAAGCAGCTTAGAAGAGGATGTGGATACATGTGTGTGTGTGTCTGTGTGTTTGTGTGCGTGGTGAGTGGGGGGGGTTTCAGCCATAGCAGGGATAATTGGCGCAGCTGCATGGGTGCACGCTCACTAACAGACCCATGAGAGCAGAATAACCTCCACCGAGTCCGCTATCCATCCCCTCTCTCTCTCTCTGTGGGTTCACTCCCTCACAGCCAGTTTCCTCTGCACTCCTCCTCACTGTCCCTTCTCAAAACTAGGAAGCGGGATAAAAGAGATAGGATGTACTGAATTAAAAAAAAACATCTGCAGTTTGTTTTTTTTTTCTCCCAAGGGTCAAGGTCGGGACTCCTTTAGCGAGGAATGAGGAAGGAGAGGAGAAGTGGGGGGGGGGGGGGGGGGGGGGGGAGGCTGAGAGGTGAAGGATCAGTCATCATATCCTTCATGCCTTAGGACAGCCACGCTTTTAATAGTTCAGATGATGTGAGGAGGGTGAGTCAGTCAAAGAGACAAACACACACTCATGGAGACACACACACACACACACACACACACGACCCTCCGTCCTCTCTCTGTGTGAACACACACACACACACACACGGCTTGAGGGAGGGTGAGAGATAGAAAGGCCAACATCAGCGCTGGACACTCAGTTCTCTTGTCAGCAAGCAAGAAATGCATTTCAGTTTGATTAAGGATTCAAAGAGGCTGCATGATATGCAGAAGATTATATGTGAAAATGTTGCAAAAGTGATACGTTCGTTGAATGTGATCAAGTAAGTCATGATCGTTTCAATGTGTCTCAGATTGTAAGTGTTACAAACCCTGCAGAGACACAGATTGTGTTGTCATCATCAAAATGATTTCCATCTCATTTTCACTTGTTGCATGCTTGTTACACATCCAACAAGCATCTAAAATATTCTGCTCTGAATAAGAAACAAAAAAAAAATCTGAAAATCTTTAAACCAACTTTTATCAATTAATGAGTAACCGGCAGCATCATATCTGCAGCAGCTTCACAGTAAAAACTGATAAAACTGTATTTTAACCCCCCTTGTTTAGCATTTATAATAGACAATAATAAATGGTTTATAACACACCATAATGTAGCTGTAAGCAGATGTAAAGATGTTTTTTTTTAGATGTTTTAGTGTAACATGTTTGTCAACTCCTACTGTGAAGCATCCGTAACAATATAATACAGTTGTCCTGTATGAAATATAATCTATTTATTGCACATATTTAGTATATTAATTCAATATAACACATTGATATAATTAGGTATTTATCTATTTATAAATACTTCTTCACTCCTCATGACAACTGAGCAAACACAATTGCACCACACTCTAAAAAAACAACCCTTAAATACCTGCAAATTACTCAGAAAACTTCCAGGAAAGTAGTATAAAATGAAAGAACCTGTAAAATAAAGCATTACCAAAATGTTTTTATATCTGCTTACAGCTACATTATAGTGCATCATTCAGTGTTTATTCACGCAGAAGTGTCACTGCTCATTAAGAATCGACCTCAATCTAGATTTGTATATTTCTATACGCTTTTTTGGGGGGGAAAAGGGAGGGGGTCGACATCCGTTTATGGCTCAACAAAGCACAAAAAAAGAGGAGCAGGAGCTGAGTTTAGTGTTAAAATGAACACCACCCAACAACAAACTGAAAAAAAAAAAAAAAAAAAAAAATGCAAATGCAGATCAAAATGTGTGTCATCTCTTAACAGACAACTGAACAAAATGGGAGCTTTCCGCGCTATGAAAAGCTTCCAACACGATTTTCTTTTTTCAAATATGGCTTTTCATCTGACACGAGTGTCTCTCCTAATTGGGTCCCTGGGTAAGAAGAATATACACCTGAGGGTTCGACGTCTACCTAAACCCCTCGACAGACAGCGTCTGTGATAACTACGGGCTGAAAGAAAGGAGGAAAGAGCAAGAAAGAAAGATAATTTAGAGAGGGAGGAAGGCAGCCACAGAGGAAACAGATAAAGAGTGCAAAAAAAAAAAATCACTTGTGAATGTATTAAAGGAGTCGACAAGGCGTCGCCCACAGAGGCTGTTTTATGATTCACTGATGTTTCATTGAGGACATTTTTCTATTTCCACCCAACCATAAATGGGTTTCACACATAAAAAAGGAGCTTTGGTGTCACGTCTACCGCCGGTCCTAAAGCTTCACTGAACCCAGCCACAGGTGTGCTGTAAGTCTGTATCACCCCCTCTTCACTGTCACCTCCCCCTCACTGCTCCTCTGCTTCAACAGGAAGTGCTGCCCCCCTCCACACCCACCACCTTAAACAGCCTCACCGCACATCCATCTCCTTCCTCTCTAACATTGAATAATTTTTGTAATAAGAAAAAAGGATCCTCTGCCAAGCAACCACGCCGACGCTGGGTGCTAAAGGCAGACAGCCAGGCAGCCATGGGCGACAGATGCCTCCCTCGAATGAGAATATCCTCCTCCTCTAAAACCACCCCACCCCCACCCCCCCAATTCAGCTGTACCTTAAAGCCACATTTGGCATCAGCCCGTCCTCTGTCCTCTTTAAAACTTAAAGCAAACACGCCAAAGCAGCAGACAGAGCACTGCTTTGTTTGAGTTTGTTATTTGCTGTTTACCATGTGAGTGCATCTAATGGAGGTAGAGGCGACGCCATGTGTGAGCGCCAGACCCTGAATCCCCCCCTGAGAGCTCCAAAGAAACAGGAGCAACAGAAGACCTGCAGACATCTTTAGAAAGATTTCATGACTCTGAGGTTTATATACTACTGAGATCTAACCAGAGATTCCACATCGACATAGGTCTGAGCACAAGTATGAGTGCTTCGTCAGTCCACAAAAAACAGGCTTGTCTCAGTGCTACATGTTGGGAAATTGGGAGTAAAATATAAAGAAAGTGACATGTGGCAAAGTGACGGAAAGAAGTCTGTCACTTTGCTAAGAAATGTTTGAAACTGACTGCAGTCATACTGATCATGTCAAACACACACGTAGCCTCAGAGCAGAGAGATCGGAGCTGGACAGATGCGCCCTTTCTATGTCCTAAAAATGAAAAAGATTTGACAGGTTATATGGTTTATTTATCTCTTATTTAAAGATTTATGTCCAAATTGTAATCTAAGGAATTAAACCAAAGAGTTTGCCTATTTAGCATTTATATGCAGTGTATAAATAGTTAATAAATGTTTTATACCACATGTTACTGAGTTATAAGTAGTGTGACAAAGTGAGAATACACTATATTTGTCTCATACGCGCTTTAATATATTTAGTGCTTTTGCATACTATCCTAGGTTTGTTTGTGTTTAGCGTTATGTTTTGTTACCATCAGGACAGACAAGTATTTTTTAAATTCAGTTATAGTTTTTTTTTTTTAAATATTTAATCTCTAGTTTTATTGAGCTAAATGTTATGGAGAGGAAAAAACAAGGTAGAGAGAGGATGACCGCGTAGCTGCGTGCAATGTGATCACGCCTTAAGTTTGAGTCGAGGCACGTTTGAATTGTTGTTTTTCTTTGTTGCGAAGTGAAAATAGGTCACTCCCTTTAAGTCACTGAACAAGTCTCTGTGTCTGCGTTCTTTCACTTTCCTTTACACCTGCTTCCTCAAGCAAATCTAAGTGCTTATTATCAATAACTATAACTCCTCTGTGGGCATCCATACTGTAAGTGGGCGCCGGTTTATAAAACAGATAATGAATGACAACATGGTAAAACACAGTTGTAAAAATATTAAATATGTCCTCATATGAGAAGTTAAAATCGTTAATAAATGCTGTAAACTTAAATATGTCCTTATATCTGCTAACAACTACATTATAGTGCCTTATAAAACATTTATAAAATGTTTATATACAGCTTATAAATGCCTACAGTAAAGTGTTACTAGTCAATGTTTTCTCAGATCTGCTTGTTTTGGTGTGTTGAATGGTAGCAGTTTTTTCCCCTCATTTATCAGAGTGACTTAAGACAAACCACAGAAAACCCGATGTGTTCACTGTTCAGTTGATGTGTAGGTGGAGAGAGAAATAACAACATTGATAGTGATGGTAACTCGACAAAGAGAGTTTCCTGTTGAGGAAAAGTGAAGCTTCCATCCATTCAAAACACAACACCTCTTGCAGCTGTGCAGATCTCCTGAGGTTAATGTTGTTGCAGATATTAGTATCGCTTCTTCTTCCACAACAGATTTTTTTCCCTAAATACACAGTCAAACAATGAAACTGAAGCTGGTTTACAAGAGCCCCATAAACTGATGCACTAAAGAGCAAATGAAACAAATTAAATCAATGAATCGACATTTTTTGAGCAAAACTACCAAAAAGTTCACTTCTCAAATTGGATTATTTGTTGATTTTCTAAGTTCTGTGATTGTAAATTGAAAATCTTTGGGTTTTGGAAACCAAAGTGGACATTTTAAGATATGAACTTTGGTTGTGGGAAATTGTTAGAGGCGTTTTTTTTTTTTTTTTAACTATTTTCTGACATTTTAAAGACCAAACAATTAATCATTTAATCGCAAAAATAGCACTAATGTAACACTACTACATTACTACTACTACTACATTACTACTACATTGACAGAAAACTATTGGATGACAATTTTTTAAAATCAATTTAAAGTTTAAGTCATTTATCAAGCAGAACCACCAATGTAATCAATGTAAGGATTTGCTCCTTTTCTCTGTTTTATATTGTTGTAAATTGAGTATCTTTGGACTGTAAAACAACACAAGCAATTTAAAGATGTCACCTCTGACTAACAAATCATGGGTATTTTGGGGGGCATTTTATGCCTTTATCAGAGAGTCAACAGTAGAGAGATAACAGGAAATGTGTGGAGAGATGGGGAACAACATGCAAACCCGAGGCCACCAGAACACCACATGATGGGTGTTTTCTCATAGTTTATAGCCTACACGACGAGTTGTCAATGAACAAAGAATCAAAAAACAGATACAGATACAAAAAACAGATACACACCACACTCAGATATGTCTATGTCAGATATCACATAAAGGCAAAAATGCCAAAAAAAAAAATCTTAGAAAAACAAAAAAACAGTCATCAGCCAAAATCAGTCATTGCAGCAGCTCTGGATGTCTTCAAATTAAACACAGAGATCCATTTAAAATTACTGATGGCACAACTTGAAAATAAAAAGTTTATGAGCTGTCACAATAGTTAAAGGAAATTAATGACTCTCTAACATTTTTAACTGCAAGCTTGACGGCTTGTTGTTAAGTGAAAAATATGCAACAATTTGTCAAAGAGGATTTTTCCACTTAAACAATAAGCCACTAAGTCTGCAGTCAGCTCACAATCTGTCAATCCAGACGTTTGTCTTATTCATACTTCATAGCTGCTTACTGCTGGTCTGTAAAGTGTTCAAAAACTCCTTTTAACCACTAATAAACCTACAGTACGCCTTGTTGGAACATGAAACTGTAGCAGCCTTTGGAGAATTGGTGAGAAATGTTAAGATTATGTCAACCGGAATGAATCATGTGCTACTGTGCTGTTCAGAAAAGCTAATGACTACTAGATGACTATTACCACATCTGCTGATTATTTTCATGATTACTCAATAAGGTTTCATGTATAAAATGCCCAGCATGGTTTGAAAGACTTGCAAGTGACACACTGAAATGTCTTGTTTTGTCCAAATAACAGTCCAACACCCAAAGATATTAAGTTTACAATTATATAAAATCAGAAAAAAATCTCACATTTTATCTACTTATGTATCTGCTCTCTCCTGTATTTGTGTTTTTTCTCCTCTTTCTGTAAATCTTTAAGGTCCAGTTCGTAGAATTTAGTGGCATCTGGTGGAAAAATCTTGGTAGAAGTTGAATAAAATATTCATAAGTATGTTTTAATTAGTGTATAATCACCTAAAAAATAAGAATTGTTATGTTTTCGTTACCTTAGAATGAGCCCTTTATATCTACATAGGGAGCGAGTCCCCTGCCACAGAGGCGACCATGTTGCACCGCCATGTTTCTACAGTAGCCCAGAATGGACAAACCAAACACTGGCTCTAGAGAGGGCCTTTCACGTTTTTCGTGAGTTTCGCGGCCACCGTAGGTTCTCTTACAAGCTTAGAAGGGGAGGGTGAGCAGCGGGGTATTCAGTTGGTTGCAATCTGCAACATCACTGCTAAATGCCACTGTATTCTATACACCGAACCTTTAAAAGGGGACATAACATGCTTTTTGTCATTTTGTGTCATTTATATAGTCTTACAATGTCAGATGTCTGTGTTAAACATGGTCGAACTTCCAAAATTTGAGGTGAACGTACGTAAAAATGCTCCCTGCAAGTCAAAGGCCGGGGCTTCAGCCTGCTCTAGACACTCCGTTTGCAATGTTACCTCTACTTGCTCCTCATGATGACGTCAGATTTTTTGCATTTGTTGCTAAGATTGTTCCACCAGTTGTTCGTGTTGTCCACTCGTGTATTTTGGATCAGATTCGGGCTCGAACATGTACGGATGTATTCGAGAAGTATTCGTTCTTTACTTGAAATGTATTCAAGTAAAGAACGAGAATAAGAAGCAAAACCTGACCTCTAATGTTTGTTTAGGAAGCCTCTGGAGCTGCAGAAAGTCTGCCGAGAGAACTGAGGGGCTGCATAAAGAGCCAGTATAAGATAAATAAGTTTGAACTGTAGATCATGCAAAGATATCCCAGTAGAGCCCCAGAATAAAAATATAACCCAGGAAATGTGCATGAAATGTCCCCTTTCGACTCTCGTGTCAAGACAGTGTATCATACGCCAGATTATTGAGCCCTGGAGGGTTGTGTAGGAAGGGATGTCGGGATGGTGGATGATGGCGGAAAATCACGAATATAGTGTTTTTAAAAAAGAAAATGCTCCCATTGGAGAAGTTGGAATCAACAAATATTTGACATTTTCGCTTGGAAAATGACTCAAATGATGGATCAAAACAGTCTTTCAATCGACTTATCAATTAACCAACTGATGGTTTCAGCTCTAGTTAAGAAAGCTTTATATTCAGCAGATAATTAGATTGACGGCATTAAAACATGTTACAAAGATCTTAATGCTTAAATTTGCAGGTGTTTCTACACTGACAAAGAGCCACCTTCTGTGTGTGTTTGCCTTTTGGGTGTGTTTAGTGTGTCAGGTGTTTTTTTTTCGCCTTTGTTTCAGTCTGTGAGGTGTCAAAACTGTTACTCTTCCTGGAAGAGAGAGATTAAAAGAGCAACTCCCCCTGCTCTGACTGTCCTCCCTCACTACGGGAGGCATTCAATCAACCCATCATCACTCATTCATAGACTAATCTGGGTCAGCCTCAATTCCCCCATCACTCATTCAGAAATTGAGGACTGCAATATTAATAGCACTCAGAACAGTTGAGGTTGTTAATGGACTTTTCTGTCATCCTGTCGTCTTCCAGTTTTCTTTTCCAAAAGATCCAGATGCTAAAACTTAAGCTTTTTTATCAACCAAAGACTACAAAATGCTTTCATCAAAGAGACTGAACACTCTTTTCCCTAAATAGCAGCTATTTAAGCTTGAAATGAAAAGTCAACAGCACACCCACATACAAAGAAAATCTCAAAACAGACAGCGGTGATACTGGCTGACAATATCCTCGCCTAGAATCACCTAAGCAACAGTCTGTGACGGTCCTTGAGCCTGTTGCCTTGATCCAGTGTATTGTGTGTGTGCTTTGTGTATCTTGCAGGTCCTTGGCTGGGTGGAACCGAGGTGCCATTGAGCTAACTGGGAACACCTGGACAGTGTTTCCAAGTTAAATAAGCCTGCCTGCCTAGACGCCAGTGTGTCGGTCCCTTCACCCTTCAGCAAGCTCGGGATGTTTCTTTTGCATCGCTTCCTTTTGTTTGAGCACTGAAAACATGCACTTCATATCAGCCACCGCATTCATGCACTCTCACACACACCACGGATCCAGACTTTCACACCCTATTGCAGTTATAATTGCTATTTACGTTGATAAATTTCGATTTGATACTGCTAACTTTCGCATGTATCTCCCTCTTTTGTTGTGGCTTGCGAGCCGGTCGTGACACAGTCATACACCGAATATCTGAGTCTGTCAGAAGAGTCAGCAACCCTCAACTTACACAACGAGAAGCTTCTGGGTTCAACTTGTGGTGTTTCTCTACTGTCTTTAACAGCCCCAGGCGTGAATCATTCTCTATTTTTCACTCAGGAACTGAGTCATTTGTGTTTTCTTGTGTTCACAATGTAACCCAGGGAGACTGGATGTAGAGGATAATGTCTCATGTGGATTACAGAGAATTTCCAAGCAGGTCAGGTTCTTCAGCCCCCCATGCACAATGATATGGATAAAATCCTCTTCCTGGTATATGTTGTTTTATACTGCGATCTCCGTACATATTGTAATATAATTTTCTGGGGATTCTATTGAGAAACTGTTTATCGATAAAACAGGAAAGTCTATTTCTGACTAATCCAGCAAATCAAATACCTGACAAATCAGTTCACTTCATTACATCGATGCAAAAATAAAAACTCCAATACTATGAGTTGTGAGCTGTTTAATAAAAGAGTGATTCCACCTTCTTAGATAAGTTTTAGAAGTCTTAAGCGGTGAAACTATATACAGTATTCACAAGAAAGAACCAAAGATTAGCAAAAAAAAACAACTTTGTGTCACAGAACTTTGTTTTATGTCACACTAGCAGCTCTGCTGGTTTGTTGGTCCACCATTTTGGTCCAGACTGAAATATCTCAACAACTATTTAAGGGATTGCAATGAAATGTGACATTCACGGCCCCCCAGAGGAGAAATCTCAGTAACTTTAATGATCCCCTGACTTTTCCTTTGGCACCACTATTAAGACATTTGTGGTTTTAAGTGAAACCTCTTGACAACTTTTGGATGGATTGCCATTAAATTTGGTACAGACACTCATGTTCCCCTCAGGATGAATTGTGATAACTTAAGTGATCCAAAGTGACTCATAATGACTCACTGATAAAAAACTGACTCAGTAGTTCTAGAGAGGTTGATGTTTTTTGAATGGGAGTTTTGGAGGCAGCATCTAGCGGCCGTTGATGGGATTGTACTTTAGGTATTTCCGAATTGGCTTTAGCCTCAAGCTGTGGTAGTTGCTGCTTGGCCTCACAGAGCTGCTAACATGGCTAAAGACTATTATTCTTGTTTTGTTTTTGTTTTTTTACCTCTGTAATCATCTTGTGACACCTTGTAGGGGTGCTAACCCCCAGGTTGTGAATCATTAACACGGTATAAACAGTAAAATCTCTGGTTGAATTATTTATAACGTCTCACAGTATATATCGTTATACCACCGAACCCTGAATGCGAGTGCATGAATGTGAAGAGAAAGGAGACAAGGGATAATGGCAGCAGTGTGTGTGTGTGTGTGTGAGAGAGAGAGAGTGTGTGTGTGTAGGGGAAAGTGATGCAGGGAAGTTTGACTAAATGGCTCGTTGCCTCAGTGAAACCCAAGTCAACCGTGAGTGAAATTCAGAATTGAGCTTCTTGTGGGTTTAATGGACCGGAAGGACAGATAGACAACAGAAGACAAATCAAAATACAACGTACAGATACAGATTCAGACTGCTGCTGTTGCTGCTGTTGCTGCTGTTGCTGCTGTTGCTGCTGTTGCTGCTGCTGCTGCTGTTGCTGCTGCTGCTGTTGCTGCTGCTGCTGTTGCTGCTGCTGCTATTGCTGCTGCTGTTGCTGCTGCTGCTGCGACAGCCACTGAGGCTTTTTCTGTCTCTCACATTGCAGAGTGGCACTAACCACCACAACTCAAGTGGAGAGCAAGAGCGAGGAGTGCACACAAATGTCAAGGACGGAGGAGTGAAATTTTTTGTGTTTATTTTTCCCCCTTTTCTTTTTTATGCCTTTATCGGACAGTGACAGTTTAGAGATGACAGGAAACGAGGGGAGAGAGAGACCGGGAATGACATCCAACAAAGGTCCGCTGCCAGAATCGGTTATGTGGCATACGTCTTAGGCTACCGGGGCGCTCCGAAATGTATTATGTTGAAGAGGAGGCAGGTGAGAGAAAGAGAGAGACAGAGAGGTGGAAATAGAGGTATTGATTCTTCTCAGTCTTACCCATATTGCCTCTGAGCCCACGTAGGATGGACTTGCTGAACTCCAACAGAGAGACCTGCAGACAAGGAGAGAGAGAGAGAGAGACAGTGAGGAGAGATGTTCCAGCTATCGGCAACGCAGACAACCAAAGAGACAAGCATGCAAGGACTGTCTCTGCTTGTTTGTTTCAGATATCACAGACTAACTGCATACACACATGCTCAACACACTCACACAAATAAGGATGCGCACAAACATCTATGACCTCGCTGCCTCCAGAGTTCACCAGGAATCAGCTGAGGCTGAGTAAGAAAGGAGACACGTATCCTCCTCCTCCTCCACCTCCTCTCTGCCCCTCCTCTGACATTTCTACATTCCTCCAGTTATTCATTACTCCATTATTCCTTTCTTTTACTGTTTTCCATGACCTCATCACCCCTCCTCTTTTGTTCAAACTTATATCTAAATGCACATTTTCTTTCTTTCTTGCACACAACAGGGCCACCGGGACAAAGAGGAGACAGACGCTCTGTTATTTCTTGCTCTTAACAGTCCCATCCCCTCTTGCTCTTCTTATTCTCTCTCTCTCTCTTATTCACTCGCTTCTCTCTCACACACAATAACAAAATACCAAGCGCTGCCATCTCCCATCAGCTGCATGCTTGGGGAGTTGCGTCGCAGCGCCAGCCCAGGAATAAGGACACACAGTCAGTTGTTGTGGGCGCCACTGTTTGTCAGACACACCTACACACGATGAACATTTCAGCCAGCAAGCTTTAAATCAGGAAGCGAACACCAAACTTTGACTGTCAAGGTTTGGTGTGCACCGAGATATCGCAGGGAAAGTCACAAAGCATGAGCGCTGGTGGTTAACGCTGAAAATGCCCAGTGGCATGAAAGCTGCGTATGAACTCAAGTGTACGACATTCAGTGAACAAAGAATGAATGTATGGTGGGAACGAGCAGAGACAGTTTGCTGGCTGGATTTGCATACTAGTGGTTTTGAATGATTTACCCCACTAACCTTAAATTTGTACACACACATTTACTGGTTTGTAGATTGACTTGGCAGCTGCGGGTTTCCAGTCATTTCATTTACAGCATGAAAACAAACATGCAGATACCTGAAACTTGGCTCACAATCCTTCACAGTGACCATTTAGCTGCTTTTTAAAAATATTTTATCAAAGCTAAATTATACAGTAATTCCTTTGCGAGCAAGGAGTATTTTGATGACCTTCCTGTTGATATGATTCCTGCGTGTGTGGGATACTGCAACATCAGAGATGTGAAAGCCGGCTTCTGGACTCAATCATTCTAAAAAGCAGGAATCAACCGAATTCACATGTTTCTTTTCATGATAGCCGTGTTGTTTGTCCTCCAAGTTTTATCTCCCCAGAATAAACAGCAGTTTGTGAATGCAAAGCTTTTCTGCAGCTGTTAACTCAGGAGTTCAGATAAGTATGAGAGTATTGATTAACAGTCTCTGCTCTCAAATTCATTATCATTTGACAGTAATGTAACTTTGACCCCGCATAAATACAGAGGACTAATTATTTACTATACTGTTTGAAAAATGGTCAGCAATTTAAGGCAAAGTCTGGGGATATTCTTTATTTTTCTTATTGTCAATTGACGAAACCATGAACCCACCCGAGTATTATCTGTGTAGCTTATTTCTCTATAGTTGTCCAAAAACACATCAATGAGTCACACAGTCGTATTGGGCAACACGTTTCTTCCTTGTTATGAACATGGGCACTGTGGTTTAGTCTGACTTGATCCAAAATACACCATTCTGCTGCAGTAAATAGTTACAAGCACACCACTTAATTGAGTGAAAATAGTTCCCAGAAAATGCACAATTTACTCCTGATTCAGTAAGGGTTGACAAAACCTACGGTGCCCATCTGTGTTTGGGAATTATTTAACCTTTTTAAAAAGTGAAACCATATTCGGTACCTGTTTTTTTGTTGGTTTTGGTCTTTTCATGGGACAGGTATTTGGCTAAAACTAGATTAAGAAGAAACTGATATGATCCTGTACAGTATGTGACAGAGACGTATAAAAGAGAGACTGACGTTTGATAGTGTGTGTGTGTTCAGCAGCGATCTAACACACTTACTCGTCTGCGAACTACGAGGCTTTGCTCCCAAGTACGCCAGGTTCACGTTGGCCTTCCTGCCGTCGATGATGGGGTTCGCGTCTTTGCACGCCCGCTCCGCTGCCCCCCTGTCCACCATGGTCACCTGTTGACAATGTCACATCATTACTGACAGTATCACCCCTGATAAAGCTACATAACTGCATCATGTGAAAGCTTCTCTCTCCTGTGTGCATGGAGTGATTCCAACTTGAGCGCTCAGATGAAGTGACAGATCCAGAGCTGGGCGGCCCTGAGGGAGCTGCTGTCCTTGTCTCTCCTCGAATGATTCAGTCTTTTTGCTAAACGCACGAGGAGACTCCACAACATAAAATGAACAATCAGTGTGTTGAGATGGTTCCAGTGGAGCTTTGGCTGTGTCTAAGGTCTGGTGTAGGCTGGTGTGTGGGAGGTAGATTTGTTTTGGTTTTTTTGCAGACTGGGCTGCTAAGGATGAGATACTGGAATCTACCTTGAGTAAACACAGTGCAGCTACACTTAAACTACAGCTCCACCACCAATAAATGGGGCACTGAAAATGAAATTGCCACGCTGGCTTTCGTTTCATAGCATCAGACTCTAGATTCAAACAGAGGCAGTGGATGGTTTGAGGTCGTTGGGGTTCAAGAAGCTGCTGCGGGGAATTCGATCGCTAAGGGGAAGTCAGGGGTGAAACCAGCACAACGTCCCCAAAGTGGAGAAAACAACTCAACACACACCGGTCACCTAAGCTGATTGGCTCATTGACTGCAAAGTAGCAAAGATAATTTGAACTGCTTCACGTTAAGTCCAATACACATTTGACTCTTCTTATCTCATGTCTCTTTCTCTTTCACACTCTTGCACACACAAACTCACAGCCACACACAGACACACACCCAACTAAAACCATCCAGGCAGTGGGGGGGAGGGCTATATGTGAGGAAGTCAAAATGAAACTACTGCAGCCTTATCTTGCAGAGCCAACTGACATGTCACACCTCTGTGACCAAGGACTACTCCCCCCCCCCCCCCCCCCCCCCCCCCCAACCTCTCTCTCTCTCTCTCTCTCTCTCTTTTTCATACACACACACACACACACACAGCAGAAAGAGAGACATCTGTCCACAGCTGCTGCAGCTTATTACCAACTCGAGTGTATCCCTGTCTTGTGTGTGAGTGCGCTTGTTGCTGCACAGTGTGTCCTTGTGCTGTTGTGTGTAGCCTATGTCTGCGCGCTCATTTGTAATTTGGGACTGCAGAGATAATTGATGACACACTTATAAAAAATAACCTGCTACTCATGCTTCAAGCATGTGACTGCCACCACCAGACACACTGCACATGGCTGCTGCTGGAACAAAGTGGCAGTGTGTGAAGCCTCCAGGGCCCAGAAAAATCCTGCAGGAGGTTGTAATAACCAGCAGATAAAATATACAATTAAACATAAAGTTCAAACTCATTAAATGCTGCAACAGACTAGTGTTTTACAGCCCTGACTATCCAATTAAAGCCACTGCATGTGGCTGATAAAACCTTAAAAAAAGAAAACACAATTTTACTCCACATGTGGTCATTTATTCCACCAGAAGGCAGATGAACTGAGATGAACTTACAAAGCCGTATCCTCTGGACTTGCCCGTCTGCTTGTCGGTGATCACCACCGCCTCGTCGATGTCCCCGAAAGTCTCGAAATATTTCCGAAGTGAAGCATCGTTGGTGTGATAAGGCAACCCGCCGACAAAGATCTTGGTGTAAGTTGTGTCTTTCTCCATGGTGGGGTGCATTATCTCTAAAGGAACCCCTACCAGCTGACCTAAAAACAGCGGCGAACTCATGCGGCTTGACAAAACCAAAATAACACAAAGGAAGAAAAAAAAAGAAACAAGAATAACTTTACGCTCCTGATCTCCGAGAGGCTATGATAAAGACAACAGCGCGTCCATGGCGAAAACCGCAGCCTCCAGTTGCCTCACATACAGCTGTTGGATGTGTAGTCCTCCTGACAGGTGTCTTGGACCCTCTTGTCTCATGTCCCGGAAAAAAGCCAAGTCTTTAAGCTTCGCTAGGCGCGTCTTGCGTGCGCACACTGCGCGTCTGGTCCAATCGACGAACGGTGCGTCTTTTCCATTGGTGCATCCCGCCTCCTGCTCCACCCGACTCCTCCTGCTGCACGCACACATACACACACATACACACGCACACAGGAAACCCCCCACACGGCAGCTGAAATCACTTCTGCGAATAAAATGGAGAAACATGTGAAGATTTTGTATATTTAGCTGCATTTGTGAAGAGCAAGTGAAACCTAAGGTCTCAGGCTGTAAGATTACCAGAATGTGCGCCATGATTAACCACGTCTGAGAGGATATATATATATATATATATAAATATCTTGAATCCTACCAGCTGGGGTACCTGCAGACCCCAGAGGTTTACTTTTTGTCATATCTCACAGGTGCTTTATTCAATCATGTCAATTTTTCATGATTTTGTCAATTAATTTGTTCCTAATGATTTCATATCATTGTTTTCTGTTTCTGTTTTGATTAGTGCTTTTTAAAAAATACCAATGTAATGGGGTCTTGGGGCATTCTGTCAGGCGTTTTATGGAAAGATTGTACTTGAGATAAAAGCTGCAATTTGTATTAAAGAAAGGTATATATTTATTTTACACAATATGCAAATTAACTGCAACTTTCCTAAAATAATAATAATCTGTTTTTTTCAGACATTAATTGCATAACTAATAATGTTTTGAGACAAAATAAGTTAACCTATTGCTATGATGGTTGTTTCTTACAGTAGTTTATTCTTCCCAGTCCGTAGTCTTTGTATGTTAAATATGTTGGTAGGATATATACAGTATTTGAAATGGTTTTGAGTAGAATCTGTTGGGACTGTAGATGGAGAGGAGGCTGTGAAAACACTGATAAAAACTGATAGCAAGCCAGTAAAATCCCAGGAGGAACTGGCATTTGATAAAAAAAAAAAAAAGAGAGGGACTCAGTTTGGGCATGTTTTGTGCCAAGATGACTGGTTATTTATTAATATATCTTTTTTTTTTACTTAACTTTACTTCAGCTCTGTTGCTGTTTTAGGAAGAATTCAACCTTCATCAGAGAGGTTTATGCAGTTTGTGGGGGGCTGGTCCTGGGTTTGATACAACAACCAGAGAGCATGTGGGTCACTCTGGCTGCTAGTGTATATTTTATGTTATAAAAAAATATGTTTGAAGGATATCTTTTCATAAAAAGGTGTTTGCTTCATTTTTTATCCAATTCACAACCTTTCAGGGATTCTCATGGAGACCAGACAGACAGAGAAATTGATCGGCCCAAGAAGTTGAGCTTCACTGTGTAGAATGACAGTCAGATAGTCAATTTAAAGTCACTTGGCAACCTTGTGGATCTGTGGGGGCGTCTACTACTACAACAACAACCATTATTATTATTATTTGAGGAAGACTCATATAGTGGCTCTTTGAGGCTGGTAAATGTGCTTTGAGCTAGAAGGAATCAAGATGCTAACATGAACACAATGACGATGCTAACAGTAGGTTTATTTAACATGTTCACCAGCATATTTTAGTGTGTTGCCAATATTTGCTAATTAGCAATAAACACAAAGTACAGTTGAAACTGATGGGAATGTTATTAGTTTTTCAAATATTTGGTCATTTGGCGCTAGATGGAAAAGTCATTAAGGGGTCATTTAAGTTATAACGATCCATCCTGAGGGGAAGTTTAATATGTCCCCATTTCATGGAAATCCATCCAATAGCTGTTGAGACATTTCACTCAAAACCAAATGTCAACCTCATGGTGGCACTAGAGGAAAAATCAGGGGATCACCAAAGTCATTCAGATAAAGTGTCTGGAAAACATGAATGTCTGTACTAAATTTTGTGGTAATCCATCCGGTAGATGTTGAGATATTTTGACTGGATAAGTGAAAAGTTTCACCTTTAGGTGGTGCCAAATAAATCACCAAAGTCACATGACTGTCTGCATAAAATTTCAAAGCAATCAATAGTTGTTGAGGTATTTAAGTCTGAACCAAAGTGGTGGCCATTCCCTGTGGCTAAAAATGTTTAAGAACGAAGATTAAATAGTTTTATTTCCTTAAATTTTCTTCCCATGAAACGAAACACAGGCATATTTTTCTACATAGAATGTGTGGAGTTATCACAACATGAAACAAAAGTGAAACTCTTATTGGTAACAGGATAATTTCAAGGGCTGAGTGAGTCAGTCTACTGTAACCTGGCAGCTATTCTTTTAACCTGAAAAACACAATCATTTAATTAAAAATGAGCCTGTAAAAGAAAAGGTATTTAAAGGTTTGACTCTAGGTTTGAGTACAGCAGCAGCAGCAGGTTGGGATGCCCTGAGGAAGATTTAGCCCGGTGTGAGATATTTTCATGGAGGCGCAAAATCATTAAGAGAAGGAAAGAAAGTGGGATGATTAATGACAAAAGCTCTCACTGTGGGAGGTGACCAGTTGCAGGAAACAAACAGCAGATGAAAGCGAAGCTGCAGACGGCAGCGTGGACCAACAACAGCCAGTCTGAAAGGAAGCTCTCGCCTTTTCCAGTGCACTTCTGAGGATTTCCCTTACAGATGTCCTTCACACTCTGAATTCCCTCCACATGCCTCTGCCTACCGTCCACCCACACACACACACACACCTCCCATTTCTAACAGACAGGCAGTCTCCAGTCATCATCACGTTTCATTTATACTCAGTTGAGAGCCTCCTTTATACTGAAGTCTCTGTAACCTGTAACCCACCTCTTTAGCCTGGCTTTTGATTAGAATGTGTTATGGCCATTATTTATATAATTTATTCATTTAATTGTATTCATATTTTAAAATGTTTTATTCTCTCTTATCTATTTGTCAGTATTTTATCTATTTTTTATTCTATTTCTAAAAAAATCAGTTTTATTGGGTTTTTTTTTACATTTTTATCATCATTTTTTTGTCTATTTTATTGCTATGAAATCTGTTTTATTATAATTTTTTATCATTTTTATCTATACATTAGTCTTATTATCAGCTTGTCAGTCATCTGAAAAGTAATTTGAAATGCACTAACCTGTACAAAAGGTGCTTTAGAGCTGCAATGATTAGTCAATTCCGTTGATCGACAGAAAATCAATTGCCAACTATTTTGATAATTAATTAATTGTTTTGAGTCATTCTTTAAGGAAAAAAAAAAGCCAAACTTTTCTGGTTCCAGATTCTTAATATTTCCTAGTTTCTTTAGCTGAAGTCTTTGGGTTTTGGACTGTTGGTCGGGACAAAACAAGATATTCAAGGACGTTACCTTGGACTTTGGGAAACAGTGATCGATATTTTTCTCCATTTTACTGACATTTTATAGACCAAACAACTAATCAGTTAATAAAAAATAATCTACATATCAATAAATAATGAAAACAATCATCAGTTGCGGCCCTTGGTGCTACACAAGTGTGATTTGATTCTGACAGACTGAAATGTACAAAATGAAACTTTACACACATGCACAAAGACAGCAGAGACATTGTAATGTTTAAATATAAATTTGTATTTACATCGATATTAACATCAAGAAACAAGGTAAGAAAAAAAAAGAAATAGTATTTTACATCCTGTAATAATGACAGTATGTTTCCCAGATGTGTTTTCTCTTTTCTTTCCTTTAAAGCAAAGCACAGACATTTTTTTTTGTATATTCTTCATTGAGACTGGGGGAGACAAAAAAAAAAACAAAAAACCCAACTCCGAGCTATTATTCTGAGACATTATGACATCAATCAAGAATCCTTCTTTCCAGCTTAGAAAATCTTAACAATCTCTTGTGAAATAAGCGTTTGTAGCACCACAATTCAACTGGCCATAAGTTCTACAGAAAGGAAGAAACAATCACAAACAAAACTCAAACCACCTCAGCAGAACCAGACTCATTTCTACTCTATGTCATACAGATGGGAATATAATATATGCAATTAAACATATTTAGTTCAATGTATATTATAGGTTATGTGCAACAGTAAAAGCACACATGAGTACTTGCACGATCTACGTCAGGAACTGTTTCTAAGCACTGCAGAATGACAAACAAAAATCTTTGGATTGAGCATGTCTTCAAAGGTAGATTTCTCAACAAAAGCTTCACAGGAAATAAGACAAAAAATAAAGGCAAATGTCAAGAAAACAAAAGTCACCTGTCTAAAGAATGACAGGCAATTAGGGATTCAAACTGCTTGAGTTGCTTCCAGCAAGATTAAACATCTGTTAATAAACCAAAAAAAAAAAAAAAAAAGACTCATGGACAGTTATACAGTGGGATTGATTTCTAAAGTCTCATATCTGAGGCTGAACGATCTTAGCTGAAGGATCAAATCAGCAAAAACCCAAAGCACAGAAATCTCAGGAGAGAAACTTACAGTCACACATGGAAGCATGAGGTTCAGTTCAGAAAATATCAACCCACATACTGGTAAGACATCTGGGCCCCTAGAAGCCAAACACAATCATGTGTCAACTCTTTTTGTATAGGCATATTTTATGTTCTTTTTTTTTTTCCTCCTTTATTTGTCGAAAGAAAAATAATTTATTTTTTAAAAAATTACATGTTTACTTACTAGCACCTCTTTAGCTAAGACTATGTTCTCAGAAAATAAGGAGAAATTCATGATTTGAAGATCACAAATTAAAAAAGTGCTTTCTGAGAGAATGAAAGTGGCAGTATGACAGAAAATCTACACGTACTGCTTACAAAAAAAAAGAGGCCCTTCCTTTCCAACCAATGGTTAAAGTATTGAAAATAAAAACTGACCTATGACGGAATAAGAAAATTACACTTTTAAATATCAAGCCTTACAATCTGTGCAAAAACAGTATGTGACCTACAAAAGCTTATATATATTTATATATAGTACATTTGAAGCGTATTTACAATTCATATTCACAGACAAAAGAAAAAAAGAAAAAAAAAAAGAAGAAGAAGCTCCAAACAAGACATCATGTCTAATACTGCAGTACCGTCGCTTTGAGTAAATGATGCTTCAGCTTTGTCCTCAGAGGAAAACCAGGAGGAAGGATTATTGCTAGAAATCTGCACACCTACACTGAAATCTCACGCACACTTTTTCTTAAAAGTGTACGCTAATACAGACATCAATTTCATATCTGGCGATCAATTTTATTTCTTCACTTGTAACACTGTAAATCGGTGTTAGGTAACCAAAATATCTGCAACATTTTGATTTAAAAATTACCTCTGAAATGATAAAATGATCACCTCGTGAATCCGTATAAATATAAGTGGAATTTTTGAACATTGATAGAAGTCTGTTTGTTTCAAGAGTGACTTTAAAATGACTTAAAAACGGTACATTTCTCTTCTTATAATAAATCGGTACACTGTAGACGAGAGTGTTGGTTTAAAATATGTGCTTGCTGCCTTTCTACTGGTTCCCGCTTTAGAACAAAGATCATCAAGGTTACCCATTTCCAATCAACAGCCCCCATTTCTCAGAGAGGAAAACTTGGAGAACACACACCCACACACACACACACACACACACACACACACACAAAAAAATAAACAGTAAATGTCTGCTGCTATGCATTAATTCTTGGATAAAGGCCTCTATATTGCCACAATCCTTTTGATGTTGGCCTTTCCTTAAAGTGCAATCAGCCAACAAGTAATTCAGTCGTACTTTAGCCCCCGCGGCGTCCTGGAGGGCGAAACAATGTGCTACTGCTTAATGACATTCATCTGAGTGTCACAATCTGATGGCTCGTCATCTAGAACCGTGTTTACTGTATGCAGAGATCCTCCAGGAGCAGCAGAGAGATGGCGGATAAAAATCCCACGTAGTTCAGAAACAAGACATTTTAAATCTGAACACAGCTTCATGGTACATTCGACAAAGGAGAGGATGTCTTCACACGTCCGTCCCATGTTCAAGTCTGTGATCTACTCAAGCGTCTGTCCACCTTCACTGTTTGGTCCACAGCAAGTGGTGTGTGTGTTTACAGAGGCACACACACACACACACACACACACACACCGCTCAGAAAGAGAGGAATATTAAACTACAGTCTACGAGAGGAATCACAGAACTGTCTATCTGTCTTGATTTATGTGTAAATGTGTCACAGTGTTTCTGATTTTTATAAACGCTGTGTGTCTCCATGTATGTATGTGACAGTCTGTCTGTTTTCCTCAGGTTGCCAGACTGCCATTACTGGCCGTGAGTCCAAAAGGAAGTTCACTCCCCCGTCTGGTGGGAGTGCAGCACTACACGCAGACACACACCGATGGGTCCTCCACACACTCCAGTGCTGCAGCCATGTCCTATCTCTGAGCGGAGATCACAGTGAGACAAATGCTTCTGTCACGATGTTCAGCAATATTTCTAGATTAAGGTGAGCAAAAGGAAAAAAGTGTGAGGAAGAAAAGTGCAAAAAACATTAATCAAAGCTTTATTTGTACCCAGAATGAGACGTTCCGACCCTCTGCACCTACCTGATCAGGCCCCATAGGCATGCGTCCCATCACCATTGGATTCATGCCCATTTGCCCTCCCATCTGGCCCATGTGACCTCCTCCTCCGCTGGCCGGCATGCCCCCATTCATCATCATGCCCCCATACTGGCCTGGATTCCCCTGCTGCCCAAACTGTTGCTGCCCTGGAGGTCCCTGTTGTCCAAACTGCTGCTGAGGGTACGAACTGGTGAGGGAGAGGACAGTGTTCAATTGTGCACATTCATCAAGAGAAAAACTCGAGCTACACGCTACAACGTGTTAGTTTATAGCACAAACCTGTTGCGTGCCATGCCCCCTTGCGACCAGCCTTTCATATCTGCGCCCTGGTACATGGGACCGCCCTGTGGGTGCTGTTGCATCATGGGGTTCTGAGGCCCCATGCGGCCTGGCATCATGGCGTTAGGAGGACTGCCGCCTGATGGGCCAAATGAGGGGTCTCCCTGCTGGCCCATGCCTGTGGAGATAAAACATCCAGCCTCAGCTTACACCTCCATCCATAGACAACAGATAAAAGATAACTGATACATAGTGATATATAAAGATAGATGACGATCCGGTTGCCTGGGGGTGTGTTCTGATACTTACTATCCCTTCAATAACAATATTTGGTCTGACTATAAAAAAACAGAGACAAGGGAGATGTACATGGACAGCCTTCTGACAAGTTTTGTTTTTCTTAATCATAAATACATCTACCAATCTTCCTTTTTACATGTCAAACGTTTAACTACAGCCCAAACCCTGCAGTGCATAGACTCACCACCAGGGAGCAGCAGTATTCTGTTGGGCGTCAGTAAACTCACCATAACTCCCTCCATAGCTGAACTGCTGGGGGCCTGGCTGGCCCATGTTTGGCCCTCCCATAGGGTTGTCCATGCCACCGGGAGCTGTGACGTTCGGAGGGGGACTGAATCCTCCTGCCGCTGCAGCAGCAGCCGCGGCCGCCTGCTGCTGCTGCTGTTGCATCAGCATCATCATGCGCTGTCTCCTCATCTGCATGGTGACCATCTCCCTGCTGCGCTGAGCCATCATCTGAGCATTGAGGAAGCCCGGCTGCGAAAATCAAACGTATAAATCGGTTTGTGTTTGTTTTTTGAGAAGGGCTATTATGTGACAATATTTCTGGTATGAATATATTTGGAGCTTTCATAAACATATACCTTATAAAATACATCATGTTAAAAATGAGTGGGTGATGTGGATACAGTGTGATACGCAAATAGAGGCTTTTATTTAAAATCTGAATCAAAGCTGAGGAATGTTGTATCAATTGAAAGTTGATCTTGCAATACAGCCTATGAGAAGATAAAAAAAGAACACTTAAACTAGATCAACACATTAAAATTTTACACCAACAATACATTCACACTAAGACTGCATCACTGGGGACCCCAAACTGAGGTTAACAGATGACATGTCCACAATCAGCCTCATCCGTCTGCATAGAGACAACTGGGTTTCTGTCATAATAACTTAAACACTTGAACAAAAACTTAAAACTGTGGAGTTCACCGTGGATTCCAGGAGGACATAGCTTCATTCCTTTAACCATACTCAACAAGACTGTGTTGACCATGGAAACCTTCAGATGTCTGGGATCTACAATCTCCCGGGACCTGAAGTAACTGCAGAATAGACTCTTAAAAAGGCCCGGCAGATGAAGTACTTCCTTCAGTAGCTAAGGAAACCACAGGATCTGTTGATTCAGTTCTACATGGCAGTCAATCTGTTCTCAGTACGTCCATCACAATCTGGTTTAAATCAGCTACCAAACAAGAAAAGAGCAGACTACAACAGACAATAAGGTCTGCTGAAAAGATTAAGACGGGGTCACCCTCATGGGCTGCTTTGAGTCAGGAAGTGGGAGGTATTTGCAGACCACTCACACCTGGGCCACAGCTTATTCAAACTTCTCCCTTCAAGCATGCATGCTTTCTAAGTTGCTACCGACAACTGGAGTCAAACTCTGTGAACTTACTTGGCAAATTTGATTCTGACTCTAATATTAAAACAAACTCTGTTACATTTAGTCTCCCATTAGAACATCAGTATAACAGTGATTTATCTATGAAATACAACCAAAAAGGTTTTTGTTATCTACCTGTCCTGCCATGCCGGGCTGCATGCCGGGCCTCATGCCAGGGTTGCCTCCCGGGTTCTCCATCTTCATGCCCATGCCCTGCCGCGTCTGATTCATGAACTGAGGAATGAAAAGAGCAAATTACTTACATACTTATTTACAGATAAATTATAAACTATGTGCTATCATTGATGGTGCCTTATTTTGGCATTTAGAAAACAAGAAATCTACAGCACAGACTGCAGCATTTTTGAAAGGAATAAAGTTATGCAATACATGAGTCATCAATCATCAAATATAGACCGAAGCCGCAACTCAAAAAGCTTTTAATAGTGAGTGAAATGTTTCCAAGTTTCTATTTGTTCGTGTCCAGCTGCATTACGTTGTGGTACAACATCACCAAAACTAATATGCGTGTTGACGTTAATAAGTACACTTCATTTTATCATTTTTCTAGTGTGAACACACCACATACAACATGGTTAGATGTGATTCATACCTGCTGTCCCTGCAGCCTCTGTTGCAGCTGGAGCCTCATGGGCTTGTTGGCACTCATCATCCTGGGTCTCATCATGTTGGCACGGGGGTGACCCATGCCCCCCATGCCACCCATACCAGGGAAGCTGCCGCCTTGGCCCATCTGAGAGAGCATGGGCCCAAACCCCCCTTGTTGGGGCTGTCCCTGCATGGGGTTCCCTCCATAGCCAGACTGCATAGGCATGGCAGGGGGTCCGGGATAGCCTTGTCCGTAGAGAGGCTTCTGGTCCAGCACCATGGACGAGTCCTGCCCCGCGAAAGGTTCCATCTGCTGCTCTCCTCCCTGGTTCTGGAGCAGACACGACAAAAGGACAAAAAGAGAAGGTTGTCAAACTTCTTCATCTTATTGATTTGTTTCCAATTCATTGGCTCAGTAATTGTCTTTTTCTAAGCAGCACAGACGGATCCCTGTGGGCTCATCTATCTCTCTTCAGTGAAAGAACAGCCTGAACACTCTGAGTCATGACTGAGATATCTAATGCAAAGATTAATTTAAAGCACACTTATGAGTCATGACATGCAGACTGTTCTTTTGTTACATTACTTCTAGTAGTAAGTCCATTGTTTATCCATCTTTTCTAATCTTTTCTTAGGATCTACCTGGCTGACGAGGTCTGGGATGCCCAGAGCTCGGTCTATCTCCTCCAGCGCGATGCCATCTGTATTATTCAGCAGAGAGTCCAGCTGGTCCAGGAGCGCCCGCTCGTCACTCTGACCCTCACTGGTGGTGGGAGGCACCAGAAGATCATCCAAAGTGTTGCCAAACGGGCGTCTACAACACACACAGACACCCACCATGAAGTTGAGGATAAACTGCTTACTCAGCTCATTGCAGCTTATTAAGAATGAAGAAGAACAATAAGGAATTTAGCACTGACCTGTTGCCCTCCATCCCCATCATAGAGTCCGGCCAGGAGGGGGACTGATTGGGCTGGCCCTGCTGGCTGAAGGGGCTCATACCCATACCCATGTCACCAGAGCCACCTAAACCACAATGACAATACATATTTAATTCATACGCATGCACACAGACTGTCTGGGCAGTCAGAAGCTACAGGTTAGGATCTTTTAAGCATGTAATGGACAAGGATCATACAGCACATATAAGTCAAAATACAGTATGTAACATCATGTCAGATGCCTTAAAGGACCAGTGTGTAGGATTTAGTGGCATCTAGCATACTTATGAATATTATATTCCATTTCTGCCAAGTCTATTCCGCTAGATGCCACTAAGAATTCAAAACTGACTCGGGATGAATTCACCAAAGATGACAAAAAAAGCAATTTGGATCGGTGTGTACATTGTTTTCCTATATTTTTACATTTCTCCCAGCTTTTTGATACATATCCTCACATAGCTGTGCTAGTATTAATTAAAAGTCCAACTGGCGACTAGTTTGACAAACATACCCATATCCATGAGCTGTTGCTGCAGCATAGACCTGGTGCCCGGTACACTGTTGGAGCGGCTGACCATGGGTCCTGCCATCATGCCCTTGCCATTGTTGTACTCCATGCCTGGGCGCATCATGGAGGGGTGTCCTGCTGAACCCACTGGGCTGGCACTGGAGCGGGGCATGCCCCAGTCCCCTGAACCCCCCATAGGAGACCTCTGGGGAACCATCCCCCTATTCATCGGTCCTAGTAATAAATAAACATGAGATGTGCATATATCAGTATTGTACAGGTGTTAAAGGAGAGCAGTGTGGCCCAGTCTTGGTCGTCAACATTTAGCATCCTTAGATGTGTGTCTTTAAGTTTAAAGGTTATCAGATAACTAAATATAGTAAAAGACCTAAATTGAGGGACAAATACCCTAATAACAGTGAGGGGAGGGGGGCAGAGAAAGGTGAAGAAAATAAATGTTGGGTAACTTAAACACACACCCATGTTTCCCGGATAGCCATCTGGGCTGCCCATCATGTTCTCCTGCTTGATAAGCATGGGGCGTCTTCCTGCCCCTCCAGGCCCACCAGGAGGCTTTCCGTCCAAGGACATGGCCCTCTGGAAGGGCCCCCGAGGTCCCGGACCCATACCTGGACTCCCTGTACACAAAAAGTATAAATTCAATTCTTGTAAATTCAAATTCTTATCTGTCTTCCTTAAAAATAGTTAGAACAATGTTTGTTTTGCATTAGATTGTGGGTGGATGATATGCACAAAAGTAACATTTTGACGACAGTAATATTTTTCAGTCTGTATAAACAGCATGTATTGTGTAATAACCAATTTCACAATAGTACCGTCACAGGTACCAACCACAGACAATAAACATTACTTTTGTAATGCATGTCTATTTACACTTGTTTATTTTACACTGTGCTACTGAACTCATCCACCCTGTTCCTCATCCTCACCAGTGTGGTCTTATAAATCATCATTTATTCAGAGAGTGAGCATGTAAAGTAAATGCACATTGTTTTGTAGAATTTATTACTGTTTTGATGTAGGAAACATACAGTCAAACAGTTTTTACTATCAAGCATAAAACTCCTCTTAAGAGAGGATTAGACTTGCCAAGCTATGGAAAGAAGATCATAAAATACTGAGGCTTCTTTTTGAAGGGTAAGATATGTTTTATATAAAGTATATCTTATATATGAAGACCAGGAATGAATCTGACGACCTGAAACAAAACTCAGACAGCATATGATGATGCCAGATGTGGTTTCACTGGTATTTTATATTGATATCATCACATATGATGTCACAACACTTGCCTTGCATGTAACTGTCACTTCTTATAAGCTTTGGCTCTTGAACCACTTACCCTGCAGGCTGTCGTCAAGGCAACCCTGGGGTTTGTTTCCTGTGTCATTTGCCCCTCCACCTCCAGCCGGATCCGTGTAAAAGTCAGAGCTTGAACCCCTCAGATCTCCCAGGATAGACTCTAGGTTGTGCAACTGAACATGAAAATAACCGAAATTAGTCATCACGTAAATGTCTATGAAGATTCACATTCATCCAGATCATAATAAGTTAAGTCAGAGGCAAGACCGAACGGAAAGTTCAGTTGTCTTTGTCCAGATGTATACTGCAATGGTACGCTAAAAGTCAGGAAATAACAATAGAATAACTGCAGTAATTCAATTATTCATAAAACAAAAAGCAATCTTACATCATCAGGTGGCTCTGACTTGATCTTGCTCTCAGGATGTTCAGGTGCAGGGGCAGGCCCAGATCCGGGGGCACTACGTGGAGGGCCGCCAGCGGCCCCTGGGGGTCCCTTCCCATCTAGCTCTTCGAGCTTGGGCTTGACATCCACTGGCTCTTTGGAATCATCCTTGTTGAGGAGGTAGTGGAGGAGGGCATGGGTCTTCTCCTTCTTGGGGCTATGCTGCTCTTGCTTCGGCTCTGTGATCGACCCAGGTCCGCTCCCGGCCCCTGATCCTCCTGTTCCAACCTCAGCGCCCTCCTGGCCCCCCAGTGACACCTTTCCTGTAGCCTCAGCTGTGATCTTAGCTACCTCATCTGGGGTATTGCCATTTTGAAGAAGCTTGTGGAGGATCTTGTGCTTTTCTTGCAGCGAGCCTGTGTAGTGGGCTGATGATATTGATGTTGACACGCCCCCTGGCCCGCTCGCCTGGCCTGGATTGGCACTGGCTGAAGAGGAGGAGGAGACGCCAGTAGATGAGGGGCTAGTCATGCCTCCCGGTGGGTCCTTACTCTCTGAGCCTGCAGGAGTGCTGCTGCTGGTTGGCGGGGGTGGTATGGGGGGCCCTGTTGGCCCGCTGCCGCCGATTCCCAGCTCCTCAGTTGGTGAAGTCAGCAACTGTAGCAACTTCTTATGCCCCTTACCGTCTGGCACCCTCCGAGGGGGTTCAGTGCTCGCCACCCCCGCCTCATTGCTTCCCTCTCCAGACTCTTTAGTTGCTGTAGCTGCCTGGCTGTCTGGCCGGTCTCCAGAACTCTCAGCCTGAGGATGCTGATGATGGTGGTGATGGTGCATGGGGTGGTGATGGTCGCTGGACCCAGGCCCTAAGCCTCCCACTGGGCTTTTTGAGCCTTCTTGGCCTGGTTTGGCTGGCTGACTGGGCTGAGAGGAAGAGGAGGAGGAGTGGATGCTGGGAGAGCTGTCTGGTTTGTGAGCTGGCGACGGGGATGTTAGGGTGGAGGGGAGGGAGCTCCCTACTCCTTCACTGATGGCTTGTAGGGCATTTAGGGAGCTGCTGGAGTAGGTGGTAGTGCTCCCCCCGCCTCCTCCACCACTGCCAATGCCACTCATGGGAGAATGTATGCCTGGAATAGAAAAAAATCTCATAAAACCCAATCAAACAAAGAAGTCAATCAATTCATAGATGACACTGATGCCTAATTACTGAAAAATGATCGACATACCTCCAGGTGAGAACTGGTTGGCTCCCATCTTTGGGCTCCCTCGGTTACGGGGTGACATCAGGAGACCTGGCTGGGGACCGCCCATTCGGGGGCTTCCGGAAGGACTGTTCAAGCCACTTAGCCCAAACCCACCGCTGCTCTGAAACGGGGGCTGCTGTGGATGCTGCTGCATGCCTTGGCCCGGGTGATTCATGGGACCCATCTGATTCATATGCCCCACTTGATTCATCTGCCCCATCTGATTCATCTGCATCATGCGGTTGCCCATGCCTCCACTTCCTCCTCCACCGCTCCCTCCGTACATAGAGCTGCCTCCCATCGGACCCATGTGACCCATGTGGCCCTGCTCGTTCATGCCAAAGCCCCTGTTCATGCCGCCCATGCCCCCCATGCCCATCCCTCCACCGGTGTTCATGTTCATTTGGGCATTTGAGTTGGGTCCTCCCATGCCCTGTTGTCTCATAGTGTTAGGCATCATGTTGGCACCCTGAGCTGAGCGGTAACCGTTTGGTTCCCTGTGTGGAAGGAGAGGGAAAAAAAAAAAACAAGTCTGAAAAACGCAAAAACCTTGAAAATGCTGAATCCCCCACAATAACCTCTCTCAGACTGTAGAAGCTTGAAATAAATGCAACTGAAATACCAGTTCCTACGTGGAGTCTTCTCACTGTTCACAGGATGTCAGTGTATAAAAGCTACTTCAGCTGCTACTTCAGCTATTCGTGTGGCATGAATGCCTTGGCTGCCTCGCATAGATACGCTGGAAGTGCTTTTTTTAGTCAATACAGTAAATGACACATCCTTTGCTGTGTTTGAAAGGAGTGTGTGTATTTTCAGTTTCTGACCTCTGAAGTAGGTGAGTGGAGATGAAGCCTTGCGGCTCGTTGCTCATAGGATGACGGTACAGTTTGCTCTTGGTCTGGGCTGTGACTGGGGTGCCGTCGGACAGAGAGAAGCGGTACAGGGGCGTCTCAGCATGACCCTGCAGAAAGGCTGCGCAGACAGATAAAACGACGGATTAACACAATTAAACACTTATCTGATAAAGGAGGTCATCAATCACTGCTTTTCTGTTGGAGCCAAATCAGTGATTACAATGAGGATCAATGTAGTGCTCAGGCATTTGTATTCATGAGATCAATATTTAAATAGTAATGCATGAGGTGTGTAAATGTGTTTATGCATTTAACCAGTGAGTTTAACCAGTTTTTCTTTCCGATGGGAGGCCTCACCAAGCTAAGTAGTACCAACAAATTAAAAACAAATAATCTGAGTCAGACAATATTCCTTCATAACTATAATAGGAACACAACATCGTAAAAGAGAAGGCTGAATACACAAATGAGTAAACAGTTAATTAAATACAGTCACATCCTGATGATTTTGCAGCTCTTAAATTGTGGATATAAGAGAGCTAAACAAGATGAATTGACGTTGAAGTTCAAAGTACTTCTGCGGCTGATTCCAGGTGTGTGTGTGTGTGTGTGTTTTTGTGTGACCCACCCTCATGGTAGTGGCGTTTGTGCGACCAGGGTTGCCCGTCACTGTGCTGAAGGAACATCTGAATGCAACGCCTCAACAAATCCTCCCAGCCCGGACGCATCGACGCTCTCAGAGAGTTCTGGTCGATCTGGATCAGTTTACCTGCCGGGGAGGACAGAAGGACGACGAGTTGGAGGGGGAAGGAAACAAGGAAAAGAAAAAGGGATGAGTCAAACCTATTCATGGTTGAAGAATGAATGTCATGAATTGTTTCAGCATCTGTTTGTTTAGAGAGAGCTTTCAGGATTTGCAGCTCCTCACCTGAGAGCTCATGCCGGGTATTGAAACTCTCTGTTCTCTCCATGGCTGTCACTCGACGGGCCACACAGATCATACATGACTGAAGGTCTGCAGGTGAGAGAGGAGAGGTGTCAGTAATGTTTCATAGTCATTGCATTGTACTTAAGGATCATTGATTGTGGGTTTTATAGATCTTTACTGAAAAATGCCTGGAGCAGAGTCGTTTAAACCAACTTTACATCGTATACATGTAAAGGTTTGCACTCTTGAACCCAGGCCTTTAGAGAAGCAGTGCTTGTCTTCTGACCATAAAGTTACCTTTTTGTCACGTTTTGTCACCTTTTGAACATGTAGTGAAGTGAATTTTGCATTTGAAGAGCCTCTTGTAGTTTTTTGTGCATTTTTCTCTTTGATATTAAACCCACGCATGAAAAATTCCCATCTTGCTGAAGGAAACAACTAAAAAATGCTTCGGGTGAGGCAAAAAATGGGGGGAAATTCAAATGAGATGCTAAACAAACAGAACATTGTTACTACAAAGTGGTTGCTTTGCAAAATAGTAAATTGAAGATGGGATTTTCAACCAAATTTTTGTATTTTAAACCCAATTTTTTTTTTACCTGGTTTTACCTTATTAAAAAATCCAGAATCTATGAATATGCAAATATCTTTCATTCCAAAGTTTAACTAATGGACACCAGATGTCTCCTACTTCACTGAAAAGCCCCTTCTCAGGGTACAGTATGTACACTGGAGGTTTTCCACTTTCCATATTGGACAAGAATTGGTTCCAAACTAGTTGTGATGTCATAAAACCAGGCTCAAAGGTACACATCTTAAACTCAGATTTAAGATCAGCAAAGAGAAAATTTCACCGTTTCAGCAATATGAAAACAGCCCTTAAACTCTGAACATACAATATTCTGCACAGTGCAGCTCAAACAGCCAAGTGAAGTAAGAAAAACACATTTTTCAGTGCAGGGGGACTTTAAATATTGCCAATAAACACAGATAAATGTATTTTTTCAACACAGTAAAATCGTAACATGGCTTCTTATACTATACTAAAAGTGTGTGATTTTAAGACGATGCCAGCGTACCTTCCCCCTCCTCGATCATGGCCTTGGGCTGGGTAAGAGCGAAACACTGCATGGTCTCGTAGCGTGGCCCTCCTGGCCCCTCCTCCATGGGGCCGTGGGCGTGGCCAAACTTGACCAGCATCCGGCAAGTGAAGGTGTGACTCTTCTGTCGGGCTGCCTCGCTTCCCCACGACACTCCATTTACTGAGGGGGAAACAAACATAAACAAACACATCAGGACGTGTGCTGACAGAAATTTACGCTTGGGAGTAAAAAGGAATGAACATGTAACTCCTGGGACTGAAAACCACATACAGCTATGAAGGGACTGCCTGTAATCAAATATCACAAACAGCTCACACTCTACCCTGCCACAGATACACACACACACACACACACACACACACACACACACAAAACAAACAAACCACACTGCAAACATGTATTTTCCCTCTTTAATTGAGAAGCAGAAGCCTCTCCTGCTGTTTGGATCCCTGGCTAAATGGACCATAGGATTAATGTAGCCAAGGTGTCGATTTCCAATATCTCTCCCTCTCAGTCTGCTTTGCAGCAGGCAGAGGCCAGGGACACTCAGCCATCTATCCTCATTTAGGCCCTGACTCCTCATCACGGCTCACACACACACACACACACACATTTAGACGGGGTCACCTTCACAGGGGGGAGAGGGAGGAAAAGAGAGAAAAGGGAGGCAAACTTCAGAGAGACATCCAACTGTCCTCCAAGGTCTGTGTGAAGCCTTGACGGGGCCTTGAGTTGGCCGGAGGTTTCTGTCTGGCAGGTGCAGGGAGGATACAAGAGAGGACTTAGGAGACCGAGACATGTCAGGGAAGGGAGGGGAAGGGAGGTCGGGGTAGGATGGTAGTGGTGGGGAGGGGCTAACTGATAGTGAGAGGTGATTTAACAAGGCCTTGGGTTTCTCTCCTCCACAGAGAAAACATAGCACAGTCACTGGGGCAGACAACTCCCTTCAGACACAATTATCCAACAGCGAGGCAAGACAGAGGGGTCAAAAAAACACACTGGCCGACAACAAAAGCTCACTCCACGTTTTGTGCACGAGTGTGTGTCTGTTTTTGTTACTATATGTGTGTGTCTTGGGTGTTTTTGTGTGTGTGTATTTAACTGTAGCTGGCGTGGTCAGCGGTCATCCCACAGGAATGTGCAGCGAGAGCGTATTTCATTCATGGGTCCAAAAGATAATGAAGGGGCAGAGCAGCAGAGCGAGACACAATGAGGGGTGGGAGCGCCGAAAGAAGCAGGTTGAGAAACAGACAACCACAATATTCATCTTAGTAGGCAGCCATATTAAGTATGAATGAGGCTGAGAAGGAGTGAGCTGAGAGAGGCACAGGGGACGCTCAGAGGAAAAGTAGATAAAGATGAGTCTTAAAAGATGAAGAGAGTGAATGAAGAAAGGAGCGTGCAGGGGAAGAGGAGGAATAAGTGAGAGAACGTGTCAATGACATGTCGGAGCCGCCGCTGCTTTAGGAACATTACTGCGGAGTTAATCGAGTAGCAGGTTCAGTTGAGCACACATATCCATAATTAATCAGCTTTATAAATAGTGCTCTGTGCACATACTCGTGAGCTTAGACACACACATGCAGCATCTTCAAAAAAAAAAAAAGAAAAAAAAAAAAATGCAATCCCATGACTGACATCGCTTGCTTGTAAATATACACAATGAGACATACACATACTGTACGCGTGCACATGCAAACATGCAGTGAATTAAGTAGAGGAAAGTGTGGAGGTGCATTATTCAGCAGTAAGTAGTTTCCAGATGGCTGCCATGGGATCTGAATAGAGCTCAGGCCTGTTTTACACTGTCTGGACCACTGAGTGTGACTGACAGCTGCGCTACGCTCTGCCTGCTTAGCACCGAGTGGGTGGGTGCTTCTGTGCACATGTGTGTTTTGTCAGGTGTGTGTGTATGTGTGTGTGTGTGTGTGTGTCTTTCTAAAAAAGCTCTCATTCACATGAACAAGCTTCCCAGGAGCTCCTCATTATAACGGGAGAAGGAGCTACGAACGGAGGAGCATGAATAAATAAGTGAGTGAGTTTACGCTGACGTGCGCGCACAGTTGTTGTAACCTCTCAAAGTTTGTTTTATACCTCGGCCCTATGGAAGATGTCAAGCAGGGTTTACTTCTGAGCCGACGTGCAGCTCCGAGTGTGTCTGTGTGTGTAAGCGTGGGTGTGTTTCTCACTGTTGGTCTTTGGCAGGTTCTTGTGGAACTCCTCCCTGTCGTCCTCATGGAGAATGTTGTACACGCTGGTGTTGATGAGCTCCTCCTGTTTGTACTGCAGGTACTGCGTCACGTTGTCCGACACGAACACGATGCTGCCTTCGCGGTTCACCACAAACAGGAAGCCGTCCAGAGCCTGGCAGCACAGCGACAGGAAGTCACCACCGGCCAATTGGCCAATCAAACCTTGACTAAACATCATCTGTCTGACAAGGGTGGAGCACTGGACTCACCTGCAGCAGGAGCGGCCCCAGATGGTCCTTGTCGATGACCCCCTGACCTGTTGAGGACACGTCTGATTTTTGAACGTCGTCATCGCTGGACGAAGCTTTTCCTGTAGGAGCGGAAAGGGAGGGAAAAGAGAGGAAATGCGTTACAAAAACATGAAAACACAGCCACTTCAAGCCCAGCTGCCTACAAAGAAGCAAAAAACAGCAAAGGAGAAAGACAAGGTGAGAGCGAAGATACCTGAAACCAGAGGAAACTGCCCGTCATTCACTACTCTAGCTGCACCAGCAGGGGGCAGCGTTTCTCAATCTTTACTTTTAAAAAAAAATTTTTTTGATTCAAAACTACAGGTGAGGAGGGAGACGGACGGAGGCAGGCTTCTCTGAGGAGCCCGTCAGGAGGAGTAGAGGGCTGGGTGCATGTGGAGCAGGTAGCAGCCGTCCTCATGCTTTATATTCAGTGTCAGACTCTGAGGGACTGTCTGGTAGGCTGGGGCTGAGAGAGAGAGAGAGAGAGAGAGAGAGAGAGAGAGAGAGAGAGAGAGAGAGGGAGAGAGAGCGGGAGAGAGCTAGAGAGGCTCTGGAAGCAGTAATGGTGCAGGGGCAGGAGCTGAGGCACCTGAATTAATGGAGGGGCTGAGAGAGGAAAAGGAAGACAGAGAGATAGATACAGAGAGAGAGAGAGAGAGAAAGAGAGAGGGAGGACCGGGGTGAGACAGACGGCTGTGGACGGAGATGATGCTGGGAAAAAGCGTCTGGTGTTTGGATTGTTGTTTTAATGCAGGGCTTGGTCTGAGAAAGAGGTGGGGGCTGCTCAGCTACAGGAATCATTCTATCTGATTAGCTCCCAAGGGGCACAGATAGACACAAAGAAAAAAAAAAGCCATTGCTGCCTACAGCCAGGCACTGTGAAGTTAGGCAGAGAAGGACTGAAAGAAAGAGGGAGAGGAGGGGATAGAGAATGAGACATAAACAGAGTGTGAGAGAGGCTGCACTCCATCAGTTCACTCAATATCTTAAGATGCTGGGAGCAAACCTGAAGATGCTGCAACTCATTGTGCTGCAATACAGACATTAGGTGGGGGGAAGCAGGGAGACAGAGGAGGAAGACGCAAAAGCAGAGTACATTAAATCCAACTGAGATGAAAAAGAAAACTGATTGATGTAAATAAAAAAAAAAAAAAGAGCAAAATGAATATGAACAGAAAGAACAACAGGAGAAGAGGAACAGGTAGAAAGCGAGAGACGAGTCTAAACGCCTGTGTCATTTCTGTCTTCACTTCCTGTAACTATGGCAACCTGTCAGCAGCCAGTCAGGGCCAGCTGTAGCCTCTTCCCCTTCCTGTCGAGGTGGCAGACACTGACTGAGCCGAGCAGAAACACAAGAGCAAAATTCCCCACCGGCTCTCCCCCTGATCTCAAGAAATTCATCTTGAATGGGAAAAAACTGAAGCTGACACAGATCTGGATCTAAGAGTTAAAAAAATGTCCATTCTGCACTGACGGTGCATCTGCAAAGCGAGCGTCTGAGCCTGAGGCTTTTTGAATTGTTTGCTATAGAAATGACCGCTGCATAATGGAGAGAACAGAACTATAACAACAGCAGCTGTAACAGAACTAATAATTTGGCAGTTCAGCAGAATGGATGGGCATGTGATTACCTGCAAACGTCCAATTAAACAGCCCCTGGCGAGGCCAGCACACAGCTGTGCATGCCACACACACACACACACGCATGCATGCATGCACACCCGCGAATGACAGGTTCACAAAGCACTGCCAATGTTTCCTCCCAAACATAAACAGTTGAGGCTGTGAAATTTGTGGGAGATGAATGACTGATTCGTCCTTGCACCTGGGCTCCGAGGAGGCACGGGTGTGTGTGTGTGTGTGGGTGTGTGTGTGTGAGGGCTGGGCTCTGAATGGTGCTAACCCCCAGCTGTCTCTTCCCGCACAGTCTCTCCCCAACACCTTTTCTAATGTTTCCTCCGCAGCCTCCAGTAGCCTTCAGGATCTCAGACAAGTGTGTCCACTCACCCTGCTCTTTGATCTGGCGGATCTGGCGCACCGTCTCTTTGAGGATGGCACATTTGTCTGGTTTGACATTGAAACTGTCGATGTCGCTGAGGTTGGCTGAGATCAGTTCCGCCAGCTCCTCGATGTATTTGCTCTCCTGCTCCCGCCGTTTCCTCTCACACCTGCAGGGGGCAATGTGCAGAGATTAAAGTTGAGCTACAGCAATGCTAACTCCGCTTTATATACCTGAAAAAAATGCATGAGTGGCTGCAAGGTAGATATAGTTTGTTTGAAAAAGCGGGGAAACTGATTGCTTTTTTAGGCACAATGTCTTCTATGAGTTTGTCCAGCAAAAAATAGTAGAGAAGTTGGTGGTGCTTTTGTTGTGGTTGAAGCTCATTGACACCTTAGAGTCAGTGCTAATATTGGAAACTGGGCACAGGAAACAACAAGCCTCGTGACAAGTTGAGGTTTTACAGGACACATTGACTTTCAGGAAGTTCCTGCATCTACTGCACCAAAGCAATGTCTGTTTTATATTTTGGTATTTGTACAAATTAAATAAACGAGATATAATGTGTTAATTAGTGAGCTTTGGAGGGGCTGGTACGAGGATTTCATTACTTTCGGACAGAGCCAGGCTAACTGTTTACCCCTGTTTCCTCTTGTTTCCAGTCTTTATGCTAAGCTAAGCTAATCACCATATAGATCGAACAAAAATGAGAAATCATATAAATTTATTTCCCAAAATGTCCGATTATTTCTTTAATTTAAATATTGTCTGTACTATTTTGTAGAATATGGCCTTTTCACGTTGTGTGTTTTGTATTTATTGGGGAGGCCTCTCTTAAAAAAAGGTTTTGAGGTTAAAAATAATAAAAAAGAAAGAAAGAAAAGAAAAGCCATCTGTTTTTTAAATCATAAAGTTCTTGAAAGGGCTTTTACCAAAACTAACTAACTGCATATACCAATGGAGGAACCACATGGCCCGGTCTAGAGAAACCACTGACCCAGTAGCCCACTTTCCTTCATTTCCCCTCTCTTCTGCTGATCAGACAGACAGACAGACAGACACACACGCACACACGCACTCACCCGAGACCAGGCGTGTCGCAAGTGGAGAGTTTGCGTTTTCGGTTTTCTGAGCTCAGAGGCTCCATGGAGTTCTCCCCCAATCCACTCATCGTGTACACATATCAGCACCTGAAAAGAAGAAACACAAACACACAGGTGAAAATAAGGCTTTAACACAAGCAGAGATTAATTATTTGGTCTCCATTAGCCTTTTAGCTCTTACTATATAGTTAATTGTGAAGACACGGGAATCGTCCTTTTGAACTCAGCAAAAATAACAAACACAGAGGCAAAGTGGATACAGTGCAAAACAGTACGCAGTAGGGTAAAATATGCTTATATCATGCAAATCATATTCTCCTGGCAGAGACTGACGAACATAAACATGTCTCGTCGGCCTCCTCCTCCTCCTTCTCGGAGAAAATGAGAGTAAGCATGTGAGGTTGTGTTTGTTTGTGTGTGTGTGTGTGTGTGTGTGTGTGTGTGTGTGTGTGGCCCTGTGCATGTATGAGTTCATCAGCTCATATGGTGCATCCACACATACACACTCACTCACACACATACACACACACACACACACACACACAGGATTAGCAGTGTCTCTGATGATAAGCCACGCTGCACAACTAACCCCGTTAGACAGCCGTCTGTCTCCCATAATGCATCACATTTCGTCTCCAGGAAGTGAGCTGATAAAGGTTGTGGGGAAGAGAGGCAGATGGGAAGAAAGGAGGCGAGGAGGAGGAGGAAGAGAAGGGAAAGAGGAAAGGAGCAGAAGAAATAAGAGCGGGAGGGAGAAGCCGGTGCTGTGAAGTGAGCTCTGATTGGTCACTTTCTTTGCCACAGTGACAGCGGCTGACACTGGGGAAAGGTAGGAGGGAGGGAGGATGGATAGAGGGAGGGAGGGAGGAGAGGAAAGTAAATGAAGGGGGGGGGAGAGAGAGAGGGAGAGAGAGAGAGAGAGAGAGAGAGCACAAATATAGTGGGAGACAGAGAAAATGCAGAGGAAGAAAAAATACAGCGGGGGGGGGAATCAGAGCGAAGAGGCGGGGGCAGTGGGAGGGAGCAAGCAGAAAGAGAAAGAGAGATAACGGCATGTCAAAGAAAGACAGGAGGGAAGGGGAACAGGTGAGAGGGAAGAGGAAGAGGAGGAGGAGATGTAACATTCAGACTGTCTGGTTTGTGTTTTCAATGCATGTGCGGCACACAGAGTGGGCTGAAAGCCTCCAGTACCCCTCTTAACCTTCACAGCCGGAGCAGTTTTTTCATTCCATTGATTACATGGTTATCCTCTGACCAGAGCACTGCCTCTCCTGCATAGCAAATCAGGCCAACGGCAGGGGAGAGATGCCTGTTATTTAATCATTATGCACCATCATCTCAGGCTCCTTCTTGTGGGATCACAGCAATCCACCAAAACGTCTGATTGCATTCTCTTTTTTTTTTTTTTTTTTTTTGGTTCTTGGATAGAGAACGTTCTAATCTTTAGTCGTGCACTCTTAGCTTGCAACATGATCATATTCGGCTGAAACGAGCAGTGAAGACATCTTCTTCTTGAGACAGAATCAATATGAGGGCTGCTTTCATGCTCGTCTTGAAGACCAGGAGAAACACAAGTGTATTCCCTTGCAAGACAACAACAGGGAATACTCATGAATCTTCCTCTAAAAGCAAGAGATGCTCTGAAGACACGCCGATCCTCTTGCTCAATCCCTCCTGCTTTGAGTTTCTTTCAAATTTCTCTTTTAATCTCTCCCCTGAGTACCTCCCATCTGACTGTCTGTCTTTCTGTCTCATTGCCTTTGTCTACCTGCTTGCCTACCTGCATCTCTTTTCGCCTATCCTCCTGTCTGCCTCCTTGTGTGCCTGTCTGCTGCTCATCGTTAGACAAAAACCCCGCTTGCTGTTGTCTGATGAAACCTACCACAAGGGAGACGAGGAGGCAAAAAGCAGAGAGGAGGAGGTACAAAGTCGGAGAGTTCAGAACTCAATGAGCCAAAGTGTTTGAGTGAAACTCCGTCTTTGCTTCTACGCCGATCAAGCCCGCCCGCCCGCCTGCCTGACAGCCTATTGATGGAGTTCTCAAAGGGGGAGTTGCTCTAATTGCGGAGTGAATGAGGCGGCCCCAGAGAATGGTTGATTAGGAGGCCCCAGGGAAATGGGTCACCTCCAGCCTGGCGCGGGCCGCCCGCTTTTCCAGTGCAGGGAGAAAGTCAATTACACGCCACAGGCAGTGGGGCCTGGTGGCAGAGAGGCAGCGGGGCTGCGTTGGGTACAATACAGCAGCAGGGGGCAGTGGGAATGAGACGCGTAAAGAGGGAAATGGGAGAGGGTGATGGCAGCATGGAGGGCAGCAAGAGGGAGAGGAGAGATGGGCATGAAGATGGTAATTTAGAGGAGAGAGAGTGAGATACAGGAGATGTGAGGGTAGAGCAAAAAGTACAAAGTTACTGCACCTGAGGTAATGCACATTTTGATTTAGAGCATGAATAACAGTTGAATAGAAACTCTGGAAATGATAAAAGCTTGGGCTGAGGTGGAAAAAAATGGTATACTGATGTTGAAAAGAAATTTGAAATTAATTTTGGTCAGCTTTCAATAACAGATACAATTAGACAAAAAAAGGAAAGGAACAATAAAAAGGCAGTTACTCAAATCTCAGAGTTGGAAATAACACATAACTGCAGTCTGAGTAAGGTGTAGGCGGAAGCTACAACTTATTGTGTCAAATGTTTTTAGAATACAAATCATATTTGACATCAAGAGGTAACATTGAGCTTCAAATTTACAATATCCTGCAGCCTATCATACTAATGCCAACATTTCTGATCATACATTTCTAGATATGTTCAGTAAATTATCTTTGTAACATTTTTTAACAATTACTTGTTTTTCTTACTTATTTTTAATAAACTTCTACATGTTTTTCAGTTTTCCACTACAACTTTTCAATCAATTTAATTCACCCAAACACATACATGCCTCTCAAATCATATCAATCTTCTTTCATTTTAAAATGACGTCTGGGTACTGACTAGCAGGTTATAATTTTTTAGCTCTACACATATAAAACTGTTATGTCATCAAATGGAAAAAAATGGTAATACAGATAAATTCGGAGAAAACCGAACTGTAAAATCCAAACAATGAGCTGAAAGAAGCTGAAAAGCTCCTTACAGCTGAGGGGAACTGAGAGTTGTGTGATTATCGTCTGTGGGTTTGTCACTATGAGCAACCCCTTTCACATACAAGTAGTCATGTGATCCATTGTTAAAATATTGATTATTGCCTCATTTCACCTTTAAAGTGAGCTTTAAGGGAGCGTGTATGAAGTGTACCTAGCATGATTAACAGAGCTCAAAGACAACTGAGATGTAAAAACTAGAGAATCAGTCATGACACCACAGCTAAGTGTTAGACAGAAACAAATGTGTTCCCCAAGCCATATGTTCTCTGCACTTGCTTCTGATCGGCTGCATGTTCATTTAAGTCTATAGACTAAATCGTTTTGGTTGAAGATGGCTCGAAGGCATTAATCAGAGCCAGAGGCAATAGTGGGAAGCAGTTAATCAGAGTAGTTACGAGGCAGCAGCTGCTTGGCTTCTTGTGGCTTGGCCAGAGGAACAAACAGGAACAGGACTAAAAGTTTAGCATCCAGCCGACTACTCTACTCCTGACACGTACAGGTGAGTGCAGCCATGCAGGTAAGCAGCTCTGAACTTTCACACTAAGCAGGGTAAAAGTTTGACCTGGTGCTCAACCCTGATCTTGACCCGAGTCATCTGAAGGGGTCGCCGGCTTCACGCTGACAGCTGACCCACGTATTTTCCGGGTCGTTAGACGGGTGTGAAAGGGGGGATCACTCGGGTCAACACTGCTGTGGCGTCACCTGGGGGTCTGCTACAGGACAGCAGCCTGCCAGTGACCCTGGAGCCTGCAGCCCAGTGGGAGCACTGCTCACCAGGATCCACAGATTTTATGGCTTCATGGTGAAACCAGAGTAAACAGTTCAACTCGTGAGCTAGAAAACATGCAGTCCAATCCAAGTAAAGTTCACAAGCTACAGGACAGTCAGGAGATGGAGAGTTGACTAGTAAGAGACCTGACTCTGAAACGTTAGCGGTCAAACTATTCCCTAAACGCTTTGTTACATGATAAGATATCTCAAAAACTAAAGGCTAGACTTCAATGAAATGTGCTGTAGATGTTCATGGTGCACAAAGGATGAAACCAAATCTCTCTTGTTGACCTCTTGACCTTTCTGCAAGCCAAGCTGAAGTAAAGTTCTCCTCTTAGATAGAAGAAATATCAGTATGTACATCTAGAGCTCCTTTTTTAGACATGGATTATGTGACATTGCTGTCATCATTTATCTGATGCAGGTGTCTTTTACATAAATGTTCCTTACGGCTTCATTCAGACATGACTGGACATTATGAAAATAAAATTAGATAATAAGTAAGTGATACATTTATGACAGTGACCATTTCTTTCGTACTCTGATGGCATTCAATTCAAACTTCTGTTGGAAGTTTTATGGAAATGTTACTATGAGTAAGTTTGACATCGTGACTTTTATGTAAAAGTGACTCAGGTGCTTATTCAGACATGAGACTGATATGTAAAACTGCCATCAGATTTACTTGATGAGGCGCATGTCTGCCAGAGGCTCAATGGGCAGATTTCCATGAAATTTTGCAAGCACAGTCATGATCCCCACAGGATGAACCATCTTCATTTTAGACATGCAATGAGTTTTTCTCTCTCTGCTAAAATCAACTTTGCACACGCATTAGCTTGTCTTCTGTAACCTTCATGATGAATTCTATGTTTTAGGCTCACTAAAATTGGAAATTTGTTTTTTTTTTGTACATACAGTATGGTACATACAGTAACCTCTAGGAGTTGTTAGCAGCACGTTAGACTTTCAGTTGTTATAGTCACAAAATGTTTTATTATACTGATTCTAACACATAACATTTAATATTAACTATTCATTCCATCTACGACAATCAGATTACATTTGATTTCTAATATCTGAACTCTAAATTTGTTGTTCCCATGTTAAAGTTTACCTTTAAAATATCTTCTTCTATTCAATTCAAACTTGGCTTATTTTCTTGAATTTTTTTCCCTCTGTGTGTGTGTGTGTGTGTGTGTGTGTGTGTGTTTTGTAGTATTGTAGCACTTCAGTGTGCACAATAAAAGAGATGAGCAGCGCTTCAAGAACACTGGTGAGCTAAACAACAGACTCTAGGGAAGCAGAATTAAAATGGATGAACAGCAGCTGAAAACCGAAAGCAAAAATTCAGTTTGGGAAGAGAACACAGAAGTGGAGAGACGACAGACCTCCCACGACAGAGTGAGTCACAGCAGAAGAGAAAAGAAAAAAAACAATGCAACAAACAAGAATGTGTCGGAAAGAGTTACTGGGGGCAGACATAGGAAAAAATGAGCAAGAACAAAAACAATGTAGACCTATCTTTAATCTGTGTTGTAGTTAGTCTGTACACAGGCAACTTGATTCCCGTCGAAAAATCATCAGAAACATCTTGGGACTCCCCAGAGTGGATTCAGTCAATTTTAAAACTTCATTAAGGGTAAAATACAAACTCTTACCGCTACAGTGTGTGCAAGAGGGCTTCCAGGTTAACACAGAAAATCTTGCAAAATTAAATGAAAAGAAAAATAAATGGAGGCGTTCTTCTGTGTGTTTGAACGAGTATGTTCATTTACCATCTCTCAAATGCTGAGATGGCAGAACTGTGGCATGAGCTGGCATCAAATTTCCTGTGTGTTTGACATGCGTCTGTTTTCATGCTTTTTGGGGGAGGACAAGATCATGGAGGCAGAGTGGTTTGGGCAGGGTGCTGGTTGTAGGCGACAAAAGGGAGGAGTAGATAGGGAGGGAGGGTGGGTGGGAGGGAGGGGGAGAGGGAAGGTGACAGAGTTAGCGGGGCGGGTGTGCTCAGGCTGGGTGATGCAAATAGCCCTGCCGTCGCCTCCCCCGCCTGCCTTCCGCCTGCCTGCCAGCCAGCCGCTCTTTCATAATCTCTGTTGACAAAACAGAGGCACACGGACCTATTCTGGCCATGTAAACTCAGACGAGTGACATGGCAAGAGCTGCAGCTGCTTCACTCTGGCTACTGAGAGCTCAGAGCAGCACTTTTGACATGTTGGATCACAGCATTATTATAGAAAGGTTGAGAACATGGGTTGCTATCTCTGGGACTGTCCTCCAGTGGTTCACTTCATACGTTTCTAACAGAAAATTCATTGGCTTTACCTCCTCTCGAGCATTGTCTATGTATGGGGTGCCGCAGGGCTCCGATCTAGGGCCAGTTTTATTTTTTCTTTATTTACTCCCTTTGGGCCACATTATCAGCAGATGATACGCAGATGATACTCAACTGTACTTGTCCTGCAAACCATCTGAATCAGTTAAGTTATCTTCCCAGCATAATTGCCTAGCTGCGGTTAAGGATCGGATGGCAGAAAATTTTCTTCAGCTTCATTTCCTCCAAAACGGAAATCCTTATTATAGGCCCTGAGAACACTTATGGTCAAGTTCTGCCTGTTCTTGGCACTCCAGCGCATGTTATACCCACTGCTAAGAACCATGGAGTTATTTTAGATCAGATCCTCACTCTCGAGTCCCATGTTAAAAAGCAAGCTCAGTAATGTTTCTTCTACTTGAGAAATATCTCTAGAATTAGATCTTTTATCACTTTTAATGATCTTCAGAGCATTATTCATGCTTTTCTCACTTCTTGTCTGGATTATTGTAATGCCGTGTTTACATGCCTTGGCCAAAACATGATTGCACAGCTTCATGGTGTCCAAAACACAGCTGCCAGACTTTAAACCAAATCACGAAAGCATGGTCATATCACCCCTATTTAAGCTTCCCTTCACTAGCTGCCTGTCCGTTTTAAAAGTGATTTTAAAATTTTAGTCTTGACTTTTAAGGCCCTGCATGGTTTGGAATAGATAGTCTGTCTACTATCATAGACGAGTAAGAAAACCAGCAAATATTCATATTTTAGAAGCTGGAATTAGAAAATCTTTTCAATTTTTGCTTAACAAATTACTTAAATGAATCAATTGTCATAACTGTTGTTGATTAATTTTCTGTTGATTAACTAATCAATTCGTTAACTAATCGTTTCAGCTCTAGTGGATGATTTGCATACAGTACAATACCAATGAGCTTTGCTATTTAGAGGAGGCTGGTACGTCAGTTGCACACTGAAGAGGGCATCGACGAAATATCTGTGCACTTTTTCCCCTGCGCTTGTATTGGACAATTTTAACAAAATAAAAAGAAAATATCTAATTGATTTGGGTTTGCGAACTCCCTTTTTGTGCTTTCGACTATGACTGGTTGCACACACCACCACTGCCTCATGTCTTTTGGTTGAGCACGATGGTTTATAATAATAGTTTTTACTTCGGATGCAAGTCAGATGCATGAACAAGATCCGAGGCAAATTAAAAACCTCTTATCATTACAACTGGGATTAAAACACTGCACCTAGTTGCTGAATTCATCCAAAACTGACTCAAATTCCAAAAGTAAAAATGAAGCAAGCTGCTGAATGTATTATCAGGTTTTTACAAAGCGAGATGTCCTGGTTCAGCCCACCGTAAGTGGTGCACACAACTGGATGTTCAGACTCTATATGTCTCATGTGAGCAGGCTTGTACCCTTGACTTTTTATTAAAGAACCAGATGTTTTCTAAAGCAGTTGCTCAACTTTTGCACTGATGATTCAACCAGGAGAGTTTCATGCCCATCCAAGAAGTACTCCAACTGCCAGTCACCTAACATTATCTACGCAGAAAGTGAACGGGACTTTCTACTTTTTTTACTTTAACTCTGACACCACCTGCCTCTCCTCATCCCCACCCTCCCTAGTTTTCTTCCTGTTCATAACCAGTATCTCCGCTGCCATCAACTGGACTCTCCGTCCTCTCTTCTTTTACAGACTCACTCCCCACACAATCATTCCTGCCATTTGTGCGACGGCAGAGCGCCCGCAGTGGCGCGTGTAAGAGGGCACGTGAACGAAAGAGAGAGTGTGGTTTGGTTAAGTCTGGTTACATTTGTGTGTGGTGTTGTCACCTGCAGACAGGGGTAAAAGATTAATGCTCTCTTTCAGTCTCTGTGGCAGGTAGAGCACAAAGAATAATTTGATTTCTCCTCCTGTCTCCCTGCTGTCTTCCCACTCTTCATTTTCTCATCTGCCTGAAAATCATCCTCTTTGTTTCCCTCTTGTTACCGCCACCACCTTCACTCTTTCTCCAAAACTATTCCATCTGCCATCTAGTTAGAAATGGTGACAAAATCCAAAAACCTCAAACACAAAACACCTCCATAAAACATTTGCTTCAGAAAACACTGTTCGCTGCGTTCAGGTCAGGAGGATGTTGCAAGAATGTGGCAACAACAAGAAACTGTCTCTGGCAAACCGCTCAACCTAAACCCAGCAGGCCGTTACCATGCCAACCATATGGGATGTTAGCCCACCTTGTGACGGCACCGAGATGATGGACGATCAGATCGCCCCCCCACCCCTCACTCTGGGGGTTTGGTCCTATGTGGGCTGGTCAATCGAGTCTGGAGAAAAAACACACACATAAAAAAAAAAAGTTTAACAATCCTGCTCTACAGTGCATGTTCATTATGATGATATTAATGAACAACAAGCAGCTTTATTAATCAGCGGCCTGAAGACACATGCACATGCTGCATTAACGGCTTAATGAGCAGTAGGAACTGTGCTGTGCCTCGCTATGTGCTTTTGTCTTCATTATGGGTACAGAGCAAACACATCGTGGCTCCTGTGCATTTGCATTAACACACAGACTGCTCCCACAGCCAGACCAACCCCTTGAACACACACACACACACACACACACACACACACACACACACACACACACACACACACACACACACACAAACACCTACACACAGATATGAAAAGGGATGTTGAGACACAAGTTTTACAGGAAGCCAAATGATCGAAACCTGAAAGTGACGACAGCATGTGATCTACAATTCAGCCAATTGCTTTAACTATAAAAGGTAAAAGAAAGTGCTTCCATGTCCTTCCACTAATGTGCGCTCCGGATCCATACGATTGGATTTAAACGTCAAGCCTTTATTGGCAAATATCGCCCGTGCTTTATGGACTGGGAGCAAGAGTACAAAAACAGACTATTAGGCTAAATCACTGCTCTAATCCCAAAAGCACATAATAGGCTAATTTGTGTCCATTTAGATCCTGATAAGAAACAATATGCAAGTGTGTGTGTGTGTGTGTGTGTGTGTGTGTGTGTGTGTGTGTGTGTGTGTGTGTTTTGGCCACACTGAGTTGTTGTAGTAGCTCAAGTGTTCTGTCTGAACAATCATAAGAGAGTATCCCGTGGGGGTAAAGAGTGCGTAACCATGGAGAATGCTGGGCGTTTCCATGACACCCTGTCATCAGTGAAGCACGCCACCAGGATGTCTCATGTTCATCTGTCACTGTGCCTTAATGTGTGTGTGTGTGTGTGTGTGTGTGTGTGAGAGAGAGAGAGAGAGAGAGCTAGGGAGAGAGAGAGAGAGAGAGGGAGAGACAGAGAGAGAGAGAGAGAGAGAGAGAGAGAGAGACGCTTACTTTCGTTTTTATTAAGAGGATGTGTGAGTGTGTCGTGTCAGGGCGCATGTTTACAACCAAGAAGTTCAGGACATACCCTCATGAGTGTGTGAGTGTGTGACTGACCTCATGCCTAGCACATCCATGTTGTGTATGTTTACGTGTGTGTGTTAGCATGTGCCTGTATGTGTGCCATTCACCGTCAGCGGACTGACCGCTGGCTGCACCCATGATTGGGAGCAGATGGGGACTGTCGGTGTGTGTGTTAGAGTGCGTTTGTGTGTGTTAGGAGGAAGGAGGAGGAGGAGGGTGCTCTAGTTTAGGTGATGTATGGACTCTCACACACCAACAAAGACCCTCCTTCAACCGATGTGTTTCCTATTAATTGAAAGGGGAGAAAAATAGAGAGCCAAAGAGCGACTGCTTAAGCAGGAAGAATTTATAGCTCAGCTATGACAAAGAGTAACCGATTCCATTTTTTGGAGAAGTTCGGACAAAAAAAAAATGAAAAAGTGCTATGCGCCATGCACGAGCAGGGACAAGAGAGCCTTCAGTGTGATCATTAAGGCTCTTTACACTCACTCTGACACAGCCATGAAAACCAGACTGAATAAAAACGGTAGTTAACGGCATGTGGCGCTGCTCATACAGTCATAAAGCCTTGAATATAAAAGCCGTGTGAATGAGCTGCAAACATGCAGAGGTTGAGTCGGCGGAGAAATGTTAAGCTTGTGGTTGCCGAGGCCTTTTTACAGTCAGCTCTCCTCTTCTCATCACCTGTCTGTTTATCTCCTCATGCTACTCAATTACTTGTCACCACAGAGCTAAACAAGCCTTCAGCGTTTGCTGTATGAATGTTTGTGTGCTTGTGTCGAACAACACAATAAATATCTTACAGAACAGTATCTTCCGCTTGTAAAAGCAACAGTTTTAAAAGATGCAATAAAGATGCAGCCAGAGTTCACAGTTTACTGTGGATGCTCATACAGAAGCTATTAACATCATGAACTTGAACTGCGCAGTATATCATCAACAGTAGAAAAGGAGCTGATAAAAACAGCAGAGATCATATCTCAGCGACAATTCTGCATTTCAAAACCTCGCAAGCACACAAGTCTGTTGAGAGAAGCTGATTTAACTTGGCGGCTAGTTTGTTGTGACTTTTCAGATTTCTTCCTCTTTCCATGTTACATGATATTGCAGAATTCACGTCTGATGAATCAATGTTTACTGAGACTCTTTGTCGCCTTGTATTGCCTTGGAACTCACTTAAAATCAGACCTCTGTTCAAAAGACACATACTGCTAACTGTATTTAACTTAATATGTTATTGTATCAGACACAAGCAATGAAAAATCATGCCTTGTGACAGGGGAAAAGTGTCAAAAATCATGGTAATACGTGCCCAACAAAAGAAAAACTGCATTATCAGAGTCCGCAAGTAAACCCTCAACCCTGACTGAAAGTTACTTGAGGGAATATTTGCTTAACAAGACTACAAAATAATCTCCAGATTATTATCTCTCTCACTAATGATTCTTCTATTGTATTACAATTTCTGGGTAGCTGAGCCCATGAACTGAAAAAAATAACAAAGACAAACCTGTGTGCTCCAGTTTCCCTCTGGGCTCAACCAGCAACCACCCATAGATGGTGATCTACATGGACTTATCCATACAGTAGCGCTGTAGGATTACTGCCTCTTCCTTGAGCTATCGTATTGTCTTGTAAAGTGTTTTCTGTCACTTTATCTTGACCGAGCCGTATGCGGAGCAGAAACAGAATATGAAGGAATGAGCGCTTTCTCAGCCGGTGTGTCAGTAATAACTGTAAAGCTGCACGCAGCCAACAAACAGCCGTGATAAGATAAAGATGGTAAAACTGTTCACATGTCCTCATCTGTTACCTTTGACTGAACCGGGAAGAAAAGTTGGAGCCACATGTGGACTTTACTGTGTGAATGTTATTGTGTGTGTGAGAGAGAGAGACTACATTTCCTCTTGGTAACAAAGTCCATTTCCATCTGGACTTGCATTAGACTCAGTGAATGATGTTTCTGAAGCAGAGGATCTGAGGCAGTAAACTAAGCAAATTCACTGTAACTATAGATGTGTTTGTTAATTTGTCCACTGCAGATAAGTCTAAAATTTGGATCTGATCTAACATGGACCTGTGAAAAACCTACCCAAACCCAATGGGCATAAATACATTTTTAAAACCAAAAAGATCTGAAAAGGGCCTCAGATCAGAGCTGATAACGAGCCTGATCGGAACCATTCATCATTAGACATACTGACCCTCAAACCCAATCCCAACTCAGATTTCAAGTCAGGTTTCCATTAAGAAGAACCAAGTGGACTTGACTGGTGAAGACCTTTAGTTTGTTAGTCATGGCCTGAAATCTTCTACAAGACATTGCTGTTGACTAGTTGCAGGTACCAGCTTTAACCAGCTTACACTCACTGCTGCAACAAAACCTAAACACAGCACCTCTTTCCAGTTGCAAACCTGCCATTAGGCCTGCACACCTAGGGTGGGGGTTCAGCAGCATTTTATTGAATCTGCATCCAGTAGGCTATCAAATCCTCTTATCAAATCCGAATCCTTTCGAATCCGTTATCAAACCCGATTAGATTCAGTTTGCAACATTTGCAAGTGACTAAAGTTATCAATAACTAAAACTCAAAGATTCACTTAAGATCTGTAATCACCTTTTGTTGACTGAGAAGGCAGAAACGGTGCCGGTTTTACTGGCAGCCTAATTAATGTTTACAGCCTGTAGCTATAATCTGAGAATGAGATGAGCAACACAAGATATGAAATGTTGAAATGGCGATTAAATGGATCTGACACACTGAAATAACAGGTGTAGCCTTTTTCACTGTGCATACCTCATTTTTCATGAGCGACTAGATCCAAATACATCTTCAGTTATCAATATGATATTATATGAGGTGGGTTATGCACATTAACCCACCTCTGTGAATAGACTAACTTATTATCCATACAGTATTGATTATAGCATTCTTTGCCTTGCTGTGCACATATAGTAAATAACAATATGATCTCTATATAGATATTGTTCAGCTCTTGCCTGTATATAACAGCTATATGTTTACAGTATAAACTAGTATATTCATATATTCTGGATTTTTTTAATGATGGAGAAGGAGTAGATGTCATTTTAAGTCTTGAACACACACCTAGAAAAACACCGATGTCCAGCCAGAAGGATCTGTGCCTTTAAGAAACATCTTCAGGCAACAGAGAGATACAAATAAAATTCAGGCAGATCCACTGGTTGTTTCCTCGCAAGCTATATTCTTTTCTCTCTCCTCACCTCCCTCTTCTTACTGTTGCTCTCTTTTTTATGACAGAACTTTTCTCTCAATGTGTCCGTCTTCTTTAATGACTGTGAAAAAGGGAAATCGTGCGCGCTAGCCAGCATACATAACGGCACAGTGAAAAATGCATAAAAGTACATTGTGTGTAAGTCTGTGTGTACTCTGGGTGACTCTGCTTTAGTTTTTTTGCTTCGCCCCGTCCCCTCAAACAAATCCAGCACTCACACTGGAGCAAAATAGGAGCCAAGCCACATCTTGGCACCTTGCCTTCCCTTAAACAAATCAGACCACAGAGGCTAATAAAAAACTCAGAGTCCAAAGCTCGCTTCCACAGACGAGGGGGTACCAAAGAGGGGAGCCATTCTCAGCTACCCCGCTCTGTCTAAAATGAACTCGTACGAGACAGAGTGCTGCTTTTCAGCTCAGACAAAAAGTGCCAGTCTCTCCACTGTCCTCATCATCCAAAACCCCTTTTCTTTGCAGTTAAATAGTGCTTTGATGTTATATTGTTCTTAACTAGCCTCACTAAAAAAAACACTTACTGAAAACAAATTGCTTCTTAGTTCAGTGACAAAGTAAGAGTGAACTTTCCATCTTTAGACCAATTACTGCTATCATAGTGCACAGCCTGCTGCTTCAAACTTCACACTTCAGAGAGGGATAAGAGGGGGTGGAGGAAGATGAGGAAAAGCACAGGGAAAGTGTCTCGCTCAGGGCAGAAATAGGCCAGGCAGGTCTAAAACTAAAACTCACCCAGCCATCCAGGGTGTGTCGGCTGTAGGCTGCCATCAAACATGCATTTACATATTCAAAAAAGGAAACAGGCGTTTGCATGAGTCATCCTTCCCAAGAAGGTAGAGGAAACCAAACTCACAGCACACTGCACCATGCTACATTGTAATGCACAACAATGAATCTGTAGTCACACAAACAGCTAACTAAACTCACCAGGCGGACAAGCTATTGAAAAGAAGCAACCATAAAAAGAATGAAAGAAAAAGTATTACATCAGGTTTTTGTAATAATAGCTTGAGGCCACTTTAAAATGACTTTATGGAGCAACATCTGTTTTGAGTACAGTCTGACACTCAATTTAATAAAACAGGCAATTTTCTTCTCTTAGAATTCAATGAGTATAAATACTGTAAGACCGTAAGTTTGAAGAGTAAACAATGAGGATAACTGCACACACGCTCGGCTAGCTCTACACATTACTTTATTTTTGTTATATTCTTATTTCTCCCAATTAACTTAGTTGTCTATAATTGAAAAGTGTCAGCTGAGCTACCTCACTGGAGTTATCTATAGTTTTGTGAGCCTATAAAGCTCCTTTATCTTTGTTACATGATCTAATATGGGGAAAATATAGAGACAATACAGATATATAGAGCCAAATTACAATTTAGACATTAACACTGGCCATTCATTGTCGTAGCTGTCCTTATTCATTACAGCAGTGGAGTGAAGTAGAGGTTAAAAAAGACTTATTAACAAGATCTGAAGTTTTTTGTGTCTTTCTGTTTTTGATTTACATTGGGGTTTTTTTTTTCGATTTTTTGTTTTCATTATTTCTTAAACAAAATACAAAATAATACTTATCACAAAATATACATACAAACCCCCTACCCTAAACCCCACAACTCGTCATCACCGCATACACAACTGGCCTTGGTTGTCAACATAAATACGCTCCATCATATGCATTGGACACAGACATTTCGAACAAGACAAACAAAACTTTAGAACAAGACAAAACTAAACAAACCATCGGAAAACAAGGAAATATGAAACAAGTACATATTTTTTTCCATGCATAGATTATAGTGGTGTAACAGAACATAGTTGATCCGTGATCCGTATGGACAGACAGTGTGTTGATAACAGGGATTTTGAAGAGCAATGACCAAACCAGCATCTAACGGGTCTGAAGTGACATCTGCAGGTATGTTTACATGCTCTTTAATGTGCTGCAGCTGAGCAGCTAATTAGCTATCTAGCAGCTAACTGATGATAGCAGTGCACTTTTCCCCAGTGAATGTTTGTTTGGTGGCTCATTCAACAAGCTAAGCTGCAGGACAAGATGTGTGTTTATGTTTTTATGTTTTCATCAAGTTTTGATGGAGTGGACACAGGCTGTTTTTTCAGTCACTACCATGTTTAAAGGAAGAAGGTATCATGCCTCAACAATTAACAATTGAGTATTGAATATTTTAAATATTTTTAGATTATATATATATAAACATTGGACACCTTGAATGTTGTTTTCTTTTGAGACCATGGGCAAAAGTTCCTTGCTTCAAGTGTTTTACAGAATAAATGGAAAGCAAAGTTACCATCCCACCTTTTCATATAAGATGCAATGGTGAGTGAAAAATGTATCACCCGTGATGAAGCGCAGCGCACTGTGATACACTTTAAGGTGGAGGGAGAAGCATGCATATATACAATATGACCATAATCAAGTGCAGACAGAATTGTAGATTGCACAATGGTCTTTCAACTAGCAGAAGAGAAACATGATTTGTTTCTCTACAAAAATCTAATTTTGACCTTCAGTTTGCTTGATAGGTGTTCCTTATGAATCTAAAAAAGTGAATCTGGTATCCAGCCAGAGTCCCAAGTATTTATAACATTCAACAGTTTCATTTGCAGAACCCTGAAGAGTTTGGATATGGGCAGTAGGCTGGATACTCTTGGGTGACCCAGAGCATAGCATACATTTAGTTCTGTCATAATTTAAAACAAGCTTATGTTTGATGAGAGAGATCTGATATACCAAAAGCAGTAGATTTGCAATGGCCAGATTAAGAGAAGAGCCAGTGGCATATAAAATAGTGTCATCTGCATAAAAATGTACATTACAATTTGGGGTTGCAGAGATGATATTGTTTACATGATGAATAAAAGGGGACCAAGAATGGGCCCTTGTGGTGCACCTATACTAATGTTAAGGGGACTTGACTTGGAACCATTAGAAACTACTGCCTATCTCTCTATCTGAGAGATAGTTGTTAAACTCTTTAATGGATTGTTCAATCTACTCCAATCAAGCATAGTTTATCCAATAAAATACCATGATTGACTGAGTTAAATGCTTTAGATAAGTCTATGAAAAGTGCAGCACAGTGTTGATGATTGTCCAAGGCTTCAATAATATTGCTAAGTACACATAATGCAGCTATTGTTGTGCTATAACTTGATCTAAATCCTGTTGATTTGGCTGTAACATGTTTTTTGACTCAAGAAATAGTCTTTATTTGAGAATTTGACTCTAGAAATAGCCTTAGTGGAGAATTTACTAGGGACTCCAGGGTTTTTGCTAAGCAGGACATTTTTGAGAACGGACGGTTATTATTATGTATTACTATCATTATTGTTTACTATCAATACTATTATTACTATTATTGTATATTTAATCACTAGGATCACCACCTTTATGTAATGTGATAACCTGTGCAGATTTCCAGATTTTGGGAGTTGTCCCTGATGCCAGTAAGAAATGTGAGCTAAAAGTGCTGCAATTAAATCAGCACTGGGGCGAAGGAAGAAAAGATCTAAATTATCTTCATCCTTAGATTTGTTAGGGTTTTAACTGACCAATTTACTGTACACCTCACCTCGGCTGTGTGGAGAATATTTGGTTAAGAACATGCAGATGGAGAGCCAGCACTTACGGTAGTAGTACTGAACTGTTTGTTAAACATATTGCCAGATGAAATGAAATGATGATTAAAAAACACACACATTTATTTTTTTGTTGTGATTTGATTTTCAAAGCAGATTTTAGGGGAGAGTGAGACAGAGGAATTATTTTTCAAGGATTTGATAATTTTCCAAAATTCACTTGCATTTCCAGAGGTACCGAATTTGCAAGTGAGGACAAACAGAAGTCAGATTTGGCTTTTATAATAAGTCTGAGACAGTTATTCCATTGGTGGCTGAAATTCTTCCAGTCAGTCGGATGATTGGTAGTTTTGGCTGTCTTCCAAGCAGCATCTCTGTCAATAAGAGCTTTGGAAATGTTTGTGGAGAACCAGAGATTAGAATGGTGCTTTACTCTTTAAAATCTTTTATAGGGAGCATTAAGTGTGTTTTTAAAAAATTGTGTTAAAATGATTAGAAACGAGGTCGGAGTCACAAATAATTTATATTTTTTCAAGGTCAGAGTGATACAAATTCTCTAAAAATTTTGGCTCATTAAAATGCTTTTCTTTATTATGCAAGTGTTAATATTTATTATAATGTTAGTCCCGAGGTTTTGGGTGTTTCTAACACATGCAACTGGGCAGTGGTTGCTGATATCTTGAGCAAAAACTGCACTAATGGGGTACTTAAGTGGATTGTTTGTTAATTTAAGATCTATCATGGTTGATTTGAAAGGATTTGATGTGTTTGGTCATGTAGGACCAGAAATTAACTAGATTAAGCTCTAAACAAAGTTCTTGTAGTCTGGAAGAGTTTATTGAGAGCCAATCTACATTCAAATCACATAAAATAACTAGCTCAAAATTAACATGGGATGATATTAATTTGGCAATTTCTTCCAGGGCCTCACAATTTTAAAATCATGCAGAGACATATTTTCAGTAGGGGTGGTTGTGCAAGGGATGCATGAAATCACAGAAAGCTAAGTATTGACCTTTACAAGTTTATTTAAAATGAACCATTTGGTCTACAATTCAAGCAAGATAAGCGAGCACAGCCTGTTGATGACAGTAATTGTATTTGCATTTATGTACTGATCATATAAATTAAAATATTGAGAATCTCTGAAATCATTAAAATCTGTAATAGGCAAACAACTAGGCCTACTAATTGGTATGGTATTACTATTTTCCTCAATCGAAGAAACATTGTTGCATGAGACAGAGTGTCCATACTTGTAGAGGGCCTCAGAGGACAAGGTGGCTCTGGGCAGAGAGGAAATTAGCACATTAGAGTCTAAAGCAGCACAGGTGTTTTCACTGGTCAGTCATACATGTGGAGAAGCTGAGAATGCATGGAGAATGTTTGCCATTAACATTTGCGAGCAGTGGTTTGGATGCAGTCCATGCACTGCAAAAAACATGCAAAGTTTCCAGAAAAGATTAAAATTATCTATAAAAGAGAGTCCAACTGAGGGCGATTGTGACTGGAGCCATGTATGCACATTCAGGAGTCTGGAGAAACAACTAATACCACAGCCAAGCGTTGAGATTGGACCGGAGATGTAAAAACTTTTACGGTGATTTTTGACCAAGTTAAAAAGAAGAGTAAAGTCATTTGTACTGATATGTATCATACGAATGACTTTAAGCTAGATTGCTGACGATTGCTCCAGGAAAACAGCAGGTTTTTGCCGACTTTGCATGGAAATTCCTTATCATGGAATCCCTGATTATCAACATCAGAGTTGGAGATGGAGAAACTGGAGTGGCAGCACATGGAGGTGAGGCGGCCCACAGAGCCATCTGCATATTTCTCTGAGGAGGAGCGGTGGTGAAGTCCTGTCTGGAGAAATGCTGCCCTTGGACTCTGTTACTGGATGTGTGTGGCAACTTGCTCTGCGTGTGGGGAATAGAGCAACTATCTGGGGGCAGCATGGACAGGCCGCACTGAGTCGGAAGATGCATGGGGTCTGGAGCCACAACACCACTGGCCTGCTACCTGGTTTGTAGCAGCCTGGTGAGTCACCGCTGGCTGCTCTCCCCGACTCTGCGAGCGAGCTGTATCACCGGAGCTGGACCCGGCACTATGCTTGGCGTGCATTGTACCAGCTTGCAGCTCAATGCAGTGAAGAGTAGGCCGTGGAGCTGCATCCCTCCCCTGATGGATGGCCAAGAGCAGTTCGCCAACAGGTGAGGAAGCGACAGAGAGAGGCCCACTGGTTGCCAATGTGCAGCCGACAAGGGTTGCTTGGATGCAGGGGACCGACAGGCCAATGGGGGGAATTCCTGCTAGGTTGTTGAGTAAGGAGGAGCGGCGAGACCACTTGCCATCCCTGCCAATGACAGACCAGCCTTCAACCGGTGGTGATGGAGCAGTACCATGGCATAGTAGTGTTGTTATACGGTATTGTTACTGATTTTGTTAATGCTGCCACTCTTGCCATCTCGGCAGCCCATTCTTGGACTGAAGGTACCCCCTCAGTCTCACTAATATGTCTGCCTATCATGATACTAGTTTGGACCCAGCTTCTAATGTGTTAGTCTCCTCCCATTAAGACCGATCCATCACCTAAAACAAATAATCTGGGGCTGAACGGAATTTGGGTCTCTAAAATCTCACAGAGATTATCATATATCCTGGCCCACAATTCTTGAACTTTGTCATAGGACCATCAAACATTCAAACATGCATTGGGTGACCTTCCTCAGATTTGCATCGCCAGCAGTTTGGCGTGTCTCTTAGCCTAAGTCTAAACAATCTGGAGGGAGTCCAGTAGAAGTGATGCATAATCTGAAATTGAATGAGGCGCATCCTCGCATCCCTTGACATTGGTTTAATGTCAAATCCTATCCCACTCCTCATAATCCAATGTCAGGTTCAGATCCCTTTCCCATGTCGTCATGAGAGCTGATAAGGCCCCATTACCCAGGCTCTGAATCATCATGGAATTATACACGGACGCCTCATGACCTTTCCCATAGCTCATTAATACTTTATCTAATAACTCTGCAGCTTTGGGAGCTGGTGTACTAGATCCAAAGATCCCCAATAGCAAGTGGCAAAGTTGCGTAAGAAATGAAACCTAGGAATTCCAAATTGTTGTACAAAGTCCTCAAAAGATTTCAATATACCAATGTCATATAGATCCCTGTGTAACAATGCCTTTTTTCAGTCAATCCTTCAAAGAAAAAGGGGATTTACTAATACATAACTTTGGATCCAGCCAAAGAGATATTTAGAAATTGATCCAAATGAAAGCATCCTTAGTCCACATTAATTTTAGGTGAGCAACTATTGGATGTGCTTTTGCTTCTCTAGCCAGTTTGATAGACAGACTTAGCAAAGGTGACAATGTGGCAAGAACAGATTGCTCAGTACAATACCAGGGAGGGGCCCTCTCAGGAGGAAGTGACCAGTGGACTGAGTGTCTTAGATTAAAAGCACAGTAGTAAAACAACATCTTCGGTGGTGCCAAACTTCCACTATCAACTGGTCTTTGTAGTTAACTGAGATGTAATTGCTGCTTGCCAGCCATATACAGATTAAGAGTCGCCGATCTATTAACATCACAAGAGATTTTATATAATAATGGATGAAAATTAGCTTTAACCAGGTCTCTCAACTGAGGGGGGAATAGGATGCCTAGGTATCTGATGCCTTGCTTGGGCCACTGAAATGCACCTCTTGCACCTAACTGAAATGCACCTCACTGAAATGACCTCTTACAGCAAGGCTGTCAAAGAATTAATGATCCTGGGGAGACAACATACTGATCTACCAGGATTGCACACAAATAATAATATATCATCTGCATAAAGCATAAGTTTATGCACTCTACAGCTAAACAAAAACAGCAAAGGAGAGAAGGGTGAGCACCGCCTTGTTCCCTTCCCAAGTGCAAAATAGTCAGAAATGAGCCCATTGGTCAGCACTGCAGCCTCTGGGTGCTTAAGTAGTAACTGAAACCACTTTATAAAAAGGTGCTGCTAAACCCATACTATTTCATAATTTTGAATAAATAGCCCAATTCAACCATATCAAATGCCTTTTCAGCATCCAGAGAAATAGCTGCTACTGGGGACTGAACCTCAGCTACCGACCACATGATTTTAATGAAACGGCTTATATTATCTGAGGGGCCATGGCTGCAAATATACCCCACCTGGTCAGTATAGATTAGAGATGTAATTACCCTTTTTAACCTGTTTGCTAAGATTTTGGAAATTATTTCAACATCAATCTGAATTACAGAAATTGGTTGGTAATTCCTACAATTACAAGGGTCTTTACCCTTTTTAGGAAAAAGACTAATCAGTGCCTGCCTCAGAGTTAGTGACAGTGCACCCCTCTATAATGCCTCTGTATACACTTCTAACAGAGACGGAGCTAGCTCTGATGCAAAGCTCTTGAAAAACTCTGCAGTGAAGCCATCAGGCCCCGGCACCTTACCTGCAGTCAAGGCATTAATTACCTCTATAAGTTCCTCCATAGTCAAGTCTGAGTCAATAAATTCTATTTGCTCTTCTGTCAATTTAGGTAACCCTGGTGGCTCTAAAAAGTATGAATTTCCTCATCAGTAGAGATAGACGTGAAGCCATGAAGATCAATGTAAAATTCTTTAAAATCCCTATTGATATCTACAGTTGCAGTAAATACATCATCAGTCGGGGACCTAACAGCAGGAACCGTGGAAGCCAACTCTGTCTGTTTTATGTATCTGGCAAATTGCTTTCCTGCCTTGTCCCGTGACCCAAAATAAGTTTGTCTTGCCCTGAATAAATTAAATTCAACCTTCTGAGATAATATATTGTTGTATTGATATTTTAATTGAGCAGTTCTTGTACACTAACCCTTTTATGAAACTAAGTATGTTGGATAATATGTCCCATAAGCACAGCCTTAAGGGCCTCCCATGCCAAAACTGCAGACAACAGAGGACCAATTAGTCTCTTAAATAATCTTTTAGCTCTGTCCTTAACCACTCTACATTTGCTGGTTCCTGTAAAAGAGATTAATTTAAGTGCCATGTACAAGAATGCAAGAATGTCTTCTTTCACATTGTGGCAACAGGTATAAGCACAACCGGGCATGATTGGAAATTATGATATTCCCTATTAAACATCCAGAAGCAGAGGAAATAAAAGATTTAGATTTTAAGAAAAAATCTATCCTAGAATAAATCTTGAGTACTGATGTAAAAAAAAAAAAAAAAGTATAATCTCTCCCAGAAGCGTTCAGGGTTCTCCAACTGTCCACTAATCCCAAAGTCAAACCCTCTGCAATGTCAGGGAGGCCCTGGGCACCCTAGGCACTGCAGCACCGCTATGGTCAAGGACAGGGTCCATTAACAGATTGAAACCCCCCATCCCCATCTAACGGTTGTTAAGACGTTTCACTCAAAACCACAAAACTCATGGTGGCACTAGAGGAAAAGATCACCAAAATTAGTAGGATTTATTGTCTGACAACAATGATGGTGTACACAGAACTCCATGGCAATCCATCCAGTAGTTGCTGAAACTGACTGAATACTTTCTGATAGTTTGGTAGGTGTCTGTTAAAATTATATTGTGAATTATATTGTGGGAAATGGCTGTAAACTCCATGTAGGAAGGAAGCAATTACATACTGGTATTTCATACTGGTGAAAAATGACTTAAACAAACTGATTAAATATGAAGATTTAAAAAACAGTTTCTTTATTTTTTTCATTGCTTAGTGGCCATGGTGACGGTACCATCATAAATTCTGAGATGTCCTGAAATAGAAATAAAAGATTTGCAAGAGGAAACACTTCACAACTTGGCAACCATTCTTTTTCTTGCATTGGGACCTCTTGTGCATTGTGTGGAAGTATCTGCATTTGTTATGTTTTTCCACACATTAAGTCAACCAATCAACCAAGTTGCTTGCAGTGTTAACATCTACACCGTTCGTACGGTGAATTCGGGGGCAGCAGTCAGGTTTGGGTAGTCATCAAGCCTTTATGTTAACTTCATGAACATTCTCCAAGAATGTGAGCTGCACAGTTTCATGGTAAATGAGGGATGACGGAGATCATTAAAAAGCTTTGCTGAACTGTAATCTTGCATTTCAGTCAAAACCCCGAAAAGCACAAAAGTGCATGTAGTCAACAATCAACCAGCCAAGCTGAACATGTGTTTGAAGGGGAGAGAATCTATATAAAGGAGTGGATGCATTCTTGTGTGTTAAGCGATGACATTAATGTTGCAGAGCCAACAAACAGCCCTGATAAGATAAGGACTGTAAAACCACACATCATCATCTGTCACCTTCAGCTGCACCAGGAAGAAAACTGACAGCCACACGTGTACTAACTTTGAGCGTGTGTGATTCAGGGTGTGTTCTCAGGGTCAGAACATGTAGTGTTTATATGCGACATGTATCAACCTCACAATTTTAACATGCACAGTCAAACAAAGAACTAGGTTAAATAAAACGCCTCATTGGAAGCCATCAATTATGCAGAGGCTATGCATTATCATAGCATGGAGGACCATTTCTGTGAGTTAATTAACAATGAACCAAGAAGCAAGGCTGTCATATTTAAGAGCGATGAATGACTGAAGCTTTGGTAAATACTTAAAACATTCTTGTCATCATAGAGAGTAAATTACCTAGTTACAGGCCTCATGGGGTTGAGAAAAAATAGAGCAAGATTGCAGGAAAACAGTAGTCACCTGCTTTTAGTTACAGACTGAAATGAATTAAAAATGGGGAGAAACAAGACCTTCTTATAATGTCATTTAGCGCAGGCACAATGAGGCCACATAGGCGGAGGAGGTGGGTCGTTTTCCGGACTATTCAAGCCTAATTAGTGTAACAGGTCAATCAATAAGCCACTCCCCTTCATCTCAAGCCACGCCTTTGATTGTCATTCTGCTGCCACAGCAACAAACATGCATTATCCGTGTTACACAATCACGCCATCCTACCCCACCTCCAGAAAACACTCACCTACCTGAATATCAGTCTCCAACAGTACTAGTTGGGCAATACGATGATGCAGTGGTTTAAACTTTACCATGGTTACTATTCCTCTCTCTTCTCTGGGTGTATTTGGTCATTGTGGATAATGTTATAAATCAGTGTGCAGGACTACTTTATGACAACATAGTATTTTCCAGGATTTTTACATCAATGTGATAAAGGAACATGATTTGTGAGGTATATGTTTCTGCCAAAAAGACCATGTGTACATTTTGTCTTAAATCATTTTCTAAATTTCCAGAAAACATGCTATGTCAAAATATACTATATATCAATATCACAATATAAAATGACATCTACTACTACTGTGATAAAATATTTTTGCCCGTATTGTCCTCTTCATCTCCTTTCCTCACAACAAATGAACAAACTGTTCAAACACTTTTATGTCTAAAATGTACAATATAAATAAAATTTATTAGCAATAAAAGAATTAGTTTATTATTTCATAACTATTAATGAACTAATAATGAACCTCAGAGATGTTAACTTTTTGTTACCTACCTTTCCTAAATGTTTGCACTGCCATAAGTGACAAATACTGGAAATGAGCTGTCGTTTCGTGTCTGAGTATTTCAGTTTTTGCAAAAAGTGTTCATAGTTTTTAATGTGTGTTTAGAAAATGAACAAGATGTGGTATCACTGTTTGGTTCAGCAGGGACGTGAATGCTGAAAAACAGGAATTAACCCACGTTAAAAGTCAGGTGTGAATGGTCAAATGTGGGTCAAATGTAGGATTTAAGGTGTAAGATTGAAAGGTTGATATAAAGGTTGTTAAATGAAACTTGGTGGAGTTGAGGGAGAATAAAAAAGGAAGGTGTGGTTAGTGTGAGAGAACAGTGTGTCACTCTAAAGGTGTTTTTCTCACAAGATAATTGCATGCAGACAAAACTCAAGCTCTTCACTGCTCGAGCTGTAAGGAGAAAGAGCACTTCTTTTGCTGATGCGTGTGTGATGAGTGTGTATGTGTGTGTGTGTGTGTGTGTGTGTGTGTGTGTGTGTGTGTGTGTGTGTGTGAATAAGCTGTGAGACTTGCTTAGTGGGAATGGGACATAATTGGCTCACAATAACCCATCAGTGTGCAGTGTGGTCTTAGTGAGAAAACATCATCTTCTCCTCCACCTCTACTTTCCTCCTCGCCTCCTTCCTCACGCTCTCATTCTCCGTGGTGACAGTGAGGGAGCAGATTCACCACATACCCCCCCCCCCCATTTATTTGCTCAGAGTCCAAAAACTGCACAGCACAGGGAAAAAAATGATGGTGGAGGGAGGGGTGGAGGAGAGGAGGAAGAAGAGCGAAAAAGAGGAGAGGAGGGAGCAAGGGAGGGAGGTAGATACACAAACATACACTGCAGATTCAGCTGCACACACGTGGATAGGACACGCACCCATGCACTGCACACACACACACACACACACATACACACACACACACACTCCTGGTGGAGCATCTAAATCACATTAGCTGCCTGCCTGCCATCCATCACTCCCACAGACAAAAGCACATGCCAGAGAGGCAGGGAAACTGCATGGCAACATGCATAACCACCCACAAACAAACACACACACACACACACACAGTCACAGAGCAGCCGACACACCTTGAAACCAGACGACTGTGCAGTAGAAAGCACTCCCCTCCTTACACACTATATTCCCCAATCAGAAATCAACTTGCATCCACTTGCATGCACATCACTGTCAGCATCCATCAGCCATACATTCTGGGATCCACTGTTTCGCATCTGTGCTCTGCTGTTGCTGCTCCGTGCGCTTGCAAACTTGTATTAGCATCAGAGAAAATCAACAATTTCATGATAACATAATGGGGGGGGAAAGGAAACATACCATGGTTGCTTTAAATATTTAAAGCAGAAGGAGCTAAAGCAGGCGACATCTTGAGAAATCTTTTTTTTTCTGTCGGTATCAATCTTCTTTCCCATTAGAGGGGGGGGTGGGGCCCTTATCTAACTGTGTGTATGCATGTGTGTGTTTGTGTGTGAAGACCCAAATGTTTGTTGGGGGTGCCTCTTATCTTGAAGATGGTGCGGGTGCATGTCAGTGGGGTGCTCCTTACCTAATGGGATGCATGGTGAGTTTGTGTGTGTGTGTTTTTTTTTATCTAATGGGCTGTCTCTTGGGTGAAGTAATTGGCTGGTAAGACGTAGGGGGGGAGAAGAAGAGGAGAGGAGAGGAGAGGAGAGGAGAGGAGTTTTTAGGAGGCAGAACAAACTTGACGTGTGCTCCATACATTATGAGACCATATGGTGCCCACTGTGCAGCAGGAGCAGGCAGAGCTCCACAGCGCAGCCCTCATCCACTCGTCTATCGAGCCAGTCTCTCGGCTCCCACTGTTCTCCCTCCCTCCCTCCCTCTCTCCGGCTCTGTCTGGTTAACTCAATAACATCCACAGCCTCCTCTCTTAACTCACTGTTTTTTTTTTGTTTTGTTTTGTTTTGTTTTTTTACTGGCAGGGAAAGGAAAGAGGAAAAAAAAAAAAAAATCTCAGCCTTTCTCCTCCTGCTTCCTCTCATCCACATCGACCAGCTCTGGCTCTCGTCTCCTCCACACCTTTCCCTCTCCGTTGCAACCCCTCAACTCATCGTAGGGCTTAATCCGAACCAAAAAGGATTACTTCAATCGCATTAAAATCTGAAAAACTGATGGTGCTCTGTGTATGCGCCATCTCGATGATGACAGGCATTCAGACTGTGTTTACACATGCACGTGTGCAGGACAAGAGGGAGGGAAGATGCTGAAATCACTTCTACATCCTTACTAGATTGCATACTTGGGGAGCAGCAACAATTACAGTAGACAGCACTCCACCACGCTGTGTAGTTAAGAAATTGCTAATGACCGAATGCAGCTGCAAGCCCGAGTGTCTACGAGCGTGCACGCGCCATCAAAGCAGCGAGCAAGAGGGCTGTTCTTTTAGTTGGCTCATGAAATCATTTAAAATCGGCCCACAACACACACACACACACACACACACACAACCCCCCCCCCCCCCAGCCGTTTGATGTGTAATGAGAGAAACCATTAGCAGTAAAAATGGGCTCTCCCCGCCCCGCCGCTCAGCAGATCTTAGTCAGAGCCACAGTTACGTGTCTATTTATACATTCACTCCTCTTTGGATTTTCTTCTTCTTTAACAGGGAGCAGTTTGTGCAAGTATGGCACACATTCAAGAGGGCTGCATTCCTCCTGCCTCCTGCCCTCCTCTCCCCGTGTCTTCTTCTTCTACTGCTCCCTCTGTCTCTATTCCCATCCCCCCTCTCTGGCTGTCTCCTCCCTCTCTATACCCTTCCCCCAGCTCTTTCCTGCTCTGTGCCTCCCTCCCTCTCATCATGCTATATGCAGCAAGGCACAAATTCATCGGGGGGAACGAGAGACAGCAAAGGAGAGCTGGAGATAGAGAGGGGGGTTTTGAAACGGAGAGAGAGATGGCTCGGACTGAAAGAGAGCAAAACAAGTAGCGGATGACAGACTAACAGGGAATGAAAGGAAGAGGAAGGGGCGAGTCAGATAAAGAGATAGAGAGAGAAAGTGAGAGGGGGGGGGGGGGGGGGAGGAGTGAGGGAGGGGTGGGTTGGTGGGAGAATGGCGAGGAGGAGGAGGAGGAGGAGTAGCTCTCGCTACAGCGATGGGCGTTCCTCTCCCAGTTCCTGCGAGGTCAAAAGTTTACAGTGGTTTTAATTTCACCTTTCCACAGCCAATCAGAACGCGTCTCCGGCTGCCAGGGGGAACTTTGACCCACTCGGAGAATTTGACTGTAAAGATCTGAAACTCGCCTCTGCTTCTCCACCAACTCTCTTGTTTTCTCCACTCTCTACTTGTTTTTTCTTCTTTTTTTTTATTATTCCCACCTTTTTTCAAGCAGACACCCCCTGCATGTTTATTTGAAAGTCCTTGATCACAAAGGGCAAAAAAACCCGCAGAAACTCAGTTGTTGTTGATCTAAGGGAATAGTGAGAAGGGGGAGGGAGAAAAAAAAAAGGAGCCTTTATTGTTTTATTTTTTGCATTTCAGTACTTTTCCTTTTCTTTCTGAAACAGATGCCACCTAGATGTTGTGTGGGTCTAAAAAACCATAAGATCAACAGCCTTCTCTGTCGAGGATGAACAATGCACGTCGCAGCACTGACACAAGAGTCCACAGTCCATGTTCACGCCACTTAATCAAAGCAACATACATATAAATACTCACAGACCAACTGCGGAGACACGCCTGCTTGCTGCCAGTGTGCTGAATACTGGGTGTATAAGCAGCCGTGTGTGTGTGTGTGTGTGTGTGTGTGTTTGTGTGAAGGCACAAGTGTGTGTGTGTATGCGCAGGCATGTGAGCGTGGAGAGAGTGTAAGTGTGTGTCTATGAAGGGGGAGGAGGCTGCAGTTAGATCATAGCATCAGAGAGGGGAGGGGCGGCTCTGCAAATACAGCGAGCAGAGAGTCGGCATGGCTGGCGACGGTAAGTAGAATGGCTTCAAGCCTCTTGTAAAGAGACTAGACTGGGTATCTGTGTGTGTGTGTGTGTGTGTGTGTGTGTTTCTATAGCCTCTTCATCACTGTCTGTGTGTGTATGTGCGCATTTGATTAATTAACAGCCACGGTCACTGAAGAAGCTCCCTGTTGTTCTATTCTCCCCACATCAGCAGCACAATTGCCCCCACCCTCCTTCTTCCTCCACCTGACTGCGATAATAAGGCACACGCAGGCGCACACACACACACGAGAACACACATCCTCAAGAACACACATATCCTCAAGAGAGCAGCGGGCTGTGAATCTCACAAGCATGTGCAGATGAGGTGTCGACAGAGCAGACTCCCGAGACGCGACGAGATGTACGGCCACCTTCCACCTGTAGCTGACTCTCTCCTCACAAACGCGGCGCGTCCATCGAGCTCTCCACCCCGAATGTTTGAAACGTCACATAAAATGAACTATTTGTTACAATCAGCTGGACCATAAAGATATTCTGTTTTTCTTTTTGTCAACAAATCCCTGAAAAGAACAATGAATTGTGTATCCAAACCTAGATATAGCTTGTTTTTCTGTTCCATAGAGCTTAATTGTTGTCTAAAAATGATTAAAAACACATCAGCGAGCCACACTGTTTCAGTGGGTGACATGTTTCTTCATCACGACGAACACGGGCACTGTAGTTTATTTTTAGTTGCTCCCACATACATCGTCCGGCTGCTGTAAATATTCACTTGAGCACCAAATCTGCCACTGAAAATATTCCCCAACAAATGCAATATTTCCTTGTGTTTGAGTACAAAAAACTACAATATCCAGCTGTTTTAGGACATTTGTTCACCTTTTTTGAAAATGAAAGTATAGAGTTGTGACCCTTTTACATCTTCGGTACGAACCAATGGGCTTTGGGCCGTGAGCCAGAGACAGACTGGGGGAGACGGACAAACACATTGTTGGTTTTGGTCTTTTCATGAGATTTGTTGACAGTGAGAATAATACAGAATATTGCCCCCCTTATCCTCCAAATGCATAATTTAGTTTTCTGTCAATTACTGTTTCTTAAAAGTATCCATGAGGAGAGTTTAAGAAGACCTTTATAATGTGATATATTTCATACAGTCTGGTCTGACTGAACTGAACAGCAGGTGTGGTTAGAAAGCTTCGTGACTTCTTTTCCTTGAGCTTGATGGAAAAAAGTCTCGACATCAAGACGAGACGTGGAGGAGAAATAACGCTAGCTGTTTAATTAACCGATTGACAGATAATTAATCAACAACTATTTTGACAATCAGTTAATCACTGAAGTAATTTATCAAGGAAAGTTGTCAAACATTCTCTGGTTCCAGGTGCTCAAATGTGAGGATTTGCTGTTTCTAATAACAGTGAACGAGACCGGGTCGAAACCTGGTATATGTCTGGACCGAGTATGAAAAACTAGAGAGCTTTTATTTGAAATGACGGATACAGGAAGTGGTGACACGTGGCAACCAAGCCCCCAGGAAGTGCACCGGGCTTTGACTGAAGCCAATTTGACTCAGGGCCTTTCTCAATACCAAGTATGCCAAGTTTGGACTTGGCAAGTTTGACTCGGGAGTACAAACTTCTGAGAACGATCATTCTGCCTGCTGACAGCAGCAGCTCAACTTCAACACGACTACCTGACTCTTACAAAATAATCTCAACTCAAAGCTCAACTAAGACTTTTCTCTCACAGAAAATAACCTCAATGACGGAGAGATGCAGTAAATTATATTATTCAGTCTGTAATGTAGCTTTCATAAAAATCCAAACTGTTATGTAGCTTAATGAAATAAAATGAAATTTAATATAGACTGATCTGATCATGATTTTTTTATACATTATATTTATTGAAATGTGGTGATATCTGTACATACAGAGCCCCAGAGGCAGCGCTGTTGTTCTGTCCAGTAAAAACATGAAGCTTCACTTTACATTCAGACAAACTAATGTGGCAGCTACAATTGTTAGATTTCATCTGTGAGACCAACATTCATCTTCCAAAAGGAATTATATCATATATCAAAATGCTACAGAGACATTAGAGCAGTAAATTACCAAAGAGCTGCACAGATCGGTTCATCGAATCATTTTCTCCCTGGATGTTGATCATCTCAGCAGCCAAGATGGCAGGCCGGTCCCACCTGCCCAGCGGTTCCTCACATCTCCGAAAACGTTGGAGCAAATTTCCAAGTAAACTGACCACATATTGGGAATCTGAATGGTTACACTCTTGCCTGAAAAAATATCACTGACATTCAGTTAGGAAAAGAGCGAAGAACAGATTTCCTTTTAAAAGATGATTTAGAGCAAGCTCAGGTCTTTCGCTGGTAATATTTGCAGGGTGTCCAGCAAACTATAATGCAACCTCATCCAAAAAGTACTTGGATAGAAATACAACTTCCAACAGACAACCGACATGTAGAGAAGTGTCTCTCCCCTGAGATTTATGTTTTCACAACCACCAGCCATTAAAACACCTTCAGTGTCTCAAGTAGAGAGATCGCCTTACATCTCCCTCTTTCTCTTTAAGTGGAGGTTTCATCCATCTTTCACTCACTGCTTCATTTTCTCCTTTTTTTTGACCAGTTCTCAGGTCAGATGGAGGAACAGTGGTTTGTTCTGAAGCAGAGTCACATTCAGGGAGAGTTGATGTTGAGTGATGGTGAAGGTATGAGAACACATTGAAAGCATCTGATGGCTACTTTTCAAAATTATTTGAAAACTATTTTGACAATCAATAAATTGTTTGGAGTCATTTTTTTAAGAAAAAAAATGTCGAAATTCTTCGGTAGTCAAAACATCCCAACATAAGCGCTCTAACCTGACTAAGCTGCTATAGTAAAATGCTCTACAACACCTTGCCTGAGGGAGAGAGGTCATAGTGTTACCCCAGGGTTTAAGGTTACATCGTAAATGGACTGCTTGAAAAACACTTGAAACTTAACAATGTCAACTGCATTGCCCATTCTTCTGCTGCCTCAAATCCCCCCCCCCCCCCCGGCACTAAAACTAAAAACCTTTCTCACTCTTTCTTTCTTTTGCTCTTTTGTGCAGGAGGAGCAAACTGAAAAAAACTGTGAAGCAGTGGAAAAACGAGCATCACCGTGTCCCCAACCCTTATCCAGGACCTTCGGGTTTGTTATGTTGTTAAATACAAACTCGAGAAGCGCTAAAAACAAACAACACACTGCACAGTGTTTGTCATAGCACCATAATCACACAGCAACAATTTGCCCCCCCCACCCCCACCCACGCATCCCCCCCGTTAACTCCTCCGGCTATATTTCTGTTCTTTTGTGCAGCTGAAGTGTGTCAGGACAAAGGTTAAATGCAGAGCGGTCACAAATTAGTCCTGAGTAGTCAAGAGTTGAATATATGTGTGTTTCTGAGTAATGTGGTGTCAAAGGGACAAGTAAAGCTTCACACAACATATAGCAGATGGGAAGAATAAAATCTGTAATGACAAAAACCGACCTGTCAGTCTGTTAGCTTTATAACCAGTCTACTTCTACATATGTTTAACCATTCTGGACAAGGTGTCATTAAACAGCCAAACTGTTCTCTGAAATAGCTGAAGTCAAAGGCGAAACAAGACGCTCTCTGTCATAGAAACTGGTAGGATTATAAACAGGAGTTCCTGCGTAATGTAATATTTGCTGATGTTTTTGGAGACAGCAGAAAGTCTTCAATCAGCTCCAGTCGGGTGATTTAGATTCAACTTACTCCAGACTTTTCATTTAATAGTTAAAAGCCTCACTGTTTCCTGTCAAGACCCGTAATGAAGTCCATTCCTCTTTGTGATGTTTTAAACTGACAAAAAACAAATGAAAAATCTGAACTTGTTGAAGTTTGACTGCGCAACACTTTGGCCTATATGGGAAAAGTACACATAGCTTTCAAACCGTATCCTGTATGTATTTTTAATGAGCACCTATATGTATAAACTTTCTCTGAAGTTAAAGTCTCCCTCCACTCAAAAATTTTTTTTCTTGTTCCCTCTGTTGAATGTTTGAGCTTCAGTGAGCAGAATGATGTATGTGCAGAGTTTGACACTAGAAAGCTGCTGAAGTGGGAAAGTTTCTCCGTGCTCACCGACGCTCTGAATTAAAGAGGTGTATCTTACGAGCGTGATTTGTGACATCACAACTAGTTTGGAGCCAGTCGAGGGTCAGTACGCCACTTACACACAAGTGTTATGTGGAAACTTGAAGCCTCCAGTGCACAAACACTGAGAATTGACTTTACAGGGAAGTAGAAGACGTCTTGTGTCCGGCAGTTCAGCTTTTAAAATGAACAATATTTGCATATTTATAGATTCTGGATTTTTTTGATGGAGAAGGAAGAGATGTCATTTTAAACTGAACATGTCAGACACAATTTATTATTCCAAGCAGAGGAGTTTTATATGTCTGATAACATTGTCTGGAGGGGATCTTTAAGGCTTTTGAGTGAGGGATAAAGAATATGTTTGTTTACATATTTTATTTCTGCTTTTGCTCAATGAATATTCTTTCTCTTTTGTTCAGATCCACAGCTGTCTGCACCTTAAAGCTGCAAATGATTGCATGAATGATGCAACAAAGTCATTTTTCAAGCAAAAATGGTAAACATTTGATGTTTCCAGGTTTTCAAATGTGAGAATTTGCTACTTTTCTTGGTTTTATATCATAGTAAATTGAATATTCTTGGGTTTTGGACTATTGGTCGGACAAAACAAGACATTCAATGATGTCACCTTGTCCTCTAGGATTGCTTGATAAGCATGTTTCACTGTTTTCTGATGTTTTTTAGACCAAACCAAAATCATCTGCAGATTAATCGATGATGAAAATCATCATTAGTTGCAACCCTGCTGCACATAGTCTGTCAAATTATGGTAAACCAAAGTGCTTTGATAACTGGAGGTGCTTTCTTTTACAATTCTGTTCTTTCAGATCAGCAAGTGCCATCCCTGATATCGGATTTCTACAACTTAACCCGAGGATAGAGTTTGCCTCAACACAACGCGACATCAATGCAACACTACACCTGCCGACCAAATTTGCACAAGCACAGATTCTTGATAGATTACTTTGTAACGTAAATGCAGTAACTGTATTCTTTATCTCGAGTTCGTTTCAACGGAGCATAAAATCAGAAATTAGGATAACCCCCCAGAGTTGTGAAATCCTCTCTGAAGCTGCACAAACACTTCGCAGAGACAAACTCATGAATCTTTCACTTTAAAAAAAAAAAAATCATCCTTCCTAGATCATATTTCATCTTCTCGCTGGTACCTGTCTTTTATAGCGGTGCTATTTTAGGTCTGAATGTCCGCTAAACACCTGAGCACACCTGGCCAGTTGCCGTGGGCGCAGACTTCCAGACTGTACATACACCAGTCAGATCATGTGAAAGAGTTTCCCAACACTATAAAACCTTCTGCACAATACTTTGTTCTTTGCTGAACACCACTGACCAGAACTAAAGGTCGAACTAGAAGTGTCCTCCAGGTAAATTATTAATGACTTGTTTTCTTTCCACTCCCCCTCCTGCTCCTCTGCCCTCCCTCTGTCCGTCTCCTCCCCCCTTTCTCTCGCTGTGATTGTTGTTTTCTCACTCTGCCTCCCTCTCATCCCGTCATCTCCACCTTCTCCCTTCCCTCCACCCTCCCTTTTTTTTTTTTTTTCTCTGTCTAAGTCTAGTATGGAGATGGTGTTATTTTTAGCCCTGGTGAGATAGGGAGAGAGATCGTGCTGGGCTAACACATACTCTCCACAAGGCCTTACTGGAGACCTGTCACGGACGTGTGAGAGAAAAGCGGTTTTCAGTTAACACATACAGTGTGCATGTGTTTCCACTGTGTGTTTACTGTAGTATCACATAAATATTACTAAGCTGCTTTCCTTCTCATACACAGAAAAGTCCCCTTGATAACAGACCTCCATCCTGCTTAATGGTACGATACCTGATGCAAATGTAAACAACAGGCGGCATCGCCACCAACAACATTCAAAACTGGATTAAAACTTGACATCACTCCAAACTGAATCACAGTTCTTCACATTTAACAACTACATTGAAGTTATTAATGTTTTCTAGTACTGTTTACATCAGTAATTTTAAGAACAGTGGAGTAAAACAGGCTAATGTTGTCAACTATGACTGGTTAAAGGTGCAGTGTGTAAGATTTATTGGCATCTAGCGGGTCGGACTTGGCAGAAATGGAATATAATATTCATAAGTATGTTTTAATTAGCGTAAAATCACCTGAAAATAAGAATCGTTGTGTTTTTGTTACCTTATAATGAGCCCATTATATCTACATAGGGAGCGGGTCCTCTTCCATGGAGGCTGCCATGTTGCACCGCCATGTTTCTACAGTAGCCCAGAATGGACAAACCAAACACTCTAGAGAGGGCCTTTCACGTTTTTCCATGAGTTTCGCAGCCACCGTAGGTTCTCCTACACACTTGGAAGGGTTATCAGTTGGTTGCTGCACACTGGTCCTTTAACATTTCTTTGTAGCTGAAATTGAGGAACTTAGCGATGTCAGGTCGAGATTCTGCTGGTGCGATGAGACATCTCCAGTGTGATTGGGTTTGAAAAGTTGTCAATTAAGAGGGCTTTTGATGTGAGATGTTCCAGAAAAGCAACTTACCATCTTCTCTGGAAATTTAAGAGTCCTTATGGTTGATTTCCTGCTTTTTCAAGATTGTCTCTGAGGTATGCAATTTGTTTTTTTGCATTATCCAAGCAGATGCAAGAGTCTCTGTTGTTGTCTTAAGACACAAGTCTTGAGCTCTTGATCTGCTCCGATGAAGTTTTAATCTTCATTCACCTGACTTTGGTATGGCAACTCTGTTACTTCAAATCAGTCAACCATGTTAGCATCGTTAGCCTTTGTGTTATCAGTTTACAGGATGGATGAACCGGATTGTTTTACGCAATTTTTACACCAAAGGTCGTAGGTTGCCATGCATCAGTCAGTGGGTAATTTAGCCACATTACATTATTCTTACAGGTGCAGAATAGAAAACGTCCATAGCTGCCAGCACCGATGATACTGAATATACCTAAATTGTATCTAATAAACAAAGATTTGACTTCAAGTGATATTGAGCAAAACCTTGAGTGTGTTGAGAAATATGTTGAATATCAAGTAAGATGCTCCTTTTCTTGTTTCCTAAGCGGTATGAATATATAGTTGTGAGCAGATGCTACTGAAACTATCACAGAGTAAAGCCCTGGCAGAAACACAGAGGACTCATGCTTTATCCATTAGAGGAGCAGTGGGGAAGCTGCCTTGCTCAAAGACACACTGATTTGCAGTGGCTGTGGCTTTTCATTCGAGTCACTATGACACAGCACCTCTTTAATTTGTTGTTATTCCTGTTGAAGCAGGATATCAGAATGGAAGAGGTAGGGATCATGAAAACCAATCTGATTCAGCAGGAGTTTTATTTGATACAAAAATCTGTGATGCTTTTTTTTTTTTGGTTGGTTTAAATTTAAAATATATTACTGATCTCTAAGATGTAGATGTAATTTGAAAATAGGAAAAATAAGACAAAACGTATCTCTTTTAACTGAATGCACAGCATATTATGATGTAAAAAAAAGTAGCTAGCAAGGTGAAAAACATTTCTATTTTCCTCTCAATACTTCAGTTATCAGTTCAAATGGCTGCGCCCACACACACACACACACACACACACACACACACATTTGTCCAGGTTTTTACAAGTCATGTAGCAAATAAGTGGAGAGGAAAAGGCAGCATTTTCCCCAACACACTACATCCAAATATACCAGGGATGTCAACAGTCTGTCAGTCAGTCTTGCATTAGTCGGGGGTTGATCATCTCAATAAACATCATCAGCAGCCTTCTAGATCTGCAGGCGAGCCGAGGCCGCTCACCTGATGGTTACCTGAGTGGGCAGCCGAGTCCGACAGGAGATGATATTTCATCCTGGGCATCGTGTCTACAGCTGACTTGAGACACAGCGAAATGCACATATATGCAGCGAGAAGCAGAACGAGAGGAGAACCTCAACGCAAGTGAAGCCTTCCTTTGGGTAAAGTCTGATTTTCTGGATAAACACCTAAAAACATGCAAACAACAGCTATGAAAAGCCCCCAGAAGAGAGATACACAGGAGAAACCAGAATCTTTGTCTCACATTGCATCAAATCAATATTTAAATTCTGGCCCCCTTTTCCTCCAAAGACAGCATGCAGATGTCACTGTCTGTTTATTATGACACAGATCTCACAGGACTAACAGATTCATTGTGAGAGAGGGAGGCAGTAAAAGAAAATGAGCGGGGTGAGGATGTGTGTGTGTGTGTGTGTGGGGTGGAGGAGGGTGGGGGGTGGGGGGGTGGAGAGGAAAAGCTGATTCAACTAAAGACGCTCCCTCTGCCTAAGCTGAGGCTGATGCACCGAGGGCTTCTTTCCACTTTCCACAGCTTGGCAGAAACAGATGGGTAAAGGTAGTAACTCCGCTTAGTCCCCGTCCACAGCAGAATGTGAAATTCAGCAGTTTGACTAGAGCCTGAGCCTGCGTCTTCTCCGCACGTCATGTTCACCCTTTTCAAAATCCCCTTAGTCATATGTGGCACTGAGGAATTTACACATCTCTTACACAACAGCTTCATGGGGTTAAAGGTAGTGTTATCACTTACTGAGCCAGAATGGGGATTAAGCAAAAAGAGGTTTTGTGTGATGACATGACTATAACTGCAGCGAAAATAAATGTATGTCTGTTAAAAAAAAAGTCTTAAAAACACTTTGAAAAAGCCGGAACTGATCAGAAATCACTAAACACCTGAGTGTTTATGGAAGGTATCATTATGTAGAGTATGTTGCAACTGAGTTTGACAGGAGGAGATACCGATAAACAAGCACCTGTGACATCACAGCAGCAACAGCGTGACCTCGGAGGGGAGGCGGAGGGGCAGCCAATCAGACGAAGCCCGCTCAGCCGGGCCCGCTGCTCCACACCAAGGTGACGAGGTGGGGGTGGCGGACCTTGGAGCGCTCTCCCCCGCTATCCTGAGATGAGTGATGCTGCTGCTGGTGACACTGGAGAGGGGAACTGGTGGATGGAGATGACGATGTGTGTGTGTGTGTGTATATATATATATATATATGTGTGTGTGTGTGTGTGGTGGGGGTAGAGTGATATAGGAGGTGTGGCGGCCGAAGGGAAGGCAGGACGGGAGTGAATTAAGTTGAGGAGGTGGTCACGTAACAGCTGGGTTCAGGCAGAGTTTAAGCCACTCGCTCGCTGTGCTGCAGCTGGTAACATTTACCTCAACTCCTACCTCATAAATGTTTGTGTGTGTGCATGTGTGTGTGTGCACATGTGTGTGTGTGTGTGTGTGTGTACAGGCACGTAAAGGAGCTCTAAAACGCATTAACTAAGCCTGGATTTTTACAATGGAAAATAAGTAAAAAAACAGAACTCCCCTTCTTAGACACACACACACACCCCTGTGAGGACCCCTTCAACAAGCATCTATTACCTTTCAGCAAGGAGAAACGTGAAACTAACCCCCTCCTCTTCCTCCTCCTCCCCCCCCCCCCCCCCCCCCAAACCAAAACCCAACCTTGTTCTGCTCGGGGCTCACGAAAAGGTGACAGATTGTGTTTTTCTAACTCTCCGTTACTTTTAAACAATGATACACACACACACACACACACACACGTCTGCCATCACGTCACAGACCATAAAAAGCAACACGATTTCTCACTGTGCTGCCACAAAATGGTGACTCCATGTAATGCTTTGTGAACGGCCCGCTGAACTCTGTGTGCACCCTGTAGAGGGCAAAACGAGAAAAACAGAAGCAGAGGAAGAAAACCATCGGCCATATTAGGCACCAACATATTGGCTTTACGTGATTTTGGGGCAGATTCAAGAAGTAGCCGAGCGCTTATCCGTAACGGCTGCTGATAGAGGTCGTCTCCTGTCTCGGCTTCCTTGAGCCACACGGTGACGTCTTCAAATGTCTTATCTTGTCTACAACCAATGATATTCAATATACTGTCCATATTAGAGCTGCAACGATTAGTCAATCAGAAGAAAATGAATCTGGAACTATTTTTTTTTTAAAGCAAGTTAAACGTGATTATTTGCTGTTTTCTTTGACATATATAACAGTCAACTGAATATCTTTAGGTTCAACTGTTGGTCGGACAAAAGAATTTTTAATATTTCACAGACCAAACGATTAATCAAGAAAATAATCGGTGGATGAATCGATAATAAGTGTTAGTCGCAGCCCTACTGTACAAAGACAAGCAACAAATCCTCTCCTTTGAGACAACTTGGGTTTAGTGTTTTTGACTTCACTCTATTTACTGAGAGAATTAATCGATTATCAAAACGGTTGCCGATTAATTTTCTTCAATTAATCAATTAAACGACAGATAATTTCAGTTCTACACTAAATTGCAGAATACACTGGCTGACACAGTATTCTTAATTAAGTTAAAAAAACATTTTTTTTGTATTGTTTTGCATGATTTGATTACATGTCAGTGCTTGTATATATTTTTTCCTCTATTAAGATTCACCAGGCGTTTATCACACAGTCTGACTTTCCTCAAAATTGATATCAATTAATGATGATATCAAAGTTGATATGATCTGGCACAGATTGCAAGCATGATTTTATTAGACCCAATTTCGCACAGTGTGACATGCAATGAACCTGCAAGATTGCTGCTATCACACAGTGTATAGAGGCCTTTGATGTACAATGTGTGCTGAGCTGCTGAGTCCAGTCTGCGCCGGCAAACATGCAGCAGATCCCTCGAGGGACGCTGCAGCCCCTCGGAGAGAATCGGAGAGGATCGGAGAAGAGAGAGAGGAGAGGAGAGGAGAGGAGAGGGGAAGAAGGTGGAAGAAGCCCCAGGTAGACTGAGCAATGCACCATTAGAGAAGGAAAAACACAAAGCCAAGCTCTGCTGCTCGCCTCTTCTCCAGCCACTGTATTCCTCTCTCTCCCACTGACCAGCTAAATATTTTATCAGCTGGCAAAAGAACCTACAAGCCCCAAGGCCAGGGGTTCTTTTTTGTTTGTTTCTTTATTGAAGAAAGGAAGAGAGTGTGTGTATATGTGTGTGTGTGTGTGTGTGTGTAACGGGTGGGGGGGTGGGGGGGGGGGGGGGGGGGGGGGGGGGGTGTTTCTTAGAGGGTTGAGTTTGTTCACCGACCACAACGTCACCAAAGTGCTTTTGATTGGTCACTTTGAAGTAGTTCTTCTGTTTCTCTTCTCTCTCTCTCTCTCTCTCTCTCTCTCTCTCTCTCCGTGTGCATCCTATGTGCAGCGCGCTGCTCAGTTCAGACCTGGATGAACGACCTTGAGCAGGCGCGCAGGGCTGTGTTGCCGTGGCAACGAAGCCTCGCGCAACCAGTAACAGCTGGATGCAACAGCACTCCCTGAATTTTAGCGGGAGTCGCCACGTTAATAAAACGACTCTCCACGTCTCCTCCCCCCTCCTCCTCCTCCTCTCCTGCTCGCTCTGCCCCCCCCCCCCCCCCCTCTTCATCTCACATTTACTCACACACATGGACCTTTACTAACACAAAAGAAAGCCTGGTTACACAATGACAGTATGTTTGATATTAATACATAAAGTTATTACTGCAATTAAGTCCTGGGCACCAGCTAATTTTTGCTAAGTTTAACTTGTATACATTTATACATTTAAAAAAAAAACATTTTATGCATTTTATGTTTGTTGTCTTTGTTTCACACGGTGTTTTTTCTGTTGCTTGCTACACAAACGATTGCCCTCCGGGGATGATAAAGTTATTGAATCTTGAATTGCGTACAACGAGACAAGAAGTGTAGAAGACGAGTAGAGGAGCAGAAAAACACGGAAATCAAGAGCGGACCACAAGTAACAAAACAAAACACAGAGCAGGGAGAATCGCATCGAGATGGGCACTTGACATTCCTCTCACAGAAGAAATGGCTCTCAGAAAAATAAAGCAGCAGAGGACACGAGCTGCACTGAGGCATTCAAGAGAAAGAAAGGAAACAGAAACTGAGAATTTGCACTCAATAGTTACCCTGACAGTGCATCTGCTCATCGCTCTCTCTCTCTCTCTCTCCCCTTCTCCGTTTCTCATCAGCTCATCTCTCCAACTGTGTTTTACTTTTATGTGTTATTTCATTATCACAGACAAATGGATTAACTGCTTTTCAGCTCCTTAACTTTAAAAAAAAAACCCCACTCAGAATAGATTCTGATGATGACAAAACAAAGATGAACTGGAATTTTTGACAAAATTCTTACATTCAGTTCAGATCATGTGGGAAAGACTAATGTTTGCCTTTCAGTCTGAATGGGTCAACACATGTCAGGTGACCAGGTGCCTGTATGACGAAGCACATGAGATTAATAGGTTAGCCGGCTATCTTTGAGCTCAACTCAGGTTTTCTGTTATCATGAAACTGGCTCGCTTTGAACTGGGATGAGTCATCGTGGTGACTTATGCTTATCCAGAGCAGGTTAACTTCAGAGGAACGGATCAAAACCTGTCAACAGCCCGACCACTGACCAATCACATCACTGGAAAAAACGAGTCAGTAAAAAAAAAAAAGCAATATATTTTTTTATAGGTCAGTGGAAACATTTTATTGTTCCAGGTTTTCTTTTTCCACTCTGGTTTTAAAACAGAGTTTCTAACAAACGGAGAGATTGTTTACGACACTAAACACTGATGATGATTTTAGTTGCATTTTATCTGTGCAAAGTTTATTTTATCCCCCGAAGTGACGCCTGACAGTTTGGATGATTTTACTCTCTGATTCCATCACTGCAGCTCAGAATAACATGAGACAACTGTGTGATGATAACTGGAAATCAAAACCAAAGATTGTCTCTTATTGGAAAAAATAATCCACACACTGTTAATTGGCTCTCATGATTATAAATGCAACATTTCGTTCAGACCTCATTAGTCATTAACTACGTTTCCACTCTTTGCTTCCGTAGCAGAAACAGTCTGGCATTACTGTTAATTTTTTTTATGTGACATATTCAGAATGATGCTTCATCATCCAACTAAATTGCAAAAAATACTCTATAGTTAAGTCATATATAATAATACCTACATGTATTTTAAGTCCTAGCCCACTTTTAATATGTGGAAATTATTTCTAGTATCTACATCTTTACATTTCACTTCGTTGAATATGACTTTTTGCTGTCCCTAAAACAGAAGTTTTCATGTCACTCGTCATTTACAACCCCGCCTCTTTTCACATGAACACGTTCGTAGCTAGAGAGGAAAACCCGGAGTTGACTAGAACTAGTTGATAACCAGCTTCGTGATTCTGGTTGTCCAGGACGGCCAACGTTAGGCTCAGTGAAGCCAGCTCACCCGAAGAGAGCCAGACTTAGCTGAACTTGCTTCATAGTACAGGCCCCTGGTTTCACGACTCACTCCAGACCTACATTTAACACAGGGCTGAATAGAGAAGGACAATATGACTTGAAATGTATATAAACATTAATGGTCAGATTTACCTGGATAGCAATTTAACGTACTGATAATTATTTGTTCGTACATTTTAAAGTTTACTTTTTATCTGTCACCTATTTTTTCAATTCATCGTTTAGTCTATAAATACTGAAAATGCCAATTATTACTCCGAGCTGATGTCTTTACATCGCCTGTCTTGTTCAACCAATAGTTCAAAACCCAAAGATATCGCATCAAAAACAGATGAAAACAGAAAATTCTCACATTTTGGGGGGAAATTTTGCTTCAAAAACAAATAAATGGTCATTATTATTAATATGAATTTTCTGTCAAGTGACTAAATTGATTAATAATTGTTTCAGCACAAATACATTTTATACATCCCTGCATGTATTTGCGTTCGTATACTGGCTTCTGATATGTTTATGTTCAATTACTGTACAACCAGTTAAAGATAAAGGGCTGTTGGCTGATTGGTTGGTTGAACTTCTGGTTATTTGCCACTGGTAACTATTGTCATTTTGTAAATGTATATTGTGATATGAAAAGTCAGTAAGTTATGATGTTAGTGATCAGATAAATTTGGTCTGTTGTCCAGTGGTTTGACACAGCTTTGCTTTGGTGCACAACAGTGAACACAGGTTTCTTTGATAACTTTAGGGTCAACAAGGTAATAAAGACATAGTGTATCATTAATGGATATTAGCAGCAAGGGCTGCAACTAACGATTTCTTTCCATTATTCTTCATTCTTACCATTACTACTCCGCCAATTATTTTGCCGACTATTAATATCAGAAAAAGACACTATTACAGTAATTTCCATGAGTCAAAGGTGACATCTTCAGATGTCTTGTTTTGTCCGACCAACAGTCCGACACACCTAAATATTCAGTTTACTATCACGTATGACAAAGAAAAGCCTTAAATCCTCACATTTGAGAAGCTGAAAACAGCAATTTTTGTCAGTTTTGCTTAAAAAAAAAAGCTTATTCAATTATCAAAATAGCTGCAGATTAATTTTCTGTGAATTGAGACTTTTAGCAGCAAATCCTGGCTTTTTCTGTAATTAATTCCACTCTTCTAAATCTCACAGATATGCAAACCTGTTTGTAGAAAGTGATCTGTTTCAAACATTTAAAGAATTTTCTTTGAAGTTCAGTGTCTCCTATGTAGACTCCCAAAGGTACACGAGAGACCACATTTAGAGAACTGAAATTTGAGGTTTAAACATAGTCTGGTATAAATCTACAGTGTAGCAGTGATGTGTGTGTAACTGCAACTGCACCTGCAATATCATATGTGAAGAAATGGTGGAAATTCAGTTTTAAGGGATTTTTGTCTCATGAAACGTTTCACTTCTTATTTCTGCCGATGCTTTCATAGTTTGTAAACAAATAACAATGCAAATCAGAGAAGAAGCTGCTTATTTATGCTTTTGTTTCCACTCTTAATAACTGTTTGGCCACTTGAGTGTCACTTCTCTGCATCAGTGATAGATGAGAATGAGTCAAACTCCCCCCAGGATTTTTTAAAATGTTACTTTTTGTAATAAGCCTTCAGGACTCTGTTTTCTTTTTACACATGAATAGTGACTCTGGTTTCCCTGGCTGTTGGGGCGAGTTGTTTTGGGTGCGCTTTGTTTCACAGTGGAACTCCAATTCTAACCCTGGTGGAAAAGACGCTCCAAGAACTCATTCAGAAGACATATGTATAGAAAAAAAAACATAGAAAATAAATGCTCTTAATCCAGATTCATCAAAATGTCACATGACGGAACTTAACTTGTATATCATATAAACTGTATACGCAAAGTAAATAATGATGAAATGATGATGAATATTTGTTTTGTAGTGTAACATTTTGGGAAATTCGCCTATTCACTTTCTTGCCAAGAGTTAGATGAGAAGATTGATACCACTCACATATTTGCTTATTAAATATGAAGCTCCGACAAGGAGACGGTTAGCTTAGCTTAGCATAAAGACAAGAGGAAACATGTAGCCTGGTTCTGTCCAAATGTTAAAAAAAAAATCTGCTTACTAGCACCTCTAAGCTCATTAATTGACACTTGATCCCTTGTGAGTTTAAGTTGTACAAAATCTGAATTGAAAAAATGGTAAATTGTGGCTTTATGGAGCGTTATGTGCTGGAATATTTCTTGGCTAAATCTTGTCGTCACTGTGAGGTTGCTAAGCAACTAGAGGAGACTCCAGGAAATCAATGTGCCAGTACATGACCCGCCCATAAAACCACAACTTGTAGTTTCTACACTTTGGGTTTTTGCACTCATCTAATTCTTGTCAAAACAGCAAATAAGTGCAATTGTCAAAATTTCAAATCATTCCTTTAATGTCTGATTTATAAAAAACAAGTCCATCTTAACTGTTAACTGTACTAGTTCATATACTTTTGTTGCTTGGTTTCACTTTTTTCCCATGGTGTTATTTTGGACACATTGACCTGTTATATTGAAAGTGGTGAAAACTCTGAGAAATTATGGTGCTGTGGCACCGACATTACTTCCTGAATTGTCTTGACTCATGAAAGCACGTAAGCTTCCTGCACAACCACTAGAGCAAAGTCGTATCACTCACAGATCAGCAGCACATAAAATGAATGAACAAAGGCAGATAGAGTTGTATTATTAGTCATATATATCATTTTTCAGTCTTTTATAAGTCTTATAAGTTTTAGAAGTCTTCTTATGTGAGGAGGAGGAGGAGGAGGTGGTAGAGACAGAGGGGAGAGTCCACTGTAACAAAAGAATCAACAAGTAATTAAGATAATCCTTAACTCTTCAGGATAAATGTGCATCTGTAGTGTTAAAATATGAACTCAAAGCTTTCATAAACTCTTTGTGAAGGACTATCATTAGTATTTAAGTGGAGAGTGGCCTTATGGGCCTCGAAAGCAGTCAAGATGTTTTTTTTGGTTGTTTTTTTTTGTTTTTTTTTTTAAACGGGATGTGGGTAGTATTTCTGGTTTCAAACTGTTAGCTGCATGATAAAATAGAGCTCATTTGAGTGTCAAAGCTAAAGCCAACACACAAATGCCCCGTCTATCTCCAATTCATTATCAGAGGAGCAGCAGCAAAACATGCCTCCTGATAACTTTACAGACGGGAATGCTGGCTCTGTGGTTTCTGGCTCTGGAGAAGAGACATAAGTGATGGCAAATATTGCCTCGATGTATGCAAAGTCATTGGACTAAGACATTTGAATTCTGCTTCTGTGTTCATATACAATTTAATCGCATTCCCAATTACGTTGCTTTGGCACCACACGCGAGACGCATTCTTAGTCAACGAAAGCACTTTGGTGATAGTCAGTGAAAGATTGTGATGTGGCTTAAATGTGCTTCAAGTCATTGCAGACATTTTTTTCTGTATTATGCCAAGACCATGACCTTTCTCTAACCTTAATCAAGTGCTGCCAGTGTCCAAACACAACCATGAAAAGTTTAATATTGCTGTAGTTTCTACTATTGGATACTGTACTTCAAGATCGGATATTTTGGTGGGGGAAAAACACAACTAGGTATGTTGTCTATGAACATTTCACTCATACGTTCAGTATCAACATTTTTGCAATTTGCCAAATACTAACAACATTTTCTCATTATGTTGAGAGGAAACGTAAGTCAGCCAGCATTAAGTTTCTAACAAAACCAAATTTGCTGTTGCAAATTAGTTGTATATGAATGTAATTTCTGGGAGACAGGGTTGTGCTAGTTTAGGCTAATGTTAGCAGCTGTGTTCTGCTTTTTATTGGATTTTAGGGAAGTTTAAACTCCAGCAACCCCAGCCAACAAGATACCGCTGCAACACATCAGTGATTTCTCATCCTAGAAGCATTTTATCTTTGTTGTAGCAATAAAAGTGAAAACATATGGTTTGAAAATATCAACAAGTATGTAAAATAAGATGCCAAACAGGGTTATGTGCAAACAAAATAAGACTGGAGTCGGTTGGTCCAGCTGTATGTCAGTTCAAACTTAGCCTTCTTATAACAGAAGTGTTTACTAAGTGGAGATTTACACATCACTTAATTAAAACCGGTTGCACCACACAAACTAGTTCTTCCTTGGAAATTATTATAACTAAATATTTGCACCCACAAACTGCCAGGTGTAACTGCTGCGTAAAGTAGATGAATGAATCCATTTAGATTAAATTTTGAGTAAAAAAAAGGTAATATGAATATGGTCAACATATTTGACAGTTCACAGTAAAATTTCACAAAACCCCCCCAAAACAACCCAAAACAAAGTACGACTAACTAGAATAAATGACCAATTAATATTGTTTAGGTTAGCATGATCGGATATTTCCTTCTCACAGTTGCATGAACACACTAATTCTAAAAACACACATATCTCCAGGTATACATATATAAATAAAACAATGTCGTACCTACATTCACAAAGGACTGGCAGTTAACTTTATTTTATCTTTTGGCCCCTAAAAAGGTTATTTCTGGAAGTTATGTTACAGCTCATGATGCTACAGTGACTTCCTGTCTTATTGGAAGGTACAACAGGTGTTTCTGAGCAAACAATTTACACATTACGAAAGTGTTTACTAAGACTTAAGGTATTTCTTCAGTTTTAATGGTCCAAACTGATAGTCAGTAAATCACTAGTTTGAAATTAGTCACCAAGAACTTAAGAAACCAACTGACAAAACTAATTTTAGCTTGCCATTTAGATTAAATTTTGAGTACTAAGAAAGACTACACACAAATTTGGCCTGATCTTGCATTTCTTTGTATCAAACTTTGACACACATGTAGCTTTAGCTTCAGTCTTTCAGCATAGTATCAAGTATGTCAGCATTAAGTTTAGACCTCTTTTACGAGATTTGCACTGTAAATCTGATGTAAACGTTAAAACGTATAAAGTCAGCTGGAGACAATGTTTTCTATCAACTCATAGACCTAACATTAGCTTACTTAGCTAACTAGCTAGCCAGCTGATAAAATCTGAAAGTTGACATTTCAGTCAGCAGAACTGGTCGACGGCTAAAAATACACCCGCTATTGTCTACTTCTGTCTGAAATTAAGTACACATTGTTTCAAAAACTTACAAAAGTTTGAGTGGTAAATCTGCCACCATTATCATTGTACTGCGCGTACGTGTCACTAGTGTCAAAAGATACCTAGCACAAGTCAGCTGCTTACTGTGGACATTACACTCCATCTCTACCGGTCCCCGTAGGTTATATTGCTTTTTAAATTATGTCAAGTACTGTGAGCTTTCCAGGTGATTTCTTTGTTGTGTGTTGTAGATGTATGAATTTTTCCTTTAATGATTTACTTTAAAGATTGGAGAGGCGGCTTTTAGCAATTGTGAACGTTATCATACGCGCAGTAATGTCACTGCAGCAAATATTGTCAGACATTTAAGCAGCAAAACTAAAAACTGTAGTTATAAACTTGACAGGACAGAGGAAACTCTCCACTGGAAATTAAACTTTTAGCTTCTGAAATAAAATCTTTTAAACAGCTCTGATGGAGCTCAGGATTTATCAGGATGACAGCTACTTTACTCCAAACAATTTCTCTATATGAATCTAGACTGTGTGCGAGTAACAGCTGACCTTTTGGATGTGTAGAATAACATGGAACATTAATTACCATTAGATCCTGACCGATCCTGTTGGCGTGTCTGGAGATTTAAATAATCAATGAAGTAACGCTGCTGTGCCTCGTGCGTAAATGCACACAGCGTCCCTCTGTTGGGGGATCGCTTCAGTTACTTAATAAACTCAAATTTTGTGCATGTGGGGGGGTTGATAGTCAGCACCCCCACACCCCCAACTGAAATCATGTTCCCGCCGCTATAATCAGGCGTGGGGTTCTCCACCACTGGACTGGAGATGCCCAAGTAAGGGACAGGAGGACAAAGATGAGTGAGTTAAAAAAAAAAAAAGGACCCCTCCTCCACAGAGCGAAATCAATGAGAGCTGGTGAAGATTAATTCCTGTTTAACACATCCTGACACATGGGAGAGGGGCCCCAACAACAACAGGACAACAGTTCAGCACACCACACCGCAGCTGGGGGAGGCAGGGGACAGCAAGAGACATACCACAAAGAGGAGAGAGAGAGAAGAGCGAGAGTGAAGCAAAGAATGTGGATCCTTTGAGTCAGAAAACTTTGTGATTCCACAGAAGAGGTGAAAAAAAAAAAAAGCACAAATGACCCAGCAGGGCAGAAACAAGATCAACAAAAGACCAGGAAGGACACAAAAGACAAAAATGCCAGGTAGAATTCCAGCAAGAGGCTCCACCTGAGCCCCTCCTCTTACCATACACACCTCCCCTTCCTCTACACACACACACACATACACACATACAGAGCTTCACATGCTCCCAGGCTGGTGTGTGAGGTCCTGCCTCCCTCCCGTTCAGCCTCGTGAGCCCTGCCCCCAGCGCCTGACCCAGTCACCAGCATCCCCTGCTAACCTCTGTCCCCTTTTTTCCATTCAACAAACATCATGCATCACTGTCATCGTCCTCCACCACCTCCTCCTCCTCCTCGTACACGCATTCATCCCATCCCGCCATCCGCTTAGCGAAGACCCCTCGCGGGTGCCTACAGGTCCGAGCAGCTTGCCCACACCCTTTCGTTTTGATTCCTCAGTAAGTGGGTTAGGCGCGTGTGTGTCTGCACGTGTGCAGAGACTCAGGCCACAGAGTTGACTGTAAATCTGTCAGGAGAGGGGTGCTATGGAATGAGACGAAGGCTCCTCGCCGCCACACCCCTCCACTTGGGCAACAGATAGCCAGTTCAGACGTAGAGCTGAACTGGTCTATTAAACGATTAGTTGATGGACTGAAAATGAATCACCCAAAATGTTGATAATTGTTTAAAACTCCTTAACAAGCAGCAGTCGGCTGAATCTTCAAAGTTGACAAACTGTACATTGTTATGAAAACAGAAAGAACCGTGCCATTTCTGCTTTCAAATGATTTTAAGAACCTGATATCATTGTGACAACATTTTGTAGCAATAATACATAAAAAACAGAACAGTAAAATAAACAGAATATGCAAAAAAACCTTCACAGTACATTTTTAAAATGTTCTTGGCTCTGTAAATTTGGTTCACTAATTAATTCTGCCTTTTAGAGTGTAAACCTTTCGGGAGAGTATAGGTTCATGACTGCAATCAAAAAGGGACCAACAACAGCAACTGTTTTATTTTCGGTATGTCATTTCCAGGCTTCTGTACAAAGAAGGGGGTGTTGGATAATGAATGAAGTAATTCATCAATCAAAAACTCCAAAAATGATCTGGTTGCAGCCTCTCCCATGTGAGGATTTGCTGATTTTCTCTGTTGTCTATCATCGCAAACTTAATATCTTTGGGGTTTGTTGCTCGAACAAAGACGTCAACTTGCAGGGACATTTTTCACAGTTTCTCACATTTTATAGACTTAACGAATAATCGATAATGGAAATGATTATTTGCGGCCCTGTTCCGTTGTGAAACAAAGCTGCAAATTGAGCTAAATTTGAACACTGACTTCAACATAATTAAGTCGACCTCACATGTCCACAAGTGAAACAAACTATCTGCTCCACTTCCATTTAACTTCTGTTTACACACACTAAAGAGTAGACTGCTATTATCCAGTGTGAGTAGGTACTGTAGTAGGGCTTTGGTGTCATGCTCAAGGACATACGGTGGTTTTCATGTATATATATATACACACACACATACACACACACACACACACACACACACACACACACACACACACACACACACTGTTTCAGGGACCAAACCGTGGACCTTATGAGTTACAGGACAGTGTATAGGCACAGGGAGGGCCACGTTGCTGCCCCCTGCAGATATACAGTGAGACACGTTATGGAGGATAAAGCAGATGACAGGACTGACAGGGGTTATGAAGGAGACCAAAGAGGAGAAACACAAGCACAGCGACCATCCACTCTTTCAGCTCACACATTTACAGTCAATGCATGCGCCAGTCAATGCACTGACTTGCACTTCGGAGACATACAGTAGAGTCAGTACACTTTTTTTTTTTTTTTTTTTTTTTAAATCGCTCAGCTCTCGGGACCCCGGCTGGCTGGCTGGCTGGCAGGCAGGCAGGCAGGCAGGCTGGCTGGCTGGTTGACAGACATACAGTCAGCATCGTCTGCCTCTTCCCGCATCGCACGCTTGTACCCAAAACCACTAAAATACACCGGTAGCCTCTTTCAAACATGCTCCATTTAAAATCATAGTCAAACACGCTTGCACGCTTCAGATCAACAAACATTTCAGTCCAAATTCCCTCATGTTGCGACAGCGTCAGACTCAGCTGTTGTACAGTTTCCAGCCGACTATATCGGAGGACAGCAGTCAGCAGCCACCGAGAGAAAATTTAACGATCACCTTGTTTGCGTGTGTTTGAGCGTGTGTGTGCGCGAAGTGTGTAAAGTGTGCTCTCTCAAAACTTCCCGACATATCTTAACTGGAAACACTTTCTCTGATCCCACCACCAGCAGCCTGTGCGTAAACTGGCCAAGCTTTTGCGTGATCGCCCGAGTGAAGTTTATTAAATCGGCCAAACATTCATTCATTCTGCAACTTCAGGCTGGATCACAAATAGGACACCTGGTGTGCACTTCATCCCCATCACGAACAGGTTAGGAAATCTTTGCTGTCATGTAAGAAAAAAAAAAAAAAAAAAAAGACCATGCACTGTGCCCTCCGTACCGCACCGATGCCAATATTGTGTGTGCACTGCCGCTGGGAACCCAAGTCAGTACATTTCCGTCCTCTGTCGACATGCAAACCAAATGCAAAGTCCGCTTAAATTCACTGAACGTTTGCAAACACGCAGGACATGCTTACCTTGTGGACGTATCTTTCTACCGGATCGATAATTTCTTCTTTACACCATTAACTCTCCGCCATCTTCGGCACTGTTTGTTTAAATGGGAAACACTCCCGAAGCCCCAAGAAGCCAGTTCTGTAAGTTGAGGCGCCGCTGGGGCTTCTGGGTAAAGGAGTTCGTTCGAGTGGAGCGACGCGCCTCCGACTGACTCATCCAACCCGGATATGGACTACAGGCAGACTCCACCACCGCACAGAGGGGAGGTGGAGGAGGCGGGGGAGGTAAGGGGGCAAAGCACTGTCTGTCTAGCAGCCTACAGACGGATGTCAGCGACGATACGAGAGCGGAGAGGGAGATGCCACGGTGTGAATTTTCAGTTAACCTCAGGACGCTACGAAAAGCAAACACTGCCTTGTTTATTTGGAGAGAGGCCCGCAGGCAAAAACACACAACATACAGACTTTCCACCAAAAAAGGGGAGGCGGGGGGGCGTTTGGCAAGAAAGGGGACACACACAGAATGAGACAGCCTAAACTTGAGAGCAAATTAGGACGCGAAAGTCTTATCCTTGTCTGATAATGATGAGTTGGGCCATTTGGATAAATCAAAGTCTCGTTTATGTGCCAGAGACATGCAGTTAATTGCAATCTGGGATTAATTCTTACACTTCAAAGGACCATAGCAGTGGTTTTGCATGTTTTAGCCAATTCACTGCAAATCACTTATATTTTACATCACAGCAACGGATTTTGATTTTTATCTACAGAGCCAATTCATTTCTATACATGATGATAACAGTGTCTTTAGTCTTTCAACTTGATTGAGTTGTGTAATCACAGTGAATCATCAAGTCTGTTTATTTTTTTTTTTTGTCAAAGTTCTGTTATTGTTAGGAGGTATCATGCTGCTGAGTCAGACCAATCTGTCCTTTATCTGCAATACCATGCAAAAATTATGTTACTTTCACAAATGTTATGTCGACATGTTGTTCGCAGCAATGGATTACACAACTTGACCATGCTGCTTGATTTTCGCACCGTACAGAAATGAATGGAAACCAATAGTTATCCAGAATGGTAGAAAAAAAACACATTAAAATCTAAAACTGTGCATCAGGCATTAAAAATGGTCAGGAAAATGTGAAGTTACCTATATTCTCCTTTTCCTAAATACTAAAATACTGCAATTAATATATTGTAGATCATTCAATTTTTAGTAATATGTCATGTGTGAGTTTAATAATGATATATGATATGTAGTAATATGTGCAACACATAATAATATGTAATATCTTATATATTTAATATGTATATGTCAAGGGTAAGAAATTCATATTTTCATCTTTGTGAAACAGAAACCTTTTAGCCAATCCAATCTGTCAGTCCTCAAACTCAGATCTAACAATGACATCAACAAATGAACATCATATAAATTCATGTCACTCACTTTGGTCAATAAGATGACAGAAAAAAGTCTTGAGAACTAATATTGCTGGTCACAATAAAGATGTTAATCCTTTGTTTAATAAAAAAAAAGATGTTGGGGATAATTCCATAGTATGGTATCTATTACAGGCAACCTTTAAATGTAATGTTAGTGTTAAGAAAAGGCTTCTTCTTCTATCAAAACTCAGGTTGTTTTTCCTCATGAAACAGACAAACACTGAAATGTCACTCCACATCCTGCAGCCTTTTTGTCGGAGCCAACCTTCTGTGAACTGGGTTTGTTTCGCTGGCGGGACTGTGGCTCCTTCAGGCCACCTATCTCTTATAGATGAGGCCCATATGTGGGCTCCATATGTGAGCTGGCAGGGTCAGCATGGAGCAGTGACGTTGGTGCTGGGTGGCCGGAACTGGGACACGTCGACACAGCGCCCCGGACTGCTGCCAAGATATACAAGGCAGGGACAGATAGCACCAAAATCCGTCACCATGGTGATACCAGGCAGACAAGAGCACAGATAGATGGATAGATACACACACATTCACACACATACACACACACACACACACACAGAGTTAGTAGGATCCTGTTGTGTCAATGACAGTGGGAATGAAAGAAGATGAGAAAAGGAAGGTGAGAGAAAAGTGAGACAAGATGATGAGATAGTGGAGTTTACTTTAAGGCAGTTTAAGAAGACGCAGAGACAAGATCACAGATAATGATAAATGGTGCCCATTGCCTGAAGAGAGGGGTAGCTGGGAAAACCTATAGGTGTTAAAGAAACACAAAGTAGAAAATGGGGGAGAGACGAAGAGAGTGCAGAGTTGTCAGTGTGATGGAGGAGGAGAGGAAGTGTTGTAGCTCGAAAGAACACAGAGAGTGAAAATAAGGTACAACTACACCACAGTGACTCGGAAAGTTAGGGAGGGAGGGCAAACGAGAAAGAGAAAAGTGTAAGAGACTATGGAGAGTAAGGAAATGTTGAAATAGGGTTGTGGAAAAGGTTTAAAGCAATTAGCCTCACTGAGTCAGGTGTAATTCATCAGGTAAAATGAAAAGAACTGCCAAGCAGAAGAAAATGTGATTAGAATATAACTCAGTGAGGGATGTAAAAATCTGAATGTTCTTGGAAAGCAAAAATTACATTAAAAAGATCCTTGGGATTTACTTCCAGTACTATTTTTGAAAAAATATCAGGCAACCTGAACAGATCTAAAACAACCCTAAAGGTTTGATTAATTTAAAACAGTTTTGATAATTACTTAAAATGCATTTCATACACAGTAAGAAACCTATTGCTCGTTTCATAAAAACAACTAATCAAACATGTATGCTTCATGTTCAGATATTGTGACCCTGGAATACACAAACACACACAAACACACACATACAGATGCAGGGATAAGCCAAAGGATTTAGAGACGTTTTAAGCCTTCTTTAAAAGAAATTAGACTTGGAGCGCATTTGAGGTCTACTGGCAGGCTTCACTGAACCAATAACTGCAAGTGTAAAAGCTCAATGAAGGTAAAAGTTGGTAAAGAGAAAAAACAGGTCATTATAGCATTGAGTATCATAGTCAGTTTACTGTATGTTACTGTAGTTGACCTTCAAGAAGAGCTGGGAGCTAAGGACTGAGTTTGAAATAAATTGACATTGACAGAGAGTATACTGTATGTTGGAAAGCTGTAACACTCAATACTCTGATGTAACAGCACAATACCAAAACATACCATAATCCAGAGAGAGACTTTTTAAATATAGAATTAAAGAGTAACTTAAAGAGGTCTCCAGCAATTTAGGATTACACTTCCCAAGAAGTCAGGGGACTCACAAGAGACAGATTTTAAAAAGGATGCTCAAAATCCAATAGTTTAACTTCTCATCTTGCTGCAGTGATGTCGAAGTGTACTCCAGGGTGTGTCAGTACACTGTGACATCAACAGAATACACTTCTGACCACGCCCAACCACGCACTGCTGGTCGGCGTGGTCAGGGGGGGAACAGACTTGAAACTTTCGATCAGAGAGGGCAGTGAAACTTTGCTTTTCAACCTGGTGTTAAGTTATTCTTTTAAGGCTTGATAACAATGATATACACTATTAACAAGTTGGCTCACCTTTGACATAGCAAGCTTCTGAAAAGCTGCTCCACTGTTTTGAGAGGACATAACATGCATATTTCCAGGTCTATATTTTTATTCTGCGGCTATACTGGAATACTGTTGCATGATTTACAGTTTTAAAAACTCCTTATTTATCTTGTATTGGCCCTTTATGCAGCCCCTCAGTTCAGCCTCTGTTTGAAACAGGCTGTTTTAGCTCCTGTCTCTTTAAGGCCTGCCTCCCAGTGAACCCACTCTGTTCTGATTGGTTAGCTCCTGGAAGCTGCCTCTCAGCAGACTTCTGCTAGCTCCGGAGGATATGTAAACAAACAGTAGAAGTCAGATTTCCTTTCTTTCTCTCGTTCTTTACTTGAAATATAAACTTCTTAACTAAACTTTTCTGTATATGTTTGAGCCCGAATCCAATCTGAAATATGCGAGTGGACAACGTGAGCAAACACTACGGAACGGATGGCGTTTGGTAGCATGCATGAACAAGCTGATGTCAGTTTGATGGGGAAGTAGAAGTAACTTTGCAAACAGAGTGGCAGAGCAAGGTGAAGCTCTGGTAGCATTTTTACATTTTGGAAGTTTGACCATGTTTAGCATAGACATCCCACATTATAACAGTATATAAATGACAGAAAACCACAAAAACCACATTATGTCCCCAGAATTGATCTAAATGAATACCACTTTCACTTTGGAGACTATTTCATAACTGAAATTAAAATCTTTTAAATACAGTAATCATCATTCTATTAACGTTAAAATCACAAGTTGATTTTAATTACATACGCAAATTAGGAAAAACTAAAAGCCACCCAAAAAGACACCCAGAATAATAAAATAATGCTGTATGCTTTGGAAAATCACTTGCAATAATGTATAATATGTTTGTAGTAAATGGGCTAAAGATGGCAAAACTACTGGTATGATCCTTTAACTATTATTTATGCTGTAGCAAAAGACATCAGTTATTTTTGCAGGGAGGACAGTCAGAACAATTGGAGAGTTTCATACTTAAAAACGTGACACATACTTTTTCAAAATTATAACATGAAAGAAAAGTCACGATGGGATTATTATTGGAATTCAGAGTTGTTTGCTTAGAAATAATTGATTTTAATATTTATTTTGAGAGTATCTGCAAGCAGTTTTTTTTTAAAGTGGATATGCCTCTGCATTTTGGAGTGAAACACTTAATTCATTAGGCCTGTTCCTGATAGAGGGAAACAGTGGAGAATTGTTTTTCTACAGCCGGTTGGCTTAAGGTTGCAGTTCCACAATATTTAAAAACACATTATTACGGTACTTATTGCCCATCATTTGGAAAATTTTGTAGTGCTGCCTGAGGCTAAAAGAGAACGGAAATGGCAGAAAATGAAATGTAATGTGAAGAAACACACACACACAGACCTGACAGAGTCTCATCTACACTACAGCAGCTCAGCATCGAACTGTGTCTTCACAATTCTACTTGACTGTAATCCTTCAAGACACAATAAAGCACACTTAGAGCCTAATATCAATCCATTAGATGGTTACCATGTGGACAGAAGAAGATCATGCTTCATTTACCAGCATACAATTTATTGTTGAGACAATCCCTCAGTGAGAATTTAGGGGACTGCAGAGAGAGTTGTGGGAAGGTGAGAGGAACAGGGAAGCTGTTTAAAATTCCAAACAGGTATGGACGAGGCTTCAGGAGGGTAGTGGAACAGCTACCAGCATGCACACACACATATATACACACACAGATGTGAGACGTGGAGAGAGAGAAAAGAAGCAGCCCATATGCAGAAAATACTGTTAACATCTGTATGTTCTGTATATGGGTGAGAGTAAAAGAGCGAAACACAATAAATAATGGACCAGGTGAATTAATATGCCTCTGGGTTTAATGTTACATATTTTTCTTAATACAAGTTCCCACCATCCCACCTCTGCCGAATTTGGACACAAAAGCTGAGGTGAAAATTATGTTGGATAGAAACTAAGGCCTTGAAGTCATAATGCCATCTTTATGCTCCATATCCAGTTGGATTGGTGGTAAAAATGAAGATACAGGAAGGTTAAGAGGTGACCTCGACTACGTAGAGCCAGAGTGAAGTGGACTTATTAGCACTCAAATGATAATCTATCAATTTGTATTCAAAAGGGAGGGAAGTTACGCACATGTAATCTGCCCACAAATATATTAGGAGAGACAAAGGGTGAGCTGTGGGAAACAATTAGTTTGTCATACATTTATGAATCCACCATATGGTCCAGTCCCATGTAACTTCTACCCTCTGCCTCCATTTCTGCTTGTGAAACCTACCTCAGCATCACCCAATGCAAAATCAATACAACATGATTGAACAGATAAAGCAAAAACGGGGGCAGTTGTAGAATCACTGGCTCGAAAGCCTCAAGGGACGATAAAGTTGCTGTTTTGGAAAAACAAATCCCACAAAGGTGGAGGAATGTGAAGCCTGGGATTTGTGTGTTTACTGTCGCTGCGGAGGAGTGCACAAACCGAGTGTTACAGAGAGAATTCAGGCAACGAAGGAACAGATGAGACTGTATAAACACATGTGACCCTGCTAGTGCTGTCAGCTGTCCCAGTTGCGGGCTGGGCCATGTGTGTGTGTGTGTGTGTGTGTGTGTGCGTATGTGTGTGAGCACATGCATGTAGGTGTATAAAGATTCATGTTCCAGATGCACAGCTTGTTGGTGCACAGCTGCATGCACACATACACACACATGAAGCATTCCACACAGTCTGAGGACATGCATAAATCATATTCATATTCCCTCTACATATTTGTTGATTTCTGCTTTGCTCAATCTGAATGCTTCAGGCAAAAGTGACACGTGCTGACTTCATAACTGAGGTCCTATAAGCTCACACTGCAACATGCCACACAGTATCATGTTTTGGTAAGGTCTTGTAAACAGTCATAGGCAGCAATGACTTACCACAAAAGTACAAATGCTTAAAAAAAACAACATAATGTCCGTATGTAGGACAGTTTATTAGTGAGTGAGTACAGAACAAATTCGAGCTGTAATCGATCCAGATTTGAGGGGACAGATTTGGAACCGTGAAACGAGTCTTAAGCAAAATATCCTGATTTTGTGCGCACTCAGCTCAACACGTGCTCTCATAATTTCCCCCAGCCGTTTTGGCAGAGTCTGAGCTTTTGAAAACTTGAGAAGACACTTGAAAACAATTATTGGATAAGATGCTTTCAGAAGAATATGCCTATATGCTGGCTCACATCTATTCCATAGTTATGCCTGCATGGAGACAAATGACAATGTCAATGGACTCCGCTGGGAAGTGGCCTAACATTACTTAGAGCAGTGATTCCCAGTCTTTTTCTGACAGATGTACCCCCACAGCCCTGTCAGATGAACTGAAGACACCTCTCATTATGTTCCAAATGTTAATTTGAATATGATAAACTGGACATAATTTAACTATTAATGATCTAAAAGTGGTTATGTTACAATATCTTTTCATTCTGTCCATGTTAAGGTTGGTAAGATTAAGCATTACAGTGGCAGAAGCTCCACATTTCAACCATTTATCTATTTATTTTTAGCTATTTCAACTCTTTATCATTACTTTTAGCACTATAGTCTGTGACAGCTGACTTTGAATGTGGATATAATTTTTAAATCAAATTATAATTTCTATTTTTTCAAATTAGTTGAACTACTCACAATCTTTCAAAGTCTACCCCCTTGCAACCGCAGAAGTTGGGAATCAGTGACTTAGAGGCCTGGCTCACACCAGGGCAAAGGGTAAATGGGCCATAAGAAATAAAACTGCGAAATTCATCTGCACGTCATTGCAAGATGGTCGGTGCAAGAGGTTTGGTGAATTGTTGTGGCTGGCAAGCAATCAGCGATCATGCTTGCAAGCTGGGAACATGCTAGCGCAAGTCAGCCACCACATCGAACTTCTTCCTATTTTCTCAGTACTTAGATGTTTACTCCCCCTGGCATTTTGTTCTAATCATTGTAGATCATTTCATTTAATAAAGAATGTCTGAAGAGGGAAAAAGCTCTTAAACTAGCAATAGCTTGTTATCTTGGTCGCTGAGGGGACAAGTTTACTCAAAAAATGTATTTGTGGAGCAGTTTATAATCCGACAGGGTTAAATTAAAGTGATGTTGCAATAAACTACGATCACAGATGTATTAAGGAGAACAACAGCTTCCCCCATTTTGGACTTGTGTGACTCTCTGTTCCCTCAAAGGTCAAGGCGGCTTGCCGTTGGTCAACAGCATGAATTAGTGTATCAAGTTCACCAAAGGGTGATGCAACACGAAAAAAATGTGTGGATTTACTTAACCCCTGCAAGCGAATCCAAAGAATTTTGCCGGTTTAAATACTGGTGAAGCAGGCCTTTACACTTTACATCCAAATCAAATCCATTGTATTTTATTCTGCTCTCAGCCTGAGATTGCAAACTACCAAGCAAAGGAGGCCCAATGCTTCTTCAAATCTGGTGACAACATTCCTCTTGCAGGCTCCAAACATCAATAACACTCACAATTACTCTCAAAAATTGTTCTGTGCTTATAAATCTGTCGCTTTGCTCATTTAAATCTGGACTTGAAGACTGATTTCCATTTAAATGTGTTTATGCCCTCTCAATTGTTTTGTCATTAATGAACTTCCACACAAAAGCAGTAACATTTAGTCTTATAGGCTTATAATATTTTTTTTGTCTCCTATTATAATTATGATTATGATTATTATTTCCCTCTTTCCATCAGTTTAGCATCAAGTATTTTGCTTTTTGCCACATAAGAATTTGTTCTAAACTGATTTGTCTGAATAAAACAACCACAACCGAACACACAGAAACACACACACACACACACACAGACACTAAATAGTACAAAGCTGGATATTGAATAAGGTGGGGGAAAAGCCATTAAATGAGGGGTGGATGAAAATCTACCCACTGACATCTTTTTCCGTCTTTATTCCCTCCCATCCAGTCACTAGTCTCTCATTTATCTCACTGTTTTCTATAGCCTCTTTATTTCACCTTTCCTCTCTCTATCTCTACCATTTATAGACCACGCTAATTTGCATTTACTGGCTCTGATGGACACTGATAGGGCACTGCTCTCCTCTTCACAACACACGCATACACGCATTCACTCTTCCCTCCATTAGTCTTTACTCCCGTCTGCTTTTCATTCCCATGCCTCTGATCCCTCCAGATGTTTCCACCCCTTCTACACTCCTTCATCGGTCTACACCTGCTCTATTGCTCACCTCACACACTCCCCTCGCGTCTGCTGGCTCACAAATAGCCGTGAGGTCACGAGCGTCTTAGATCTCCACCATGTTTCATGGTTCACTGCAAGTAAACCTGGCAGGGAGAGCAGCTGCTGCCCAATTTGCTCATTTGAGACAATCAATGAAAATAATACTAAAGGACTACAATACTTCCAAGAGATTACACAGACACACTCATACACAAACACAAAGGCACACACACATGCTCCAGTCCTGCTAATTGTTGGCTATTAGTCTGCAAGTCTGGGATTACATGTCTTATTAAATACAGAATTTAAAATGAGCTTTGTTAAATAAGAAAGTACTCCCCTTTTAATGAAGCTAATTTATATGGAAATTACACATAATACTGACGATTCAGCGCGAGATTTATCCTCATTGGATGAAGGGGAGGAATTAAAAAGAAAGAAAAAAGAGTGGGATGGTGATTTTTTCCCCCCCTCGCCTTAGCACGTCCCTGTTGTTTTACTCTTTCTGCAAGTTTGCTCCTGAAGCACGCCCTCCGGAGGTCCAGGTCATGTATGTTTGGGTTGGGGATGCAGCCATCAGTGTGTGTGTTTGTGTATGTGTGTGTGATGGAGAGCGTGTGTGTGAACTCCTGTCCTTGTGCTGACCCTGCAGAGCTCCAGCCTGCCTCTCTGGTTCCCACTGATCCATCATGCTGTCTGATTGCCCAGAGAAAACCCATTACTCTGAAACCACACAACACATTAGCAGTGAGGTGCAGGTGTCTCTTTTCTGTGTCGTGCTCATTCCTCACCATCCATGGATGCAGATGTCATGTTTACAGTGCCCCGGCAGTCAAATTGCACAGCAGTGGAGCCAAGGCGGAGGTCTCCCCTCTGAAACATATCCTCATATATGGATAAATCCATATTGCAACCCATCAGTTGATTCATTCAGCTGGTTGACTGTACACAGAAGATGATTTTATGAGTGTTGAGCTGCATACTGTTTGATAAGACAATGTTTCAGTCTTTCTCACTCTGACTAATGATTTATTAATGCAGGTCTGTATGCAGCTGCCCCTGCAGACTGCTTCTGTCCCTCAGGCGAATAGCTCACCATTGCCCCCTGGTGGTAATTAGCCAAGAAGTAGGCTTTAGCCAATATTTCCTCATGTCTGCACATGTCTCCTGACACCATTCCCAGTGGGTAGTATAAATTAAAAATGCTTAAAATCGAGTAGGTCTCCAAATATATCCTTAAGTGAAATAGGTGAGAAAATAAATGAGCAGTAGCTGAGAGAGGGAAGCCTCAGAAAGCTTTAAGAATGACATTTTTCTTGCTTCTTCACCTTGGAAGTGGATATTTATCTACAGCTCTCACAATTTACCATGCATATTGAAACTGCAATGTTTTTGCTTGTTTGGTTTTTTTTGCATGGTGTTTCCATGGAGACAGTTTTACTAATGAACCCTCGGGCAGTATGCAAAAAATATGTTCAACAAGTTTGTGTTTTGAACAAAAGCTTTATTCAAACATGAAATAAAAAAAAAAGTGTGACAAAGAAAAGTGATCAGAACTCACGAGAACTTGCATAAATATATATACCATCAGAGCATTTCAGAGACAACATATCTGAAAAGGAAACATATCGCAACATCTAGAAACAAGCAGCAAAATAAAAAAAACAAATCAAGGACAATGCAGAATGAATTAATAGAATACGATAAACGTGTCTCTGCTGTGCAGGTCTTTTTTTTTTTTTTTTAAAGTGATCTCATTATTGATCCATTGAGAATCAATTCTTACACTTATTCTTAATTTGGATCCCCAATAGCTGCCACTAAGGTAGCAGCTAACCTTCCTGGGGTCCACACACAACAAAAACATAACATGTAAATCAATGCAAAAACAGCCCAAAGTGTGCAGTGTTATGGTGCTTTGACATAATGCATATAATGCAAAAAAAAAAAAAATGCATTCCTGTGGGATTATACAGGCTATTGTGTCTCAAAGCACAGGGGCTGTGAACTGCAGTGTGGCTCATGTTTCAGAGCCTGATCGTCTGCTGATTGTTGTACAGTATGACATCTGATGAGCAAGAAAAGGTTTCACTCTGAATAATGTAGTTTTATTGTTCTGTGTCCGGGTCACAACTGAAAAACACCTGCAGGACTGCAACAAATAAAACACTATACTGACCATTTGCTCTTCTGATCATATATTTAAACTGACGTGTTGGATGACAAGTGTCATTACGTCGGTGTGTTCAACTATCATAAAACATGTAGGTGTGAAAGCTGCAGCGTACACCTGCAGCATAGTGTTAACTGAGCACTGTAATACAATTGAGTTCACTTTGCTCTAATAAGGCCATGAAGTTAAATAAACCATTAGGCTAAGTAAATTTTTTACACTCATACCACAATGTATATCCCAGGCTAACAGTTCAGCAAGCTTCATTCTCATATAAAAAACAATTCATATCAATATGGATGCAAAACGAATATTCACACGTGTTTACTGAACAACAGTGAATTTCAACAGTTTCCCCTCTATAAAAATAGCTTAAAAATCTGACACATATTTTAGTACAGTGTAGGGTTAAGTCCGTTCTTTTTTTTTTTCTTTTACATCTGAGACAGTTTAATAACAGGCTGGTACATACGTCCTCTGCTCCTCCTTCCCTCCTATGACACTGCCATACACAGACATAGGGCTTTAAAGACCACCAAAGTCCCAATAAGGAGCACTAAAGGGAGCAAAAATGAATGGCATCTTCATCTCCTCCCTGCTCTAGACTAAGACTCCCAACTCCAGCTGTCTACAGACAGGTAGTACAGTCTTTTCTGTACAGTAGAGCTTCGCATGCACAGTGGTTTAGTAGAAGAGCAGGACTTGGTCCGTGAGAGGAAAGAGAATGGCCAACAGTACAATACGTGTGTTCCATACTGTAGCAATGTCAGGATCATTGAAAAGGTGAAGCAGGAAGGACAGAACATGCCACATTTGGCAGAAATCACAGAGTCTCTCTCACACAGGATAGGGCATCTGAGGGGTTAGAGACATTGAACACAGAAGCATTTAGTAACCAGTAACCTATAGAACATACACCTATCCACAACTCAGTGTTTTACACACACACAAGTGTGTTGGGAACTGAGACGGGCCCAACCAAAGTGAACTAAGGGACAAGATATGATTGTGAAACACAACCAACGGGGCAGGAGTCAATGAACAGATTGTCACATTTCATGCTCTGCACACAGGCAATATTTTTTTTTACGAGACAAGCAATAAACATCGTTGTCATCATCATCATCATTCAGGCCCAGTTAATTCACAAACATACACAGTAGGCTTAAACTATACTGTACACACCCACACACACACACACACACACACACACACACACACACGAGTAAGTGCACAGGCATACAAACACATCCCCTCACAAACACACCTCCCATTGAACCATGGGATACAACTTGTAAGTGGTGAATAGCTTGTCCCCTGATACCCGAGAATAAAAAAGCGAACCGAGAAGGCAAACAGAACGCAACACAAGCAGAACGAGTGATACAAACCACTGACAATATAAGGACACTTTGTTTGGATTAACTGAATGCAGTTGCTATGTACCGCTGTGTTTGCTGGTTATAGCTGTTTCAAAGCATATAAAATAATAACTATCTGTAGTATATGACAAAAATAAATAACTCAAACCTCTTGCAGCAGTTGTAAAAAGGCCACTGAATGCTTGTGTGTGTGTGTGCGGTTGTGTGTGAGAGAGAGATGCAAACTCAACAGCACAGGTAGGAACTAGCCATAAGCCTTAAACCACCATGCATTGACATAACCATATAAAAGACTGAATCACAGCCTCAAACACAGTTTCTTGCTCAAGTTTCGGATCATGCCATGATAAAGATTTAACTGTATGCATACAGTACAGCATTACAGGTTACAATACATCTTCCTCTTGGTAAGGCTCCTAACCTGGATGAGCCCCTGTTAACAGTGTGAAGCTGATTACCAGACTAGTGATAAAAAGCAAATAAAAAATATAAAAGTGCCTCAATCCTAGAACATGTTGGATTTCAAAGGCAGAGGCTGTCAAACAATGGCAGTAAATGATCAAGGAGTTAAGTAAAAGCTTCAGTTTTCTGGCTGCAGCTATGCCAAATACCTAAATAGCACAAATATTCCTTTGGAGCGATTTATTTAAAATCTTTTCCTAACAAGAGCAGAATATCGAAGTGCTGTCTTGCAGAGCAAGAAAGGCTATATTTTGGGGCACGAGCCAGTGGCCTCTTTTGTGAGTTTAACTGAATAAGGCCAAAACTTAAAATGACCCTGTACAGTAACATTAACACTTTACATTAAGTTGCCCTGAAGTCAAAATTCGCTTTTTAAGGTACTGTGACGTTAACTGATTCCGTGTCAAATTACTGAAGAGCAACTCTTTTTAAAGTACCCGGCGAGTGATCATAGTTCTACACAAAAGGACACTTTGAAGCGCTAGATCTATCCTGTTAAAGCATCAAAACCAGCACTGCCCTGCCAGTGTCCCATCTACAGAGAACCATAATTTATAATAAAACATTTCTAACTGACAGTAACATTGAACTTTTTTCAAAAAGGAGTTTCAACCTCAAAGGGACTGTTAGGTAAGGTTTCTTAGTGCGATTAAACGTTTGTTTTGGAGAGCAGTAGACAAAATTTGAAGTTGTCTAAAGACATAATGTCACATTGTGAGAACTCCCTCACTCAGTTTTTTTTTTTTTCCCCCCCAGTTGCTCCATCTCTATGAAGTTTTGGCTTTTCTTGCCCGTGGAGACGTTTTATCCTCAGACTTCACAATCCCATTGGCAGCACCTCCTGACAAGACAAGTCAAAAGAAACACTCCTGATTAAAGCTATTTCAGATACGCATGTTCACAAAAACAACAACAACACATCATGTGTGCAACATATAAACTGAAACATAGGATCACATTGTGCCGGTAGGGGTGACCGGAAGCTGAGGTTCTTGAATACTCACCCCTTGTAGGCTCCCTTTTGTGAGGCTTGCTCTTTGGACTGACCATCTTCTTCTTTGAGGCCTGGTTCTGGCTGTGCTCCCTCCACTTTTTCAACTGGAAGTTAATGAATTTCCACATCATCCAAGCCTGCGTCAGGCAGATAGCTGCCAGACAAGTCATCCTAAGGGTGCGAGGAGAACATATTTTTAAAAACTACAAAAGTTAAAGCAATTTAACTTGTGAACAGATGAACAAAACTTTGGCCACTTTGTTGTTTTTAAGTTTAATGCCATGTGTAAATTTTCTATGTACAAGACATTAAGGGCACTTCCTATTTTGCCATCTGGACTTGCCTTATGGTGAGCACATTGAAGTTGCCTTCTGCAAGGGAAAAGCCCTGGTTTTCTGTACGGGGCAGCCCGAAGCCAAACGTCAGAACTGACAGTGTGAGAGTGAGGAGGCGGGCAATGACAAAAAGCAGCGCCCACAGAGTGAAACTGCAATGGAAAAAGAAAGAAAGAAAAAACGTCGTATCAGGTTGTTCAGATCAGCAAGAAATTACTGTACCACCCACCAAATAAGTGAAAAAAAACGTGTTTGATAGATGAATGAAACCACATGTTGTTTTCAGATACCCTTTCTGCTTGTTCTCATCGCTGAAGTAGAAGAGGCGTGAAGCGTGGAACAGGAGCTCCACCAGGTAGTGAGGGACCAGCAACACCAGGCCCAGTCGGTGGAGGCTGAAACAGATGAGACACAGACAGAGACGGCAACATTAACAGAAGGTAACTCATGAAACAAAGAAAGGAGGAGTCAACTAGGGCTGCAACTAATAAGGTTCATTATTGATTAATATGCCGATTATTTTCTTGATTAATTGTAATCAGGAAATAGAGAAAAATGCCCATCTCAATGTACTGAAGGTGATGTCATCAAATTGCTTGTTCTGAGTGCCTTACAGTTCAAAACCTTAAAGAAAAGCAGCAAATTCTTACAATTAAGAAGCTGGAGCTCAGGAATGTTCGGCAGTTTTGCTTGAAAATGACTCAAACGATTAATCAATTACAACTATAGGAGAGGACAGAACACAGAAAACTATCAGCTATATATAAGGTTTAAGAAAATACCTTTGAACCAGGTGATATAACATTTTCAGTTTCCCCACATAACATTTTTGTATTTTCTAGTAGAGAATAGTTGAAGGAAAGGAGATGCGCAAAGAGAAGAGACTACTCATCTGCAATTTTCTGTAGTGGTCCTAGTAATATTTGCTGGTAAAGTGTACTGAAAAAGCATATCACATGACATGGTTAATCTATGTTTGAGTAAAAAAAAAAAGGTCATAAATGCAGCTGGAAGAACAATCCTTTCCACTCATATCTTGGAATGTTTGATTAACAACTTATTTTAATTCTAATTATAACTATTCTAATTACTTATCTGTCAACTCCCCCTCCTCTTTCATCTGTTTGACTCTCGTTTTTCACTCTGCATTGAGTGTTTTTTCAAAGTGATGGTTATTTGGGATGCTTTAACTGTGCACTCTCTCTTGTGCCTCTATTTGCCTTTTTTCTGCCTCTTTCCAAGTCGATGATCTTGGAGGCTGCGGTGGGAGTTATAAATGAAAGTTTTGACAGAATTTTGGGTGCCAATTCAGGAGGCTTATCTCTGCCCAGTTATCGCAGTTACAGTTAAGCGCACCTGCAGAGCAGCTGCCCCACACCAAACTGATATAACAGCTGCATGAGTCATACGTTTCACCTGCAAGACTCATGTTTATTGTTTGTGATGTGAAAATGTCAGAGAAATAAAAAGCTTGCGTCCTGGTATTAGTTAAGTTATAAAATTCAAGCACACCACAGGGCGTCTCTCCTGCCGGCTGCTGACAGCTCTGTCAGCCAGAGAGTCGATCACACTGGACGGTAGAGACGCTGGTATGTGTCTCTTTAAATAAGAGTTTAGCTTAAGCTTAATTTCACTGCATTTAACATCGGAGCTGAGAGTGTCAGAGGTCGTAACAGAAAGCAGAAACACAGTCGCTCTGTGTTGTGCTGCTGTCCTCCACTTCCATCATCTCGCGCCGATTCATTTTGAAAGAGCAACGGCCAATAGGGAAACTCCAACGCTCAGCCGGCTGACCAATGGTGAAACCTCATCACTCACTCAGTCACTCACAGATAACCGTGGTTATAGGGCTGGTCTGTGACAGTCTGCTGAGTCAGCTGAACCTGGCTGAGAGTTTAAAAATGATCTTTATGGGGTCATGTAAGGATAATGAAGGGAGGTCAAACAGGCTGATAATAACAACTTCTCACAGTCCATCACTCAAAGAAAAAAAAAAAAAATCAATCCCTCCATAAACTCTGTGAAACTGTGCAGTAGCTTTGTGTCAAGTATGATGTCCAGGTTGTTAATCGCAGAATAGTGTACTAAATTCACTTCACAAATTCACAACATTACCTTTACCCAAAAAAAAAAAGGTTTAGGACTATTTTATCCAACATCTGTTTGAAACATGCTCAGTCATTATCAGAATGAATCAGGTCTTAACAACCTGAATATCATCCTCAGAGGACACACTTGGAAGGATGAATCATTTTACTCACTTTAAAACATAGGCACCAGTGATGTGAACAACATAAAGGCAAATGTAATAGAGCTGGCGGGGGATGTCCTCCTGTAGAAAGACAACAAAGGAGAAGAGAACCAGCGTTAGTTCCGGTCACATCAGTTACTACAGACAGTGCAGTTTATCAGAAAGGTATTTAGATGACAAAACATGTTTTATGTTGGCTCAGAGCATCTAAAATTTTGAACAAAATGTATCTTTTTTGTAATCGGATTTACTGTATAGTGAAACCTTTTTGAGGAGCGATGATATTCTTTAAAGTCTGCAACCTTAAAAACACAGACAGGACTTACTAACCACCTTTTTGTTTTGAAACAATTACACATTTCCTAGGCAAATTAAGTCTTGAGATCCACTTGGCTAATCAAAAAAAAAAAAAATCAACATGCTTTTTCCTTAGAGTAGAAGAAGGGGCAATAAAAAAATAATAGCTTCTTCATACTAATTCTGACAAGAGAGAGAAAAACATCAAATCATTCTTGCTGGTCTGAAAGTACTGCAACAGAGGTGTGATTGTTTGAGGTATTCATCGCCTGTATGTACTCTGTACTGCACATTAAACTAGAGTTGAGTCAGCTGATTCCTCATGGAGACACATGAATACACTAGAGGGTATTAACAGCGGTCAGAAGGATATATGAATACCACTGCACTCATCATAGGTTACAGACTGAAGACGTTATTTCCCAAATTTATGTTTTTACTTCAATGACAACTAGTATAAGTTTATCTCGATCTAATTTTGTACATTGAAGGGAAAGAACAAAAGACATTGAGAAATTGCTTCTCTGCTAACCCACAGCAGCATACAAAAGCCTGAAACATTAATACTTAAATGTGTCATCATCGTTGAAATGACCCTTACCTTCCGTACTTTCTGAAAGTACAGCTCAGGAAGTGCATGGAGCCAATAGGCAATTTGGCAAATGTAGAAGAACTTGACCTGAAAACTAGACAAGAGGACAGGTGGTGCAGAGGTAAGAGCCTGGACAGTTATACCATATTAATTATATACAATAGACTATGTTGTGCACAGTGTACTGTTCTATGGTTGGTAGTACTAAATAATGCAGGTGTAGCAGCCCACCAGAAACACAGCCTGATCCAAAACATCTATGATGTGTCATCTATGACATTAAGCTTGTGCTCTAATAAGATCCCGTACATTCAAACCAAGTCTTTTTTTTTTTTTTTTAAAGGTGTTAAGAGAGAGCTTGCTTGTGATATGTAAATCTTCACTTACACCATGTGAGTATGTGGGTAACCCTCCCATAAGAAAGTAGGATTTGTTGCAAAGTCCTCCTGTCAAAGAAAAAGAGACAATGCATAAGATAAAGTCTAATGCAGACGGGTACAATGTGTTTTTATGTGGCTCCTGGCGCTCGTACCGCTGTCAGGATGCTGCAGCCCCAGATGAAGGAGAACAGGTAGAATGCAGCCAGTTGTCCCGATTCATTAAACTTGCTGTGTTTGGTTTTCGACAGGTGCAACCTCCTGTTCATTTTCTGAAATTAAACAAAATATTAAACAAGGTGAACACATTAGAATATCACATTTGATCTGTGGGGAAATTTAGTTCCTTGCATTTATATATTTAAAAAAAACAAAACATAAGCAGCATTTTTAGAATCATAGTAGTAAAAGTAGATGTCACTTTTTGCAGTTACATCTCACTTCAAGGTATTTGTAGATACACTTTTGATTAATGAGAAATAGGAGGCTAAGCATAAACAGAGCAGCTGTGCAAGTTTTCCACTTTTTACTTCTTGTACAAATGTTGCAACTGTAGGCTTTTGACCTTAAAGGATAAGTTCACATTTTTTAAAAGTTTATATTAAGTCTGGAGGCAGTAGAGCAGGTCGTCTGTTAACCGCAATGTTAGTGGTTTAATTCCCTGTTTTTCCACTCCAGGGAGGTTAAGGAGGCCAAAGCTTTTCATGGTAGTTCCTCTTCCATCAGACTGTGAGTATATGTGTGTGTGTGTGTGTGTGTGAATAGTTGCAAATTGTAAAGCACTTTGTCTGATAAAGTAGAAATACAATACTTCAATGCCCGTATGTACATTGAAACTGAGATTCCTTCCCAGAGCGCTTCCCATGCAAGAATGGGGGACAAAATCCACAATCCTCATTCTATGAGAAAATGTACTCCAACGTTTATTTGAAGCTAATTGAATCAGATGTTTGAGTTAGTCAAATTAAGTGGATATCTTCCAAAGTTACTGTGCTGTTAGTATGAAATTACCTTTGTGTTTCCCTAGACAGAGTTTCCTCGCTAAACTGCAGTGGAGGGACAGTAACACAAAGAGGAAATTTTGCTCTAACAAGACTAACTTTGGAAGATACCTACTTAACTCAGATTGTTTAAGCCTCATATTAGATTAAAAATACCCTCCAGACTTGTTTTAGGATATATTGAAATACTTTGTTTAGAATAATAATTTGTGTCTAATATGGTTTTTCCTTGTTCAATTTTCTTGTTAAAATAGTTAAAATTACATCTTTTCCTTCTCCTTCCCTCCAGTGTCTATAGATAAAAATAATTTGCAAAACCTTAACTGTTGGATGCAAGAAGTCTCCTACTTCACTGAGGCACATACATTCTCAGCATATGTGCAATGGAGGCTTCACGTTTCCACATCACACTTGTGCAAGTTGCATACTGGACCACGTTTCGTTTCCAAACTATTCCCTAGTCTGCCAAAAAATAGAGGATGTCAGTTGAAAAGGCAGTCCTTCAATGTGGCCCTGGACACATTACGTTTACACTGCTAAAAGAACCACTTCCGAATGTGGTCTGAGTGATCAGATCTCAATGCATCCTCAATGCATCTTGGGTGTGTTCACACCTCTACTTAGAGCTGTCTACTTGTGATTGGATCACCCAAGATGCCTGTAGATGCCAGGTGTAAACAAGGCCTTAACGATGTCACAAATCATGCTCATAGTTACAAGTCTTGAACTCAGATCTGATGTAAACTCAGAGAAACTTCCCCCCTCTAGCAGATGAATGTGGAAAAAGTCTTCTAGTGTCAAACTCGGCACATATATCATTCTGCACAGTGAAGGTGAAACATCCAACTGAAGTAACAATCAAAAACATGTTTTTCTTCTTGTTCCTACAGTTTGATATTTTAGCTTCACTGTGCAGAATGATGTTGTAGAGTTTGACACTAAAAGGCTGTTTTCACCTCATCTGCTGAAAGTGGAAAGTTTCTCTGTGGTCATTGAAAATCCCATTTCATCACATGACATCACAAATAGTTTGGAAGCCAATCCTGGTCCAATATACAACTTAGACAAGTGTGATGTGGAAACTTGAAGCCTCCAGTGCATAAACACTGAGAATGGACTTTACAGTGAAGGAGGGGACATCTTGTGTCCAGCAGTTAAACATTTGAAATGAAAAATATTTGCATATTCATAAATTCTGGCTTTTTTTAATGAGGGAGACGGAGGAAATGCTATTTGAAGGATGATAATTGAACTTTTTTTTATGGAAAAAACATTTCAGACACACATTATTATTCAAAGTAGAGTTTTTGATATACATCTTAAAACATGTCTGGAAGGGATCTTTAAAAAAGGTATGAAAAAATGTGACCTTATCCTTTAAGAGGAACACTGTCTCTGAATGTGGTCCAAAAGAGATTTTTATTTTTGGACCAAAAAATGTTTTTTTCTGCTAATAATATCCCACTGGGAATTGCCATCAAAGCCAAAAGACGTCAGGAGAAACATGAGCATTGTTTCAGTGATTTGTGCTTTAGTGCGCACACACAGGTGAAGAGATGAGATCTCATTACCTACAAAGAAAAGGTCTCTCCAAAAAAAATAAAAATAAATAATGGACCAGAAAAGAGCGCACACACACGTGGCAACGGAGCCTAAGATACTTTTGATCCTTTTGAAATAGAAAAAAAATAAACAAAGATGATTTTCGTGAATACACAGGTTGTGACAGCTATTATGATTTACTTGAATTCTTGTGAGAATCTGACAGCGTGCGAGCTGATAAAGTAGAGATGGGGATATTCTTTATCAGTTTCTGTTTCACTCAGACCATGTTTATCCACACTCAACATAAAAAAACCACAGTGAGAAAACAATGTGAGCGAGAATGATTGCAGCGGAGTTTGCATACTCACGTCAAGAATATATTCTTGTATCAACGCGTGAAGGATGACCGCAATAAGCAAGTAGAAAAACACGGTGGCAACATCTTTAGGGCCATACTGGTAAAGGTTCACTGGCTCGTTCTTCTCGTCTGTGCAAAAAGAAAAGCACAAAGTTAAAACCTTAAATCTTAAAAAAAAAATAGCTAAAGAGGCAAAATAAGACCAATTAAGTACTGTGCATTTTTTTCAGAAATACAGAGTGGTTCACTTGAGTTATTTTAAAAATACTGACATGATTACTCAACCCGTGAACTTCTACTCACCAAGAACTTGCGTAACATTGTACTGGACTGTGATGAACATGATGGCAAACTTTGCTGTGACCTGAAGAGCAAAGAAAGAAACAGGATTAAAGGATTATGTTGAGTCACAGGAAAGGTTTGTCACTAAAAACTGGCAGATTTCATGCAAACGAAGCCAAAAAACTGTCTTAATGCTGTAATAAAAGTCTGTGTGAGCCTCCTAAAGATTGTCTATCCATGTTAGTGAACCCAACCCTTGGTTATGACATCTTGATGACTGCATCTTTTCATGTCAAACTGTCAAACAATCCATTCATAGTTTCATACACATATATGAGTGGGGGCTGCTGTGTCACTGCAAGGATCTGAATTCAATGATTCCCATAAAATGGGGTCTGGGGGGCTCCAGAGGCTACCTGGAGGGGCTCCCAGGGGTCTCCAGCAAAATGATGTATGTTTTAAGTTTACTACTGTTTCCATGATGACTCTCACTGCGTCAGAGTGAGTTTGTATCATAGGCTTCACCTCCCCTAGAGGATAGGCACCTAGCTATAACCTTATCTTATAAAAAGGGGGTCTAGAAAGTGGCTGCACTGTCTTCATGATATTTTCAGTCTGGTGGCTGGGTTTGGGTGGGGACTGCTTATTAAGGAGGATAGCTATTTTATTTCATTCAAACGTGGCTACAGAGTCAGCCGGAGTTGTTCTGTCCAAGTACATACAGATCCCTGGCCTGGAAACGGGCATGTTATCGTTTTGAGTTTTGTCGCCTCTGCCCTGGCATCACTAAACAAAATACCCTGGCAACTGTCATGTATATATGTGTTATGTAGGTATGTGTATAAATATGGATGTATCTCATATGTACAGTATACATATGTTGTGGATGTATACTGTATTTATGTATCTATGGATTTATGTGCAGAATGTGGCAACAAATTTCCTTGAAGGATAATAACAAAGAATCTATCTATCTATATATCTATCTATCTATCTATCTCAAATGTGAAGCATGCAGACAGATATTTAAGCCTGAGCATCTTGTTGCTAAAGGCCAGATACATGTATTGACTTGCCAAGGAGGCAATGAGTTAGCCGACTGGTAAAATAACCTGTTATTTGTGCCAGTGGCCCTCCTCACCATCTTCTTTGGCAAACAGTGAGACACATGAGAAGGGAAGGAGACAGACACGCTAGCGCCCTGCCCCTGGAGTGCTGCTGTCATATCAGCTAACGATAGTTAGCAGCAGCTAACATCACTCGGCTAAAACACAGCTCCTGCGCTTTTCCTGTTCAATCACACAGTACCTCGAACATCAGGCCGAGAAGGATAATCATGGCCAAACACGACACCATATCGGCGTGATTCTGGATCACAAACTCGTGGCTCAGCACCGGCGGGCTCTTGTTCTTCTTGCGGAAACCCATGGTTCACCGACACGGCTCTCCCTCCTCTGGTTCAGGGCTGCCGTCACTGAGTCTGGCTGGGTTGGAGCTACTTTCCCCCCGCTGCACTGCTGCTGCTGCTGCCGCCGGCCTGCACGACTCAGCTGATGTATGTTTGCTCCGCTCTGTGGGCACCGAGAACCGCTGCTCGTGTGTTTAAAAACAGTCATGAAGATGCATCGCAGCAAACCAAACACACCAAAGCACAACACCCACTTTTTTTTCCTCCAGCCTGGTAAAGTCAGATGACGGGCCCTCCCACTCCAAAAAACCCATTCATGAACCGCCCAGTGTCATTGACGTAGAAGGAGAACCCAGGCCCGTGGTGCCTTCACGCGCCCCACGTAAGCGCCCAGTTTTAAGGTTATTTTTGCTTTCAGGATGGACGAGCAAAGCAGATGCTCTAAACTCACCATTTAGGTAGTTTGAGTGATGCATAATTATTTGAGGATATGCAGTAGCACAATCTAATCTGAAATTATAGGTCTGTTTGGAAATGGTGCTGTATATGAGAATAGTAAGACTGGGTTACAAACTGAGATTAACAGTGAATAATGTGAAACCTATGAACAGACTATCATTCTTATACATTATCTCATTGGGTTAATTTTAAGGTTATTTTTGCTTTCAGGATGGACGAGCAAAGCAGATGCTCTAAACTCACCATTTAGGTAGTTTGAGTGATGCATAATTATTTGAGGATATGCAGTAGCACAATCTTGGCTGAAATTATAAGTCTGTTTGGAAATGGTGCTGTATATGAGAATAGTAAGACTGGGTTACAAACTGAGATTAACAGTGAATAATGTGAAACCTATGAACAGACTATCATTCTTATACATTATCTCATTGGGTTAATTTGTAATCAATGAAATAATAGTGAAATTAAAATGTTCCACATTTTTCTGGGGACCCCCTGGAACCCCCTCAAGTATCCCTGGGGGTCCCCGGCATGGTTCTAAGTCGTCGATATTTTTATATGTCTTATATGTCTTTTATATGTCTAGCTCTTATAGGCAACAAGAAGGTCTGTTCTTAGATACCATTAACCCCAGTGGCCATAAAAATATAAATCATTGTACAATGTTAGGCACACTAATGCAAAAGCCCTGCTATAAATACAGTGTTTGTGACTCTCCCACTAATGTTGAGGTTCTGTTAAGGCTATTTCACAGAGCTGTTGATGTACATGGTAAATATTATGCTTTGATTCATTGTTTGTGGTGGTGTTGTATGTTAAATATTAGACCCAGAACACTATTTCTCCACCACAGGTTTATTTTCTGTGGGTATGTTTTTTCACTTGCATGTCACCTAAAAGGCAAACCAAGTCAGTTACCAGTTAATAAGTCATTTGGTGGTGGTATTATGTTTCCTTTAAAGGTCCAATATACAACATTCAGCCCCACTAGATGTCAGTAAACAACTATTTGCTGTGTAAAGATATAGTGGAGTAATGGTGTCCTGAGCAGAGAATGAAGTCACACTCTGTGTATGTTGTAATCATGTGAATGTTAGTGCATGTGAGTCCCTCCCTGTCCCCCCCGCATCCATTTTCAACATGGCGGTCGGGTCACAAACCTTTTCAGATTACAGCTAAACAGTACACTAAAATATGCTTCTAAAAACATTTAGAAATAGGCAATGCAATAACAGAATTTTGATCATCGTGCCTAGTTTGACAGTTTGATCTGAGTTTTGTGAGCTGTTGGTTCAGGGGCTGCTTTCTTTTTTTCCCCAACTACTTTGAGTAAATGACGTGCACAGTTGTTTTGGTCTGAGATGCTAGTGCTAGTGTGACATTTAGAGGGGCTGAATGACATATATTGCGCCTTTAACATAACGGTTGTAATTATCTCCAAAAAATCTTATGTGTCCGAAGTCGGCACAGTTATGTTAACTTAAAATTCACAGAGAAAACTGTAGGAGAACATGACGATGCTGACCCAACTAACGTCAGTAACCTTAACAGTTAATTGAAGTTTTGTTTTGGGATACAGGGGCATTATAATCCATTTAACAAACAAAGCTTTAGCAAAATACGCTAGTGAAACCAGTCATGCTACAGTGGGTTGTTGTTGGAACATCAAGTAGCTAGCTAATCTTTTGCGTCCTAAATTGGATCCCTTAACATGACCATTCAACCATATCAGTTACCAGCTGTTGGGGAAACTACTTTAAAACTTTAGTTTACCAAACTACCAGCTATTTCACAATGAAATGTAGTTAAACTACATACAAACGTCACTCTGGAATCTCATATTGTTACACAGAGGTACAACTGGACTGACATTGAGTAAAGAATAGTGTAGGTGTGTTTGATTTAGGGACTAGGGCAGGCTAATCCTCACTTAGGATGTGTTTTAAGGAGAGGATAGGAGTTGAAGTGGAGTCAGGAAAATGCTAAATTTCTAGGAAAATTCATATAGTGAGAATACTAATACTAATACGTACTTTGTAATAACTACCTAAACTACATGACCCAAAGTATAACTACTGAAAAAGCTACTGAGATTTGAATGTAGTTACCACCCAACTACTGCAAATTGTAGTTAAACTAGTAATTGAACTACATGTAGTTAACAGTGTCAGCTGCAATTTACAGTTTAGCCCTGAACAACATCCCAGCTCACTCGAACTAAATATAACCCTTTCTCATTTTGGGCGCTAGAGGTCAGTATGAGACAAACTGGGGATAGCAGGACCTACGAAGCCCTCCCTTTCTTACTTCAGTGGTTAACACCAGTGAAACGTGACACAAGCTCACGTATACAGTATAACGGAAATGACAACGAGACATATATGCATTATCATAAAGAGAATCGTCATCGGTATTAGCATCAGCCCGGCTAGCTCAGTCGGTAGAGCATGAGACTCTTAATCTCAGGGTCGTGGGTTCGAGCCCCACGTTGGGCGCACATACTTTTTCTCCCGCAGGCTTAATTTGATTGTGAATGATTAAGGGGAATAAGTGGGCAATGTGTAGGATGTTTTATAACAGAAATAAAACTATGGTAACAAAATTCAACACTGTTCAGTTTCTGTGAGTATGGTTAGAATAGTTAATGTTGGTATTTGATTGCGTTATATTGGCCGATTTTTTTTCATTTTTATGGCACCCGCATATGCCTCTATTGAGAATTAAAATGGTGACGGCTTTCAATATAATGAAGTCTAATACAGTTCCTCTGGTGAAAAATGCACACTGTGGCCAAACATGTATAGTGTAATACTATAACATTATTTCTTTGACAATGTGTTATAATGTGTTCATTTTAGATGCTATGGTTTATTTGCTCGTGGTGTTTTACTGTACTGCATTACATTTAACATTTTTTCTAATATTTGGACACCACATTTACATCTACTGTAGAATAAAAGAAAGAAACACCTTCCAATATTATGCAGCTCAGTATATCACTATAAATTACAGCCTTACAAATGACCGTAGAGTTGAGTCAACCACTGACATAGTCTCAGCTAAACAGGAGCATTATAAATGTCCCCAAAATTGTCTTTATGGCAGGATCATTATGTAGTATTTCAATACATTATATATGTTCTTCTATTTGTCCATTCATTGAGTCTGTCAATGTGCCCCAAGTGTCAAAAGGAAACCAAAACTGGTGCTTTATCCACCTGTGTTTAATTATTAATGATAACTGTTAGAGCACAGGCGTGAGGAAAAAACCTTACACACACTTAATATAATGTGCCTTCAGTGCTTTTCAAATCACTCTCCAATTTTAGTAGATCTTCTTATGGAGGAGGAGCAGGGTTTTGTTTTTTATATTTACTACAGTTGGCTAGACACAAGCTTAAGGGCCATTATATATTAAGGTTATTACAGTAATGTGTGACATAAAAAGGCTAAACCTCTAACCCTGTATTGCTTTTCAGTCTTTTACAACATATTACCCACATCAAAGTGATTTCATTGTATTATTTCACAGTTTAACTGTTTAATCTTTGTCTTTTTTGCAGATTGAATCGCCTAAATAGGTGAAGAGCTATAGCCTCTTTTCTCTGGAAATGGCCAAGAGGGAGGGAGGAGTTTAAACAAAGGCCCTCTCCACATAAAAAAATGCAGGCTTGTGCAGAGAAGCCATGGTGTCCTGCTCCTCACTCTACATGCTGCCATTTCTACTTCTAAAGCCTTCAAATGAGACAACTACCGCCAGATTCTACTCTTGGAAGCTTCAAAACGTTGTTATACAGGGTTTGTATGTCAAAAATACTCATATTAATCACGTTATTTCATGGTTTTAGGCCTAGCTCCGTGCTTATTTTTCTCTCCCTGTCTCTGACACTCACAGTGCTGCCCCTGCCTGCAGTGAACAAAGATAATTACTCAGGAAACATTTCGGCCAATCAGACGCGGCCTTGCATCTAGCCTGTGAGGGAAGCGACCAGTCAGGATCTGGCTAACATCACCGGGGCCTGATCGCCTTGCCTGAAGAGCGGAGCCTTCCCCGGCTGAGGGCTGAGAGTGTCCTCCATGTTTTATAAGTGTTGACATAACAGTGTGTCAGGCAGCCATGCATCCACAGAGGTAAGCTCTGTCTTTTTTATCTCAACTCTCTGATAACAACATGGCTTCCTTCTTGTTGTTGTGGTGACTGTTGGTTTCTAATGATGAATGTGCACACCAAAAAATCAGTTTAGTGTGCAGGAGCAGGAGGAGGAGGAGGAGCTGGGGTGGATTGGAGGCCTCGCCAGGCCTCTCTGCTCCACAGTGCTGAGGGTGGGGGGTTGGGTAACGACTCTCACCCTTGCTCTCTATCTGTGTCTCAGGGTCACATGGGTGCCCCAGACAACCAGGCTGCCATACAGGAGGCAGAGTGGACCATGGCAAATCCTTTTCCTTTTTTATAATGCAAAAGAGAGTTAGATTTAAAAATGGCACCCACATCTCCTTTCTGTTGTGGCAGTCTTGTGTTGTAGCCTGGCAGAGAAAGAATGGGGGATGGGCAATAGAGGTAGAGGAGGAGGGGTGGGGGGGTATTATGTACCCTTTGTAAGTAGATTGGCTCTGTGTTGTGTGTCATGCCAGGCAGGGGAATAGACACGGGGGGCAACAGATGTGCTTGTAAAGAGGACGAGGAGCACAGGATATGACTGAATACTATTTTTCTGATTACTATGTTTCTTATATACATACAGTGGGGTCCAAAAGTATATGTGTATGTGTATATATATATGTGTGTATGATTCTGCAACTGAAGAAAACTCTTTACCTCGATACAAATGACAAAACTATACAGAGGCTGGAGTTTCTACACTACATATTTGTCACACATGAAACAAACCTCTTGTCACAGGTGTTTTCTCTTAAAATTCCCCCTGTCTAATCTCTACAAGTAAGATGTCGAGACACAGGTTACTTCTATTTACAACCACAGGCCTTGCGTTTACAGCCAGGGCTGTACAGCACTGTGGTGAAACTGCTTCCTCCACTCTCTGATCCTCAGACAGTGGCCATTTTGTGTTTTAGAGAGCTCTCCTTCATAGTTTCGTCTTTCAGTCTCTTCACAGATCAGTCAGCAGGACAGCAAATCAACCTGAGACTTTACCTCGTTTTTAGGTGACGTGTGTGTATATAGTTTCTTGGCAAATGCCTGAGAGTATTTAAAAGGCGGTGCTGTGTTTAACTCCTGTCTGTTGTTTACTTTGTCTTCTCCTCTCCCTCATGGTTTTCTGGGTTTTTCCAGTTTTTACACATAACAGACATGTCATTGATACATAAGAGACAGATACAAAACCGTAGGTTTCATCTGTTTTTTGAGGAAAGAAATCTACACATAGACAAGATGTATGAAAAAACACACAAACAGAACATGGTTAGAACACAGACTGTACATTGTGTTACATCATGTAGCACCATTTTAGCCGTCTCAACTGCGTGGGGGAGACAAAGAGTGTTGCCTTACTACATGTGGCCTGACACAAGGCATGTTTCATCTACTCGACAGCCAGTCGTAGAAACGTTACACTCGGTATTTCCTTTTTAAACTAATGGCCTGTGTGCTCTCTTTTAAAAACCAAAACCAAAAGTTAAATTCTATGACTGAATAGGTATGAGCTACTTCACAGGGCTTAAGTCAGCCTGTAATATAAATGTTACACTGATAGTTTGAAATGTCAGCAATGTGTAACGTTCACGGTGATGGGAACAAATCATCTGGGCCTCTCTCCGAGGCAATGTAGCCTCTGAACGAGACAGGAATTATGCATCAGAACCACAAATATAATCTCCCAAAACGCCTTTTTCATTTCCTCTCTGGTTTATATTGCCGTAATCAAGAAGGGCAAGATATAATTGAAGAAAATAAACCTTTCTAATGCAGGGGGAAATCTCTGCATTGCAGCAAAAATGCTTTTTAAGAAGGAAGAGGGGAGCCTGCACACTGTGATCCGTGTGGCATAGCTCAGCCGACCAATAATGTTCCACCCTGTTGGCCCTCCAGCCAATTGCAGCTGCAGTTGAGGTTAAAGATTGACAATCAGAGGGAGAGCAGCAGCGAGAAGGGCCTTCTGGAAAATTCCACAGCCATCTTTGATTCAACCTTTACAGCCTTATAAAAAATCCAGGTCAAAATTTTCTTTTATTTAGGATATTCTGTGCATACTAGCAGTGTACTTTATTTGCTGATTAAGTGCTGAGACATTGTTTTAACATTGTAAAGGAGGCATGCTAAAATAGACATTAATGTTTAAAATCATTATTTTCTTTAAATGTAGACAGGCTTGACCAGGAATGTAAACCTTATCCTTTTTATTTATTCTGTTTTTTGTTGATGTCAGGAAAAGCAAAAGCTAATAGTATGCATTTCTTCATTTGTCTGCATGTGTTTTTTGGTCTTGTGAAAGCTCAGTGTGTCTCTTGTCATTTGGTTAGAGAGGTTTCATAATACAAACCTAATAATCTCTCTCGGGTTTTGTGTAGCAGGGTAAGTAGGATGTTTTTTCAGTCAATGGTGTTAATCCCAAGTGTCTTCAATAACAGTTCCAGTGGAAAGAGTACAATATGATTTTTGCATCGAATGCCTTTTCCTGGATTGTCACACAGAGAGGCCACTTCTTCAGATATCTGAAGAATCTGAAGTATAAAACCTGCGCACTGTTTTTAGGTATAGAGAATAGCTTTGCCAGAAACAGAGTGTGGTTTCACAGTGATGGTCTGTTTCCTTAAAATGAAATCAAATTATTCTATGACAGCAGTATTCATAGTGAAGGAGGGAAGGGAAGACTGGATACATTAAAAAAAAAAAAAAGAAAAAAGATAACTGCTCCTCACTGGATTTTCTTGTGTCTCCCTCTTCTCCTGTATCTCTATGATAAGCTGTGAAGGTCTGTCTTGACATAACAGTTTTTTTTTTAAAAATGTTGGACTGTAATCTCCACAGATCTCTCTGGTCCTCCTGCATGGATGTGCCAGTGCCTGAGTCTGAGCCTCGGAGTGGGGGATGGGGGAGAGGGGGGAGGGGAGCAAGCTGTGGCCTCCATTTTCTGTGACGAGAAAACCCTGCTCGTCTCTCACAGGAGTGGAATCTAAAGGCATTGAGTCAGTGTTGTCTCCTTTTTGTCCATCAGGTACTACTTGAAGAGGGGAATACTGTCAGTTTTCTTGAGCCTGGGTCTCTCTGGAATATATCCCAGAATCTGCTGAGGATTTATTTGCCTAACTCTCCTTGTGTGATGGATCATAGCTGCTGATCTGAGAGTGCCCTTTGGATCAGCACACGTTTTTACTACTGGTCAACCCGTCTTCCTGCTAGTTGCAGCAATGTCTTGTCATTGCTATTAAGTGTGTATATGGGGTTGTGGCCCTTTGTTCAGCACTTCTTCAGCTGCCTGCTGATGGTGAATATTCTCTCTTTTCAGGGCTTTAGTACACGTTGCAGTACTACTTTGCTAACGTTTTCTTATTTTCATGTGGGCCTCGTTTGTTCACTCAGTCCGGAAGAGGAAGGCCCCGGAGGGGTTGGGGTGGGTGTGTGTGTATGTGTGTGTGTGTGTAGTGTGTGAGTGACTGTTGGCAGGCTGAAACAAGATACCCATGTGCCATGTTTTTAAAGAAACTCTGCTCAACCCATGTGTGTCATTTTTGAGATGACGCAAGTTATGATGCGTGAATATGAAGTTTCAGTTTGACAAGCTGTCTACGGTTGTCAGTTTGAATGTCTGAAAGAACGAAGGAATGTCTTTTAGCCTCGATTATCTTGAGCTACCGACGATTTTTAGTCTGTGTAAAAGTTCTGTATTGTGAAACAAACATCAAGGTTGACTTTAAATGAGTGTGTCTAATAGATGATGTGATCACATCTTATCCCCTTTAGAGTCGTTTTTGTTCTGATTCACTAAACCTGTTAGTTCAGTGAATTGACATTTGATCAACTTTGTGTGGAATGTCTCTTTAAGGGTGGAGGAGGGGACATGAAGAACATTCCTTTACTTTCAGTAGAGAGGGAAAAAAAAGAAGCTTATCCCACAAATGTGGTTGACCTTTGAGTTGTAGCCTGTAAACCCGTCATCCTAGCTGGTAACTAGAGCTGCAGCCAATGCTATGAACTGGTCAAGTGTGTGACCTGTCAGGGGTCCTTGGGAGGGTTTTCTTCTTGGGGCTTGTGAATAAAGACTACATCCTTGGAACGAGGCCCTCTGTTGCTCTGACAAAGGAGGAGCCAAACACTCAAAGACCTTCATTTATCGCCAAGCCCCCTTTATTCTCGTCCTTTTTTTTTCTCTCAGAGGAAATAAGATGAGAGCAGAAGCGGAGACTTGGGGAATCAGGCTTTTCCAGTGATAAATGTGTGTGTTGGAGAGGATTTATTCTTTTGGCTTTTGGATCGATGATTGTTGTCCTGTTTACATCAGTAATATTTAATACAGCAGTAAAACATTTATGATTTGAGAAATGCACAAAATGCTCATGTTACTCCACAATTATATATATTAATATATCTTTAAATTAAAATATGTGGCCACAAAGTTACAGATGAGGTGATGCACAATGATGACTTTGAGCGGCAGAGCTTCTTTAAAAATGCCTGTGATGAAGATTTAGGCCAAAAATATTGAGACAGACCTGCGTTTGAAGCTTATTAGATGGATCTCTTGCTATTGGTTTCCAAGAATGGGCCCAAATCCTTTGAGGGTACCCTGTTGTTACTGAAGGGGCTTGAGAGGTGTCAGAAACATATACTGTTCATCGCCATGAGATGCTCTCCCTCCAGCAGTACAGACCAATTCCCTCTTGCTTTCTTCTTACTATAGGACTATAGGATATTTACAGTTTGTCATCAACAAAGCGCAGCGCAAAGATCAGGACCTAGTCGGATTAAAATATCACAGCTGCAATATCTTCTGAAGGACGGAGGTGCAGGGTAATGTCAGCTAAACGGCCCTATGTGTTGTTGTGAATATCAACTTGTGCTTAGCGGAGAGGAGCGTTGCCATGGTGATACCAATTTCTCTCTTGGAATATAAAGAACATAGTCAGACTCATTTGTCACTGATGATATGGACAGGATTTGAACTTTGTAACACAATGTCAGAGCGATACTGAAATCAAATGAAAACTATAACAATGGAAACCTGCAAAGTCCCTATTGACAGATCCTCTGGGACCCTGGTGCCCTAGGTGGTGTTCCACTTGTTTACTGTTATGCTGATGTGGTTTCTGAACACCCTTTCTGACTTTGTGTTTGCCTCTCTTTCTGTGTTTCTGTGTGCTCTTGTTCTATGCTGCTGCAGTCTGGCTGAGGAGGAGATAAAGACAGAGTCTGATGTGGTAGAGGGGATGGATGCGTCTGTACGATCCAAAGGTAAGTCTCTAAGGCCGAGTGCCTCACATTAAGAGTCAAACATCTTCGGGTGGATTCGTTTCAGAGAATGTGAAGGTTATTTACTCCATGTTTCGAGAGCAGTCTAATGCATTTTGTTAGTCTCTTAGGACTACAAAGATAATCCATCATGCTTGGCTGCCTTGCCTGTTTAGAATTTGTATCAATAGTATCAACACAGAGTCTAGTTAGTTTAGAAGAAGCCCTCTGGCTATTTGTTACTATCAAGTGTTAATATATTCTATATAAGTGGTGTTTTCAACAATTGCTTTTTATATCAGTGTGATTGCTGTCTGTATTAGATGTTGATGTTACCAGGATGACAGAATATTAAAAACTGAACACTGCATCTGACTGCATTGGATTGTTTAGCTGAAAACTGAATTTCTTCAATTTGCCTTTCTTCATTGGTTGAGAATGTAGGATGGAAATGGTGTAGTATGGTGTCTTGATTGTTTTCCTCCTCTTGATTTCCTCTAGGACTAGCTAAATTAGTCTCATAGCACCCCAGTCTTTAAATCTTCTAAGGCTTGTGTAATGTGCTGGACATGGGTACAGAGAATAATACAAGCCCTGTCTCCTGTGATTTGATGACCTGATTGTCTCTCTGCGTCCAGTCCCTGATCCACCAGGGTCAACAGAACGACCACTGGCACCACAGAAGAGAAAGGTGTCGAGTCCCACCCATTCCTCCAATGGACACTCTCCCTCAGACACCTCCCCCAGCCCACTCAAGAAAAAGAAGAAGCCTGGGGCTGTCAACAACAACAACAAAGACCAGGTAAGGGGGGCAGTATACTCATATGAGAATCTGGCGTGTTCTCATGGGGGTAAATGTCAGTGTCCTTCCACACTAGAGGTTGGAGTTTTTAAAGGAGATGACACCAAGAGTAATACTCACGGTGAAATCCAAAACAAATTGCTTATTCTTCTATCGAATTACATGGAAAAAGCAATGAATCATTACAAAGAAATTCCAGGCCTGCCCACACTGGAAACACTGGTCACAAACACACCTTATTGCCTTCAAGAGCACGCCAATTTTGATTTTATCTGTATTATACTGCTAACTTAAAAATGGACAAATATGAATGGGTGTGAACTACTGTGAGAGTGGATATATCTTGTTGTGATAGATATCTTGTGTAGGTTTGGAGCAGTGACATGAAAGAATGGTCAACTCAGTTAACTTTATTATTTGTTAATACATTTTGCACTTTTGTGTTTTTCGATTATGACTTCTGAACTGTGATAATCACCTTTGGTCATGTATACCTTGCTGTTTTACTGAATATAAGTGTTATGCATTCTTATCTGATTGTTATCCATATATTTATCTTAGCTGCTTGCCATGTTAATGTCGTGCTGAGCGATTCCCTTTTGCCCTTTAGTCCCATGTTGACCTTGCATGATATAAAAAGATAATTCTAGATAAGTTTAGATTATGTGCTTTGGTTCTCTGGAAGGCGTCAAATGAGCTGCAGTTGGACTTTAACACTGCTAATGATCAGTTAATACCCATGTCAGTGAAAAAGGGTTTTGTTTAAAGCTCTCCTTATTAAGTATAAGCTCATGTGGTCTAAGTTCAAGCTTATTTGGACTGAAACATCATCTTGAGCTGTGAAACCAGATGCATCGGCCTCTATTCATCCATCAAGTTGGGTACCTACCAGAGAACCATATCATGCATTGTGTCTGCTCTCAGTTGAAAGATGAGCTACTTAGTTGTAACATAAAAAGAACCACACTTGTGCTTAAGCTCACACCCTAAACCTGTTGGGTTAGTCTTGTTTGACTCACAGTTGAAGCAGTCACATGACCAGATGTTCACGTAGTTTATTTATTTGCTTAGAAAACGTCTTGTGTTGGGTTTATTGCCTTTAATGCCCTCTATGCTGCTTACCCTGCTTACCCCACCGTATTGCTGCCTTGTTTCTGTTGCACTGCACCTTTTTGTGTTCCTGCGTGTTTTTTGAAACCTGCCCCCCTGTTTCTCTTGCCTGCATTTCAGTCAGAGCTAAGACATGGTCCCTTTTACTATATGAAGCAGCCAGCACTCACCACAGACCCTGTTGATGTTGTACCGCAGGACGGGAGGAATGACTTCTACTGCTGGCTGTGCCACCGCGAGGGCCAGGTGCTCTGCTGTGAGCTCTGCCCCAGGGTGTACCACGCCAAGTGCCTCAAACTACCAGCCGAGCCTGAGGGCGACTGGTTCTGTCCAGAGTGTGAGGTATCTCGCTGAAGACACATTTATGTGTGTGGGTGTACACGAATGATGTGCACGATTGTGGGACTCACGGCACAATCTCAATTGTTGTTGAGAAAAGGGGTGTCAGACTATGTTCCATATGAGCCAGAGATGAGGAACAAATCAGTGAAATCGCCTGTTTTAGTCTGCGGTTGATCCAAAACTCTGCAGACTCTTGGCCCTCAATGGCACATGTTGTGACACCCCTGCAAGTGTAACTGTATTGCGCTATACGCTTGATAGATGTTAGACAATTAAAGTTTTGATCCGTTTCGTTACATTTTAGGAAATTTAGTATGCACTTCTGTGCAAGTGGCACAATTTTGAACATTTGTACAAGCTAAGTTAAAAAAACCCCCCCAGCAGATTATGTAAAGTCTTCGAAAGTTAAGATCTGTCCTTTTGCTTGATGTTTATTTTCATTAATGACATTAATAATGACATTTTTGTTGTTGTTGTTGTTGTTGCAGAAAATAACAGTTGCTGAATGCATTGAAACCCAGAGCAAGGCAATGACAATGCTGACAATAGACCAACTCTCCTACTTGCTCAAATTCGCACTCCAAAAGATTAAACAGCCAGGGGTGAGTCCTTTTAAAGATGCTGATTTAATAACTGCCCTATAATCTTTCTATGTCTAACAAAGGGTTTTAAAAATTAAACGCAAAGGTCTTGAAAATCTATCCAGGAAAGTAGAGATCTGTCTGACATATCTGTTTCTCTTTCTTTTTTTTATATTTGTCTAAACTGAGCAGACAGAGCCTTTTCAGAAGCCTGTGTCTCTGGAACAGCACCCGGATTATGCAGAGTACATCTTCCACCCCATGGACTTGTGTACTTTAGAGAAGGTACCAAAATGTATTTTATTTTACTCACATAAAAACAGAACCCACAAAGTCTTTAAAAGTGCTGAACGTAGGCAAAAAATGTTGGAATGAGCAAGAGAGGAAAAAATGCCTTAACGAGCCTCAATGAGTGGCCCCCTGAATGTCAGATTTACAACTCTGGGGCACATTAAGGATGAATGTTGCATATAAAAACATGCAGACAGACCTAAGCACATGTGAGGCTGCAGAAAACTAGGAGAGGTACAATCATATGTGTAGAACATGTAAACAGATGATTATTTTCATTTAAGTGTCTCATTTTTAATTTTATTATCTTCTCTTTTTGATAGAATATCAAAAAGAAAATGTATGGCTGCACGGAAGCCTTTCTTGCTGATATGAAATGGATCTTACACAACTGCATCATCTATAATGGAGGTAGGCCTCTTTGATATATATTCACAATCACCCTACTGCTAAGTAAAGAAAGAAAATGTTAAATAAGCTTGTAACTTTATTCCAGGTAATCACAAGTTAACAGCAACTGCGAAAGTCATTGTCAAGATCTGTGAACATGAGGTAAAGAAGCTTTACTAACTTCATAATGGCAAAGTTTCTGTGTGGGTCCAATCTGTGAATGAATTATAACTTTTTCATTCAATATTCATTTTTAGATGAATGAGATTGAGGTGTGTCCAGAGTGCTACCTGTCCTCATGCCAAAAAAGGGACAACTGGTTTTGTGAGCCTTGTGTAGGTCTTTACATGACTTTAAACCAGATACCACATTTAAACAATGTTTGTTAGATTTTAGATCTGTGAAGCACTGAATTATTTTGTTTTGTCCCCAATAGAGTCAACCTCACCCCCTGGTCTGGGCTAAGCTAAAGGGCTTTCCCTTCTGGCCAGCAAAAGCACTTCGGGAAAAGGACGGGCAGGTAGATGCACGATTCTTTGGACAACATGACAGGTGAGATAAGATTGTGGGTGCAGTGGCTGCTTGGGTTATTACAGCAAAATATAGTCAAGACTAGTCTCCTGGGTTGTTTATAATTTGTTTTGTTTTATTTTGCTTTTGTGCTGTGCTTTTATGCAGGGCCTGGGTCCCCATCAACAACTGCTACCTCATGTCCAAAGAGATCCCTTTCTCTGTAAAGAAGACAAAGAGCATTTTCAACAGTGCCATGCAAGAGATGGAGGTCTATGTGGAAAACATTCGCAAGAAATTTGGGGTTTTCAACTATGCACCCTTCCGCACTCCCTACACACCCAACAACCAGCTGCAGATGCTACTGGACCCCTCCAACCCCAGTGCTGGCACAGTGAAAACAGAGAAACCTGATAAACTTCGCTTCAACTTTGATATAACCGCATCTCCAAAGATGGTCCTCAGCAAGAGTTCCACACCCAGTAGTATGAGTCGGAGGGTCTCAATGACAGACATGCCACGGTCTCCTATGAGCACCAACTCCTCGGTTCACACAGGATCTGATGGGGAGCAGGATATGGAAAAGGCTAGCAGGAATTCTGCCTTCCACTATAGCACTGGAGAGGAATCAATGGACTGTACTGGTAAATGTTTAACTTTACAACACTCTGGCTGTGTTTCCCTGAGTGAAGTGATGCCATTTAAAAAAACATTAACCTGAATGTGCAAAGCAAAATAATTAAGCTTAGAATTTTTGTTTTTCTGTAATTACAGCATCTCCTGTCTCAGGGAAGATGGGTCCTGCAGGCAGCTTGACAGGCAGCCCAAAACCCTTTAACCCTGGATTGGTGCCCAAGCAGGAGAGGACTGCAGCCACAGGGGGCATCCTTAATCTCAACCTTGGTCAGTACCAGCAGCACAAATATATGTATTTATGTTGTCATGGCTACTAATAATCAACATCATTATGTAAGCTGATACTGCCAAGAGAAATATCAGTAATTGTATGTTAACCCATACAAACCGGCAGCTCTAACAATCATACTGCCTAATATTCGTTCTCTGGACAGCAAAATTGATTATATAACTCCCCCATCAGTGCTGGTCATTCGTTGACATGCGAGAGCTGTCTACATCAAACTGAGACATGTACTTTTCTCTCTAAATGCATTTTAATACACTGTGCTGCTAACTTCTTGCTCTTTTTTTTGTTTTTGTTTTCTCTTGGGATTTATGTTTTTATCTTTTTTTTTTAATGGAATTTTTAGATAAACAGTATATCTTTGTTTCTGTTGTTGTTGCACTGCTGTGGGCTGGGAGGAACAGCATTTTGTTTTTTCGTGTATGCAAATACACAAGAAAATGACAAACTGAATCTTGAATCTTTGGAAAAATTAAACATTGACCTGTTCCTTTCAGACCGAGTGAAGGCTGAGATGGATCTGAAGGAGCTGAGTGAGACCGTACAACAACAACAGCACCAACAACAACAGGGAGCATCAGCTGCCCTCCCGACTCCAAAGAGACCCATCAGGAGCCTGGACAAGACTATTGAAAGCTGCAAGGCACAGCTCGGTATATACACAATTACACAATTATTATTAATGTCATGTAATTTTAGATTTCAGATTTTATATAAAGTCAGATTATCTTTTAATGTTATATTATCAACAATGTTTGATGTTGTGATACATTATGAAGAATTTACTCCAAATATGTGGCAGCTTAAATGTGATATTTGACAATATGTGACTGCTGCTGATTTAGGATTAGCGGTGGGGAACTGTTTTCTAAACAACTACCAAAGAAAAAGTCTTTATTCCATTTATTCTCTAAGTGACAAAAACAATCTAAAACTTTTAAAAACATGAAGAATGTATGTGTCTCCATGCAGGGATAGATGAGATTTCTGAAGATGTGTATAAAGGTGTGGATCACAGCGACACTGAGGACTCTGAGAAATCTGACTCAAGCGACAGCGAGTATCTCAGCGATGAGGAACATAAGCCAAAGAGCTCCGCCCAGGATGACAAGGACAAAGCAGACAGAAAAAGGCCCAAAGCAAGCACAAACGGAGAGAATAAGGAGGGAGTTACAGGGACAGGGGATAGAGCCACCCCTGAACCCTTGCTCAAAGAGAAGCAGGGTAGCAATGGCCCAGATAGGGAACCCCAAGACAAGGCCAAAACACCCCAGACTCAGCCCCTCAGTGACAAGCCCAAGACTACGGAGGAGGGTAGAGCAGCTGCTGCCACATCAGTGGGTGAGCAAGACTCTGATTCAGAGAGAGAGCTGGTGATTGACCTGGGGGATGAACATGGAGGCCGTGACTCTAAGAGGGCGAGAAGAGAGCCGGGGGCTTCTGCTGCCAAAACTCTCAAAGAGTCTAATGTTGCCAAGTTGGAAGGTAAGACCTTTTTGACATACACATTTTTTCTTGTGATTATCATTTGAGATAAAATAATATCCTTATGTTATGATATTTTCTCTGCCCAGGTAAACAACCTTCATCCGCTGCAGCAGTCGCACCAGCGCGGGATGCTGCCTCCAACCTGAAAGACTCCTTGCAACCTGCCATCACAGCAGCCCTCAACCTTGTTTCCACTGCAGCGTCTGGTCAGCCCAGTGCCACCTCAACTACCAGCGGCACCACCAGTGCTCCCTCTCCTGCTTCCACCTCAGTCACCACAACATCCCCAGCACCCACTGCTGTAAAGAAACAGCGCCCTCTACTGCCTAAAGAAACAGCTCAAGCTGTGCAGCGAGCAGTAGTTTGGAATCCCACCACCAAATTTCAGACGTCCTCTCAGAAGTGGCATATGCAAAAGGTGCAGAGGCAGCAGCAGCATGGAGAGCAGTCAGCAGTGCAGACACAAGCCCAGACTCAGGCGCAGACACGGAGCCCCCAGCAGCTGCAGTCACAACAGCAGAATTCCTCCTCAAGTACCCGCTATCAGACCAGACAATCGGTCAAAGGTATATACACCAGCGTAATTCATCTCAACATTAAACTTAACATAACATAAATAATTTATATTCAAAGATATTTAATTTCCCTTTTCTCCACGTTTTATACCCTGCAGGGCAACATAAAGACCCACCTCAGAATACTTCCTCATCAACAGCTGCCCAGGTCCCTTCTGGTAGCTCCTCTTCATTCATGTCAGGAGACGTGCAAATCCCTACAGTCTCAGCTGATGTGGCTGCAGACATAGCCAAATACACAAACAAAGTAAGTTAAAAATCATCAGCTCTGTGATTAAATGTGGGAAATTAGAAAAGGACTACAGTAGTTTATCATTGAGCATTATTTCTCTAGATAATAGGTCATTTTGCATTGATTATCGTGTATGTCACATACTTTTAGACAAAAGAGCGGTATAAAGAAACTTAAGGGTCCGTTTTATGAATTTATACATGCTGTTTTCACTTCTTTATTTTTAAGGAATAAAAAATAGTTATAAGTGTGCACTTATTCTAATATCACATGATTTTGGCAAAACTTTGCAGATTATGGACACAATAAAAGGGACAATGACTGAAATCTACAATGACCTTTCCAAAAGCACATCAGGAAACACAATTGCAGAGGTAAATACTGACATACAGTGGTGGTTATTAATGTGCTAACATAATACTTTGCAAGTTATAAGGGATTTTAATTTCTGTGTGTATTTTTTTTCCCCCACAGATTCGACGGTTAAGAATAGAGATTGAGAAGCTCCAGTGGCTGCATCAACAAGAGTTGTCAGAGATGAAGCACAACCTGGGTAAGTTTACTGACTCTGGGCATGTGTGTCACCACACCGCTGAGAGATGATATGTGTATCACTGCACTAGTCTTTTCATGAGTATTAAGTAAAAAAAGGATGTTTTTTTTTTTACATGTGGCATGAGTTTAAATATGTTTTTATCTGACCTTAATACAGAACTGACAATGGCAGAGATGAGGCAGAGTCTGGAGCAGGAAAGAGAACGGTTGGTGGCTGAGGTGAAAAAGCAGACGGAGTTGGAAAAGCAGCAGGCGGTGGACGAGACCAAAAAGAAACAGTGGTGCGCCAACTGCAGAAAGGAGGCCATCTTCTACTGCTGCTGGAATACCAGTTACTGTGATTACCCCTGCCAGCAAGCCCACTGGCCAGAACACATGAAGTCCTGCACGCAGTCAGGTAGCATAAACACAATCATGACACACTAATGTTTCCTGTATGTGGATTACATTTGGGTAACCTGCTTTGGTAAAGTAACTAACATTTGTTGTTTTATGTTCTGCCCTGTGTTGCACAAAGCTGTCACACAATGATTTGGTGACTGGATTGAAAATGAATTAGAAAATACAAATACTAAAGCTGCTGTTCAGCAGATTTCTAAATAATGTTGATTTTTATTTTGTTTGCTTTGAATGTAGTCTAGCAAAGATACTCAGTTGAGAAAACACACAAAAACATATTGATTTTATTTGAATAGCATTTTAAGAAGGATAGAAGGTAGCCTAAGGGCATTATTTTTTTTTGTTTTTTTTTCTCAGAGCCATCCTCAAGTTGTGTTTTCTCAGCGTGAATGCTCATAGGTATCTTGTGCCAATGTTACATATTGTGGATGAAGGACCCAGTATTTGCTCAGCAAGTACTGTGATTCAAAACTAAAATGTTTTTTCACTTGTTTCACACATGACAGTGATGTTGCATTAATAAGGAGGTAATCTGTTCTGCTATAGGAGTGTTGTACTGTAGAATATACATTATATTCTCTGCCAGTAAGACTGGTGATTCCTCAGATTATTATTGGTTTTGAGAAAATGACTGCACTCTAGTTGAGTAGTTGAGGTGTCCGACACAATTATAATCTCCTACTGATTATTCATAGAGTGTAGGATTGTTACATTTCTGATATGGTTGTTACTTTTCAAAGATAGCTGTGTCCCTGCATTCAGCAGAATTTTCTATCCACTCACAGTTGAGCCTGATGTGAGACTCATTCTTTTTCAAATGGGTTATTTGATCTCATTTCAGTGCTTTGAGACAGGCAAAAATCTTTCTGTCTCTTGACTGCATTAAAATTCTGAAGCAGTTCCTCCTCTGCTCCCACAATATTTATGCCACAATATCTTGCAATCACCACAAATACAGTCTGCTATCCCTCCTATAAACCCATCTGACATAAAGTGAAAAGTATCAAGTACGGTGTGACTTTGTAGTACCTCATTAATGTGTTTCATTGACACAAGTGGATAAACACAGTGTGCATGTTCTCACTTTATATTTTGCTTTTCCTTCCAGCCACAGCTTCACAGCAGGAGCCAGAGGCAGAGCCCAACTCGGACCCTTCAGTCAAATCGTCAGGCCACTCTCCTGCCACACAGAGCCTGCCCTCAGCAGCAGCATCCATATCAGACAAAAGCAACTCTCCTACGTATATGGACAAGAACAAGGACAGTGCTGGTGTTACTGTGACATAACTGCTACACTACACTCTTGTACATTTTGCAAGGCCGCTGTGGGGCTTGTGGCGTCAAACATGTGACGTCAAACTCGGTGCTTGAAGGCCTGCATCTCTGTGACAAATCACTTTTTTATTTTTCCATTCCCATATGCTTTTTGGACATTTTTTGGTTTTTCCATTATTCACAGTTTCCACAAGTCTGTGTTCAAGTGGATTCATCATGTGAAAGTAGTCTGTCTTGAGAAATAAAATGTGAGTCTGTCTTATCATACTGTAGTTTTATGTTATAGCTCTGTTACCACTTTGTTTCAAGTCTGAACAAGATTGTATCAACCCACACAATATTTGCTACATTAACATTTTCAATGCTGCTCTCAAGTACTTCACGGCTGTTTTTATTTTGTTGATTACTCTCCATACTATGAGACAAAAAGTTTGAAACAGCCAGCAACAGCTTATACTCTCTTATCATGGTGCCATCAGAGGTATTTTGAGTTATGCAAATTAAATCTTTGTCTGCTATGTCTGCTTCAATGTCAGTTGAGGCAATTTGAATGATGTACTTTTAGATTTCAACCATGTTCTCTTCATGTCAGCAGCAGAATTTTTGGCTCATACCAGTTTTGTATTGTAGTTCCACATTGTATAGGCCTACATTAAAAAAAGTATGTGATTTATTAAAAAAACTAAAAAATGAAACTGTACAAAGTTTTTGTAAGAAGATACCTGAACAATATTTATTGTGTTATATGTTTTTATAGTATGTTTAATGAAGTCACATTTCTATGTGTCTAAAAAAGGTTATTTGAAAATAAATGACTTCACATGAATGTCAGCGTTGAGCGAAGTCTCTGTTATCCAAAGCTGATTTAAATCCTGGTCAGACTGTGTCTCAGAACTGGGTAGGCATAAAAAGAAACTGCATTTTGGCTGGATATTATTTCCTGTGAGCATGTCTGTTTTGAGCTTGTGTCTCGTTCCTGTTTACATATTGTAAATACAATAAATGGACTCGTGAAGAAAAAATAAAAATGCTCTGATCAAGTTGGTGCATATTCGTTTAATTTGTCCTCAATCTTCCATCACAAACATAGAAAATAATTCACTCAGATTAACGTGAACGGTGCACCTTGACTGATTTATAGTGTCAGATAAATTACCACAAATTAATGATTACAGTGATGGGGGCCAACATCCAGTGTGCCCACTGTCCACACTGTCATTTTGTTAAAAAACACATTTAAAAGTTTATCTGAAGCTTAAATGAGGCTTCAGCAGTCTGATTGTGTGATATCTGCCATATTTACAGTCTTTTTAGTATAAAATCCCTCTCTGTGTTTCCTCGGACAGTATTTCCTTGTTGAGCTGCAGTGGAAGTACAGTAACAAAAAGAAGGAATTTGGCACTAAAAAGACTGTAATGTGATCTACTTGATTTGACTAATTTGGACGGCTGAAGCTTCATATTAGCTTCAGATAAACCTTTAAATAGATTTTTGCACAGAGGGAAGCTTGTGGATTTTGTCCCCCATTACTTACATAATGTGCATTATGAAGGGGATGTACTAATGGTCAGTATGAACAGGAGGAATGGTCATAGCAAGAAAAAAACATTTCAGTGCTCAGTTGACTGTTTTTTTTAAGACAGACTTGAAAAATCGTGAACGTATCCTTCAAATTATAGATCAGAGAGGTGAAGAATGAACAGGAAATCACGGTTCTTTCCTCCCGGTAGCTGTTCTCGCGAGATCACGTGTAGCAAGCCAGAGAAAATGGAAGGCTGTGCTAGCTAGCTATCTAAGCGAATCCACTCTTAACTGGAAATGTATCACTTGTATATAAGGTATGGTTTACATTTTCGTCACGGTGTTGCTGTTGCAATTGTGCTGCACAGTTTTTGAGTCGTTATCGTCGAAGACAATCGGCTGCGCAGCGTATTGCATTTATTACTGGGTAGTGTAGCAGCTAGCGGTGAGCTATATTAGCTGTAGACAACAATGTTAATCGCTGCCAGCAGAAACAAGACTCCTCTCCTCCTCTCCTCCCGTTAACTCGTTTCGTCTCTGCGCTATTACAGCTGGCTGAGGTCTGGTAATGAAAGTAGTAAGGCCCGTTGTTTCGTTCATGTGTAACTAACGAGACTGAGTTAAATTTAGAGTGCAGGTGACATTGTGGACTGCCCAATTATCACTACTGTCTATAAATCTTTGCATAAACTAATGATTTCTTCCAGACTGGTTTTGCTCTGTAAGCACGCCCAACCATAACGGTAGCATGTAAGAACAAACCCAGGCCTCAAAACAAAAGATGTATAACGTTGGATAATGTCAACACTGAGTGGATTTTGTATATAACACGACTGGATATAAACGAAAAACTCTTATTTCTATGTGTTCTCTGAGGAGCTTCAAGTGTTGTTGATTTTTACACATTTCCTGACTTAAAATTTAAATGCATAATCACGTGCAAAGAAATAAACACGTGGAAAACTATCATTACATTCCTTTACTCACCAATGAAGTGATTTAAAAATCCTAAAAGGTGCAGTAGACATGTAAAATGAGTCCCACTGTCTGTATTATTAATATTAATTGGGCAAATCAGATGAAACTGTTTCACCTTTCCTATCTTCATTTTTTAAAAATAAAAAATCCAAGTTGACTTGATTGTGCTTGAATCAGGACTTGTTCAAATAAATATAGACTTAGTTGCCAGTATTTGGGTGCACCTAACTAAAACTAGGGCAGTCCAACATAACAGTGTTAAAGAAATAAATTCTACGTTCATGACGGTTGTGATATTCAGTCTCTGTTGAATTGTTATTTGAAACATCTCTCAGTGTATTGCAATACTACTAACAGTAGTTGAGTCAAAATCTCTCAAACAGTTTCAACAAAAACTCACTATTGTAACCTTAGTGAATGTGTAATTTATTGGCTTTAGTTTTGTGGTCTTAATGTACTGGCAACTAAATACATTTGTACAAATATTAAGATGTATGAGTTTTTAAAATGACTCTTTCCGAATGGGATGGATGCAGCTGATATTGGTGATTAATTAAGGCTTTTTAGGTAGATGTTTGATGTTCATTGTTAATTTATTACTGAATGTGGATGGTTCGGTGTATTTTCTCTCCCTGATTTACCCAGGTGCACAGAAAGACAAGTGAAATGGCAGTTTGCACGTCCTGAAAACTTTTGGCTTTGGCAGGCTATTGATTAAAGATTTCAGAGGTACCTATTTTCCTGCATTTAGCCCTCACCCAACTTGTTACTGTTCCTTTTAGCTTGTATACTAACAAATTCTATCTTCTATATTTGGACAGCCTTGTTACCTATGGATGTCATTATGGACCCAATGGAAAATGACAGCATCACAGATGATAATAATTTAGGTAAAACTGATTCTGTTGTCTATGACTCACTTAAATGGGCAGACTGTTGCTATAAATGAACATGAGAGAGACTTCGGTTCTGTTTCTGTTAATCCTGTTTGCTTCTGTCTTTCTGTAGAGGAACAGCAGGGCCAGTCAAAAGGGGCAGATACGGGTGTCAGGCCGACCCTGTCACAGGTTAAAAAGTCCTGGGGCTTCAGACGGACAACCATTGCTAGAAGGGAATTCATGGACGAAGTCGGTGAACTAAGCCACAGTCCTCCACTTGTACGGAGAGGCAGAGGTCGTCGAACCAACCAGACACCCCAGACCTCTACAGACACCCGTGCTACTCAAAAAGCTACTCGGCCAGCTCGGGCTGTTATAGATGACCTGGAGTGGTCTGCCCCATCCTCACCTGTATCAGAGGAGAGCAAGCCAGCCTCAGAAGCTTCCGCAGGAGCGAGCCTTGACCCCAGCTCATGGCAGGATTTTGGGTCTGCCTTTCACACCGCCTTCTCACTGCTTGGGGGGAATGAGGACTTGTCACTGGAAATGCCAGATTCACTGGCAGCCCCAGACATTTTGGAAGCTACTGATGCCATTGAGGACCATCCTCCTCAGGCTACAGATGAATCTGAGGTGCCTGATAATATGGAATCTGCTGATGACATGGAGATTTCGCTGCCTGTTGCTCCTGATAATGTGGCAGGAGAGGAAATTGATGATGTAGTGTTGCTCTCCAGTCAAGAGGAGGACAGTGACGAAATGACTCTGTTACAGATTAAGGAGCAGCTGGCATCTAAAAGCAGGCAGGGAGACACGAGGGCTAGAGGGGGGAAAGGTGGAAGAGGAAAGGCCAGAGGAAGGGGTAGAGGCAGGGGAAGAGGTAGGGGAAAAGGCAGAGGAAGGGGCAGAGGCAGGGGAAGGGCAGTGCAGCTTGAGTCAGTCATGGCAGACGATGAGGACAATGATGAAGAGGTGATGCTCGTTAATCCAGCTGAACAGCAGCTGCAGCAGTTGCACGAGGACCAAAAAGTAAATGATCCAAACAGCCCTGTTGAAATAGACTCTGATATCACTCTGAGTCCTGCGCAACGATCAAGCTCAGACTGCATAATCATAGACACTGACTTAGACCAGATACCTGATGTAACTCCTGGCCAGTATGATGATGCACCAGAGGAGGAGGATAAGAATGTAGGAGTGTATTCAAGCATATTGGACACTGAAGGTTTTGACTCTAATGCTCTGTACTGCATCTGTCGACAAAAACACAATAAAAGGTACACACTCATTTCTGGTAACAGGATCTCTTGAGCTTAGGGGCTCTTTCGCATGTTTGCATACCTAAACCATCTGTCAGTTTCACTTCCTGCTCACTGCTGTTTGTTCACTGCTCCTAGGTTCATGATCTGCTGTGACAGTTGTCAAGAGTGGTTCCATGGCGACTGTGTCGGTATCCGTGAGACACAGGGCCGCAAGATGGAGAGGAAAGGACAAGAGTACATATGCCCCCCCTGCACTACGAAGAAGCAGAGCCAACTCCAATCTGAATCTCATACTCAGCCAGAGCCTGAGCTTAGCTTAGCCGAATGCTTGACACAAAACCCTACTGGTGAAGAAGGGGAGGGGCATGAGGAGCAGCAAGCCCTCAAGGTTAGAATTTCATTTGGACTGTCAGCGACGTCCAGATGGCTCACTGCCCTCGGTCACAACAAAATATAAATAGCTGTTCAACTTGTATGTGTCAGCTGTTAGTTTTTAGGTTGAGTATCTCTCATTCCTGTGTGACAGTAAACATTTAATTTATCATAACAGTATTATAGTTGCATTATTAGTAATTGACTGATTTGCGTGACAGAAGTCTGGTCTTTGGTTCTAAGATGATTTGAATTTGGTTTCAGGAGACTGTAGAGGTGGAGGAGGAGGAGAAGGCTCCTGCGACGAGGCCAGAGACTGAACCTGAAGTGGAGATGGAGACGGATGACTCTCATCCCCTGTGCATTGGACCTGGATGCTCCAAACGAGCTTTACCGGACTCTGTTTACTGTGGTACTGACTGCATCCTTCAGCATGCTGCCGCCACTATGAAGACACTCTCTGGCACTAAGGTGCCGAAGTCCAGAGGACGGGCGCAGAGAAAAGCTGCCACTGCCAAACCCACTGCAAAGGTAAGCAATTATAACACGGACACCGAGAAATTGAGATAGATGTTGGAGGTTGTTTTTTTCATAGACCCTTCATGTGGGTTTACTACATTTTGTTTCTGATTTAATGTGAAACAACACTGTAAAATTCAAAAATATGAAGTATTTTTTATGCTTTAGCCATGCAAATATTTTTATCACAGGGTCAGAGGTCGGGTAGGACGTCTAAGAGGTTAGCAGGAAAAGCTGAGGAAGAAGTTGAAGAGGAGGAGATGAAGGAAGATGGTGGAAGGCAGAAGGAAGCTGCGTCTCCCTTAGCCTGCGACCCCACTCTCACAGGAGTTCAGGCCACTTCAATACCATCATCTAAGTTTTACACAGCGTGTATGTACCATTCACTACTCGTACACATCCAAATCATACAGCAGGTTAAACACAAGTGCCTCTTTTGGCAGTATAGATTTTCCTCCCTCTTTTGAATTATTGCACTACGTAACACAATCATTCACAACAAGCACGCACACACACATACGCTTACATACTCTTTCTGTGGGATGACTGATAAGTAGCAGGGGTCAGCAGTGGGTAAGTATTCACTTTTATAGTTCCTTTGTTAAATCTAAATGGCCGAAATGCTGTGCTGAAATAATCTTGACTCGTCAGGATTTCAGTATTCAACTGAACACCCTCATTTAAACCGGTCTCATGTAACTGGGAACCGCTAACTAGACAACACACAGCAACTATGTGTGGGGTAGGCAGGGTGCTTTACCGCATTTGGTATCCATGTTTTGAAACACCGCTCCAATGTTCACTTTGTCTGACTTTGCAAAGGTGTCTTGCAAACTCAAAGGCTCTCACTGAAAAATACACATACTGAATTGCAGAACATGACAATCACTCCCTGGATGATGAACACAAGTTGGAATAAGTTTTAGTTGGTAAAAAGGAAGGCTTAATACAACGTTGGCAACAGTCTTTTATTCAGGAAATGTGCCTTATACTGTGAACTAGGCTGCCATTAAGTGTATCAAGAACACTTCAAGAGAAGTTTTCAGTCAAGGTTTAGAGTCTGTTTCTCACCGTAACCTGCAGTGCACATACCGTGCAAATTCTGTTGTTGCCTCTAAGTGTCTCCAAAAAGCTTTACATCAAATTTAACAACTCAAATGAGGTACTCAAAATTTTGAACCCTTTGACTCTCTTTGGCGATATGTAGATATGTATAGACCTTTTTTTTTTTTTAACAAACTGCTATTTCAAAGGTCAATAATGAAGCTTCAAGCTCAGTTGGATTTTTCAAATATTATCCTCTTGCGGTCTAGGATCTGCACACTCCATTTTATTACATACTACATATCCACACTATGAGCTGCACACTTTCCACATGCCTGAAGGAGGTCTATGCCCCAAAGCTTGTATTTATTAAAATGGAGTGCACATATCCTAATGAAGCTATTCTTTTCTCAGTATTTAGGAAATTAATAATTATGTCAGGACTCAAACTAGTCACACAAGGTCTTCAACCACAGCGCAAATAAGATGGTTGATTGATCTTTAGACAACATACATGTACGTCATACAACAAGAAAGGATTGTATTAACTTGTTTAAACTGTTATGACAGCTCAGTTCATTCAAGATGTGTTTTGTGGGTGTTGTGAGTAGGCCTCTCTCTTCTTTATAGTAAGAGCCATGGCACAGACAGGATGTCTTGCTCATAGACATCAAACCTTTCACAACTCCATGGTACAAGTGAATGCACTGGTTTTGTGAAGCCTGCTTAAAGATCTTGTAGTGTCAAATCACCTCAACTCTCCAAACCTTATGGTTTCCTCAATGATGGCTCATTTTTCAATGAGCGACCCCAATGTTCAAGCACCATGTCTGAAGGATTCAAGTACTTTATAAAAATAGAGTTCATTTTGAAATGGTTTCTTCCTACAAACAGCACAATTATTAGTATTCTGAAGCATCCATTAGGCAGTATCTTGTTTTTCTTTTTTTTTTTTTGGCAGTTGCAGAAAACAAATCGCTGCACTTAATTCATGCAATACACTTCATAACACATACATACAACATAACAGTTTACAACTTTCCTTGCCCCCAGTGTCATGCTCAAACAACTTTCCATGTATCTCTGGGAAAACTTACTTTTTACTAACTTAAGTCTCTGGATGCTGTAACTTACAGCATCTTAGTGCCTTATCCACCAACACTCAACACACAAACACACTCTCTTGGACCATTCATTGAAGACACACCAATATGAGGTTGGATAGGATCCTGAGTGAATAGGGACTGGACAGCTGGTATGAAGGTGGAGGAGTTGACTTCTTGCTGATTCAGAGGGGACTGGAGGATTCATCAGTGCAGATGCTAGAATGAGTTTCCACTTGGAGTCCACTGAACAGTGGGAGATTTGTTGTCACATTTCCATGAAGATGATTTTGAAGTGTCCGCTGGCCACCATCAGTATCAGGCTCCATTTGTCTGTGCCTCTGAGAAAAGTCTTCACCCTACTGCAAATGACGAAAACAACATCACTTACAGCTCACCATACTGTACATGCAAACAAACTGATCTGTGGGACTTCTTGGGTGGAGGATAGGCATTTTTTAGTATTCAAGTGCTGGTATAATTGGGTTAGGTCAAATAGTATGAATACACTCTCGTTCCTTACGTTGTGAACCCCCAACCCCCATGTTTTTGCTTGCATACTCAAATATACTAAATTTCTCTACATATTAATACAAACACACAGACAACATCAAACAACACCTCTGTTTTCTAAAAGTACCTTTGAGCACTGACCTGGAGTCAGTTTACACATCCTTTTCCCCAACTTCTACAACTTTCATTGGTGAACAACAGAGCAACTTCAGTGATAATGTTTGTTCAGCGAACCAAATGGTCAGTATCATGCACCACACAGATTTCCTGCATTACTTATAAGTTCAAGTTAACACAAAGCAGAGGCTACACTTCTCCATCACTCACTTTAATCAAGGAAGCTTAAAACCTAAACATATAAAAATTGCCATATTTTCAAAACCTTGAGTAAATATTGTGAACATATCTGTAGTCTCCTAAAGACTTTTTAGGAGATAAATTGTTAGAGGCTCCTTCCCCTTCCCTTCAAAGAGAAGATAACTGCGTATTAAGTACGTCACATGTGAGGCGATGGTAGCAAAACAAGGCATATGGCAGTTGGGAGCCTGTCTCTTGAAGCAGGTGGCTGGGATTGGTTGGGCTCTTCCAGGTCTTATTCAACAGTTATCCAGCTAACTCCATAGTCTTGCTGTGTGAAACAGGCTCCTTATACACAAAAATGTGATCTAAACTTCAATTCTCGAAAGTCACATAAAAGTCACATAGTGTATTCTGATTAGCATGAAAAATACATCAATATAAGTGAAATTACCCTTAAAATCTTAAAGATTCCACACCAATACAATGGGGGTGAATTAAAGTTTGTTTGTGGTGCTCAAAGCATTGAAAATTACATTTGAAGCAACAATCTGTTACATAAATCCACAGACCTCCCTGTAAATGGTTTTCACTGGAACTATTTTCTAGTGAATAAATAGTTTCAAAGAAAACTGTTAACTTTTTATTGTTGTTACAAGATTCACTTCCTTCATATTGGTGTGGTGGCAGACATTTCGGAGAACATAAACTCGGCATATAAAAACGTGTGTTTAGATACCACTAAGCCTTTGAGTGAACTAACCCTTTAAACTTAGAGTTCTGAAACACCAGTTTCATTTTGCCTACATTGCCCACCTTTTGAAACATCTAAGTAGGCTCAAGAGTGAGAGAGATGATGTGTCCACAGCTCACAACCATTGTCTAACTGAAAAGATCTTCAGACCTTTATAAAGTCTTGATATATACTGATGGCAAAAATAAATCAAAAACTGAAATAAAATACAAACAACAGGAACAATAAATACATTTTTTCACAAACAATTTTAGCAGTAGTCAACCAGCAGTACATCAGAACCCTGCTTGATCACCTGTTGCAGACACCTCTTCTTGACACCTCATGGAGCCAATGAGCCTCTCGATGTGTTGCTGTGGGGTGCTGACACATTTCTGGAGAAGCTCCTGACTGAGCTGCTGGCTCTTGGCAGGCAGAGGTCATGTCTCCAGCTGTTGTGTTCCAGGGCATCTCACAAGTTCTTAATGGTGTTGAGGTCAGGAGGCAATACAAGCTGTGACAGCATCTGCACACCAGCAGTCTTCAGGGCAGGTGTGACCACTGCAGCAGAGTGTGGCCTGATGAACGGTGGCGATGATTTGCTGCACAGTTCTATCACTTTTATCACTTTTCATCAAAGAACACAACCAACAGCTATACTTTTCCAGAAAATATTTATTTTCCCATCAGTACATATAGTATACAACATCACCACATTGCTTCTGAATGTCCTTCACTACTAGATGTTTAAACTGACTTTTATGTCACCTTAAACATCTAAGAATATGTTTAGAAAAATAACCTCTGACCTTTGAATCACATCTATCCAACAAAAGAAAGCCAGCATAACCTCAGAACACAAACATTAAATGTATAAGGAAGATGATCTGCATGTGATGGATGGTCATTGGAATGGATGGATTAGAAATTGTTTTAAAGGCTCAAACTAGATGAGTTTTCATACAATCCATGGCATTTGAAGTCTGTACTAGATAGTCGTAATTTTGGCTCCTGCACTCCATAGACCAATAAGATTTTTGCTTTCTAATACTCAGTCTGTGGGTTGACGTTGCCCTTCATTAGTTTCCCTACCTGTGTTTTTTGACTTTTACTTGTAGTAGTAGAAATGCAGAACTGACCAGAGATCAGGGCCGACAAATGGTTGCATTTTTGGGCCTATTTTTAGGCGGAGTAAAGGCATTTTATGAGCTGTCTTATATCAAATCACTCCTGTCATATCCAAAATTTAGGGGAGATCCAGTGGTGTCCTAACCTGTTAGGAATTGCTAGGAGATGGAAATCAGGCAGAGATTTTCTGTGAGAGGAGAGATGAACGTTTGATGATAAAATGCTTTTACTTGTACTAAAAATAGACCAAATATGCGTCACTGAGAATTTGTTGCCAGTTAGGATTGATTTCCTGCTCTGAGATGCTTGATGAATACAGCCCTAGATCACTAAGCATCAAAGAGGAACTTCACTGTTCAACAAATTTTCTGGAAAGGCAGTGCACTTCAACTGAAGCATTTATGCAATAGGCAGTTACCTTAACTTTTAATTTTTATTTTTATTTAATATTCTAGTAACTGCATATTGAAGGGATGTAGTGCTATAGAGTTCCTTTAGTTTAGCATCTACCTCGAAAGTGTGATGAATTACACCACAGGCAAAAGTGACGTTCTGTCATTCTCTGTTTGACCTGTCAGGTGTTCCAGTACATAAAATATATCAGGAAATGTGATTTTGGTATTATTGTCACAGACCTTTTTAAAAATAAATAAATGACATTGACAAATGACAAAAGACATTCAACTTTATGCCCTTAATCTTAAATATTATTCTTCAGTGCTTAGTCTAAAATTATAAAAAATAAATATCTGTCACTGGTTTGTGATAATTTCTCCAGGATCCAAGGACATTCTAAATTCTTTGAAAGATTTCATGTTTCGAGTGTTATTTTGGTGAAACTCAGAGTGACTTTTCTTTTTTTTTTCTTTTAGACTTGTTCCTACATAAATACACTTAAACTGACTGAACTATCAAACCCCATTGGCTGATAAAAAAGGCTATATCTTTTAAACTCTGAATCTGAAACTACAGCCAAGGGCAATCTACAAGTACATTTTGGTCTAAATGGTTTTAAATAAAAGGTGTCCGTACCATTGGGAAATGGTGCATACTACAAGAAGTGGCAACAATGAGGTGTCACACACATTAAATCTACCCATTACTCAAATTTATTGTTGTTTGGAGCACCCAGCATCTCATGGGCCCAGAAGGTCTCAATTTTACACACAAATACATCTGCTAAATATTTATAATTGCATCAGAAATGGCCATTAAATTGTTTTTAAAACTAAAAAGGACCCCAGACACAAAACAGAAAACCCAGTTCTTGAAAAATGCAGGATTCATTACACAATTTGTTGAGACGTTGGAGCCTTGAACAACTTTTATCAGTGTTGCCTAACTTTTGGGATCAACAACACACTAAACTTGATAGGTCCATGCACAATGTGCTGACTGGCAGGCCCACAGTCCATTTTTTCACTGAGGCCTCTATCAGGAAAATCTGTCCAAAACTTTTATCTCATTGATCCCCAACAGTTCATTGTCATTTACAAAACACAATCTGCTCCATGTTTATTGAGAAATGCAACACACTATATTCACATGAATAATTACAATGATAATGGTGCTTAAGAAATACTTTTTACTGTTTTTTACATTTATTCCTCCAAATAAAATTGGTATAGAAAAGATTACTCGGACCACATTAAAACCACAGATAACTAAAACTGATCTAATTTATTGAAGGGTGTATGACAGCCACTAATTTTGACCGGTTTATACATGAGAAAATGAAGTTCGATCCTTCTCTTTTGATCTAAACTGCAACTGAGAGTTGCTGTTGCAAAGAGCGACTTCTCCTTTCATTGTTTTCCTCCTTTGCCTTTAGTTTAAGTCTCATTGCTTGTTGACAGGATCACTGTCACACTTGAGTCTTGTTTTGCGACACACAACAAAAGCACACAATGAAACCCAACATGTTTGGACTGGTCTGGACTCACTGGAAAGGACAATGTTTACAGTCTTGACCCAGTCCTCCCACTATGTAAAATCAACTATGAACTTATGAAGTAGTGTCACCCAAAATTACATATTCCCTTTATGGTCCCTGCTACTTAGGGGACAAGTAGCAGTAGCAGTGATGGCTTTTAAAACAATCAAATTTCATAGATGCATGCATGTGGATTTTTATATGGGTGTGACGGGGTTTAGTGATGGCATGATGAAATGTATTAGACAAAATGTCAAGGAGCGCTAACTTGACATTATTAGACAAGCTCTAAGTGAAGCTGTCATTGAGAGTTTTTCTCGAACTTAAACCAATGTCAGACATTTCACCCCAACACCACTGAAGATGTCACAGAATAAGCACAAATCTAGTCTTTAAGTACAACTTGCAAATGACTTTAAAGGTTTGTTGTAAAGTCCTGTCAGGGTTCACTGAGATAACATCTACCCATACACAAACATTTGTCATCATTATGTTACATCATATAGGATGTCAATATTATTGAGACCTTAAATATTACTTTTTGATACCATTAGTCAGAAGTTTAGTAGTTTTGCTTGGCATTTACACTAAATGTGTCATTGCATTTAATTTCGCAAAATTATGTCTGTGTCTTCCTTCCAAGATTTTGCACTTTGACTGTCGAGTTTTGCTTGGATGCAGTGTGACCACATGGTGTTATATAACTGGCATGTGATCTTTGTTGATTTGTTTCAGTGATACAGCAGTAAAATGTCAGGCTGGGATAGTAACTAACTTATTTCACTTTGGTTCAGTACACAAGTATTGGCATGTGTAATGTAATGAGAATTGCCTGAGAAATAAGTTGAGAGAGTCTTAAGTCTGAGCAAAACAGGCATTTACTAACAGTGGAGTCAGCCAGTAATGTCAGTTTTAACCGCCAAAATTCAGTTTCTCTTGATCTCCATTGTAGCTCTTTGTTATTTAACCTCATCTTTAACCACATTGCTGCTGTTTCTCCATCACACGATCACAAACCTTGTATTTGCACCACTTTCAATTTTAATACTTCCTTATCTCAAGCATTTAATTGTAAAACATGAGCACCCTCTGCTGGACAAATGAATAATACAATACACTACTGACATTCCCAGTATATCACAGTTTGTGAGAGATGCCTTTTCTGTATTTTGAAATTTGTCCCCTGTGCAACTTCCCAACACTGGTGTAAAATAGTACAGATTATATAACCTCAGATATGTCTCTCTCCAGCCTCCTAGTAATGCAGTTTTATGACATGTTTTGTTGAATTATCGAGGAGTCAACACACAACTATATGACAAAAAAGGTACTACATCAATGTTGTGCCATGTTTGAAACATTTTCTTGTTTTTCTGATATTATTTGTGCTTTGGGAGTACACAAACTCACTCAATACATCACTTATCAGTGATATATGGCATAAATACATACAGTACATATTCCCTCTCAAAACCTCATGTGAATGTGTCTCTAAACACCAGCCAAGGATGTACCAACTATTCAGCCTGACTGATAATCATCAGTCTTTTAGTGCAGCAGCTTGACATACACAAAGCCTATGAGTGAGAACTACTATCATGTGGTGTTTTGTTTATTCTTTCAGTCAATTGCCCCTGAGGCCAAATTCCCTCTAAACCACAGGACACAATATGTTTTGGTACTCATGATGTCATGAAGGTACTAATCATGGCTTCCCCTTTAAGAGTGAGTCGGAGACTAACCACACTGGTCTTGCCTTTGTGCCTGTCTTTCAGCTAGCCCTCTTGTGACTTGTGTTCTGCATTTAAAGCAAAGGAAGAGAGGCACAAGAATGAACAAACTGAAAAACCTCTGTAATTTTATAAAGTTAGGAATTCTGACGTGGTTACCCAGAGACACATTTTTAAAAAGTCTTTTACAGTGACATTTAGACTTGTGTGAAACAGTAATATGGGGAAAAAAATCACTGAGTTGTTAAAGGAATAGCTTGACATTTTGGGAAATACTCTCATTCACTTTCTTGCCGGGAGTTAGATGAGAAGATCTATACCGCTGTCATATCTGTCCTTTAATTTCAATATAAGACAACTACAGCCAGCAGCCAATGAGCTTAGCACTTCAGGAAATCACTGCTATTGGCCAAGAAATAGCCTGGCACATGTATTTCCCAAAATGTCGAACTATGGCTTTAAGAACAAACAGTAGTTCAATTCAAGAGATACAGTCATATGCCTTGGAGGGTGATGTGCCTTTAGATTTTCATCCTGAGCACATGAGGTTTGAATCACGTGATGGTCTTACATTTGAAATAAAACCCTGCAGACTGTTGGCCATCTTTGGCACATGACTCGAGATACTTGAGAAGAGCTTCCCTCCTCGCCTTGGAACGAGGATATTTTATGAACATTGAACATCTATGTTCACATCTATGCAGATTGTTTTTTAGAGAGGATTTTTTCTAAATGTTACAGCCATTGGTTAACTCTTGTACCTGATTGTTTTCATCGGATGCAAAAGGTCACATACACACAAAAGTCATGTTTTATGTTAACAGCTGATTTTGGATTAATCAGGGTTGGAATTTAAACTAATCTGAAAGCATGTTAGATGTTTTAGCACATTTAATAAGCTTCATCTTGCAAATTAATAACTAACATTTGCCCTAAGTTCCAGCACTTTTTTTTTTTTACATTTAAAAGACATCTCCAGCACATTTCATCTGATCATGTAATCATATGTTCATACACTGAAGCAACTGTGTACAGAAGTAATGTGAGAGGCGTGGCAGCATTGTGGTCCTCAGTGTACCATCTGTTGAAATGCCTTAAGCAAAAGACTTTGCTCCCGCTGGTCCAGCAGAGATGCTCATTGTCCTGCAGTACAAACGAGACAACATTGTTTTACAGTATACAGTAACACTTCATTTAATTTTTAGTCACATAACTAATATGTTTATAATGATTAATTGAACTAACCTATTAAGGTTACAACATCCTTAAAACCAAAATTAATTACAGACAGTGAAATATTATACACAGTAATCCATAGTACCATTTGTAAACATATTTTGTATATTATCTTGCTTTTCCAAGGAAAATATATACAGCATGGTATGTCTGTTGCCATTACATACCACATACAGTTAGCAGGCTGTGTTCATATAATCTTTCCAGCTGTGTTTTCATTTGCTCTTTCTTGCAACACATCCCAACCATTTGATATAGAGCCAAGAAACATTAAACTGAATGCTTGATGAGCTGTTAAGATAAAGTAATTGACATCTGAGTTCAGTTATGATGTGAGCTGGGTTATGTCGTTATTCTATGACAGTTTGTTATGAAGTGCATACATATGTCGAGTGGAAGTATAGATCCATGTCTGCCACAACTTTGGTTTGTGCAAATTAAATCTGCTGAGGGCGATATTAAGTTTGGCTTTGTCATGTGAAGGTTGGCATATAAAAAGGTGATATTACAGATCAAAGAAACCTAAATGCAGTCCTTTGATTTGTTAGTACCTACACTCATTACAAGGACATTCCTATTGGTGAATTTCAGAAAACAAGTTGAAGTAGTGAGATGTTATCAGTTATTACAGTTATTATTATCATCACTGGCATCAGAGAAAAGGACCACAGGGCCATATTCTCAAAGCTTCCCAGTGGTGACGTTGTGAAGATTTTTTGAATTAAAAAGATGAAGATACCCTGTGCACAGCAGTGCCTCTCTCCTGGGTGCCAGCTGATGCAAGGCAAATTACAGAAAGTCAAAGAAATATTTCAGCGCACACCAGGACAGCAGGATACACTATTTTATTAGGGGATTACATTAAAAAAGGAGAGAACTGCACGTTTCACACATTGCTTCATCAGATTTGCTCTGTGATTTTTTTTTGAGTTATTTTGGTTTTAAGAATTTCCCTCTAGAATAAATGCCAGTACAAAAAAGGTTCTGTGTTTATTAAGTATCATAGCCCATAAGACTGCTTGTAAGGTTAACAGTTGTTTAGCGCAGGGAGGACTTCCATGGAGCTCAGGGGTCAGATGCATAAAACTCTGTGTAGATTCATGACTAAAACTGTAAACGCACAAAGAGAGAAATATGCCAATGCATTCTTTTCCTCAGATTTATAAAAGCCATGCGTATGCATAGTTCTGATTTATGAATCTCAGCCATTGAGGAACTGGGCACATGTGCATGAGCCTCATTTCGACTCCCACAATTAGCCATAAATTGATGAAGACACCCTGAACCAGCCGTTTTCGTATCAGTTTGCTGCCTGCTCCACCAGTCTATACAGCTGTCAATGAAACAAATGGGAAAGAAGAAGTGCCGTTTCACAGTGTTGCAACGGCAAAGTTCTCTAACAGCAGAATGGCTGTAATTATGCATGACTATTATGCACAGCTGTGTGGTTCTTTATACTGTCCATATCATTAATTCATCACATGGACCGTAAACCATCGTCGGCAATTATATCTCAGAAATGTAATCAATGATAAGTTTGTAGCGCTCATATCTACACCGAGTTTACAAGGTGTGACACAACTAAGGATAAAAAAAAGAATATATACAGCTAATTAAAATGCTGACTCCTGTGTAAATTAAAAGAATGATAAAATTAATCACAAAAGTTATTAATGTTATGTTTATAAAAGTGCCTTTGATCGGCATCAAATCTCTGTGTAAACGCAAAAAAAACAAAGAATAGCACAATCAGTGCAGCTGGTTATCAACATAAACAATGTCTTACTAAAAGATTTCATCTCTCAGCTTATATTTCATCTCCACCTCATCACAACACCCACAGATCGCATTGGAAAAACGTGTACACCTGGTCTAAAGAATGCATGACATTCTCACTGCACATTCTGTGTTTATAAATACCAGTTGATAAATGGCGTATACATAGTTTTTGTGCATAGACGTCGTTTAAGCATCTGGATCCAGGACTGTCTCATGCAGGGGAGAAAGTGGCCACCTGAAGTGTAAGAAAGTGGAGAAACACAGCTTGAATAACAGGAAATTAGCACAGAAAGGCTGTAACTAACAGTTAGCCAGCCAACAAAAAATCAGTAATGTGTGAATATCGGATACAGTAGAGTCCACATTAAAGTTCAGATATTTTTATATATTTTTGTCAAATTGGTCGGGTTGCTAAATATTTATTTTATGTGTGTGTGCTGAGATTTTCCTCACATGACCAATGACAAGATCTAAAAGAGCATCATACCTTGCAACCACACCTCTGCACTGAAATCTTCTTGTCTCTCTCTTTGACTTCCCTAAATTAACTCTTTTCTTAGGCTAAGCTAAGAGCAGTAAGAGTATTTAATATGAATAGTATTTGTAGGATATTGGTAAACACTGTTTCTGCTTTCCTAGCTTTAATATGTTTTTTGCTGACTATTTGTCACACATGCCTACGCACACATACACACAAAATAGTGTAATCATACACAAATAAAAGATTATTCATTTTTTACACATTAGATGCAGAAAGTTACTCACTTGCATATTGTTTGTTCCTTCCCTCCTCCCTTTATTCATTAGATGATTTACTCATTTTTTTCATTATTTCTCATTTGGTCTACCTTCCTGTCAGTGGCCAAAAGCCGAAAGTGTAGGTAGGTTAAAACTATTGGCTCTGGTTAATATCCTGGCAGACAAGTTCTGTACAGTCTGTAGTCAAGCAATAGATTTTTTGTTAAGACAAGTAAAGAAGCTGATGCAATAATCAAGGTGCGAGAGGATAAAAGCATGTAAAATGGTCTTTGTGTCTTTAAAACTTAAACTGTTGGACTAATCCATGGTGAATTTTGGTCTAAGTGCAGCCTAATTTATACACACAAGCAACTCAACACTGAAGACAAATAACATTAAATATATAACAATGTATGCTAGCATTAACAGGGTGAAATTTGGTGGTTTTCCCCTTTAAATGGATGTTCTGCATGACCTGTTGATTGGTCAAGGAGGACTTGAAAGGCGTCACCCACAGAGCTGTTGTATTCTCTTAACATGATGCATTACGTACAATTTGTACATTGGACTTTCTTCTATTTCACATGATCTGTTTCTATTTTGAATGGTATGTAGTTTTTTCATAATGGTATCATGTAGATTATTAAGTCTTTGTTGTTGTTGTCTACCAATATGTAGCAGCAGAAATCTATTTTTCTGAGGTTAATATTTTTTCCTGCTTAAAATGGTGCCCAGAGGTACTGCACCAGAAATAACAGGATTATCTGTGTGCCTCACTTAGAGTTAAACATTAGCTGGAAACATTGTTTATCATGAGCTGGTAGTTTTTGATCAGCTGTTAATTTACATTGAAAACGTCTGTGACTATTTGAAGTAGTAGGAAGTCAATGAATAATCTTCTTGGCTTTGATTTGCCTCTTGTGTATATCTGCTATACCAATGCTTATCTTCCCTGAAACACATAGTAGATCACATTTATCAATGTTTTTTAATAGGTGTGTGATCTTCCTGATAAAAATACCAATGATCAACTATTACCATTTTTCAAACCTTCGGGAGCATGTGCATGTGTGGATACTAATTATCATGACTTAACATATTGGCACTGCCTAAGTAATCCCAGAGTAAACACTCATCATTAATATCCTTCAAAATGGCACCAAAGAATAACAAAGATTCTTACAATTGTACAACAGAAAAATGCCTACAGAGTATGAAAGGATATTATGGAGGAGGTGAATGTGACTTGTCACAGAAAACTGTGCAAGAAGTTAAACAAAAAGTGTTGTTTTAAAAGTGGAGGAGACCAGGGGAACAACTGCTGCTCCCCCAAAGCACATATCTGTGCCATCACTGTGGATGTGTTGCTCTTGGCCATTATTCGATAGGGGACAGTGATGTTATATGAAACTGTTCTCTGAGTGATGGGCTAACAAGAACAGATCTTGTCAGAATGACTGTCCTCCGACTTCTACCTTCCTTATGAAGATTTTAAGACATTAAGGCATTTTAGTCATTTTAAGTCAGTCATTCATTAATGATTCATAAAGTATCTACAATAAATTACATTAATTTATAGGCAGGTTCACATAAACCTCCATTGTTATCAATAAAAGTGACATGAAAGATGCTACAAAGCTTATATGAAGCTTAATGAAGTCGATATTATAGATGAACTCCAGCATTGAAACATAGCCTAAGAGTTGTCTTAAAGGTATACTACGCAGGATTTGTTGGTTGGTGTTTGTAAACACACAGCATTCAAAGTTGACCCCTCCTCGCTGGCTCAGAGAGAGAGAGAGAGAGACAGTAGCAGTGGTTGAGCGAGCTAGAGTGAATGAAGAGAGGGAGCGGCACTGGAGAGAACAAAGCTGCGAATCAGAGAAATAAAATGTTACTTTCTGATTGTTTCACGGCGGTTACGTCCTAAAGCACAAATAAACACACCCACCCCTCCGCACACCTCTGCCCAATCCTGTGGGAAGGTACCACATTACCGGATTTTGTGTGAATGCAGAGCTTCATCCTGTCCGATGTGGCCTCTCTGCTCTGCATGTGTGTAGCTCAGCCCTGCCCTTGGTCAAGCAGACACACAGACCTGCAGCTCTTTATACATCTATAACAGAGACAGAGAGCGGAGCAGAAGAGAGAGATGGAGACAGCGATGTTACCTTGTCGCTACACTACAAGCCCTGACCTCACACCCTGTGCACTGTTATTGGCTGGGGGCTACACACCCATTAACAAAAGGTTGACGCTCAGAAATATCCCAAACACAGCAAATAATAAGAAAATACAGGCAGAGGGCAGAGTCACTGCAGATAAATACACCACCACAAACTTCTAGTGGGTCATAAGCGATGATTGAGAAGGGATTATTTTTGTTTGAGTCTATGCATTGTTGTTTTTTTTTTTAGGAAAATCCTACATGGTATACCTTTAACTTCAGCTTAGTTGTTTTTAAAACTGCACAAAAGTTAACTCTATAAATTAAGATGTAATACAGAATGAGGGTAAAGAGCTTTCAAAGATTTCTTCTATGCAAGTAATCCAGACATTTTTTGTAAATTACAGCAAGTAACAGAGAAATGTCACTAACTTATTTTCTTGTACAAAACAAAAGCAAACAAAAGAAAAAACTTGAAATGTTCATAAACTGAGATGATCCAAACTCCTCCTAATATGAAACATTGTTTCCTCAAAGAACAACACTGAGAAGCTTTGGAAACATTGGGCCTCATTCACAAATATTACTTCTTACTTTGCGCATAAATTAAGTGTGCATGCAATATTACTGTCTGATTCATGACACGTGCACACTGGCCAATTTTGTTCTTACTGTGTGTATGTTAGTGAATCAGAATCATTCTAAATTGACAGGCGTGTGCCCGCTATTGGTAATTAGCATACTACCACGCCACCATTTCTCAATATAAGGAAAGCTCTGTTGAGAGAGCTGTCACTCACTGCAAAGAAGGCAGTGATGGTAAAAATGTAAAAAAAAAAACAAAAAAAACCCCAACTTACCTCCTGGTGAAATTCAAACTATAGTTTCAGAAGTAGAAAGGCAGGTTTGGTTGCCCCATTGTGAATCCTGTATACAGTCTGCATACCTGTTGCACCAATACCATGCAGTACATCTGTAACAAAATAAAAAGCTGATAAATGTGTAGATCTGTGGAATTAATACAAATGAATCCCTACTGCTGCGACAGGTGCGCATCATGTTTCATCTCTGTCCACAACGGGCCATGACGTAGCGAAAGCAGAGTGCCCCTCCCTGTGCCACTGCTGAACTGTCAGGCTGTGAGGAACACTGAGCAGGCTGCTGGTTAACCAGCTGCATATATCACGGCCAAATCTGATGGGTGAAATTAATTGGTGTCACTTTGGGATATGGATAGTCGGATATATAAGCTATTGTCATCTGAAAGTGGGAACAGGACAATTTTAATATATTATAAGTTCATTACATTCATGATGATTTATGGATTGAAATGGCTTAGCTTTTAATTTTATAATTAATAAATTAATTGTGCAATTTCACACTTTTAAATTTTGTATATTTAGGCCCACCATTTTTTAAATAATTATGGTTCAAATATACTGTTTACATTAAATAAATATTGACTATAATGTTTTTAAGATCGTGGGATGTTTATGATCTGTGCGTATGCATGGTTTAAGGTAGTTCTAAATTTGTTCGGTGAGTAAGAACAAATTCAGGTAAGAACATATTGATGAGTCCTGGATTTGTGCTTAAACATTTATGCACATGGTTTAAGCACAGATGTGTGCATATGCACTGTTTGTGAATGAGGTCCAATGTCTTTAATCCAGTAGATTAACCTAAAAGTATTACCAGGACACAGTATTACTATGAATATATATAATGAAATATCTTAATATGTAAACAGACTGACTACAGGCACTTGGCCAAATTTACTTAGTTTTTGTGAATATATATTATAATTCTTTGAATTATTAATAAAAGTATAGGAACACACCAGTATTAATAATGTTTATTAAATTGTTTTGTGTTGCAGCATCATTACAAGCACATTATATATATATTTATATATATATATATATATATATATATACACACACACACACAGACACAGACACACACACATACTCTTGCACCATCTTAATAATTTTGCAATCATGAAATTACAATGCCTTAAGGCCCAATCTGTAATTTTGTGACTGCATCAATTACAGGTTTATTTGCATTTACTGTATGTTTGCAGAGTTTGACCTGTAGATCTAGGCTTAGTCCCTTTCCTTATAGGTGGGGGTAAAGCAGATTTGTTTTTTTAAAGCTTGAGTGCAGGACTTTTGTCTCCCCCTTCTGGCAGTGAGAGTAAAGATGGGCGCTCAGCTGTGATTGCCTAACAAAGGCAAGCAGCACGCTTCATGCACACTTCAAATGATAGGCACACAGAGAGGGCTGGTAAAAATAGATATGTTTTGACCATCCACTGGCCCAAAAACGTATTTTTTGATGGTCCACCAGGATTTATCCCAGTATGCCCAATGGCCAGTACAGTACATACTTGCCGTAACCTACTGTTGCTGATGTAAAAAGGTGGATAAGTAGTTTTGAGCGTCACACAACCCCTGCAAAATGATTTGTGTCACTATCAGAATTTGATCCATTCGGCCCTATAACCTTTGGAAAGTCTAGAAGAGCCACATGATTAACAGTCAAACGCCCCTGACATGAGATTTAAAAACTATATATACTGTGAAATACAGAGAGATTTATCTGGCGGTGATAGACTTAATCATCATTGTGTGAACTCATTTGGGAAGGGCTTGAATGTAGCAGACATTCATTTATATGTAAAATTTCTGCACTGCAGGTTTAAGGATTGCAGATTTGACCAATACTCAGCTTTGTTTTATTTGTTTTTTAACTTGTAGTTGTATATGCTTTGACATTTTGGTTTTGGTTTGGTTTATGGTTTATGGTAAAGAGATTATACATATATATATATATGTGTGTGTGTGTGTGTGTATATATGTGTATATATATATATATATATATATATATATATGTATATGTATATGTATATATTTCTTCATATTCACAAAATGTCCTGCTGTTCTTTTTTCTAACAGCTAAAGAGGACAGTAAACCAGTAGAAGCTGACAGTGACGCTGTAACTCCTCCAAAACAATCTCCAGAGGGCCCCTCCACAGGTGCTGCTCCCTCTTCCCAGCCTATTACTGAACCAGCTCCATCACAGAGCCACTCTCAAGAAAAAGCAAAGGAGTCAATCAACAGTAGTGTGTCAAAGCAAAAATCTGCAGAATCAAAACCCTCTACACCACTTACTTCAGCAAAGTCTACTCTGTCTCAAGTCACACAATCTCCAACCACCTCAACCTCCAAACATCATGAAACAGGGGCCCTTATGGTCACTAAGACCACATACGTCATACCAAAGAAGCAGTCCGGACCACAGCCACTGTCCAGCCAAGTGTCAGCCTCAGCATCATGCCAGAAGCCTCCATCAGCCCCCACACTGCTGAACGAAACCCGAAATCTTCCGGTGCCACCTGCACCCAGTGCTCCCTCCTCAAGACCCTCTCAGCCCAATAACCAGGTCAGACAGAGCATCCAGCGCTCCCTCACCAGCATCCTGGTCAAAAGGTGAGAACTGTTTTACATACATACTGTACATTACATGCTCGAATCAAAGCATCAGTCTGGGATTCTTTGATAAAACAAAGTCTTGTCATAAATACATGCTATACTCTATTGATGAATATGACATATAAATTGAAAATTTTTATTATTAATTATAATTTGAAAAGTTAGTGGTGGTGGTGGTAGAAGCCAAAATGGTGAATGGCAGTAAGCAAATGAACATGTATAAAAAAAAATGGACATTATTTGATAAGCATACAGTAATATAATTTAAACTATAGTGCTTAAGAGAAAAAAGATAGTTTTAGTTTTTAGTTTAATTTTTATTTCTGTTATGCCAAACATACAGCTCATTCCACATGGGATTACAAGACACCTCTATTTTACAAAACATGCATCTTTCGGTAATACAGATATAAAAGCATGTGGGGGAAAAAATTTCCAAATGAACAGGAGAAAACCAAAAACTATATATCTACAACTTATTCTGATAAAGGGCTTTTTTTCTCTTCTCTCAGGCTTTCTTCAAGTCACTGGCTAATTTATATGTTTCATATGTAACATCCAACTCAGTCTTTGTGTATGTATAAAGTCAGTATCTGTCTTTATCTTACTAAACAAAGTATTGCGCAGTTCCCAATGAAAAGGACAATAGAAAACAAAATTAAGCTTACACTAAAAATTCACCATTTATTTCATTACTAGATTTTTATTGCCACAGTTTGTAATTCTTTATGATTGATTACATAATTGTCAGTAATCTATATTTCAGAGGCCTTTTCATTAAGTATACATGACCCACATATTATAAATCTGTAAGCAAACTCATAGGGATTATTTGTATTCAGACAAAAACAGTTTTTTTCCCATAACATTACAGTCTCCAGTTGTAGCTGTTGCACTTTTCCAAGAATTTAAGTGTAAAAATTGTATCTCAATCTGTAAGACCAGTGATGCACAAGAAATTATTTGACTAACTGCCTTTTCATTTGTCAAGGGTATGTGATTGTGAGGATTTGGAGATGTCTGAGAGTGAAGTTGCAAAGCTTGTTGCAAGCATTGAGGTGGAGATGTTCGACATATTTCGCAACACAGACAGCAAATACATGAACAAGTACAGAACTATAATGTTCAACCTGAAAGACCCAAGAAACAAGGTTTGTTCAAAGTTGATTAAAACCTGTCTTTTGTTTTGTGGTCTCTATTCTTGCCATACAATACTACTGTCAATATTGTATTGTAAGGTTCTGTAGGAGCAACTGATAGCTACTTATTTTTTGGCAAACTGACAGTCCAGTAATGGGTTTTCTCTAGGGCTTGTTGTATCGGGTTGTACGTGGAGAGATCAGTCCCTTCAGACTGGTCAGGATGAGCCAGAAGGATATGCAGGCTACCAAGGCACCAGAGCCAAGTGCAAAAGAAAGACCAGAGGTAAAGTCCAGTAGGCATAAAACATAACCAAGGAAAAATCAGATATAAAGCTTGAATTTGTTGTCAGGCCTTGGAAGGGTCAAGCAGTGTGTGAAAAATTATAATCTTCTTTCATTGTCTGTGTTTCTAGGTTAAAGATGCAGCTGCTAAAGCACCAAGTTTGCTGCAGAAGCATGAAGCAGTGAAGGTTGATTTGCCCAGTTTAAATCCCCCTAGACCCAACAGAAGACCTGATAGCACGGTGTGTACCCATCTAGTTTGTAAAAAATTGGTGGAATTACAATTTTTTATATGATCATTATATTGTTTCATCTGCTCCATATAAACATATATCATTTTTCATGACTATGATATCTTTGTGGGTTAAGTCTTGTTTGTGTGTTTGTGTTGGTATGTGTTGCTTATTAGGAACAGAAGGGAAGTCTTCCTACTCCTGCTGTCAAGACCAGAGCATGCCAGCCAAGCAAGGGCAGTGTTGTACCGGATATTCTCGCCTGTATGCTTAAGGACACAACATCAGAACACAAAGCTCACCTCTTTGACCTGAAATGCAAGATATGCACAGGTGAATTAAAAAGATGTTTGGCAATAACTGTCTAATATTTAGTAGACTTAATTATCCAGTTACCACCCATTGTTATGTTTTGTCGCTCAAAGCAGATTCTTATTCCTTCCCAGGCCAGATACCTGGGGAAGAGGAGGAACCCACAAAGAAAAAACCAAAGGTTTCTGAACCTAGAGATAAGCATTATCCCATGTGGAGAAGGTCTGCAGGAGATGACTCCCCTCTGCGAGCACCACCTGATTCACCTGACATGGATTCTCCAACATTTCCCCTAATGGACCGTTCATCCCCCCTTACCATTGACTCTCCAGTTTTGACTATAGTTGAATCCCCTGCTTCACCCATAATGGATTCTCCAGCCTCCCCTACTTTAGAGTCTCCTGCCTCCCCTGTCATGGAGTCTCCTGCATCTCCAACTCCAGACCCTCCTAAAGCTCCAGCAACAAAGAGAGCATATACACCAGTTGTGATTCCAGCTGTCTCCACAGTAACCATCACAAGGCGTGACCCCCGTACTGCGGCAGGCAGGATCTCTGCTTCGTCCAGTGGAACCTCTGGTCCCAGTAATACAATCCATAACCAATCAGCTCCTTATGCCCCTCTTAAAGAGACGAGCTCTGCCTCACCGTCAGCACCAGCCTCTTCACTGCGACCAACAAAAACAGTACCTAAATCTATCTTAATGAAGCCATCGTCCTCAACAGATCCCAGACTCTATGGCTCATCTTCAAGGTATTTAAAGAACTATGGAATTATAAAGTGTATGAAATTAATTGTATTCTGTACTAGGAAGGATACATTTAAGTGAAATCAGCATAATGTGTGGATGGGATTGTTATTGTGCTGTTTTGGTTTGTATTTCAGAACCGTGATCTCTGAATCCCCAGCTGATGGTGAGACAGCTCAGTTCCTGGCGAAGCAAGACATTGTATGGAAAGGCTTCCTTAACATGCTCACTGTAGCCAAGTTTGTCACCAAGGGATATCTGGTTTCAGGATCTGCTGAAACTCTAAAAGCGGTATAATAATGCACAATAATAACATTTTTTTTACACACAGCTGTATCAAAAAGATCTGTCATTGTCTTGGGAGCTGAATTGACAAATATGTGACCTTTTTCTTGTGTGCAGGATCTACCTGATACCATACAAATCGGAGGACGAATCATGCCTCAAACAGTGTGGGACTATGTTGCAAAACTAAAGACCTCTATTACAAAGGCAAGCAGTATATACAGTATTTCTTTATTTGTCTTGTTCAGTGATGTTGAAAATATATCAACATTATACATCTTCTTTTGTCTTTGCTTTTTTCTTATTAGGAGTTATGTGTGATCCGGTTTCACCCTGCAACAGAAGAAGAAGAGGTGGCCTATGTCTCCCTGTTTTCCTACTTCAGCAGCAGAGGTCGTTTTGGTGTGGTCGCCAATAACAGCCGTTCCATCAAGGACATATATCTTGTCCCGCTCAGTGCAAAGGAATTAATCCCATCCATTCTACAACCTCTTGAAGGACCAGGTGTGGTACTGCTTCCAGTTCTGCTTATAATATATATTTTTTTGCATTATTTGGCTCGGGCAAATGCCTATATTAACACCTCAACAGTAACAGGCTCAACAGTAACAGATTATATTCAGGCTGCAATATTTCACCAAATTAAAAATTTTTTTTTTTTTTGTATTTTAATACAAACATTTTCAGAATGCTTTTCCTCCCACTTAAAAAAATAGACAAATGTTATTCCTCAGTAAAACACCATCTCTCACTTTCATCTCTTATCTCTATAAATAACTTGCTTCCTTCTTTAAAATGTAACATTTTTTTTTATTCAAAATATATCAAACTTTCTATTTTGTAAATTTTCTGACTAGGAATTATCATAATTTGGTTACAGGTGATTAAATCTGATGGCGACATTTTTGTAGTTTAAGCCAACAAAATCAATTGTCGTTGGCTAAGAATATTAAATGCAGTGAAATCAAGCATTGCTATAAACTGTTATTTGAATGTTGGCTCTAAGCAATATAAAACGAATCATATAATTAATTTATAAAATATATTAAAATGATTATTATTTAAATCTCTGTCAGCTCAGATTGTACAATATTTGTCATTTTATTAATGGTATTGCAGAGCTATCCCTAATTATTGATAAATCAATTGGTTGTTTCGAGTCCTAATGAAAGTCCTGCACCTCGTGAGAATTACTTTAACTTTCTGACAAAAATTGTCAGTAAAGCAAAACAATGGAGCAGTGGAGAGCCAGTTGTCAGAATTCAATTTTGAGTTGTTCTAATGTTTTATTTATTTTACTTTTCTGTATTTCACAGGGCTTGAAAAGGACCGGCCTAATCTTCTTCTGGGTCTGGCAATCATCCAGAAACCAAAACGTCCTGGAAGCTTGCCTCAGGAAATTGAAGAGAAGAGACCCAAAGTTCATATGTCCAAAGACCCCATGTGGATCCCAAAACCTCCAGTCCTCTATGGTTCTGACAAATTAGAGATATTCCAACCCTATGATCCAGAGACTCCTGCTAGCACCACCCCTCCTGGTTCACCTTCCTGCCCTGGGTCACCATCAGACTCCTCCTCTTCTGGCTCAGTCACCATACCATCTCTTTTGACTTCCATAAGAGCAACCCCCCCTGTTTCTAACTCAGCCACTGCTGCTAACACTCAGTCCACCTCTAATAGCAGTTCCAACAAGAATCCGCTACAGACTATCTTGAAGACTTTGTTTGGCAATAAGCAAACTGACTCCATGGTCTCTTCTGATGGAAGTTCTACAACAACAACAACAACAACAACAACAACAACAACAGCAACAACAGTAAGTGCTAAGATGCTCCCAGTATTTTCCCAGGCATCTGGATCAATGGTGGATCCAATTGTTCAACAGTATGGACATAAATCCAAAGTCAAAGAGATAGAAGAAGAGGAAAATGACTTTGACCGACCATACGACCCAGAAGAGGAATATGATCCAGCAATGGGATATGGAGTGGTTTCTCCACAGAGCATAGAAAAAGTGAAGGCAGGTGGCCCTGCATTATCAGGTTTTGTAGACGATGATGTGGCCTATGATCCAGAAGACGAGACTATCTTTGAAGATATTCAAAGTGATGTTGTAACAAAGCCCCCTGTTCAAACTCAAATGTCTGATTCTCCATCATGCCCAACGCCAGTTTCCACCCAAGTTGTAACACCAGCTCCCACTTCCACCCCAGCCCAAACTTCTAACCTTGCTGAAGTTCCACAGAACCTTCCTACAGGCACTGTGGTCGTCTCAGCTGCAACACTGACTGAACAACAGAGAATGCTTGAGGAGCTTAATAAGCAGATTGAAGAGCAAAAACGGCAATTAAAGGAGCAGGAAGAGGCACTTCGTCAACAGAGAGAGGCTGTGGGTATGTTCATGGCTCACTTCTCAGTTTCTGATTCTCTGATGTCCCCCCCACAAAAATCTCTGCCTCTCAGTCAACTGCCATCTCAGCAGAGTGGCATAATGCAAACAGAGTCAGGGCCTTTGGAATCAACAGACAAGGCCAACAACCTTTCAGAGACTATGAACAGTCCAAATGTAGATGCACAAACTGTTAATCCAGAAGACACAAATGCCATTCCTGATCTTAAAAATGATGCAGATGCTGTTACAGAACAAGATGAAACACAGGAAAATGACAAGTATTCCTCTGCTGGAGAGATTGAAGATTCTGATGTAGCTTATGATCCAGAGGATGAATCACTTTTTAATGAAATTCAAGAGGATGTATTTCAAGGAAGTAGTACAAAGACTCGGGATTCATCTTTGTCTAGAGCAGGGCACAAGGGTACTCCTCTAAATTCATACCACAGCAGAAAGCGAAGGCCATCACCAAAGAAGCGGAGTCATCGTGAAAGGGGCCGCCATAGAAGTCCCTCAAGAAAATCACAGAGGCGTTCTCCTTCACATTCCCGGAGACGTAGAGAAAGGGATAGACACAGAAGAAGTGAAAGGGAGAGGTCAAGGCATAGAGCTAGAGACCAGTCTGAACGCCAGGCTCGTCATCGTAAAGAGCACACTACACACCGTCGTTCTCATGGGCGTAGAAGATCCCCATCATCCCCCAGACAAAAAGATTCTATGTCCCTTTCACCAAATCAACATAAAGGACCTTCCCCTCATATCTTTGAGAAACCAAAACATATAAGTGGCCAGCTTAATACTCCATTAGACCCTGTTGTTGGACAATGTGTAGAGAGTAACACATCATCATATACTCCAGTTACTATAAAAAATGACCCTGATGGACATCAGTTAAAGTGTAATATTTTTGAGATTACAACGCCACAACAAAAGAGCCTTGAGAAAGACTTTTCACATGAACTTCTTCACAAAGTGAAACTTGAGATTTCAGAACCATCAAAATCCAAAGAGCTTCAAAAACATTCAGCCAGTGACCATGATGACACAGGTAGTGGTTCACAAGAAGTGGATAAACCCACTCAACAGGAAACTTTGCTTAGTAGCAAAATTGAAAGTACAGTTCCTCTAAGAGAAATTGATCCTCCAATTCGAGATTCTCCTGAGAGCCCTGATCCAGACCCACAGTTTGTGGAACCTGGCAACATAGAAAGGAGTGAATCAGTTAAGACTGAGGAAATCAGAGATCCTGAGACACATATCAGTGGCTTGATGCCACTTGTGAAAATTGAAAACAATTGTCTACCAATTGGCGGTCAAGCAACACTGCCTAAAATACCATGGCTTACTCTCGAAGGCACAATGTCAAATGTTTTGAAATTGGATTTTAAAGCCCTAGATCTACAAGGCCCAGGTGTCAGAAATCAAGATATGATTGTGGCAGACAAACAGATAGAAGGGGAATGTACAGGCCTAAAGCATCCAGAAATAATTTGTCAAGGTGGGGCACATTCAAATCCAGCTACAGGAGCAGGTATTCAGGGTTCAGATATCAGAAATCCAGGACCAGATATTAATGGCCCTGGACATAGGGGCTCACAGAAAGATTTAAGAGAAACAGGAGTTAGATTTCCAGGGCTTGATGTGAGAAGTCCAGAAATGCCAAGCATAAGTCCCAATATTTGGGGTCTTGAACCACACATACAAGACCTAGCTGTAAACAGTCAGAGGAAACATGGGAGGGACCCAGGGACAGAGATGCAGGATTCAGAGCCAAATATGAAAGATCCAGCTATTCACTGCCCTTCGACAGATAGACCTGTGCCTGACACAAGGGGCTCGGAATCGAGGGACCCTTTATCAGCCATGTATCATCCAAGCCTGGGTACAAGGGAACCGATTATAACAGATGAGAGGAGAAGCCAAGATGGTAGTGTTCTACAGAAAGGTTTACTGGGTCTAAAGACAGAGGAGCAGAGAATGCCAGAAAACCCAGATGGCAGGCCAGGTGTTATGGGTATAGAGGCTCCAGATTTTATAGGAAGAGATAGACACCCAAAAGATATAGGTGAAAGTCCACATACTGGCGCTATGAGATCTGCTATGAGGACTGTAAGTGTAAGAGCTCCAAGTCCAGATATAAGGAGTGCAGGTCCATCTTTTAGAGGCTCTGGAATAGTTCAAAGGCACACTAGGCATGATGGCAGTCCAGTTTTAGAAGAAAGGGGCCCTCGGAAGAGGGGTTTTCAGCCATATGGAAGAGATGCAGACTTGAGCAGGAGGTGTGGCAGTCGAGAAAGGAGTTTAGATTCAAATGCATCTACAGGTTCAGAGGGCAGAGTTTTGAGAGCATCCCCATCAAGGACACATGAAAGGCATGGCCCACAAAGAGAGCGAGATGTACCCATGAGAGGACCAGGGCCAAATATGAATTATGAAAGTGCTGGGTCTTGCTTTGGACAAGACAGTAGTGGGCCTAGAGAAGATTTCAAGGAGCCATGGTCTGATCATAGGGTTGAAAGGAGTGTACATGGCCCTGACATGAGAGAATCAGAAACCATGCATGAATTAAGAAGTCCACATATAAGAGGAATAAGTTATATGGGGTCTGGTCAAGATATGGGTAGTATGGGTGGCTCAGATACAAGAGGTGATAGAAGTGAGTCACATACCATGAGTTCAGGTAGAGACATCAGAGAATCAGGTCCAAATAAGAGAGATGAAGGCATGCAGGGAAGAAATATACAGGGTCCATGGCTAGAGAGGAGAAATGAACAAATGGGTCAAGAAGACAGAGGTCTCGTTCCAAACATTATAAATCCAAATTGGAGAGATTCAAGACCAGGTGGTGTATGTCCTGATATAAGGGATCAGGGTAATCAAAATAGAGACCAGGGTCCACATATGATGGATCCAAATTGGAGTGGCCCAAGATCAGATGTAAGAGATGATTGGAGAGGGCCTGATAGGAGAGGATCAGGGCCTGTTAGAGGAGGGTCATTTATACAAGATGAATGGAGAGTCCATCCACCTGATAGGAAAGGACCAAACATGGAGAGCCAGGGGCCTGACAGAAGAGGCGCTGGAGGCCCGGACTTTAGAGAATCAGGGCCTGAAATGAGAAGTCCAAACATGGAGGGCCTGAGGCAAGACAGGAGAGGAACAGGTGGTCCAGGTTTCATGGGACCAGGGCCTGAAAGGAGAGGCCCTGAAACGGAGGTCCCAGTGCATGAGAGGAGAGGACCAGGGGGTCAGGATTTCATTGGATCAGGACCTGAAAGGAGAGCTCCTCATATGGAGGGTCCTGGGCCTGACAGGAGACGACCTGTAGGTCCAGATAACAGTGGACCAGGATCTGAAAGGAGAGGTCCAGTTATGGATGGTCAAGGATCTGGCATGAGAGGACCAGGGGGCCCAGACTTTGTGGGACCAGGACTTGAAAGGAGAGCTCCACCTATGGAGGTTCTTGGGCCTGACAAGAGAGGCCATGGAGGTCCACATTTCAGAGGACCAGGACCTGAAGGGAAAAATCCACCTATGGAGGGTCCAAGACCTGACATGAGAGGACCGGCAGGTCCAGATTTTAGGGGACCATGGCCTGAAAGGCAGGGTCCTGATATGGTTGGTCCAGGGCTTGGCAGGAGAGGACCAGGAGGTCCAGATGTCTGGGGGCCAGGACCTGATAGGAGAGGACCTGGAGGTCCAGATTTCTGTGGACCGGGGCCTGAAAGGAGAAATTTCTCTATGGAGGTTCCTGGGCCTGACAGGAGAGGACCTGGAGGTCCAGATTTCAGAGGACCAGGAACTGAAAATAGAGGTCCAGCTATGGAGGGTCCAGGACCTGACAGAAGAGGACGAGGAGGTCCAGATTTCAGTGGGCCAGGGCCTGAAAGGAAAGGTCCAGCTATGAGAGGTCCAGGTCCTGACAGGAGAGGACCAGGAGGTCCAGATTTCCAGGGACCAGGGCCTGAAAGGAGAGGTTCCTCTATGGACCGTCAAGGGCCTAACAGGAGAGGACCAGGAGGTCCAGATTTCCAGGGACCAGGGCCTGAAAGGAGAGGTTCCTCTATGGACCGTCAAGGGCCTGATAGGAGAGAATCAGGAGGTCCAGATTTAAGAGGGCCTGGGTATGAAAGGAGAGGTCCCAGTGTTGAGGGTCAAGGGCCTCCCGGGATGGGACCAGGACACCAAAACACTGGTGGACTGGGTCCTGACAGGAGAGGACCATATATGACGGGTCCTGGGCCTGACTTCATGGGACTTGGGCCTGAAAGAACTGGTCTAGGTATGGAAGGTCCAGGGCCTCACGGTAGAGAACAGGGAGGTCCACACTTAAGGGGTCCTGGGCCAGAAAGTGGACATATAAATATGGAGGGCCCTGGGCCAGATGGGAGGGGTCCAGGAATCATGGGACCAAGGCCTGAAAGACCAGGTTCTGGTGTTGAAGGTCTAGGGCCTGATAGGATAGGACAGCAAGGACCAGAGTTCATGGAACCAGGGCTTGATGGAACAAGACCATGTATGGAGGGTCCAGGTTCCAGGAGAGGGCTAAGAGGTCCAAACATGAAGAGACCGGGGCTTCAACATTCAGGTCTAAACATTGAGGGCCCAGGGTCTGACAGGAGAGGTCCAGAAGGTCCAGATTTTAGGGGACCTGGTCCAGAAAGAAGACCTCCAGATATGGAGGGAACAGGTCACAGCAGGAGCTTTCCAGGAGGCCCACAGTTCACTGGTCATAAGCCTGAAAGAAGACCTCCAGATATGGGGGGCCCAGAGTCTGATAGGAGAGGTCCACACTTGAGAGGGATGGGGCCTGAAAGAACTGTTATGGAGGGTCCAGGCCCCAATAGGAAAGGTCCAGGAGATCTAGATATTAGAGGATCAAGTTGTGAAAGCAGAGGTCAAGACATTGAGGGCTCAGGCCCTGACAGACAAGAACCAGGAGGCTCAGGCTTCAGAAATACAGGGTTTGAAAGGAGAGGTCCAGACATGGAGGGCCCAGCGCCTGACTGGAGAAGATTAGGTGGTCCAGACTTAAGAGGCCTAGGCATCAGACAGAAACATTCAAATACAGAAAATCTAAAACATGGTAGAAGAGATGACTGGAGAGGGGCTGACTTTGGAGAGTCAGAACCTAACCAAGAAAGCCCAGATATAGAAGGCCCAGGGCCTGATAGAACAGGTCGAAATTTGAGGGGTCCAAGGCCTATAAGGAGAAATATTACAGGACCAGGGCCAGATAGGAGAGGCACAGACTTGGAGGAACAGTGGTTAGATGGAAGAGGGCCCTATATGGAGCCCAGAGGAAATGAAAGAGAGTGTTCAGGAGATGAATGGAAACGACATGGCAACAGAGATCCAAGGCCTATCCAAGAAGGGCTAGATGAGCAAGGCCAAGAACATGGGAGGGAAGGTCCTTACAATGAATGGAGAGGCCCAGGGTGTAGTGGGCCTGGTCCCATACAGGAAAGACCAAATATGCAATTTCCAGGGCATAGGAGAGGTCCAAGACATGATTGGAGTGGTCCTGGTTGTAGTGGCCCAAGGTCTTTCCAGGATGATCCAGATATAATGTGTCCAGGGCCTGGTAGAGGAGGACCTGGAAATGAATGGAGAGATCCTGATAGAGGGCAAGCTGGACCAAACAGAAATGGACCTGGACCATTTTTCAGAAGGGAAAGAGATCTAGACAATAGAGGACAAGGCCATGATATAAGAGGTCCAGGCATGAGAGAACCAGGGTCAGATATGAGAGGGGGTCCAGATATGAGGAATGACTGGAGGCAGCCAGACTTCAGGGGGAATATGAGAGGTCCAAACATGGAAGGACCTGGGCCTCAAAGAGAAGGTCCAGATTTGATGAATTCATGCCAAAATAGGAGAGTATGTGAGATGGAAGGTCTTGATAGAAGAGGCCCAGGAAATCCAGATTTAAGGCAGCCAGGGCTTGAAAACAGAAATTCAAACATCGAAGGTCCAGGGACTGATGGTAGATGTTCAGATCTTCGAGTGCTAGGATCTGAAAGGCAAGGTGTGAATACAGAAAGCCGTGGACCAGGTAGACAAGGATTTGAACATGATTTTAGGAGGGAAAGGAGAGGTCCGGACATGAGAGGGCTTGGGCCTGATCAAACAGACATGAATGGGCCAGCCCCTGAAAGTTTAGATATAAGACATGGGTCTGGGAGGTGGGGTATAAACACTGGGGGGCCTGGGTCTGATAGAACAGGTCCAGACTTGATGGGCCCAGGGTTAGACTCAAGGGGATCTGAGCCATCCATGAAGGATGGAATGCAAGGGTCAGATATAAGAAGCCCGGGGTATGATTGCAGTGGGTCAGACATGCGGGGTAGGAGATCAAGGCAGATGGGTCAAAGAAGAGGCCCGGAGTTGAGATGTTCAGATATGTCTGCACCACCTTATTTCAAAAGAGAGGGTCATCAGGTTACCCAATTCCAAGGCCCTAATGATCCACATCCTGCACCATTCAATAGGCCCCCAGGTCCAGCTCCAAACAGTGGAGGAAAATCATGCCCCAGTTTTGACAACCCACAAAATCAGCAAGCAGTAAAACCTCAGAGACATAGAGCTGCCTTACTTCCCACTCCAACAGAAGGTCTTATACGCTTTCCAAATCGCAGGATCAACAGTCCTGATGTCTTCAGCCCAAAACAAAAACATATAGGCCACCCAACAGACAGGGAGTGGAATAGAGGTAGACCAGTGAGTCGAGAAAGAGAATTGGTCAAAGGGCAAAGACAGGAGCAGGAGAAAAGTCCTGCTGGTAAGATTTGCACACCTGTAGGGACAAGCACAAGGGGTGGAGAAGAAGAAAAGGAAGAGGGTAATCAAACTGATAATACATGTTGAGCCAAGTTAGACACAGGCTAAAAATCAAGACATAGTCCCTTCAGGACAGTAAGGCTGATTAACCAGACCTGCAAAAACACAGAATAACACAGTGAATGTATTTTGCTCAAGGAGAATGTTTGTCCATGTCTTATTGAAATTGTAACATGACCTACAGGCAAAGCCATGCGAAAGATCAGATATCATAGCTTGATTTGGACATGCTCAGAGATATTTCAGTTTATTATGTTCTAGTTTGTCTATTTCAAAGTAGATGTGTTTATTTTTGTTTGATAATGACTAAATGCCTCTTAAACTTAATTGATCACTTGTAAATTCAAGTTGTGTATCTCTTGTTGGAAACAGTCAGAAATGTTTTGTGTACATTTTTTTGTTTATGTTTTTCTTTTTTTTTCTTTTTTTTAACATAGCCATAGTGTCAGTAAAGTAGCCTTGATCTGACTTAAATGTTCTACTGCTGATAAAATAATGGCTGTTCTTGTTCTTTAAGAATGCAGGAAGTCAATAAAAATGACATACCTTTTTTAAATTTGTATTTAGTTTGATTTTGCCAACAATATATTTTTCACTGCTATGTGAATAGTACTCACAGCTGTTACTAAAACAGTCACTTGTTAAAGCACTGTGATAACACTTTGTGGAATATAATTAATTTCTGGTTCATACTTTTTTAGAGCTACAATAAAAATCTCACGCTTCACAGTTTATCTAATGGCATAATAGTGTTGCATATCTCCATGTAACGCAGGAAACGTATTCTTTGTACTGAAAAAGTAATTTAGCCTATAATGACATACTGATTGACACAACAGAGGTCGGAGACTAAAATAAAAGTAGTAATACCACAATGTAAAAATCACCATGAAAAGCCCTACATTCAAATTCTGTCTTGAGTGAAAGTATGGTTAGATACAATAAGTACAAGTCTTACCAACATACAGGAAAATTGTCCTGTCAGTGCATCATTGAGTATCATTTTACTGTTGTGGTTAGTCAAGCTCATTTTAACTATTGTTGGGTTGCTTATCTATAAGAATGTATCATACTTTAAAGCAAGTTTTGTATGTAAAGTGTTAATCTGCAAGTAACATTAACTACAGCTTTCATATAAATATTGTGGATTAAAAAGTACAATATTTGCCTCTGAAATTTAGTGGAGTAGAAGTATAAAGTGGAACAAAATATAAATAATCAAGAACCTCAAGATTGTTCGTATGTACGGTATTTGAGTACTTTGTTCCATTCCTTCACTGGATATATCCATATGAACATTAAGTATCCAATGACACAAAAACAAGCACATTTATTGTTATAGGAGGCTCCATACTCCCAATGCTTTTGAGAAAAGGTTGACCAGTTTGGTGGGTTATACCTGTCCTGATCTAAGACAGAGCCAGCCAGAATGAAAAGAACTTAAAGGTTAGGTTCACATCTTTCAAGTCTGTCTTAAAACCATAGTCAAGTACCCATATGAATGCTGAAACTGTTTTTCAGTTGGATATTGGCCATAATATCCCATGTTTCCCTGGACAGTGTTACTGTGGTAAATAATAGTCACACAAAGAGGGAATTTTGCATAAAAAAAGACTTTGGAAGGTTTCCCTCTTGATTTGACTTACCCAGACAGCTGAATCCTCATATCAGCTTAATTTTGGTTTGGAATGTAATTTTGCACAGAATGAGGACTGTGGGTTTTATCCCCCATCACTGATATTGAAACGGCTTTAAGAAGGGATCTCTTTAAGGCCACCATGGACAGGAGGAATGATTACAGCATGCAAAAATTGTTTCAATGTTCATATTTTAAGACAGACTTGAAAAATGTGAGCCTATCCTTTACCTGGTTTAAACACACATTATGACCTGATTCTCATTCCAGGGAAATGCTATATAGGATATATAATTACTCTAGTGTGCCATGTAGACAGCTGGCCAATATAATTGCCTAGAACCATTAAAGGGCAAAATGTTGTTTTTTCTTATTTGGAATGAGACATGTTTGCACAATAACATGGATTATTTTTTAATACAAAAGCCCTGTTGTTTAATTAGTTTTCAGGTTTATTTCTTAAGGGCTCTTGCTGTGACAAGCAAGTGGGGACAGATGAGTAAAAGAGGAAGAGGGAAGGGAGAACAAGTCCTTGGAAAAAATATCCCTGCTAATAGAAGACTGAGTCTGCATTTGTTAATATTGTGCATGAGCCTCCACAGCAACCTGCAAAGCTCATGGTTTACCAAAGGGGGGCGACAGCATTCAGTTGAATCTAGTCCATCAGGCATCAAAGCACCCACCAAGGAATTGATATTGAACTAGCTTTGGTAAGTGCACAAATTGTGCTTTAGCCACAATTAAATATCTCAATCACAAATCACAAAAACATCTAGTTATAGCAGATCACCACTGTTACATAACAGCCAGATTGCAGCCACAAACTTCCCATGAAGGGCCCTCAGCTTTTTCTGTTCAGCACAGGAGACTGGACCTCTGACCTGTGTGCATCACATCCTAAATGGATTCTTGCCTGAAATATTGTTTACATGATCAAGACTTCATCTACACAATGAATTGGGTTAACAATATTTTTTTTGCCATTATACATTAGTTCCAGTGCTGGACAATTATTCACATTTGCTATGATTTTAGTTTTCTTATCATTTATCTTATTAATAAGGATTAAGAAAAGTGGTCAAGATGTAAATAAACTGCAGAAGAAGTTTCCTTGAATCACCCTAACAGATGAGTCACGGAAACAATTATAAGCTACTGAAAATAACGTGATTTTTTTTTTATTTTTTACTGAAATCAGTTATACTAGTATATGATAAACAAGCACCAGTCATCAGCACAAACGTATATTTATTGGCTCTCTGCTGTAGTGCCTGTGGGATTCTCTCATTCTTCTCTCTCATTGTCATAATTACAGTGTGTAAACGTGTTACTACAAAGTATTTTGGTAAAAAGGTAGAAAAACACGTTTTGGGTTATTTAGCTAAAATGTTCAAATAAACTGAAAAAAAGCCCTCCTTTGACAGTTTTCAGTCCAGCCTTTTTCAGCGGACATCTGAGAAGCTCCTGAAGGTTGACAGAGCTGATTTAAGTACCCCTATGGTTGTGTACAATTTAATAGTGCTGGTGGAAGAAGTGTTGAGAAATAAATGTTAAATAAATGTTTAAACCACTGACATTAATTTATGCATCAATGCATGAGCAGCAGGTTGTAGCTGGTTGGGGTAAAGCTAATTACTTTATTGTTATATTATGTAATTTACAACAATGCATAATGTTTTATATGGAGTAAGTACAGTAGAGAAATAGTTGTAGAAATACTCAATTTAATTGGTAACTTGGTTATACTGTACCTCTAAATTGGGTTTAAATACAGTGCTTGAGTAAATGTACTTAGTTCATCTCTACCACTGCATTTTAAAGGTTGTCTACAGCATTTCTGATATTGGTCTGTTAAAAAACATTTTTTTCTTTAAATCATCGGAGGCTTCATCTGGGATACTGACCGACGTCCGGGGTCGGACTCCAACGTCAGTTGTCACCGGCGGGCATCGGGCAGGATTTGGCATTAAGTAAGTTAAAGACCTTAAAGAAAGGTCAATATAAAGAGGTGACTATTTAGAGTTCAGCCTTCATTATTTGGGCCACTTAATAATTGATGGTTGAAAGTATATTAACCGTTTTAACGTGGAAAGGGTTTTTACATAGATGTCCACGTCAGGTTAATTTATGCCAACGTCTTGTGACATTTAGCGTACGTTACTAGCTTAACGTTAACGTCGCTCGTTCCTCAACATAAAGTCGCGAGCTAACTTTTGTAGCTAAAGTTAATTTACTCACTACTGACATCTCGAAGGTATAAATGAATTGTTTAATATCAACACCGTATGTTAAGTTTGTTGAAGCTATCTTGGGCAACAATTTATGTTACGTTCAAAGACAAAAAACATTTAATAAAACAGCCCACGACACGTTTAACTTTAGCTAGTTGATGTCGGTTAACACGTATGTGGCCTGTAATGGTGGAAAGCTGAGACAAGCAGTGGTGAAGTATTCAGATCCTTCAGTAAAATTACCAATAACGTTACAGTAATGTAAAAATACTCCATTACAAGTTAAAGTCCTATTAGCAGCAAAATGTAGTTAAAGTATTGCAGTAAAATTAGTGGTTTGGTCCCTCTGACTGATATATTATTATATAGGACATCATTAGATTATTAATACTGACACATTAGTGTGTAAGCAGCATGTTACTGTTTTAGCTGCTGGAGGTGGAGTTGTTTGAACTATTTCATATACAGTTAGATAGTTAAGTCCATAGATTCCCAACCTAGGGGTCGGGCCCCTCCAAAGGGTTAGGACCAGATAAATCTGTGGAGTCATGAGATGATTAATGGGAGAGGAGAGAAGAAAAAACAAAGTTCTGATACACAAATCTGTTTTCTGTTTTTGAACTTTTTCTCAAACCTTTGATTTTTGGTGAAATATTGGATCATTTGAATATTTATTGAAATGAAACCATGTGTGAAGTTTGGAGGGAAAAATCACTATTTGGTGGAGCTGTTAACAACTCACAGACATCTGAAATGTGACCCCGACTACACACTGCTTTTTATAAGATATCAAAAGCACAAAAGGACATCTGAAAAATAACTAAAGCTGTCAAATAAATGTAGTGGAGTAGAAAGTCCAATATTTACCTCTGAAATGTAGTGGAGTGGAAGTATAAAGTAGCATCAAATGGACATACTCAAGTAAAGTACAAGTACCTCAAAATTGTACTTAAGTATAGTACTTAAGTAAATGTTATTAGTTACTTTCCACTCCTTGAGACAAATAAAACATTTTTCTGATCTCCATCCCATCTCTAGGATGTCATCCTTTTCCTCAGCTTGTAAAACCATCCATGTACCACCTTCAACCTCCTCCAGAGAACATCCCTATGACTCTGCTGGGGTGATTTTGAGCCAAGGTGGATGTTTGACATACGATCAGGGCCAGATGATGGGAACTGAGCTTGGTCTGATGGGGATGACAGAGGTTGAATATACACACCTTCAGCACCTTATCCAAGCCCAGATGGAGGCACAAGCTCCTCCAGACAGTCCAGATGTCAGATCTTACCCTGCTGCAGTGATGGCTAAAGACGCCACAGCGATTTCTCCCGTTCCAACCACTCAAGCTATTGACCTCTCAACTTCGACAGAGGAACACTGTCTGGTGATGCCAGGTGAAAAAACACCAACGTCTTATGGAGAGGTCCCAGGTTTTGTGCTGGCCAGAATCAGAGGAGAAAACAGTCTGACTGACTCACCCACCAACAGCAGCACATCTTCGCAGAAGCGATCCAGATCGGCTGCTAGAGTTTGCTTGGAGAAAAGGTTCAACTCCATGTCTGCTGACACGCCAAGGCAGCAAGATATTCAGTCAGCAGTTCTTAGCAAGTAGGTTTCACTATTAAAATGTATTGCTGTTTGTTGCTAACGCTGAAGTCACTCGTTTTTATGGAATGTGAAAAATCTCTGTTGTGTTTCAGTTTTTTGACGATGTTTCAGCAGTCTGCGGAGGCTCAAGAGGCAGTCATACATCCTCAAATGCAGAAGTGGATGAAAACTGACCGAGCAAATCCTTTTGAGGTTACCAGCCCATATGTCGGGGGTGTATATAACCCAGTGACCATGTGTGGCCAAGTATGGTGAAAAAAAAAGTCATGCGTTTTATTACAGCTTTATAGCATAATTCAATGTTTAATCTTTCTTTCTTGTGTTTTAATTTCAGGTGATTGGCCATATTCCTCACATGCTTGAACCAAACAAGCAGCAGGGTTTAATCATCCCCAAGAGTTTTTCATTTAATTTCTGCCCAGAGAGGATTGTTACAAAACCTCACTTTACCAGAAGCAGTAACACAACAGAAGAGCAGCAGTCGGTGAACATAGAAAGTAATAATCAGTATCTTATTTCAAAAGTATATTGTCTGCTGTACTACTATGCAAATACATGCATATGTTTGTGTCTAACTTAGTCTTATTTTGTACACTCTCATGTTTTTCACAGATGATTTGGCAATATCTGCTGCCTCCAGGAAGCACGGTAGTGCCCACAGCTCTCGACCTGTGAAGGCTGCTAAGGCTGCCCCAGACTCAGCTGGAGGATCAGGGAGCAGCAGCGGGAAAACAGCACGATCATGTATGTCGCTTAGCCAGCGCAGGGAGAAACACAACAGTAAGGAGAGGGAACGCAGGTGAGCAGCCATTGTTCACAGCTGAAGGTGTTTCTGCACCCTCCACAGTTTGTGACATGCTCTTATGAAATACTATTACTATAAATATTTATTGTCTCTCTGGGCCGTATATATTACCTCATGTAATATGTTGTTAGTTAAAGATTTTAAGTATGTGTGCCTTGCTCAACCATCACTACAGACTACACCATCTTTCATTCACGATGATCTATTCCCTACATAATAAACACTTCTTATTTTAGTCTAGTGAGAAGTAAACTGAGATTCTATATGCTGTGGACATTTTTGTGCCGTAGTGGGAATTTTGAGGGCATTACATTGGAGCTGAAATTATTAGCCGATTAATCGATCAACAGAATATGTATTGGCAACTATTTTTGATTAATCATTTAAGTCAGTTTTTAAAGGCAAAAATACCAAACATTCCCCAGGCCCAGCTTAATTGTGTGTCTTTACTGTCTTATGTGATAGTAAATTGATCATTTTTGAGTACTGGAGTGTTGATCAGACAAAACAAACTATTTGAAGACACCAACTTGTGCAGTAGGAAATTGTAACAGCATTTCCACAATTTTCTGACATTTAATGACCAAACAATGAATTGATTAATTAAGAAAATAATCGACAGATAAACTGATAATGATGCAGTTGCAGCTGCATAGCTTAGACACAGCAAATGTCTGGTTTACTGTTTACTGACCCTTTAACCTTGGAGCTCTCTCTTTATACAATAAAAAGGACCAAATTGATCCCCCACCATGTACATTCTAAATCCTAGAGACCATCTGTACTTCTTTAAACAGAGTTCATCATCTTTAGGGCCATGACCTAACATATATTTGCTTGATATGCAGACTTTGTTAGATATATGTTAAGTAAAAAATAAATTAAACCGGGTCAAAGAGATATTATGTCTGCTATGAATTGTTGAGACATGAGGTTATAGAACCTAAAGTCTCAGTCCTCAGTCAGTAATGTTTGAGATGTCACTGTCAGAAAAACATCTGTATTGTCTTTACTGCTGTGCAGGAAGAGGATTCGTTTGTGTTGTGACGAGCTGAACATGCTGGTGCCATTCTGTGATTCGGACACAGACAAAGTCACCACCCTGCAGTGGACCACTACCTTCCTGAGATACATCAAAAAAACATATGGTGACACCTTCAAAGAGGTACGTTTGTGTGGTCTCGAGTTGTGGAGTTAAAACATCCACTGATGTGAAACGTTAAGGTTTGATCATCCTGCTGCCGAATTATTTGTAACTAGCAACCTGCGGCTGGAAGATAAGAGCCTAATTATACTGCAGCACATTAAAACAAGCCCTGATATAACCACCACATTATGCTGACAGTGTGCAACACCACCACCACCTGGAGTAAAGGAGAGGGGCAGCCTAGATAGGCACAAATTTACTATAGCAGCACTGGTATTATCTGTAATTAGCAATAATCTGATGTTCTCTCCTTTACAGGAGTTTCAGAGTGCGTTCACTGATAATAAAGGACTATTTCTTAAATCCAGCCCCTCTTCAGGCCAGGGCCCATTCCAGCGGGAGATGGACGAGTCACTGACCATTCCTCTTGCGGTAGAACAATGACCCCTTCACCATTTTATCGATTAGATCAGCCAGATATGGGAGCACATTTAATTTATTATTGAATTTAACCTTTGAGTAGCTGGGATCTCCCCAGACAGTCTGGCTGTGGGGGTTAGGTGGGTGTTGTTCTTACATTTTAAATGACAAAAAGTGTCCTTTAGAGGTGAGCTCTGCTTCTGACTACATTACAATGATTTAGACAGTGGGAACTTTTCAGTTCCACGCCATATGATGCTCAAACATGATTAGTTTTCTCCAGGAAGACAACACTATATCAGGCAAGTGTTTGAACTGCCATAAAAGGGCTTTTCATAAACTCATACATAGTTGTTTCCCTTTGAAAAACAGCTGATAGAAAAAAAATAGACTTCAGAGGCAGCTATCATACATTTAGAAAATGTTAAATATGTGTCTTATATGCTTCTTTCATATTTTGTTTACTACTTTGTTCATACACATTTTCTAAAAATACAGCATGTTGTTCAGTTTACTTGTCTACATACAAATTAGTCTTTATTCATATATTCCAATAGTTTGGTATGGAAGTGTTTCTACTTAATAAATTAATGGGATTACTTGACTTTCATAGTGTTAAGCATATTACTCTCAAACTGTTCATTTGATATGTAGAGAAGAGTGATGTTTTACTGAAAAGTGGCTTTATTTGTTCTTTCTTACAACATGTCGCTGTAGCATCTTACTGTACATACAACAGTCACCCACAAATAATAAATAGTATTTAAAGTCATGTATATTTAATAGTTACAGCACCGGTAGTACATAGTGGATGTGGTCATTGCAGATTTGAGAAAAAAAAAGAAGGAAAAAAACTGCACCTAAGATTCTTAAATTTATTTTACAATGTCTGATTTCTCCATCCACAAGTTTTATTTTGTTTTTGATTCTCAAGTTTAGATAATCAACTTCACATGTAATTAAAAAACAAAACAAAAAACAAGCTGTAAAAAAAGACTATCAAAAGTTGTTTTTTGGATTAATCTACACAATTTCTGGGCACCTGGGTATTGGTTCTTTTTATTCCTTTTACAAAACATACACAGCTCCTTGACAGAGGCTTTTTACCTCTGGCTCCTATTTCCATATTTTACACTGTAAGCTCGTATGTTGAGGTAACACCTGTGATTTACATTAATGGGCTGTGATACATGCACATTCACTTCAGAGACAGTCACTGTTTTTAGAGATAATGGGGGCAGGGAAACAACATGTACAAAGTTTTTATACAAAAAGGACTCATCATTCATGTTTCCAGTTGTTTGTAAGTCAAGTCTTGTTATGTGATAGTATTTGGAGCAATGCAGTTGTTCTCTTGCACTCTTCCATGCCTCTGTCCACTTTATTTATGGATATCATCTTGATTTTTTTTTTTTGTCTCTCAGTTGTTCTGTTATTCATGTCACTCCTTGGATGTTCCTCTATTCCTCTCAAAATATCACACCTGTTGATGTTACTCTTCCCATCTTGTGATACATGTATTTAAATAAAGAGGACATTTTTGTGATCGCTCTCTTCTTTCATTCCTTCCTTTCCCTCACTTTTCATCCTTCCTCCATGGTCTGGATGGCGTCAGGTTGCAGGAAGTGATTTTAATGGTTTTTGGGGTTGGATGATTTCCCAGCGACTGATGCTCCCTGGCATGCTGATGTGTCACAGATTCCAGGAGTGCCCTGGTGCCCAGTCCTACCTACCCTGCCTGGCTCTCCAGGCTCACCTGGATCTCCTGGAGATCCATCACGCCCATCTTTGACAATTCCAGGTACTCCTGGCAGACCTGTGGACAGCATTACAGAGAATGAGCCAAAGACAAAGCACTGCTGTACTTGCAAGTGTTCTATAATATTTTTGATCAAATATTACACCTTGTTGAGGGACAGTTAATGTTAATGTTTCCAGTAGAAATTATACCACAATAGACTTTTCCCACACCTCACTTTTTTCACATTGTGTCATAGCAGGAAAAGCACAGATGTAACTAATAACATTAATTATGGCTCCATTTCATTTGTGACAGTAAACCATTTTTAGTGTCTGTCTGCCCTGGATTTGGTACACTTTAAAGCTCAAACTCCAATTAGAGTGTACTGTACAGGGGCCACATACCTGGGTATCCTTGGTCTCCAGTGGGCCCTTCAATGGCTTTGCCAACGGGTCCCTTATCACCTGCCTCACCGACATCACCTGTTGTGAAAACAGAAAAGTTAAATAGACAATTAGATGATGTCATTGATCAATTGATTTTGTGCTCCTACCAATAAATCAAAAGTTCTTATAATTATATATTATAATTAATTTTCATACCTCTGGGACCAGGATCTCCAAGCTCTCCTGGCAGGCCTCTGTACCCTGGTGGTCCACGGGAACCCGGATGCCCAATAGAGCCAGTAACTCCTGGCTTTCCTGGAGGTCCAGCACGTCCAGGACGGCCCACCATTCCAGGGGCCAGGGGTCTTCGAAGGTTAGCGGCCAACTGTGCAATCTGATCTGGGTGATAGAAAACACCAAGAAGGTCAATTCCCAGATTACGTTTTATTCAGCACTGGAATGAATTATAGACACAGATTTGTTAAGATCTTCACCATCGATCATTGAGCCACACAGCTCTCTGATGTGCTGTTCGCTTGCCAGTTTACCCTGAAACACAAGTGAAGAAGACATTATTAAAGCAGAAGCTCATTCAGGTGTTTCGTTAGAAAACAGCAACATTTAATATGCTACCATTAATCACAAGCTGCTTACAGTTTTGTACATATATATAAAAAAACACTCACGGGTACACCTGTCTTTCCTGGAATTCCAGGCAGACCTTGTTCCCCTTGGAAGCCCATTGGTCCTTCTTTTCCTGGGGCCCCTCTTGCTCCGAGCTCTCCTTGTGGACCTGTCACACCTTTAGGTCCCAGTTCACCCCGTTTCCCTGACTATAATAACAACAAACATTAAATGACACATTATATTCTGCAAAAATGAAGAAATCAATTTCTTCCAAACTGGAGCTAAAAACATCCATAAGCCTCTGATTTGATCGTTGACTAAACACCAACTAAGGAGCAAACTGGGTCTGTTGAGACGACGCGTGGGCGGATTCATATGGCGTCTTGTTGCTTGATAATTACTCCAACGAGCACAGCAAACAGTAAATGAGACTAAGAAAGTGAGACTCATCAGTGCTGTGTCTCTAATTACAAAAATTGTGCTGCAGCTTAATGTGACTCGTCTCTCCCTTGTGGCGATAGTGGTGAACTGGCCGATAAACCTAAAGCAGCAATACCTATCTTTAATTAATCCTATTAAACCGGGAATGTGAGGCAGAATCATGTGCAGTGACTGACAAGTGGCCAATAGCTCAGAGCTAGGCACCAGTTTTTAATGTTCAGTGAGACACAGAGGGAGTTTGGAACAAACTTGCACCGCTAATTACACCCACACGCATTTTGAAAACATAGATGTAGCTCACCTCTCCCTTTTGTCCAACTGGTCCAAAATGACCCTGAAAATAAGGACAAAAGTTTAGTTAAACATAAGTGAAAACTGCATGATTTTACATTACAGAATATTTTAAAAAATGAATGAAGAAAGCAAATTACTGCTAACAAACTAACGAGTCTCTAGGTTACAAATAGTTTTGATTTTGATTGGGGCATAGGAATGAAAGAAAATACTTACAGGTTCTCCGTTCTCTCCTGGTAAACCATCACTTCCTGCCACACCCTAAAGTTACAACATAACATCTGAATTATTTGATTAAATCTCACAACTCCAGGTTGGTTTTTGTTTGAAAAATGGTACCTGACTGAGAAAATTCTGTAATCTCTTGGACTGGTAAAACATTTTTAGCATCATCATTGAGGAAATAAAAAGAAACACACTAAGGCTGTTTTTCTTAGTTCTTGAGAAGTTGACACTTTTTTGGACATCGAGGATTTTCACCCAACAGCATAAAAAATATTTATTCTCTCTTATAACCTTCAAGCAGCTGGGTGAAGACTATCACAGTTCATATTTAAGCTTGACCAGCTTCAACTTTGATATAAATATATTTACCATGTCTCCTTTAGGTCCAGAAGCTCCAACTGGACCCTGTAGGTTTGAAAAAGGAGAGAGAGAGAGAATAAATGAGAGCCATATAGAGACATTTGTGGAATAAGGAAGGGGGATGAAGGGAAGTGAGGTGGGCTGGTTGAGGGGAACCAGGAGTGATATAAAGACTGTCTTTGTTCTGTCCTCAGATTCTGAACAGGAGGCCACTTTGTGTCTGAGCTCTCTGCTGGCTGCAGTTTAAGTTTATACCACTAAGGCTGAGGTGGGATGACCTGGATGTTGACATACTCGCCCATGAACACAGCTGGATGGTTACATATCGCTACTGTGTCTGTAAGGGGTGGCCCTTAAAGGAGGTTTTGAGTTTTTGGGTGGTTTTTACTGTACCTGTTTTTTGATAATATTAGTCTATGTCAGGTCATCAGCTCATCACATTCTGTTCAGTGGTGTAGTGGTTGTGTATGAACTGTATATATCATGGATTCAGTGTATATCATTACACTGAATGATGTTAAGCCTTGGGACACATTACATATTATCATAAATGTCAAACTCACCCTGTCTCCAAACTCCCCACGGATTCCTGTTGGACCTGGAAGACCTGGGTCCCCCAAGGCTCCTTTTACACCCTGCAGCACATGACAAACACAGCCAGTAAGTTATCTGATAATAATAAAATTTAAAAAAAAAACTGATGATGATTGGTGTTGTCATGCAACTGACCTGGAAGCCTTTCACTCCCTGAGGTCCAATGTTGCCTGCTGGTCCAATAGCTCCCTGTTGGAAACAGACATTATCATGTGATCTTATTAGAGTACAACAGAAAAACAATCTGGATATTAATGATGTTTTTTTCTTGCAGTATAAGAACGGACTACATGGACATGATGGTTATGTGAGGCATGATTCATTATGCAGTGCAGTGTGTGATAATAGTGTTAATTCGTATGCTGATCTAATAAATGCTTTGAAAGTAAATCTGTCCAGCTTTAGAGCTGCTATTTTATCTTTTTTTTCTCGCTGCGGGGTCTGCTGTCAAAAACAAAGACCCCTCTGTTTATTATTTCCTCCTTTATGAATACCTGCTCTCACCACTGGACATCCATTTCACCTTAGTGAGCCACTGAATTAGCAGCAATACTCTTATTACTTCTGTAGCAAAATATCATAAACTTTGAAGGGCAGTAATTTGTTATCCTGCTATTCCAGTTTTATCTTGATGTGAGCATATTCATGCTGTATGCTGCTATGAATTGTGGTCTTTTAAGATATTTTCCATCAATGCCATTCCTTTTTCAGTCATTATTTCTTCAAATATTCACACTGGTTATTAGAGCAGTATACATTCTGTAAAAAATGGTTAAATTAAACAGACGGCCATCTGTGCAGCAAGGAGTCTAATCATTTGGCTTGTAAATGGGGCAGAGATTATTTTTAAATGTCGTGTGTAATAGATGCTTTTGATGTTTTTATAGCTAAACTAGCAGTGCAGCGATTTGACAGCAGATAATGTTCACATCACCATAGATGACAGTTGTAATCACTAACTCACAGCTACTCCTCTGGGTCCTGCTATCCCCCTCTCTCCTGGGATGCCAATGTCACCCTGATGGAGCAGACGAAAGATGTGGAAAGTTTAGAGACCAGACGCAACATTGTTAAAGTTCCATGTTGGGTTAAGTGTCCCAGTGATACCACAAAAGCCCATCAGATACATACAGGAATACCTGGCTCTCCAGAGGGTCCCGTCTCTCCAGCTTTCCCTGGATCACCCTATTGTAAGAGAAGATAACAGTTATCCTACATGGTGCTAATTTTAGCTTTAAGGTTAAAGTGTGTTTCTGTTTTGTTGTAACACTCACGACTTCTCCTTTGGATCCCTTTGCGCCACTCTTTCCTTGTAGACCCTGGAACAGAAAATACAAAACAATGATCACTGACAGAGTACGTTTGGAGGCGTTTTGACTTACGACATTTTTATCTTTAAAGCAACTGAATTTTCCTATTCAGGAGTTGAACAAGGCAGTGGATTAGGATTGAGAAAATGAATGTGCAGAATGTTGCTGAGAGTGGGTATTATATTCAAACTGCTACTTAGAATGAAGAATCAAGATGGCGAGTGAACTAAACAAATTCCTTTACTATCAATTAGCCCAGGACACATTCTAGTCTATTTCAAAATACTTACAGGAAGGCCGTTTGGTCCTTTCTCTCCAACTACTCCATGGCGCCCGGGATCACCCTATCAAAACAGAGACCACTGTGAGTGTGACATCAGTTTTGCTACGGCAGACAGAGAATGCAAGAAGAAAAGGTGCAACTTACCTTCTCGCCGTCCAATCCTGGTGTACCATCTTTGCCATCCCTGCCAGGAATACCCTGTGGAGGACATCAAATATGATCCTCATGGTTCTGAGTGGTGATATTAATAATGTATAATCTTTCTGATATGCACTTACAGGCTCCCCTTTGGGTCCTGCTCCACCGGGACCTCCTTTAGGACCAATTTTACCCTGTTCAAAGATAACAGACTCTCAGTTTTACATTTTTTATACTTGGTGAACTCATAGTCACAACTCAAAGTCTTTTACTTACAATTTCACCTTTGGGACCTTTGAAGCCTTGTGGCCCCTTTTCTCCAGCATCACCCTGGAAAAATCAGATGAAACACAAACAGCTATTCATTGATGGGACCAGCCATTGATTCTAGCTGTAAATTACTACTAAATGTTGTAATTATTTCAAGTGTTTTACAAACAAAAAGAGACTCACTGTCTTTCCAATGATGCCAGCAATGCCGGGCTTTCCTCTGAATCCTGGCAGGCCCTAGAGACATACAAAGAGTATGAGGTCAAAGAAAACATACTGTTTGTACACAAATTTAAGTGTGTGAACTGTCAGTGATAAGAAGCTTGAACAAGGAAGTTGTGATAATGCTATTAAAGTTGCTTACTCTGTCTCCTACAGATCCCATTGGGCCCTGCAAACCTCTTAGACCACGTGGGCCCTGAAAAAGAGAGCATTGTGAGGGCACTTAAAAACATTAAAAAATGCTCTAAATATGTGATTATTCCTCAAAAATTGCCCAGGCGCTAATGGACAACAGGTATAAAGTGACACAAAAGCAGGAAAAATCTTCATGTAACTCACCTGCAGACCCACTGTACCAGGAATACCTGGTGGACCAGGTGGGCCAGCATCACCCTAAAGACAAAACAGGACACTTAGTACATCAACAAAACACCAACTCACAGGAATACAAGCAGCTATACTCAATAAAACCAATTTTTGCACATAATAGGACAATTCTATCCTCATGTCACTGACATCCAAAGTATAGTATGTCTCATAATAAACTCACCTTCTCCCCATCTTTCCCAGGCTCTCCCTTTTCTCCTTTATGACCTGTGTGACCCTGCATGAGTAAAAATACACAGAAGTGATTACAGACATGAGTGTGGAGGGAAATGTATTGTGAGAGCGCAGCATGAGGTACATTGCAAGGACATATTGAGCAGCATATAATTCAAAACAAATCAAAAATAGAACTATGACAGAAGCTATATTTACCTTGAATCCTGGCATCCCAGGAGGACCAGAGGGACCAGGGGGGCAGATTGCAGGACACTGCAGAGGACAAGACACAAAGCTCTGAGCACTCTACAGTCTACGCAGAGGACGCACATTAAGTTTACTGTCATTACGTTGCCCTCACAGATGCATTATTGAAAACTTACCAGAAGGTCACCGTTGAGATCATGAAGAGTACCGGGAAGACCCTGATAGAGGGAGGGATGACAGCAAACAGCAAGAAATTAAGAGAAGTTTTATCAATGTTTTGTAATGCATCCTTGGTTCAGGTGTATTTACTTGTACTTGGTAGGGTGCTTCTGTGAATTTACAGACATTCAACAAGAAGTCCACTGGGTGGCAGTGGAAAAATATATGACTGTGTTGTACCAGCAGCACCACTTATCAAGTCTATAATGATGATTGCGCTTACTGGTGGTCCATCAGGGCCAGGAGGTCCGGGAAGTCCTGCAAGACCCTCAGCACCCTGATAAACAGACAGAGGAGATTAGTATCATCTTCAGCATCTCAGTTATGAAGCTACATTACTCCATCGACTTCGGATGTTTCCTGATCAGTCTCTCTCATCTGCAACATCTAAGCTAGGTGAGGTCATCTGGTTGCAGTTACTAGAATCAGTTCTGGTTGTCCATGATGGTAACTTTCTCCAACCCAGAGTGACAGATAATTGGAATATTTAAAAGGTCATAAAAAGTACATTTTCAGTTGAGTGACCCTTTGCACTATAGCAACAGTAACCCTGACATTAGCGGAACGAATATCCTAACACTGACCCAAACTGTATTCTTTAATGTTAACCCGCCTTAAATCTGACCCAGACAATAAAATGTCTTCACACTTCTGTTGATGGTTTTGTAGCATCTGTGTGAACTTTGAAGTAATCATAAGCTGATTATGAGCACTGGACAATCCAAATAAAGTGTGACCCAGATGAAACACGAGGCCAGCCCACATACTGAACTGTCCTTCCCCTCCAGTGGTTATTCTTGTCCGCCCACCAGTACTATATAATATGGAAATTTAGGGCAATGTTGTACTGGTTGATTTCAGTAGAGCTATGAGTTAAAATCACAGCTTCATCTGTGAGATGTTCTGAGCTTTATAACTCATTCAGATCATTTATGGTTTCTGCTACAGATGCTTCTGTATGAATTTGATGATAAGTTGATAGAGTATTTTTTGGCCATCTGGATATTGAATTAAGGATAGAATAAAATATAATTATAAGAATTACTCTTGTATTCTTATTATATCTCATCCTGAATCAGTGGATGTGACGTCTTCATGATGACGACAGGAAGTCTAATTTGGGAGATCAGGCAGATACTCACCGCTGGACCCTGGGGTCCGACTCCGCCTGGCAACCCGTTGGTTCCAGGTAACCCCTAGAAACAAAAGACATTGGGTGTGTGCAAGGCATCAGAGTACATTTTTAGATGTAGCATGCAATCTGGACAGCAACATACTGTAGTGTAACATGTACAAGCACACTCTCCCAGCATGTAAACAAACACTAGCAACAAGTAAAAATGATACAAATGCATCACTTTCGCCACCTTACTGCACATAACAAGAATATAAAAAGACAGTGCTCTGTACTCACTGGAGCTCCTGGTCTCCCTCTGCCCTACGGAAGACACAGGAAGGCAAATTAAGTCACAAACACCAAGCGATGATTAGATTTACTCACAACATCAATATCCACCATGTGATGTATCACTGCATTAAATTCACTTTGAAAGTTTGTCACAGGTTGTTGCCGTGAGGTGGATATCCACTTTCCAGTCCAGTTATATCAGGGCTAACTATAATCTGAGTATTAGAGGGACAATATGTGCTGCTTTCAAAAGTGTCCTCATAATCTTTATGTTAGCTGAGGGCTTAGAGCTGAGTTATATCCCTGATTCTACAGGAGCAGAATTACACAACTTTATTGTCTTCATATGAAATTATCCAATGTGATCTGAAAAGGAATGACTTCCTTTGGTCCAGTGATAGATGTAGGGATAAGAATAACACAGAATGAGGAGTCTTTCTAGATGCTTTACAATGGTCAGTGAAGTGGTTACATATTAGAGGACTGGAGAACAGATTATATAAAGTAACTGCTGTGTGCCTGTGTATTGTTTTTTAGGTGCTATGTATGTATGTATTATGTGGGGCTACTTACAGGAGGTCCAGGTGGCCCAGCAGGTCCAGCATCACCCTGTAGAGAACCAGGCAAAATATCACAATCAGCATCTCAGACATCATTAAGCAGTGCAAAAGAAAATGTAAAATATGCTTATTCATGTAGGAACATAATAGAAATTATTTTTGGGGGTTGATACAAATTCTTTGGTATTCTATGGCATTTGGGATTCTTGATTTAAAGAGCATTGTGGTAAACTTTTACCAGAAAAACTCTTAAGTATCTCAACAATATGAAAATGGTGACAGTCTTAAAACATATACAATTATTGACGATTACAATTATCAGTTTAGGGTATGCATGAACTACATTGAACATATTATGAACACATTAAAATGTTAAACTATTTACATCAGACTGTCATTCTGTGCATTTATCTTACTAACCACCCTTAAAATAAGCAAATAGTGTAAGGCTCCATGTATGAATTTGTATGTTTGTGCTGTTTGACATGACTGCTAGTCATATATCAGCTAGATACAGGAGAGTTGTTGCTATATATGACTTCATTTTATATTATATATATAGAATTATATTATACCATTAATACATTGAAAAGGGTTAAAACAGTAAAAAAAAGTTGTCAATGTTTCCTCTCACCCTCTACTGATGATGATTAATAAACATAAAAATACCACAAAATCAGTATTGAAAAATAATAGATATGTAGAAATCTGGACATGATTATTTTGCTGTAGGTCATGTGAAAGATCACAATTGTTTTGCAACTAATCATTAGAGATACTTGGAGAAGAAAATATAATATAATATAATATAATATAAGGCAATTATTGTGATTGATTAATATGATCATTTCTCAAAATCAATGACCCTCATTGCATGTGTAGTGATGGTTATCTGTACCAGAAGTAATGTACAGTAAATACTTTGCACTGTTTGCTGTGGAGGACACAATAACAAGTATATTTTATTACTTTTGATACTTCTTCTTTCTTTGTTGATGCCTTCTTTGTTTACATCTATTATTTCTGTCATTAAAAAATCACTTTTACACAGTTGTTCCACAAATACGTGATGAAATTGTGGTTTTCTGTGTCGCCCCTTCTCCTTTCCTTTCTAATGCCCCCCCACCCCAGCCAGCCCCCTTGTGATCATCTCATCTCCTCTCCTGTAACTCTTTGTTTACCCCCCTCACAGCTGTATTTGTGTTGTCTGAGAGGTGAGAGGACAAAAGACTCTAAATAAGCAGGCCTAACATAGTGATGTTACACTTACTCATTGCATTCCTCAGTGTGCAAACCAGACGACAGGCTATGCTAGCACACAAATCACAAACAGACAGATGTGAGCTGGCTGAGAATGGTTCAATAACTTATAATTATAACACTAAGATGTGCTTAAACTTGGCACAGCACAATCAATGTGGTGTTGTTAAAAGTCATCATTACTGTTGTGTTGAACACAGATGAGGCAGAGCGGATTAAAGTATGTCTATTAGCTCCTGCTCTGCCTCAAACTGCACCAGTTTGATCCTGTTTGTCTATGCATGACTATTCAGCACAAATCTCAGGTTTGTGAGCCAGCTATAACAGTGCAGTAATCTGAGTAATTAGGGACATTGGTTGACGCAAGCTTCCTCATTAGGTTGGCAAATTAGTTGAATTGCCTGGGGGTTTATCTGTCTTGACAGTGGATTTGCAGCCTTACAGCCTCAATCTTTACTACTGGTTCTTTCCTATCTTGTGTAAAAATGTGGCAAGTCAGTCCTGAGGACATATGACACTGCACATATGCAGCACTTGTGTGATGTCACATGTGTTGTGATTCTGTCCTTCGTGTATCTCTCAAAGGATAATACCTGTTTCCTTCAGCATCAGGGCAACAGATCATCATTCCCTACAGTCCCACAGATTTGTGGGAAACAGTGTGCATTCCGGGCCGGATTAGGGAAGCAGCAGAAATAAATCCAATTCTGATCCCTCATTAAAAATATTCCCACCAAGAGGCTGAGCCAGCTTGACAAATTTAGGTTGACAGAGGAAACACAGGCCTCGTCCCTGTTAGACCCTCCTGAAGATCTTCATACTACAGCACCCAATCAAAATGAAGTCATATAACTCAGCTCGGTGCATCTTTAAGTGTATCCTCAGCATCCCGGCATGATCAGTAGACTAAGACACACTTACTGCCTCCCCTGCGGGTCCATCCTTCCCAGCAGGACCATCAGGACCTGTCAAACCCTGAAGAGAAAGTTGTACATCATTGCGTCATGTTCTGCTGTTTACACATTGTCAGTCATCTATCATTTCAGTTTCATAGACAAAACTACATTCTGTTTAGGTGTCGATTCCTGACATTCCTGAGGGGGTGTATTGATGTTAGTGTAAGAACTGTCTGTGTGACACTTACGTCCACCCCTGGAAGTCCTGGCAGGCCTGGTTTTCCAAGTCCTCCTGGTATTCCTGCTTTCCCTTTAGGACCCTACACAGACAGAGATTTATGAGCGCAGAAGAAGTCAGTTATCTAGTTGACTGAGCAATTGATTGATACTTCTTTTATCTGAACACCATGAGTTTACATACATTAACAGCAAGATTTTTGGGGGGAGTTTTTAGAGGGTGCAATATACTGTGAAGATTTTAAAGCCCTTTGAGATAAATTTGTGATTTTGGGGTATGTAAGGGATTCTAAGAAAAATATTAGGGAGGGAAAGGGGGGTGGGGGGGAGAAAAGGGGGAGATTGTTGTTTGCTTTTGGCTGAATTTATAGTAGTCTGACTTTTTGGGGGAGAGCAGGGGAGGGTCTTCTATCTTTTCCATCCTAAATATGCATTTTATTTCAGCCTTCCTTTGCAATATAGTTAATACTTGCATGAATTGTTATGTCAATAGGACAACTTGCACTTTCACTATGATTTATGCAGAGGACAGTTCTGTCTCTGTATTAGGGTATATGTATACATTTGTGGCGAAATTGACACGTTTTATTGATATGTTAAGGTTTAAATTGGGGTTCACGATTAAACAAGTTGTACAAATTTGACACTGTTTGACACCATTTTGACATGTTGGGGGGAGAGTATTGCAATTTTTTTCTAAGTCAAGAGGAGAGTTTAAAGAAAACATTAATAACACTGGGAGTGACCTTTACGCTTTTTAAAGTAGAACATAAAGTTAATCCCCCCTCATCACCACAATAATTTTAAGTCCCTAAATAAAATTGACTTTTTCAAATACTTACTGCTTTCCCTTGTAGTCCAGCAGGTCCAGGTTTGCCCTGTTAATAAGAAAGAAAAAATACATAACATAGCCAGATAAAAACATTTTATTCAGTTTTAGTCTGTTTGTTGCACATCTTGAATGCTTCAGACTAATTTAGGATCATACAAATGAAGCTCTTTAAAATGTGGCCCCCACAGTAGCTCAAAGACTTCAAGAGTCAACAGTGTTTGATTGTGGAGAAAGATTCAAACAGCTGAAATATTAATGTGACTGCAGCAGTGAGTCTGTGGTCTGCTCCAGTGTATAGGATATAATGTTTAGCTTCTGCAGCGACTGGGGAAGAACAAACACAACTGAAATGACCTGACGCCGACTGGTCACATGATAAAAGCCTCAGTTTGGTTTGGACAGGGGGGGCTGAAAGTGCAGGAAGGAGGTGTGAGGTGAAACTCTAGATGGTCTCACAGGGTTGGGGAATGTATGAATGGACCCTCTGTGTGCCTTCCTTTACTGGAGTCACAAAAATATCCACAAATAAAATACTCTGAGATTCCCTGACATGGACACATAACATTCACCATTTTTTTTTCCTTTTCAATCATTATTTTATGTAACAGCAAGAGGAACACAAATCAAAGACATAAACATGCAGGAAGCAAAGAGTTTTTGTTTTGATTTTGCTATCCCATAATCCAATTTCCCCCTCTAACTTGTGAAAATACGGTTTTACATCATGTTTTTACTCATATTTTCACTGTGACATTATATCCTTTAAGCCAGCATAACCCCATAAACAGTAAAGACTCTGGGAACTGGAATTAAAGTGAATTGTTTTTGTATTGTTCACATTTCTATCTGACAAGATTCGATGATCCAGACATTTCAGGCTGATTAAGATTAAATAGATTAAATCAAAGACATTTAAGAGATAAAAGCCATTTACATTTATATTTAACATTTTGAGGGGTTTAAAGGCAAACATAAATGACTGGACAGTTTTTCAACACACTTCCACCCACAGAACTCCATTTGATAGATACATGCCTAAACCCTGCCTACCTGACAACCATGATTATTATTTAATATTTGTAGGCGGGGCTGTGGGTGGGGTCAATGTGATCAAAACTAATATCTAGAAACATTTTAGCCACATTTATGCACAAAGAAAACACTAAAGGAAGGAGTGGGAATACAGTACAATTTTGAAATACAGCATGTAAAAACGTAAAGCCGCAGAGCTGGCTAGTAAAAAAATATCAGTATATGGTCTGGGCACATATTTCAAAATGTTATTGACATTTTGACAACCCCAATTTTCTTAAAAGAGGATGAAAACTTACAGAGAGAAACCCAACATTGATGGGAGCTAATATTTTTTTTCTTATCTCCTTATTGGAGTTGACTGTTAAATCTAAAAGATGAGAAAGTTACAGACACATTGGTTTCCAGTTCACAAACTCTTGGAGTCTGCTCAACTCACATCAGTGCCATCCCTTCCTGGTTCCCCTGGGGGTCCTGGTGGCCCAGACGATCCTCTGGGGCCTGGCCTCTGCAATACAAAATTCATCAGAAAACAATTTCACAATGTAACACTAAGCAGCCAGTTACAGTTCATTCGATGCAAACATCACAAGCAGAGAGTTTGATATGAAATGAATAAAACACAAAGTGATGTGATGATGAACTGGTATATTTTGGCATTACCGGTGTGAGAGTGAATAAGAAAATGAATTAAAAGTCTAATCCCTACAATATTATTAAAATGCAATAATTCTGCCTTATTCTGAAGATGTATCTAAACATACAGTATTCAGTACAACTGCAACACAGTGAAAACCATGATGCAAACAGGCGCGCGTAAAGACGCTTTAAATGTCCAATTACGCACAAAAGGAAGACTAGATTTATACGAAAACACAAATAAACAAGTGTTCATCCAAACAGAATAAACTAATTTCACTGAGGATTTTCTAAATGAGCTCCTCCGTTTGACTCAGTCGGGGAGCCTGAATGAACAGAGGTGGCATTGTGCGCTGTGGCACTGATCTGCAATCCGCGCATTCCACAGGTTCAAGGAAAACATAACCCCAACTTCATCAACTAGTGAGAGAAGCACAGCCACCTGCACACGATTAGGCTTATATGGTGGAGCAAAAAATAGGCCCACAGAACCAGAGACACATAATATCACTCAGATTCAATCAGTGATGATTGTGCAGGAAAATTTAATAACATTGGAGTGTGCAGCATAGATCAAAATATCGATATTCATCAAGTTTTAGTGTAGATGGCATGCAAGTAATCATCACCACAAAGGATGTGGCTATAAATAGGTGGATTATCAGGTCACATAAACTTCTAAGTTAAGAATATGCATCTAGTGAAAGAGAAAGGATGGATGCAGCACTTGTTGAACCCTACCTGGGCTGAGGATGATGTCAAAAGCTGGCACAGTAAGATCACCCAAAGAGCGGAGAACACCGCCATGTCTGACCCGCTCTCCCTCACAAACCCGAGTTTACGCGGAAAAAGGTCAAATCCCCGGTTCCCGGTCCTCGCTCACTCCCCCCCAGCGTCCGCAACGGTGCCTTCCTTCACCTCGCTGCGCAGAGCTCCCGAATGGCTTTCTCTTTGGTTCCAGATAAACCCGAGCCTCCAGTTGGAGGGGCTGAACTCAATCTGGCGCACTGTTCACAGGGGTGAGGGGGGTGAGGAGGAGTGGAACTGGTGAGGGAGGCAGAGAGCTGAGGGGGAAACCATTTCGGACACCAAGAAAGTGGGTTGAGCTAAAAATGTTAAAAAATATGTGGGGGTTTATGCTTTGACCAATTGGAAACTGACCTAAATCACAAATCCTTCATGTCTGCAAGGTAGAAAAAAGAGCTCTTCAAGGGTTCTTCAGTGGTACCACGTATAAATGCAATAATTTAAAGTTGCACTCCAGAAATGTAGGATTACACTTCCATATATTTTGGTGACTCTCACGAAACAGATTATAAAAAAAAGGTCAAAATTGCAGCAGTGGAGGCCGAGATATCCTGACATTTAGTTACTGGTATGAATGAAGCTCCAAAAATGCTGGATCCCACGTTTCCCATAATGCAACTCAACATCTTCTCTTCATTACCTGGTAAATACCCTCATCATCAAAGTTCTTGCCCCCACTTTGTAACGCAGGCTGTTAGAAACCGATGCTGAAATAACCACTGATGACATCACTACGACATCTTCAGGGTCATTTTCTAAACTCCTCCAGAGCCGCAAAAGACATTATAGACGTACAACTGTTCTCACAGGCCGAGTAGTCCTCTTCAAGACGAGTAAAACTGACCTCAATGTGTAAAATCAGTGGCGCTCACCTTTAACTGATCAAGTTTTAATTTGCATCAGTAAATTACCTTAAATTACCAAACAGCACCACACTGACTTCTTCAGTCTAATCTGACATTGTATTTTACAGGTTCCTTAATGCATCATGAACCTTCAAGACCATTTTTGCAGCAGTGTAGAGTGGGATGAAGAGTATGGCTGCATTTCAAGTTTGGTAGTGATGCTTACATCAATACTGCATAAGTGGGGCACAAAAACTGCAAATATCCTGACCAGAAAAATCTGCATAATATAGGAATAGCAGACATTATTACCACCTCTTACCTTCATAGTCAACATGGAGACCAATAACAGCCCAGAAATATCCACATCTTCTGTCATGGAAGACGAGTATTTCTGAGCATTACTTGATCTGAACTGAAAAAGAGCCAAAAAATGTGTTAAACATTTTAATTGTATTATTCCAAACAGGGAAAAGGTAGATCCAGTAGATCTAGTAGATCTAGCGATTGAGTCCGGCATGGACAACGTAATGACAAACAGCAAGCTCAGACTCCCAACGGTATATTTTGCAACTGTTCCTTATTTTTTACAGATAAACCCTCGACCCCACACTGATCCTGAGGCCTCAACAATATCTTTTGTGAGTCACTTCACTGAGGCTTGGTTTATTTGCTGAAAAAATTTAAAAAAGACTGATATTTCTGAGTATATTGTATGCTGCTGCAATAGGAAATCCAAGAAGAGTCTCAAGAATAGGAAGAAAAGCTGAAATCTACCGGTGTTATCCTGAGAACTGTGATTTAATAAACTATAAAGCTATTTAGACTTTTAGCTAAACACAGATTAATTTCATAAAAGTGTCAGAAAATAATATAACTTTATTCTGCTTTTAAACAGCCAGGTATTTAGTTGGGACAAAAGTCATATATAAAGAAGTCAGCACTTTTGTAAAGTTATTACAATTTTGTTATGTAAATACCACTTGAACTTCAACAATTAATAGTGAAAGTGCAAATAGAAAAAGATGCATCGATATAATCACCCTGGCTTGTAAATTTTCATGGACTGCACCCATCTCAAATTAACATACAGTGGACTTCAAATTATAGCCAAAGCTTTATCAATTCTGCCAAGAAGACATACATATTGTACAATCAACCAGTCAATCACATTTTTGGCAAGGCTTTCAGTTGTTCATATAGTCTTCTTCCCACATCTGCATGAAGACATACAGATTGTGCAACATTACTGAAATATAACTTAAGTGACATTCAGTCTTAAATCCATTTGAACAGTGGGGTCCAGCATAAACACAAACCAGTACAGAACATTTTTACTTACACAAAAACAGCCCAAAAACAAACAAAACCAACCAATTCATTATTTTTCAGTGCAAAAAAATTGTTCTGTTGTGAAAGTATTAAGGTGTTAAAAAGGCTGAAACCATCATCTCATTGATATACATTAATAATAGTGCTTTATGTATTCTGTAGATATTAAATATCAGTCGCAGACAGTCTTAGTTATTACTACCTTAAAGGATAAGTCTGGTAATATTCTATATATTTTTGTTGTTGTCAACAAATCCCATGAGAGGACTGAAACCTATAATGAAATTATCCTTTGACATTTATTGTATGTGTATCTAAAACCTGATATAGCTTATTACACTGTGCCATAGAGCTCCATTGTTGTCTAAAAGCTATTAAAAACACAAATGAGCGACACTATTGAACTGGGTGACATGTTCCTTCATTACTATGAACATGGGCACTGTAGTTTGTTTTGAGTTGATCCCATACACACCATCCTGCTGCCGTAAATACTCCGAAATCCGCCACTGGAAATAGACTGCAACAAAACTATTATTTACTCCTGTATCAGTAACATTTGCTAAAAGCTACAGTTCCCAGCTGTAAGATTATTTTGCCTTTTAACATTTAACTACATATTCATGACTTGTTTTTAAAGATTCATGTCCTCTGTATGAATGAATGGGCTTGAGGCTGAATGCCACAGAGAGGGTAGTGAAGTCAGAAAGTATTAAGAGACAGACTAACACACTGTTGGTTTTGATCTTTTCATGGGATTTGTTGATAATTAAAAAAAATATATAAATTATCACCAACCTTATCTTTTAACACTGTCTGATGGCCATGTATAAACTGAGTCACATACTCCTTCAATGTGAAAAGAATCAATATCTAAACATCAAACATAGTAGAAATAAGGCCCAGAAAGTCTTTTTAAGTCATACTCTGTCCCTATATTACATTTCATTTATCCACAATTATTGTATTTTCTCCAATCATCTAGTTTATTCATGAATTCCCCACATTTTGGTCTGAGCTCGAGGGGGGGTTTGATTCCATATCAACATCTTCAGACTCCTTCCCATTTGTCTGTTCACCTGCAGCTTTGTCAGTGCTCGTCAGTGACCCATTTGTTGCCGACGCATTTGCCTGCGACGTTTCTTCCTCTTTCTTTTTATCTGGCACTTGATTAAAATCAGTCCTTGGGATTTTTTCCTCCCTCTCTGAAGAAAGAGAGGGTGAGTGTTTCGCAGTCTTAAGGGGGGTTTGCGCTGACGGGCTCGTTCGACCAGTGGCTTTATTAGCACCAGCTTTTTCCTCCATCTGCCCACTGGCTAAGTCCCCAGTAGAGCCGTTGCTTGGCAGCACCTTGTTATCTTCTCTCTTCTTCTTCGGTGGTTTTTCAGTGTCAATGTCCCCATCTGTTTGCATAATGTTGTCTGCTTCCTGCATGGTGTCCTTTGAGTTGTTGGTATATTTGAGCTCACTGTCTGCACTGGGCTCAGTTTTTGCCATCACAGTGTCAGGACTGGGTGACTGATCCATTTCATCAACATCATCTGTAGAGTCATTTCCATTTCCTAAAATTTCGTTATTAGATTCAGCCTCTGAATTTCCATTTCCTACAGTCTCAGCTTCTTGTTTTGGCTCTGGGGATGCTTCAGATAGTTTGTTTTTGTCTTTACTTGAAGTTTTATCAGTTCCTTTCTGGGCTTTTGCAACATTATCCGGTCCATCCTCTTTTTGTGGCACAACTGCTTCTCCGTCTTTGCTTTTACCCCGGGAATACACTTCTTCCTTTCCATCTCCATTCCCAACAGCATCAGATCTTTTCTCTGCCTTCCTGAATTGTTTCTGAATCTTTCTGGGACACCACACAAACTTATCCTTTGGCTCAAAGTGAAGGTAGGCAAAGCGCACAAGCTCCTGACGTTTGTGTTTATCCAGGACTGCAAACAGGAAGTAGTCGAGTACACTGCGTTTAACACTGCTAAGGGTCTTCTTGACCAGAGTCTCTTCAAGAAAGAAGCGCACAAGTGGGGCCTGATAGTGCTCAAAGCCCAGCTCTCCGAGGCTCTTCAGGATACGAGTGATGCGCAGGTTGTTGTGCATATTCCTGTGAGAGATGAGACAGTTGAAGCTGAAATTACAAAGAAAAAAAGTACATATCTCGGAAGTTGCTTACTTGAGAATATTTGAATATTTACCGCTCAAGGTTTCCAAAGCGCTCCTTCCAGTTCTCTGCTCGTTTCACTTCACCTGTCTCTTTGTTGACCAGACGGATGCCATAAAAGCCCAACATGAGTTCATAGGACTCAACTAGTCTCTTTTTGGCATCCTCATTCTTCTTGAAGGCCTGGCGAGCACATACGGTGGAGATAAAAAGTGAATGAGACAAAATATTGTAGGATATTTCTATAACTTTTGTGATCACACATCACACTAACAGGGGTCATACTTGTAAATAAATACATGGAAATCAATATGTTCAGGGTATCCAATAGGTTTGCATTCCTAGCTAGCCAGAAATCGGTATAGTTATCAGTAAAAAAAAAAAAAAAAAAGTAAAAAAAAGCTTAAGGTTTATTTTTATGCAGTGTTTCCCCTATATGCTTTCAACAGCAGCGCTGCTGCTAAATGATGAACACCACCAATGAAATTTCACATTGTACATAATGATCACAACAAATGCAAACCACGCGCACATCCTCCACTTCAAGCAGCTGACTAGAGCTAGTGGTGAGCGAATGGGAACTAGTGTCATCGCTGCAGCTTCAACTCTCTGTCCTCTCCTCTGCTCCCTGTGTGGGTGTTTGATCGAGGGCGGGGCTCTACTCCTCCACTCGTACACAGACACAGAGCAGAGAGGCCAGCGGAGACAGTGAACCAGGTGAGGTGAAAGGTAACATTTTACGCGAGTTGATGACAACTACATGGTATACCAGGGTATTTAGAAATCCTGAAGGTATGATTTTCAATACCGTCAATAATACAGACGCTCCTCTTTCTAATAAACTGATTCAGAGACGCTGTATTGAGGTGATGTAGTGCACAGTACGCACCACCAGAGGTCAGTCTCTACTGGTGAAACAGGAAGCTGAGCTGAGAAAGATAGCGACTGCTAGTAGTGGGGTTAGCGTTACAGGACTAGTAAAAAAGAAAAATGCCTCTGCTTTCTCTGTTTGGGAGTATTTTGGGTTCAGTCCTGATGATAAAGGTGAGCCAGCTAACACGGACGAAGCTGTGTGCACCATTTGCCTCAAGAAAGTTGTAGCTAAAGAGCAACATCTGCACATCATCTCTGTTCAGCCCACGGACGTGTCGGTATCCTCTGCGGCAACAAGGGTCCTCCAGCAAGAATCCATGGAAGAAGGGCCCTTATTTCCAATCTATTCATTATTCTATGGGCCATAAGTATTTAAATCCAGAAAGACTCATCTAAGTAGGCTAACTGCATATTAGACACACAGCATTGTAGGCTAAACAATGTCATACACGCTACAATGACTTCAATCACCCGCAATCATCACGGTATTTTTTACACAAATACCGTCATATACTGTATAACCCAGTGAAATGTCAGGATGGTATGAAGGTATGAAAAAATAGATACCGCCCAAGCCTATTTAAAATAGAAATCAATTCTAATCCTGTTCTGAACTAGGATTACTTCAGGACATAGTGCTTACGTCATCAGTGAGCTTATTTGTTTCACTTTTCTCCTTGCTAATGCCTGAGTGTACTGTGAAAAACTACAACCAGTGTTGTGTAGGTCCAAAATGATGTGAAAATGCATAGTTTTTAGTCAAATAACATCAGATTTTCTTGGGGGATAACCCACAAACCCCCTGACTGTGTTGAGCCATTTCATTCTTTGACATTTAATTACAACTACAGCTATCTGGGCCTCCAGAGTTCTTCTGGTGTCAAAAGCTCCTGTAAATGATCACACACACGGCTCGATGAACATGAATAAACCTGTCTGGGACAATTCTTAAGTACTTTTTTTAAGTAGTTATTTCACTGTTTTTGTGCGCAAATACAGGCACGCACACAACAGTAAAGCTGCTGAAAAAAATCCCAGGGGAAACACTGTTTATGTGTCTGTGATGTCCATATGAAAAGACTTTAATATTTTGGAACACAGGTTTCCCAAGCTATTCAGATATTTTCTCTACAGACGGATGTTAATAAATGACAGTGTGAGTTGATAACTGATGTGCTCGTGTCCTGCAATGCAAGAAAATGTTTGGTGAGGCTGGTAACAGGGAATGAAGAGTAGGTCAGGTCTATAATTAAGCAACAATGCTACAGCTGTCACCTGAAGCGGTTATATGGTGGCCACTGTGTTTAACTTTTAGTAAGCTTTGAGTTGAAGATATGAAATTTTTCTAATGGAAAATAGCCAAATTTTATCTAACATTTTGAGAGACATTATCCCCTAAGACAGGCTACACTATTGGACAATGATAAAATGTGGAAAATGTCTTTATCTGGGCTGCAGCGCTGTGAAGCAGAATCTATGAATAATGATGTTGGAAAAAAGATATTTACATAATACAATGCAGTATTTTTATACATTATTTCATTAGATATGCAGCTTTAAATTGTTTTAAGTATTTTTGGGGCACTTCGTTTTGATACTGGACCAGAGAAAGGTTACAGGAAATGAGAGGGGAGAGAGCAGGATGGCGTACAACAAAGGCCCCCAGTCAGTCTTACTGGAAATTGCTAGGCCTCCAGGACGGCCAAGCTTTTTACTTCTGCAGCTCATTTTTGAAAGAATTTATCACTCAAGCCATTTTTGAGCATAGAGAAACTATGGCATCAGTTCAATTTTCTGGATGATTCAACCAGCCTGTCTAATATCACGCATCTCTAGCCAAAGCATCCGAAATACATATTTAACTCATTGGACGGCATTCAATTCTGGCTTTGCTCTCATCAGATATGGTTCTGTGTCATCAATGTAAATGATCCAATTAATTTCCTGCGTTGCTTTATGTTGCACCCGAAGTTGCGAGTTACGGTTGACAAACAAACTCTGCACATTTAACTGTTGTGGTTGAGCATTCATTTAAATATCTGCTGTCTCACTCACCTCAATCTCCTTCTTGGTGAGTTCTGAAGCCATGTAATTAACCCCCGGTTCTCGCAGTGGAAACAGCCTTACAATGGCAGAGGATTAAAGAGAGAAACAACACAAAACCAGTTAACATAAAAAGAAACAATACACTAACGCACTTATGTCAAACGTCTCTGCAACTGCTAAAAACCCCAAAACAAAAAGGACACTACATACAACTCTGAAACCCTATGATTTTACTAAATACATCCTTCTAATAAACAGTCTTGACCAGCAGCAACACTGTGTCAACAGACAGCATGACATCGTTCTGGGCTTCGCTGGAATGAAGTGTCAGCTTAATCATAGTTTCTCTTTTGTCGAATCTGTATTTAGTGACAGCTGAGACTAGAAAACTGTCATTAGGCAGATGAAAAGTAAGCAATCACAGTCTTTGGAGGTTAATTTCAACATTTTGAAAAATAAAATGTAGTGTAGCTAATACATGAAATGGGTAGTTTTTTACCCTGACCATTTAATTTGGAACAAAGGGCTTGAACCAGGTACTTAAAAAGTAGAGGAATGTGTGTTACTCTAAAGTTGGTTTTAGAACTGCAATGATTAGTTGATTGTTAAATTCTCTGGTTCCAGCTTCTTATATGTGAATATTTTATGGTTTCTTCAGTCCTCTATGATAGTAAACTGAATATCTTTGGGTCATGGACTGTTGGTCGGGACAAAACAAGGCAGTTTAAGTTGCATGTTTAGGCTGTGGGAAACAGTGATCGACATGTTTCACTATTTTTTGACATTTTATAGATCAAACAACTAATTGATTCATATTGATTTATATCGCTATAACTGCTTTAAAAACAAGATACAAAGTTACTGACTTGTTCACTGGCAGATTGTTTCTCTTACAGTGCTTTTTATCAAACCACCCACACTCACCTTAGACGTGCAATGGTGCAGCAGACATTAGCCTTACAACACGTTTTGCTAATCAAGAGCTTCAGGAGCACAACATACATTATAAGATCCCTTCATAATGCACTTACGATGTAAGTGATGAAGCCTCCTTCCATGCAAAAATGTATTTAAACGTTTATCTGAAGCTAATGTGAAGCCTTCAGCCTTCCAAATTAGTCAAATCAAGCAGATACCTTTCAACGTTAGTCTTTTTGGTGCCAAAATCCCTCTTTTTGTTACTATACTTCCACCGCAGCTCAACAGGGAAATGCTGTCCGAGAAAACAAAAAGAGGGAATTTTGTGCTAAAAAGACTGTAAATGCGGCAGATATCCACTTGATATGACTAACTTAGACTGCTGAAGCATCATATAAGCTTCAAACTTTTAGTACAAAATGACTGTGTGAACATACTGTGGATTTTGGCCTCTATCACTTACGCTGAGAGTGCATTTGAAGGGGATCTTTTAATAGCCAGTATGAACAAGAGGAATTATTACAGTGAAGAAAACCTCTTTCAGTGTTCATATGGACAACTGACAGACTTGAAATATTGTGAACCTATCCTTTAAGAGTGTGCAACATGCCACAGATTGCAAGGTCACCAGATTTAGATGACATTAGCTTTGCAACCTCACATTGGACACAGCCAAAACATACACCACAATGTTTACACAATACATACCACTGAATGTACGAGTGAACTCTCTCCAGTCGTTTGTAGTCATTTTTCCATTCTTTAAGAAATGAGTCAATGTAGACATCTGTGCCACATAAGCAAGAAAGCATCATGTCACTACACATTTAACTTTTCAAAAACACTGACAGCACATTCTGAGAAAGTTATAATATATTACCATCAGGAGCGGAGGGATATTTATTGAGATAAAACTGCAAATTGTTCATTTTGTCCTCTGAGCACTCGTCATCTGTAAGATTCTGTCAAAAGAACAAAGAGCATAATTTGACCCCTCTCAGTTGTGAGAGATGAGATGCTTTTCAATGGTGTATTTAAAAGTGCAGTGCGTAGAATTTAGTGACATGTAGCTGAACGGACTTGGCAAAAATGGAATATAATATTCATAAGTATGTTTTAATTAGTGTATAATCACCAGAGAATAAGAATCGTTGTGTTTTCGTAATCTACATAGGGAGAGGGTCTTCTTCCACGGAGATCACCATATTGCACCACCGAGTTTCTACAGTAGCCCAGAATGTACAAACCAAACGCGGCCACCATAGGTTCTCCAACTCCTTGGAAGGTAAAGGGGGGGTGGTGGGGGGGCAATCTGCAACCTCACCGCTAGATGCCACTGAATTCTACACACTGGTCCTTTAACCTTACTTACTGGGTATCCTCTCCTGTAGTTCTGCATGTCCTTTGCTGCCCTCATGTTTCTGGGCGTGTGATGCCACTGCAAATGAAAGTAAAAGTGAAATTAACCTACGTGCAATATCTCACCGTTATATAACGGTGAGAGTGGGTGGGGAGGGGGGGATTATTATTGTTATGAAAAGCTGAAATTACTGCAACTATAACAGGTTTTGTCATAATTACTAATGACGACAAAACCTGCAATGTTTCTACTGATGAGGAAAATTGACATGCTAATCCATTTCCTACTCTGGCAAAAGGGTTCAGCAGTTAATTAATGTTAATCATTTTAACGTGAATAACAAACTATGAGCAGTAATCGCTGTAAGCAGTCCCAACATAAATGTTTCGACGTAACATCAGCTACTTACAACCCGTCAAAAGTAAGCTATCGTCACAGCAGCCAGCTAGGCTAGTTAGCAAGCCTGCAGTAGCAGCAGCGTTAAGGCATAAAGCTAACATTAGCTTTTCCAGTCATGGCAATAACAGCAAACGCCTGGCCGAGTGCATAAGCAATGAGTTAGGAGTCACCATATCACATGCCATGGCATCGTTTAGGTAAGTTATGGTTTGGTAGAGTAATAATTAAAAGCACGTACTGTTACTAAAGTCCACCCAGATTTGTTTTTGTCTTGACTTGACCGACGGGTTTGGCTCTCTCCGGCCGGGTCGTCTCCATCACTCTCTGTGTCCCAGGTCGAGTCGTACTCACACACACAGTCGTCCTCCATTATTTAAAAAAAATACGTTAAATAACTAGCTAAAGCTAAATACACGCGTAACCTAGTTTAACGATATAAACGGGCGTGAATCAAGTTACACTTTCATGTTCAGGTTAGACGGGGACGGCCCTGACCATCCGTCTTTGCAGTCGACCATCAGACAGGCAGCGGCACCGTTGGCGGCTGCAGCACTGATGCTGCCTTCAGGTGCCCCTTCTAAGTAGCAGTAATTTAACCCTCACGCAACTCTACACATCGTTACTAACACAATTGGCCTTGTAAAAACACGCCTAACAGAAAATCTGACAATGTAGCATCCAGTTTCTGCCTCTCGGGATCAGTGTATTAGTGTTATTTGTCACTTAATGAGGTCGTTCATTTCATTGTTTCTATTGAGTATGTTGATTTTCCGACACTCCGTCAAGGCACCATACAGGCTGGTGTAATTGATTCTGATAAATGCAATTCAGTTGATGAGAGTCTTAAGTACAGTATAAATCTAATCTATAAAGGCAAATAAAATGTTATTGTTAAGGAGAAAATCAGCTGATGCAAGCAGAAATTCTGGCAACTCTGATCATGTTTTTTAGATGCAAAAACTATATGCTTTTCATAATGAATGGTAGAGGTGTTGAAGCTAGGTATGTAGGAAAATCAAAATGAATACTATTTATATAGCGTTAAACGCTGTCGCAAAGCACTTTACTAATCAAACAGAACAAACATTAAATCAGTTTTGCAAAAGGAAAGATATAAAAAATAGCAAATAATCAACTAAAAACTAATTTGTAAATGTGGGATTTTGAAAAATATCCAAAAGAGTTTTTGTTGGTCTGATCTCCTCAAGGAAGGATGTCATTATTTTAATGAATAGTGAATCATTTTTCTTTTTTTTTTTTTTTAACATTAATCAATTTTAAAATATAATGTCCTTAAGTCCAGTGTGATATCTTCAAATTTCTTGTTTTGTCTGGCCAACAGCCCAAAACCCAAAGTTAGTCAGTTAATCACATCACTCAAATAAAAGTTTCAAATCCTCTCATCGGACAAGCTGGACAAGGAAATTTATTGTATTTTTGCTTGAAAAATTGCTTCAACAGTTAACCGATTATTAAAATAGTTGCTGATAAATCTTCTGCTGATTGACTTTATCAACTAATTGTTTCAGCTTTATTTAAGACTGGTGTTCAAGAGCAGGAGAAGCAGGCATCTTTTCAGCAAATGCAGAAATGTTGATGTGCTTGATATTAGATCAATTTGACAGCCTAGTCACCCCAGTTATCTTTGACATTCCTAAACTACAACATAACACTAAAGGGTGTCACAAAAGGGTGATACCCAAAATAACAAGTATTGGCTTTTTTTTGTTGAGCCTGTTGAAAAGCACTGTGACAGCTATGAGCCACATTTGAAAACAGATCATACTCAGTACTGCACAATTTTAATTAGGGCTACAAATAACGATTATTTTCCACGGTGAATGATGTCATCATATGTCTTATTTTGTCTGAAACAACAGAAACTCAAAGATATTAACAAAATTAAGATTAAATTGTTAAGGACAAATCTGAGAACCTAAAACCATCTCATTATTGGCATTTTTGCTTTAAAAAAAAGGACTTAAAAAATTAATTGATTATCAAAACAGTTGCTGATTAATTTTCTCATCAACTAATTCTTGCAGCTCTAATTTGACCAGAGTGAAGCATTGGACTTTATGTCATTAACATGTAATAACCCTGCAGTTCTATGTAACCACACCTTGAAGCAGCCATTCATACTTGCACGCTCTTTCTTGCTCTTTTTTACATGCACATAGTCCAAACACAGTCCAATTCATCTGCGAATCCAGTCTGAGCTCTCAGTAGAAGTGTCTTACACATGGGTAATATCTTCAGTATCACAGCATTGTAAGTTGGATTCAATTGTTCTAGTACAAGGTCCACTGGCACAAAGGAGGATTCAGAGGTGTGAACATATAATTGGACCATGTTGTCCATCTTTTGACAGTAATTGGACAGATGCATTTATACATGGGGAGGTATAAATAGAATCATGTATTATCACAGGGGATTCAATGTTGAATGGCCGCTGGTGTGGGTTTCTATTTTTGGTCTTAGTTACTGTGGAAACCAGAGGGCTCTGCAGGCATCCAGTATTTGCTGTTGCTATTTAGTGCCGCTGCTTCATGAAATGGATTCCCTATTGCCTTATCCTCAATGAGTCTAATACAGATGGAAAGATTTGTTGATATGCACAGAGATTATAATAATTATGTAAACCCAGTCTGGCTGTGTTAGTAGGAGATTTGCCAGGAATTTAGAGACTGTCGGAGTTGTTTACTACTCTATCTCCCCCTTGTAACTATGAGTTTCCTATAATTTATCCCCGCAGGAGTCTGCTAGGCGGAGTCGAGGGTCATCAGGGGGAATTCTGCTCATCAAGACTAGATGTACCAGGTAATCGTTATATTCCCATTGCTAAGTTTGTGTGTTTCAAACTAGTGATTTACTAAAGCAGGTTCCATTAAAACTTAGAGTGTCTTAGCTAGTAAAGATTTTGGTTATTTGTGAACTGGTTGCCAAGACACATCTGTTGCCCATCAGCTATGTAAACTGGAAGTCACTGTAGCATCACAAGCTGTGACACACTATAACTCCAAACATTAACAGTTTTAGGAGGCCAGACAATATATTACACTTAACTGCAAACTCTTTGTGAAAGTAGTAATGACTTAATTTTATTTATATATATATATATATATATAAAAAAAAAAAATACAGTTCATGGAGAAATGCTGTATGTTTTTCAGAGTTAGTAGTATGCATACTACTAACTCTGAAAAACACACCATCGAATTATTTTATTACGCTAACCTGTTATTTTTTTGCACATACAGTGGTGTGAAACAGTTTTTGCCCCCTTCCTGATTTATTTTTTGCATGTTTGTCACACCTAAATGTTTCAGAACAAACACATTTAAATATAAGACAAAAGACAACACAAGTAAACACAAAATTCAGTTTAAATGAAGGTTTTATTATTAAGGGAAAACAGAATCCAAACCTACATGGCCCTGTGTGAAAAAGTGATTGCCCCCTAAACCTTATAACTGGTTGGGCCACCCTTAGCAGCAACAACTGCAATCATGCATTTGCGATAACTTGCACTGAGTCTTTTACAGCGCTGTGCAGGAATTTTGGCCCACTCATCTTTGCAGAATTGTTGTAATTCAGCCACATTGGAGGGTTTTTGAGCATGAACCGCCTTTTTAAGGTCATGCCACAGCATCTCGGTAGGATTCAGGTCAGGACTTTGACTTTTCTTCAGCCATTCAGAGGTGGACTTGCTGGTGTGTTTTGGATCATTGTCCTGCTGCAGTACCCAAGTTCGCTTCAGCTTGAGGTCATGAACAGATGGCCGGACATGCTCCTTCAGGATTTTTTGGTAGACCGCAGAATCATGGTTCCATTTATCACAGCAAGTCTTCCAGGTCCTGAAGCAGCAAAACAGCCCCAGACCATCACACTACCACCACCATATTTTACTGTTGGTATGATGTTCTTAGTCCACATAGTATTTTCCCAAAAGCCTTGGGGATCAAGATATTTTCTGGCAAAAATGAGATAAGCCTTAATGTTCTTTTTGTTCAGCAGTGGTTTTGTCTTGGAACTCTGCCATGCAGGCCATTTTTGCCCAGTCTCTTTCTTATGGCGGAGTCATGAACCCTGACCTTAACTGAGGCAAGTAAGGCCTGCAGTTCTTTGGATGTTGTTGTGGGGTCTTTTTTGACCTCTTGGATGAGTCGTTGCTGCGCTCATGGGGTAATTTTGGTCGGCCAGCCGCTCCTGGGAAGGTTCGCCACTGTTCCATGTTTTCACCATTTGTGGATAATGGCCCTCACTGTGGTTCGCAGGAGTCCCAAAGCTTCAGAAATTGCTCTATAACCTTTTCCAGACTGATAGATCTCAATTACTTTCTTTCTAATTTGTTCCTGAATTTCTTTGGATCTCAGCATGCTGTCTAGCTTTTGAGGATTTTTTGGTCTACTTCACTTTGTCAGGCAGGTCCTATTTAAGTGATTTCTTGATTGAGAACAGGTGTGGCAGTAATCAGGCCTAGGTGTGGCTAGAGAAATTGAACTCAGGTGTGATAAACCACAGTTAAGTTATGTTTTAACAGGGGGGGCAAACACTTTTTCACACAGGGCCATGTAGGTTTGGATTTTTTTTCTCCCTTAATAATAAAAACTGCATTTAGTGTTTACTTGTGTTATCTTTGACTAATATTTAAATTTGTTTGATGATCTGAAACATTTAAGTGTGACAAACATGCAAAAAAATAAGAAATCAGGAAGGGGGCAAACACTTTTTCACACCACTGTATAGGCTAACATCTTTGGCATAACGTTTGTAATTTGAGGTGTATTGTGTGAGGTCAGATGTGTCAACTATATCCCATTACCTCATTAACTTATCTCTACGTAAGAACTAGTCTGTGTGGTGCAACCTGTTTTAATTTAGTGATGCGTAAAACTGAACTTAGTAAACATTTACATAATAACCAGGCCAAGTTTGAACTCATACAAACAGCTCCAGGTCTGACTGGCTGCCAAGTTATGTGTTGGTGTAGATCAGCTACTGTCTTTACTGGCCTTTAAGCAATCATACACTGGTATGTCTTATTTACTCTTCCCTTTTTCTCATATTAATTGTTTTAAAGTTGTGAAAATTGTGTTCTAAGTAGTCAGAGCACACTTTGCATCTCTGATAAGACCCTTTTATTGCCTTTTGAAATGTAATATTTATTGTAATGTTTAATTTATTTATATTATTTAAGATATTTTCTTTCTTTCTCACATTTTATGTTTAAATGCTTATCAGGCTGTCACTTATAATGTTGGTGTATTTTGTTTACTGCAATCAATGTGTCAAATGAATAGCAATGTTTTAAGTACTCAGGGCACAGCTTGCATCTCCAATAAGACACAGTTATTGCCTTTTGAAATGTAATACTTATTCTAATGTTTAATATATTTATATTATTTAAGATATTTTCTTTCTCTTTCACTTATATTTATATACAATCGTCACACCCACAATTCTATTCAATTCTATTCTGCACATTTTTATGGACCAATACATTGAATTAAGCAGAAGTCGAAGTGCATTACTGTAACTGCTTACTTCAATTGTGGCCTCACTATGATTAATATGATTGTTTCCAATTATCCAATTTAACAGCAAACGTGGTCACTGAATGATGCACTGACTTTGTGTGTTCAAAAATGTACGAGCTGTAGGAAAAGTTTAAACAGCAGCTGAGATTATCTGTCTAAAGCGTCAAGTTGTAACAGTAACAGTTAAAGACCATAAGAAGCTGTTCAACAAGAGTCATAATACAAATGTCAGAGTCAGACCAATATAGATTTAGACCAACTTTTAATGGCATCATTCATCCTTGGTGGCTGACCTACTGTATGTAGAAAAAAAACACTCAACACTTTCTGCAGCTGCTTTGCAACAAAAGCCATCCAGTGGCGTTACCATGACTCATAGTATCTGAATTCTCGTCATGTTGTGTGGTGTTTCAACTTTGGTGCATAAAAGAGAAAATGTGTATCATGCACTTTCTTCTATTGTGAGAGGATCAGAAGTATTTGCTGACAAAGCAAACCAATGAAAGGAAGCAAAGATCTTTTCTGTTTTACAAACAGAAATATAGGAGTATAATAAAGGAACGGTGTATAATCTTACGGATAATTAAGAAATACAAAGGAGAACTCTTAAAGTTTTTCTTTAAAGCTATGGAGAGTGGATGACTAGAAGATGACAGAGGACTTTTATAGGCTCAGTCCATCCACCCTGTATATGGCACAAAGCAGACAGGCCTCTGTGAGTTGTGCCACAGCACTAAATATAACTCAGTTTGCTGTTCTAACTGTGAGTCAGTGACAGATCCGAGGGGATAATACTTACTCTTGCTTTCCTAATATTATCTAATCTTGCACTGTCTTACCTGGAATGTTCTCCTCTGCAGATGAAGGAAACTACTTTTCCACTCTGACAGGTAGAACATTTGTAGTCATTGTCTCTTGACGTGCTTTCTGTATCTATGAGTACCTATTTCTGAAGAGACTTGTTTTACATCTAGAGAGCATATAGTGTATGTCTGAGTGTTTCAATGTGAAGAAAGCAGAGTCAAACATGGCATGAACTTTAGCAAATTACAATTCTTGTTTAAATTTGGGTATGAATACAAACTCATTAACATATTTTGATTGCTTTTTCTGTATTAGAATAGTTGTGTCTCTCAGGTAGGCAGATTGTTTCCGTACTGTGGCTGTTTTGGCCAAAGTGTTGCCATACCTGCATGTAAAAATACCTAATGGTTCAGTCAGAAACACTTACGTCACGTAATGACCTTTTATAGCAAATAGTTAGATTTGGCAGAACCTTTTCTGCGGTCTGAGGGTGTCTGAGGGAGATCAAAGAATCCAAGCAGTGACAGGGATTCTGCTTAGAGAGATAATCCCCATAATAAACATACATGTATGTAAAAATCGTCAAAAGCAGCGCACAGACTTTAGGGCTCTGCCTGAACTGACTGTATGCTCCTTTAACTCCGTGATTCTCTTTGTTACCTGTCTGTGTCTTGTGTATCATAAACCATCACAAGTTTTATGACTGAAATTTCACTACCGACCTTGGAAACAGTAGCTGACAGAACAATCTCACCCCAAGGTCTTCTGGAGCTTTTGATTGTATGACACAATTTTCTAGAAATGTACTGCAGATGTTAATATTTCCATTTTGTCTGAGCACTTTAAGAACTCTCTGTCCATGTTGAGAATGAAAGTTCATTCTTGACCTCAGAAACAGTAAAACAATCTCACGACAAGGACAGTTTAGTAGCTGCTCTGGAGCTCAAATCACAAATTTGTCTAGAGCAGTGTTCAAGGATATTTAAGTTAAACTTGGTCTTACACATGTCTATATCATGCTTGGTTTGACAACTGGCTGTGGCCCACTTTCTTGCCTCCTCATTGTATTTGCTTTACTGCTGGTACATAAAGACATTGTGTTATACTGTATCATGACACTACAGCTAGCTCATCCGTGTTATCCTCCAGTTATCAAATTTTTTATTAGTATAATTTACAGTCTGCTCTTTCAATATTTATTCTCAAACCAGTTCAGGTGGTAACTGTGGCACCACTCTCAGAAATGTAATTCTTTGATGTAATATTGAGACTATAGAAGTTTGTGTTGAGTATTGATATAGCAAAATGTATCTACATTTTAAATTATGGCTGTGTAATATAGTTGTTTGGGATTTTCTAGTAATCTCTGTTGTTACGCCCAACCCTTGGTCAGCCCTATGGGTCGAACAATAATCCACCATTTACCCAAAGTAAAACTCTTTTAACAAAGTAAACCTTTTAAGACACCCAAACCATGGGATTTATTAACGAAAACATACAAAACAAACCAAGACACTAAATGACTACTATAAACAATCAAAATACAACAGAAACACTAAGTAACATGAAATCTCAGGCTGAGAGGCAAGACCAGCAGTCCACAAACGAGAAGCCTCTCTTGCAACAGGAACCTGGGAGATATTAACGTCCTCCTCCCTGGGCCAGGTGCACCTCATTTTGGACTGATTAAGTGTAGATGACCTGGGCAGAGCAATAGACAGGAGAGGAAAAGGACAAAAAAACCCAAAACAGGCAGCACATACGGCTGTAACACTGTTTTCACGCTCAATTTTCAACGCTCATATTTAATAGGACACAAATAGAAATCAAATGATGACAGGCAAATGGAGTCATAAAACAGTTCAACCAATTAACAGTAATTCTTGTAATTCTGATTTTTGTTCTAATATTCCTTTGTCTGTTTAGGATGCAGAATGTCAGCCTGTTTTTTTCCTATTCTCTTTTAAACTGCAAATTCAAATTCAGATGTGTCCTCCATAATCACATCCCTAAGTCAAAGGAAGTCACCGGATCATTATCTGGACATAAGCCCTTGCAGTCAAATTCACAACTATCCAACTTTGTCTCTTAAGGCCGCCAGTCTTCTTTTCACTTTGACAACAGGCATGTTGACACACAAAGCCTCTCACAGTATCAAGCTTCTTTCCCATCTTGCACTTCTGCTTTGTGCCTTTCTGTAATTTTCTCTTATTCCTGTCAAAGCACAGCTGCTGTTCCCTGCTAAAGACACCCTTTCCATTCTAAAAATTTGGCTTTTACAGATGAGCTTCATTTTTGTAAGCCTTCCTCCAGGATTTTGCCAGATTTGCATTTTTGTTCTTTTAGAATTGGCAGATGGGTTTTATTTAGGAGCGAAATGCGCCTTCAGGCAAAAGGTCCTCTTTTCTCTGCATGATGCCATGTGCATCCCTAAAATGGTTCAGTACAATCTGCATATTCTCAGCATCAACACAGACACCGAGGAGGTCTTTGTGATTTAGTGAGATAAAAAAAAAATGGACAAATCCTTTCTGTGGGCAGTGTTTAATGAGGAAAAATGGGGGTAAAACATAAAATAGGATTGCTTCCAGGTGGGGCGTAATGAGCACTAAGAAAGGAGAAATGGTCTTTTTCGGCAAGAACCAAAAAAATAAGTTTATATATTATTGTATCTACCCAAATTCTTCCCAAAGAAAAAAGCATCCACTAACTCACCAGCTGTCATTCAGCAACCTTCATAATGATAATAATAATGTCGATAATAACACAGTATTAGCAATAGAAGCAGACCTGTGAACAAGTATAATTTGTCCTTAAGTATTCTGCAGTACTGTAAGTCAGATGTTCAGAATTACATATAATTAATAACTAATCAAAAAAGAGGCATTATTAGCTACAGAGTGGACAAAGGACAGTATTTCCATATCCTCTTCATTTGTTTTCAATGTTCCATGTAGATTGCATGATAATATGTGTGTGTGTGATAATGAAATGTACCTGAGACAAAGCAGAGAACAGAGAGAGAGAAAATAAATCAATGAGGCATCTCTTTGAGTCTAAATACTTATCCCTGAGCCCTGGACCAATGGGGATTGATGGGCCTCCTCACTTTGTTCCAGGTCCTTGGGCTTTGAAAAGGATGTGAATACAAGCTGTGCGGATTGATGGGTGGCTGTTAGGGCTTCAGGTTCCTCTCTTATCAGCTGAGAGGTAATTGATTTATGGAGAGCTGGTTTGAATCACAACAGGGATGTAAGTGTGCTGATTTAGCCACTTAACACAAAAACAGGGTCACCAAGAGCAGGTTGCTCTGTTTGAGAGGAACAAAAGAACACATGGTAATCCACCTGCATTACCCTGTTGGTGCTGCTAATACCTACTGCACAAGGTGGGTGGTTCTCAATTTTTATATGATACAACTGTGTGATATTTATTTTCTTTCCTTTCATGTTTCTTCGAAACAAAAAAAAAATCCAGCCTGAGTAACAAAAATTAATGATACTTGTTGTGATGCAACAGCAATATAATTCACGGAGTGAGTGTCTGGATCATTGCGCTTAACGTATTAGCTTCAACCTCACTGACAGTCCAAGTCTGGGCTTCTGGTATAAGTAACCATGGCAACCAGCATCACCTACAGTACAGTAAATTTCCAGAAGCATCTAGTGTAGCAATGTCGTTTATTTAGTGTACACACATACATCAGCATACTAATGTGCAGGGGCACACACACACACACACACACACACACACACACACACACACACACACACACACACACACACACACACACACACAATCTATTTTGTTGTTATGATGTTATGAAAAAATCTGTATCTTCGTTTAAATCCCATTTGAAAACCCACTTCTATTGAATGGCTTTCTAATAAATATACAGCGTTGTAACATGTGTTTTATTTGTCAATTTTTCTCTTTGTTGTTTTATATTTGTTTGTTCTAAAGCACTCTGTAACCATTGATTTTGTGATCAGTGCTAAAAACAAACAATCTTCATTATTATGTTATTGATATGAATCTGTAAAAGGAATATAGTTTACATTGGATGACATCATCACAAGATCTCAAAAATGTATTGTATCAATTAAAACTGTCTTTACTTTGACTTATACACAGAATTGGACATTATCATCCATCTCACATGTATTCAGTAGGTTGTGAGTGAAAGAGAATCCGTGAGTTTATTGCTATGTCAAGTGGTAAATCCAAAAGTTAGTTGAGAGTCTTCATGAGCCCATTTTGTTTGTTTTTTTTAATCTCACCAGCACAATATTTCTTAATCCAGTAATGTATTATGCTCTCATGTTTTTTTTACACCTGCAAATTAACACAGACTAACTATTTAAGTAATTTTAATTATCTTTCAACATGTTGCCTGGTCATCATTTACTTGAGCT